>NC_135351.1:26545285-27844571 GCF_023851605.1 Tamandua tetradactyla
GAGTACATGGTAGAAAAGAGGTCCAAAGACAGATTCTTCTCAAATACTCAAACCTGTACTCAAGCTTTCTCCACAGACTCAATTACTCAAGACAGAGACCTGGCAGTTATTATTAGCCCTTTCTCTTCCTTAACTGAAAGGTTCAGTCCATTCCCAACTACTGTTGACTGAATCTCAAAATTGTATCTTGAAGATGTCCCTTCTGTCCATCTTCCATGCTTCATTATGGTTCAGGCCATACCTCACTTGTAATAATGAAACAGCTTCTTAACTGGCCTTCCTGCTTCTGTTCTTGCATCTCTATAAGCAGTTCCAAACACAAGAGCAAGAGTGATTTTTTTTTAATTATAAATCAAATCCTCCAGAGGTTGCTTCCAAATCCTAACCACAGCTCATCAAGTCCTCAGGTGGTCATGAATGAGCCCCACATTTCTCTGTTTCCACCTCTAACCACCCACCTCATTGCTTACTGTGACATACACACAGGGGCCTTCTTTCTGTACCTCACAGGGCCAAGCTCTAGCCTCATGGCTCTGGCACTTTCTGCTCTCTTTTCCTTGAATGCTTTTCCACTGAATGTAAACTAAGAAGACTATTTTCTGTAATTTCTAGCATCAGTTCAAATGCCACTTCTTCAGAAAGACCTTTTCTACTTCTCAATCTTGAGTAGTTCCCCATACCTCTATATTCACTCCTTATTCTATTACCTAAAGTTATTATCTTTAAAGTATTTATCACTATCTTAAAGAATTTCGTTAATGTACACCTTTTTTCAGTCATCATTTTCCCCCGCAATCTTTCCTCCCACCCACCCCCACTGTCTGCCTACTAGAATAAATTGCATGAGAAAAAGGAACTTTTTTGTCTTATTCTGAGTCTTACTCTTTATGTGTTGATGAATAATAAGAAGAAAGACAAAGTAGAAGAATCTGAGCACAGCTATCTGGGTAAAGGTATAATCCAGGAAAACTTGGGCATGTATATGGACTAAGGGGAGGAAAGTGATGGAAAAGAAGACAACAGAGATTCAAAATAGGGCTTCATTGATGGAAGAAGGCTTGAGACATATAAGGAAGTAATTCTTCTTAAGGCAAGAAGATTGAGGATTTATTCTGAAAGGAGAAGATCCAGTTATTTCTCTTAGATAGGAGAGACACCCTCAAACCTTAGGACTCTATTCTCCATTAGGGAAAGTAATTAACTTATTTTGCTGCTCCTGAGATATTTTAGCAAAGTAAATTTCCTGTTGACTGACAATATTATGTTTAGATACTCCTGACATTTAGGTGCCTCTGAATTCTCAATGACTAAAAACTAATCATAACAGAGAAGATAATTTTATCTCTTCCTTATTAACACCTTTAAACAATACACATATGCAGAGAAAAACAGGGGTTAGGTTTGGTTTCCTAGCTTAGCCAGAATGTTAAGGCTGGCACATGAGTTTAGTAAGTGAATAACAGGAATTTTTTAGAAAGAATTTTAGAAGTCATATGGTCCATGAAAAGACTTTTTCTTCATTTATAAAATGGTTAAAACTAGAAACTAGAGTTTAAAACTAGACAACTCTTCTTTCTAATTCTTCATTTAAGACTGTTCTCATTTATCACATTATGAAGAAAAAGTTAAAAACATTGCTCTTGTCTGTCCTTCTCTCCCAAGCAGGCCCCAAAATGCAATATGAGCTGGCACAGGGCATGGCGGAAATCACTTCTGTGGAGGTCTCCCAAATGACTTAAGCATTTCACTTCAAATTCGGCCAAACCCAAGGAAATCCTCTGCCAAGTTTCTCAGGTCTCGGCCCTTTTTCTTGGCACACTTAATCATGCACTTTTTCCAAAGCTGCCCAAACATATCCCCAGTGAAGCACAGAATCATGTCAAGATGGTATACCCAATCTATCAATACATACAGTGGAGTAATAATGCTCTCTGTTCATTTTTCATGCTTAATCCAGCTTTTGGGCTTTTAAAATACAATCCCTTTTTGTTCTCAGCAGTTATGGTTGTGCTTAGGATCAATACAGCATCCAAAAATTTCTGTCATACATTTTCTTTGTCACCAGCATGGAATCCTTGAGAAATCAAGGCTTCTTTCTGAATCCTAGGAAGTGTCTTCTCTCTCCAAGATAACACAACAGGCAACAAAAACCCCTTCTCAGAAATAAATGAATAATATAAGGAGAAAACAAAATATGAAATTTAGATGCTGCCTGTTCCCAGGGCTCCCTAACTCTTGCTGCATGGTCTCCCATGGATTGTACCTGCGAGGCTGGCAAAACCAGAGTAACACCATGGTGTGATGAGCTGGGCTGTCTGATTTGTCAAGTTTCAATGGCCTGATGGAAAACTAAAGTTGTTGTCACCTTCGCCTCCACTCCCTCTTTGCTTGCTACCTTATTCCGAATACAAGAATTTCTTAGTATCGAAGAGATCTTTGTTGCCTGTTGTGTTCCCTTGGAGAGAGGAGACAAACTCTTTCTCGTGATGTTTGGTCTGCAAGAATTTGATTGAAAAGTGCTTCTGTTCCTCCCCCTGACTCTGTTTTCTCTGCTGGAAAACTGGCAATCTTGACACTTTTCTGACATTTCTAAACAACTCAGACTCTCTGCCAGCTCCCAGTTGCTCTCTAAACCTTTCTAATCCTGTAGAATGCAAACTAATCTACTGAGAGGAAGGTGCCAGGCCTGGTCTGGCAGCTGGAGCTAGGAATGTCAGAGTGGGAGAAATGATAAATATACCTGCCACAGAGAACGGGAGAGACATAACCAGGCTCAGCACCATAATAAGGTTATTTAATGTACAGAGATAGGCAGGGCATTCTCCAGCATCCTCAAGTACAAACTGCATGGAGGTGATTTGTTCAGAAAGAGAAATAACAGTTATTAATAATGCTCACAGTCTACAGGAGGCCATATCTGGGAGACATGGAGATAAGGAGGAGGACTCCTCCTTCATTCCCTCAGACCACTCTCAAATTTTCTCAGTTTATTCTGCTGCTAAAGAAAACCCTCATGTTTTGCAATCTTCACCTCCATGCTATGGAAGGGAGGGAAATACCTACCTTCTAAGTGGAAGCAATTAAGCTTCCAGTGAGGCTGGTACAAGAGCAAAATGGTGACATTGGGAAAAGTTGTCTTCCTGTGCTCTCAACTTCTCTCTGTTCAGTAGTGGTGTGCTGGGCAACAGAATATGGTAGAAATGTTTTTATCATGTTTTTTTGTTTGTTTTTGATTTTTGTTTGTCTGCTTAACTCAAGTATGTCTGTTCTATTTCCTAAAAGAATTGAGTCTAACTAATAAAGATATGGGCAGAGGATTTTACATATACACATACACACACAAAAACACACACCCCATTACCTACTTTGCTCTAACAATTAAAGACAATGCATAGGGATATAGGGATTTGGAAAAGGGCTCAACAAAAACAAAGGAGATCTGCAAGGTTGCCTTAACCAAATATTTCTAAGATTGTAAACTCCTAGAGGGCAGAGACCATATCTCTTTACTTAATTTTGAACCAGAAAACATGGTCCCATACAAGGTTAGATAACTGGAAAATTCGGCTGATGACAATGACACTAGTGATAAGATTGTTTAAATTGTTAAACCCAAGTGAAATTATGACATGGCTATTTAATCAATTTCTTGGAGCAAAATGAGATTGATTGGTATATAAATGGATAATGACAGACTAAATACTGGGAACTAGACTTTAAGGCACCGTAGGAATATTGAGCTTAAATAAAAAGCCAGCCTTACCTCTTCCATCAACAGGAACAAATCAACTAGCAACTAGACCTTTATATGAAACCAGAGATTCTGGGTCTTTTTTTCTTCATGTTGAATGAAGGGATCATGGCCACAATTTTAACAATTTCACCTGGGTTGAAAATGATATAGCCTCTTGAATAATAGGCATCCATTTTATTTCAAAGTTCTAGTCTTATAGCAAACCAATAATACTTTTTTACAGAAAAAATATCACAAGTATGTTCTAACGTGCAAAGATTGTAATTATGACATTCTAAAACAAATAGCATAACATTAAATAAGTTTAGAGACCATTGTGTAATAATATAAACATTAGCCACAGACAAATTCTTCATTTCAAATTTCTTTTGACATTGAGGTCAATATTTTTCAATGTCATAGCCACAAACCTCAAAGGAAATATTTGCTAGCTACTTCATATGTCTCTACTAAGCAGCCAAAGGAATCAGCCAATTGGCCACTGAGGTCAATGTAAAGCCAACACCTGATGCTGTATATTAGCAATTACTATATTCTGGAACCAGACATTATAGATTTTCTGGGCGGTGGGGAGGACAATGTCATACTGACTTTGTACAAGAGGTAGGGAAAGTTGTGACTATATAAATATATATGGGTATATATATATATATATATGTGTGTGTATATATATATATGTATATATATATATGTATATATATATATATACATATATATATATGGAAACTACCTGTGGGAAAAGATTCATGGTGTTTTATAAGTCAACCTTGGTTTTGAGAGTTTCTGAAAAAGGAGACTGTTCTTGAGAAATAGAGAATTATGTTTTATCATAATATTTATACCCAATGAAATGGAAAAGATGAACTCCATCACATAATGGATAGGGAATCTGCCATCACAGAGAGTGAGAATGTCTAAGAGAACTCTAACTCTAAAGATGAATTTTTGAGACTTTGAAGGCATTGGATCAGACTGATAAAAAAACATTTGCTGGAGAAACAGAATGGAATGAATCAAACTCAACTTCTTGTTTATTACACATAACTTATAAGCCAGTAAGATCTCATGATGCTGGCTATCTCTTATCTACTCCCTTCACTGGGTTGGTTCTAGCCTGTGCTCTCTGTGTAGGTTCTTGGTCCTGGTTCCAGAGGGAGCAGAGTCACCTTCATATACATACTGGGAACATGTATATCTGGGCCAATTTGTCTGGTGGTAGCTGGAGGACTGAACCAGTACAGCCATAGCAGGATAATTGTCCCAGTCCTTTCTTGCATGTATAAGGCAGCTCACAGAGCTCTCTTATGGACTGCTGTTGGAGAGCAATCAAACTGCAACTACCTGGGGCAAACATTTAATGCTGTGGAACATACAGAGCAGTGCCTAAGACCATGATGTGATGATGATTCCTAGGAAGGAGGGGACATTTGGACCTTGTGAGTAGGGAGTGGGGTTGGTAGAAGAGTAGTGGATCCTAGGGCCATGTGCACATGCCCAGGAATGCAGAAAGGTCAGAATAGGATGCTATGCTTTTGTCCTGAGCCATTCTCTAAACGCATTGCATGGTTAAATTCTGAAGGAGATCACTCACTCAGGCCAATCTGCAAAGACTAGGATAGGGATTTTCTTCTTTTCCTTTTTTTTTTTTTTTTTGTTTCTTCCTTTTTCTCTTTTGGCGGGAGGGGGGCAGAGATGGTGATTACCTACTGACAATCAAGGAAAATGCTGTCATAATACTAGCTTGATACAAGTTTAAGGAACAAATACCTCAGAGCTTAAGTTCCACCAATAACACTTAAAATATCAAAATGTCCATGTTTCAACAAAAGATTACAAAATACACAAGAAACAGGAATCAATGAATGGTGCAGGTAAAGGAGAAGATTAAAGCATTAGAAATCGTCAATGAGGAGGACCAGGTCTGGGACATATCAGAGAAAGATTTTTTAAAAAAATGGTTCTAAACATGCTCAAAATAGCTAAAGGAACCACGTGCAAAAAAATTAAAGGAAGTCAGGAAAATGATAGGGAACACAAATGGAATATCAATAGAGAGGAGAAAATTATGAAATGGACCAAACAGCAGAATTCCAAAGTAAAAGAAATATAAAAATTCCTTAGAGGGGTTCAGCAGCAGGCTGGAACTGGCAGAAGAAAGAACCAGAGAACTTGAAGATAGGACAATTGAAATCATTCACTTATAGGCGCAGAAAGAAAAAAGATATAAAGTGAACAGAGTCTGAGGAACTTACGGGACACCAATAAGTGTAGTAATATATGCATTATAGGAGTCCTAATAGGAGAAAGAAGGAAGAGAGAAATGGACAGAAAGACTATTCAAAGGAATAATAGCTGAAAATGTCTCAAATTTAATGAAAAAGATGGACATACACATCTAAGACACTCAATATACTCTATTGAGAATAAGCCTGAAAACACCCAGACCATGACATATTATAATGAGACTGTCAAATGCCAAATATAGGGAATTCTGAAAGCTGCAAGACAGCAGTAATGTCAATAAGATTAAGTGCTGATTTCTCCTTAGAAACCATGGAGGCAAGGTGGCAGTGGGAAGAGATATTTAAAGTGCTGAAAGCAAAAAATGTTTAACCTAGAATTCTATATCCAGCAAACTGTCTTTCAAAAATGAGGGAGACAAACATCCCTAAAGAGGGGGATGGAAAGATCAAAGGTAATGGTGAAGTTATACAGTGAAGATAGGATTTAACAGATGAATATGAATGTTGAATCATTAAATTGCTATCTCTTTTAGTCTCCAGTACCTTAGAGCAGCTAGAACTAAAAAATTGAAATTATAACCTATGTCAAACTCTGAAATATGTTCTACAACTAATTGTGGGGCTGTGCTTTGAAATTTATAGCTCTTTTACATGTATGTATATGTATATGTTCTTCATAAAAAAATAAAAAGGAAAAAAGTTGATTGTGATGACAAGAAAATATTTAAGCCTTCTAGCCTCTTGTATTCTGGACCAGCTAGAAGAAAAAATCTGAGAGTATCGTATGGTGGCCCCTGACAAACTCTGGGATCTGTCCTGTAACTACTTGTTGAAGAGTGCTTGGAGAACTATTGCGTTTTTATTTGTTTGCTTTGTATATATGTTGTACTATACAATAAAAAAGTTAAAAAAAAATGAGGGAGATTGTCCGGAGCTTCTTCTCTTGGTCTCTGGTCCCCGGCCGGCGGGGGAAGACGCTGAAGAAAAAGACTCGGACACACTCCTCCAGGTTTGTCGTAAGTGCCAAGTTTTACTGGAGCTAAGCTTACACACCTTGTTACATTTCTCACGCAGGGGGGAGACTCCCTGCGGGGGACAACCTCTATGCGGCCGTCAAGCACGGCTCTCTGCGGGCTGTCTCCCCGACTTCCCGCCCGGGGTCCTAGATATAGTGTGGTGATTACCAATGGCTGAGCTACACGTACAAGGCTGGGATAGGTGGATAGGAGAGGCGGGCGTGTACATCATGGGCGGAAGTGACGATCGGGTGCCATCTTGGCCCGAACGTCGGGTATACGTATAAGGCGGAAACAGGATGCGGGCGCCATCTTGGCTCACTCGATGGGCGGGGGGAACTCTAGGGCAGGCTGCGGCGTGTCCACTAGGCCCGACCCGGGAGGCGGCTCTCCACAGGAGATATTAAAGCATTCCCAGAATAATAAGAGCTTAGGGAGTACATCACACTAGAGCAGCTCTATAAGAAATTCTAAAGGATGTTCTGCAGGTTGAAAGGAAAGGACACTAGGCAATAGATCAAAGCCCCATGAAGAAATAAGACCTTTAGTAAAGGCAAGGACATGGATAAACATAAATGCCAGTTTTATTGTATTTTTGTAACTTCACTTTTGACTCCTATAGGATCTAAAAGACAAATGCATAAAATATAATCATAAATCAGTGGTTTTAGATTCATAATGCATAAATATATAATTTCTGATGGGAACTGCATAAAGGTGGGATGATGGAAGGGTATAGGAACCTTTGTGGGTGTTTTGACGTTAAGTCAGTATCAAACAAATGGGATTGTTATAGAGTTGGGATATCAAATTTAAGCCGTATATTAACTACAAATAAGAAAATATGCAAACTGCTAGTGACAGAAAGTAGAGTAAAGGTTACCAGGGGCAGGGAACTGGGGAAATGGTGAGTTAATTCATAATGAGGGTAGGGTTTCTATTTAGGGTGATGGGGAAGTTCTAGAAAGGATGGTAGCTAGGAAACTACAACATTGTGAACCTGATTAAACCCACAGAATGCTATGCTTGGTAGCGACTGAGATGGGAAATTTTATGTTGAATGTATGTTCCCATAGTCAAGGGAAAAAAAGAAAAGAAAAATCAACTAAAGAGACAACAATCAAATGCAATAATTTTGACCCTAGACATGATCTAATAGTTGAGAAGAAAAGGCTCAAAAGGATATTATTGGTCATATGAAAAAACTGGAATACATTCCAGAACATATAAGAGCTATAAATTTCAAAGCACAGCACCACAATTAGTTGTAGAACAGTCTGTAAGCTTTCTACCAATATTAAATTTCTTGAACTTTATCATTGCACTTAAGGTGGTTTCAGAAGTGATTACCTTTGTTCTTAGGAAATGCAAATTGAAGTATTAAGTATTAAGTATTCAAGGAGCATGAGGTAAACAACCTACTCTTAAATGTTCAAAAAATAGACTGATAGATAGACATATAGGCAAATGGATGGACTGATAGATAGACGAAATGATATAGTAAATGTGACAAATGTTAAAATTAGTGGATCAGGGTAAATGGGGTGTTCGGAGATACTGTATGCAGTTTGTATTATTTTTGAAACTGTCCTACATGTTTGAAATTATTTGAAATAAAAAGCTTAATCAAAAAAATAACATAAAGGTCATTTCCTATATACAGATTATAATATAATAGCAGCAATTAATTGCCTTCACAATTATCCTATTTCTAACCTGGGGTTATTAATCTTTCATCTACCCTCCTAACTACATAAAGAAATGTGTTATTTTAAATGTACAAGAGACTACTTTCAGGCTTTTAATTTAGCACACATTGAAATGTTACTTCTCAAATATTGCTTCTCATTCATAGATATGCAATCACTTTTCAAGTTCCCTTTTTATTAAACTGGAGTGACTTTGGAATGGGCTGCTAAGAATCTAAAGAGATTTAAGAGAAAGCAATAACATAGGAAGATGCTTTATTTTAATACAATGTGAAAGAGGGGATTCAAAATCACACAGATTGTGATTATAATTATAGTAAACAGTATCTAAGGATGGGGAAATATTTGAAAATACATATGAATTGCCTTGGTGGTTGTGCTAAGTTGGTGAAGCTGTATAATTTCTGTTTTCTTCTTATTTAGTGTCTATTACTTTTATATCCTTCTTCTCTTTCTTGAAAAAGTGAAAATATATTATATTTTATGTATATATTATTTATAGTTTATACATATCAATACTGGCAATATATAGAGTTATTTATACATATATTAGTTCACATTTTTAAGTATAAAGCAGTGTTGGTGTACTTTGGTTTTACTCTTTTCTAGGTAATTTTATCTTCAATTCTAATAAAAGTTCTGACTTAAAGCAATCATTTAAAGATTTTGCTTTAAACATCTCCCAAAAGTTGGAAAAATAATTAAATATTTCACAAAACTCAACAAATGAAAAAGATTTAAAAGACCTAAGTTCCAAAAACCAAGTGGTGGGAATAAAAATGTCTAAATTTCTCCCAAAAGCAAAGGGTAAAGTGATGAAGAAAACATCAATATCTTTTCATGAGATAACTTTAGAATCATCAGAATTGGAGTCCACTTTTCCATAGAAACAGTTAAAAAATAAACAAGCAATCATAGCAGCATTATGGAGAGCCAGTTGCGTGTTTAAAATCTATGGTATGATAATGCTAATTCAATATGAACATTTTCTCAATTAGCCATTTTGCAAAATGGCAAATTATTCAATCTCTTATTATAGAAAGTGCCATTTTCACAATTTAATAAAATACAAGTCCATTATGGCAAATAAGGTTAATGTAGAAAAATGCCCTAGAAAGTTAAATAAAATGTTAATGAGTCCTCCTGAAAAGTAGATCATTCTGACTCTTCTGTGCCGTTACTCTGAAACTAGTCAGGCAATAAATATGGAGTAATAAAATAACATCTAAAACATAGAAACAAACACTAATTTTCAAATTCATTTACACTCATAAACCACTATGCATATTTCTATAAAATATTGCTTTCAACAACAACAGAAAGTTTCTCACGGCCCTGGACTTAGAAAGAGGGAGACTAGGAAGATTGTCGTGTCTCCTCTTAATTGAGGCTACCACATAGTATGTGTTCACATGCTCTTCCTGTGACCCCATCTTGTCAGTTATTAACACAACCTCAGTTACTATTACAAACCCATAATAAATTCTTACTATGTGCCTCTTGGGAATTGACATATTTAAGACCTAATCCCTGCCCTGTGGATATGAACCCATTTTTAAATAGGACCTATGAAGATGCAGTAGTTAAGGTATAGATTCACTTAGGAATAGAATTTTTGAATGTCCTACTTAGATGAGGACTTTCTTAAGGCCAAGCTGAATCAGGGTGGGCCTTAAGACATATGGTCTCTCCTTATAAGCAAAGGAAATTGGACATGGAAGTTAGTGGAAAACAGAAGTCAGCAGAAATCAGAAGGAGAAGGAGATCGCCATGTGACAGAGGCAGAGAGGTAAGCCAAGAGCCCTAAAGATTTCAGCAAGCCAGCACTGGAACAGTAGACTTTGGAGAAAGCAGGGTATTGCTGATACCTTGATTTTGGACTTTTTTTTTTTTTTTTTTTGCTTCTCAAACCATGAGCCAATAAATTCCTGTTGTTTAAGTCAGCCTGCATGTGATACGTATCACAGCAGCTACAGCAATCTTATACAGTATACATAAATGCAAAGCATGTGTTTTTTGGCACCAGCAACACAGGAGTAAAAAAACAAAAAAAATTAGGTAAATTTCAGCTTTGACTAACATATCAAGAATTGTGCGATCTAAAATAAAGCTCTTTCATTTTAGTCCATAAATTTTATGCTTTATTGTTTAGAGTTATTTTGTTTAGAGGAAGATAAATTAATATACTTTTCCATTATATTTGGCCTCTAAGCTGATGACAAGTTCAAATGGAGAGAAAAGGAGAAATAAAAAATATTTGGAGAGCACTGCCATCAAGGCTTTGGGATTGGCTAATATAGATGAAGAAGAATACATAGTCAAATAAAATCCCAAAGCTTTTCAGCTTGGCAAAATTATCTGCAGTACTGAGATGAGGAAAGAACAAGAATGGGGGAAAAAAATGAAATGAGATGCATTTGAGTCCTATTTAGTTTACAAGACCTGTAAGCAACATTAATTTACTTAGTACCAAAGACTAAACATAGGATAGCCCAAATTCTATTTGAGTGTGATGATGAGGTAGAGGAGGCTGTTAGATGGACATGGTCAACTAAAACACATAATTAGGACTTTCCATGGTTAAGTCAAACCTTTCTAAATCCTCATGCCTCAAGATTTGACAACACGTATTAAATGAAATCATAAAAATGAAGGCTTTTTAATCATGTAGATCAGTATATTTTATTTTTTCTGGTAGTGTTGTTTTATTTTATTTCTTGTCCTAGAGATATTAATCTATAGCCTATAGTCACCTGGGAGATAGATGAATGATCACCTGAGATAATCATACAAAGCCACTGACTCCAGATTATAACTTTCTATCATAGAAATACACAAGGAAAAACTTACTTTGGTTTTTTATTTTGTTTTGTTTTTCTTCAGTAACTTTACTCATTTTATCATGAAAACAGCATACTTTTCTGACTAATAAAATGAATTTATCCCATTGGATGCGTGTGAGAAGGCTAGGAAGAAAGTGAATTCATGGATGATTTATAAATTTTAATTATTGGAGCGAGCTTTTACCTTCCTTTTTGAATTCTAAATGTTTATTGGTAGATTTTGAGCTCCCAGTGGATAAAGTATGAATAGGACAATTCCCAGGTGCCAGTGCCATTTTAACACTGAAAATAGCTAATCCATGTTAAGTTAAACCTCTATAAACTTTCAGGAGCTATAAGACACCTGTGCTGCTGATAAGCTCCAAAAGCCCCTCTTTAGGCTTCTATTTCCATTAATCCTTTGGACTCTTTTCATGTTTGCTTAAAGGGAGTTTATAGTGCAGAGCCCATTCTTCTTATTTATTTAAAAGTTATGAAGAAACTGAGGCTCAGAGGTTAAATTATAAGTCCAAGAACATGTGGATAATTAAAAGTAGGACCAGGGACTTCCAGTTTAAGCTCCAACATATAAAGAGCTTTGAAATTGTCACTCCCATTATATAACAACAAAAATCTGAACAAATTAAAGATCAATAACTTTCAAGGACCCATCAGAGAACTGAGTTCTCAGGGTAAACTTCCATCCTGAAATCTGGAGAGAGAGAGAGGCATATCCAGAGAGACACAACAATCAAGTTTTGCTTATCTGGAGCAGAAGCTGCCAGAACCCCTAGCTGCTAAGCTGCTAGGAATACTGATATGGATATTTTGAGAAAAAGCTAGAAGCTGAGTTTAGACTACTGTGAGAGTTAAAAATTCTTGGGGGTTGCAGTTATGGCAATCCTCACACTTATGTGGGCTTTCACTCCAGGAACCTCACCAAGATCTTATGGTAAGGATTTAAGAAAGATCCCCTTTGGCCCTGGCTGGAATAGGGAAGAATAGCCATGCTAAAACCTATATAGACTCTATCTGCTAACAAAAGCCTAGTCAAAGGAAATGAACTGAGAGGAAAATTTGAAACCTTATCCAATCTGGGGAAAGAGAATTCAAACCCAGATCCAGCCCTCCATCTCACCTAAAGAAAAGAAAGGAGAAGGAGAAAAGACTTCAAGTAAACAGATTAGGATTTCTAGATCTAGACAAGAGAGTAGAGGATAGGAGGGAAAGGAATTACTGCCCTGGAGGAGGACAGAAACACTTGTGAAGGCATCACCCCTGAGATACAGGCCACCCAAAATACTGAGACTTAATCAGAACATTATAGACCTTCCCCCCATCCTACCACAATACCAACAAGCCTCTAGCAGAATGACAGCAGATTCTAGCTATAGGAGATGAAAGACACAGAGTCTATCTGAGAATCATGCAAAGAAAAGTACCTAGAGTCAGACGGGTAGACAAAAAACAGGGACACTAGAGGAATTTGAAGCCTCTGGTAATACAGCTAAAACAAACATTAAACTGTACAGCCCCAATACTTGCCAGAAAACATAAATCCTTGCACTAGAGGCCTATTAACCTAAACACGTATTACTTAATACAATATGCCCAGGTTTCAATAAAATGTCCCAAGGCATCGTAAAAGGTGCATAAATATATTTACATATTTGGAAGAGACAAAGCAATGAACGGAATCAGATTCAGATACAACATGGATGTTGGAATGATCAGGCAGGGAATTTAAAATAGCTATTATTAATAGGCTGAGATTACTATGGAAAAGTGAACAAAATAGCAGGTCTAATGAGTAACGTCAATAACAAGATGGAAATTCTAAGAATCAATTACATGGAAATGCTAGAAATAAAAAGCATTATAGCAGAAAGGAAGAACATCTTTGATAAGTTCATCAGGAGACACATCTGAAGAAAGCATCAGTGAACTTGAAGAGAGGCCAATAAATTTCTTCAATTCCCAAACTGAAACAAAGAAAAAAAGAATGAAATAAGCAGAAGCGACCAAGATTATGGACAATATCAAAATATAAAACTTAGTTATAATTATAATATAAGAATTAGAAGAGAGACTAGAGCAGTTTCAAGTCTATTATGGGTTAGCTTCAACAACAAGAATTTATTAGTTCACAGCTTGGAGGCTAGAAGTCCAAATCAAGATTTAGGCAAGGCTTGCTTTCTTCCCGAGTCTGTAGCATTCTGGTGCTAGCTGCCAGCAATCCTTGGGGTTCTTCAAATTACATATCTCCCTCCAGCCACATGGCCATCTCTTTCTCCTTGTCTGCTCCATTTTCTGTTTCCATCCATGTTCTTCCTATATGGCCTTTTCCAACTTCTGATTCTGTTTTTTTTTTTGTTTTTTTTTTTTTACCTCCTTATAAATAACAGAGAAATCCTCCAGTAATACAGATTAAGGGCCACCCTCACTGAGTTGGGTCATACTGTATCTCAAAACAAAATCTTCATACCTTATCTAAAATCAAAATCTAAAAACTTAATCCCAGTCCACATTCCTGTGGGTGTGAACCATATTCCTACAGGTTAGAACATGTCTATGTTGAAGTACATCATTTAATCTATTACAGCACTTAACAACAGAATGTCAAAATACATGAGGCAAAACAATACAAAATGAAAGGAGATATAGACAAATCCACTATCATAGTTGGAGACTTCAACACACTTTTGTCAGTAATTGAAAGATCAGACAGGCAGAAAATCAGTAGGAGTATAGATGACCAAAATAACACCATCAATCAACTTGCTCCAATTGACATTTTGTAGAATATCCCATCCAACAACAGAATACAAATTCTTCTCAAACACACATGAAATGTTCACCAAAACCACATTCAGGGCCACAAAATACATCTGTCTATAGTTAAAATAATAGACATCATACAAAATGTTTTCAGTGTACATGAGAATTAACCTAGAAAATAATAATAAAAAAAGATAACTGAATATTGCCCCTACTTGGAAATTAAACAACGCATGTACAAATAACTCAGGGGTAAAGAAAAGAGAAAGTAAAACTATTTTGTCTAAATGAAAACATAACCTCAAAGTTTGTGGAATGCCAGCTACATAGTACTGAGGGCAGAGTTTGTAATGTTAAATGCATTTATTTGGAAAGAAATAGCTAAAATCTAAGCTTCCACCTTAGGAAACTAGAGAAAGAGCAATATAAACCTGAAGCAAGCATAAAAAAATAAGATAATGAAATAATAAAAATTAGAGCAGAAATTAATGGATTCAACAGGAAGAGAAAAGAGAAGAGCAATGAACAAAAGATGATTCTTTGAAAAACATAATAACAGTGATAAACCTCTGGCCAGGCTAACCAAGAAAAAGGGAGAGAAGATACAATTTACCAACAACAAAAATTGAAGAGGAGGCATCACTACTGACCCCATGGATATTAAAATGATAGTGAAGGAACATTGTGAACTACTCTATGCCCACAAACTTGATAGATAAAATGGACTGATTTCTTGAAGGACATAAACTAGCAAACCTCACTCAAGGAGAAATAGACAACCTGGATAATTATATACATATATATATATTAAAACAAGCAACATAGTAATTTAAAAACTTCCCACAAAAGAAATAAGCAGGTTCAGAAAGTTTTATTTGTGAATTCTGCTGAATTGGGGGAAAAAAAACCCACCACCAACAAAAACCAAAAAACAAACATTTGACATAATGCCCTCAAAATGAAATACTTGGCTATGCATCCAGCAAAATATGTAAAGGACCTGTATTGGAAAACTACAAGACACTTATGAGAGAAACTAAAGAAGGTCTAAACAAATGGAAATTCACTCCATTTTCATAGATTGGAAAATGCAGTATTTTTACAATGTCAATTCCTTCCAATTTGATATATAGATACAACACAACCCCAATCCAAATCCTTAAGGTTTTTGATAGAAACTAACAAACTGATTCTAAAATTGGTATGAAAATGCAAAGGACTATATCCTTCTAGGTTCTTTGTTCTTCTGAAAATAAATTACAAAGTTGGAAGCCTCACATTACCTAATACTAAGACTTGTTATAAACCTACCTGAATCAAGATAGTGTGAGGCCTTAACAAAAGGAAAGACATATTGATAAATGGAGTAAAACAGCAGAGAAATAGATCATACAAGTATAGTCAACTGATTTCTGACAAAGCCACAAAAGGCAAAGCAATGAAGAAAGAATGGTCTTTCAACAAATGTTGCTGGAATAATTGGATGACTTTCAGAAGTAATCACCTGAAATGTAGACCTCACACTTTCTTTAAAAATTAACTTTAAATGGATGGAGGTTATAAATGTAAAATGCAAAATGATAAAGATTTTAGAAGATGGCATAGGAGAAAAGCTGCATGACCTTGGGTTTGACAATGAGTTTTTGGGTACAGCATCAAAAGCAGTAACCATTTAAACAAAAAAAGTTTAAGTGGACTTTATTAAAATGGAAAACTTTTGCTCTGTGAAAGTTACTGCCAAGAGAATGAAAAGACAAGCCACAGACTGGGAGATAGTAGTTCTAAGACACATATTTGCTTAAGTACTTATATTCAGATTATTTTATATATGCCTCTCCCAACTCAGCAATAAGGAAACAAAAATCTTAGCTGAAAAGTGAGCAAAATATCTGAACAGATACTTCAACAAAGAAGGTATGTAGATGGTAAATAAGCATATGAAAAGATGTTCAGCATTATTTGTCATTAGAGAAATGCAAATGAAAACAATAAGATATCACTAAACACCTGCTAGAATGACTAAAAGTGGGGGAAAAACACACAAAAAACAAACTCCTGAGTATAACAGTTGCTTGTGAGATTGCAGAAACAATAGAAGTTTTCATTCATTCTTGGTGGTAATTCAAAATGGTGTGGCAATTTTGGAAGTCTGATAGTTTCTTACATAGCTAAACATAATCTTACCATGCTATCTAGTAACTGCTCTTGTAGGTGTTTATTCAAGTAATTTGAAAAGTTATCTCCATAGAAAAACCAGTATGCAAATACTTCCAGCAGCTTTATTCATAATTGACCAAAACTTGAAGCAACCAAGGTGTCCTTCATTAGATGAATGAATAAAGATACCGTGATACATCCATATAATAGAATACTGTTCAGCACTAGAAGGAAAAGAGCTGTCAAGCCACACAATGATATGGATGACTCTGAAAAGCATGTTGTTAAGTGAATGAAGCCAGTCTGAAAATGCTATCTACTATATTATGCCAACTGTGTGCCATTCCGGAAAGGGTAAAACCATAGAAATGGAAAACAAATCAGTGGTTACCGAGTTAAGAAGGAGTACAGTTTAATAAGTGAAGCACAGGGAAATTTGAAGGCAGTGAAACTGTTTTGGTAAATACACAAAACTATGCATTTGCTAAAACCACAGAAAGTTACAGTACAAAGAGTAAATCAATAAAAGTAATCAGGGTTTCTTGGAGAAATGGCTGTTTCTAGGGCTGGTGCAGGGAATATACAAGATAAGCCTGGAGCATTTTTAGTGCCAGAAAGTACGGTAGTGCTCAAAAATAAAACAAACAGGAAATAGTCCATAAGGACTCTACATCAAAGGAACATAGGAGACAACTTAAAAAGCTCTCAATGGCCAAAGCTTGAGCAATTTGAGCAATGAAATAAATAATATAGTGTTGAATTATAACCCAAAGTATAAAATAAATATCCGTGAGCCCATTCTAAATATAAATCAATAAAAGAATAAATCAATAGAGAATAGGAAAATCTCCCATAGAATTCAAAATAATATATGTAAATATTTACCCCAAAAGGCAGTGGAGCATAACTCCCACTCCTTAAGTATACATGTAACTTCATCCCAGAGAGTACAATATGAAAAGGGGGAAAAGTAACTTCACAATAGAGAAACCTGACAAATGCGGCTTCAGCCAAGGGTTTGCGATTAGCATCATTCGTGACAAGTCATGTTGATAGCATGTAGCATTGATACGACATGATAAGAAAGGCACTTTTCCTCTGTGGTCTTCCTCCCCCAAAAGCTACATCCTTATCTAACCATGAGAAAAAAGTCAAACCCATTTTACAAAATACCTGACCAGTGCATCTCAAAACTGTCAAAGTCTTCAAAAAATAAGACAGCATTTTTCACAGCCTAGAGATGCTTAAAGAGACATGATGACTAAATGTAATGTGGTACCCTGGAGGAGATGCTGGAACAGAAAAAGGACATTAGAGAAAAATTAGTAAAATGTGAATGAAGTATAGAGCGTAGTTAATAATAATATATCAATATTAGCTCCTTAGATATGACAAATGTACCATAGTAATGTTAACAACAGGGAAACCGGCTGTGGGGTTTATGGTAACTCTGTAACATTCTTGTAACTTTACTAAAACAAACAAACAAACAAAAACATGACCCATTTGCCTGACTCTCAGCCCATTGCTTTTGGGAATATAACACACTAGTCTCTTATTCTATAACTTAACTTCTCCAGGTATTTTTAAAAATGCGTCGAACCCTCTATACTTTTGGATATCGGAGTTTATTCATTGATTAGTGTTAGGCATATAGTACTCACATAAATATTTTTCCGAATGCTAGCAGAGTGTTTTTCCGTAAGTTCTCAGATAAAAAAACACATATTTGAAAGGAAAAGCTACAGGCATCAACAAATTGGAACCTCTTAATTATCGCATTCATTTAAAAGCATCATTTAAAATTTCGCTTATTTGAAAACCAAGAAAGAACAAAATTAAATCCCAGGAAAGGACCACAGCAGACAGGCCATAAGCCATGTCCTCTCACCAAACTTTTCCTTTTGGTCCTGTTAGAAACACATTGAAAAGCATGAGACAGTTTAAAATGGAAGAAAGCAAAAGAATAATACAAATGAATTTACAAAATTGCTGAGTTAAATGGTTCATGAAGGTCTTTCCATTACAAAATTAATCCTGGGGTAGGAGAGAATTCCAGATTCTGGAGTCATGTTGGAGAAATTTCTTTTCCCTGGAGCTTAACCCTGTCATTAACAGGCAGCTGTTTTAACTAAGTGGCTTCAAGTGGCTGAGGCAATAGAGGCGTTTTAGGTTTCACCTGTCTCAGCAAAGTCCCAATTCACAAATGGTCTTAAAGAATTAAGATTTCAGGGTATTTAATCACAGAATCATGAATGATTCAAGTTGCGGACCTCAGTATATGTATACATTTCAGGAACAAGTGTCACAATTTTTCTTATGGGTAACAGAACAGTACTATAGTGCTCAATATGACTTGACAATGAAAAATTAATCAAGAGTTTCTATTTTCCCCAGTCCAGAAAAAAAAAAAAAAGGAAAATAGAAATGAAACTGATCTTCCCTATCTTTCATCTGTAGTGAAATGTGGGAATATTGTCTGTTGGCAGGGACAGGAGGAAGAAGTAGTGGTCTCATTGTATCACTAATGATATCGCAACACCTTGCTTATATTTTAAACTTGGAAATCTATCTGTGATTTTCTCCCTCATAGCTTACCTCCCCTTTTATCACCATTTCCTTTATGAGAACAAGATATATACAGCATACTTATTTTTTTAAAAAAGCACAAAAGGTAGTGAATTAGAATATCCCTACTCTATGTGGTTGCATTATATTTTCATTTTCTAGTTATATACTTAACACACTTATATCAAAACATTTGATAGCTTCTTCCTTTAAAGTCCTCTCGCTTTCAGTGGTTAAGTACCTTGAAGCCAAGACCTTACATTAAAGTAGAATCTAATTAGACCTTTCAATTCACAGCGACTGCTGAACTCTTTTGGCTCCATTATAGAAATGTACAGTAAAGCCTTTTTTCCTCTATATGGTAAAAATAGCAGTTATCTTCAAGAAAAAAAGGAAAAGACATGAATTATCCCACCTCAATTTAAGCTCAAGGCACAGGCAGGTGACCCTGCCTCCTTGTTCTTCTAATAAGAAGGAAGGTGGCTTTCAAATTTGAGGACAGCAATTGGGAGTGGGGATATGCAGAGAGCATTGTTGCTGCTTTAAAACCCTTAAATGCACTGAATCTAAAATGCTTTCACATTGAAAGCATGAAAATTGCAGTAACTACTTCAATAAGCAAGTAGTTTAAATATAATTTCTGGCACCATGTATATACTCACAAGGAAAATGAGTTAAAAGAGAGACAGTATGTAGTTTTATAAAAAGGAAAGTATAAAATTCTAAATATTCTTGCCAGCATGTATCCTTGAAAGTAATGTCATTAAAGGAAAAAAAAAAAAAAAAAAAAGAAAAAGAATTAGCTGTTAAGGAGGATCTGTATTACTTCCTAACCTACAGATGGCATCTAGCTAGCTTTGAGAAAAAAGGGTAGACAAACCTGACAACAGAAATCACTATCATTAATATCGAATGAAGCATGTCAAGCTTACGACTAGGAAGTAGGATGAATTGGGGCTGAATATGGGGGATGGGGGAATGTTTCAACAAAGTTAAATCTGGAATGGCTTACATCACTTCGGAGTGAAATAAACTCGAAGATGACGCCTATAAAGCTGACATGCTGGATAATGAAGAGGAGAAATGATGGCCTCCAATCCTCACAGAGCAGCAGAGCTACCATAAAGATTTTACACCTTACGCCATGACCCTTGCCATTATTTGGGGAAAAAAAGATCCAAAAGGCCAGATGCTGTCTCTGCTCAGGGTGACTAATGTGAGGCGTTAATAGACTAGGGGTTTCATACAACAACTGTGCAGTAATTAGCTCCATTAGCACGTTGGGCAATGAGAGCACTGCAGGCCACTGACAAATTGTGACTCCCTTTACCACACACATGGATGCTTGAAAGTCGTGCTTTTAAAAATTATTCAGAATTGTTTCAAAGCAATGATATATTGTGGAAGGGCAGAACCACCATCTAATTATCCAACCAAGTAACTTATGAAATTCTCAGAAACAGATGGTGTTCAGTACTTGATAGCCATCCCGTGAAAATTGGTCATATGCCTTTGGATTAAAAGCCCTCATTTTTGGCAAATTATTTCCTCATTTTCTCACCTCCTATCAATATCAAGGTACTTATGAGGAAACCAAAAACCATACTAGTTTGTTAGGGCTGCCATTAATAAAGTATCACAAACTAGATGGCTTAAAACAACAGAAATTTAAAAATAAAAAACAGAAGTTTTTTGATCTCATGGTTTCGGAGGCTGTAGGTCTCAAATCCATGTGTCCACAAGGATTCCTGTAGTCTGTGGGATTCTGGAAATTGTTCACCCACAATTCTGGTAACCCTGCCCCTACTTCCATCCCATGGCTATCTTTATGTCTCTGACTCTTTTTGTTCAAATTTCCTCTTGTTAAAAGGACACCAGTCATGTTGGATTAGCGTCCACTCTAACCCCATTTGTTCTCATCTTGACCAATAATATCTTCAAAGATGCTCCTATTTATAAATAAATTTACATTCATAGGTCTTGGGATTAGGCCTTGAACATGTCTTTTTAGGGGAGAAAATTTAATCTATAAAACACTGCCTTCTGGATCCCAGAAAACTAAGTCCTTCCAACAAACAACATATATTCACCTCATCCCAACATCTCAAAACCCTTAAACTATTTCAGTAACAGCTCAAAGTCTAAAATCCCATCTAAATCAGTCATGGATATGGTCCATCCTGGGAAAAATTCTCCTCTATCTGTCGATCTTGAAACTATAAAAGATGTTATCTGCATTCAAAATATAATAATGGGATGGGCATAGAATAGACATTCCCATTTCAGAAGGGAGAAACTGGAGGAAGAAAAAAAAGGGGATAGTCCCTAAACAAGCCTAAAAAGGGATCTAATGCTAGAGCTTGGGTTGGTTAAGTGGAAATGTAAAAACCCAATCAGGTAAGTAGCAGGAACTCTTTAGTGACTATACATCCCCTCCTCAACCCTCCTCCAGTGGTTTACAAATTATTGTTTAATCTGAGATCTTTTTATTTATTGGATCTTGTTACACAGAATAGATAAATATGAAACTCCTTTGGTTAGGGTGGGAAGGAGAATTTGGAGGTTGGAGTGGGATGCTGAGGTGAAGAGATACTTCTGAAGAATATCTGAAGACTTGGAGGGAAATTTTTGAAGCCACCTCCTACTTCCACCCTAGAAACACAGCTCCACTTTTCAGTTTCCTGCTGGAAATTAGCACCAACCGCTGGTTCTGCATGTTTCTTGTTATAGGATAGTTATCGAACAAAGTCCAATGACAAGAAGTTACCAACTGTGTCCCAAAATATCCTGTTCTTATGTTAAATGATGCTGAAATCCTAAAACAAGAGTCTTCAGATAGCAGCATGCCAATGTAGATAATTAGATTACCCCAGTTCTTTAGAGCTGACAAATATAATGGTGCCCCGGAATCCATAGCTACTACATAATTTCAACCCAGTTTTGAGTATTTGGGTCAGGAAAGTCAGAAGAAAACAAGAAAAATAGACAATGATCTTTTTTAGAGAAATACACAATGATCTTTTTTAATGTTGGAGGTGAGCTAAAAAGGTGCCATTTTATAAAATTGTCAGGATACTACAGAAAGAAAAAGAATATAGTCAAAACCTCTGGGTTCAAGTCCTGATGTGAACATTCGAAGGTTGAGTTATTTTATATGTCATTTACTTGCTCTGAATTTCAGAGACTTTGTCCACAAGATGAAAACAATAGTGGCCCTGACCTTTTAAGGTTGTTTCAAGGGTAGGCAAGATAATATCACAAAGCTACAACACTCCAAGCAAAATACATATTCCTGAGAACTTTGCCTCCTTCATCTCTCACATAATATAAGGCTAATACTGACAAAAGTATTCCTATTTCAAGTTGCCTAGTAAAGTGCCAATCTAATGTGGTGATAGCATTATGCACAGTTTTAAATTAACTTGAACTGAAGTTTTAGAAATTCCTGAGGCTGAAATTTTAACTTGGAGACATCTGCACTATTTTAGTTTTTTTTTTTTTTACGTAATTAAAGCCCAATTAATATCTATGTAATAATACATCAGTTTTCACAAAATTCAGCCACACTGAACTTAGTGTTTTTTAAATTGTAGTTGCCACCATCACTATTTTTATCAGTTTAGACAGATGAATGCTATTTTTACCTGTTCACTTTTCTCTACACCTCTAAATGTCATGGCACTTAATGTGTGGGGAAAGAAGATTGAGCTCCATGGAAGTGGTTTAGTGACAAATACAGAATTTCTTATAATAATCGAATCAGTTTTTCAAACTCATTCAAAAGATATTTTCCTATACATAAACACAAAGTGGCCAAGGTAGTGTTACTAGAGATGCAAACAGGAGAAGATTATATGCAAGTCTAAATATTCTCTTTGCTGGACCACATCAATGTTTATTTCAAATATGAAACTTCCATGTGTCTGCTTAAGCTGTTGGTTCAGAAAATCACCTGTGTATGACCTTGACTCAAGCATAGACTCTCTAAAGACTCAAAAATAGTTTATTTGCTTTTTTATTAGATTTTTGTTTTTATTGCTGTCATGGTTGTTTCATCTGCAAAATTAAAAATGATATAAGACACTCCAAGAATGGGAAAGCACATATAGATGAATGAAAAATTAAAAGGATTTAGTTCTTCAAAAAGCAAACAGAATTCTCTGTCATCTGGCTATAATTAAAGCACCACAAGACCTGTTCCCGTTAGCAATTTGTTTGGCTACTCTCAACAACTTTGAAAAAGAAAATACTAGAAAAACAGTGGTCAGGTGTTCAATGAAATTATTTTTAAATGTGTCATCCACTCTTATAAGGTTAGTGAGAAATGCTTTGCATTCTTTCCAACAACGGTTTTTGTTGTTTTGAAAATATTCATGTGATCCTTGAAATGAAATTATTAGTGCATTTCATCCACGTACTAACTTTACCATTTTATTCATGAAAAAACCCACATATATTTTGGCAGAATCGTTCAAATTCAATTTCTTTTTCCTTTCAAATGAGGAAATTGATTTTTTACCCTAGAAAATCGAGGCTTAACAATGCCACGTGAGGGTTATGGCTCAGTCAGAAGGGATGGTTAAAATGAGATGTTTCTTAAAGCGTACCTCTTTTCCTCCCCATTTGGGTTTAGATTTATAAGATCAGCTCTAAAGAAGATGATTCCAAGTATCTAGTGTAACAATGACAGTAATAGAACAAACCCTGTCCCTAACTCTCCAGCCTTTTCTCCTACTACTCTCACGTCTCCTTTCCTCTCCAGACAAACTGAAACTGGTTTCTTGCGCTGACTCAAACACTCTGCTCATGTTTCATTTTACAGCCTATGCATTGGCTCTTCCACCTTCGTGGAAATCTTTTTCCCCAGAAATTGGTAGGCATAATTCTCAAGTTATATAATTATATATACATTATTTATATATTTATATATAATACATATATATATAATTCTCTACCTCCTTTAAGCCTTTTCCCGACTATTACTTTTTCAGAGACCTAACCTCAACATCCTATTTAAAACTGATACCTATCCCTAAAACCAAATCCCAAGAAAACCTTAACCATACTGTACATTTTCTTTTTTCCATAGCACTTCTAAAGTTTTAATGTACTATAATTTATTATGCATTTTGTTTATTTTTATTTTGTTTTAGTTATACAAAATTCCCAACTTTAACCATTTTTAAGTATACACATCTGTGGTATTAATTATATATACAATGCTGTCGTTCCCTCAGCACCATTTATTGTCAAGAGTTTTTCATGATCCTAAACAGGCTCCTGTACCTATTAAGCAATATCTCCTCTTTATCACCTAACCCTGGCTCCTGGTAAGCTCTAACCTACTTTCTCTCCCTATAAATTATCTCATTTCAGATGTATCTTATTTTCAGATATTTCAATATTTGTCCATTTGAATATGCTTTATTTCACTCAAATAATGCTTCCAAGCTTCATCCATGTTATCACTTAGATCAGAATTTCATTCTTTTTTTTTTTGCATGGGCAGGTACTGGGAGTTGAACCCAGGTTTCCGGCATGGCAAGCGAGAATTCTGCCACTAAGCCACCATCGCACCACCCCAGAACTTCATTCTTTTTAGTGGTTGAATAATATTACAAAGTATGTATGTACCAGACTTTGTTTATCTATTCATCTGTTGATGGACACTTGGACTGTTTCGCTTTTGGCTATTGTGAATAATGCTGCTACATACATTTTGTACAAGTATCTATTTGAACCACCACTTTCAGTTCTTTTGGAAATATATCCATAATTGAAACTGCCAGGTCACATCGTAATTCTATGTTTAAGTTTTGAGGAAATGTCAAATGTCAAACTGTCTCCCACAGTGGCTACATTATTTTATGATTCCACCAACAATGTGCAAGGATTCCAATTTCTCCACATCCGTACAAATACTTATTTTCCATTTTTAAAATAATAACCATCCTAGTGGGTGTGAAGTGGTATCTTACAGTGATTGTGATTTTTATTTCCTTGATGCTAATAATCTTGAGCATCTTTTCATGTTCTTATTACCCATTTGTTTATAGTCTTTGGAGAAATGTTTATTGAAGTCATTTACCTCTTTTAAATTGGATTGTTTGTTTTTTTGTTGTTGAGTATAGCAGTTCTTTGTGTATTCTGGATATTAAAGTCATCAAATATATGATGTGCAATTATCTTCTACCATTCTGTAGGTTGTCATTGCAGTTTCCTGATTTTCAACAAGGGTGCCAAATAGGATAAATGGGAAAAGAGTAGTTTTTTCAACAAATGGTGCTGCAAAAAACCAATATACACATATAATATATTGACGTTGGACCCTACCTCACACCATATATAAGGATTAACTCAAAATGGATCAAGGACCCTAATGTAAGACCTAAAACTATGTTTCATAATAAAACATAGAGGAAAACTTTCATGACTGTATATTTGGTAATGATTTCTTAGATACAACACCAAAGGATTGAGCAATAAAAGATAATAAATAAAAATTAAAAAAGATAGATAAAATAGACTTCATCAAAGTTAAAATTTTTTGTACCTTGTGCTTATTTTTAATTGATTGCTTCCCTCACATAGATGTAATGTCCAGGAGGAAATTAAAGATCTCAGATCAATGACCTTACAAATCTGAAAACAAAAAAAATGAATGAAACCCAAAATAAGAAGAAAAATGGAAATAATTAAGATCAGGTCAGAAATAAATATATCAGGGAGCATAAAAACAATAATGAAAATAAAATAAGTCATTCAGAAAATCAATTAAGCTCTAGCAAGACAGATTAGGAACAAAGAGAGAGTATGCCACCACAAATATCTGGAATGAGAAAGGTGACATCATATACAGTCTACAAATTTAAAAGGATAATAAAGGAATGTAATAAATAACATATGTCAATGAATTTGACAACTTAGATGAAATGAACAAATTCTTTAAAAGAAACAAACTACTAAGGCTCACTGAAGACGAGATAACCTGAATAGCCCTGCATATTTTTTAAACAATTACTTTATATAGCAATTATTTCCATAAAGAAAACTCCAGGCCTAGATGGCTTTCCAGTTAACCAAACATTGCAGGAAGAAATAATTTCAATTACACACAAACTCACAGAAATTTCAAGAAGAGTTTATATTTTCCAATATATTTTATGATTACTCTGACAATCAAAGATATTATAAAAAAAGAACAAAGATATTACAAGAAAAGAAAGCTACAGAATAATATCATTCATAAACATAGATGTAAAAGTTCTAAACAAATTTTTTCAAATCAAATTCAACAATATGTATAACAGATGAAACACAGTGATCACGGGTTTATATTAGAAATACAAAGTTTATTTAATTTTAGAAAACCAATCACTGTGATTCACAAATTAACAAAATAAAAAATAAAAACTTATGGTCACTTAAACAGATGGAGAAAAAATATATAAAGGATTTTCCTCAGTCTGATAAAGAATATCTATGAAAAACCTACACCTACCATCATATTTAATGGTAAAGGACAGTATGCCTTCCCTAATATGTGGTCAGTTGTCAACTTGGCCAGGTGAAGGTAACTAGTTCTGTTGCTGCAGACATGAGCCAATGGTACATGAACCTCATCTGTTGCTCATTACATCTGCAGTTGGCTAGGAGGCATGCCTGCTGTAATGAATGATGTTTGATTTAATTGGCTGGTGCTTAAATGAGAGAGCTCAACGTAGCACAGCCCAAGCAGCTCAACATACCTCATCTCAGCACTCACAGCTCAGCCCAGACCTTTGGAGGTGCAGAAAGAAATCACCCCAGGGAAAGTTGTTGGAACCCAGAGGCCTGGAGAGAAGGCCAGCAGAGACCATCCTGTGCCTTCCCATGTAAGAAAGAACCTCAGTGGAAAGTTAGCTGCCTTTCTTCTGAAGGACTAACAAAATAAATCCCCTTTTATTAAAAGCCAATTCATCTCTGGTGTGTTGCATTCCAGCAGCTAGCAAACTAGAACACTTTATATCATCTAGGAAAAGACAAGAGTGTCCACTCACCACTTCTATTCAAAATTGTACCAAAGATTTTATCCAGTTCATTAAGGAGAGAGGGAGAGAGGGAGAGAGGGAGAGAGAGAGAGAGAGGGAGGGAGAGGGAGGGAGAGGGAGGGAGAGGGAGGGAGAGGGAGGGAGAGAGAGGGAGAGAGAGGGAGAGAGAGGGAGAGAGAGGGAGAGAGAGAGAGAGAGGGAGGGAGAGGGAGGGAGAGGGAGGGAGAGGGAGGGAGAGGGAGGGAGAGGGAGGGAGAGGGAGGGAGAGGGAGGGAGAGGGAGGGAGAGGGAGGGAGAGGGAGGGAGAGGGAGGGAGAGGGAGGGAGAGAGAGGGAGAGAGAGGGAGAGAGAGGGAGAGAGAGGGAGAGAGAGGGAGAGAGAGGGAGAGAGAGGGAGAGAGAGGGAGAGAGAGGGAGAGAGAGAGAGAGAGAGAGAGAGAGAGAGAGAGAGAGAGAGAGAGAGAGAGAGAGAGAGAGAGAGAGAGAGGAGCAAAAGGGATCTATACTGGCAAGGAAAATACAAAAAAAAATTTTAAATAAATGGACTTTTAGAGACCTATAGAATAACAGCAAAGCTTCTAAATTTTCATAAATTGAGTCCCAAGAAGGAAAAGAGAAAGAATAGGGTATAAAATAATATTTAAAGTAATAGAGAGAGAGAGAGAGAGAGAGAGAGAGAGAGAGAGAGAGAGAGAGAGAGGAGCAAAAGGGATCTATACTGGCAAGGAAAATACAAAAAAAAATTTTAAATAAATGGACTTTTAGAGACCTATAGAATAACAGCAAAGCTTCTAAATTTTCATAAATTGAGTCCCAAGAAGGAAAAGAGAAAGAATAGGGTATAAAATAATATTTAAAGTAATAATGGCCAAAAACTTCCAAATTTGGTGCAAGACATACATTTACAGATTTAAAGAAATCTTAAATAGAAGAAAAAGAAGGAGGAGGAAGAAAAGGAGAAGGAGGAGGAAGTGGAGGAGGGAGACAAAGAAAGGCATGTGGAAGGTAATAAACAAAAAACAAGGAGAATTCTAGCTTTATAAGTTGTTATAGTCTATGACTTTCCATAATAAACTCATTCCAAAACAAACACCAACAATGCTTTCTTTATTCAATTAGCTTATATAATTGAAAGTGCTCATATATATTAGAGAAGCAGATAGTTGATGGACAATTGGGAAACAAGAATGATTAGAATGAAAGGTATAATATCAACTATGCAACAAATGAAAGACAAATTGGAACAGGTCTCAGATATAAATGTAAATAATAGAAATGATAAAATAAAGCATAAATACATTAAATAACAGTGAGATTTTAGAAAAAGGGGACTCATTATGAGAAAGATCAGTTCAGTCTTTGAAATGAAAGATTCAGTAAACTTTGTTTTCATGTAAAATGTTGGGCTTATATGAAATATATTCAATCTTCAAACTCTTTATAACTCTGTCTCTTGAGACTCTGCCCTTTTGGTAGGCTCTGAATTCTTCAGGGCAAATCTAGGCTTCAAAGTCCTCAGTTTAAAAAGCACTATCTTATATGAAACCTGAATTCATCTCTATAAATATTACCTTTATTGTAATGCCCACTGCCACCACCAGTTAATTTATTTTTGGTTAAATCCTACTTATTTTAAAAGATGAAGCTTAAAATTACTGCCTCTCTCAGATTTTCTCTGACCTTCCTCCAAACCCAAGTAGAAATCATCACCCTTTTTCTGTAACCCCATTTCACCATTCTTGACTCCCTAGTAAGACTATCACATTGTGTTTCTGTCAGTTGTCTAAAATAGACTTTTAGCTCCTTTATTTACTTTATTTCCTTAGTGACAAGCAAAGTAAAAAGTCTGTAGCATTTGTTCTGCAAATGGAAACTCAACTAACACTTAACTGAGTTAACTTAACTTTAGGTGATTGACATTAAGCTGGGTTGAGTGAATGAACAGAATTTAAAGAAGAATGTCTTGTTTCTGCTATGACAAATATTACAAACAACTGACATAAACAACAAGCATTTATTCTCTCTGGTTTCACATGCTAGAAGTCCATGATCAAGGCTGTGCTTTCTCTCTGAGGTCTAAGGCACTCTGGTGCTGGCTTGCTGCAATCTTTGACGATCCTTGCTTGTATCTTTGCCTCCCATCACATGGCAATCTCGCCTTGTGTCTGCTCTTCTGGTTTCTTCCTGCACAATCTTCTCTGACTGTGTCTAATTTTTTGCTGCTTGTAAAAGACTCCAGAAGTATAGATTAAATTCCACCCTGATTCAACTGACCACCTTAACTAAAAATAACACCTCCCAAAGATTCCATTTACAGTGGTTCACATCCAAAAGATGCAGATTAAGATTAAAAACATGACTTTGTTAGTTATATAATTCAATCTACCACAAAGAACTAGAGAATAAATAAAAGATTTGCCGAAAAAAAAAGCATATCTGTGAAGAGCATCAGTGCTGAGAAATTGCAGTGAGGTGATCGTCTAGATTTCTTGAATAGCCCAGTCATGAAGCAGTCCAACTTCAAAAGAAAATGGAAAGAATTTTCAATATCACAAAGCCCAACTTGTGCCTAATTGGATTGGTATTGACTCTTCGAGCTATGACTGTATGTTAGCGTACAATTTCTATGCTGTAAAAACAATGAGTACTAAAGTTGTTTCTCTGCATTGATAATTATGGATTTCAGAAGAAGGTGAAATTGGCGACTTAATGTTTGGCATATTTGAAGAGTGATGAGAAGTTTGTGTCAAAATGAGGAAAAGATCACATTTTCAACATAGGATGGGACAGAAGGAATTCTCAAGACCTTGTATTATCTCAAATAAAAATCGCAGGGTATGAAAGGAAAAGAAAATCATAAGTTAAGGGGTTTTTTGAGGACCCACTGTTCCAGGCTCCCTTGCTAGAATCCTTTAGCACGTGATCACATTATTTCTCCCAATAACTTGGAGACTTTACATATGAAGAAAATGAGAGTTGGGAAGATTAGGAAACCTGTTCAGGATTGTGCCTCTGGCAATTCAAACACAGATATATTCAATTTCAAAACACGTGCCTTAACTAAGAAATGAAACTAAATCTGTAGGTTTTGGCATCAAGTCTCTTATGGGGACAGCTATATCTGTGCTGCCTAGTTTCAGAATCAGATTCTCAGCTACAATTTTCATTTAGATACAGCTATTTAAGTTAAAAAAATGTTGATAATTTTTGAAATTGTTTATAAGTAAGTTGGCATAACACTTTGGAACATAAAATGTTATTCAAAATAATTGGTTAATAATGATGGCCAGAAGACATCTTGGTAGTCACAGGCAACAACAGGTGTATAGCAGCCTAGTAAACACCTTGCCTGCCTTCCCCAAATTTCCCCAACACTATGAAATAACTTCACATCTATGAAAACTTTAAAAACACACCCTCAAAATTACTTGAAGATACAGAAGGCGAAACAGCAAAATGATTATACGTAAAAAGAGGAAAAATAGCAAATGCAAGTGCCACAGTCACACAAGCTTCTATCCTGTACCCTGAGAGCCCAGCAAAAGCAGACCAAGCAAAAGCCCTAAGGAAGTCAGAGCAGGAGCACAATACAAGGGGCCTCAGCATGAGATGGTGTGAAGACCAGATATATCAAAAGTGCTTTAAATTTTGGGGGCATTGAATAGTTGGGCAGATCAGGTCAAGACCTACACAGAGGGATTTCAAAGTACAATTGTCTTACAGGGAAAGATGCCCTATGAAGAACCTGGCACACAGTTGAGAGATACAGACTCCCTTCCTAGGTACTTGATTTATTGAGACAGATGCTCTACAAAGGGTCAAGCTCAATTTTAAAATACAGACTCTATCTACAAAAGTAAGGTTATTTTAGAAGGACAGAAACTTGTTAAAACAAAACTCCTACAAACACATACCTTCTGAGGCAGGAAAACCAGCAGTAGGAAAGAAAGGGACTCTTTGGCAATTGGATTGTGAAAGTTAAAAAAATAATTAAAAAATCACAAGTTATGGTCCCGAAAAATTAAAGAAAAAAACATTCAGAGGATTCATAACCCTTTTCCCATTGACAACATAAAGAGACAAACAAAATGCAGGCAGAGTGCTTGGGCTTTGCTAGACTAATAGAAAATGATGACATTCATTTAGAAATTTGTAAAATACCCAATCCTATACAAACAAACAAAAGAAAATTAAAGTCTGTATATAATTAATCCATAAAAGCTGGAAAATAACTTGCATATGAATATAATGGGGGAGGAAAATCTCCCCCATTGATAAAATAATGAAGCAGAAGAAAACTGTATGTCAACACTCCAAACAGACTGTAATTCAACACTCCAAACATACTCAAACAAGCATCTTAGAATAGGAAACACCACCTTTAATCAGAAATTCAAAACTAAAACAGAAATTTACAAAACCAGAGAGAAATAAAAAGGTTGTCTGAACTCAGGACAGAAATGGAAGAAAAAGAAAAATTACCTCATAAATGAAGAATGACATACAAGCCACTTAAGGTAAAACAGACTCAGATGAAAATTTAATAAGGAGCCTTGAACAAAGACAGGAAAACAACCAAGAGAATAAAAATGACAAAAAAGTTAAAAAGGTCAGAGGGAAATAGTGGAAATGGAGATAGGCAGAGAAAGAATAATAGTGTATTATAAATGTTACTGAAGGAGAAAAATCAAAACAATGGAACAAAGCTAATATTTAAAACATAATCCAATAACAGAGAATTAAAAAATAATGGACTGAATATACATATTGAGAAGACCCACTGACTATTCATTAAAATTAACATAGAATAATCAGCCTCAAGAGTCATCCTTAATAAAACTACTAGATCGAAAGATAAAGATAAAATTCTCAAGGACTTCAGCAAAGATATCAAATAACTTACAAAGGGAAAAGAATTAGACTATTATCAGACATTTTAGAATCTACATGGAAAGGAAGGCAATAGTGAAGGAGTTAAACAATGACTCAATGGAAAAAAATGTGAACTAAGGGTTTTATATCCAGCCAAGTTATCATTCCTATGTTGAGGTTATAAGAAAACAGTTTTCAAAACAGAAGAACTTAAGGAAACCTGCATCCATCAGCCCTTCTTGAGGAAGTCAGATGATAAGCTTCATCCAAATAAAAGATGACTAGAAAACATGCAGCAAAAGGAATGATGGTGGATGTTATTTAAAAATATGTAATTGTACATAAGTCTAAAATGAAAATACCGATTTGACAAATTAAGTAGTGCCACAGTAAAAAAAAAGTGGAAGGAGAAAGGAGAGCTCAAGCAGAAAACTAACTCTATAACTAACATAAGCATGTGAAAAAAAAAAAAGATAAACTGGATATTGAAATTTAAACAAAATATATAAGGACTAAGGGCTTTCGAAAATAAGAGCAAGTACCTTTGCATTTACTTAAGTAATAGAATAAAAATATTAAACCTTCTAATACAATAGTAATTATTATAATTTAAATAAAAATGCAATGAGCACAAATCTCAAAATCAACATAGAAAATATAACACAGCATATAATTATAAAAATAATAATAGTTAAGACTAAACATACCAGTCATAAAAATAAATGTGAATACGCTTTACTCATTACTTGAAAAAAATGATTTTCAATTTAGAACACAAAACAAAAGCCAACCCTATGCTATACAGAAGAGATGCACCCCAAATAAAGGGAACCAGAAAGGCTAAAAAATAAAGAACAAAAGGGTGGAAATAAATGGCAACAAGCAAATGGAAGCAAAAAGAGAGCAGGGTGAGCCATATTTATATTTATATCAAACAAAGCAGAATTCACACCATAAAAGGCATTAAACTTGGCAAAGAAGGACATGTTTTAAAGTGAAGAGCCACATCTACAATGAAGATAACACACAAACTATTACTTATGCATCAAATAAGTGGCCACCTTTATGAAACAAATACCACAGGAGATTTCAGGAGACACAGCAATTAGGAGACTAGGAGATTTAGTTATAGTAAAGTAGGCAAGAAAGGGTATAGAGGTCAAAAATGTCTATAATATCTTTTCCCTAAAGTAGAAGTATAACAAGCAAAAGCCTCTGATCACAAGGCTATAAAACTAGAATTTACTACCACTACCACCACCAAAAGCAACAAAAGAAAGTTCTTTCCAGGTAGGGGGAAAAAAAACCAACCAACAAAAAAATTATTAAAATTCCCAGGTAAAAGGGGAAATACAAATTGAAACCACTGAAATTCATAAAACTCCATCACAATTTGAAGCATTTAAAGCAGTGATCAGAGGTAAAGTTATTGCCCTAAACAGTTTTTTTTTTTTTTTCACATGGGCAGGCACCAGGAATTAAACCTGGGTCTCCGGCGTGGAAGGTGAGAATTCTGCCTGCTGAGTCACTGTGGCCTAAACAGTTTTATTAATAAAATTGAAAGAATAAAATTAAATTCCCAGATCAAAAATAATCCTAGAAAGAGAACAACAAAGTAGACCAAAAGAAAATACACATAAATAAATATAAAAATAGAAATTAATGAGGAAGAGAATAGAAAAACAGAAGATCTACTTAAATCAAAATCCTGTGTTAATAAAGTAACAAAATAGACAGGCTGCTAGCTAATTTGATAAGAAAAAAGTGAGAATGCAAATATATACAAAATAAATGACGGAGGGGAAATACTACTGAAACAAAAGAACTATATATAATCATAAGAAATTGATTTTTAGACTTCTGTGTAAAAAAGTTTGAAAATTTAGGTGAATTGGATAATTTCTTAGGTAAATACAGATTACCCAAATTAACTCCATTAGCATGAGAGGGTTTAAACAGACCATTTCCAAAGAACAAATAGAAAAGTTATTAAGGAATTACCCTACAAAAAAGGTCCAAGACCTAAATGGTTTCACAGGAGAAATTCTACCAAATTCTTCAAAACCAGATTTTCCCAGGGACCAATAAATTATTCTAGAGCATTGAAAAGGAAAGAAAACTACCTAATTCCTTTCCTGAAGCAAGAACAACACTGATAAAAATAAATCAGATAAAAAGTTTGTACCATATCAGAAAATCTATTACGGCCCAAAGATTATAGCATATTAATTAATACATTAATATCATAATATTATATATCAGTAAAATCAAGTATAATGTCATATGATTATCCTCATATGAACTGAGAAAGTCTTTTTCGCTGATGACATAATAGCACAACTAGAAACTTTCGGAGAATTGATAATAAAACAATATTTTAGTTAAGTAGCAGGATATAAAATCAACATTCAAAAATCAGTGGCCTTCATATACATAGCAAACTGTTAGAGCACACAATACAGTAGCAAAAAGGGAACTTAATACTTAGGAATACATTTAACAAGAAATGTGCAAAACCTCTAGGACGACATTCTTTAAATGCTCGCAAAGGATACAAAATGGACTGCAGAAATGGAAAAACAACCCCTTTTCTCAAATAGTATTCTTCATCATTATGAAGTTGTCAATTCGCTCTAATTAAAGCGTGAATTCAATGTGTTCCCAATACAAATGACAAGTTATTTTTTGAACTTGGACAAGTTGATACTAAATTCCAAGGAAAATCAAATATTCAAGAACAATAAAGAAACCAGTGAAAAGCAAAAACTACAGGGGACCTATGAGATATACAAACCATAGTTTAAAGCTTCTATGATTGAAACAGTATTGTACCGGTGCATGAGTAGAGAAAAGACCAATGCAATAGAATGGAAAGCCTGACATTAGAACAAACTACAAATGGAAACTTAGGATTTGACATAGGTGGCATTTCACTTTACTGGGGCAAAGGTGAACTTATTTTTAACAAATAGACAATGGAGCAGCCATTTGGAAAAATATATAATTAAATCCATATCTCAAACCACATACAAAAGTGAACACCAAATGCATTAAGAATCTAAATCTGAAAATGAAATCACACAAGTGCTAGGAAAACAACATGGGTAAATTGGTACAGGGAAAGGCTTTCCAACTATAACTCAAAATCAAAAGGCATTTGTATTAGTTTTCTACCGCTGCATAACAAATGACCACAAATTTAGAGACTTAAACAACATACACTTACGATCTCTCCGTTTGCTTGGGTTGGTAGCCAGGGTAGGGGAGGGTTGCTCCAGGTATCAGCTGGGGCTGCAAACTAACTCTGAGGTTCAAATTCAGCAACTTCTCTTGGTGGCAAAATTCAGGTCCTTGCAGTGGTAGGATTGAAGACCCCATGTCCTCGCTGGCTGTCAACCAGCACCTAGAGGCTGCCCTCAGGTCCTTGCCTCACAAGTGCATCCACCCAGTAGTCCATGACATGGTTGTTTGTGTCTTGGAGGCCCGGAGGAGACTCTCTCCTGCCTCCAATCTCTCTTTCAGGGAAGGTCTGACTCAACCATTAAAGGGCTCACCTGGCTTGGCCAGGTGCACCCAGGATAATCTCATTTTCAGTTAACTCAACATCACATCCTTTCAATGTTGCCGTGTAAATTCACCTCATCAGTGGAGTGGAATCCTATCATATTCCTAGGTCCCAAACACACTCACGGGGGTGTTCATGTGGAAGGTAGATCCTAGAGGCTGGGATCTTGGGGACCATCTTAGGGTTGTGACTATCACAGCAATAAGATGAGACTGTGTATTTATTACTTAAAAATGTTTAAAATCTGCATAATAGAAAATATCATAACCAAAGTCAAAAGATAACTTTTTGAAAAATTGGGAAAAGGTGCAACACATACCAGAGGCAATGGACTAAAATACATAAAGAAAAACAAGGCACAAAGGACTGGAAACCCAATTTAAAAAAAGGAAGACATGAAAGACACTTCACAAAGAAAGAAATAAAAATGGCCCACAAACCTGAAAAATGCTCAAACTCACTTATAGTTAGAGGAATGCAAATTTCATACAAAACATTGAGATACCATTTCTCCCCTATCAAACTAGCGAAAGTTAAAAATATTGCATTGGCAGAATGTTCTGCTGGAGCAGCAGTAGGGAAACACATCTCTCTTACACGGCTAGGGGGCATGCTACTGGAGGAGATTGGTAGTTCATATAAAAATTACATATACATTGTTCTTTTGACCCAGCAACCCCTTCTTCAGGAATCTGCAGTGAAGATACAAGTCAACAACACAAAAATACATGTGACCAAAATTATTAGCATTTGTGAAATATTGATATCAACCTAAATTTTGTGATCAAAAATTACAAGGGGAATAAACCCTGAAGTACAATGCAGCTGTAGAAGAGAATAAGGAGGCTCTCTGTAAATATTTAGGGAATTATTTCTAGGACATACTATTTAGGGAGAAAAAACAAAGCTCAAATGAGTGTCTGCAGCATGCTGCTCATCATGTATAAAAGAGGTGATATAAGAAAATATTCGTGCATCTATTCCATTTGTGCAACAGAAACACAGGAAGACTAAAACAGATATTAAATAAATTGGTTGTCTGCAGGGTGCATGTGGGAAAGAGGCAGATAAAACGGGAAATGTCCAAGGAGGGACCCTTCTCTGGAATACATTTTTGGGTAACATTGACTCTTAGAATAGTTTATTAGTTTTCTGTGGCTCCTGTAACAAATTACCACACACGTATGTCTTAACACAACAAAAAATTATTGTCATACAGTTCTGGAGGTCAGAATTCTGAGGTTAAGTTGCCAGCAGGGTTGTGCTCCCACCGAAGGCTGTTGGGAGGAGATCCATTCTTGCCTCTTCCAGTTTTTGGTGGCTCTAGGTGTCCCTTGGCCCATGTCTGCTTCCCTCCAGTCCCTGCCTCCATGGTTATACTGCTTCACCTGTTCTACCTTTGCTGTGTGTATATAATCTCCTACTGCTTCTCTCTTATAAGGATATTTATAATCCAGGATCATGGCCTCATTTCAAGATCTTTAACTTAATCACATCTGCAAAGACTTTTTTTTCCCCAAATAAGTAGCATTCACAGTTCGCACAGTTCTTTTGCCCTTACCACACATAGTGATATTTCAAAGTCCCTTTGCATACCCCAAAACTAAACGATTAAAATCAACAAAAAGTTAATCTAACTGTATTACAAATAAATAGAAAACCCAAATCACACACTGAAGGGCGTGAGGTAAATGAGAATTAACAAGTAAATTTTGAAAATAGTATCTTGATCAGATACTATAAGATTAAAGACCCAAAGAACCATACATAATTTCGTGAATGAATGTGTTTCTCAGAGGGGATGGATTAGTAAATCTCAAACTGCTTACAGTGTTAAACTAAGTACTTAAATGTATATGTGAATAAATATTTCTTAGTAAGAGCCAGATTTCTTACGGTTAGTGAAAGAAGTTACCCAAAAAGAAAGGGGAAGGCTTAAATGAACTCTGTAAGAATCCAAGGTATCAGTACACATTCATGTTTTTATAATGTGTATGTAGATAAACTGATACAGAAATGTGTATGCATACATATATTTCCCAGCTCCGTCTGCTGTGAGTACTCAGAAATAAAGACACTACAGTAGCACTGAATTCTAGGTTTCTAAATACCACTTTCCAATAAAAGGAGCAAGGGCTCTTTGGAGAAGTGATTGACTCCAGGGCTGTAGCAGGGAAAACAAACGACAAGCCTGGGACATCCTGCGGTGTGATGAAGCAAGCATATGCTCAAAAAAGGTGAGGGTTTCTTAAAAGACAAAAGGAGCTAACAGATAGAGCGCCATATAAAGCTGAAATAATTTGAGTAATACAATGTAATTATAATAGTATTAGGTTATAATCCATAGAATAAAATTATTACCTATGAATTCATACTAAAAGAAATAATAAATTAAGTAAATAAGAAGAGAAGGGGCAGACTTCCTTACAGTATAATTCCAAGTAATGAACCTACAAACAAAGACGAACCTAAAATCCTGATTAGGCAGATACCAAGTGGTCACTGTTGAGGCAAGGTGCACTAATAGATGCTGAATTCGGTGGGCAAAATTCTGAGGAGAAACAGATTTTTCATGAACTCCAAATATCCCCCCTGAGTTCTTTATTAACTGCAGAGGGTGAGAGGATGGTAACTGCAATGAAGAAACCACCTGAGCCAGGTCGACATCATGGAGGCCACAATATCATGCACCGAGAAAGGCACAGAACCATTCCATGACATTCTTGCCAAAAATGTATAACCTTAGGCCAACTATCAGAAAATGTTAAACCAAATTAAATTAATTAAATCCAAACCAGGTAACGGGTAAAAGAATACTGTATATCTCACTCATGCAACAGGAGAACAGTTTAAATTAATTTAAATTCTTTTAACCCCAAGTAAAGGACACTTGAAAAATACCTGAATCTTTAAAACTATGAAAGTCATAAAACACAAGGAAAATTTGAGGAACTGTTAGAGACGGCAGGAGACTCAGTACAAATAACACCTAATTACAAGAAGTAACAATCTAATTACAATGTGGGATCATGGCTAGGATCCTGGAAAATAAAAAGACGTAGAGGTAATGTTGATGAGGCTCAAATACAGCCATCAATTTAGTTAATAGCATTGTATTAACATTAATTTCATTGTTCTGGTTATTATACTATGTTTATGTAAGATGTTAGCTTTTAGAAGAAGCTAGGTGAGGGGTATATGAAATTTATTTGAGCCAGTTTTACAACTTTTCTATAAGTCTCAGTCCAAAATTTTAAAAAAGACAAAATAGATGAAAATAATACAGTTTACTCAATACAGTTTAATATCAACAAATCAGATCCCTAATGCTAGAGGGAGAGGTTCTCCTTGCCTGCCTTTCTTTCCTCTCTCCTTTCTTCCTTTCATTCTTTTATCCTATTTCTCTTTTTAAACTGGATGAGGAAACATATTCGGTGGCAGAATGTTTACACAACCTTGTTGTGGTTTCAGACCACTTTCAAAAGCTTCATTAGAAGGATTCAAGAACAATTCCTTGATTGAAATCAAATGTGAAAGTAATTTGTTTTCATTTGACAACCACAATCTTCCTTCTCAGAACCAGGTTTAGCTCTGCTTCTCAGGCTATTTGGGACAACTGTAATCAATAGCTATTTCTTCCACTGAGCAGAGGAAAATAAGAAAAAGGACATAAAAATTGAGAGAATGTTGAAGTGGGGGGTGTCATTATAATCAAAGACAGGCTCTCAAGAAAGGAAGGAAAGAGACAAAGCCAGTAAATCTTCTTTTCAGAAAGCACTCTAGTTCCAGTATTTGCTTATCACAAAATGACAACTTGAAATAATTTTCAAAGGTTGTTTTTTGGGGGGTGGCAGTCTTAAAACTGAGCAAACTCTAAAGCAAACATCACTAATAGTTTTTGCTAATTTAACTTAAATACTGGCGGAATTAATATTCATTATTCTTTTTGTCTGTGGGTATATTTGTGTTTTGTGAGAAATGGGGGCCTGCACTGAGATCAACTATGTCTATTCTCTTTATTCCCCTAGTAAAATTTTCTAACCACCTCACAATAACCACCAACCTCATAAAAATAAAAAAAGTCAATTGCATCATTACCTCACTGCTCCCACTCCTCTAACCACAATCAGATAAGCAGAACAATGTCATGGGTCACTAAAAGAAATAAGAGAGTGCACTGTTTTTTGTCCTGAAGAAAAAGAAAATCTATTTTCAAATGGTATATTAAGTAAGGGCTAATGCTATCATATCATATAATTACAGGATGTCAGGCATATTTCATAAAGGGAGCAGACAAGATAAAAGAATTGAAGGAAAATGGTTTGAAGGCCATGTGACATGGAATATGGGGAAAGCATTGTGCAGATAATCAAAACACATGGGGTGCTGGGTCCTTAGGTTATTTACCTTTTTCAAATTGCATACCCCCCTCTAAAATGAGGACATTTAGTTATATTGCTAAACAGTGTCCAGATCTATAAAAGTGGAATTTCAATAGGTCTGTTGAATTTGACTCTGTCTTTACTAACAATTTGCCCAATCATTTTACTCTTTCAAAAAGGTATTTCTTGTATCTATTATTCAGTGTATACATATTTTTTCTTTCTCTAATCATCATACTGCAGTGGAGAAACTCTATTTCTGAATATATATTTACAAAGCACTTAGTATATACAGTGCATTTATCTAAATACTCAGAAGTTTACTAAATTATTTAGAGCCATATTCTTAAAGATTGGAAACTGCAGCTTTTGGTGAGTCTTATCCTAGGAAAGAAAGATCGGCAATAAAAATGGATAATCATAAATAATCTCTAAACTGGCTTTGGGATCCTACCATATCAATGAAACACTTGCTAAAGTCATTAATAATAATTTATTGTGGAAATCAGTGGACAGTTTTTCAGTCCTTTTTTAAAATGACTTCATTAACATCTACCTTTACTTGTAAATACTATTGTTGATAATGTCTAGTTCTCCTAGTTTTTCTCTTATCATTAAGATATTTTTCAGAATTAAGATATAATTCAGAATTAACCTCTGAATTCTTCCATTCTCCCTCAGGCTTCTATCTTTGACCCACACACACCTCTCACTGACTCCTGTCCTATTTTGATTTTTTTAAAACATATTCATTTGTCTCTTAATTCTAGATCTCAGTAGATTCTGCAAACTTCACATTTATATATGTGTGTATATGTGTGTATGTAACTAGATTTGCTTTTCTTGTTTTTCATAAACACATCTCCTTCTTTAGAATTTCATTATCATTATTGAAATTTTCATTTTGTTCACTATGTTTCCCTGCTTTCCTTTAGTTATTTGTCCATGCTTTCCTTTAGTTCAATGATCCTATTTATGAGCGTAGTTCTAAGATTTTTGGTTAGTACTTCCAGAGACTGCTTCCTTAGGAATATTTTCCTATTAATTTTTTTTGGTTTTTCCTGTGACTGTCCTATGCTCTTCTACTTCCTTTTATTTTTGTAAAGCTTTTGTTGAGAACCCAGACATTCTGAGTATCACACTGTAGTGGCTCTGGAAATCTACTCATCCATTTGTCAGTCCACCAGACAATGAACAAGAAGGAAAAAAAAAAAAGAAGGAAAGAAGTGGGGGGCAGATAAACACCATTAAACAGACAAAACAACAACAAAAGAAAAGAAATGAAGTGCACTGTCTCTCCAATTCTCTTATTATGTGCTGGTGGGAAGCCAGAAGCTGCTGCTTTGAAGGACAAAACCAAGGAAAATATCCCTGCTCATCCATCAGGGATATGCTAGACTCACAAATATCAAACAGAGAAAGAAGAAAACAACCGACCAAAAAAAAAAAGAAAAATAGAAAAGAAAAAGTGAAAGAGGTGCACTGGCTCTTAATGTCCCTGTAGAGGCTGGTCTAAGACTAGAAGGTGCTGCTTTTGAGAAAAACCAAGGCTAGCATCCATACCACACTCTCAGGGAGCCAACCGATTAAACACAAGAAAAAGAAAGAAGAGACCCAATCAAAAACTAATCAAACTAGCTCTTTATGTCCAAGTAGACGCTGAAGGGAGGCTGGAAATGGTGCTGCCCAGAGGACTGAAACTGAAGCCAGTTTTTGCACCAGTCCCTCATGCATTCCCCAAGATCAACTGTGATTCTCAACCCCAACTTTTAGGAGAGGAGGTTTCCCTCTGCCAGCCTGAGCCCAGCCAGCCACGTTGTCATAGCTCAGCCATTTCTGCAGCTGCTGCCTTGAGGCTGAGCGAAGGGTGCAGAAGACTAGTTCGTGCTTTCACTTCCAAGAGCTGAACTCGCAGCAGCCTCTCCCTTCTACTGGCACCACTTGTTTTAAATGTCCATAATGGTTCCAAGATTACGACTTAGTTAATGACCATCTTTTTCCAGCTCTTTCATTTTTTCTGGTGGAGCGAGTGATTTCTAAAACTTCTTACACGGCCATTTTGCTCCTGTACTCACTAAATTTACCTTTTATCTTAAGCTAGATTACTAGGTAGACAAGGCAAATATTCTTGTCAGCAATAAATTCCTTGACAAGTATTCCAAACATATTTTATTATTTTTTTAATTTTCTCTCTAGGTAAACTGTTACCATCCTCATCCCCGAGCTGAATATATCTAAAAGGTTCCCTGCAAAGACCAATGTTTTAAAAACATGGATATATAAGACAAAATCAAGAGAGGTAATGACATATGACAATAAAAAATAAAGTTAAATAACATTAATAGGGCTTCTTAATATTAAATTGAAAATTTGTTAGTAAAACATGTTTCCAGGAATCAGAATTTCATTAAATATTAAAAATAAGAGAATAAGAATTTAGTATTTATACTATGAAAAAAATGAAAAGGAATTATTTTTAATTTTTATTTAAAGACATTTTCTCTGTCACATAATTTTGATTCTGGGATAATGTAGTTTTATCATGATAATTTAAATACTACTTAAAAATACCCATTTTAAGGGCAGGCGATGGTGGCTCAGTGGCAGAGCTCTCACCTACCATGCCAGAGACAAGGGTTCAATTCCTAGTGCCTGCTCATGCTAAATAAATAGATAAATGAAATTTGGGCAGTGTGTGATGGTGGTTCAGGCAGAATTCTCACCTACCATGCTGGACCTGGGTTCCATTCTAGTGGCTGCCCAGGCAAAAATAATAATAATAACCATTTTACTAAAATCCAAATGAATGATTAAAACTTATTTTAAAAATTCTTAACAGACTTCATAAGAGTAAGAAAATTAAATGTTTACTGGTGTAGATATGCAAAGACCTTCATTCTGAAAAATGAGAAAAATGCCCCTAAATATTGTTATTAACAAATCAAGATTAGCAAATAATTTCTTATTTACCAATTAATTTCTATAATTTATTAAGTAAGAATCATGTCAGTGTAGGTAGAGATCTTTGAAAATGTATAATCTACTACTCCCCTTCTCTCCCCACCCCCTGCCTCATATTTCATAAATGAACAAACTGCAATTCCTTTGACCCATTAGTTAGGATCACATAATAAATTAATTTATGAAGCCTCCTGATGAGATGTAATGAGATGTAAATGGAGTGTATAAAATCTCATTTATGCAATATTCTTGCAAAATGTTTAACCTGAATCTTATAATCAGACCAATTCAAATTCTAGCATTCAATAGGGTGAAAAACTATATACGAACTCTTGGCAGAAATAGATCTGCCTTTGAATTTCACTCAACTCCTTACCAGTGAGAGGAATTTAGGTATGAGGTATATCTTTTCTGAGTCTCAAATTTTCTCTTGGTAAAATGGTGGTTGAAAAAAAAAGGCCTATTAAATATTATTGAGAGTACTTAAGGCCCATTTAAATTGCACAGTGTTTGGCACATTAAAAATGCTACTTTTGCGAACATTCCTTAATTTAGCTATAAACTGCATATCTCAGAATCATTCAAAGATTAGCAGTGACTGTATATTAGAGGATATGATCCATGATTCAAAGAAGAGTCCAGTTTACATGGATAACAATGAATTTTTTCCACGAGTGATATAAAAAGACACCACATTTAGTATGCTAAGAAATCAGTGCATGTTTTTCACTGGGGAAAAAGTTATTAAAAATAACTTCCAGGGTTAAAAATAAAAATAAGTTAATGATTTTGTTGTTTATCTTAACTATACTTCTTTCCAAGGACTAAGGAATCCTAAATTGTTTAATAGATGTTGTATTCCTTACTTGGCAGAATCCATGCATGAAAGAACATTCAAATTCCATTCGAAAAGTATACTACATTTAAGTTTATGCAAAATGCTACCTAAAATGACTACTATTGCATGCAATCTACAGGACAATGAGGCACAATGGAAAGATCTATTTCTGATTAATTTTGCCTTCAAGTGCCAATATGGTTAAAAAAAAATAGTGGAAAGAAGCTGAATTACTGAATACCCCTTCTCCCTATGTAATTAAATGACTCAAAACTAAGTTTTAAAAAAGAACTAGAGGGCAGACCATGGTGGCTCAGCAGATAGAGATCTCGCCTGCCATCCCGGTGCCTGCCCATGCAAAAAAAAAAAAAAAGAAGAACTAGAAATTTACTACCTTACCTAATGAGAAAATTGTTTATAATATTAAGCCTTAAGTTACAAAGTAGTGCCCATAGCTAGAGAGAGATGTTTGTGGCTAAATTCCTAATCTCTCAATCTTGCCCATATCCCACCTCTACCCCTAAAATAAATATAGAGAAGGAATACAATTTGTAAAAATCTTATGAACTCATAAACACTTGGTGTTCTAGTTTGCTAACTGCTGGAATGCAATATACCAGAAATGGAAGGACTTTTAAAAAGGGGAATTTAATAAGTTGCTAGTTTACAGTTCTAAGGCTGAGAAAATGTCCCAATTAAAACAAGTCTATAGAAATGTCCAATCAAAGGCATCCATCCAGGGAAAGATACCTTGGTTCAGGAAGGCCAATGAAGTTGGGGGTTTCTTTCTCAAGTGAGAAGGCACATGGTGAACACAGTCAGGGCTTCTCTCTCAGTTGGAGGGGCACATGGTGAACATGGTGTCATCTGCTAGCTTTCTCTCCTGGCTTCCGGTTTCATGAAGCTCCCTGGGAGGCGTTTTCCTTCTTCATCTCCAAAGATTGCTGGCTCGTGGACTCTGCTTCATGGTGCTGCAGCATTCTCTGCTCTCTCTGAATCTCCTTCATTCTCCAAAATGTTTCCTCTTTTATAGGACTCCAGAAACTTAACAAGACCCACCCAGATAGGTGGAGACATGTCGTCACCTAATCCAGTTTAACAACCACTCTTGATTAAATCACATCTCCAGGGAGATGATCTGATTACAGTTTCAAACATACAGTATTGAATAGGGATTATTCTATCTTTATGAAATGGAATTTAGATTAAAGCATGGCTTTTCTAGGAAACATACATCCTTTCAAATCAGCACACTTGGTAAAAAGAACAAAAGTTGTCTGAGGTACTGTGATAAAAGAAGTTGTTGGGAAAGCTTTTAAAACTGCTCATTTAGAAGCCCCTCAAATCACACCAGGATTTTAAGAGAGAAAAAAGGGTTTTCAGAGGCCTTCTAGGTCATGGTGCTGCCTGGGAAACAAATTGAAACACACAAGACTTTATGGGTGAAGTGGACAACAATACAGTTCACTTAAGTATTTTTGAGTTGAGAAAATATTTCAAGCCTCCTATCAAGGATGCCTCACAACTTCAATACCAATTATACAGAATAAGAGTAACTCAGAGAAAAGCAATACCCATCTAAGGAAGACAAAGTATACCAACTAGAATAAATTGATATTAATAAAAGTCACCCAAACAATAATTTAAAAATTAACTCTGCTCACATGTGCACATTGAAAATAAAAGGTGTGCAATGGTAAAAATATAACTATTTGAAAGGCATACTAATGAATATAAAAATGATGAAAGGAACATAGACACTGCAAAGGTGAAAGAACCCTATCTGGAAGAAAATTAAAGCATGGAATAGAAGACAAAGCCCCACTAGTGTTTTATGCTGCAGAAGAACTCAATAAGAATAAAAATTCAACAAAAGTAAATATCAACAATAAAATGATAAAATTACAGAATGTGACTTTCTAATGTAATGGCATTACAACAACATTACAGGGCCAGAATAATTTGGTGTGCTGTGGAATGACACTTTCTGTACTTGAATTCTAAATCTCCCCCTTACTAGCTAGTGACCTTGGGCAAGTTATATCCTCTCTGTGTTTCTTGGTTTCTCATCTGTAAAATGTAAATAAAAATGCCCATCTTCTACATTGAGTCTGATGTGTTAACTAGTATGGCCATTTTAAAATAAGTTACAAATAACATATGCAAAACAGACTTAGCTAACAATCAAATCAGATGAATGAAGAAAGCCTTGAGCTAAGTGCAGATACTTTAGAGTTAAATGGAAAATTAATAAAACCCCAAATAAAATGATAGACTTTAAAGTTAAGATATCAGACTGAACATAATTATTAAGTTCACTCCATTCTAAAACCACACTATATCTCTAATGATAATTTTGACACAAACATTCAGGGATGATGAGAACAAAGAAGTAAAGATTGTAGTAACTATTGGAAACCCTATTGATGTATAGTAAATTTCCAAGAATTTTTAGAAGTCAGATTTATACTCTGAAAAGAATCAGGAACCTAGAGGGCTCCAGTACTTCCCACTATCCTATTGCCAGAAGATAACTCTTTAGGTAATTCCATCATTTCTTTAGAAATTATCTAAAGATTCTGATCTTAGGGTTCACCAAAAAGGAGCCCAATAGACTACAATGAACTAAAACACAAGTTTGGCTTCACTCACTTATATCCACAAAACTTTTACTTAGCCTTTTAGTTTCTTCCCCACTTCTTCCTCCCCATAAACATCTTAATCATGAGCCTCAAAACTGAGGATTTCCAGACTTCTGATGAAAGCTTCTCATATGTAAGATAAGAATCAAATAAACAGAAAGAAGGTAAGGTGATTTGTACAAAGAAACAGAGAAGAAACATAAAGAAGAAAACTTTTCTTTTTAAATGTTCTTTATTGTGAAATAAATACACAAAAAAGCAATAAATTTCCAAGTACATTTTAACAAGTAGTTATAGAACAGATTTTAAAGTTTGGCATGGGTTACAGTTCCATGATTTTTCATTTTTTCTTCTAGCTGCTCCGAGACACTGGAGACCCATGGAATTATTGATACATGATTCAGTAGTCGTACTCATTTGTTAAATCCTATCTTCCCTGTTATATTCTTCCTTCTTTCTTTTTTTTTTGTGAAAAATAACATGTATACATACATTTCAAAGTACAATGCAAAAGTTAATTGTAGAACAGATTTCAGAATTTGGAATGGTTTACAATTCCACAATTTAAAGTTTTTATTTCTAGCTGCTCTAAGGTACTGGAGTCTAAAAGAAATATCAATACAATGATTCAGGAATCACACCCATTTGCTAAACCCTACCTTCTCTGTATAACTCCACTATCACCTTTGATCTTTCTCTCACTGTTTAGGGATATTTGGGCTATGACCCTCCTAACTTTTTCATATTGGAAGAGTCTGTCAATAATATGGGATAAGGGGATGGAACTAGTTGGTGTTCTGGAGAAGGTGACCCCTTTGCATTTCAGGATTTATCTGGTCCAGGGACGAGAAAAAAGAAAACTTAAAAAACAAACATTATATATCATTCAAGAGATAGGAAAAAATTGTATTCATGAAACAAGAATTGCATGTAACAAAACAGAAATATTGAGACGAATAAACATCACTGGAGGAGATTAGAAGGAGTATATAGCAGATTTTTTTAAAAACCCTTAATCTACGGAATGGCTAGAAAGTAGGACTGAAGAATTCCCCCAAAGTAGAGCAAAAAATGAAGTGATGGAAAAGAGAAAAGAAAACTGGAGAATTAGTCTAGAAATGCCAACATCTGAATGGTAGCTGTGGTGGTTAGATTCAGTTGTTAATTTGGCCAAGTGAAGGCACCTAGTTCTGTTGCTGTGGACATCAGTCAATGGTACGTGAACCTCGTCTGTTGCTGATTACATCTGCAGTCAGCTAGGAGGCGTGCCTGCTGCAATGAATGACATTTGACTTAATTGGCTGGTGCTTAAATGAGAGAGTGCAATGTAGCACAGCCAAAGCAGCTCAGCATACCTCATCTCAGCACTCGTAGCTCAGCCCAGGCCTTTGGAGATGCAGAAAGGAATCACCCTGGGGAAAGTTGTTGGAACCCAGAGACCTGGAGAGAAGGCCAGCAGAGATTACCCCAAGCCTTTCCATGTGAGAAAGAACCTCAGATGAAAGTTAGCTGCCTTTCCTCTGAAGAACTAACGAAATAAATCCCCTTTTATTAAAAGCCAATCTGTCTCTGGTGTGTTGCATTCCGGCAGCTAGCAAACTAGAACAGTAGCACTTTCAGAAAAGAAAACAAAGAATATATGGGGGTGGAGGGAATAATTTTTAAAATCCCTCACTTATACTACATCCTTGCAAAATTTCAGATTATCAGAATAAAGGGATTAGATTTCAGAAAGTCTATAAAGGAAATTGCATATCAATGAGCAGGAATCACAATGGCTCTGAATTTTTATTTAGTACCACTGAAGGCACATGGGAAGGGGAATGAAAAATGCCTGAAAAAATTTTCTTCAGAATCCTAAACGAAATTGATTTCCAATCTAAAATTTTTTATCCGGCTAAATATCAGCCAAGACTGAAGGTAGAATAAAGATATTTTAAAACATGTAAAAACCAAAACATTTACAGTCCATTATCAAGAAGTTACTGGATGACATCCTTTACTAAAATGAGAAAGAAAGTCAGAAACAGTATAGCATGAGGCACAAGAGATTGGAGATCCAAATCAGAAGGAAATGTCCATGACAATGGTGAAGGGAGAACATAGAATGACAACTGTGTAGTAGACAACAAGCTCACGTTTGAGCAGAGTGACTGAAAATATAGGAATCACCATGCACTCTGCTCACTGTATACTTTTTTTATCCTGATGATAACACTGCAGAATGGCTTGGCCAAATTACAGGAATAAACCAATAAGGAGGATGATGTTAGCCTCATTAATTAAGATTACCAATACAGAAGAATGGCAAAAGCTGACAGGAAAATATGCCTCAAGATGATTTTGTAAAGCAGTCACAGGGAAACCAGCCCGAAGGAAAGTAAAACTAGTGTTTCAGAAAAGATATTTCTAAGAAAAATTGAAAATGATAGCTTAGGTTATCATGGTTAATATTGCAATGAAATATATACTGAAACTAAACTATGAGAAAATATACTGTTTTTCTGTATATTTCTGGAATATAAAATATTCCAGCACTTAATATTGGAAAGCAGTATTGTAATGTTTACTAGGTGATTGTAATTCAAGGATACTAATCATTCTAACTAGGTGAAGAAAAGCAATAGACATACTTTCTCAACTAAGAAAAATCTCTGGGAATATAGCACATATGAGTCTTTTACAGGGTTAGGAGGAGGAGATAATGAAATTCATTCTAGCAATAGTTGAATTGAAAATAAAGAAAACAGGAATTGAGAAGTTAGTAGGGGAACATTTATCTGTTAAGTCATAAAACCAGCACTAATCCACATGCAGAAAAATGAAATTAGATGTTTATCTCTTACCATATACAAAAATCAACTCTAAATGGGTCAATAACCTAAATAAAAGAGCTAAAACTATAAAACTCTTGGAAGATAACACAGGGTCAAATCTTCATAGGACTTTGCAATAGATTCTTAGATATGACACCAAAAGCATGAGCAACAAAAAAAAACAGATAAATTTGATTCTATCAAAATTAATAATTTTTGTGCATCCAAGGAAATTTTCAAGAAAATTTAAAGACAAGCCACAGAATGGGAGAAAATAGTTTCAAACCATATATAGGATAAGATTTTAAGATCCAACTCCCACAATTCTGCAACAAAAAGACCAAACAATCCAATTAAGAAATGGGTAAAGGACATATTAGACATTTCTCCAAAGAAGTTATACAAGTGGCCAAAATACACGGGAAAAGATGCTCAACATCATTAGCCATTAGGTAAATACAAATTAAAATCACAATGAGATACCACTTTACACCCAAAAGAATGGTTATTATTTTAAAAATGGGAAATAAGAAGTTGGTAACGATGTGGAGAAATTGAAACTCCAATGTGCTGTTGGTGAGAATGTAAAATGATGCAGCCACTATGGAAAGCAATATGGTGGTATCTCAAAAAGTTAAATTTAGCAATCAAAACGACAATGAGATACCATTTCATACTCACTAGAATGGCTACTATTAAAAATGGAAAATTGCAAATATCAGACAGGATGTGGAGAAATAGAAACATTCATTCATTGCTGGTAGGAATATAAAATGTTACAGCCATTGTGAAGACAGTTTGACAGTTCCTCAGAAATTGAACCATAGAATTGCCATGTGACCCAGCAATCCCATTCTAAGTATATGCCCAAAGAATTGAAAGGGACTCAAACAGTTATTTGCACATTGATGCTCACAGCAGTATTGTTCACAATTCTCAATTATGGAAGCAGCCCAGGTGTTCATTGACTGATGAGTGGAGAAACAAAATGTGGTATGTGCACACAATGGAATATTATTCACCTGTATAAAGGAATGGTGTTTTGATACATGTGACACTGTGAATGAATCTTGATGATATCCATGGATGAATCTTGAAGACATCAAGTTGAGTGAAATAAGCCAGACACAAAAGGACAATTATTTCATGATCTCACTGATATGAAACAACTAAAATAAGCAAACTCATAGAGTCAGAATCTCAAATATACATCACCCATAGAGTGAAAATAGGGTCTCAATCAGGCACTTGTACATCAAACCTTTTAGCCACACTATTCACGATACCCAAAAGCTGGAAACAACCCAATCCATCAACAAATAAATGGTTAAATAAAATGTGGTACATATGTGCAAGGGAATTTTATTCAGTCATAAGAAAAAAATGAAGCTATAAGACATGTCACAACATGGAATAAACTTGACAAAAATATGCTCAGTGGAATAAGCAAGACCCATAAGAACAAAAATTGTATGATACCACTTATAAGAGATAACTAGAAATAGCAAATGTGTGGAGATTAGAGGTTATGGGAGGATGGAGGAATAGGGGAAGGGGATAATAAAGAATATTTGTTCTTATTAAAAACAAATAAAGCACTACCTGTTGGCATGACCTTCACAGGTTCTTAAATAAGAAAATAAATAATTTAACCAACTATCCTCTACAAAAAAAAATATTGATGGCAAAGCCATATGTCCAGCTGAAGATAAGGGGTATTATCACTCATATAGATGGAGGAAAGTGAGTTTTGGAACTCAATCACAATCATCAAACAAGATATTTCTAATAAAAGATGGATACAATAGTAGATTACCTAACTGAATCCATTTGTTAGAGACGACTCTTTTGATTGCAATTGTCAAAACAAAACCAAAAGTGTAAAAGATAAAACCATTACTAAACAATAGTAGGAATTAGAATTATAGAATAAAATCTGAAAATTGAAAATACAAATGGAAAAATTTTAAATCATTTTAAGAAAGTGAAATCCCCTTCCTTTATAACAGGAAGCAATTTCTACCTGAAACTGAGTTGTGTTGTTTCAAAAATAATGTGACTTCTGTCTAGATAGCTCATTTAAAAAACCCAAACACATGGAACCCAGAACAGGAATGAGGGCTTGTTATTCTGCATAGCTTAATGTAATGCCCAGATTCATCCCATAGTATGTTGAGCAGATTATTCAAAAGTATTGGTAAAGTCTCTTGAGGGACTGGAGAAAACACATTGAAATATTAAGCTTTACTACCAAACATTAAGCTGATACTGTCTCAAGCATTAGGGACTCCCAGATTAATAGGCCAAGCCCTTGATCTTGAGGCTTGCTCTTGTGAAGCTTTTTTCTGTGGCACAGAAGCTAAGCTTATCCATAGTTATGCCTAAGGTTATTCCAGAAAATCTCTTTTGTTGTTCAGATGTGGCCACTCTCTCTCTAAGCCCAATTCTGCAAGTAAAATCATTACCCTCTCCCATACGTGGGACATGACTCCCAGGGATGAGCCTGGCTCTGGCACCATGGGATTGACAACTCCTTCCTGACCAAAAATGGGTAAAGAAACATAACAAAATAAGGTATCAGTGGCTGAGAGAGTTCAAATGGAGTCAAGAGGCTATTCTGGGGGCTACTCTTATGCTAACTTCAACTAGATATTGCTGTTTACCATGGTTTGCCAAACCCCAACCAAAACTATTCCTATCAACCCTAAAGAATACTGAGGGCTCTGAGATTCTACAAGAGTTTCATGCACTGTGATTACTTTCCAGAAATCTACAACTTCTGGATGGGTTCCTAGGCCAGATGCATCCTGAAACCCAGAGGGGCCAGCTTCTCCAAGAACATCAATTAGCTCCAGCTCCCTATACCATATTATCCACAGCCCTTTGCAACATGAAAAAGTTAGAATGGGCATAAGCCAAATACCCCTAAAGATGGGGAGAAAGATCAGAAGAGAAGGGGAGTTATAGCAGAGAAGATAGTATTTAACAAATGAGTATGACTACTGAATCACTATGTTGATGTTTCTTTTAGTCTCCAGTGTCTTGGAGCAGCTATAAGGAAAAACTTAAAACTGTAGAATTGTGGAAATGAAACCCATAACAAACTCTGAAATCTGTTCTATAACTACTTATTATAATGTACTTTGCAATTTATTGCTTTATTGTATATATGTTATATTTCACAAAAAAATATTAAAGAAAGAATGCAGAACAAATAATGACTTAAATTTCCTAATGGGATCTTTTCTTCTTAACTTTAGAAACACTTTAAAGAAACAATGTCTCATGGCAAAAAGAAAAGGTAAAAAAGTTATGCTTATATGAAATTTAGATATTCTAGCACTTTTACTATAAATTCTATTTCTTCTATTAAATCAAAGTAGTTATCCCTTCCACATTGTGTCTTTCCCCAAAGCAGTTTCCATATATCATGGGTTGGTATAAGAAATTAAATGGGAATTTTGGGGGAGTTTTGAGGAAGCTGTAGACAATATGCAAAGGCTAACAGATGACACACAATGGCTGGAAATTTAGAGATATGTCTAAAAGTTTAGTACTCACAATGCATATAATATATGTATTATTATGTATAATATTACCTGAATAGTATGTATTTTACTGCTTAATAACATAAATGAACAATTATGCAATTTTTTTCTTAAAAATTAGACTTCTAATTAAAGAACTGCATTCTTTTTTAATTTTTTCTAATTTTTATTATCTACTTTATTTCTATGCAGACAGAATTTGGAGACTGGTGGAGATATATACACACATATTTTTCTAAGTATATATATATATATATATATATATATATATATATATATATATTTTTTTTTTTTTTTTGCTACTATCTTATATTAACCAAATTTCTACTTGGCTGACAGAAAAAAGAAAAGGTGAAAGTATAGATAGGTACACGTGGTTTTCGGGGAAAGTCACATAAGAACACCTGTTATATGTGCCTGAAATTTATTTCATAGGAAATTTCATTTGGCAAATATAAAAGCTTAAGGGCAATATGCAAATGCCTTGAATAATGTACCATTCCTATTTAAATTCACACTGAGAAGTAAATGACTCCAGAGGAAGATATATTTTTAAAGAAAATTTGAGCAAAGAAGTCTGAATGTATAAGCAGCGTTTATATTTTGACTAATGCATTTCCTAATATAACTTATGTAGACAGCTTAATTGAACACCAAAGTACATGGAACCCTTGAGTAGGGCATGAGATTTTGTTGGTTTGTCCAGAGTGAGGCCCTGATAAATCCCAGAGTGATTTGAACAGTGAATAAAAAAAGTACTTGCAAAGTCCCCTTAGGGGAATGGTGAGAAAGGGGGAAACTTCAACTTCCCCAAGTTGAATTCCTGATATTCTCACAAGCAGTGGGGACAACCAAAGCAATAGGCTGAGCCCCCAATCTTGGGGGTTGTTCATAGGAAACTTAACCCCATAAAGGATAGGTCAAGCCTATCTAAAATTAGGCCTAAGAGTCACCCCCAAGAGAACCTCTTTTGTTGCTCAGATGTGGCCTCTCTCTCCAGCCAACACAACAAGCAAACTCACTGCCCTCCCCCTTCTATGTGCGACATGACTCCCAGGGGTGTGGACTTTCTTGCCAACATGACCCAGAAATCCTAGAATGAGCTGGGACTCAACATCAAGGGATTGAGAAAACCTTCTCAATCAAAAAGGTAAAGAGCAAAATAAGACAAAATGAAGTATCAATGGCTGAGAGATTCCGAACAGAATCGAGAGGTTATCCTGGAGGTTATTCTTACACATTAAATAGATATCACCTTATGAGTCGAGATGTAATGCAAAGGCTGGAAGGAACTGCCTGAAAATGTAGAGCTGTGTTCCAGTAGCCATGTTTCTTGAAGATGATTGTATAATGATACAGCTTTCACAATGTGACTGTGTGATTGTGAAAACCTTGTGTCTGATGCTCCTTTTATCTACCTTATCAACAGACAAGTAAAACATACGGAATAAAAATAAATAATAGGGGGAACAAATGTTAAAATAAACTTAGATTGAAATGCTCATGATCAACGAAAGGGAGGGGAAAGGGGTACGGTATGTAAGAACTGTGTTCTAAGCACTGGTTTGGAGATGCTGCGGGTGTTTATGGTAATCTCTCACGAGACATCTGCTGATCTCCCAGTGATCTCTGCATCTCAAGTTTCTCATCTTTTTTCGTTTAAATGTCATAAACTCTATTAAAATCATAACTCCCAAGCGTAGTGTTCTTAGTGGTTTGGAAAGTCTGGGAAGAAACAGAGGAAAGTGATGAACTTGAAGGAAAAAGTAGAATTGTTATATATGCTTCATTCAGACAAAAGAGCTGTGTACTTGGCCATCGTTATGGCATTAATGAGTTGACAAGGCATAGCAGGTAAAAAAAGAAGGAAATCCGTGAAACCATTGTTTCATCTACACCAACAACTGAAAGGCATTTGTACAAACCAGATCTGCATCTCTCTTGTGTATTCACCACAACATTCCTTTGGGTGCACGATTATTATAAAAAAGGTATGTCAGTAGAGTCTGGTATCACACAAGAAAAGGCAAGTCCTTATATGATTTCCTAAAGGAAAATGAAATTGAATGGTCTACCCCTATGCATTTTTCAGACCAGTAAAAGGATGGCTTGAAAATTAAAAAAAAAAAGTTTAGTCTATGCAATGTAAAAGTAACAGGAGAGATTGCATCTGCCTATCAAGAGGCTGCATTTGCCTATCAAGAGGCAGCATCTGCCGAACAGAAGGCAGCTATGGAGTTTTCTGAAAAAAAACACAAAAATTTACACGGATTTTCTAGATCGTGTGGGCACTGCGCCTTTAACTCCTTTGATGTGGAAGGGATATCTGGAAACTGAAATAAATCATCTTTCATTTTTTTCAAAAACATGTATAGTATTTATTCTTATAAAAGTATTACTATTTATCTATTCATCTGTCTATTTGGATTGCAAAACTCTTTCTGTAGTTATGTATGAATAGTGGTTACTTCTAGAAAGTTAGGGTAATTTGCTGCTTTTTTCCCTTGTATTTTTAAGCATTGCTTGAATGTAGTGATCATGTATCATTGTCACAAAAACAAGGCACAATGATTTAAGTTTTATTTTAAAAGATGCTGCATGTAGAATATAGGGTAAAAAGTGAGCCCTTAAAACTCAAAAATAGTCTTTTGAGTATCTCTCAGGTCCCCCATTCTTTGCAAGAGTGATCCAGTGTGATTCATGACAAGATGAGAGTCAGACAGAGTTTGAGTGTGACTGATTACTTTGGGAAGGAAGTCCCTTCAGTAAGCTAAGACACACGATCAAGTACACAGCATTGGTTAGAATTTTGGTTTTGCCTAGAGTATGCTCTCTGAAGTGTTCATAGAGTGTCCATCTTGAGTCATAATTTGAAATCCACAGAGTCTGATGTAAACTAATTTAATAGACTACACACTGGTATCAGGAGCTGCCACACAAAACATTCACTGGTGAGAGAGAATATTTTTTACCTCCTCTCCAGAGAATCAATGTTTCTGCCATGCCAAAAGGACACCTATTCCTGGAGAAGCCCCATCAATTAGAATTGTCCTGCGATGGTGCTCAAAATACAGGAATCCAACAAATTTCTTCAAGACTTTATTCTGAGTATATGTGCCCATATGGTGAGGTCACATCAATCACACAGATAAGGGACCCATTTCTTTATTGCCATATGTTCTCTCAGTGACAGAAAGTTGACCAGCAACCAACCACTGAAACCCCTGCATATCATTAATCTGAAACAAATTCTACTCCAGTTGATAAGTCATGAGAGACCTTTCACAGAAGCACACATCCCTAAGCAGAAATGCATAGGTGGATCTGACAGGAATGTCTTTTCCAATTATCAATGCATTGCTTATATAATGGAGGTATTGTTTCGCAGCTTATTTGCCTGTCCAGAGACTGCAGTCTCTACACTCCCATTTCCCCCAAAATATCATGTTACTCAGATAGCATCGTTCTATTCTCCCAACATAAAATATACCCCTCTTCTCTGCTGCCTATATAAATCTTCTCCATCTTCCAGGCTCTAGTCCAAGTCATACGTACTTATGACATATGACATTTCTCCAATTCCAGTTTAGACTGATTCCTCCCCTTCTCTGACCCCACATAGCACCAGCTGTCAGGAGACAGTAAAGATGAAGAATTTGGGCTCTGCAATCAGATGGCCTGCGTTTGAATCCCAGCACCATCATTTACTACGGTTGTGACATTCATCAAATTATGCAATGTCTCTGTGTTGGTCTCATCATCCTTAACTTGTAGCTACGAATTGTGCTTTCCACCCAGGATTGCTATGATGATTAAATGATACCCATAAAGCATTTCTGTTGTGATCATTTCATGTATGCTAGCTTAGTTTTCAAGAAGGACTGCAAACTTTCTTGAGTCAAAAGCCATGCCTGCAACATGGATGAACCTTGAGGACATTATGTTCAGTAAAATAAGTCAGACACAAATGGACAGATATTGTGTGATCTCACTGATATGAACTAATTATAATATGTAAACTTAGACATAAATGTAGAATATAGGTTACCAGGAGACAGAATGAAGCTAGAGAATGGGGAGCAGTTGCTTAAAATGTGCAGAATTTTTAATGATGTTGAATTTAAACATTGAGGAATGGATAGAGGCAATGGTAGCACGTTCTTGTGAGTATAATTAACAGTGCTGAATTGTGGTGAATGTGTCAGAAAGGGGAAGTTTAGAGTCATGTATGTCACTAGAAGGAAAGCCAGAGGGTAAAACATGAGACTGTATAACACAGTAAATCTTGTGGTGTGATGACTATAATTAACAGAACAAATACAAAAAAAACTTCTTCTTTGAACTAAAAAGTATGACACTATTACAAGAAGATAATAGAGGGGTATATAGGAAAAAATGTACCTATTGGAAGCTATGGATTATATTTGTAATGTTCAATATTTTTTCATCAACAGTAACAAATGTGCCACAGCAATACTAGGGCAAATAATAGGGGTGAATAAGGGGCATGGGATGTTTTTGGTTTTATTTTTTTTTTTCTGGGAGTAATGAAAATGATCCAAAATCAATCATGGTGATGAATGCACAACTATGTGATGATACCGTGAGACATTGGTTGTATACTCTAGATGGATGGTATGTGCATGGCTATATCTCAATAAAATTGAATTTGAAAAGCCATGTCTGATGTCCAGTACAATGACTGGGACTGAGTAGATATGAAATAAATATTCATTCATTTATTTCAGCACCATGCGGTAGAATAATCACAGGTCTGAAAGAGAGGATAACAATAGTTACTTTTCCTCTAAATCTGCCACACCATGAATTTGTGTGATCTTGAAAAAGTCACTTTGACGTTTCTGGATTTCAATTTCTCAATAATAGAGTAAGTCTAAATTTTTAAGACTGTTATACATAGCAAGTCATCTATGAGAACTAGATGGGGGATAGAGGAAAGATTTTAGAGAGAAGTCCTTCTACTATCTGTTTGGTCTAAATTATAAACAGCACTTTTATTTTTCCCAGTTTTAAAAAAAGGAGTAAACAGTCTTTACTTACTTAATAACAAAGGCAAACCTTTCCAAAAGTCAACTCATTCTCATCAAGAAGAATTTGAGTGTAAAAAATTTAACATGTGTCAAAACATGTCTTGGAGATTGTCCAGCGCAGTCTGTAAAATTCTGGAAGTTTTTACTCTCAGCAGCAGCATCTAAGGTGGTGTGTTAGGGCTATGTGCATCTCATGCATTTTTAAGGTGCTGTTCTAAATTCAGGTTTATCAATAAAAATGCCACCAGAGAGCAGTTTTGAAATTTTAATCTCTTCCTGAAATAAAAGGTTTTCTCAAGACAGGTCTGGAATTGGTTGTGTCTGAATGCCATCCACTTTCATTGTTCAAGAAATTTTCCTACAGCTATTAAATCCTAATTTTGCAAGAAGTTTAAAAAAAAAGAAAGCAGTGCTACACTTCTCATCATCAAAAGCAGCAAAATTTGGGCCTTTATTGTGTCAGTCATAAATTGTCTTTCCCATAAGCTCACTATGTCATAATATTCTTTTAGATTAATGAGGATACCTACAATTGCAGAGTAGGAAGCATTATGGTGCATGGTACAGTTTGTCTAATGACAGAAATTACCCTGAATACTAAAGAATTAGCCAAGAATTATGAGAGGAATTGCTGCTGTTACCAAATCCAAAGGATCTATAACTGAAAGATGGATCATCTTTCTCTTTGCCATCTCTCAAAGTCATTCTGGGTAGAAGGTGAACTGCCACAGGGGATCTTTGTATTCTTTTTTTTTTTTTTTTTAACATATTATGTGTAATACCTAAAACTGCTTAAGAAATGAGCAAAGAGATTATTTTAAGGCTTTAATGCTCTTCAGAATGCAATGCCTTTACTAGCATCTTGAACAACCTAGCAAAGCCCTACTCACATGTTCAATTTTCTGTGACTTTATCACTTATTCCACTTTCCTCTAACTGACAACTTTTATAATGCTTAATGCATCACATTAAAGTGATTGGTATCTGTCAATTTTTCCCTAATGAATTATGCTGTCCAATACAGTGGACATCAGTCATGTTGCCATTTAAACTGAAATTAATTGCAATAAAATATATTTTAAAATTCAGTTCCTCATTTGCATCAGCCACATTTCAAGTGCTCAGTACCCACATGTGGCTGATGGCTCAGTACCCACATTTTGGACACTGTAACTATAAAACATTTCCATCATCACGGAAAGTTATACTGGTCATTCCTGCTTTAAAATTTCTGAATCCCTTCATACCTAAACAGAAAAACAGGGAAAACTAACCTCTTTCATAATAAAGGAGCTTGTTAGGTTGCTTCAACAGAAGGAATTGGATATAGGAAATTGGTTACATAGATGCTGAAATGCTGACATTCAAACAGGACACAGTGAGGTAACTTGGAGATTAGTGACAGTAGGAAGTCACCACCACACCAGACTGTAGAGAAGAGGGTAGAAATTTACTGGGAAATTATTGGAACCTGGGGACTAAGGATATTTGCCACTAGTGGGCACCATGCAAATGGTCTAATAGGCCTCAAGCCACAGAGGAGATGCAACTGCCTCGACTAAAATATAGTAAACTCTAGGGGAAATGTATATAGTTATACATTATTTCAGTTAACTTGATCTAAAATATATCATAAAATTAATAAAATTTACATAAATATTTGTTCTCTCCTTTGTCTCTCCTTCTTATGTTCCTGTTATTGAGGATATAAAATCTTTTTTATTTCCTGATTTTTCTAGGCCTTTCCTGAGTTCAGATTCAGAGTATATTTCTCACCACCTTAGAACATTCAGAGTGTAATATAATTCTGATTTTCTTTTCAGAGAATTACTGCTTTAGTTTCTTAGGCAGCTCAAGTAAATAACTGTGCAATAGGTTCACTTAAAAAATGGGAATTTATTCATTCATAGTTTAGGGGCCAGGAAAATGTCCAAATCAAGGCATCATCAAGGTGATGCTTTCTCCCCAAAGACTGTGGCATTCTGAGGCTTGTTGATGATGACCATTGGTTCCTCTATCAAATGGCAAGGCACATGGCTGCATCTCCTAGTTTCTTCCTTCTCCTCTGGGTTCTGTTTCAGCTTTCTGCTTCCTTTGGCTTTCTCTGTGTCTGAATTTCATTCCACTTATATAGGACTCCACTAATATAATTAAGACCCATCCTTATTGAGGTGGGTCATAACTTAATTGAAGTAACTTCATCAAAAGTTCCTACTTACAATGGGTTCACACACATAGGAATGGATCAAATTTAAGAACATGTTTTCTGGACTACATACAGCTTTAAACCAATATACACCATCCTTTAGACCCCAAAAGACCTGTTCTTTCTATATGCAAAATACATTCATTCCATCACAATATACTCAAAGGCTTAAGTCATCTCAGTAACAACGTTTGGTATAAAGTCTCATCAAAATTGATTATAGGTATGGTCTGACCTGGGGCACAATTTCCCTGTCTGTGGACTTGTAAAATCTAGATAACAAATTATCTACCTCTAATGGAGGGAAAGTCATTGGATAAACATTTCCATAGGGAGAAATTGGAAGGGAAAAATGGTCATGGGTCCCAAACTATTCCAAAACCCAGCAAGGTACACTCCATAAGACTTCACAGTCTGAGAGTCATATATGGAGGCAGAAGCTCCACCCCTTTTAAATGCTTATGCAGTGGCCATGCTCTCTTTGAACACTGGGGTGAAGACTCTACTCTCTCCAAACATAGGGATGGTGACCAGACTCTCTGCAAAGCCTGGAGCACAGGTTTCACCTTCTCAGAACACTAGGGTAGCAGACTCTCTGCAATCCCCTGGGCATAGGCTCCACCGACTCTGAACACTGTTGTCACAGTACTCTTCCTGAACAATGGGGCTGAAGGCCCACCCTCTCCAAGCACCAGAGCAGACTCACACTTTCAACACATGAGTGGGCCCACTCCCTTGGCCTGAGAAGATGTCTTTGGCCCATACTTCAGCTTCCACGGTCCTGCCCTTGAAGTGACTTTTCCTTCAATTTGTCCATTTTCTCTCCCTTTTAGTTCAGGCTGGTAGTAGTTCCATTCAAAAAATTTACCCAAAAACATGTAGGTTTTGCGTGTAGCACACAGGGGTCCAATCTTCAAATGAGAGAAATCTCCACAAATTTCTCCTTGATATCTGCATTTCCAGCTCTGACTTCCAAGGAACTTGATGACTGGTTCCATATTCAGTTAAACCCACACGTTGTTCACTGTGCTCTGGGGATTTACTTTCCAGAAACTCAGAGTTTTCCAAACCATCAGTTTCTGATTTCTTTGTGGCCAGGAGTTCAGTTCTCAGCTAGCCCTTTCCTCTACCATTTTACCATAAGCTGTAAGGAGAAATCAGACTGTATTTTCCATATTGAGCTTGGAAAACTCCTCAGCTTAATGTCCAAGCTGATCACTCTCAAGTTCTATCTTCCATACAATACCAGAACCCAATTTCACCAAGTTCTCTGCTATTTTAAAAGAGGGAGCACTTTTCCTTCAGTTTCCAATAACACATTCATCATTTTCTTCTAAGTCTTCATCAGAAGTACCTTTAGCATCCATATTTCTATCAACAGTCTCTACAATGCAATTTAGGTCTTTTATATCAATTCTTCCAGCCTCTACCTGTTATCCAATTCTGAAGTTGTTTCACATTCCTTGATATTTACAAAGCAGCACCACATTCTCCTGGTAACAAAATCTGTTTGTTTCCTAGGATGCTCAAGAAAATAGTGTGCTATGGGTTGGTTTAAACAATGGGAATTTATTCATTCACAGTTTTGAGGCTGGGAAAAAGTCCAAATCAAGGCATCATCAAGGAAATGCTTTCTCTTCAGTGATTTGTGGCATTCTAGAGCTGTCTGTCAGTGATCCTTGCTTCCTCTGTCACATGGCAAGGCATATGGCAGCATCTCCTTCATTCTCTTCCAGGTTCTGTTTAAGCTTCTTGCTTTCAGTGGCTTTCTCTGTCCATATCTGAATTTCATTACACTCATATAGTATTCCAGTAACAGGATTAAGACCCAGCCTGACTGAGGAGTGCCACACTTTAACTGAAGTAACCTCATCAATGGGTCATATTTACAAATTTCATACTCACAGGAATGGATGAAGTTGAAGAACATATGTTTCCAGGGTGCATGCAGCGCCAAATCACCAGTTACCTTAAGTGAAGACTTTCTTTTCTACTTATTTCCTCATCAGTTCTGTGGCCTGCCTGGTTTTATTGTTTTGGAATTTGATGTCCATTGACCATCACTGCCTTCTGCTCTCCATATAGTCCTTTCAACCTGGGTCAAATTACCTTACTTTTTCCTCCTCTGTGGTCCTCTTTAGCCACCCCCCCCCTTTTTTTTTACCATTTTCACACATGAAAAATTATTCATATGCTTTTCTGGAAAATATCTGTCTATGTACTTTGAGATACCCTTTCTTATTGGCCTCCCCTTACAACTTTAAAGTCCTGTGTAATAGTTAGGTTCAGGTATCAACTTTGCCAGGTGATGGTACCTGGTTGTTCTGTTTGTGTGGATTTAAATCATCAGCATGTGAAATTCATCTATGGCTGATTATATCTGCAGTTGGCTAAGAGGAGTGCCTTCTGCAATAAGTGACATTTAATTTAATTAGATGGAGGTGTAAAAGGAGAGCTCACACAGTCCCAGTAGAGCTCAGCACAACACAGCTCAGATCTCAGAACTGGCTCAGATCCAGATGTTTGGAGATGCAGAAAGGAACTGCTCCAGGGAAAGCTGTTTGCACCCAGAAGCCAAGAGAGAAACCCAGCAGCCATTGGATGTGCCTTCCCAAATTAGTGAATTTGTAACTAAATAAATCCCCTTTATAAAAGTCAATTCATCTCTGGTATACTGCATTCTGGGAGCCTTAGCAAACAGACTCAGGTCTCTAATTCTATTTAAAATGGCTCCTGTGACTGTAGGCCAGTGCTTGTTTATATAAGTGTGTATTTAAAGGAGGGAGTGTTCTTTCACCCTTCTATCACCTCATCCCATTTAAATTGTCTAACATTGCATGTGCAAGTACATTTTAAACTCACAGGATGTTGTGAGATCCTCAAGTTATCTCAGCCTAAGGATAAGAGGAGTAAGCAATGAATGTAGTTATGAAGAACATGGGGTCTTGAGACAGACTGCCCTTGGTTGCATTCTAGCTCTGACACCAGCCATAGAGTCCTGCTTAAATCATATGTCTCAGTATTTTTCATCTCTGGAATATGGAGAATAAATCTTCTGACATATGAGATTATTTAGGTTAAACTAAATAATATTTGCAAAATGTATAGAATATAACTGCTCAATTAATGTTGTCTTTGATATCATCAACATCGTTGTCATCATAAGCATCATCATTTTTAATAGGGAACTTGGCCCAGAGCCATGGGTGGTGGTAGGAAGAGGTAGGTTGTACAAAAGAGACCAGAGCTATGTTTGGTAGGATGGACAGGAATGAAAGTTGGGAAGAGGAATGTCTAGAGAATACTTTGGTCCTGGGATATGGCTATCAAAGTGACATAGGAGGTCTAACCTAGTCATTTGGCAGCCCTACACCAGGCAGTTTTAATATATTATTGTATTTGATCCTCACTGAAAGCCCATGAGATAGAACTTTGTACCTTCATTTCACACATGAGGAAGCTAAGGTTCAGAAAAACCAATTATGGCACAGTGTAAAGCATGAAGTCTTTGGATGTAGGTAGACAGATACACTTCTGAGTCCCAGTCCTGCACATATCGGTCATGTGATGATATGGAAGTCACATTGCCTTTCAGAGCCACAATTTTTCTGCCTGTAAAATGGCAATATTACTACTTACACTGAAGCGCTTTGTAAGGATTAGGATTGTGTGCATAGCCCTTTCCACAGTGCATCTCAATAAATCATAGTGATCTTTATTATTTTATTATTAAAACCGTTAATATGTAATGTAGTTTATGTGCTGTTATGAAAAGAGGAGATCGCCATATTATAGTGCTATAGTTTTCTGGACTTGACTTATACATTATCAGCTTCCTTCATGGGAGAAAAGCTCCACAAGGGCAAGGACTGCATTTATTTTGCTCACTGTCAACTCTCCAATGCTCAGCACATGGTCTGGCACATTCAGGTGCTATAAAATTACTTGGAGCCTGACTGGATTACTTTCAAAGCAGCGCTCTGGGCTGAGAGGAATGTTACCTGCATTCTATCCGTAGATTGAGCTGAACGAGAAGCAGGGCTCAAAGGTGAGCATCAGTGTCACTGGAAATTGCTGTACATCTTCCCCCATTAGCAAAACGGAGAGATTTCAGAGGAAGGAGCTCTGCTGTAAATGCCAAGGAAATTGGCCCTAAGAGATCCAACGGGCAGTGTCAGTGTATACTTTAAGGTGATTTTTAGAATTTGTTTACAGTCCTTGATTTCTTCCATCTTTCTGCTATATGTGTAGGTCTGGCTCAATAGTTTATCACTCTCACCATATCATGTTTTTCCTCTCAAGGAGGTCTTCTGTTCCTTTAAGTATAATTAGCAATCCCACACAGGAAATGTCTGCTACATAACAAATGTCATATCAGATGTTTTTTGTCTGTGGGGAGCTGGGAGAGTTCTGAGAGAGAGAACTAAAATTTAGATCAGATCATATCCAAGCAGACTCCACCTTCACTACACAAATAAAGGCTTTGCAATTTCTATGTATAATTTCTCAGTTTCCACAATTGTGGGGAAAAGAAGTTTACTCCTTATAAGTAGATAGCACAGATCACAGGAAGTCCCAGTTTTCTGAAGATAGTATCAATTATATCAGTTGTTCTCAAGTAATTATTAATGGTATCCTCTTTCAATCTTAAGAGAACTCTAGTCAGGATGATAAAATGTATATGTCCCGCTACTTACGAAGAATTTCATAATCAGGTTCTACTAAAACCATTCTAATTTACCTTGTCCACACCCGGATATAAGTCCCTGTAAATATTCCTTTTTTGACCTTCCCCCTCAAGTTTGTGCTAATCTTCAGGTCTCTGTTTAATCTTCACACAAGGGAATACCCATTTGCCTCCTCTTGGCTTCATACCATCCTTCATTGGCCACCCCTTCTCTTACACCATTTCCAACATCTTCCCTGTATCTACCACATTGATTCTCAATATATTACTATAGCAATTTTGTTGGTACCATACAATTTGCTTTTGATTATATTTGGTTTTTCTTTGTTCTCTAACTGTAGCTTTGCTATCACTTTCCAAATTTCTCAACAGCTTAAGACAATTCACAAATTTGATCCCATTCCTTTTTAAGTACTCAATAAGCACAAGTTAAGGAATCAGACAAATTAGAAGAGCCTTTGTAATTATTCAGTCTAGCTCCTTCATTTTATAAGAATGAGGAAACACATTCAGAGATGCTGAGAGACTAGCTTAAAGTCATAGAGTTTACCAGGGAGAGTTTGGCCTAGAACCACATTTTTCCAATTTTCAATCCAACACATTTTCCATTTTACAAGTATGTTTCATTTAATACTGTTAACTAATTTAATTATCTCATACATAGTTTTTAAAGATAAAAGTATGTTTGTCTTTTGGTTTCTCAGAAAGAGACTCAAGGCATCAACCCTAAGGCAAATGGGTCAATCAAGCTGGTCTTGCAAGTAAACAAAAAAAATGCATAATGTGAGCTCAGTAGTTCCAAAGAGACTTCACTCCACATTATCCCGGCATGCTCTCATTTGCTTTGCTGCACTTAAAAATTCTAAAAACTCAAAAAGCATTCTTTTGACATAAATCTTACTAGTTTACTAAAATGCCCATAGGAAAGAAAACCAAACCTTACTATGCATTTATAGATGTCACTTTATTAAATGCTTTACTGAAATTTTGAAAGGTGGGAGAAAGAAGTTAAAATAACACTAGGCCTTTGTGAAAGTAGGAGAAGGAGGCTCACCTAAGGAATCAAAAGAACACCCTTGGGGGTCTAGACACATGGACAATAACTCAGAAATTTATAATCACATCCAACCCTAAAGACTATGATCCATGGCATTTCAATAGAAATGCTTTTCTTTATGCTACATTAGTTTTTAGTTTGAGCATATTTCCCTCTTTTAGAAAAGGTTTTCTTATTTTTATAACTCTCTTCCTAAAAAGGAAGAATGCATAAGTTTGAAGTGTCTTTTAGACCAACTTAGAATTAGGAGAGGGATGACCCAATAATGAAATGCCTGAATTTAAGTAAATAAACAAACATTTTACACTTCCATATTTAGAGAGCTCTGCAACCCAAATTAGGAAATGGCTTGGGAAAGATTAATAAACTTTGGCAACAGCAGATTTCTGAGATGCTTAATAACCCATGAAAAACTATACAAAGCCACAGGATCAGGATGTGGGAAAACATGAGAGAAAGGTTTTAATAGGCAGCATTTGTTTGTAGCCGTCTCCTTTTATGGAATGTATTGGGGATCTACATTTTCTCTTTTCTTTATCTGTTCAACAGATACTGACCTCTCTTTAGATTTGTGGCAGGCACTGTTTGCTGCTTACAGACATCTGCACCTTTCTCCTTCACGAATTGAACCCAAATTTTGTTCAAATATGAGGGAGGTATTACATTAAGAGAAAGTAGGCTCAGTCTCAAGGGATGAATCATGCTTGGTCTACGTCTATCATGGGAGTCCTGTTCCCCTTTGCCAGTGATGGGTTTGAGAACAGCATAAGGATGAGATTGTATCAGTGGGAACCAAGGGGATATGTAATGAACGTGTTTCTCGGAAAGATTTTCTTCTCCAATTAAATGAGAAAGGTACTGGAAGAAATATCCCCTTCCTTCCTTCCTTCCTCTGGACTTCAACATGTGAGCATGTGATAGTTGGTTTTGTGGTGGCATGTGGTCATTGTGAGGAGAACGCTAAGAGAAGGACTAGCAGAAGTCTTCCTCAAGAATTCTGCCTTGGGGGTGGGCCACAGTGGCTCAGCAGGCAGAGTTCTTGCCTGCAATGCCAGAGACCTGGGTTTGATTCCTAGTGCCTGCCCATGCCAAAAAAAAAAAAAAAAAAATCTGACTTGGAGTAAAGTGATTCCAGCTCAACCTGCTTGGTCTTTGGTTAGGGAAGAAAGTTCCCAAGTTAGAACTTGGGAACTGCTGACGACAGGCATTTTCTGCCTGTTAGGGAAATAGAGAAAGATGATCAGGAACAGAAGACAAAGTTAATCAAATTCATGGAGAAATTTAGAGATAAGATACAGAAGAATAGGACTTCTTGAGTCCTTCTTAAAATCCTAGTTCCTTTTCTTGAGAGGCAGCTGTATCAGTGAAACACTGGGCACCTCTAATTACTCTTTTTGTTAGGCTAATCTAGAAGTTTTTACTTGCAACAACGAAGAGTACTAATTAATAAGATGACCATGTTACCTTCAGAAACTAATTGCATAGTAGTTTCCAATATAACTTAATCATTTCCTAAGACTATACTAGCCTGTGTATAAAAATTGGGTCAAAATAAAAAAATGGGAAAGCAGTATTTTTTCTAGCTCCCACTGTCATTCAATAAAGATTCCAGCCCCCTGAAATTCCATTTATCTTAAATTGGGAGTCTGGTGGGGAGTCCCTCATGGATGTTTGCAAAATAATTCTCTTTGCATCATTTTCCTCTTCAATTCTAGGTTGCTACAATACTGTGTCTTCTCATGCTTAAACTATTAAAATCATCACTTACTCTTCAAAATGAATTAGGGAGATGTTTCGAGATACATATATTTTTCTATTTACTAATGCAGATAACATTTAAACCATCTTTACTTTCCTCATATTTTACGGACTGCTTCTTAGTTCCTCCTCCAGATACTTTCTGTGACGTATCTTAAATCTTGGTTTGTGCCAGAGCTCAAACCTTAGACCCCTTCCACTCTTTACAGCCTTTCTTTAGGTGTTTGAAACACCATGTATGTTCTAACAACTCCCAAGAGCCTTGTCCTCTATTATGACCTCTCTATCAGAATATACAAATTATTACTCAATATGCCCACCTGCAATACTAATACGCATCTTGCATTCAGAGTCTCTGCAAATTACAACTCCATTCTGACAGTTGCTTAGGCACAAAATCTCAGAGTAATTTTTGAGTCTTCTTTTGGTCTCATACCTACCTACATACATTCCATAAGCAAATTCTATCAACAGTGCCTTCAATATGTACCTAGAATCTAATCACTTTTCACTACTTTTAGCTTTACCATCCAACTTTAAGTTGCCATCAATTTCAGTATTGCAAAAGTTTCTGTACTGGTTTCCCCCAATCTGTCCTTGGCCATCTACAGTCTTCCTTAAAGCAGCAACCAAAACTCAACCTGCCAAAACATAAGGCAAACATTCTTCCTCTGCACGAAAATTTCAATAGTTTCCTATCTCACTTGAAATAAAATCAAAATTTCACCATGGCCTGAATGACCAAAAAGGATCTGGCCTTAGATACTAGGCTGATCTTGGTTTTCATTTCCTTTTCCCTTGCTCCCTCTAGTTCAACCATATGGGCTTCCTTGCAGTTCCACAGCAAGCCTCAATGCTTCTCTACTTGCTGTTACATATACTTACATGATTTGCTTCCTCACCTTCTTCAGTAGAGGTGTTTCCTATAATGATCATGGAATGGGTAAAAAAAAAAATAGAAATAAAAAATAAAATCACTGTTACATTCTATTCTTTTATTCTAATCTACATTTCTTCTTAAAACTCAACTCGTCAATTGACATTATAGGTCTCTCTATATAATTATTTATATATAATTGTATATAATTATTTATATATAAATACTTTGTTTACTGCTGCTCTCTTCTTACACCCCATAAACCCAGAAGATAAAGGCCTTTGATCACCACTGTATTTTTCCCAGTGCCTAGAGCAGTGCATGGTTAATCATAGCTGTCAATATATTTAGTGAATGAGTAAGTAAATGAATGAATCAATGATAATTCTTCTTCCACTCATTTGTTGAACTGAGCCCAGAGTCAGCAGAGCCCATTTTCTAGCCACTGAGAACTTCTCTAGCCACCTCTGAGGGGACCAAATCAAAACTGGTCTTTTTCGTATCCTTTCTTTCTGTTTTCCACATCTAAGGGATGGGTGGGGAGGAAAGAGCAATAGACCATAAAGTTTAATGAGCCTCAGGACTCAGCATAAGTTTGCTTTTGATTCTATTTGTAACTAGCTGCTAGTCCAAAGAATCAGCTACAAAGAAAATCTAAGTAAATTGAATTGGTGTTTTGAAATTTTGTTCTGAAGCCATACTCTTAGCACTTCTGAATCACAGTTTGGGCTGCAGTCTCTCTCCATGGTCCAACACGTGGTATGGACTCCAAATTCCTAAACAGAACACTATTCACCACTCATTCTTCTTATAACACTACAAAATTGAGTTGTCAGTATAACAGAGATATTTCAGTGAAGCATTTTCTTTATGCTTCACATGTATTATGTTGCTTTCCTTTAGTACCCCTTAAAACTCAGGCAAAAGTTTTGTGGGCTGGGGTTGGAAGACATGGATAAAAGCCTAGTGATACTCACTATCACCACCACTCTCTGATTCTGACCTTCTACTATTTGAACCAAAACTGGGTCTTTGAGTCTATCTTCTCCAAGGCTTCTCAGTTCCAAATAGAAGATCACTGGATCCACCTGTGTCAGTTAGATTCCGTTGTCAACTTGGCCAGGTGAGCATACCTAGTCTTGTTGCTGCGGACATAAGCCAGCGGTACGTGAACCTCATCTGTTGCCAATTACATCTGCAGTCAGCTAGGAGGCGTGTCTGCTGCAGTGAGTGATGTTTGACTTAATTGGCTGGTGCTTAAGTGAGAGATTGCAACGAAGCACTGCTAAGCAGCTCAGCATTCCTCATCTCAGCACAAGCAGCTCAGCCCAGGCCTTTGGAGATGCAGAAAGAAGTCACCCTGGGAAAAGTTCTTGGAACCCAGGGGCCTGGAGAGAAGACCAGCAGAGACCTTCTTGTGCCTTCCGTGTAAGAAAGAACCTCGGTGGAAAGTTAGCTGCCTTTCCTCTGAAGAACCAACAAAATAAATCCCCTTTTATTAAAAGCCAATCCGTCTCTGGTGTGTTGCATTCCGGCAGCTAGCAAACTAGAACAGTTCCAAATAGAAGATCACTGGATCCACCCCATCAATATTATTTCCAAGACATATCCACACATCCCAGAACATTAAAGTGATAACATCAGTGACTCTCACACTAAGACCCTTTTTATAGGATTTGTCAAAGTCTCCTAGATCCCCAACAGTTTGCTGAGAAAATATTAGAAATATTTAGAGGGCATTTTGTCTAGCTACCTCAAAAGGGGTAACCCAGTTCAAAAAACTTAATCAGTACCTTTGGGAAGTATGTGGTTTTGGTTAGATGAAGCCTCTGATTAACCAAGGAATTCAAGCTCTAAGAATTCCTAAAGATAAAATATGTGAGTCTCCCAAACATACTTGCCCACAGGAAACTTTAATTATCACACATGGGAAATACTAAGTTAGTACCTTCCTGCCATAGTAAGACACTAAAAATAATTCAGTCTTTCTTTGGTAACTAAGGAAAATATGAATATAGAGTAATCATTCAGGTTATTGATAATTATACTAGTTTAGGGCTATATATTTTAAAGAGTAGGAAAGTGAACAGAATCCATACTCATCTCAGGGCATGCTATAAAAATTGTTTTTAAAATAAATACCCAATTTCAGTTTGTGTTTTTGATCTTTTTGTCATTCTCTTAAAATTAAATTATAAAACAATGATTAGAATGAGCTAGATTCTAGTTAACTAAGATTATACTTTAAAAGATATCTAAACATCCTACCACATCATGTATAAAGAGGTATGCTAAATCATGTACAGAGTAGCACTCACGTTTAGGATGCTACAATGCATAAATAAGATGAACTATATTTACAGATCTGCAAGGAAAGATTACAATAATGAAAGAAAAATTGACACATAATATATCCTGTAGATATATATCAGTTCTTATTTCAAAACTAGCCAGTGAAACCAGTAACCATCGAGCATTACTGACTTTTCCCTGGGATATCTTGGTAGAAAATTGCCTATCTTCACACAAGTTTGCCCCCTTTATTCTTCGTCATAAGGGTTCAGAAATACTATTTCAGAAAACTCAGCGTATATCCCTGGAGCCACTTTCATTAAAATTTTACACATCCGAATGTCACTTACTAGTCTTGTAAAGTGGTGGATAAACTGCCGAGGGGCATGATAGATATTGTGCATTAAAGGTAACTGGGAATGGCATGTGAAATGGTGGAACTGTAACTCATACCATACTTTGAAATTTGTTCTAAAACTGCTTGTTATAACGTACTTTGAATTTTTTATGACTTTTTGTACATGTATTTCACAATAAAAATGTTTAAAAACTGCACAATCCTAAGAGTTCAGATTGAGCCATAATTTTACCTATGATTTTGCAACCATGTAACCATCCTTTAGATCAAGAACATCTGCATCAAGGCTGAAAGTTCCCTTGTACTTCTTTCCTCAGATGTAACAATTCTGATTTCTGTCATCCTGCATTGTTTCAGCTGTTCTTGAACTTCACATAAATGAAATCATGGACTACATACTCTCTTGGGTCAGGCGATTTTCACTTGGCATGGTGCTTTTGAGGTTCAACCATGTTGTCATGGGTAGCAATAGTTTACTCCTTTTCATTACTGATGAATCCATTGTGTGAAAATACCACTGTTCATTTGTCCATTCTACTTTGATGAACATTTTGGTTGTTCCCACTTTGGTCCTATTTCAGATAAAGCTTTTATGAACTTTTTTTTCAATAAGAGATAGGTGGGTGTGGACAAAAATCATTGGTTTTGAAATACCGAGATTTTTTTTTTCTTGATACCTCAAGGAAGTCTTCCAGAACAAATTGAAAACTTGCAGGTGGAAATACATTGTGAAAGAATCTATGCATTTCTATGGGCAAGTGCAGAACCAAACTATCAGCTCCCATTTAACAATTATATAGGACTTTTTGGTATTCATTTTTATCATTTTATCATTTCAGTTTGTGGTTTTATTATTGTCCTTTTCACCTTTATATAAATCTCTTTTTTTATGTGCATTTTCTCAAACTTCTCACATCCTTTTGATATGACTATAGTCATAAGTACTTTTATTCACACAAAGCTTTGCTATACTTTTATGACTCTATATTCAATCAATAGACTTTGTCTAACTAATATGTGTTTTAACATAATTGTTCACAAAATTCTTATGAATATTCAAAAGTTGTACTTAGGAAGTAAAAATTAAATAATAATTATTCCTATTTTAAGGAATTTATATTCTTTTTTTGGGATAAGACCATTGTATACATTCAGTTCAACAAACATTTCTTAGAAATTACTGTAGTAGGCAATAGAGGGAGATAACATTTACTAAAATTGTAATATATATCAGGACCTTGACATGCTTATTTAATTTAGTAATTGGAATGACACTTTGAAGTATATATTATGGTTTCCACTTAAAAAATTAAGAAACAGAATAAGAGGAGTTAAAGAATTTGCTAAAGTGACAGTTTATTTTCTAAATCTGGGTGTGTGGGAACTGGATGTATAAACTCCACAGCCCAAGCTCTTTCCCCTATACTCATGACAACACAAGATGAGAAATTATTTCCTTTAGTAATTCACAGAAAACGATCAGTTTAGCCTGGTATAGTAGATACAGTAGATACATGTGTAGAGGTAGAATTTGACCAGAGCTCTAAAGGATGGATGACATTTGAATAGGCAATGTAAAGTTGACTTTTTCTTTTTTTTTTTTTAACATGGGCAGGCACCAGGAATTGAACCTGGGTCCTCTAGCATGGCTGGTGAGCACTCTGCCCACTGAGCCACCATGGCCCACCCTAAAGTTGACTTTTTAAAGAAACATCAAAGAGATGGAGCCAAAAACAAGTGAAAATTATGCTTGTAAAGCATAATCAGTTTACAGATTTGTTAACCAATATTAGAGATGAGAATTTTAGAGAACCATGTCAATTTCAGCAAGATTTAAGTTCTTTTATAAATAAGAAAACTCAGACCCATATCGGAGGCTGAGCCAAGATGATAATCTTACACTCTAGGCCTCTAACCTAATACTTTTATCATCATTTTTATGCTGAGTTGAGATATCATTTGTTCCAGTTTGCTAATGCTGCCAGAATGCAATATATCTAATATGGATTGGCTTCTAAAAAGAGGATTTATTAAGTTATAAATTTACAGTTCTAAGGCCTTAAAAATAACAAACAAAGGCATCCAGAGAAAGATACCTTAACTCCAAAGAAAGGCTGATGTCTGTCACATGGGAAGGCATGTGGCTGGCATCTGCTGATCCTTGTTCCTGGTTCTGTTGCTTTCAGATTCTGATTTAGTGGCTTCTCTCCAGGCATCTGTGGGGCATCACTTAGGGCAAAACTTTGGGTTTCATCTCTTAGCTTAGTATCTCCTGGGGCCAGAGATTTCTTCTCTTTAAGCGCCCATGTCCTGTGGCTTCTCTAAGCATCTCTGCCAGCACTCCAAGCATCTTTAAATGTCTGCATCAGAACTTTCTCCAAAATATTTCCCCTTTCAAAAGACTCCAGTAAACTGATCAAAGACCTACCTTGAAAGGACGGGGTCACACCTCCATGGAAATAATCTAATCAAAAGTTCTCGCCCACCTTTGGGTATGTCACATCTCTGTGTAAATAATCTAATCAAAGGTTCCACCCTGAACAATAAGTCTGCTGCCACAAGATTGTATTAGGATTAAAAGCTTTTTTGGGGTACATAACAGTTCCAAATCAGCACACCATTTTTGGAAATATTGCTCTAACTTGTTTTACTGTTTTTCTTCAGTCTAAAATTACAGAGTACAAAAATGTTGTGTGTGTATGGGGAGAGGCGTGGTCCATTTGTCAAATTCATCTTTATATTCCACCAAAGAGCTGTTGCCTCTTCTCACACAATTAATAATATATATATTTTTTTGTGATTTTCTGTTTATTCGACAAATCACACCAGGGTTTGCATTCCCTTTTTCCTAGAAAAATAAATTACACAGATTACAGAATTGAGATACATATTGCTAGTTTGATGTCTAACATTTTAAATTAAAAATAATAGTGAGAACCACCTATTGAATTTGTCTCTAATAAGAGAATGTAATTATGGCTAGATGATGTCATATGTAATAATATCTGGACCAGAGGAGGAAATTGCAAGAGTCACAATGCCTCTCCCATTTGAAGCAAATGCTTAGCTGCAAAACACCTTTTTGATCAATTTCCTGAAAAGGAGGTATTCAGAGCAGATTTTTGTGAAAAAATAAAATAGCACTTATTTTTAAAAAGACATCTTAAAGCAGATGGGTAAAAGAAGTATGGGTTACTACTGAATATTTTTATACTATTTGGGGAAAGCAGAACAAGGTAAGGAGAAGGAGAAAGAGAAAGAGAAAGACACAGAGGGAAGGGGGAAGAGGAGGAAGTAAGTAAAAGAAAAAAATGTTCACTAATCTAAATGGCATTTACTCTGAAATCTTCAGATTTCATTTATTTTAAGGTAAACCGTAAGATCCTTTTCCCCAAGAAAATATTTTTATACATACTGTCTTGGAACAATGATTAATAATGGTCCGTTTATCAGTTTGGTGGATGAATCATACTTCTCATTCAGAGTGAACTGAAATTAAGCATGTACTAGAAAGGAAGGGCCTGAAATCTCAAAGGGATTAAATCATCATCCCTAGGTCAGGGAGATATGATGTGCAATTAGGAAGGATAAAGAAGATAATAAATGCCTAAGCTTCATATTTCATTTCAGGTAATATTAGTATTGAGAAATAACACATATATGTCTCAATCACCTCACTAACATTTCTCTAAGCCATCACAATTTAGGGGCAAGAGTTTTGTTTTTATTCCATGAGGATGGCAATAAGTAGTTCTATTTTAAGAAGAAGAAAACTTCCATAAAGTTTTGGTTACTGTAACAGGTCAGGGACGGGTCGTACCACAGAATAACAACTGGACTCTCTACACTCTCGGGAAAAAGGAGAGTAAAGTCAATTTAGAAAAGTGTGCATGGATTTAGAAAGTGGTGAGATTAAGGGAAAAGGGGAAACTGAAAAGAGAAAAGCAGAGTAATCAGATTGAGATTGAGATTGAAGAGTTGAGTAATGATACAGGGTCTAAGCCAGAGTGTAAATATTTTAACATTTACAGAATCAATAAGAACAACTGAATTCATATATTGTATTTTATTGTGAGTAGATTATCTACTTCAAGATCTGTACACTATATAAAAATTATGGTGCTCCTGGACAAACAGAGTAATGGGACAACGTGAGGGAGGGTTGCTGATAAAAAAAGGAAAAATTCATGCTTGCAGAGGACCAGTATTTAGAGCCTAATCTATCCCCTAACCTTAAAAAAAAATTAAAAAAAAAAAAAAAAAGTTGGGGCAGTGGTGGCTGTGAAGAATGCTCCAGAACAAGTCAGCAAGCTAGGAACCAGCTGGGGTAGTCCCATTTCAGGGTAGCCCTAGAGGTGCCATTTAATCACAGATCATTACACAAGTAAATGCTAACTGGAGGGAGCTTAACATTTCATTTTTTTTCTCATATTAAGCAAACCAAATGGTAACCACATCTGGAAGAGGACTGCTAGTGAGGAGGGAGCCTTTTACTGAGTCATTAAATACTGCCACAGTGGACTGCTCAAACAACAATCACCAGCCACTGGTCTTGAAAATTCCTAGACAGAAGTAGAAATGCATGATCCTTCTACCTCCTGAGCTATATCTTGATGGTCAATTACTAAGATGCTTAAGAGCATAAGCTTCAGAGATAGAGACCTGGGATCCAGTTTCAGCTCTGCCAATTCCTGGCAACATAATTTTGGCTAAAATAACAAACTCTCCATTTTCCTCATCTGTAAAATGGTTCTTGGGTTGTTGTGAATATAAACTAAGAACACATAAAACCCTTAACACAAAGCCTGTATGTTATAAGTACTCGAGAGACAAGTCTCTGCATAAAACGCTCCAGTGATTTCATATTATATTTGGGAAATATCCAAAACCTTTAACGAGACCCTACATTCCTGGCACCTCACCTACCTACCATTCCAACTTCATATCTCGCCACTATTTCAATCATAGAGCCACGCTGATTTTCTTTCTGTTTCTGGGGAATTCCTACTCATCCCTCAACCATCTAAATCCTCTTCACTTCTTCATTTACTCACCCATCGCTCCTCACAGCATATACCAGTTTGTAAGAATATAGGTTATATTTCATGGTAGGATTGGTTGTTTAAAACATACCTCTTCTGCCAGCCTCTAAACTCCAAGAAATCTGGGACCTTGCTTTTTTGTGTACCACTGTACCTTCACTGCTGAGTGCAGTAAATGGCAGACAATAGGTTCTCCTCAAAGTTTTGCTAAAAATTGACAAGCTAACTGACCCAGGTTTATAATTCAGGGCAACATATAGTTCTAACTTTCATGGTCTGAAAACATTATTACATTTTCCAATTGCCTGAGTATATTATGTGGACTCAGAAAAAATTGTATTTTGTTATATTTGCGACAAAGTACACTCCAGGCATCTAATGATTAAGACTATTTCCATTGTTGCTTTTGAATATTATTCTTGTTTAAGTGTATTTAATATTAAATTATTTATGTACAATAAATATACTTATCTTACCTTTCAAGAATATTTTCAATTCGGATGTTTTATTTAATAGTCTTCCTGTTTAACGTGTATTTGTACACAAACACACACACACATGCATGCATGCAGAAATATACATATGCACAGAGAGAGGGATAAAGTATATGCGTGTATATGTAAAACTCTCAATGCTAATAAAATAAAGAAGAATGTCAGTCCCTCTTAACACATTTCTTTTTCTCTGAAGTATATAGAATATCTCTTTTCTCTTCTATTCTGCTCAAAGCGCACTGTGGGTCTCTGTAAACATTTTATTTAATCAGCATTGGAATCATACAACACATACCAAGCCATAATATTCTTTTATATAACTTTATTTTCTTTGCTTTATATAAATGGTCCAAGTGGCAGGGAGGTGTTCTTACTTTTCATTATTAAATGCCACATTGTAATGAAGAACATAGTTTTGAATACATTTCTAGAGGGAATCTTTCATTTCACTCCATGGCCTTAGTGCAGGATATAATTCAGCAGAGATTCCCAGCCAAAAGTTTCCCATACAATTGAGTGTGAGGATCCCCTAGAGTTGGAGGTTGTTAATTTTCACAGAACACTCTTTAGAGCAAACACATATTAAGGGCCTGCTGTGTGCCCAACACTATGGAAGGCATTGAAGAAATAATGAGATAAAAGAGAATGTTCCTGCCCTTTTGTAATTCATGATATGACAAAAACAGACATAGAAAAACTTATAGTTCATTGTGGTCAGTGCTATAAGGTAGCAAAGTATTCCATAGAGAAAAAGTTTAATGATGAATATGAGATTTGTGAAAGTCCAGGATGAGGGGTAGATAAGAAGTGTCTATTTTTGTACTTGACAATATCTTCTTACTTTTAAGAAAAGGCAGTGATAAAAACATGGAAATGAGGATCAAGAGAGGTTTCTAGTTATTAACTTTTCCTTTCCTTTCCTTACCTTGGTTAGGGCTGGGCCTTTCGTTATCTTAGTTTCTTCATTCATAAAATGAAAACAATCTAATTTGGACTATCATTCACAAAATATGAAAATTCTTCAATAGCTATTAACTATCATGCATTAGAAATTATTATTAATAACACAAATATTAAAATCCCTATTAGAGGTCTCTGATCCTCTACTTGGTAGAGTGCCATGTATACAAATGTTGCTCAAAGTGTGAAGCTGAGCAGTATTCTAGATCTACTTCTAACACAGACATACACGCATATATCTGCATGTAAGTGAGCTTAGTAGTTCAATTCTACTTTCTAAGAAAGCATATGGAAGGTAAACATAGTAACTAGTATAGGCACATCTGATGATTTAGTGTGTATTTATTAGCTCATTTGAGGTAATGCTCTGTGAAGTAGGCAGTACTGATATTAAACACACTTTACAGTAAAGGAAACAGCATGTCTAAAAACAGGACCACCATATTCTGAGTGCAAGTGCTCGTCACTTTTCACTGTTGAAACTGATCCCCTCTTTAAGGAGAATGCCCCATATGAAGCATGGAGGGAAACTGAGGATACGACCTACATTCTCCATACCACATCCCTGTGAAAGTGTAAACTCAAATAGTTGAAAAATCTTAACAATGCAATCATTTTAAACTAGAGTTTCAAGAGTTGTGATACATTCTTTGGGTTCTATGGTAATCTTCCATTAAGATTACACTTTCCATGTAATCCCTTCCTCTTTCAGGGATCTTCCTTTCCCGATATTTTTAAAGATAAAACGAACAAACACAATTCTTCTGAACTGTGCCCTTTATCTCCTGCTTCGAATGTAAAAAAATAAATGTCAGCCTGAGAATTGTGTTTTATGCCATATTTTGGCTCTGGCCAGATAACAAGATTAATAGCCATAATAAATGTGAAATTATACTTTAAGTTCAGGAACAGGAAAAAAAAGCAAATGGAACAAAAATATGAAGGCCAAACACATGTAATTGGAAAACTTGATATATAAGGGAGGAGGAATTAGAAAACAGAGGGGGTAAGATGCATGTTGAAAGGACAATTGGTTGCACAGATGGAACAATTATAATTTAATTCCTATCTCACGTCATACAAAAAATGAATTATAGATGAAGTTAAAAGCTATATGTGAAAAGTAAAACCATACGGCTTTCATCAGAAAGTAGAAAAGAATAATTTAAGATATTTTCGTAGGAAATGACTTTCTGTTAAAACAAGACATAAGAAATAAAAACTAAAGAAAAGATAAATGCACTTGAGTACATTAAAAATAAAAGTATCTGTGCATTGAAAGGAACCAAAAAGCAACCAATTAGAATATATCTGCAACTACCTAATCAACAAAGGATTAGTGTTCAAAATATGCTATTTTTTTCTTTAAACCTGTAATAAAGAAACGAATACCCCAACAGGAAAACAGGCAACTCAGTAAGAAGAAATACACAGATAAGGAAGCCCAAATAGCCAAAGAAATCTAAAGATGATCATTTTCATTAATGATCAGAGAAATGTTAATTAAAATACTGAAACATAATTTAGCAATCATCACAATGGCAAAAATTAAAAATAAGTCAAGAGGATATAGAGAAAAGGAACTCATAATCTATTAATGAGAATATATGTTAGTTTAATTTCCTTGGAGAGAAATTTTGCAATATTTAGCAAAATTATGGATGTTTATACTTTTAGATCCTATAATTCTACAAGTTGATAAATATCTTAGAAACTTATGTGTATGCTTAAGGAGATAAGCATCACTTTGAACATAAGAATGTTCAAAGCAGTGTAGGAAAAATAATGGAAATGACTGAAATATTCATTGATAATTTAAAAATCTCTGGGATACATATACAATGGAATATTAAGTACAAGTTGAAATGATTAAGCCAGAACTGCATGTATTACTATGAAAAATGTCAAAAACATAATGTTAAATAAATAAAAACAAGTGCAACAGGAATACAAGCAGTATAAAATGCATTTGTATAAAATTTCCAAACTTGATAACCAATATTATATGTTATTTGTGAATGTATATTTGTGTACTAGCAGTTTGGAAAAACGCTTGTGGTAATAAGCACCAAATTAAATGTGGCCATTATCTCCGAGTAGGAAAAAAGATTTTTTAGGATAGAGGAATCTGCAAATGCTTCTGAAGTAATTTTGTTTCTTAAAAATATCTGAGGCAACCCTGATAAGCATTAGAATTTAATAGATCTGGGTAGTGCAAATGTAGATGTCATTTTGTTATTCTCCATACTTTACACATATTTGAAATATTTCCTAATATAAAATGGAACAAAGATTAACAATATAACAAAATAAATTGGATTAATGTCGCAATAAAATAGAACATTATTTTTTATTATTAAATATTTAAGTATCTAAATTGCTCTAAGCCTATCCAATACCTAAATAATTCATAAGGAAATGCATTGTGTAAATTTGAGACAAATTAATACAGGATTGTTTTATTTCGGGGTGGGGGATTCAAGTAACTCTGATGTAGGAAAGTTGACACACAAGTTCACGACGAACACACATCTTACAAAACTCCAGACAAACCTAACTGCCACAATAGGCTGGGCCAACCCATAAACCACTTATACCCCAAAACCTGAGACAATATATTGGAAGCACATCACTACCAAAATTATCATAGAGATCCTTACCTGACTAAAGAACAAGAGAATGGATCCTATTTTGCTGCTAGTCTCTTCTCAACACCGAATCAGAATTTCACCCAGGTGCTCCAAATTTTTTACCTTCTTCTACAGTGTAGATTAATTCCCTTTTTCTCAACCTTGGAGTTGGTGGTCAATCTAGCCCTTAGCATTCCACATGGCAGACCTCAAATAGCCAGATATTTCTCAATTTTTTTAAATTTACAGAGATAGGTCTCTAGCAAGTATGATTGCATGTCTTCAGAAAACACTTTTAATCTGCCTGATTCCATAGGCTACATTTTAGTTTTCACTTTGATTTTCAAATTACCTAATTTAATCTTCTATTTTATGTATTTTTAAGACTCTTGTTTTATAAATGACAAAACTGTGCCTCAGCTGCATTATATGACTTATTGAAGAAACAACAGCTTTGTTTCAAATGAAGATCTAGCATTCAAGTGCCCAGAGATTCCTTCATTTCAGACCCCTTTCCTGAAGGGATTAAAGGCATCAATTTATATCTATCTGACTGGGTATTCAGAAAACTTGCAAGTAAAATTCATATAATTATATTTGGCGACAAACTTAGAGATAGTCTATTTTAATTGTCATGTCTTTTTTATTATTTAACTTTTAGGTATTTACTTTTATGATTGCAAATATTACACAAAGATTAATTAAATATAGATGTCACATAAACCTAACTTGAAATCAAAAGCCTCTGAAAATTCCATCCCTTGGAAATAATGACTCTAAGTAACTTGATGCATTTAACTACTTTTTCCTGGTAGTATTAAATATTCATCTTTCATTAATATCAATATCGCTTTTATATATGAATCAAAACATTTATGTTGTTTTTCAAGTTGATTTTTCCTCTTAATATATCTTGAGCCTATTTCACTTGACCACACATTATCTGCCTCATTCTTTTAAAAGGCTGTGTAGTTTTCATTATTTAAACAGCTCTATATTAATGTATATTGAGATTATTCTTATTAGTTGCTTTTACAAAGAATGCTGTAACAAACTTTCTTGTAGATCTCTCTTCAAGCACTTATAGGAATATGTATGTAGAATAAAGTCCATGAAGTAGAAATGATAAATATAATGGTATAAACATTTTAGATTTTTATAAACACTGCCAAATTGTCTAACCCCAGAAATATTATTCCTTGAGGTGACTTCCAGTATGTTTCAAGTCTTGTGAACTTGAGCACCAAACAAGTTTGCAGCTTAGGATACTCAATTACAAAACGAATATAACAATGTTTGCCAAATCTATTTCATACTTTGCTATAAAGGCCAAACAAAATATTCTGAAGAAAAACATTTTGCAAAAGTTTTAACTTCAAAACCCACATTTAAGTTGAAATATATTATCTGCATATAGTTTAAAAAAGTACCTACATTCATGCAACTGATGTTGCTATTGCATGAAAAAAAAGTACCTACATATGTGTAAACAATTAAAAAAAATTTCATAAAAAAAAAAACTAAATGTCCCTTCCATACCAGAGTCCCAGTCCCTTTCTTCCTTTCTTTGGAGGTACAGAAAAGTTCTGTTTAAACATAAGTGTAATCATGTATATGCATATGTATATATATGTAACTCTATGTGTGTATATTTTATATTTCAAATTAGATGTTTTGATGGATCTGGCAGATTGTGCTTAACTTCCATTCTAAACTTTTGGCGTGCAGAAGCTGGAAAGCTACAACATACATCCTTCTTGAACTGCTTACAACCAGGACGCCAGATGTGATTCATTTCCTACCAAAAAAGATGCAGAAGCATACAATTTCCAAAATGGGAATGGGTTAGAGGTGAAGCTTTTGCTGCTTTTGCATTGGCTGCTGACAAACACAGCCATGGAGACATTTGGTTTCTCTATGCATTCTCAGGAGAGAGCCCAATACCAAGTCACAACACTTCCTAACCGTCAGGAGGTGGTTAGGTGGCTCACCTTGTGGGTGTGGAGCACAGCAATTGTGGTATGGTTCTAGAACTTGTAGTAAAATGGGAATTTCCTGATTTTGGCCTTATCCTGATCACGGCGGCCACAGAGAAATCTGGGAGTTCCACCTCGCATCATTTAACCAGAGTTTCAACTTAAAAAAAGTCAATGGAACACTTTCAAATTCTTGTCTTTTCTCTCTACCATGTATATCACACATAACCATGTCAAGTATTTTACCTTACTCATGGCACTTACTTTAATTCTTTTCACAATTTTAGTAGGCTGATTTGAATTTCTTTAATACTCACTGATACAACATTAATTCTTTAGTGAGATGACTGCTCAAATAATTTGTCTGTTATAACTATTGGGTTGTTTTCCTTATTACTGAGTTTTGAGAATTCTGTATGCTCCCTGAATATTAGTCCTTTAAAAAATATTCACTTTGTATATCTATGACTGGTCTTTTCATTCTCTTAGCAGTATCTTTCAAAGTCCATAATTCTTATTTTTTACAGAGTCCAAATTAGCAACATATTTATTTTATAGATTGTGCTTTTGGTGTTACATCTAAGAGATCTTTGTATAACCCAAAGCTGCAAAGATTTGTTTCCTTCTAGGAGTTTGATGGCTTTAGATTTTACATTTACGTCTGTATTTCATGTTTAGTTGTTTTTATGTGGTACGAGATATGAATTGAGTTTTCTTTTTTATTATGGGCAATCAATTTGTCTAGTGCCATTTGTTATCTCTTCTTCATTGAATGTACATTTGTTGAAAATCAATTGATTTCTCCCTAAGGTTTTACTATCTTGTCCTTGTTTTCTTAATAACTGTTTCCTCAAGCATTAAGTCATTATTTTCATTAGTTTGCCATTCTCTTTTATATTCTGGTTTTTCATTAATGTTTGCTGAATTTTGACTGTTTTCATGTTTACTGTTGAGATTGTCCATTTGATTGCTGCTCTGTGTTTAGCTTAAATACAGTGGAGTACTTCAGCTGCAGATCTCCTGGTTATAAATGATTCATCCCCAACATCACCATCTTCCTTGGGGTTTCTGTGTTGTTGTCACCAGAAGTTTCCACACTCAGTACTTTTACATAGAAATAAATAGTGTCATGACTGCAGATTGGCCCTGCCTTGTGCTCTCTACTGCCACCAGTTTTCCCTAGGTCCTCCCGTAACGCCGGCTTCCATCACCTCTAGACATGAGGTAGCCCTGGTTTGGCTCCCACCTTCTGTAATTGTGTTCGCTTTGTTTTCACTGCCAAAATTTCTCTCTACAAACAGAGAAAGGCCATTCAGCATACACTCTCAAGACAAACAAATAAAAATAACTTAATCTCAGAGGACTGCATAATGCCCTGTAGAGTGGCGGGAATCAATATAACTCCAAAAGAGGGTGAGGAGAAACCGCACTGGGAACCGGAAACTATGCCAGAAGAAAATCCAGCACCAGCCACTCGTTCTTACACTTCATTAATACATAATCTAGAAATCCAAAATGCCCTTGGCTTTATATTTTTTCTGGTTTTATTTCTCAAATTTGATGGTACTCTATCAAGGAGCATATAACTCTACTCATTTAAATTAACGTAGTAATTATCTGTGCTTACCTAAATGATTAATCTATTTTTATCCTGAATTACGTTAACTTACTCTCTATGACAGCACATTTTATCAGCTTAATCACTACTACTAAGATTGTAAATAAATGCTTATTGATTAGGTCATTGTAAACTCACTGCTAAGAAACATTATTATACATACCTCTTATTTGTTTCCAATTTCTCATTGTCTTTAAATAATGTAATAAAACACTTATTTGGGCAGAAAACAACTCACTTAAAATGCTTATTAGAAAAAGAATCAATATATTAAGAAATAAAATTAATTAAAATGGAAATTGCTTATAGCTGTAATATAACAAAGAGAATATTTATATTCTGAAGCTCTAAGAAAATGTTTGAGAAGGAACTCTCTCATTCATTGTTGATCAGAAAATCAAAAGATTTTCTGTGTGACATGCTATTCAAGTGTGATTTAGGCAAAGTTGAGCTCATGAATAAGATTAATCATGCAAGAAAATGTGATCCTTTTCTCTACCATTTAGGATGTCTGCACATATTAAAATAATTGAACACTGAAGACATTTTTAAGTGCAGAGATTTTTATTTCTACATGGAGCCAAACATTTAGCTAAAAGAAAAATATTTGGATAGTTGATTTTTGCAGCTATCATTTAAATGAATGGAGAAGGGATTTGTCTGGGTTATTGTTTAATTAGTTCTACATAGAAAATGGAATTTCTCTCTACATTAGAGCATCCAAGAAGGAAAATCTGAAATCAGTACAGGACTAGCTGAATTTGTGGGCATCACCAAACCCATGCATTTTATCTTGTGGAGCAATTCACAAAGAACAGTTGCTGAGATGGTTAAGAAAGCTTGCACAGCACATAACACTGAGTTTCTGAATCTATTTTCAGAATTTTGCTTTCTCGGGCAAATTCCAATCACTTGAATCAAGAAGCCAAAATGGAGGTCAATTAAGATCTCTTCCTGAAATAGCTGCAAAGTCATCAAATGTGAATAAAGAGGGAGACAGAGAGACTGACACAGCAAGGCAGGAGGTAATGAGCTCTCTCTTCTAATCTAAGGACCTGTCCCTTACTAAAGTCATATGTCAAGCACCTCATATTCTGAGTGAGAGATGAAAGAGTTCTTCCAACACTCTGCACAGAACATACCGGAATTAGCTTCCCTTGAGCCCACAGTGCACACGAGTCATCTGGAAAAATATGCACCTAGCCCTGATGTACAGGAAGAAATTATAGATGCTCCTTTTGGTGGTGAAATATCCCAGGCCCCCTAGCTTGATTAATTCCATGTCAGCCGTATATATAAGTGTTTCTCACTTACTTTAAAAAAAATCTGCTCTTTGATGTTAAGAGCATATTTCAGCTCAGCAAAATACTGAAGGGACTAGTTCTTATTTTTGCCAATTATTTGGGATGGCTCCATTTCTAAAAGAAAAGACGTTAAAATAAGAATTTCACACTTTAAAAATGTGTTGCCCTGATCCTTTTGATTTATTTTCTCAACGCCTCCTAGGTCACAAAAGCAACAATAGCTATTAATGCTTTTTGTAGCTAATGTCAAATGTTAACTATTATTATTACTTAATACCAATTGCTAGCCTTTTTGTAACTACCTTGTTCTTAAACACAAGGTCTTGTTTAAACCCATGCTGAAGCTTACATTTTGCTATTGAATAATACCCAGGGATGTTTGTCTCAAAAAATTCTTAATTCTGGTTATTTCAGAAGAAAGAAGAATAGTGGAACAAGCAAAAAAACTGTTAGAGGGTTTATTTCCTACTTTATGCATAGATCTTTAATGGGTTTGAATCTGCTCGTAATTAAGCAGAATACATAAAATGACTCTAAGGGACATTTATCTGGCAGACCCAAATAGGAAAAGTCCCCAGATTCATAGGATTTTAGGAATTAAAAAGACCATAATTATAAGTTAGTCCAAGTTCCTTATTTGACTGATGAAGAAATAGAATCAAGAGTTATTAAATGACCGAATAACTAGGGTTACACACCGAATTAAGGCCAGTGCTCAGATGGAATATGTTTCCTAATGCCCAATACAGTGCTCTTCTCCTTATGTTATGACTTCTTCAACAATTTTAATCTCCTGCAAACCTACTATATAGCGTTCAGTCTCCTGGTGCCTGTACGTATAGGTATGTATGTGTCTGCAGGTGGGTGTAGTTTATTTCAAAATGTCATGGAACCCCTGGGACATTCTTCTGCTCCATGATGCTAGACAGTGGGAGACATTTCCTCAGTTTCTGTGGTTTCACAAGAAAAGAATAGGTTCCTGGGTAAATTTTTGCCTGTAGCCTCAGCTCCATTAACAAAAACCCCTACAGTAGGATCATTTCCTTTACTTATTTTCAAATACCCCTTATTACAGGTGCTGATATTAAACCGTTTAAAAAAAAATTCTGTTTCAAATGCAATTTGAGTGAGGTATCCCAACCTTCTGACATTTTCCAAATAAGTCCTTCATGCCAGTTAAACCTCAATCTGGAAAATGACAAGAGAAAACTGGTGTGTTTTGAAAGGCATGCAATTCCATAGGTGAGCCAACAATATTACATTTCTAAGTTATAAGCTGAGAATCCTCCCAGTCACATAAGAGAATGGGCGGATTTGTCTGGAGCAGTGAATATCAGTGCTGTCCTCACCTGCAGGTTTCCTGAAGGTTGAATACATTTTGAGGTTCCTGTTAGTGCCTGCCCTGTTAACATAATTCTTACCCTCTAATATTTTTCAAGGAAAATTTAAAGGAATACATAATCTCAAAAAAGAACTAATCAAATACAGTTAAATTGTATTAAAACATTGTAGATGTTGATTATAAAAAAAGGTAATCATGCTCTTAAATAATTTTAAAACATAAAATAGTTTTTTCTCCTTTCACAATTTTTAGTACTAAAGCCAAGAAGTGTGATTATTAAGTATGATTATTCAATTTCAATTTCTTGCAAGGTGTTTGCTCCATAAAAATAGCCATCATTAAAAATATTCTTCGTGATAAGAACTAGGTCAAACTGCTTTAAGACACCACTCAAAACACTTTACTTTCTTATTACAGTTTTCTGGATTAGGACGCAGAAATCCTCAGTTGCATTAATAGATTAATAATTTTTCTTTTCTATTTCTCTGTTGATTGGGGGTAGGTGAACCTCACAGACTCTGAAAACAAAACTTTTAAAGGGACCTTAGTATTGCCTCTTTCAAAGAGAAATTTTGGAAGATTTTGCTTTCCTATTTGGTTTGTTAACAAAATGTTTAAGATAGAAAAACTGACAAAATTTTCTGATGAGACGTTATCAGAAACAAAGCTATTTTATTTAAAATTGTAATGTAATTTCTTACATACTCAAAATCTTTTTAAAAATAGACAAAAGCAGGAATCTTACATGGTGAAAATTATTTTTATAAAAATAACCAATAAAGAATATTTCCCAAATAAGTAAGCCTTATTGAATCTGATTCTTCAGGTAAGCAATTCAAAATCTCAGACAGATTTAGTTAATCTTTAGAAAATAAGGATTAAGAATTTATAAAGATTTATTAATACTTGAAAAGTTAATTAGAAATATTTTAGAAACTCTTAGAAGTGTTACTTAAAGTAAATGTGGGAGAAAAAAGAAACAAAAAAGCAATGCTATAGCAGAATCATCCATAAGTTAAAGGATTTTTTAAAAATCAAGATTCAGATAAACACAGACTCTAACAACACATGGAATTTGTTGGGGAAATGTAAACAGCAGTTGTTTCTAAAGGGCAACGTGATATTTGCAGATGAATGGTGGGCCTCTCACAGGAAGAGAAAGAAAACATAAACCCATGTTGACACCTGGGCAAGTGTTCTCCTTAGCAAGTGAGGATTCCCTTCCCCACAGGATGCCGGAAGAGAAAGGAAGCCCCAGGAGCCCCTCAGTGCCTGACACGGGGGTGAGAACAGCTCCAGTGAAATTGCAGTAGAGGCAGGCCACCAGGTTGGATGGAGATGCAGGGCATTTTTGGCCTCCTGGAGAATGGCAACAATCTCTGAGCTTCTTTGGTGAGGAGGGGTCCTGCTCATTTCTAACCCCCACCCCATCCCCAGATATCCATTGCTCTGCATAGTCGATGGGTTTGATAGCAGCAGTGGCTGTGGTGCAAAGGCCCGTGGTTTCCTGATGCTACCAGGACTATGGAACAAGAACAGCCACCATGTGAACCTGCTGCCCTGCTCCGGGAGATGAGAAGGGGGCTGCTGTGAACTGCTCCAGGGTTCTGCTTTTCCTTTTAAGTCAGGACAAAAAATTGATAGACGCTGCCCCACTTACTGACTCAACATGAAATACTATTTTGTTGTTCTCATACATCAAAATTAACCCTAGTCTAGACAGAGCTGCTAAGAAATTTAAGTGTGTATCATTTTATCTTCCTTTTTTTCTGTCTCCGTTATTTTACACTAGGTACAAGTTGTCTCCTATCGTTATTACTCTTTCAAAACAACAGCCTGATTCTTAATTCAAGTTCATCGGAAGATGGATCCTAAAGACATATTGATATCATCGATAGAATTAGAAAGAAACATGTGTTTTGTCTATAATTCTATGAAATGAGAATGAGCAAATTAATTCTTCAAATAAAAGCAAAAAAAATGGCATGGAATTAACATAAATGTGGATTTTCATTTTGTAAAATTTAATTTCCAATTACTATTATGCTTTTGCATGGGTAAATAGGCAAAGAGATAAGATTCACAACGACAGGCCAAGGAAGGAGGAATAATCCTACTTATTCAGAAGACATCTGGGCTATTCATACAACAGTCAACATTTAGAAAATGAGCATTAAATTCTTATGGCTTTGTCCAGCTTTATCTGAGTGCTTATTTTATTGAAGACATTTTGCACTTTGATTTTAAAGTACAGAACAGCCTTCTCAAGGGCCAAATCCTTTATGTAATTGACTAAATCTATCCATTCAGATTCCATTTTTTTCAAGTAAATTAAAGATGGTAGAACAAAGACAAACTAGTGTCTGCACAGCAAGCCTGTTCTCAAAAATATTGTTGAATATGCCTACATTCAAAATATGTAAGTCCTATTTTCCTTTGAAACATATATTAACACCTATTTTCCTTTTTTAACAATAAACTAGGGTGAATATTTTTGCTTTTGTTTTGGAAATTCCAAACACCTGAAAAGGAATATATACCTTAGATCAAAATGCAGCAATATTTTGACAACTTCTAGAAAAACATCTTAGTCTTATGTTTCATGCTGTATTCATTGAAACACTGCTCACAATCCATGAAGTATTTTAAACATATCTTCAACACAATGTGTCAAGGCAGGAGGCAGCTCTGAGGGGACAGATGCCCTTCTAGTGTTCTATTTAAGGTTTATTTGTGATTAGAGTATTTCATCCAACTCAAAGCTTTCCAGTCCCTTTCTTCTGTCTGTTTTTTTTCTCCCTTTTTTCCTTTTTTAGGTCCAGTCTATCCTTAACAGTCCCTGCCTAGGTTAATTTGGCTGTCTTGTGTGATTAATTGCTGTGCTCAGAAGTAAATATCCTGTGCCACATCAAATTTCTTTATATGTACTGTGTGTGGTCCCCTTGCATTCATTCACAGATATGTATATGTACTGATTGAGCAAAAATGTACTCTCTCCCATCCCTACCTCTCTTCATCACAGGAAACAATTCCTAGTGAGGACATCTTCCTGGACTAGTATAGCTGCAAATAGGGGAGACTCAATGTCTTTTTACAAAAGCATCATTAGTAATGGCAACTTATACTGCTATAAAGGACTGAAAACTTTTCTTTGTGGGCTGTCAAAATACCTTAATTAGGAAATTGGATATCAGAGAATGACCTGGAGGCCTTTCCTCTTTTTTTCATATTTTTATAGCACTCAGCCAGCCTATTAAACATTCAGCGGCCATCAGAACAGTATTTTAAACTAACGGGCAGAATAGGGCCACTGCTAAATATCGCCACCAACACAAATATCACTAATTGTAACAATATCTGTACAGCATAGAGGACTACGGTACACTGAGAAGGCAGGATCACCTTAATTATTCTGGTTTGAAGCAATGGGGAAGGAAATCAGAGTTGGTGATTTGACCATAGTTATTGTTCAGAAGAGAGTAGAATAAGTTACAGACACACAGAATGAGTTCCCAGTATGTCTAGCCATAAGACTGACTCTCACAGCTGTAGAGGTTCAAATGCATCTGTTTCTTTGCACAGAAAGACTTATTGTTACACAATAAGTGTTACACAATAAGTGATATGCCAGCAGCAAGGACTCTGGGAAACTAAATACTGTTGGAAAAAGGACCATCATCCTTTTTTAAAAAAGGGATTCAAGAAATGTCAGCTAACATTTGAAGTAAATGATTAGTAAAGTATGAATTTAAAATTTTCACAGACTGTATAAGTCAGTCAAAACGGGAAGATAAGGGAAATTATCGTGTGCCAGGCAATGTTTAAGAGTGCAGTATAATCTTCATTTGCTGTTCATAATGAAAGCCTTCAGATGTGATATCTTGATGATCCTCTTCATCTAGCCATAGAGATGATTTCTTCTCCAATATCCCAGAGACCACATATAGCAAAGGAACTATAGTAGAAAATTATGCTCACAGATGTGAGTTCCACAGGTAAGGGAGTGCATTTTGGCCACATCTTTGAAGAAAGACAGTTATATAAGCCTAAAGCTTATATCAAATGAAATCTGTCTTAAATTGTTAATCATTGGCCAGTTAAGCTGAAAGAGTTGAAACAGAGATAAAGTATTGGCGTTCTCTGGACAAAAAAGTAGTAGGCATTTTGGAAAGAAGTGAGGAAGAAAGAGAGAAGAGTTATTCAAGGAAATGATGACATGTTCCAGGTCAAATCATGTCTTCCTACCACAGGGAGATGGGGACAAAGAGCCAACAGAAGCACATCTTTTCTGAGATGGTGAGTATGAGACTTGCAGAGTGTGGCAGTAGCAGGGCTGTCAGTTTAAGACACACATTTGTTTATTTGTTCGTTTTGCTTTTCTCTCTGACAATATACAGTACCCTCGCCCAAGTAATACCAATCTAAAACTATTCTAAAAGGAATATCTAGCCATGTAACTAAAGCACAGTTATTCACTTACTTATTGATAAATGGATACCATCTCCTCTTTTAAAGTAGATTTTCCTGAGAGTAAGAAGGTATAAAAGAATGCCTACTGGTTGAAAGATAATTATGTTTTAATAATAAATTGACAGTTTATGAACATTATACTTTTCAAGAAACTGTAGGAAAAGCTTACCTGACTTAATGCTCATAACAACCCTATAAAACCCTGTTTCACAGATGAGAAAACTGAGGCACAACCAAAGTTATACTCCAGGGGAGGGTAGCAGAGATCAAGGGTGTCTGAAATAACCCAGTAAGTTTAGAGAAATTGACATCCAAGCAAGAGAGAAAAAACAGGGGTAAAAAGAAGATTAAAGGCCATATTTCAAAATGAACTGAGTGCATAGTTACTGGACCATGAAAATAGAGTAGACACAAGTAGATCAGAAGCCCACTGAGTTTCAGAGGGAAAAAATACTGTTTTTCCAAAGAAACCACCCAACTTGAGCTACCCCCACCCCTTGCAAACACCAAAAAATCCTTTCTACCTTCAGGAGTTAAAGCACACCTTAGGTTTCTAATATCCCACATGTAAGAAGTATACTAAGAAAATTGTACAATCAGCTATGTGAGCCTATCTAGCAATACCCACTTTAGATGTTGTCAAAGAGGATAATGGAATAGGAAGTACTTCCAGGAGGGTGGATTCAGGTTCTTGGGAAGCAATGCACCAAGGAGGTCCTCCCAGAGAGCAGGACTAGGCCTTAATGAAGGAGTCTTTATATCCTCTGCCTCAGGTGATTTCATCATTGCCATGGAGTACTGTCAACTGTACCTCGTTCTTCCCCCTTCCCAGTGGGAGTTTTCATTGCAGCTGAATTGTCACTGTTTCAACATTTTATATTGAATGTGTCTGAGGAGGAGAAGGGCCAATAATTTGCCCCATTTAGTCCACAGGCATTGGAGATACATCTGGGCATAATGGGGATTATAAGGGGACCACCTGGAGATCTTGGACTCCAGTTAATTGCAGCTGGTTGGACTCTGGGTTATCTCCAGGTAGGAGTGTGTGTGTTCTATCTGTTTGATGAGACTGAAACATATCGAGTGGCCAAGGGCCAGATTGACAGAGGCTATTAAGCCATACCAAATATCTCTGCTTTCTAACTTCTCTAGTCTTCCCTGAAATTAGATTGGAAATATGAAACCAGTTCAGGCCAATGGAGAGGGAGGGGAAGTAACTAATTTCTGATCTGAGATAGTTAAGTGCTATTCTGTCATTTTTCTCTATCTTCCCTGGCCACAGTGAGTATCTAGGAGGTCCCATGTTCCACATGGTGTGGCCTCATCTCTTTTGGTTGAGAACTGCTCATGGATGAGAGTGACTCCATCACCATCAGACTCTGATATGGTTGAAAATTAAATGTTTATTGTGTTAAATCACTGAGATTTGAGGGTTTGTCTATTGCATCAATTACTTTAACTACCATAGTAAGGGGAGTCAAACCTGAAATTTTAAATTGAAATCACATAGTTTTACAAAGCAAAGCACCACTATTCATAATTAAAATTAGAGGTCTTGACATTTATCTAGCAATGATCTGTCATCATCTACCTATATCTTTAATTGTATCTATCCATCTATCTATCCTTTTATGTATGTGTTTCAATCAGACCTTATTCAGAGATAAATTTCTACTAAGTCTATGAAATCTTGGTGAAACTTGGTTGGATGATAGAGGGCTGTTCATCTCTTAAGTCTCAACCCAAGAATGGCCTCATATAGAAATCCATTTATGACATCCTTTCTACTCAATAGAACTGACCACTCTACCCTGGGTTTTCAACTGACCCATTTCATTTCAAATAACAGAAAAAAATCTAGGTAGTACATTCAGAAAAATAATTTTGAAAAGGATATTTTGTAGCTCATCTGTCCTTTGGGAGGACAAAGACCAATTGTGGAGGCCACACAGTAGGGAGCGATGCCCAAAATCACATCTTAAAACTAGTCTTATATAGGGTATCACTGCTGCTACACCAAGAACAGATCCTTGAGCTTGTGCTGCCAACACTGACAATCTGAGCACTTAAAGCTTCAATCAATCCTCATTATACACAGATCTCATATGTGCAAATTTGCCTACTTGCTAAAATTTATTTATATAGCCCAATCAATAATCATAGCATTTTTGTGGTCAATCACAGACATGCCCAGAGTGGTACATATTCCTGACCAAGGTCAAAGAAAGTGATGTCTGCCTTCTTGTTCCAGTTCTCATGCTGTAAAGAAGTGTCTTTCCTCTGCATATTTAGTGCCACAGTTTTTATACTTTTATTCTCTCTGTTGGTGATTTTGAGGTTTAAAATGACTTCCAAGCATAGTGCTGAAATGCTGTCTGATGTTTCTTTGCAAGAAGGCCTTACAGAGAACATACTTGCATTAGCTAAGCTTTGTTCAGGTGTTGTGTTATAGTGTTGCTGGTTGTGAGTCAAATGATAGTGAATCAACAATATATATTAAATTATATGCCTTTAAATAGAAACACACATAACACAAGGCTACGCATTGATTGGTTGACAAAAACCATGAGTGACCAGAGACTCATGAGAACCTAACCCTATGTTTTCTCTAGGAGGAATAGTTCAGTGTTTGCTAATTCAGTGTTCATGGTGACTTTATAGAATATAACTACCACAGATAATGAGAATCAAACTGTACCAGTTAAGCCTCTGTCACTAGGGAACCTGGTTAGAGTGGCCTCTCCCAAGTTCCCGATTCTTTGCACCCATTAGCTTCCTATTCAAAGTCTAGTTTATGTCACATGCCTGCATGGTAGCCCCAAAACAAGACTGGAAAAGTGAGCAAATGGCTTCTACAGAGAGAGGCAGGGAGTAGGCAATTCAGAGAATTTTCCAAGCACCCAAAAGAGGATTTAGGTGGCCAAAAGAAATGACCAATTTCCACTGCCACCATGTGCATACTGTTACTATGTACCATAACAAGAGACACTTAATAAATATCTGCTGAATGGATGAAATGACAAGCATTAGGTTATTGCTGTTTGCACAGCATCATTTTAAATGCCTCGAGAGTAATCGGACTGTATAGCAAGGCTGCAAAGCTCCCATGAGTTCAACAGAATTACTATTTCATTCCCATCCAGTTCAACAGCAGTAAAAGGCAGAGCTAGAGAGAATGAACTTCAACTGACACACTCGGCCCCAGCCTATGGACTAAGAAGAGAAGCTCAGAGTTAAATAGGATCCGCACACAGAAGAAACTGACTAGGCCTCCACTATCAAAGTGAAATGCAGAATTAGGGCAATTTTCCTGACACTCCAGGCAAAAGTGGGCAGTTTGCCTGGATTATCTAGGTCACTGCTTCAAACTCAGATTCATTTTGCCCGTGGAGAACCATCCTATTAGCTCCAGTTGCCACAGAGTAACTAAGAAATATGCTCAGGGTAAAAACAGCTTCATTTCTAACAATTCTGTTTTAATTTTGCTTAAATGTCCATGATTTTTTGGTCATATTGATCCAGACTGGATTTAAAAGAGCAACCCTTCAGAGATGAATTGCAAATGTCATACACTCTTAAATTGCTGTTATGTTTAAAGTCGAATGTGTCAAATCAAACTATAAAAAATGAGGATCCAATTCTCTTTCAGGCTTACTTGCAGAATTCCCCTGTGAGTGTGATAGGAATAAATCATCCACAATGATATTTAGGTTAGTAATGTCATTTTAATAAAGTGTGTAATTTAGGTTAGTCCCCATATGTCAGGAGGATTGCCACATACTCACCTCCTTCTCTGACTGCTTAGATTTGCCCTGTGGCTTACTCAGGGCACTGTTAATTGACACAGTTAAAAGTGAAGACTGATTTGCTGGACCCAGAGGAACCACTGGGAGAAGGGGTTTATGTACCTGGGAGAAGGTTTTATGTACTCACTAATGGCTTCCTTCCTGATAGCCAAATTCTTCTCTTGATCAGTGAAAAAGCTAGGAAGAAGGGATCTATTCTAGTTTGCAAACTACTGGAATGTGATATAACAGAACTGGAATGGTGTTAAAAAGGGGAATTTATTAAGTTGCAAGTTTACAGTGCTAAGGCTGTGAAAATGCCCAAATTAAGGTAAGGCTATAGAAATGTCCAAATTAAGGCATCCAAAGAAAAATATCTTTGTTCAAGAAGGCTGACGATGTTTGGGGTTTCTCTCTCAGCTGCAAAGCTACAAGGGGACATCTGCTAACTTCTCTCCAGTATTCTTCAATGGCTTCCCCAGGGCTCTGTCCATTCTGTGGCTCTGTCAGCTCTGGTGGCTCTTGTGGTCTAAAGCTTTTTCCAAAATGGTTCTTTTTAAGGGCTCCTTTTTAAAGTAAGCAACCCCACCTTGTACAGGTGCAGGCACATCTTCATGGAAATCATTTAATAAAAAGTTACCACCCATAATTGTGTTTGTCTTATCTCCACGGAAACAATCAAAAAAGATTCTACCCAGCAATACTAGATGAGGATTAAAGGACATGGCTTTTCTGGGGTACATAATAGCTTCAAACTGGCATGGGATCCAATCCTATACAGTGTTCCTGAAACAGTTTTTACTCATTTTAGTTTCCTTTGTCTAAATCAAGCACCGTTTTAGCTTCCAGTTCCCTTTCAGAAGTAAGAAAGTGGCTTTAGACTTTCCTAGTTTTCATCCGCTTTCCCATGAGGCTTTCTTTCTTTCTCATTATTTCCTAATACTACAATAAAACATAATCAAGTGTCACTGAAAGACAAAACGTTTTGGTAAATAATTTTTCCATGCTGAGAAAGGAAAAGAATATAATGGAATCAATACATTTCCTTTATTTTATAAGGAAAATTAATGTCCATCCTCATTACATGGATTTAGCTTTTGAGGCATATGTAACATTTTGCCTTACAGCTCACCATTGACATTCTTATTTACCAACCTCTTGATCCATCTAGTTTAACATCTTAACTAGGAAAATGAAAAAAGCCTGGAATTAAGTGGTTGTTTTCACATGCTGAGTCAGAGAACAAAAACAGGGACCCACATCTGCACTTATTTTAGTTGTATAAGTCTTGCATCTCTTCTTAGGAGATCAGCACTAGCAAACTGCTGTTAACTGGGATAATTATACAGTACTCTGAGCAGTGAGCATAATAACACTGTGAGTGTCCAAGGGTTTGAACAATTTGGACTGATTTTGTATAGTGTGTAATTTACAGTAAAGATTCAGAATATCTTCTTTTTTCCTTTAAGAACAGCTTTCATCCTTTTGCTCTAGATTATTATACATGGAGACATGCATTCACAGTCAAATTTGATACAGATAAATCTAAACATCTGCAAAAATAGAATAATTTCATTGGCATTTACAGAGTGCTATCTCGGAGCATTTCTGTTTGTGATCTGTGGAGTCCTAGAAGTTAACCGAAGCTCATCCAAGTCTAAAACTATGTTCAAAATGGTCAACTGCCTTGAAAAGCTTAATACAATTATAAAAAAATTAGTCAGGAGATAGAAGTGAGAAAGGCCATTTAAAAGTATATGTCAAAGCAAGGAAGTGATAAATGTATAAAAGTAATTAAATGAATAGTATATTGAGCTACATGTAAGATGTGATTGGTTGCCATACAAAACATTCATCTTGGTCCACCTTCCAACTAAGCAAAAAAGATAGTTTTTAAAAGAACAATTGGATCTGATATCTGGGAGATTTCAGCCTGTGCAAAATATGCTGTTGCCCCAGTATTGTGAATTGGGCTCAAAGATAAACACAAAGAGGTGATGCTTACTCCTATATTCTAAAGGAAGTTAACATTAAGAGGTCCAATTACCTCCCTAGAACTTAAACTTAGGTAGCCAAAACTATTCTAAATTCCCATTGATTTTACCAGGAATCTATATCAGAGAAAACTATTGGAAAGGAGGACATTCAAAGATATATTATTGGGGGTGATGGGTTATTGGTTTAGAGCTTGAGTCCTATGGCTTTTTCTCTTTCCCTGTTTGGTAGTGGAATGGGGAGGTAGGTTCTTCGGTATTCACTTTACAGCCAAGTAAGGAGATGCTAAAAATAAAAATAAAAATAAAAAAGAGGATTGGTAGTCCATTCCTAATTGTGCATCCACTCAGGAAAGAGACTTCTGATCTGTCTTCTGCACCCTGTGAATGGAGGTTTGATAGGAGAGGAATAAATGGCTTAGTAAAGGAGGCCACAGTACAGTAGCCTGCAATCATACAAGTTTTGTGTAGTCAGGATGAGAGGTTTTCTCGGGGTTAAGTAGACATAAAAGAAGCCAGTCTTGAGCAGGCTTCCCAAGCCCAGTCATGAGAACTCTTCTATTTTTCAAAACCTCGATGAGGAAGGCTTCCCAGCAGTATGAGACTGCAGAATACATGGCCAGGAAATGTAACTGAGAGGTATTGCGGAATGTCAAGAATGAAGAGTCTTCCTAAGGTCCCATTACAGAATCAATCCATGAGATGTTCCATGAGATGGCTTGAAGGAAGTGGGAGATGACCAGAAGCCACAAACTGGTGTTCCAGGCCCCAGGAAATGGCCAGAGTCTGTTTACCAGAGACACAGGCTTCTGGAAGATGCTTACAGGCTGCATACCTGCGTAATGGGAAGCCTAAGAAGGGCCGTGGCAGCACCAGGAAGTAGTAAGGTATTCAGTTCTTTTATTTAATTTTCTTCTTTTCTTCCAATGAAACAGAGGAAAGAGGGACACAGAAAAGGGAAAGAAGAAGAGTGATAGAACAAGTCACTCCTCTACCAACTCCTAGTTATCAGCTGAAACTTGACTGGCAGGAGGAGAAGGATAAAAGTGGGAAGTAATTAGATATGAAATTAAGAAATCCACTGGATAGAATGGGCGCTGTTTACCTAGTGAAGGAGGTTGCAAAGCTATGGTGCTCGGCTGAATTATATGAAGATCAGTAGGATGGATTCTCAAGCACAGTGAAAAAAGTAAATATTTCATTTTTGTATCTGGCTACATGGATTTATTGTGGGTTTTTTCTTTTTTTTTTATAAATATATTTTTTTCACTATGGGCGCTCTTTATTCCTTCTGGAAAATTTGAGTTTCTATCTTACAAGATAGAAACTTTTCCTTCAATCCTTTTCCTTCAATCTGAAAAACTTCCTTTAGAATATCATGTAGTACATATCTCCTGGTGACACATTATCAGAGTTTTCTTTTAGAGGAAATTATCAGAGTTTTCTTCTCACTCTATAGGTGGTGTTCCATTAGCTCAGGACTCCATGGTTTTGATGATAAATCAGCAATCATTCGAATCATTGCTTCCCTGTATGGAAAGATTTGTTTTTCTCTGGCTGCTTTCCAGGTTTTCTCTTTATTTCAGCTTTCAGCAGTTGACTATAATGTACCAATGTGTGGTCTTCTTTGTGTTTGCTCTGCTTGGACTTTACTGAACTGCTTAAATGTTTAAATATATGTCTTTCAACAAATTTGGCTAATTTTGTCTTTTTTTCTTCAAATGTTTTTATGTGCCATTTTTTGACTATCTCTGAGATTTGCATTACTCATATTTTATAACTTTCTATATTGTGCCACAGATCCCTGAAGGTAAAAACATTTTTAAACATATTTCTGTTTGTTCCTCAGATTAGATACTTTCTATTGATCTAGATTCAAGTTTACTTGCTATTTCTACTACCATTTCCACTGCTGTTAATCTCATCTATTATTTTCTAATTATTGAATTTTATTATTTCTTAAATTTCTACATTGTTATTTTTATAATTTCCATATATCTGCTAAAATATCCTATATTTTCATTCATTATAAGCAAATTCTCCTTTCTGTCTGACTTAGTTTTCAAATAGAAATGCCACACAATGGGTTGACTTAAAGAACAGGAATTTATTATCTCACAATTCAGGGGTGCTAGAAGTCTGACTCAAGGTATTGGCCAGGCTTGTTTTCTTCCAGACTCTGTATCATTCTGCAACCCTCTGTCACATGACAATGTCTCTGTCCTTGTGTCGGCTCTTTTGATTTCCCTGGTGAATTCTGGCTCCTACTGACTGACTGGGTTTGAATTTCCTTTGTGTATAAGGACTCCAGTTATGTCGATTAAAGCCTACCTTGATACAATTTGGCCTCGTCCAAATAGGATCTTTGAAGATCCTATTCACGAGTGTGTGTGAATAATAGCAACAAATAATAACATTATCAAAGGTCCTATTTACCAATGTGTTCACATACACAGGAATGAGGGTTAGGACTTGAACATGTCTTTTGGGGGAAACATGATTCAATCTCCAACAATACCCTTAAGCATAGTTATATTCCTACTGTGCTAATTCCAACATTAGAATCATTTGGGGTTCAGTCTTTACTGATGGTTGTTTCTCTTGAATATAGGCCAAGCTTTCCTATTGCTTCATGCATTGAGTAATTTTGGATTGCATCTGCATCCTAGAATTTAAACTGATAACTAGCGACTCTGGACTTGGTTGTTAACTTCAAAATATACAGTTAGCTTAGCTTAATTTCAGCTGCAAGCTTTGTACCCTGGTGGTAGTCAGCAACTGAAATATTGGTTAAATTATTTTGGCCTTATCTGAATTACTTAAAGTCTACTCCATCCATGCATGACTCTGGGCTCAGCCAGAGATTTGGGCAGAATTTTGGATTCTCCCTCTTGGCTCTCTCTTTTCCAGGATTATCTTTCTCACTTTCCAGATGCTATAATTTCACTAAGTTTCTCTTATGTTTCTTCAAGCCTATTACAATAGGATTTTCAGTCTATGTTTTAGCCATGGCACAGATTAGGACCTTCTCTTATGAGAAAAGCTATAAAAAATGGAAAATTCACCCAGTGCTATTGTCTTCTTCCAAGCATCAACTCTCAGCCAGTGTCAGCCTTCTTTTGATTTCTCATTAGTGCCTTCAAGTAGTTTATTTTTAAATATTTAAATTACAGTTGCTATTTGTGAGAATGTTGGTCTAATAGAAGCTACCTGGCCATTTCCTAAAATAGAATACTTTATTGGCTTTTTACATGTGATACTAATATCAAACAATTATATTCTCAAGGTTTCCAAAAAAGAGCAAATATTTAAAACTCAATACTGGATAATGCTGGACAGTGAACTATATTGGCATTGTGCCCAATAAAGATGATTTTTAAGCTTTCCTTTCAAAATAATAATAACAGTAATAATAATAGTTAACTCCTATTGGGTGCTTTGTTTTTGCCAGTTATTGTTCCAAGTGTTTTAGACATATCAATTTATTGAATCCACAAAGGTTTATTGCAAAGAGATATATACAATTACTGACGACTTTATAGATAAGAAAACTTCAGAGTTCAGAGTGGCCAAGCACAATGTCCCCAGCTATGGCGAAGGAGCTGGGATTTACATTCAAGTAGGTTGGTTGCAGGTCTATATTTAACCAACAAGTCACGCTGTCCCTGTTACATCCCTAGCAGGTGAAATAAAATCTAGTGTCAGTAAAAGGAAATTTATCTCACATTGTTTCCAGCATGATGTGACAATTTTAAAGATTTTCTCCAAAAGTCCACTGAAAGCACTCTAATCAAAGACAAAGAGAAGTAGAGAAATAGGGTTTCCATATGTGCATATGTTTCAGAAGATTCTCAGTTATCTTACTTTACATGAATAATTAGTCCATTGATTCATCTTATACCCAAAAGCTTGAAAATCAAATCTGTATTTTTGTAAAAGAGCTATCAGAGGACAGTAAGTTCTTAAGTGTGGGAAGCCAGTGGTGAATGTGATAAAAGCCTGCGTGGTGGTGGACTTCACTACATTTGATTTTACGGATGAAATCATCTTGGCCAAAGTCATATTAAACATTAATTATCCGTTCAAGAAATATCTGTTAAGCTTCAGTTATGTGCCAGACACATGATGTCATATATGTTAGAATGTAAGTACATGTAAAAAGTAAAAGATGAATTCACAAAATAACACAGACACGCTGAGAATTCAGATCCAGTGCTTTCTCCAGGATGGCTGGCTAAGCCAATATAATGGATACTATAACCTGGAGAACAATACATTCAATTTTCATTTTTGTATGAGAAAAAGGGAATTTAAAAAAGCAAAGTCCTCCATGGAGTACTATCTAGTAGGACCTGATTTACTTTTACAATCTCAGTTAATCACGAGGTTCCCTTTTGAAAGCAATTTGGAAAAAGACCACCATTTGGCTTTTAGTGATACTTCTAGGATTTCAAACATCCTTGGATCAGAAAAGGTGATTATTTCCTCCCGTGTCATCACTCATTATTTACTTTCCTTCTAGAGACTTGCATTATTAGTTTTCATAAAATTATTTAGTATGGTAATTGCTTTAAAATGTTGGATGAATTGTGAGTGCTCTATACTTTCCACTGCATTATAACAAAATAACCTTTGCCATAGGACGAATGAAAGATATTCGTTTGAGTTAAATGATCAAATCATAAAAGTCAATAGAGGCTAACTTTGTACAGTATGTTTTCCAACACTATTTGACAGCTAGCACAAGTTCAAAAGACTAAAAACTCTAACCGAAAAACATTTGCAAATACTCCAGTCCTAAAATATTTGTATAAAGGTTTTTAAATCAAAATAATTATGAACACAAAGTCTTCTTTTTAAGTATAAGGCAGTTGGTTCATATTTTATTAATATATGGTCAATAGGACCCTACAATTTTTTTCAGCACCTTGATACATTTTTTAGTTATGGCCAAGTAAGAAAACTAGGTTTCGTTCAAAGCTGAAAAAACTATGAGACCAACATGTGGGTAGTTTAGATCAATTACAAAATCAGAGGGCAGAGTCTCTATACCAGACTGCCTTCAATGCCGACAACTGAGATTTCAGGGGGGTTCCAAAACATTATGTTTGATGATTCATTAGAAGGATTCATAGAACTCACTGAAATCTGTTATACTCATAGTTATGGTTTATCACAAGGAAAGGATATAGATTAAAATTAGGCAAGGGAAGAGATACATAGGACAGAGTCTGGGAGAGTTCCAAATGTGGAGGTTCTGTTTTCTTCCCTCCTAGAATCAGGATGTTATTCTGATTTTATCAATGTGCGACAATATACACAGAATACTGCCAACCAAGGAAACTCACTTGAGCCTTGGTACTTCGAATTTTTATTAGGACTCTATTATGTAGATATGATTGATTGATTGCTCACATGGTTGGTCTTCATTCAAACCCAGCACAGTATAAGAGAAGAAAACTCTTGGCACTGAGGGCCCTGCTCAAGACTGCCTTGGCTTTCAAGGATCATTCAAAGTTCTAAGTTAAGAATTTTTGAGAAGGATTTTTTTCTTTGATATTTAAAGATACTTGGCCAGACTGGGTAGTCCATCCTTTTAGTGATTTTCTGTACTTGGTAAAGGTGTTCATTTTAGTGATGTAAGGACAGGGAATAAGCTTTTGATCGAACAAGGATTCCAGAGTACCTCAGAGCAAGTCCACTCATAGCCATGGATTGTTCTCATTAAGAAACTTGCTTAAGTTAGAGAAGGACAGCTTTATTTATTACTCTAAACATAAAATAATGCAGGTCTCTTAGCATCAGGGGTACTGACCAAGTTACTGACATAAACTAGAAGTTTCAGCAGAATGTTCTGTCTACAACTCTTGCTCTTGAACTTCTTCTCAGAATCAATATGTCAAGAAAATAATCAAGATCAGATAGGAAAGAGCACCAGGGGTTCATTCACTTATACCTTCCTCTATTCTACAAGCATTTAGTTGGTGGCATTTCTCAGAGGAGGTGGCCTTTGAGGTGATTTTTGAAGAATGTATAAAAGGCAGCAGGATTGTGGTGAGGAATCTCATATGGAGGGTGGTTATGTGCAAAGGCATGATGAGTTTGAGAGACCCAAGGTAATTTGATGTATAGAATCATGGCATATGTGCTTGTGTAGGGGGTACAGAAGGGAGGGGCAATGGCAGTGCCATACCATCATGGGGTCTTATCTGCTATGTTAGAGCTGAGGCTTTCACCTTCAATGTGAAGACTCATTGAAAGCTATTAAAAGTGGAGAGACATGAACTGTCCTCCATTTTAGAAGGAATCCTTCTAGAAAAGCCCTAAAGATAACTGGTGCTGAGAAAATGATTTTTGAATGAATTAATGAACAAAAGGATTAATAAGGCAGTGGCAAATAAATGAAAAGGACAATTTGAGAAATAATAAAAAGATACACTCTAAAACCTGGGAAATGACTGATGGAAAGCATGCATTGAAAAAGAAAGAAACCAAGTACACTGACTTTAAAAAAGAAAGACCGGACTTCTTAGTTACGGCTTTCTAACCATACTTACTCATGTAAAAAGGGCTATATTTTGGACACATAAATGTCAGTGCTATGTATTCATAACTGACATTTATTAAGGTTATGAGGGACCTACAGGTTAACACAGATATCCCTCAAACAACTTCTTGGATACTATCCCAATTTGTATCATGTACGTAAAATTTCTAGCAAAACTGGTATATTGTCCCAGCAGAAACAGCTGTTATGAGTCAAATAGTTCATGTAAAAAGCAACAGCACAAACTTAGTAATAGAACAAAAATTAAAACACACATACATACACAAACCCACAAATGATAACACAAGATTCTTTGTCTATTTTTAACACGTTTTCATTTCAATAGCAACGCACTTTTGAAATAAATAATATTCATTTTTTCCTAAGTTATTTTCAAATGAAAATGTCTAAAGACACTCTGGGACAAGTCTTTGGAATCTTTCAACTTAATAAACTCCAGCTGACTTTTAAAATGTGATTCAATCTTGCACTATTTTAGATGCAATTGAATTGGCCAAGAGTTAAATTACAAAAGCAAAATTCTAAGTGGATTTAGGGAGGAGGGATGAGGTGTTTAAAATAATTTTTTTGGTTCATTTAGGGGACAATCATATAGACATTGAAACTGGCATAGCATTGAACTCTGAAAGTAATCTCAGAGTAGATCTGCAAATGTTAAAAAAAAAAAAAACCTACTGCAATCTACTTTTAGTTATGGAAGAGATGGTGTGCTAGTTTGAAAGGAAGTATGCCCCCTAAGAAAAGCCATGTTTTGATATAAATCCCATTTCTAAAAGGTAGAATAATCTTTATTCAATACTGTATATTTGAAACTGTAATGAGATCATCTCCCTGGTTGATGTAATTTAGTTAAGAATGGTTGTTAAACTGGATTAGGGGATGACATGTCTCCACCCATTTGAGTGGGTCTTGATTAGTTTCTGAAGTCCTATAAAAGGAGAATGAGAGATTCAGAGAGATTCAGAGAGAGCAGAGAATGCTGCAGCACCACGAAGCAGAGAGTCCACCAGCCAGCAACCTTTGGAGATGAAGAAGGAAAACACCTCCCGGGGAGCGTCATGAAACAGGAAGCCAGGAGACAAAGCTAGCAGATGACACCGTATTTGCCATGTGCCCTTCCAGCCCAGAGAGAAGCCCTGACTGTGTTCGCCATGTGCCATCTCACTCAAGAGAGAGAGCCTGAACTTCACTGGTCTTCTTGAACCAAGGTATCTTTCCCTGGATGCCTTTGATTGGACATTTCTATAGACTTGTTTTAATTGGGACATTTTCTCGGCCTTAGAACTGTAAACTTGCAACTTATTAAATTCCCCTTGTTAAAAGCCATTCCGTTTCTGGTATATTGCATTCCAGCAGCTAGCAAACTAGAACAGATGGGAAGGGAATACGTTTCTATTTAAGACTTTATTAGACATGGTAACTAGAGATATCAAATATTGTATTCCTATAGTTCATGTGGCCAACTATCATCTACTATAAGATCAAATATGCTAAGCATGTTTATAGAGCAATTTCAACCAATGCTTGGTTAGACAGAAATTCATTATTCACTAGGTTACTAGGTTTTAAATCATCTTCCTTGTACTTATTCATTTTTGCTTTTTAAAAAAATTTTTAAATTTGAACGAATTTTAAACTTAGAGAGAAGTTGCAAAATTAGTACAGAGTTTCTTTATCCCGTTCAAGCTACTTCACCTAATGTTAACATCTTAAATAACCACAGTAAAATTATCAAGAAAAGGAAATTTAACTTTGATACAACATTATTAAGTAAACTACAAACCTTACTCAAATTTCACCTAAATTTCACTAATGTCCTTTTTCTTTTCCAGGATCCATCATTCCATTTAGTTGAAAGCATCATCAGTAAAATATGGTGCATCATGTATATGCAACATAAATAATGCACTAAGAAGGACACATTATTTTGGTGACATTCTTGCCAAAAATACACAACTTCAATCCAATCATGGAAAAACATTAGACTAATCCAAATTGAGACTCATTGGAAAAATAAAACACACCACTTCTCTTCAAAAGCATCAAAGTCATGAAATACTAAGGAAGTATTATAAACTTGTAGGGAATAAGGAGAAACAATAACATCATTTTCTTTTGGATAGCATTTAAACCAGAAGAGAAAAGGAGGAAATTAAGAAACAGAAGGAAGTCTTAATCTAGCAAATCTCTTGAGATGGAGGGATGGGGTGGGAGCCTCTCTCACCATCAACATTGTGCTCACAGGGAATCGTGATCAGCAGGATATAAACCTTTTATAAAAACCAGAAATGGAGAGCTGAAGGCAAAAGCAATATGCCTTCTAGAATCCATTTTCCCGTCCAAAGCTGCTAAAGCAATCATGTCCATTGAGTGCATGAGTAGACTGGAGGATCTCTATTCAGACTGTCACATTCCATAGGTGGCATGTGAAGGAAAACAGAATGTTAATGTTGACCATTAATGTTTTAGCTAAAAGTCTTGAGAGGGAGAGGAAGACTTGGCAATAGGCTTCAGGATCCATTATTTTGTTTGGACAGAGGATGTAGATGACGTACACATGGTCTGGACAGGCTAAACACCAAAACCAGAGAGGTTGGAGAAGGGCAGACAGAATACACAAGAGTCAGAGGACTGAGTAAGGTGAGTCCAGGATAACCAAAGAAGCAGCACCAACATGTGTTCAATACTGCTGAGGCTGTGTATTTCCATCTGTTCCTTCTTTGAGTTCTCTAAGAATCACCCAACGTTCTTCCTAAATCTACAGATTCTATGACACCACCTATACAAAACACTTTGAGAAAGAACACCCTAAACTAAAAGGTTTATGGGTAGATTTTGAGAGGATATGGAGAATATTGGTATTTTATACCCAACTTTGTATCTAGGAATCTGTTCACATTTCTAGTATTCCCAGATTTGCAGTGAACCAATGCAAGATAAAAAACCATATGAACTTTCTTTTGATTGGAATATGAAGTGTTCGAATTACTTAATGTCTGTCAGTAATAATAACCTATGTTTAATTTGGCCACAACCTTGCACAAACTGCCGGGTGCTTTACATGCATTTCCTTACCTAATCGTCATAAAAATCTATGAATTATAGTCTCCATAATTATTTCCATGCTATAGATTGGAAAACTGAGGTTGAGCAAGAGAAATTTCTTTCCTGGGCTACAAAGCCAGATTTCTAAGTTGTTGACTTTTAAATTATATAAAACTATTCTTTGAGATAATATTTCACTGAAAATATAGGGTGGGTCTTAATCCTCTTACTAGAGTTCTTTATAAGAGACTAAATTCAGACAAAGAGAGAGAGAAAGCCATGGAAGCAAGAAGCTGAAATCAATGAAACCCAGAAGAAAAGCGAGAGAACAGCAGATGCTGCTGTGTGCCTTGCCATGTGACGGGGTAACAAGGACTGCTCGCAGCTGGTCTTCAGGAAGAAACCATCACCTTGATGATGCCTTCATTTGGACATTCTCACAGCTTCAACGGTGAGAATTTTTTTTTCTTTTTTTTTTTTTACATTTTACTTAGATACTTTATTTACCTTAATACATTTCCTTTCAAGAAAATATTTACAAATGTGTTTTCCTTTGCGTTCTACTGTATGTTGGTTGATGAATCCCTGGCTCATTTTCACACGCTGCTCCTTAGGTTTATCATCCTTGTCCTCTGAGCTGTTTTTCCTCGGGAAAGCACTCAACCCTTTGTCTCCAGTGACAGCCCATTTTCGCTTCATTTTCTTCGCTTTACCACTTTTGTGACCAGCTTTAAGATTTTTATTTTTTTTTTGTTTAACAGCTTGCTGGGTAGTTTTCATCCCCCCCTTTCTTCACAGACCCTTCAGGAACAGGTAAGAACTGTGTAGTGTTTGCCATTTCTTTAGCTTTTATGCACTGTTTAAGTTCTTCAGCAAAATTATCCTCTGCTTCCCTAATGCAGGAATCATCATCACTATATACATCATAGTCTTTACTTCTTGACTTCCTACGTGACAAATTCTTTTGTGATATTGCAAAGTTTCTTCAGTGCCTAAATTTTTGGGGAATTTGCTCACACGCCACATTTATTTCCCATTTTTGGTTCTCTTCTTGTGTTTCTTCAACTTCAGTGTCATCTAATAAAGCTAATAAATTCCCATTGTCTAAAACCAGCCCATTTCACTGTATCTGCTTTAAGCAGTCTGGCAAACTAAAACAGCATCTCAATCTCAAAAAGATCCCATTTGTTAGAGTTTAGTACTATATTGGCTTGAGAGGATCGCATCTCTGTTCTAACTTGCAATATCATGTTACTAGTGCAGTGGTATACAATGAAGAGCTATATTTGGAAATGCATTAATAAAATGGGGCCATGAGAATGCATATTACAGAACTGCAACACAGAAAGCTTTATTGACCAAGGGACCCAGCTGCTGAGCTCTGAAATACATTACATGTCTACACAGAGGCCATGTTTCAGGACTGCTCCCATCCAATGACTGAGCACAGCAGTGATGCTAGAGCAGTTCTTCCTGAGAGACTGGACTCCTTTGATGGTTGATTTTAGTTCACAAACTCCCCAAAAGCATTGATAAGCCTTCCCGAGGTTGCAGGGCACTCTGGGGGCACTTCCACCCTTCTTTCTTCACTAAGGGTCAGACTTCTACCAGACTTCCAGGGACCCTCCCATTTTTTCTCACAGGACTTTCTCTTAATAAAATCCTTCCATGTTTAATCCCGTCTTGACATCAACTTCTGAGAATGCAGACTAACACATGGTTCAATGAAAAAATTATAGCTTGGTGGTTAAAAACAAGATTTTTCTCTAGTGAATATAATTTACTATATTAAACTGACGATAATTTTAACACTGGGTTGCTGATTTTCTTGTTTATAAGTAGCATTTAAATAAAACTATCTTATGTCACTACTAAGAATACTAAAGACTTATTTTTCCTTTAAAACTAGTATGCATGTCATTCTGTTTTAAGAAAAGCTGTGCCTAGCTAAATATTAGCTTACTATAATTTTCTGCAACTAGTCAGGCAGGGAGTCATGTCTATGAGGTCAGTTTTATCAAACTGACTCCAACTGATTATTTTCAGTCCAGCTCTGTTACCTCCAGAGATGAAACCACATGCCTTCTGTGTATCAGCGTGAATCCTCTCTCTGAGCTGTATTACCCTTCCTGCATGCCCACTCCCACTTTTAAACAAAACCTCCATCCACTGCCCGTGTGTGTTTTACCAAATACATCAACTCCACCCAGTCTTACTCATTTCACCACAACCCAGTTTTTAAACACTGCTCAGATTCCTGTTTCAATCATTTGTGCTTTTTTGGCTGGCTTCTCTATTAATTTAGAAAAGCCTAGAAACCAATAAACAAGTAAACCTGGGAAGCCACAAACCACAGTGCCCCATATCTAACTACCAGTTTGCTTACCTAGAGTGAATCCATTGTAAGCCTTAGCTGGAGGCTCCAATGAACTTCCAGAAAATGCTGGGAACAAGGTACATTAGCATATGTAAAAATACAGCCTACCCCCTGGGAGGATCCTGCCGGGAACAGAAGGCAAATTTCTTTCATTGCTCTGTAGGACTGCTATCCTCACTACCATATTTAAAAGTTCTTTAGTTCCTTTGGGACCTAATCTACTTTTTTGTTTTCTAGGACAACTGGGGGAGAAGGGGGAATGAATAAGGAGGAAACACATGGGATTCTTGGCTTGCTCTTCTGGTTACCTACTTTTAAAGTGAGGTTTTCAACAAATAAATGAAGAGAAGCAGAAATGCAGATGCAGTTTCAGTCTTTCCTATCATTGAATAACTGAACAGCATGGAATGTGTCATTAGGGAGCAGGTTCTTTCTACCTTTGCAACTCTATAGAATCACCTGGGGAGCAAGACAGTGACAACTTGTGTAGCTATAGTGCAATATCACCACCAGGAGATTGACAGTGATATATCCCACACCTCAGACCTATTAAATGAGAAATCTCTGTGGGTAGTACAGAAACAGTCTTTTTTTAATCATTTCCCAGGTGACATTAATTTGCAGCCAAGTTTAAGAACCAGTTTACTCTAGGTCTAAGGCAGTAGTTCTCAAATTTCATCATTTATCTAGAGTGTGTGTTACTACATAGATTGCTGGGACTCACCTCCAGAGTTTTTGATTTAGTAGGTATGGGGTGAAGTTCAAGAATTTGCATTTCTAAAAAAGTAACCAAGTTATGTAGATGCTACTGTTCCAAAGACTACTCTTTGAGAACCAATACACTTCCCAGAGGCTCCACCCATAGACTTCTGCTTTCATTTCATTGGCAGCAAATATGGCACCTGGACAAACCTATCTGCAAGGGAATCAGGATATTAAATATTTCACTGATCCCATTGCTTTCCCCAACAAAATCAGAATTCTCTTGATAAGAAAGAATGGGAGAACAGCTATTTTGGAAGGTCAGTTCTTCCTAATTTTTTTAAATTGTGGTATAATATAATGTCATGCAACCACCACCACTATCTTTTCCAAAATTTTTCATCACCCCCAAACAGAAACACCATACCCATTAAGAAATAACTCTCTAGTCCCTCTGTCCCTGGTCTCTGATGAACTCTGATCCACTCTCTGCCTCTATGAATTCACTTATTCTGATTATTTCATATAGTTGGGCTACCAGACAAAGGCCGTGGATTCTTCTGCCCAGAGCACTCAATAACCAATTCCTGAGACACTGGGGTTTCAAAGAGGGAAAAAGTTTATTACTAGGTGTGTAGCAGGAGAGCAGATGGTCTTTTGGCCCAAAATCTGTCTCCCTGTACTTAAGTAATTCTGTTAGTTTTATTAGAGAAAAAGATGGGCAGGGTTTAGGATAACAAGCACAGTGGCCCCAGATAATGTAATTTGAGGCGATCTAATTTTTGAGCATGCTCAGATTGGCCACATGCTTAGGCACAGAACGTGCATAAGAAAATGGCAGAATGAGGTACAGGTGACTTGTAGTTGAAAGTCTAAGCTACTGTGCATGACAGGGAGACTCACTTTGGTTAGATCCAGTCTTGGCTATCAAGATAATTTTGGACTTAGGGTGGATTAGTTCTGGGCTGATCCAAGACCCTTCACTGATGAACATTAGGGGCTGTCTTTAGTGATTACAAGATTCTAAAGTTGAAAAACTTGGATAACTGGGTACAAATGAAGGTTAGTCACAAGGTTTTTACAATCACAGGGGCAGAAGATAAAGGCTATACAATCATTATCAGAGATCAAGGCAGCTGGATTACAATTTAGAGATTTCGGGCATTTCCCTCTGTCTACTCCAAAATATCAGAAAGCAAAAAGGAATATCTATATAATTATTCAGTAATCAAAATCATTAAATCCTGATTTCTCAGTTACAGTTGGAATCATACAATAGTTGTCCTTTTGTGTTTGGCCTCTTTTACTCAGCTTAATGTTTTACACGTTTTTGCTTAACTGTTTAATGTTAGTGTGAACATAAAGAAGGATATTATTTTTATGGCACTGTTGGTTAAAGAACAGGTTTTGGGAACCTGATGAGATTATTGTGAGCAGTGTTTACTGGCCCAGGACCAGCTACCCAGATTTTGCCCATCCATCCCGAGGCCTGAAGGAACCAGCTCCCTACCTGCAGACTGTGAAGCTCTGAGTAAGCAACTGGCAGTGTTTGTCCTAGAAATCTACCAAGGTGAGCTGCTATTACCTAATTTGTGTACAACTATTCTATTCTCTCGCATGAAAGAAGAGACTATGAACCCACATGAAAAAAGGGGTTCATAGGTAGCAGCTCTTTCAAGTATCAGTTTAGGAGGGACCAGGTATGATGAAGGGTGAACTCCAAATGGCTGAATGGCCTCTTCCCTAGACAAACTTCACTCAGAGGGTCAGTAGTGAATTTCTATAGAGTTGGAGGATAGAGGATATGTTAACACTTCAAATCTCAATTGGCTTCAATCTTTCTTTCTCAAATACCTTTTCATTTAGATTTTTTTTTTCCATCAAGCAATCTCACACAATTCCTGGCTCACACCATGTAGCTTTTATAGGTTTTGAATCACTGCCAACAGATTAGCCAAGTGACTAGGGGAGCACATGCAAGTATAAAGTGCTCTAAAACCTCTAATTCTCCTCTTACCTCCTGCACACTGTGCCCATTTGGAATGATTGCGAAGCTTCCCATTTTTGTAACAGCTGAATCGGGAAGGGAAGTGGGTCCTGAAATGCCTTGGTGCAGGGCAATTTTAAAAGATTTCAAAGCTTTTCCCTTGAAGCCACAAAATGTTCTGAAAGCATCTGATCACTTTACTCCATTCTATCCCACACTAATGTGGACAAGCCCCTCTTCCATCAGCCCACAGATACACTGAAAAAGATCTTTCAACAGTAAGACACCCCTACTGCTTCAAATGACTCTATTGCTCCTGTAAAAGCTAGAATTATTTTCACTTGAGAAGGTTCAGGCCTGTGATTTCCTTTGTCAAAAGAATAGGATCTATCAGTAAAAATTACATACAGGCAATAGTTTGCATCCAAAAGTGTCTTATTGTACATAAATAAAACTTAAAGACCCCAACATTGGTCTCCTTTGTTTGAAACAAAAAGAGCTATGGCAGCTGCCATGATCATGATGAAATGATAGTGGTTGCTCAGTGGGTGATGGTGGAAGGCTCAGGGATGGAATTATGGGGGGTCATGGAGCCACAAGCTGACCAGTCTTTGGTCTGAGGCTGCAACGGCAATTTCTAATGTCTTCCGCGGGTGAAAGGCTGCATCCCTGTTTGTAAGGCTGCCTAAATTTATGTCAGTTGGCCACGCTGACTCTCACTGCTGTCTACTAAGAGGGTATCATCTAACTCTGGGCTCTGGAAGGGTAGTTTTTTGGTAAATGTAATCATAATCAGGGCTTAACAGAGTCTGTATTAAATGGGGTTTTTAGATCTCTGTAATCATGCAAATTTCTTATGTTACTTTCTCTAAGCATTAATTTTCAATATTAAAATTATTTAAAAGAGTGTACTACTTATTCCCTACTTAATTTTATCAAAGTGAAGCTGTAATGTTTCTGTTGTTTTCTGTAAGTCAGCCTAATTCCTTTCAAAAACATTGACAAATTGAATCTTTTATCTAATAATTGATAAAGAAAGCTTCACACATTTCCATTTGAATTAGTTTGAATTAATTCACCTAGAAATCACACAATAATTATTCATCGAGTGTTCACTATATGTTAGGCTCTGTGCTAATTGTACAGGGTACAGCAGTGATCAAAACAATAAATGAGTTTACAGATACCCAGTAAATTGAAGAATAAAGAACACATACAACCATCTATGTTTCTTAATTAGGTTCTTGCGCTAGGAGGCAAATTTATTTCAGATAGTTTTCTAACTTGGGATAGAAAAGTTCAAAGCTGAAAAGAATCCTTCCCTAGCATCCAGAGGATACACTTCTTTTGAGTTTTCTTTAGCTTCAGAACTCTCTTTCATTTTCTAATAATATGTTGTCCCTAACCCACAAAGGTAATTGGTAAATTAATTGCTCATTTGTATCTGTCCCTTGCTAGATGTGAGCTTCTTTCTGGAGCACAGAGAAATGTTTTTGCATATGTGTACTTCTGGCCCATCCCTGACACTCCTCCTCACTCACACAGCAAATACAGGACTCCCCATTACTCTGAGAGATCAAGACATTTTGGTTGAATGGATGGATGGATGGATGGATGTGTAGTCATGCCCAGGAGAGTCTCTTAAACTGGTACTTTATTAAAGTCACCACTATTGATATTTATTTTATTATTTTTTTTTTTTTGCATGGGCAGGCACCTGGAATTGAACTCAGGTCTCTGGCATGGTAGGCGAGAGCTCTGCCTGCTGAGCCACTCTGGCCGCCCCCACCACTACTGATTTTGAAATGTCTCTTTTACAGTAGAATACTCAGGCCCTGTGCTGCTGCTCAAGGACTGGAGATTTATTTTGCAGAAGTAGAAACTCTTCCTAGAATCTGGATAGAATCTCAGAGAACATCTAGTCCAGCCCCTTGATTTACAAATGAGAAAAGGAACTATGAGACGTGAAATATTCTGCCTGAGGTTACATTGATAGTTAGTACCCAGTATTCTTCATCCCCAGTCCAGAAATCTTCCTCATTCACAATGTGGATGACTTTTGTAAGCAGGAAAAAACGAGGCAATGGTGGATGTCTTCAAGAATGCAATATAAACGTGAATGGGCAGATTGTTCACCAGGCCTCTTGGAGGCCAGCCAAAGGGCTGACAGAAGGACAGGGCACCTTGAACTTATATTTGCTTAAGAGGTTATAGAATGTTTACCCAGAATGTGTAGCAGATGCTACATCTTTCCATCTGCTTTGGTTGTGCAGCTGAGACTGAAATTCTGTGTGGCCACATCTTATATAGCAAATCAGTTGTTTTAGGTCCCTACCAAAAGAAAATTTAAAATAACAGAGTTCGTGTCAGAAGAATAAAATAACAATACTGACAAAAAAGTTAAGATTTGTGTGTATCTAAAATGTTACTAAAACCATATTAGATGTTTCTCAGCTATAACATAAGTGCAAGTTTCAACATAGTGGGACACTTAGGGAAAAAAGTAATGGTTCAGAAGAGACTTAAGAAGAATCATTGAACATGTAAAAGGAATGGCATTTCCTTTGGTATCTGAACTAATAGTGAGGTTATACTTGTTATTTGTTCACTCGACATGTGTTGTGCACAGATGGAGTAGTGTGTATGATTTGAGAGGCAAATAGGGAAATCTGCCTGCACCGAAAATAACTTATAGAAGTTGTAGCATGAGACAAATCACTCCTTCTGGGGTAAAAAACCACTCTTAAAAGTACAAATGATTTGGAAGAGTTATGTCATAAGATCACATAATTATACCATCAGCCCTTCATACCTGAGCGCACATACCTTTAATGAGATAGCAGAACACGGGAAGACTGTCAATTTTCTCACTGGCAGAGTGGCTTCCTGTTGCTCTAGGCTCTGTGTCCTCCACTCTGCCAGTTCCACATTGTATAAGATATTGTCACATAGCATTCCTTTTCCTGATAACTCTTATAGTACTTTCAGTTATAGGTAAAAGAACATCTAAATCAAACTGGTTTATTGCCTCTGCATTTGCTTCGGTTTTTGGCTTTTTACACTGAAAGCTTCAATTGCAGTTTGGTCATGTCACTGTTTCCATGTGATTATTACATCTTTCCCCCATTCCTGTGTCAGCTGCATCCCCAGGAGGGTTTTCTTATCATATCAAGAATGATCAGGGCCATTCCAAGCCTCATATCTATGTATTTCACTGTTCACAGCAGAACAGATCATTTCTTCCTATCATCCCAGAACGAAGTCTTCAGATTCATTGTTATTAGACCAAATTCCAATACATGCTCTTTCCTGAACCAATCTCTGGTCAGGAGAATGGGCTATTCTGCTTGGCTAGGATAAACTAAGGTGTTGTAATTGCAGAGGGAAGACAGAGATGGTTACTGGGAGGAAAATCACAGGGTGCACTCTACTAAGTGTCATAGAGAAATGGGAATTGTGACGATGATAAGGAAATAGAAAAACACATTCAGAACATGGGGTAGTGCCTGAAGAGAGTAGATATACCTGGATTCCAAAAACAGATGTTCTATAATGCCACATTAATATGTTTCCCAGAGACAGAACAAGGGTAAATGGTTTTAGTTGAGCTTCAGTGAGTTGTCAAATGTATGTATTGTTTTATACATGAATGCAAGAATTTACAGATGCTTTCTATCAATCATTCTAAGATATCATCGGTGGATGGCAAGTACCAAAACATCCACACAGGGCGAGGTTCTCTTTATATATTAGGAGATGGCTGATTATTCACAGCATTCTGGGTGGTAAAAGGCTAAAAAGGAAGAATTAAGAGTCTTCTTTCCACTGACTGACATTTCTTCCAACTCTATTTTAGTCTTCAAATATGACCATTTATGATTATAATTACTGGAGTGTATTAGTTAGGGTTCTCTAGAGAAACAGAATCAACAGGGAACACTTGCAAATATAAAATTTATTAAAGTGTCTCACGTGACCGCAGGAAGGCAGAGTCCAAAATCCGCAGGGCAGGCTGTGAAGCCAACGACTCTGATGGAGGGTCTGGATGAACTCCACAGCAGAGGCTCAACAGCCGAAGCAGGAATGGAACCTGTCTCCTCTGAATCCTCCTTAAAAGGCTTCCCGTGATTAGATTAAGCATCACTCATTGTAGAAGACACTCCCCTTTGGCTGATGACAAATGGAATCAGCTGTGGATGCAGCTGATGTGATCATGATCTCATTCTATGAAATGTCCTTATAGCAAAAGACAGGCCAGCACTTGCCCAACCAGATAAACAGGTACCACAACTTGGCCAAGTTGACACATGTCCCTAACCATGACACTGGAGGTTTTATTTTTGTTTGTTTCTGTTCAGAATCTTTATAGTGTGAAGTTAAGCCTGTTCCTTTTCTTTCATTTGGTTGTGGTAGGTTTTCAAATATCCTCCTTCTTGGGTCTCACATGGTGGATCTCCTAATATGCCATAATATAATAGTCTTTTATGAGGTTAATGTTACATAATAAATGCTGCTGGCAGAAATCAGCACTATAGCAGAAGAAAACGGCACTGCATTGGGAAGATGTAAAACCTAGAATTTCACCACCAGCTAACTGTGAACTTTGGTTTAGTATTTCAATTTCTTGGGGCTTCAGTTGTGGTTTCTAAGATGTGAATATCAATATTTTGCCTGTCTAAAAGCAGAGAACTTAACAAGATAATCTCTTGATTTCCCATTAGGCTGAGTATATCTATGATTCTTGGGAAAAAGTCAACAAATGACATGTGGAATGACATGGTAATCATCCTATGATATTTCTAAATGTTAGTATTAACATAAATGGGCTATTGGTCTATTCATTGAGGGTAAACAAATTACCACTGCAATGTAAGTTATGAAAAGGGCAGATTTCATTTTGAAATTTTGTATTTTGTGTATCAATCTATCATTTTCCATCACTTTTGAGATTGGTTTCGGTTGTAACTTTTTGTGAGATATGTTAGAACAGAAGGTAAAAAAAATGTTAACTGTTAGCAGAATTTAAAAAATGCACAGAGCTAACGATTTATGCTCTGCTCTATAAATGCATTGGATATTTAAGATTACTATGTCAAATGGAATGCTGTTAACTTGGTTACTCTTTCTAGAAAATTACTTTTGTATTTAGGTATTTCCTTCATTGTCCTAGAACACATGTTTAGTGTTAGAACCTGTTGTAGTAATCAAAGTTTTAAACAGACTTTTATTTTCCTTTTCAACAAACTGAGTAGAAAGTTAGTTGATGATGAAGAGAGGTTGAGGGCAAGAGACCTAAACAAGCTTGTTCAGAAAATTGCATGGATTTGTGGATGGTTTAAATTGCCACCAAAACTGTCTGTGCCAAAACCTCATTTATAACACATGCACATGTAGCTAAACATTAATTCACTCATTTATGCATTCATGTATTGAATTATTTATATACATTGAATAATCATTATGTGCCAGGTACTGTACTAGGAGCTAGTTATAGAAGAGTAAATGAATGGAGGCTATGTCAGGATTCATGGAATAGTGGAAAAATTTCAATGAAAACACAAAGAAATATGTGATTATTCTACTGAGAGGAACCAGAAAGGACTTCACAGATTTGAGTGGGTGATCTCAATATATGCAAGGTGGCTAAGTAGGTGAAATTTCTCAGAAAGCAGTTCAGGGCTGGAAGATAAGAAAAGAGAGTACGGAATATAGAGAAAACCCTACATTTTATAGAGCTGGTGGAAGAGGAGAGTTAAGAAGAAAAAGAAAAATACAGTCAGAGAGGTCCAAGAAGAATCAGGAGGCAACATTTCACAGGCACATGGGAAGAATGGGTTTCAGGGACTTGGTCAGTTTCCAACAGTATAGAAGATCCTGGTAGAATAATAATTTAGAAGAGGTCTCAGGGTATAGCTGTCAGGTGGACCTTGGTTATTTTGGCAAGTGGCTTCAATAGGGTAGTGATTTCATCAATTGAATCTGAGATAAGAGTGGAGGCATATATCACTCACATGTAAGGAGAAGAATGTTTGCTGGAACAGATCCCTGCCTCCTTCTCATGAGTCTATAGGAATTACAACCCCCTGGGCTAGGCAGTTAGAATGAGTAATAGAGAAAACAAAAATATTACTGGGTGGTAGGTATTCTAGAGAAGGGGGCTTTATGCTGGGCAAGTTCTCCAGAAGTACAGGAGTGGGAAGAAGAAAATAAAATAACCCACCAATAAATTTGGTGCTGGGTGGGCATAAGGTAGTTGCCCTGCTGTTCCTATGGGGATACTGCAAAAGCAGTGAATTCTCAGAGGCCTGCCCCTATCCAGGATAATAAGGTGATTATAAAAAGGACAAAGCTGGGTGTTCTGTCTCATAAAGCAGACTTGAGGCAACAGCAGCAAGTTTCCATTAATCTCAAAGAAGAACAGGAAAACATCTAAATTTTCCCATCAGTTTCCCTCGTTAAAGAGTGAATGGATATGGACATAAAGGGTACACAGGGTTACATTTGTGGGGCTCCAACAGGAAACCAGATAAGAATCCATTTTTCTCATAGGTGACAGCCACAGATAGATGCCTAGAGCCAAGGAATGATGATGATGAGATGCAGCAAGAAGGACCACATATCCTGGTCCACCTACAAAGCCTTGATGCTATATAATCACTCGGAACTGTAAGTCTTTGAAGGAAAGGAAAATGGTAGGAAAAGGCAAAGAGTTCTTGGCAGAGAGTGTGACCTCCCCAATCAAACTGCTTGGCTCTACCACGCACAAACTAGGTAACCTTGAGCAAATCACTTTATCTCACTCTGTCTCATTTTCTTTGTCTTTAAAATGGAGATAACCATATCTGTGCCATAGAGTTACTGTAAGAGTCAATGAAGTAATATGGAACATGGTGGATACCTAATTGATATTTGTATACTTTAATAAGAAAAGGCATTAAAGTTGCAAAAATATTCTCAACAGACTGAGTTTATCTTGAGTTACCAAAAATTCTGTTGCTAAGCAGAAAGGGGGTTCAGAATGGAAATGATCACTTTTTTTTTTACATGAAAATAGTTTGTTTTTGAACCTACCTGAATTTGTAGCCTAAGATATTTGTACTTGTTATGTGAGGGCTACTTTAAGTATACTAAGATAAGTTTTCATGTTTTAAATATAGTTGAAAATGTCCTGAAATAAGAAATGTAGTTTCACTAAAAAAAAAAATAAAGTCTTCTGCAAAGGTATCAGGGAAAATGCGTAAGATGTTAAGTCTCCACAGAGGTTTCTAGAGGCTTAATCAACTTCTAGTGCATACTAATAAATGTAGAAACATATAGTAAGAATTATAAAGTCCTGATGGGACAAGACAGAAGTTAGCCCTCTGTAAATGACAAATAACTAAATAAAAGAGATAAAGGTAGAGAAGGTGTCACAGAGAGAAACCTTCTGTTCATATATTTATTTATTCATTCAATAAACAATCATTGAATGTCTCATGTTCCCAACTATTATTTTGAGAATAATAATCCACCATCTATTGGAATGAAAAAATAGTCATAGGCATTTTTAGTATCTTTGTGTTAATTCATACATAAGTATTTTCTTCTTAGCCTCACCAATGTGGGAAATCAAATTTGAGAAAGCCAGAGAAAACACAGCACAGACCTTCTATATGAATTAGAAAGAGGATTTAGGGGGACTCACAAGGAGCATTCCGAAGAGAACTCAGAGTAGACTTCAAGCTCCAAATGAGTTAGGGCTACATCAACCTCTTGTTTAGGAATTATTAAAAATTCTTTGTCAGAGCAAGAGGCCTGGGAGCCCATGGAATAATATTAGCATCTTACTCTGTGCAAACTGTAGTTCTGTGTGCTTTATACACATCAGTCCATTTTATCTTCACCACAATTCGATGAACTAGAAGCTATTGTGTAGCCCTAACTACTGCTAAATGAATAAACACAGAGTGTGAGAAACTTGGTTGTACGCTCTTTTTGTGTTCCATTACTCCCTATCCATTGGCTCCTATTCATGTTCAAGTCATTACCATGTTTTTTCTTTTTAAAATTTAAATAAATAAATAAATAATCTCCCTTGGCTCTTTACTGCCTTCATCAAACTATCACTGAATCTCTTTTCCTTCCCTCATTGCCAAATTTTTGAATCTCAGCTCTCATTATCTCACCCCCAATCAATGCAATCATCACTTTGTGGGAACTGCTCAAAGAGATTGCTATTGTTCACCTTAATGCTAAACTCAGGAACCTCTTCCAGGCAATTTTTCTTTCTGGACTTTTCTATACTTTTTCAAGTTCACCAACTTTTTGAAATGCTCTCCTTCCTGGCCCCAGAGAGAACTTGCCTTCTAACTCCTCTCATACCACTCATGGTTTTTTTTTTTCACTACCTCTTCACTTTCCAATAATTCTGTAAAATATAGTTTTATCCTATATTTTGCACTCCTGTTTTATTCTTTCCAAGCCCGTCACTTCTTCTCTGGGAAATGTCACTTACTTAGTGTCCATGCACAGACAAAGGACACCTACCCAAATCTGTAAAGCATTCCAGTTTTCTCTAGGTAGAAAAATTACCCCCTTCTTCGTGATATCATTGAAATTGTGCCATAATAATATCTTACAAGTCTCACCACATTGAATAATAGGGAGTAGCTCTTGTCTCTGTTTCCCCCTAACTTTTCAACTACTTTGAGCAGGAAAAACATTATTGGCATTTGTAGTCCCAAAATATTGCACAGACTATAGAATGTAATAGGAATCCATAAAAAAATTGTTGTTGTTCTCATTGATATGAGTCAGATAAGGAGGGCAGTATATATGGAACCTTTGTCCTTTAGGATTTAAGATCCCATTCCCAAAGTTCCAGAATGGGAGAGGAATTTGATGTGGAGAGGATAAAGACATGGTTAGGGTGAAACATTAGAACAAACCTAGCTAAATTGATTTCTGCCATCTACCTATGTGTCTTAAGCCATGGTTTTCTGCTGTGTACTTTGGGCAAAACACCTCCCACTACCACCGAGTAAGCAAGGTGCTCCATTTCTGAGCAGTTCTCAGGCAAAGAGGCCACATTAGGTTATCAAGATTTTTGAAAATTTTGATGCTCAATCTCCAAGCTAATTGGTTCTTTATTTCTGTGTCAGAGAGTCTTGAAAGCTTGCATTCCTTGATGAAACAGCATTTATGATGCAAGGAAAGCGAGCCTCCAAGACTCTCTGACACAGAAAATATGTCATTTCCTTTTCTTGTAAAATACTGAGGGACACAGTAATTACTTGATAAGGCCCCCTTGAGATTCCTCTTTAACTTCCAATCAGATTATACTGAACTATCTATTTCTTCATAAGCTTGTGGTTGGCAATTTGTAATTTTTATTCTCTCAGTCTCACCAATTTGTAAGAAGAGAACTTAAGAATATTGGTCTCAATGGTAACGAAGATAGCTTTTGTTACCAGCCTCTGCCAAGAAGAAGAACTGGGATCCCACAATCTTGTCTTAAGGACCTAAGACAGGTTTGGAGGTTACTATGCAGTGTGACAACCAGCATCTAGTACCTGACCTAAGCATCTCAAATCCCTTCTCCCTATTAGCTTCTATTTCCCCCCACCTTCCTCACAAATTTTAAGTAGAAGTCTTCATTTTAAGGTAAGAGTTTTGGATTATTTCTGAATCAGCTTCTTCTAGGAGACCAGTCAAGTCTTCAGACAAATAGGTTTCCCTATGTCCTATCCTAGAATGCTAAAGTACCTATAGTTGATAAGCAGATTGTTCCTCTGTTATATTTTCATGTTCTGTTTTGTTCTATTTGAAATCAAGCCTTATATAATTAAAACTGGAAACATTTCTTTAATATTACAATGGGTTTTATTAGAACAAAGTTTAGATTCTCAAATAAATATGTGGCATGTATTTTGCCCTGTAAACATTAAATATTAACAAATTAATTAATACTTCCTTTGGCATTTTCTTTATTTTGGAATTGCCCTCCCCTCTATTTGATAGTGAAGATTTTCCTGGACTTACAATGTCAGGAAAGGAGCCTCTCCCTGGGTGAATTTCAAAAGCCTCTGCTCCTATAGTAATGTGAAAATCTCAAAACCTAAACATACATTTTTGGGGGGAAAAGAGTCAGATTAAGATTTTCTTCTACCATACCCTTCCAAGACAAAAGATTCCTTTGTCTAAGAAGAGGTAATTGACTTAATTGGTCTTAACTGACTTGAAATGGAAGTAGAGAGAGTAAGGAGGTTAGTGAGTACATAAGGAATATTTTCATTGTACAGTATGAAAAGTAAATAGTGAATGATGCCCATGTATGTAAGAATGTCATGGAATGGACATCAGGAATCACAATTTGCATTGACAATTGACAGACAACCAGACAAAACAATGAATGTCTCAGTGGATTTCTGTATTCAAAGATGAATGATGTGCAGGGAAGAGAGGTCTGGAAGAGGCATCATCACTACCCTCCAAATTCCACTGGTAAAAGTAATCATTTGACCACATAAGCTACAGGGAAGTTTGGAATATCAATGTCCTAACTACAGTTCTATCCCTATGGAAGAAGGGAAGAGGGATTTTTCCACAAAAGATAACAGTTTCCACCAGATTGCCACCAAATTTGTCTATTAATTTCTTCCCACGTAAAACACAGTCAATCCCACTTGAGGAAAATAACTAAAAATTCCCCCCAGTTACTTTCTCCTGGTCAAAGTCCAGAGTCTTACAATATACAAAGTAACTTCAATAAATTTCCCATTCAAAAAGTAAATAGAACAAGTAGAGAAATTTCAAATCCTGAGAAGCAGGAATTTCAAAAAGTCCCTGGCCTAGGAGAGATGAGTTAGTTCCTTGTTGGTCTAATAGGGAAACCTTAAGAAAGGCTCAGAATAATCAGTCTTACATCCAGTTGTTGTTGGCTTTTTCCAACCCTGTTGTACCTCAATTTTTACATGCTCTTAATTCTGTTAAATCTCTTCTTGCAAACAAACAAGTTATTATCTGAGCTCATGATTTTTATAATTTTTTAATAAAATCAGCAAGGAATAGATACTGCACACTAACTATGTGGCCCAAAGTGCTTCCCTTAAAACCAAGGCAGTTAAGGTATAATATTTGCCTTCTAAGTTATTATAAGAAAGACTTTTACTAAACAAAAAGTAAGAAAGGTCACTGATTTTGTAGACAGCACTCTCTTGGCTACCTGCTTATTAACAGTTAAACCAAGAAGATATATTTGAGATTATTTGTGACCTTATCCAATCAAGTTACTCATTTCTTTGTTAGTCAGAATAAGGATCAGATGCTGTAACAAAGAAATTCTACATTATTTCAGTTACTTAAAGATAGATGTTATTTCTTTCACACAACTTAACTAAAGGTAAGAGTTCTAGGTGGACAGTGTCTCTGTTCCATGTAGTCTTCAGGAACCCAGGTCCTTTCCATCTCATTTCTCTGCACATGCAAAAGTGTGTGCCAAAGCTAAGCTTCAGGTTTGTCCAAACTCCAGTTCTTGGGAAAGGGAAATAACAAGCAGGGTATGAAAAATGAAGTCTGCAAAATGAAACATCACATTTAATCTCATTCTATCCAGAATCTCAGTTATATAGCCACACAAACTTGCAAGGGGTGCCTGAGTATGGGCAACTACAATATAGCTGTAATTCTACCACTATGGAGCAAAATGAATAATGACTCTCTTTTTCTTTTGTAAAGTTAGCAATATATTACCATGAAACAAGGGAAGAAGAGATTTGAGTAGACCATTAGCAGTCCCTGTCAAAATTTATAGTTTACAGCCTTACTGGGAATTATGTAAGGTAAATACATAATTACAAACAGGGCATTAAGGGCTGTATGGTTATAAACACGACATGATGTTAAGGAATAAAGTAATGGATCTAACTTGGCCTTGAGGGGTCAGGAAGGCTTCTACCAGCAGGTAGATATAAAAGGAGTCCTAAAAAATATAAAAATAAAAAAATAAATAAATAAATAAAAAAGGAGTCCTAAAGGATGAGCAGCAGCCATTCTAGTTGGAGACAGGTTCCAAGAGTTTTTAAGAAAAGAAAACTCAACCTGCATGAAGGCCAAGCACTATGTTTTGGAAAACCCCAAGTGTCACCTGTATGACCTAAAATTTTGCCTTAAGAATAAATTGCTGGAATATAGAAAGCATGGGGGAAAAAAGATGTGAAATGAGATTTGAGAGCCTTTCTTTTAAGAAATGCTGTATCAGCAAAGCAATCAATGGCATAGAGGATGATATCCTGTGAAAAAAATTAATAGTGATGATTTTGAGTCAAAAAGGATTCAAAAGAATTCGACACTGAAGGTGAAGTATTTGTGAGAATATTTACCAATTAATTTCACTTTCATTTTTATAAATAAGGCAAAACATAAAATCATAGGTGAATAAGTTAAATATCTACTTAATTAGGTATAAAATTGGAATTATAAATGATAAAGCATTTTGCCATGGCTTAATTGAAAATGTTTTCTTTCTTACCAGTATTGGAGATCACTATACTGTTTAGAATTGATGGCACCTTAGATTCTATGCACTACTTTATTTCCTATTTTAGTAAAGGGCCAGTGAATCTTTTTAGAAGATTCAGAATCCATATATATATAGCTCAACAATTTCCCCCTTATAACATATTCAAGGAAATAACCAGAAAAGTAGTCAAAGGAACATTACGGGGGGTGGGTGGGAATATATTTATTGTTTTACTAGGGAAAATGTAGAAGTGTCCAAAAATTGTTAAATCATGGCACATGAATGTGACAGAATAAAATATTATTTACTTAATAGAAATTGAACTTTGAAAAATATTTTTAAAACTTGGGGAAATTTTCTAAAGGACATAAATAGTTTATGCAATATTATTCTCATTTTGTATTTGTGTGTACATAGAAGTAAATAGATAAAAATATTAACTACAGTTAGATTATGAGCAAATTCAATTTTGTTTTTGTACTTCGGTATTTCTCTAAATCTTTTATGATAGCATATATCCCTTTGTAATTAGAAATGTTTGAAAAATAACTTTTTGAGTACCATAAAAATGTTTCTGAAGGATCTTTAGTGACATCATATTCTCCTTTTGATACTGTTGAATATAAAATACATTCCTCACAAATGGACTCTGATCTAAACTTTGATATAAGATATCCATTTTTCTATTCACTTATTTTGGAAAAAACAAATTCACATTTAATGTTTCAAAGTCATTTTAAGTACATTTCTAACCCAAAACTAATTTTAAAATCAAATGTTAACATCCCAGAAAAAGCCAGAATATAAAAATACTAAAACTAAAAATATGGTGATTAGCAGATGAGGAGGTGGAAGTAACACATACCAAGCTTTCATGATTTGACTTTAGTTTTTCACCTGCTAAACACATTTACACTTCCAATTTTAGTAATTATTTTGCATCCTATTTCTCACTGTCTCTTATCTTTGCCATTTGGCTTTCCTCAGACTATTATAAACCCAATCACTCAATCAATCAATCAATATCTTCAAAAAAATTTCAACTTCTAAATGGGGTACAGCATAAGAGGCCCAAATAGATCCAAGCAACTCTAACTACTCCTACGTTCAAGATGTGTTTAGATTGTTTGATAGGTTATAAAAACATCTACATCTAGTACCCCAGCCCACACATTGCAGATGCTCAATAAATGTCTATTGCATAATGAAATTTTTATGAAATATAATGACAGCAATATATTAATACTAAAAATAAAATACATCATATGCTAGTGTCTCGTGAGCTGTGCAGGTCATATGAAATGTAACTTTCATTTAAGGGAGAGAGACTACAGGCTGACCTTACCTAAGGTCACCTGGGCTTGAGGATGCAAGTTCATGGTACAGCCCACACAATGCCTCTGTGCTCATTTGGGAAAAGTACCCCTTTTCCTACCTGGTACAACATTAAGATGTGTGGCTTGCCAAACAAAAAGATAATGGGCCGAATTTTATCTCCTTTTAAAACACTTGTAGACACTGTATTTCAGTAAACAACCTAAACAAACTAAACGTGGCTCTGAAAGGAAGTAAACTTGTGTCTGAAAAGGCATTTAATATATTTCTTTGATTCACAATTTGATTTCCTAATTCTTTTCCCTTCCTGCAATGGTCATAATCCTAATTACTCAAAAACTTTAGATAATATCTTTATCCTTAAGCCCATCCTACAGATATGCTTTAAATATTATTTCCATTTTGAAATAATTTTCCCCCATTACCCTTCTCAATTTAAAAAGCAATTGTTATATAAGAGCTGGTCAACCAAGATGGCAGTGTAAGACACTCTAGAGTGCTGTTATCCTACCGAATCTTTGTTAAACCAACAAAAATTGACAGAACTATCTGCTACAAACTTTCAGAAAACAGTTAAAGGGTGACAGCAACTGGATACATGCCAAATCAAGAAAAATGCAGTTTAAAAACAGTAGGAGCAGCTCATGGCTGCCTTGCTGAACCTACACCCATTCCTTCCTCAGCATAGTGTAGAGCTGGGCTACAGTTCCATCGGAGGTCCCTGGGCCAGAGAGAGCAAAGTAATCCTGTGTGCATACTAGAGTGCCTGTATACTGGTGCCAAAATATCAGGTGGTAGCCTGAAAGACTGAACCAGGAAACACCTATTTGACTCACCATACCAGAATGTGCACTGTAGGCTTTAGCTTGTGGACAGCTAAAGCAGTTGTAAGAAACAGTTCATTAAAAGCAGAGAGGTGTATAGGAATACCTGCGTTAAGATATATGATATAGCACCAATGATGGGGGAAAGTCTATTTCATAGTGAATAAAGGGAACATTCAGATGTTTGTAAATGTGGGAATTCTTAAGGCCACAAGCAAGTGCAAGCCCAGGGCAAGACACAGGCAGAGAGGAATCTGCATTTCACATACACGTCAGGCTGTTCTTCTTGAAGATCACCTGCCAACAAAGATCCAATCTGAAAAGATTGTAAAAGGTGGTTTATTTGCATTGTTTTTTTCTTTTTGTTAGCTTCAGGCACTCAAGGACCTCTGTCTATCACTAGTTTGATATAAACTTAAGGAACAGCTCAAGGACTAAGTCCCAGAGTTAGCACATTAAAATATTAAAGTGTACAACTGTGCAACAAATGATTACAAATCAAAGAAATAGGAAATGATGGCACAACCAAAGGAACAAGAAACCATCAATAAAAAAGAGAAGACTTCAAAAATACCAGACGGAGACTTAAAAAAACATGATCAATATGCCCAAGCAGATAGAGTAAAACATGAAGAACCTGTAAGAACTAAAAAGTGAAGCTGCATACCAAAATGCAATACAATAGTACAGACATTTACAGTTACCCATATGGTTAGCTTTACAGGAGATGTTAATTTCTTTTTGCCACTTCTATCCAGTTTCTAGTGCCCTTTCCCTCAGTGTTCCTTTTTGGTCACACAGCCACATTGTGAAAGCCATACGATGAAGATGTCTTGATGACAAAATCATTGGAGTTGAATATCTCATGGCTAGGTCTAACATTAAATAAAGACCCCATTTTGCATTGTCTTGAGCCAGAAACACACACGAGTCCTTCCAGTGTGAAAACTGCCATGAATTTGCCAACTAGCTTTCATATCAAATGGTGACCAAAAAATGGGTGGAAAAGAATACTTTCAAATAGTTGTAAATTCTATTTCCTAATTTTTTCAGTTTTTTTATATTAAAAATATATTTCTATTTTTTATATCATTTTTATACATTTTTATTTTCTTTGGCATGGGCAGGTTCTGGGAATCGAACTCGTATATTTTTTATAAGTTAAAAGAAAATCTGTTTAAAGCAATGGCATGATTGTATAGTACAACCCAAGATGAAGCAGACCAAAAATGGATTTGTTAAGCAATCACATTTTGATAACTTATTAAAACTTGCAATTTATCTTTATTTTTTATTTATTTTAATTTTTTCCCAGGGGAAGGATTATAAAGATCATTTGAATGAAATGAAATGAAATAAAAATGAAAAACCTCAATTATACAAGCAAAAGAGACCCCTTTTTGTTTTCTCCCCTTTTTTCACCCTAATAGTAGAAACTTGAACTTTTAAACAGTTAAACACCTCCAACATTAAATACTTTACTGAAGTAGTAAACAGAAAATAGAGCTTCATTTAGGATTATTTGTGGGATATAGTCTACTAAATTTTAAGATGTTTCTAACATTACTTGATATATTCAGTCAACTTCTTGATACATGAAGAATCTTCTTAGTATCATAAAACTTGAGGCTTAGAAAGGACATTATACATGATGTAATCTGTCACTGACAATGAATAATAATACTGCAAATTTATATAATCTTTAGAATTCTTTCTAAATATCTCATTTTTCTTAATGATGAACTTTTGGTGTAGCTAAAGTGCTTATTAGCATCCCCATTTTGTAAAAGCAGATAATGTGGCTTCTTTCATAGAAGTTCATAGAAGTAACTGTGCTCTGTAGTAGTTAGAGCACAGATTCTACATCGAGAGACATCAAGGTCAAAATCCCAGCTCCGGCATTTTAATAGGTATAAGACTTTCCTGAGCCTCAATTTCCTCATAATTAAAACAGTTAATATTACTACTGTGTAATATTAAGTGGTTTTGAGACCAAAAGGGGATAAAACATATGCAAGTCATTTAATATAGTATTTGGTTTATAGCAAACAATAAGTGTTAGCTGTTACTCTGTAGCACTATAATCAAGTATTTCTACTTCACTGAAGAGTCCGACGTCCTGAGGAGTCAACTCCTTTGCCCATAGTCATTGTATTAATTCTCTCTTCTGTCAAACTTACCTTATAGAAATAGCTTTCCTTCCATAAAAAATAACTCTTCAAGGGATTTGATGGTGGAATAGGAGAGGCTGAGTTCACCCCTGCTTCATGTAACAAAGAAATATAAGGAGAAAACTGTCCCGGTCAGATCAAGTGATTATAGAGGGTCTTCTACCCTACATAGGAAGACGCTTGGAAGAAAACCAAAGAAATTTTGACAAACAGAATGGGTTATTGTGCTTGGTCATGACTTCATCTACCCCCATAACTGGCTTAGGAAGATGTTCCCTTCAGCTTCATAACTGGAAGTGCCTGCGGGAGCTTGGAAGATAAGACATGCTTTTCTTGTGCACAGATTCCACTTAGTCAAGGTCTAGTGCCTACCCCGTGACATGCTGCTGTGGGCACCTGTTTTTTGGCAAAAACTTGGGGGCCTTTCCCTGGAGAGGAGGGGGAGATGTAGAGTGGTGCCAGTCTGACATCCGAAGAGTAAGCAAAACTTGTTTGGGTCCTGATGCTGCTCCCCTTCTCCCACAGAGTCCTAGAGGCAACAAATGTGGGGAGAAGGAGAGGTGAGGCAGAGGAAGTCGATGATCTAAGCCATGACTGGCTGCTAGACATTGCACCTGCTGTCCGGAACAAGTGGGCCTAAGGGGACAAGAAGACTCAAGAGTGCCATCTTCTGGGGAGAAGCAGAATTGGGAGAAGCAGAAAGGGTAGTCTGACACATTGCCTATCTGCATAGCTCTCAAACAAAGTCCCAAGTAGAATTGCAATCTCTCCATGAGATTATGGACTTGGTTTCAAGGGTAAGGACTAACAAACCAATTCCAAAAGGGGATCTACAAAGCTAATACAAATGGATTAAAAATCTTAGACAAGGGAAGGAAATAAATGTGCAAAATAACTTAAGACATTAAAATGCTTTGTCTACTGAGAAGATGATAAAGCATGTGAAAATCCAGGCAGATATGGCTCAGCTAAAGGACCAAAATAAATTGCCCGAGGGGACACAGAATTTGGAAACACTAACTCAGGTTGTTCATAACGACATAAAGGATATCAAGAAGACACTGGAGGAGCATAAAAAATAATTTGAAAGAATATGTAGAAAAATATCAGATATCACAGAGATGAAAGCCACTGTGGATAAAATTAAAAGTATAGGGTGGTGTGATGGTGGCTTGGTGGCAGAATTCTTACCTGCCATGCCAGAGACCTGGGTTCAATTCCCAGTGCCTATCCATGCAAAAAAAAAAAAATATTATTAGAGACTCATAACTGTAGACTTCAAGAAGCAGAAGACAGAATATGCAAATTATAAGACAGGACAATTGAACTTGAATGTTCAAAAGAACAAATGGCAAGAAAAATGGAAAAAATGGAACTTGATCTCGGAAATGACAGACATCATGAAGTATACAAATATAAGAATTATTGGTGTCCAAGAAGGAGATGAGAGAAATAAAGGAATATGAAGTCTAGTTGAAGATATAATGGAGGAAAACTTCCCAATCCTTACAAAAGACATAAACATCCAAATCAAACAAGCCTCACACAGAATATATCCAAATAGGCTTACTCTAAGACATATACTTATAAGAACGTGTGGTAGTTAGATTCGGTTGTCAACTTGGCCAGGTGAAGGTGCCTAGTTCTGTTGCTGTGGACATGAGCCAATGGTACATGAACCTCATCTGTTGCTAATTACATCTGCAGTCAGCTAGGAGGCACGCCTGCTACAATGAATGATGTTTGACTTAATTGGCTGGTGCTTAAATGAGAGAGTGCAAAGCAGCACAGCCTAAGCAGCTTGGCATATCTCATCTCAGCACTTGCAGCTCAGCCCAGGCCTTTGGAGATACAGAAAGGAATCAACCTGGGGAAAGTTATTGGAACCCAGAGGCCTGGAGAGAAGGCCAGCAGAAATTACCCTGAGCCTTCCCACATAAGAAAGAACCTCAGATGAAAGTTAGCTGCCTTTCCTCTGAAGAACTAATGAAATAAATCCCCTTTTATTAAAAGCCAATCCATCTCTGGTGTGTTGCATCCTGGCAGCTAGCAAACTAGAACAGAATATAAATCTTGAAGAGAAGCAAAAAGCCACAAAAGTGGCAAGAGAAAAGAGTTTTATTACATACGAGGGAAAATGTACAAGACTGAACTCAGGACTACTCAACAGGCACCATGGAGACAAGAAGGCAATGGTATGATATATTTAAGATTTTGAACAAGAAAGACTTCTAGCCAAAAATTCTTTATCCTGCCAAGTTACCCTGCAAAATTGAGGGAGAGATTAAAATCTTCACAGATAAATAACACCTGTGAGAATTTGCCAACAAGAGTCCTGCTGTACAAGAAATATTAAAGGAAGCTCTGGGGACTGAAAAAAGGCAGAGAGGGAGGTCTGGAGAAGGGTACAGAAACAGTATTACTGAGGGTAACTTAAAAGTTAAAAAGTGAGAGAGGGAAAAGAATATATAGATCTGACAATCAGTTCTGTTGCACAATCTGTATCCCTTCAGTTCCCATTACTCAATCTCTACCCTATTTCAACCTCCTGATAACCTGTGTTCTTAACTGAAATTCCCCAAGGTCACTCCAAGGCCACCTAATGTCAGTTCATATCAGTGAGACCATACAGTATTTGTCCTTTTGCTTCTGGCTAATTTCAATCAGCATAACATCCTCAAGGTCCATCCATGTTGTTACATGCTTCATGACTTTATTCTGTCTTACAGTTGTGTAATATTCCATTTTATGTATATACCACAGGTTGGTTAGCCACTCATCTGTTGATGGACATTTAGGCTGTTTTCGTCTCTTGGCAATTGTAAATAATGCTGCTATAAACATTGGTGTGCAAATGTCTGTTTGTGTCCTTGCCTTCATGTCCTCTGAATAGATAACTAGCAATGGTATTGCTAGATCTTATGGCAGTTCTATACTTACCTTCCTGAGGAACCACCAAACTGCCTTCCACAATGGTTGTAACATTTTATATTCCCACCAACAGTGGATAAGTGTGCTTCTTTCTCCACATCCTTTCCAGCACTTGTTGTTTTCTGTTTTTTGATAATGGCCATTCTAGTGGGTGTCAGATGACTTGCATTTCCCTAATAGCCAGGGAAATCAAATATCTTTTCATGTGCCTTTTTAGCCATTTCTATTTCCTCTTCTGAGAAGTGTCTGTTCATGTCTTTTGCCCATTTTTCATTTGGGTTGTTTGTCTTTTCGTTGCTGAGTTGAACAATCTCTTCATATATTCTGGATTCTAGACCCTTATCTGATATGTGGTTTCCAAGCATTGTCTCCCATTGCATGGGCTGCCTTTTTACTTTCTTGGCAAAGTTATTTGATGCGCAAAAGTGTTTAATTTTGAGAAGTTCCTGTTTATTTCTTTCTTTCTTCAATGCTCATGTTCTGGGTATAAGATCTAGAAAGCTGCCTCCTACTACAAGTTTTATAAGATGTTTCCCTACATTTTCTTCTAAAAGTTTTATGGTCTTAGATCTAATGTTTAGGTCTTTGATCCATTTTGAGTTAATTTTTGTATAGGGTGTGAGATATGGATATCCAGTTCTCCAAGCTCCATTTATTGAAGAGGCTGCTTACCCCCAAGGTGAATTGGCTTGACTATCTTATCAAAGATCAGTTGTCCAAAGATGAGAGGGTCTATATCTGAATACTCTATTTGATTCCATTGGTCAGTATATCTGTCTTTATGCCAGTACCATGCTGTTTTGACCACTGTAGCTTTGTAATATGCCTTAAAGTCAGGTAGTGTGAGACTTCTGACTTCATTTCTCTTTTTCAAGATATTTTTAGCTATTAGGGACACTCTCTCCTTCCAAATAAATTTCATTATTGTTTTTTCTATTTCTGCAAAGTAAGTTTTGGGGATTTTAATTGTTATTGCATTGAATCTATAAATAAATTTAGGCAAAATTGAAATCTTAATGATATTTAGTCTTCCAATCCATGAACATGGTATGCCCTTCCATTTATTTAGGTCTTCTGTGATTTCTTTCAGCAATTTCTTGTAGTTTTTTTCTACAGGTATTTTGTATCCTTAGTTAAATTTATTCCTAAATATTTTATTCTTTCGGTTGCTTGTCTTAATTTTAAATTGGTTTATGAAACTTACTGTACAAACACAGGCTTTACAATGATTATCTGGATACTTTATTTAAATATGACTATGGAAAAGCTAACTAAGATATTCATTTTTGGTGGTCCTAAGCATATTATTTGTTTTCTTAAATAAAAATATTTTTTAAAAACATTAAAAAATAACTCCTTAAACATGGAAGTTCTCTTTTCCCACTTCCTCTCATCAATGACTGATCTTTCCCTGTTGGCCTCAAATTATTTAGGCTTCCCTTTTATTGATCTCCAATGTCTGTTATAATAACTTTCCATTTCTCTACTCTTCACTTACTAAAGTCTCAAAAATATTTATAATTTTCTCATCACCCTTATTGCAAAATTATAATCTTAGAGACAAAAATTGTATCTGTCTGGTCAAGCTTATTCAATCAGGTAAAATTTTGATCTTCTTTCTCTAGCTTCTGAATATTATCAGTCACCTGGTCAATACTTTTAAGGTGTTAATTTAAACAGTTTCTTACATGTATTTGTCCTTTTCCTTCTTTTCCCATTACCATTAGCTTGTGAAATAAGGACCGTGCTCTTTCCTTCATGCAAAATGTTTCAGATATTTGCTATGTGTTAGAAAAATGTGACACTCTAGCCACATATTAATTTTTGAAGAGCAAGCTTCTGAAAATCACTCGAGAAATGAGGCATTCAAAAAATTCAGAAGAAAGTGTAGATGAGTACTGAATCATGAAAGTCTTTGCTAACTCCACTCTGGGCCTTTGAGTTACCCCACTGCACCCCTAAAGAGGAAAAAGGAACTGGCCTTAGAATCCCCTAGAACATTTTCATCATAGCAGAAAGTTCTATTAGATAATGCTATCTCTGAGTCTCTGATAACATTTTGTTTCATTTGAATATAAAGAATGAACTTGAAGAATAATTCTGAGTAGCTGTTTATTAAACTAGAATTTAACAAATCCTGTATGCTAACTGGAAAATCCATATTTCTCTATGAAGAACCACTAACAAAAAGTGCCTTAAAAACCTTTCCCTAAGCAAAACATGTTCTTAGACTCCTCTTTAGGAGTATATATGACTTTTCCACAAGTGAGATACACAGAAGGTAAAACAGCCATAACCCCTGTATTAGTTAGGGTTCTCTAGAGAAACAGAATCAACAGGAAATATCTGTAAATATAAAATTTATAAAAGTGTCTTATGTAACTATGGGAATGTAAAGTCCAAAATCCATAGGGCAGGCTGTGAAGCTGAGGACTCCGATGGAGGATCCAGATGAATTCCACAGGAGAGGCTTGCCAGCCAAAGCAGGAAGAGAGCTTATCTCTTCCGAATCCTCCTTAAAAGGCTTCCAGTGATTAGTTTAAGCATCACTCATTGCAGAAGACACTCCCCTTAGCTGATTACAGCTACATGAACATGATTTAATTCTATGAAATGCCCTCATAGCAACAGACAGGCTGGCACTTTCCAACCAGACAAACAGGTACCATCACCTGGCCAAGATGACACATGAACCTGACCATGACAACCCCTTTCCTCAAGGATAATCAACCCACAAAGAAAGCTGGAACCATATCCACACCAGCCCATGAAATAGAGTTTTTGTTCTTCGCTCTCCTTGGATTAAAATAGGAAAAAAAGTACATGCTCACCCTCCTGTTGAGTAATAGGTCCCACATCAGATATCCAACTCCATTATATAGATCTTGTAACCATGCAGTTTCACATTTTTTGGGTCAAGCTAAATGCAAGGAAGATTACATGGGATGGAAATAAGATTAGAGGTGAGATTTGGTGATTTGGAGGGCCATAACTATTATTTTTTCACGTTGTTAGTGCAGAGATTTAACTGTAACTTCAGGTTCTACTTTAAAATATAGTGGCATAAATTACATAGCAGAAGATTGAAATATTAAATGAAACAGGTAAGGCAAAATATAGTTATTCCTCAAACTACTTGAATATCTTATAAATGACAAGCAGAAACTTAATCTAGAGATTGGGAGAATCCTTAAATCATGCTAACAAAATCAATTCTGGAAAAAATTGTGCTAAATCAAAACAGAAGTGTAGGATAAGGAAAGAACAGCATTAGAGGCAGGTTTGATTTTGAATCCCTGCTGTACTACCTCACTGGCTGTCTCACATACTTTCTTAATGCATTAGTTGAGGATAATGATACCTCTGTTAGCTGAGCTTCATTACCTTATTGTAAGATTTAAATGAGATAATGCATATAAAGCCATTGTCACAGCACATGTCACATAAGACACTCAATAAATGCTAATAGTAAGATTGGAAATAAGAAGAGAAAAATACGAGGGGAGAGGAAGACACTGGTTAAAAAAATAATAGATTTTTAATTTTAAAAAATTTATTTTTATTTAAAAACTCCCCATTTGCAAAAGCCATGCAGCCACACTCATTGCAGATATGTCAGGTAGCCTGGTCTCTTCTGTTTGAAAGTGAATGTGTATTCAGATTCCACAAAATGTAGCAGAAAGCTTGAAAAGAAACTCTGATTACATTTTTTTTTCCTTTAAAGTAGCGTATGAGTGGGGTAGCCCTGGTGAACAAACATATTTTTAGAGTCAACTTTAAGGCTTAGCTGTGGGATTAGCATTCCCATTTAAGAGCAGATTCAAATAAGAAAATGATATAAGGGATCTCTATAAATGGGATGTGTGGTGATGACAGTCCCATTATTCAATCCATAAAGAGAAGTATGAAAGGCATCTAAATTATCCCACTTTAAAATACTAATTTCAGGATTAAAGTCATCAAAGTTGCTTGAATTACATCAATAACTTGTCAAGAAAGATTTACATTTCAGAACTTTATGTAATGCATTGCCCTAGGAAGCTACATTTCCCTTAAATATATACTATTCGTTTCTACAACCATAATTTATTAGAAAAGTTGCCAGCTTGTTCTTTGCAAGATTTTGGAAAAGTTTGCCAGGCACACTGTGTCCTGTCTTGAGGTTTGTTAAAGTGAAAGAACAGTTTGACAAAGTCTTGTCAGGGAAATGTTGCTCCACTGGCAAGCCAAAGGTCAGACTGTAATTTAAGCAGCAGTTTTCCTGTCAAGGGTGAAACACTCCCCACTTTCATCTCCCAAGCAGGGAAGAAATCAATCCCTTAGCAGTCTTAGAATGGAAAGTTTAAATGAGGACAAAAAAAGTCATCTTTTCTTTTTTCTGTTGTAGTTATCTTTTGTTTTGTTGTGTTTTCCTCATTGGTCAGCAGACAGCTCTGTAATTGTTTTGTTGACAACAAAGGATTTTTGAGTGTTAACTCTGTTCTTTTTTTCTCCTTGGTCTCAAATGATATAGAAATGGTGAGAAATTGAATATTTCTGGACTCCATTGCTAGACCTCACAAGCAATGATACCCAGATATTGGTTTCAATGGGAGCAAAGTTCAAAAACAACCTAATGATTTGCTTACAAAAAAACAAACCAAAACTGTCTGCCTAAAGATAATTTCAAGGCCCGCCACCTGATTTGATTAAGGATCTAAGGGCCTGAGTGCAGGTTCTTTGGAAGACATAGCCATAATTTCAATATAACACTTTGTGGGGAGTAGAGGGAAAATTATTTCACATTCCAGACCCTCCCCTGGTCCCTAGAATTTGAGTGACTTAGCTTTCAACTTTATCCCCAGTGAAGAGAAGGGAATCTTTTGGATGATAAAAGTGTTGCTTAGCACTTCAATATTAGAAAAATTCAATTTTTATTTACATGGTTGCTTGTTTTTTCTGTAGTTTATGTGGCATGCAATTAACCTGACTTTGCTGGTCAGCTTGGTATTTAGCAATAGTATGATATTGCTTAGGTTTTTGACCTAAGTTACAGAACTAATATATTCTCAATAAAAAATAAAAATCTAACCATGCAGAAAAGTCAAATCCCAAACCAGTCAAACCTATTTATATTGAATTCAATCACATTTTAACCTCTCTCCCCCTAGCACCTCTCATGTGGATGCCTACAGTAGCCTCCTCCTATCTAGTCTCCCTGCCTCCTTTCATATCCTCAACTTTCCACTCTGCACATAGCAGCCAGAACGAGCATATCTGAACAAGTCAGATCATGCCATTTTCTGGCAGAAAATATCCCATGGCTTCCCATTGCAATGAAATGCAATCTAAACAGTCCTTTCTATCCACACATCCTGATATAGACAGTCTACTGTCTTGTTTCTCACCTTCCTTTAGTCACAGTGGACTCCTTGCATTTCCCACATGTTCCTAGCCCAGGATCTTTGCACTTGCTAACCATTGCCTGAAAGTTCTTCCCACAGATATTTGCTTGTCCCTTACTTCATTCAGGTCTCTGCCTAAGAGGTCCACTTATCTAAGATGGTAGTTTTTGTCACTCCCTATATTCTTACCTTGCTTTATGTTTTCCTAATGACATTCTTACTGATATTGTATTTTATATCTGTTTATTCGCTATTTGCTTCTCCCATAAGAATATGAATTCTGGGCGGGCCACGGTGGCTCAGCAGGTAAGAATGCTTGCCTGCCATGCCTGAGGACCTGGGTTCGATTCCCGGTGCCTGCCCATGTAAAAAAAAAATATATATATATGAATTCTGCAAGGGCTAGGACATGCTTACAATTATATTCCAAATACTTGGCTGCAAAGAACCTGACAATAAGCAAGCATTAAATATTTACTGAATGAAACTCACTCCATACATGTAACCACTGTTAACACTTTGTTTGTTTTGTTGTGTTTTTCTTTTGAGTGTTAACTCTGTCCTTCTTCTCTCCTTTGTCTCAAATGACATAGAAATGGTAAGAAATTGAATGCTTCTAGGCTCCATTGCTAGACCTCACTAGCATTGGTACCCAGATGTTGGTTTCAATGGGAGCAAAGTTCCAGATGCTATCTATATACATATGAAATTTATTTTTTCAATAATATTGCTTTCAGAATGTCTGTGTTTATTTATTTTGCCCACCACTCTCATTACCTAGACTTCTAGGCTTGAAGTCCGCCTCTAGCCATTTCAGGCTAGCCTTCTGTCTCTGCCCATGAAGGGACATTTTACCTGCCAACTCCTTTTGGCCCTATTCCATTTCCCTTTGATATTCAATTTGATCAATAGCCATTGAATTGTTCCCTTCTACCTTTTGATATTTTTAGGCATCACTTCCTTTAAGGAGAAAAGAAGACATTTTCCTTCAATCCACTTCTCCTAAATGCTATTGTATCACTTTTCTTCCTATGGCTATAGAACTCTAAAAGGTTTAGTCTGCATTTTGGGGTCTCCACTTTCCCACAACTCTTTTCAAATTTTCCTAAAATCTGCCTTCTTTCCTTAAAATTCGAATAATACTGGTTCCCTAGCTTACCAATTACTTTCTAGTTGCTAAATACAAAAGCCTTTTTCAGTACACGCATACTTCATTTTATTTTGTTTTACTATGTTGTACTTTGCAGTTTTTGAGTTTTTTACAAATGGAGGGTGTGTGGCAACCCGAAGTCAAGCAAGTCTATTAGCACCATTTTTCCAACAGCATGTGCTCACTTCATGTCTGCGGGTCAGATTTTGGTAATTCTCTAAATATTTCAAACTTTTTCATTATATATATTTTACGGTGACCTGTCTTTTGTGGTCTTTGCTGTTAATTATTTGGGGGCACTACGAAACATGTCTATACAAGCTAGTGAACTTAATCAATAAAAGTGTGTGTTCTGACTGCTTCACTGACCTGTGTTCCCACCTCTCTCACTTTCTTTGGGCCCACCTATTCCCTGAGACACAAAACTATTGAAATTAGGCCAATTAATGACCCTGCATGGCCTCTAAGTGTGAAGTGAAAGGAAGAGTTGCTGATCTTTCACTTTAAATAAAAAGCTAGAAATGATGAAGCTTAGTAAGGAAGGCATATCAGAAGCTGAGATAGGCCAAAAGCTAGGTCTCCTATGCCGAACAGTTTGCCAAGTTGTCAATGCAAAGTAAAGTTCTTGAAGGAAATTAAAAGTGCTACTCCAGTGAACACTCAAATGATAAGAAAAAGAAACAGCCTTACTGCTGATATAGAGAAAGTTTTAGTGATAGAAAGTCAGATTAGCCACAACATTCCCATAAACCAAAGCCTAAACCAGAATGTGGCTCTAACTCTCTTAAATTTTGTAAAGGCTGAGAGAGGTGATGAAGATGCAGAAGAAAAGTTTGAATCTACTAGAAACTGGTTCATTAGGTTTAAGGAAAGAGGCCATCACTATAACATCAAAGTGGAAGGCAAAGCAGCAAATGTTGAAGTAGAAGCTGTAGCAAGTTATCCAAAAGATCTAGCTAAGAGCATTGATGAAGGTGCCTACACTAAACAGCAGATGTTCAGTGTGGATGAAGCAGCCTTATATGGGAAGAAGATGCCATCTAGGACTTTCAAAGCTATAGAGAAGAAGCCAGAGCCTGTCTTAAAACTTCAATGGATAGGCTAGGGGCTAATGTAGCTTGTGACTTTAAGTTGAAGCCAATGGTCATTTATCATTCTGAAAATCCTAGAGCCCTTAAGAGAATTATGCTAAATCTATTCTGCCTGTGCTCTATGAATGGAAAAACAAAGTCTGAATAATAGCCTATCTGTTTACAATGTGGTTTAATGAATATTTTAAGCCCACTATTGTGACTTACTGTCCAGAATAAAAGATTCCTTTCAAAATATTACCCCTTATTGACAATACACCTGGTCACCTCTTTTGGTTTGCTAAAGCTGCCCAAATGTGATATACCAGAAATAAATTGGATTTTACAATGGGGATTTAACTTATAATTTGCAGTTATTTAGCCATGAAAATTTCCCAATTAAGGCATCAGCGGGATGATACTTGGACTCTGAAGATAGGTTACCTGCATCTGGGACATCTCTGTCACATGGGAAGGCACATGGCTGGCGTCTGGCAATCCTCCACTCTCAGGTTTCATTGTTTTCAGCTTCTGGTTCCAGGGACTTTCCCTCTGAGTTTCTGTGGGTTCTGTATTAACTTCACTATTTTTCTCTTTGAGCTCTCTGGGCTTTCTCTGTCTTTTACCCTTTCACAAATGACTCCAATGAAAGAATCAAGACCCACCTTGAATGGGGTGGGGCACATCTCCACTCAAACAACCTAACCAAAAGGCCCCACCTACATTAGGTCTGTACCCACAGGGATGGATTAAAAGAATAGGGCCTTTTCTGGAGTACATAAAACTTCAAACCACCACACCACCCAGGAGTGCTGATGAAGCTGTACACTGAGCTGAATTTTGTTTTTATACCTGCTAATACAACAAATGTTCTGCAGCCCACAGATCAAGGAGTAATTACAATTTGCAAGTCTTATTATTTAACAAATATATTTTGTAGGGCTGTCACTGTCATAGACAGTGATTCCCCTAATGGATCCGGGCAAAGTAAATTGAAAACCTTCTGGAAAGGATTTGCCATTCCAGATTTCATTAAGAATGTTTTGGATTCATGGGAGGAGGTCAAAATATCAACATTAACAGGAGCTTAGAAGAAGTTGATTCCAACCCTCATTGATGACTTCAAGGGGTTCAAGCCTTCAGTGGAGGAACTAACTGCAGATGTGTTGGAAAAAGCAAGAGAACTGGGATTAGAATTGGAGCCTGAAGATGTGACTGAACTGCTGTAATCTCATGATGAAACTTTAATGGATGAGGAGTTGTTTCTTACTGATGAGCAAAGACAGTGGTTTCTCGAGATAGAATCTACTCCACGTGAAGATGCAGTGAACATTGTTAAAATGACAGCAAATAAATGCATATTTATTCTGCCTTTAAAATAATGAATAAACTTGAGGGTTTGAGAGGATTGACTCCAATTTTGAAAGAAGTTCTGTGGTTAAAATGTTAACAAACACCATTGCATGGTACAGAGAAATCTTTTGTGAAAGGACGTGTCAATCAATGCAGCAAACTTCAGTGTTGTCTTATTTTAAGAAATTGCCACAGCCACCCCAACCTTCAGCAACCTTTATACAATGTTTTGTTTTTTTGTTTTTAGATATAATGCTATTGTACCCTTAATATACCACAGTTCATTAGAGACACAACATTTATATTTACTGGGAAACTAAAAAATTTGCATGATTCATTCTATTGCAGTAGTGTGGAATGAAGTCTGTAATATTTCCAAGGTATGACTGTATAATTTCCTGGATCTCTGATGAACATCTGGCAATACTAACTATACCAATACTTGTAGTTTGGTCTCATAACATTGCACTGTGGAACTGTCATGATGGAACCAGTCTTAGTCATGATCTACCACTCTTTAAGGAATACTCAGTTATCTCTAAGTTTTTTCACTCTTTAAAAGAAAAACAGTGGAATTTGACTGATCAGTACATCAAAATCACTCATGCCACAAACCCGGGGAATTTGGAAATAGTTTTATTCTGTGTGAAAAATACAAAAAAAAAAAAGTAGTCATCACTTCAACATAACTATTAGGCAGAAACTTTCCCATTCCCAATCATATGGCCCTGTGATGAATGCTGATCTAACTGACTCCTCCAATTCAGATCTTTAGGGTTCTCGGAGTTGCTTCATCCCCATTCCGGAAATACTTGTGTCCTAGCCATCTAGGGTCACCTAAGGCCAGTTTTGTCTTATTCCTGTTGGTCCCCGTTTGCTGTGGAATTGGGTTCTATCCCCTTTCTGGCTTTTCCATTTTAAGCAGATTCCTCTACAGTTCAGAATATGAACTGATTGTTACTCTCTGGTTCTGAGTCTGCATCCAAACTGGAATTTGAATTTTGGAAGCCTTTGCAAATTTTGGAAGCCTAAATCTCCACCACCTATAAGCTCTTGAGTGCATGGGACTTTTCTGTTTTTCACATGGTTGTATCACCTTTGTACAAATAGTGTGCGACCCTCAGCCAATGCTAAACAGATAGTTCTAAATGAATAAGTAAATGTATGATCCATATTTCTCTTTGAATTTTTTCCCTGTTATTAGCCCTCTGAAAGCAGCATCTCATTCCCAGTTTCACAAAGTTTCTGCTATCTTCTTGCTTATTTCCCTTCCCTTGTCTCACTTCAACTTTTGTTCAGCATAGTCAGCTTCACCCTGTAAGGGCCTCCAAACCCTTAAAATACTAATTCTCTATCAACCAGACTAGAAACAATGATAAGGAGCAGCACCTATTGTTACTGGGGAGATTGGGAAAGGGGTGTTTTCATGAATCACTGCTAGAAATGCACGGTGTTACACCTATGGACAGCAATCTGACATCAATTAAAATTAAACTATCATACCCTTCAAACCAGCAGTTCCACTGTGGGAAACCCTGCCATGGAATTAAAAGTGACAGTATGTAAGACGTATCTATAAAACGATTTATAGTGGTTTAGAACACTGGAAATAAATGCTCATCAAAAGAGAAATGATTTAATAAATGATGGTGCATCAACATTAATTGTACAACGTAAGGTTACTTGAATGGTATTACTTCTTATTATAGCAGATTGGTTGAAAGAATCCTTGAATTAAAAAAAGCAAGATGTAAAAAGCTTGCACATGATATGACTTGTAGAGAAGATAGTAATGACCAGCTCTTCCATCTGTACACTCATATGTAGATAGCATGAAATGAGTATGGAAAAATACATATTAGGTGTTAACATTAAAACATGGATTAGCTAGTGTATGAATGGGATTGGAAACAGTGACAATAATGTGAGTGGAGGGAAAAAGAGCAGAAAAAGGAGAATGAACCCACAAAAAAAGGAAAAAGAAAAAAGACTACTTTGTAAAAAGCATGTACATGGTCACCTTCATTCATTTCCATAAATATGATAGCAAACACTTGGTCCTTACTCTATTCCAGGTATTTTCCTAGTGTACACATATTATTTTCATCTTCCCTCAATTCTATAAGTAAACAGTATTATCATCCACATTTTTACAGCTGAGGTAACTATGGCACATAGAAATTCAGTGACTAGCTTAATTCATATATTAGAAAATGGGAGAACTTGATTTTGAATCTAGACAGTCTGGCTCCAGAGATCATATTCCTAACATATGCTGTTCTGCATCTTGGGATATGTGTATTGTATGCATAAAGAAAAAAAAGTAATTCTTAAAGATACACACACAGTGGTAATTAACAGTTTTAGTGTAGCTTTTGAATTGCATATTTTACTAAGACAAGGTAATCTTTCACATGAATTGGGGCAGAGTGTATTTAGTTTTTGTTTAGTTCTAGATTTAACAATATTTAACAAATGCGAATGTTTTGTTTTATTTGTTTGTTTTTACTGATGATGGCTATTCTGAAAGGATTAACTTATCCTGGATTGTATCAGTTACTCCTAGAGAAATCTGTCCAAATTGTCATTAAAAACCTATCAAGGACACTTCAAAAGCTGTTGATATGAAGACTTGACTATTTTTTCATATGCGTTTTAGATATGATCCTCTTCCTCAATGAATTAGGGATTACCTCAAAGATATTTGGGGCCATAATGAAAGAAACTTCCTGTGAAAAGTATAAGGAAACTTCAGTAGGTGATAGTTCATTGATAGGAAGGGGGCAAGGTAAGAAATTGAAATTAGTAAAAATCAACACAACATGGAGGAATGTGGCCATTTGAAGTAAGACCCATGTTCAAACCTGACTCTTGGTTAAGTGTGGCTGCATAAACCTGAGGTTGGCTCTTGGTGGACCTGCTTACACAAGAATCAGGACTGCTTCTTAGATTTTTATTCAATCAAGTAACTTTCAGAACTCTAATTTATTCCACTGAATTCACTTGAGGAGCAGTTTCTTCTTGACATGAAGTAATGACTAATCTTTCTCATCTTATGGGACATATCTTCCACTGTAAAACCTACACTACATTCTGGTTTCCAAACCAGTCTTTTGTGAGTTTGTTTGGCCTGAGTTTATCCTCCAGAGTTTAATCACTTCTTAATAAGCTGGTAAATGGAGATTCTGTTTTACAGAGAAGAGGTAATATAATTAATTTCTGTGTCACCTCTCAGGTCTTGTCCTGGTAGCCAGCCTTTCTCCCCCAATTTGACATCTGTGAGCTGTACTGCCTCTCAGCTAAAGGCCCCAGACCATGGTGCTGTCTGTCTTTAAAGATACATCTTCATCTTGACAGGCATCAAAATGCATATTTGGGCTTTAGAAGAATGATGCCTAAGGTGATTCTAAACTGATGGCAAGGAAGAAGAACAAAATGAAAGATTTCTTCATTCTTAAATAGATTGAGTGTGCATTTGAATGCCTGGAGGGGAACTCTGATTGACAGAGAAGCTATATATTAGGACAGAGGTTAAAGGTGGAGAGAGAGGTTTCAGAATCGTCAATGTACTCATTGTCACTAAGGCATTCAGCCAAAAGAGGCCACTTAGAAATGTGGAGAAAGAAAAGGAAGCTAGTGGGTCAAGGACAGACTCTTCTGAAAGAGGAGGGAAGATTTGGTAAGAGAAAGAAAGATGTATAGAAAGAAGTAGCATCTGTAAGATTGCTACTGCTAAATAAGAATGAGGATTTGCAGAGTAGCTGGGAGAATGGGTGCATTGACTTAGGTGAAAATCAATGGCTCTTAATTAATACCAGTCCATAGACTAGGGATAATGGGGTCAGAGAGGCAGATGATTATACTAAATAAGGTCAGTCCCAGTTAAAATAGATTATATTTCCTTCAGATGACCAGGGACACTGTGCTATTTTAAAAATTAAAATTCTAAGTACCGTGTTTATGAGCAGGAGAATGTATGAGCACAGAACAGGAACTATTCAAATCAAACCAAGAGCCTGCTTTCAGAGATAAAGCAAAATGCCATTACTAAAACAAAGCAGTGGAGAGGTGGCCCTTGTGCCCGTGACCCAAAAAGGTCAATTCACTGAAAGGCTCTTCAAATCACAGTCATTTACGGCAGCCTGTGCCTATTCCATTTGCCATGACTTCATTCTGCAAACTAGCGTCCTCCTGCAACTGGAAATAACAAATTAGAAAATCTCAGTTTAGAATTCCAGGGGAAAAAATCATATTGAAAGTACAAATTTAAAGGGAACTGGTTAGACTATTTAAGAATAGTCTTACACAGATGTAAGATGTTATCAAAAAAAACTTCAGATTTGTATTGGGAAGCATTAATCAGCTCATTATGAAAGGACAAAATAGTGAGGGGTAAAAGAAATAAAACAGAAGAACAAAATCGAATATTAATAATTACATTAAACTAGCAATTTAGGCACTCAGTGCGCAAAAAGGGATGGCAGGGACATCCGAGGGACCACAACACATGCCAGAACAAAGGAAAGGGGAGAGAAAGCAGGACATTGCCTCTATGTTATGTGACATTTTCTCTTCCGATCCTCAAAAAAGGGAAAGAGATGCCAGAATACTGAATTTCTAAGGAAGGACACAACAGAGTGGGAAAAAAAAACAATCTTGTATTTAGAAACTTTTCAGTATTTTGCTAGTTTTGAGGTGATATGTTGAAGAAATCAAGTAAGGTTTATTTTAAAAACCATAGTAATACTAAACTGATTTAATGACTTGCCCAGCTATTAAACCTTTGAAAATATTTAGGTTTGAAAATGAAAATCAGAATTAGAGCACTCAAATGGTAATTGATGAGGAGAGAAATGGCATCTGGTTTTTGCCTTGTTAATGTATTATTTTATAGACTACTCCTGATTAGAATTTTTTTCTTCGCAGTATTCAACACAAAGAAATGTCTAATATTTTTATTAGCATTTTGGTAACATGATGTTGGTTAAAAGGACACAGGTGTGGAGAAAGAGATTTTTTTCCCACAGTTTTGAAAGTTTGGATTTTTGTTTTTATCTCCATTTCCTCAGTTATTTACTTCGGGATAAACTAAATCTCCACTTTACTCAACAAACCCTGCACAACCACACTACCATCAATACTATATGATTTTAGCCTTCAAAATTCAGGCATAGAATTTCAGGAAGAAATAACTAGACAGCAAGGTTTACGCTTAGGAATCCCTATTTCAGAAGTCCTATGTTGGCATATGACCAAACAATAGAAATCGGCATTAGAAATATTTTCTGGAGAAAGTCTGGAAATAAATATCTATGTTCATACCCATCAAGAGCAAACTATTGTTGCAAGAAAACCACAGGATAAATCACAGGATAAAAAAGACATGCTCCCCAAAATAAATCACCAGTGGTCAATGATTATTTTCTCAAGGTATAACATTTCCTTAAGTTGGGTTCTTTAGGAAATAGACTCAAAGATGGGGATTTGCATCCAATACGTTTATTGGGGCACACACTTGGGAATGACACCTGGAAGGTAGTGAAAGCAGTGTTAGGCAGAAGGGAAAAATAAATACAACTATGATGCTGTTGAGACAGAGATTCACTTGGTCTCAAAGGGGGCATACAAATACACCTGAGACAGCCCTATAGAAGTGGCCTGCATTGAGAGGTTGGGCCCTTGAATCCCTGCTTTGATCAGCCATTAGATGCAAGGTACTCCTGGAGAGGGGAAAGGCAGCCCTCTTTGGAACTAAGGCAATTGCTGGAAGGGACTCAGATATGAACAGCCATCAGACAACATTCTCAGCAGCTAGGGAAATGAGTGCCTCAGTCCCAAACAGGGGACAGGGTGGCAGACAATGACATCCATTTAGTCCACCCTTGAGCTACTTCAATCCACTTGCTTTGTATAAGTTCAACACATCTTGACATCGTTCCCCTGGGATTCGTGTTAGCCCCTTTTCTTGCAGATTCTCATAGGAGGAAGCTTAGTAGAATGAAATAAAGTCCCTACTGTTGCAGATGAGAGCAGGGACATCATTGATATACATTATACCTCAACTCCTTCCTCTACTACCCACTCTAGATTCCCCTCATCCTTGGCTCTGTTAGTCTAAACTAGCCTACCTCATGGGATGATCCAGACTCTCGTCCCTGAGAGGTCTGAGACCCTGGTCACCATGTCCTCAGCGTGGCTGCTGCACTGTCCATTTACTTTCAAAATCGGTCAGGGGAATAGTCTAGAAGCTCCTGTAGATTACTCTGACACTAAACTTTTTCCTTCTTGCCCCCATTATGTAGAAGCAGCCCTTCCTGTTCCTGCTGATCAGGGTCAGGATGTCAACTCATTCTCTTTCTTGCTGGCTTCTCAGAATGAAGGTGCTGAATGACAGGAGGCAGCCTTGCTGTATGTTTGAAACTATAATTAGATCATCTCCCTGGAGATGTGACTTAGGGAGTCACATCTTGATGTGATCTTGAGTGATCAAGAGTGGTTGTTAAATGGGATTAGGTGGAGGCGTGTCTCCACCCATTTGGGTGGGTCTTGATTAGTTTACTGGAATTCTATAAAAGAGGAAACATTTTGGAGAAAGAGAGATTCAGAGAGAGTAGAACAACGCAGCCATGAGAAGCAGAGTCCACCAGTCAGCGACTTTTGGAGATGAAGAAGGAAAACACCTCTCAGGGAGCTGGAGAGAAAGCTAGCAGATGATTCTGTGTTTGCCATGTGCCCTTACAACTGAGAGAGAAACTCTGACAGTATTTACCCTGTGCCTTTCCACTTAAGAGAGAAATCCTGAACTTCATCAGCCTTTTTTAATCAAAGTATCTTTTCCTAGATGCCTTAGATTGGACATTTCTATAGACTTGCTTTAACTGGGACATTTTCTCAGCCTTAGAACTGTAAACTAGCAACCTATTAAATTCCTCTTTTTTGAAAGCCATTCTGTTTCTGGTATATTGCATTCCAACAGCTAGCAAACTAGAACAGGGTTGAAGGCTGTGCATGGGCCCAACAGCATGGGTTTCCACTCATGAAGGCCGATCTAGTTAATTCTATTGCTGAATGTTCAACAGCTCAGTAACTCTGAGCTCTTAATAAGGCATCATTTGTTGATGACACCAACCAGCCACTTGGTGGCAAGTTGATTACACTGGACCCCTTCTAGGATGGATATGATTCATTTCTTCTGGAATTAATACAATTAAATAGGGATTAGAAGAAATGGTTGCCTTTACAAAATGGGATTAGGATTAAAACATGGCTTTTCTAGGGTACATACATTCTTTCAAACCAGCACAAACCCTGTTGCCCTGAAGTACTCAATTCATGCATCCATTTGCTTGCATTTGGTAGCCAATGGCAAAGCCTGGCTAATATTAACTGGCTGAGTCATACTGTCTACTTCCTTGTTTAATTCTATTTCCATAGTGGAAAATCTCTGATGCAAAGATTTTCACACATACTGACCCTACTCCATAGGTTCAAGCACATGAATCCTCATCACATTTCCTTGCCCCTAATCTTTCTCTTCCCATGACCAAACCATTTATACTGCCTATAAGACCACATATATACTTATTTAGCACCACTTTCCCTTCTATACAAAGTTAATGACCAAAAACAGTGTCCAAAACCTTTCCCTTCACCATTGTCTGTGTGGGGCTTTAATGCAGAAGCATTTTATATTTGGCTTTGATCCACATACCAGGTAAATCCACTTGTGACTCAAATTTGGCTTTTCCCTCTGCTATAAGCTCACTACTAGGAACCCTTCATGTGGCCCAGAGGTACCAGCTGAGGTACTCATACTGTACCGGTGGATGACATGGGAGTCTGGGATACCCGCTAGTGTAGCTTACTTGTGACCTCTACCCTGTTCCTGCCAAGTCTTGCATGCACTCCTTACATCTTATGATGAAGCTGGTAGGTGCATCTGATCTTTTGACTTGGATCTGAGGTTCACAACGTGATCTTCCTAAGTGGGCTTCCTAGAAAATTCACATGGCATTTTTTTTTTATTAATTAAAGAAAAAAAAGAAATTAACACAACATTTAGAAATCATTCCATTCTACATATGCAATCAGTAATTCTTAACATCATCACATAGATGCATGATCATCATTTCTTAGTACATTTGCATCGATTTAGGAAAAGAACTAACAAAACAACAGAAAAAGATATAGAATATTAATATAGAGAAAAAAATAAAAATAATAATAATAATAAAAAAGAAAGAAAAGAAAAGGAAAAGGAAAAAAAAACCAAAAGACACAAACAAACAAACAAACAGACAAACAAAAAAAAAACTATAGCTCAGATGCAGCTTCATTCAGTGTTTTAACATAATTACATTACAATTAGGTAGTATTGTGCTGTCCATTTTTGAGTTTTTGTATCTAGTCCTGTTGCACAGTCTGTATCCCTTCAGCTCCAATTACCCATTATCTTACCTTGTTTCTAACTCCTGCTGGTCTCTGTTACCAATGACATATTCCAAGCTTATTCTCGAATGTCGGTTCACATCAGTGGGACCATACAGTGTTTGTCCTTTAGTTTTTGGCTAGACTCACTCAGCATAATGTTCTCTAGGTCCATCCACGTTATTACATGCTTCATAAGTTTATTCTGTCTTAAAGCTGCATAATATTCCATCGTATGTATATACGACAATTTGTTTAGCCACTCGTCTGTTGATGGACATTTTGGCTGTTTCCATCTCTTTGCAATTGTAAATAATGCTGCTATAAACATTGGTGTGCAAATGTCCGTTTGTGTCTTTGCCCTTAAGTCCTTTGAGTAGATACCTAGCAATGGTATTGCTGGGTCGTATGGCAATTCTATATTCAGCTTTTTGAGGAACCGCCAAACTGCCTTCCACAGTGGTTGCACCATTTGACATTCCCACCAACAATGGATAAGTGTGCCTCTTTCTCCGCATCCTCTCCAGCACTTGTCATTTTCTGTTTTGTTGATAATGGCCATTCTGGTGGGTGTGAGATGATATCTCATTGTGGTTTTGATTTGCATTTCTCTAATGGCCAGGGACATTGAGCATCTCTTCATGTGCCTTTTGGCCATTTGTATTTCCTCTTCTGAGAGGTGTCTGTTCAAGTCTTTTTCCCATTTTGTAATTGGGTTGGCTGTCTTTTTGTTGTTGAGTTGGACAATCTCTTTATAAATTCTGGATACTAGACCTTTATCTGATATGTCGTTTCCAAATATTGTCTCCCATTGTGTAGGCTGTCTTTCTACTTTCTCGATGAAGTTCTTTGATGCACAAAAGCGTTTAATTTTGAGGAGCTCCCATTTATTTATTTTCTTCTTCAGTGCTCTTGCTTTAGGTTTAAGGTCCATAAAACCGCCTCCAATTGTAAGTTTCATAAGATATCTCCCTACATTTTCCTCTAACTGTTTTATGGTCTTAGACCTAATGTTTAGATCTTTGATCCATTTTGAGTTAACTTTTGTATAGGGTGTGAGATACGGGTCCTCTTTCATTCTTTTGCATATGGATATCCAGTTCTCTAGGCACCATTTATTGAAGAGACTGTCACATGGCATTTGTTTCCCATCATAGATAGCTCTAATGCTGTGGGGTTTTCTTGGACCATTGCTCATGTGACAAGGCTGCATATATTATAGTCTGGGTCTAATGTGGCACCCTTTCCTGTTCCAGACTTCACTCATATTTAGGAGCCTTCTCTGCCACTTGGAAAATAGGTTGGAGCAGTGTCCCCAGTTTAAAATATGCCGCCAACAAAACTTGAAGAGGTCTATAAGGCATTGTCATTATTTCTTCATGGTGACAAGTTTTATACACGTCCAGCGAATATATCACATCTGGCCAGCCGCTAACAGGCCTGTTGTTAAATGTTATGATAATCTACTGTCATCTTCCAATATATTTTTGTAAGGACAAGAATAGTGATTTAAATGTGAATATGATAGAGACAACTGTTCCTAAATCCTATTGGTTTAAGGGTGTCAATAATCTTTGTCTGTTTACTCAATATTTGATATTATTATTAAATTTACTATCTTAGTTTGGGTGGGTAAGGGAGCAGGCAGTTTCAGAGAATTCATTTTGGCCTTCCCCGCTGTTTTAGTTTGCAAGCTGCCAGAATGTGATATACTGGAAATGGAATGGCCTTTATAAAGGGGAATTTATTAAATTGATAGTTTACAGTTTTAAGGCCATGAAAATATCCAAATTAAAGCAAGGTTATAACAATGTCCAATCTAAGGCATCCAGGGAAAGATACCTTGGTTCAAGAGGACCAATGACATTCAGGGTTTCTCTCTCAGCTGGAAAGGCACATGGTGAGATCTGTTAGCTTTCTCTTCAATGGCTTCTGCAGGGCTCTGTCTGTTCTCTTGGCTTTGTCAGTTCTGGTGGCTCTGGGCTTTTTCCAAAATGGTTCCCTCTTAAAGAGCTCCAGTAAGCAACCCCACCTTCAATGGGTAGAGACACATCTCCATGGAAACCATCTAATCAAAAGTCACCACCCACAATTGGGTGAATGAGGATTAAAGGACATGGCTTTTCTGGTGTGCATAACAGCTTCAGACTGGTATACCCACTATCATAGCTTTCACCCCACAGACCAAGAAATCAATGCTGTTTCCTCCAACTACCAAAACCATCCAAGCCTATTATATATTTGGTGGTCTGGAAATAAGCACCCAGTGAGCCTTCTGTGACCCAAACCTTGTCCATGTATTATCTAACCACCATATCTCGTCTTTCTACTGAAAGGGGAGTATGGTGAAGTTTTGTGTTCCTGGCTATCAGTGTCAAGTCAGACCTAACGTCCACCAGTTCTCAAAATATTTGAATATTTCCCTTTCCCCAGTGTACAGTTTACCTGAGTACATGTGGCCATGGATACCTTTGGAGAGGACTAGAGAAAACAATACTGTATTTAGTAGATGAGATTTTGCAAGTTTTCTCCTCTTGGGCACCTGGAATCTCCTTTTGTCAAAACCTTCTACATAAAAGAAAAAATTGGCTAAGTTACAGAAACTAGTCAAGACTTTCACCTTGGGATAGCAGACTTCTTAGGATTTAAAATTCAACCTTCTCTATAGCATAGTTACTCTTATAATTATTTCCTAGATCTTATCTTAAGCATATTCTGCTCTCTGGCTATGGAACGTGAAAAATTTTTTATATATTGCCAAGGAGATCCTTGACTACTATTCTTGGTCTTAAATTGATCAATCTTCTTTAACCTTTCTTTACCAATTCATTCATAGCCCAGAAAGAGCCATTTAACTTTATAATTCCTATTTTCCTGGAACCACTAAAAATTCTGAGATATTTTACATGGCCACAAATTCTTCCACTGCTATCTTCTTCTAGTTCAACATTGGTGAAAGTTTTAATAATCCATGACTACATTTCTGGGATTATCTGTGTATCTTCCATGAGTGAAACCATCCCTTTCATCAGGTGATTTCGCTACATTCCTAATATTGAGTGTCTCAAGTTGGTTTCTTGGGAAATTAATGCTAAGATGGAGATGTGCATTCACATGGTTTATTGGGGATTATGCTCAGAAACACTCATATCAGAGGAAGAAGAATCTTGCAGAGAGAGGAGTTGCACTGAGATGCAGTTACGACACAGGCTTCAGCCTCAGATTTCACAGAAAGTTCTGAAGCTGGGAAGGCCCTACATCAGTGCTCCCAGGGGAGGGATGGGACTTGAACTTATACTCCCACGTTGACCAGCTATTGAATACGGCCTGCCTCTTAAATGGGGGTGTGATATTAGGCAAAAGTGCTTTCCTTTGATCTTGATCTTCCTCAAGAATTGTAGTCAGCATAACATAAACCCCTTCCAAATAATGGTGCTGAACATGTCTTTATATGCCATTAGGAACTACCTGGTGTATTGCAGTCCTAGTTAATATCCATGGTTCCTCTGATCTGGTAGAGGTAATGAATTTCAGAGGGCTCTGGTGGGGTTGTAAGCCTCTGGCAAACCAAATGCTCCACATAATTAAATGTAGATTGGAGAGCGTTCTGCTTGAGAATCAGAGTGAAACAGCATAACATATGGTCTGGGTGTCAAATTTAAAAGGATATTTGTAGAAAGAAGTGTGCCACTCTGGAGGCAATTGGCCATAAAGTCCATGAAAAGAAAATCCTGGAAGAATTTCAAGGTTAAAACTCAGTGGTGCATAGGTGATCCAGAGAATTAATGCTGAAATCTCTTTAGCTCCTCTTCTATCACGTTTTCATCCTTCTTTTGTGAACCTACGTAAGCCTCATATGTCTATTCTCTGAGTAGAAATTTTGAAATTTGGAATGAATTCTCTCTAATGAAAGGAAAAGAAGAGTGAGGTTTTCATACTCAAGTTTGCCTATGTGCAATGTAAAATAATTGATAACAGAAGATGGTGAAGTAAAGAACAAAACAGAAGTATCCATTTTAGAGTTAATGCAGACTCATAGAACGTATCCCTAATGCACATGTGACCATGCTTCCTGGATTAAAAAAAGAAACAAACAAGCCATACAAACAAACAAAAGCTTTCAAATCTTTACGTGAAAACTCACAGGAACTGATGGATTTTTCTCATTCATAGTAAGCAGGTTTAGCTCGCTTTTTTTTTTTTTGCGGGGTACATGTTCCGGGAATAGAACCCGTGTCTCCTGCATGAAAGGAGGACCAGTGAACTACCTGTGCACCCTTAGCTTGCTTTTACACAACCTAAAATGATTTTTCTATTCATGAAACGTCTGAATCCCCTACTTCTTTACTGACTCTCATAAGATGGCCTCAAGCTATAAAGTATTTCCCAGAAAAAAGAAAATGAAGCTATAGATTGGGATTTCCTCAGCTTCTTTTCATTAAACCTCTTTCTCATCTGTTATATATAATAAAGGAGAGTTCCTTCAGCTATCTAATGGCAATCTTTCAACCTATGTTCTGTATCCTATCCTCATCAAAATTCTCAGAAATTTGGAACTAGTTTTTACACCTTTTTTCCCTTGTATTCTTGTTCTCTCTCTCCTCTCTCTTTCTCCCCCACCCCGCCCCCACTGAAACCTTTCAATAAGTAAGTTAGCCTGTATATCCTCTCTCAACTTAGCGCGCGCGCGCGCACACACACACACACACACACACACACACACACACACACACACACACACACACACACATCTTCCATCAGCCTCACTTGCTCCTTCAGGTACCTACTCAATGTAGCTTAAGTTTTCAGAAATGTTACCTGCACTAGCTGCTTCTATTTTCTCATGTTATACCAACACTGTAGCTTATACTAATATGGTTTCCTCTCTCACCACAAAAAATGCCTCTTCTGATATTATCAATATTTTTTATGTTGCTAAGTCATCTTCCTTCTCCTTATAGCACAATTTTTTCCCTATTAGCTAATCCCTACCTCTTTGGCTTCCATGACATTGTGAGCACTTGTCTTTTTCCTTCTTCTCTGGCTCCTCCTTGATTTGTTAGTCTATCCTCCTCTGTCCACCTTTACATTTTGGAAATCCTCCAGATTTGGCCCTATTCCCTTTTCTCAGATCACCTTTTACTATCTTTGTAAGTGAGCTTATTGCCATGTTTTAGAATAGCAATTGTGCCATAAAATATAACAATAAAATCTCAGGGGCATAAATCTTGTCCATGCATCTGCAGGTCAGTCAGAGTTCAGCTAAACTAGACTGGGCTTGACTTAGCTTATCTTTAAGCTTCAAGTCAATTCCAGGTACTCTTATAACCTTCATGCTCCTTGAATCAGTAGCTCATGAAGGCTAGCAAAAGGCCAGAGTGCAATAGAACAAGCCCAATTGCACAATGATATTTCAAGCCTCTCATTGTGTCACATTTTCTAACATGCCATTGGTCAAAGAAAGCACATGGAAAACCCAACGTCTAGGCCTTTCTTGTGTATCCTTGCTTGGAGGTGAGAATGGAAGGAGGCACGTGTTTTGTGAACAATAGTCTATGTACTATTGTACATAGACTAAATACTTTTATCTTCAGCTCAAAATTTCCTCTTAACTTTTGTTTATATGCAGTGGTGTAATAGACATTTCCAACTGGCTTTTCAAGATACTTCAAAATCAACAATTTAAAAATCCACCGTCTTCCTTGCCAGAGTTCATCTTCTGCCATGGTTCCTAGCTTAATGAATAGCACCATCATTCACCAAATGGCATGAACCAGACAACTAGGAATATCCTCAACACCTTCCTCTTTCTAATTATTCCCCAATTGTTGTCATCCATTTTAACCACTAAGTATCTTTTAATTTTTTTTAATTTCTAGACTCAAATAGCATTTTAGCTACCATGATCTCTTGCATGGACTAAAGCAGTAGCCTTCTAACTGTTAAACTCACATCAACTTTGTCCCAACAAACCCAAATCCATTCTCAACAATGTTTCCCAAATTAGTTTTCAGAATAGAATTATAATCACTGCCTCTGCCCACTGACCACACACGCACATACACACACACATACACATACACACCCGCACATACCTAAATCCCTTCAGTAACTTCAGTAGTCTTATGTAATACATCTTTCTTCCTTTTCCTCTGTATCCCTGACATACTAATCTTTCTTCTGTTTCTGAAAAAATTCACGTGTCTTCCTGCCTTAAGGATGTCAGCCATACTCTTCCAACTTTTTGAATGATCATATTTTTTCCAGTTTCAGCTGGCTGTCCTTATCTTTCACAGATCAAATCAAAAGCCACACCATCTGTACACCTATGACTATACCTAGATCTGACTTGCAGCTTGAAGACAAGCTGCCCATTTCTGAATCTTTAACACCTAATACTTAGTGCAGTTCCAGGAGCTTAATAAACATTTTATCAACAAGCATTATTTGAGTTACTGAATAAAGGAGTAAACCATAGATTTATATTATCCTTAAAGGAGACTTAAAGGTAGTCTTGTTAACCCTCAGCCTTGTGTGTGAATCTTTTCTGCATCATTCATGTAGTTCCAAGGAAATTCATAAATTTGCTAGTCATTAAGCCAGTTAGTTGCAAAGAATCTAAAACTCCTGACTTTTGGTACACACTATCTAGAGGAAATAAAAAGCCATGTTTACTTAGAATTTAAAGGTAAAAATCAATAGTATAAGCAGAAGTTTGTTTGTCTATGATATTCTTAGAATAAGTAGTGTTGCTTGCATAAATTCAATAAAAAAGTAATATCCTAATTTCCTACCATTGGTAAATAAATTAAAGACAGGGAATTTTGTCATTGATTTACATCTCAAATGACAGTTTAGTTGCCTAGTAGCAGTCCTTAACCAATTTTTTTCTTGCTCCCACTGAATTCTTTGGTAAGTTGGGTGGACAGATGCTCAGCAGCTGTTGCTGTATGTCAGGAAGCAACTTCATAACTTTGACTCCCAATGAAATAAATATAAATTCTAGGTTATAGAAGCTCCAGTTTTCACATCAACGGTATGTACTGGGAATGCTATAATGATTACCACCTGATATATGCAGAGGGAAAGTGAGAACGAAAAATGTTCCATGCACTCCATGCCTTTCTGAAAAATGATAGCTTTCCCACAAGACATATGGAAAAAACTGCTTTCCTGAATGTGTAATGTCTCAGGGTACAGACACAGCCAGTGGGCTTGACAGATAACAGCAAGAAGAGAAATACATGAACATATCTCTTTGGGCTAAGAAGTAATAATGTATCTTACTAGAGTTACTGCCTCTATTAAAACTAGAAACAGGATATTAATTGCACTACTACAGGAGAAAAGAGCAAGGGCTAGAGCATGACTCCAAAACAGCATGGAAACTGTCACTTCCCAGTTCAGCGTTCTCTAATTAGGTCTCAATGCGGACTCCTGCTAATTTCAGTAATGAGCACTTCCCAAAATAAGTGATATTTAAACACATAGAAAAATCCCTGCATCTAAATTGGTCACCAGTTTAAATTCTAACTAGATGGTGGTGACTGCAAATTATAACACATCCCTCTAATGCCTGTGTGTTTACCAGTCGTGAGTTAATGGGTTCCCTCTGCCTCTTCCAAGCTCACCACCACTGCCATGGTGGCCAAAGTCTGCAAAGAAAGTGAGAACCAAACTTCAGCAAGACTGAGCTACCTTCTCAGTACAGAAAATTTTGTGTGGCAGGAAATAGAACCCGAACCAAGAACAGTGGTAGTCTGTGGTGCCATTTTTGCATTTTTCAATTTAGCTGGTTTGAGGAGTGTCTCTTTTCCTTGAAAGCCCTTCAACAAAGTTAACATCATTTACATGGACATAGAACATTGAGAGATAACGCCCACATGCATGTCTGGTTGTAGCTATGCATGGCTGTGCTTCTTTACTCAGCTGTGTCCACCTATCTCTGTATGTTTCTTTCTCTACGTATTTTCGGTGTAAATCTTGTTTTCCTCCTCAATCCCAGAACACACACACCCTTTAGTACTCATTTTTCTTTTCCTGGACTTTTTCTGATCTTATTAAATTTCCAAAGGCAGGAACTACACTTTTTTCCAACGGTAATGTCACTATGAACTTATAGACGCTAAATTAAAGTATACTTTAAGATTATAAGGAAAGGCTGTCAGTTCCAGCAGAAACAGTCTACAAGGACTGATTTAGTATCTATGATACAAAATTTGGGCCATGTCTGCCTTGAGTCAGAGGTGAATTGCTGATATAGAAGGAAAGGCCTCATATTCCATTTTACCTGACCATTCTCGTTCCCGAGCCTTTTGAACCTCCCTGCTACACTATTAGTAAAACAAGTAAATCCTAAGAGTACATCTATTTTACTATGGTAGTATTCCATAGGTTAGTGTACTAGGTTAAAAAAGCCTCATTAACAATTGCTAGGAAAGGCCCTGGAGATTTCCAAGAATTCATTTTACAATAATGGAAAGAGCATAACAATTTCCCCCCTTCTCCAATTTCAAATGCCTTGAAGCAAAGAATAAGAGGTTGAAAACACAGAAATGTATATGCTATCTTTCACAATGTCAAAAACATAATCATTTAAGGGCTCACCGTTAATTACTGAACAACCTGTATGGGATTAAAACTGCTTCTATTTTCAAAGTGCATATTCTTTTCTCCTCTGTCCGATAGAGCACGGCACTCTGTCACACAGCTCAAGTGAAGGATCAACTACTTTCATACTGGAGTTTCATAATTTCTCATGAAGATAGCAAGAATTGCTTCCTAAGGCCATCTGATATAGGCAAGGTATGATTGCTGTTGTCATCAATCTAATGTTGGTAGCATATATGTTAGGGTGAATAAAAAGCGTATTTGCTTCGCACATATTTGAAACTTTTTTATTCAGAGGTTGATGATTATTAACACATGTTGTCTTGATAATTAAGAAGTAACTAGGTCATTAAGAACTCATTAATCTTCAGAAATTTTCATCCCACTAGATCATGTCAGAAGTTAGAGCCGAGGGAAAATATGCCTTGCCTTTTCATTGGAAATGAAATAAAAGTCATCATGATAATAGCTTGGAATGTCGACCTCTGGTTTTTTCAGTTTAGATTTCAACTGCAGAAATACGAATACCTTAGAGTGGGTTCTTTCATTTTGATTAAAAAAAGAAGCTGTGTCTTCTAACAATGGCCCAGATAGAAATGATTTTGTTAAACATGTATTGTAGTTGGCAAAAAAGTTATAATTTTTCCATCTTAGTTTTATCTGTATTTGAGAAATAAAAATATTCTGTATTCCTTGTCAACTCCTAGTCACTTTCTATATGTTCCACATGTTCTCATGCCTTTTTACGTATTCTTCCTTTAACACAGAGTTCCTTTACTTCCACCACTCTTATTTCATTTTCCTGCCTATCTGCAACCTCTCCTCCAAGTTGCAAGGCCATTGCGTGGCTTTACAATTGAAAAAAATAATCTTTCTAGAAGTGAGAAGTGTTGTACCGGTCTAAGTAAAAGATTTATTGGCTTCCAAAAGCAAAGATTCATGGTGCAAGATACTTAGCACTAAGTGATCCTCCTTCTTGTCGAGTTGAGAATTTTAGCATCTTTCTGAAGGCTCATAGCCGTTTGATCCAGGCAGTAGAAAGAAATTTACAATATTTTTCTGTAAGAATGTTTTTATTAACATAATGATCTCAGAAGATGTGAGCCTGACAGCTCAAGAGACAGAAATATTCTGCTTAGCCAAAGGGTGAACACAGCCTGGGTCAGGAACAGGACACTCGTCTCTACTGCTGGCTTGGAGCAAATCTGCCTGTGTCAAAGTGCAGGCTGCTTCTTCACCCATCTGCTGAGCTCAGGCAGCCCTGATTACAACCAGCTGTGAGGGTGAGTGCTCTGCTGGAGAGATGGCCCAGCGCAGAGCTGAACCAGCTTACCAGCCTGCTGCAGGAAAGCACCATTAGGCTCTAAAATCTCTGTTCCCACCACCCTACTCAAGTCCAAATCAAAAAAATATACAGAGGCACAGTCTTTCTCCTTTGTCATCTCTTTCCCAACTTCAATAATGAAACCACTAATCAACTCTACCCGGTGTATTATTTTGATCAAGCAAAAAATAACAAGAAAAAAAAAAACTCTTATCCTCTAATACTTCATAATCCAAAATTTATTTTTGAAGGAGACAATTATCTCTGACAAAAAGATACAATTTTGCAAACATTATTTAGAAATCAGTGCCTGGTATTTTCTTAGTTCACACATTAGCTGGTGATAGATGGGAAATAATTTGTGCATAAAATTTATTAAGGTTCTATATCTCATGTTTCCACCTCTGAACTTCCATGGAAAGCCAATAAGAAGACACACAGTCACATTCAATTACAAGCTCACCCTTCTATTAAAATGTAGTAACCTAGAAAACCAAACATGTTGACAAAAGACACCTTTCCAAGACAAAACCAAGTTTAAAACACCAATGTTTCCTTAGAATAAAAAACAGTGGGATTTGCATTAAATAACCAAGACTATCTCATTTGGATGAAAATCTAAGGCTGTGCCAGAATAGATAGTAATAACTTCAGTATACATGGAAGTGATTGCAAACCACATATAAATGACCTAACAAATGCATTTTCTAAAAGTTACTTCTCTATAGCTAATTATACCTGAAATGTCCAGACACTCTAACACCAACCAAGATGAGGCGGGACTGGGAGAGAAGGAGATTCAGAATGGGAATTTCCTTTTTTTATTTTTTTCCCAAATTTCATATGAATATAGGACCAGTTTAACAAATTTCTAGGGCCCCTCCCATGGCTATGGAAGGGTCTACTATAAGGAAAGGGCCCTGAAGCTTAAGCTTCTTTAGTTTTACAGTAGATATGTTTCTGATTTTATTATATATTTTGATGTTCTATATTGAGGTCATTCCAGAAATTCCCATTCAAATGTGACAGATCCATTGATTCAAGTATACCAAGCAGTCTTGTTGATGCCTACTCATTTCTCATCTCCTAAAGTGAAATTGGTGATGCCAAGGCTCAAAACAGTAGATTTCTTGAGCCAGTTCTGATCCTATGGGGGAACTTGACAAAGCTTGTATCGTCAGCATGGGAACAAAGCCTGGTTAACCCTGCACTTGGGGATCTAGATGGATTTTCTGGTGCAACTTGTGGGAAAGTCATAGGGGAAGGTAGATGGAAGAAGGCAGATCTTGCCAGTAGAGATTCAACAGCATTGAAAAGCCAGCAGGAGGGAGGGGACCTCAAATGTGAAATAGCATCTAGGAGTTCTCATGGGGCCTGGGAGTGGGTTGTCAGTGTGTGGGCAGCAGAACAGAACACGAAGGCAGGAGAATCTGTTAAGAGAATAAAGATCTGGATGCACAAAGTTAGAATTAGGCAACAAGTGAGACTGCTATTTCCCAAATATTTCTGTCCTAACACAGGAAATCTAACATGGACTTAGGGCATAGGTAACAGAACTGGAATGCAACATAAATGCAAGTCTCAGTTTTATTCCATGTTTAGTTATTGGACCCCCTGTCTGAATATCCCCTTTCTGAATCTCTATTTTATGAGCTCATATAGCATCCCATTTCAACAGTTAAACTAGACAGGAATTTCTAACTTGTGTCTGTCAATTCATTCGTCACTTGAAAATTATTTATTAAATAGTTATTATATCAGGCAATGTTCTAGGTACACAAACCCTAACATTCGGAGCTTATATTCTAGTGAGAAGGTATAAAAACAAGAATAAACACATGAGATAATTTCAGACAGTGATAAGTGTTATGAAGAAAGTAACAGTAATGGGGGAAAGCATGTCCAGATTGTGGGATTGTTTTCTCTAGGGCAATGATCACGTAAGGGTTCCTATGAGGAAAGACCCTTAAGTCAAGACCCAAGTGATGACCCAGTCAGCCATATAACCATCTAAGGGAAGTGTTTCAGACTGGAGGAACAGCAATGCAAAGTCCCCTTACCATTGGTATGTTTGAGGGATGGAATCAAGACTAAATAGTGAATGAGACATGAAGTGATAGGAGAAAAATGTAGAGAAAGGAGCAGGGCATCAGATTACATAAAATTTTAGAGACTATGTTAAGAGATAGGCACTTTATTTCAATTGCCTAGGAAGTCATTGGGTGTTTATAAGCAGGGAAATGATGCAATCTTTTTTATTCTTCAAAATGATCACTCTTAAATTCTCTGAAAAAATATATATATTTATCAACATTTCTCTGGCACTTTCCTATGTCTGGCAGTTCTCCTCTGATTTCTGTTATACTGTTTCTGGATAACCTTCCTCCATGTAATGAGTCCACTCAGTCCCTGAAGTCCCGTTCTCTCTCTTTGTATTTGTTCCTATTGCAAACCAAGGCCAGGACTGATACTACAGGGAAATTTCAGGGTGACAAAAGACACAGGGGGTACAGAAGATCACAGCAGGGTACTATGCTGGCTGTCAGCTGTTCCCTGCTAGAATGCTGGTATTCATTTGTTTGGAGCAACTTCTTGTTAAGACTTTCAGATAAATCCACCATACATACAAAGCATGCTATGTAATGCTAATGCTATGGTAGAGTGAATGGCTGCCATATATAGATTTTCCAGTTTCAAATAATCAAACTGCAGAAATATCCACACAATGTTGCAACTGTAATGCATAACATTTAATATTCTTCACGTCAAAAGATGTCTCAAAGGTGGGCAACAGTGGCAAAGTTCTTGCCTGCCATGCCAGGGACCCAGGTTCAATTCCCGGAACCTGCCCATGTCAAAAAAATAAAGATGTCTCAGAATCTTGCAACATTGCATAGTTATAGTTACAAATATCAGTATCAGCTCAACGCTGGATTCATGGAAACTGCTGTTCAAGAAATTCTGTGCATAGTCATACAGCTCAGAATCTCAGAGAAAACAATAACAAAATAACAACAAAAAGCCAAAAATTCCTAGATACATGTGTAAATAAATTGTTTCCAAACTTATTTCTCTGGGATTCACATGATAACAAAAGCTGTACATAAAAATAAAATAGACTCTAAACCTTTAAAATGCCTAGGTTGTTTTTGTTGTTGTTGCTTGCTAGTGCTTTTTTCGGTACGGGAGAATGATTTGGCCTTAACAAATTGCGAACTTAACAGTACAGAATGAAAGATTCACATTTAATATGTATATTAACAACTTGTAAACTTTTGTTCAAGCATAGAATATTCAGCTCTAGCTCAAAGAACTGCAAAGCCAGATTAGGGTTGAAGGCCAAAAAAGGTAAAATGCAACCTCCCTAAAGCCAGAGTGGTGTGTTGGGTTGAACGATATGTATAAAGAATTGATGTTTTTTATTCTCTGTACATCAAGTTAATCCTATCAGGAATACATATTGATTTACATTTCACATCTAACTTTCTTAGCTTCTGTCAAATTTAATGAATGTTGATGCACATATTGATTTCTCTAGCAAAAGAAAATTAACAGGACATTGTTCAATTTTGACCTTTACTTAATGAGCCATGTATACATCAAAAGCCTTTTAGAACATGTTGTTGATCAGGCACAGAGCTTCAAAAGCAGTCTATGTACCAAAAAAAAAAAAAAAAAAAAAAGAAAGAAAAAAATAGACTTTTAATAATCCCCCAAACTCATAATTACTGTAGAGAGAGCTCAATAGGAATGCAAAAGGGGGTAGTTCCCTTGCCAAAGTCTAGGCAATGAGATATCTTCAGTGGCTTGCAGAAAGTGGAAAATGGGATATATCTACTTATAATTCAAATGCCATCTTTTACAAGGCCCTGAGGGGAGTTTACTTAATAGCAATGCTGAATAAATCCTCTGGCTGTGTACCTTTATGTCTAAAAATAAGTCCCAGCACATGTTTGTTTAAATCATTGCTACTGGAAAAAGCATGACATTAGTTTTGATGTCCTTTTGGGCAAAAATTCAGTTCCAGATCATCAACAAGAAATCACATGAATTTCTCTTGATCTGCTGCTTCTCATTATCTTGTTTTTTTTCTTCAATGTGTACTTTGTTTAGAGTACCAGGGTGCAAGAAAATAATCAAATAATTTCTTGGACCCCCTGAATAAATAAATGCCTTATAATCCAAACAAGGTACAGAGGGGAAGAGTTGAGATCAAATGTTCCATTTAAGATCATATCTCATTAACAGAAATTCAAGAAACATTTTGCAGGATTTTATTTAATTTTAATTTCAGATTGTTCAGAAGCAGCAGCCTATTATTAAGTCTTATATATAGTTTATAATGTAGAAGTGTGTGATAGTGCTATTTGTTGTAACAAGATTCTGTTAACACAAAGCTTAAGTTATTGGTTTAGAGCTACAAGCAAGTCCAAATTTTTTTGCTAAATTAATAAATTTTGAAGTTCTTTGCAACTGTCTACTTGACATCTTTCCTAGAATAGATTAAGAAATTCTCAAATTCAATAGGTCCAAAGGCAAATGGAGTCTGGAAGCATTAAAAATTGTGGAAGGAAACTGGATCTAAGTGACCAAGAATCTTAAGAGAGAAAAGAAGTCATCATGTGCTTTGCAGAAACATTCGAGTTTCCTAAATATTAAACTCTAAATTCTTTTTAAAAACATCTACATTGCTTATCGTTTTCAGATATATTACATAAAATAATATATATATGTAAGTAAAACTGGGCAGTAAATATTTCTTTTCATGAAATGAATCCGTTTGGTCAGTGTGTATACCATTCTGAAGCCCAAGCTACTATAGAAAATCACCTGGGGAGGCTTTTGTGAATATTCATAAATCACAATCCTGACAACTTCAAAAAAAAAAGCATTGAGGAAATCCCAAATTTATTGGGCTTTCTCAAGTATTTCTTCCTAATTTTTTATCTCTAGTCCAATTATGACTTCTTTCCAAAATTGGACTTTTTAGTCTACCTTCCTTATAATAAATGTAGGTACAATTGAAAATAGTGTGGGGAAAATTAACATCTTTTGCATTTTCAGGCGGCATGTAGATTCTTAATATGTTATCAATATTTCTATCTAAATGAAATATTTATAATTCAAACACTGACCTGATTTCAAGGTCAAATCCCAGGCTTGCCTCCTACCTTATATCCAAAGATTCTTAAAATGTTATCAATATTTCTATCTAAATGAAATATTTATAATTCAAACACTGACCTGATTTCAAGGTCAAATCCCAGGCTTGCCTCCTACCTTATATCCAATACTGACTTTGTGTAAAAATAATTGAAGTTGGTGATTGTTGACTAGGAGATTCCCATCTCTGTCTTGAATCATATTCTCTTCAATTAAATTCCATTGGTTTCCTAAAAAGTAGTCTAAAAGAGCAGTCTTCCTGTGAGATACATTAAGCAGTAGAAACAAATAATCAAATGACATTTCGGAACATTTTTATTCAGAAGTCTTAAAAATAGGTTAGGAAGTCTATGGGATGTTCACACTGTAGTCTCTCCTGGAGCGGAGAAAGGACCATAAAACCACCAGAAATTCTGTCCAGTTCAGCGAGTCTTTAATTTTATTTCTAAAATGTACTTGCAATATAAAGGCCCTGTAAGACCTATGGAATTGGGAATGGTTTTATTTTTATACTAATGATACATTGTAGTCACATGATGTTTTTCCCTCCAAGGATCTTGGAGAGTTTTCTTGACATTTTCTAATTAACTTTCTTTGCATTTCTCAGGACATGTTATTATCCACATTGTAGGCACAACAGAGTTCAGTGTCAAGAAATAAAAAAAAAAAAAAAAATCAGTGAATTTATACTTATAAAGCTTGAAGACTCAAATCAACAAAGTACTTGCTCTACTTCCCATTAAGGCAGAATTTACAGAGAAGGCAGCTTCACATAATTCTAAGTCGTTGAGAGGTAAAAAGAAAAAAAAGGAACATTTTGAAGTCAACCATCTGAATCCCTATGCATGGTACTTGCTTCTTATCTGCAGCACATTATCTAATGTGATTCAGGAAGCAGTCTCCAGGGAGCAATCCCAAATCAAAACCAGTGGACAGTCCAAGCGATGTATGTAGTATAGATTCCATTCATCTCTACTAGTTATTTTATTGTATTTTTAAAGTTGTATTTTTTAAGTCCCATTTAAATTTATTAAGGGGAAGGGACAATGTGGAAAAAATGTTAATGACAACTTAAGGCCAAATTCTGGTGAACAAAGTCTATTTCTATTTGGATATACCACACTTTGTAACTCAGTGGTATGCCAGCCTCACAGCGTTCTCCACGTGGAAGCAGAAACTGCAAGCAGTGAAGCAGTTTCATGAAAATCATGAGTCTCTATCAACAGAGAATTTTTATCCATAGTTTTCTGTCTGCCAAACCAAATATGACACTTCAGGATGTTTTTATGCAGGGGGGGGATATAGTCATTAAAAAATGTGTGTATTTTTGTTACATTCAACTCTGTTTCTAAATGTAAGGTAAATATTCTATCAAATATTCTACCAAAATAAAAAGACAAAAACTTGTAGCTTTTCCATTTCAGATTTTGTCTACTTATTTATTTTTCTTAAAGAATGAAGACAAACTTGTGATTGAGCAGGAAGTATAGAATAAAAAGCTAAGAACTATCTGGACTTCAATCCAGTGGAATCACAATGACTAAAATTTGCATCTGTGCAGGGGCAAAAGAAAGAGAGAAAACAGATGAATAGATGATAGATGATTATAGAAAAAGATGATGATGGTGATGATGAAGACAGACACAGTGATAGATGTAAGATAGACAGATGATAGATAGATATACAGTGACAGACAGACAGATAAATAGGTATATAGAGCTAGAAAACTGTGAAAGAAGGTGATTCCATGGCCAGTAGCTCCTATAAATCCACCCCTACTATAGATTAACAACTATAAACGTTGGACAAAATACAGAAATGGAAATTGTTTCAAGGAACCACAGAGTGAACAAGAAAGTACAAAGGTTGGAAGAGGAGTATTTGAAAGAAGGGAATGGTACTGTCTGAGTTTTCTATTTTATAGCTTTTAGCTGAGGGTAGTCTCTAATATTTCAGGTCGGACAACTATAACTCTGTTAAGAAACCTCAGCCTTTATGGCTTGATGAATCAAAACAGAGTTTGGGGCAACCATATCCCTTGGAAAATGAGAGAGTAAATTTCAGAGAGTCAGAAAGGGGAAGCCTCAAATTCTATATATACACTCAATCTGAATCACTGACCGACCCTTAAACCATACATTCACTGTGCAAACTATAAGCAGCTCAGGAAGATCTAAAGAACTCCAATTGAATTTTGAGTTGCCACTACTTGCAAGGGAAACAAAACAATTCTCAGCTTGAGTAAGCTAAATTAATGGCCTAGTAAAACAAACAAAAACTCTTAGAAGAACATGATAGGTACATCGTCTCGATTCACAACATCCAGGATACAATCTGAAATGATTCCACATAAAGAAGAGATAGATAAATATACGTTATGCCATTCAAAAAAGACAATGAACAGAGAGAAACCCCAAGATTACCCAGATGTTGGAATCAGTACATAACACTCCTAACACATATGCTCTAAACTGTGAGGAAAATCTGCTCAGGTTGACAGAAAATCTCAGTAGGGAAATAAAAAGTATAAAAAAGGGGCTTAATGGAAATTCTAGAAATGAGAAACATAGTATCTAAAATATTCACTGGATGTGAATAACAGCAGAATGAAGATGACATAGGGAAGTTTCCTGGAATTTGAAAGCAGATCAATAAAAACAAAAAACAAAAAAAGAAAAAAAAAAAAAGACCACTAATGACCAGAGACTATTTTAAAAAAATCTACCAAACATGTACTTGGGTCCCAGAAGGAGAAGAGAGAGAAATGGAACAGAAAGTATATTTGAAGAAATAATAGCTAGAAATTTGCAAAATTTAACAAAAGGCACAAATTTACATATTTAAAAAGCACAGCCATCACCTAGCAGAAATCATACTCCCCTCCTCCAAAAAAAATCTCACCTAAGTACATCATAGTCAAATTGTTATATCTTCATATAAATTTAAAAAATCAGCTTAATCAATCAATCAAATTAATCAATCAATTAATTAATTTAATTAATCAATCTCAATTTATACAAAAATAGCCACTGGGATTTCAACTTATGCCAGTCAAACTCTACCCTGTATCTGGGGCATCACTGGTGAGACTGACTTTTCTTCCCTTTCCCTGGCAACAGCGAACATTGTACCAGCTCAGGGTTCTGGGTACCAGCTGATTTTTTCCGTCCTTCTTTTGTAGCATACGTCTTTTACCTAGTGTCAGAGTGGTGTGGAGGTCAGTTTCCTAAATTTATCTCCATCACAGCAGAGCTTGGCCTAAAGTCAAGGTAGGCTGGGAAGGTAAAAGAATATCTAGCCCTTCCTCCGACAGCAAAAGACTTCTGTTTCATGTCCCAGCAGGGTTTTGGCAACCACCATTTTGTAATGATGCAGGTAGTTGGAGTGCAAATGAGCTTGGAGTGCAAATGAGCTTGTCCAGGTGCTTCTTCTCCACCCTTTAGCCTGCAGACCCATGCTGCAAAGGGGGTTTCTCCTAGGTTTCCTGAATTTCCCTCAATTTACATATAAGCGTCCAGTGGAGATGTGTGGGTAATGGCTGCCAGATGGGCAGACTCCCCTTTTGAGTGGGGCTCCTGGTTTTCAATTTACTTTGAACTTCAACTATCATTTTATCCCATTATCAGTCTCTATAAAATTGTTAATATTTTCCCTTTGCCCACTTTCATGGCAGCTGACTCATCCTCCCATTCCCTGCCAAATGTTAACCAAAACATGTGACCTCCCAGAGAGACTTATCATTCTTTGAAATCCAGTTCATCTTGTTGTCTTGTGATTTGAGTTATGTGATGTACTAAAAAAAATGTGACATGGGTTTAAATTTCTTGTTGTGTTTCTTATTGGTAGGGTGGTAGTGATATTCTCCTGTGGCTTTCTACAGCCTTAATATAAGTGGAAATCTGAGTAAATTTTTAACGAACATATTTGACCTTGTATTTTTCCTTTGTTATCAGAAGTAATCAGGATCTGTATCAGTAAGGACAGACTATTTGATGATGTGATAAAAAGTGCCCCCAAACTATTACTGGCTTTAAACAACACTCACATTACATGTCCAATATAAGAGACCAACAGATCTCCTTAAATTCATTTTCACACTAGAATTCTGTTTGACACAGCAGGCTTTATCTGTAACTTTTTGATTAATTGTGGCAGGGAGAAATGAATTAAATGTGAATACAGAGTGACTATAATTTTAATCACTATTGAATGGACTCAACAACTTTTCATGAATCCTTTTATTATCTTTATAAATCTCTAAGTGCTTTCAAAACTATATCTAAGAGTAAAAGACAATGTATTTATATTTACAAGGGACTAGTGTTGGTTAACATCAATTCTTACAGAACTTGGTTTAAAAATAGCATTCATTTCTTTTTTCATGTGTGTTACAAACCAACCTTGTCACAGAGTTTGCTAATAGGAGTGTAGGCATACCTCATTTTATTGCACCTCACTTTGTTGTACTTCTCAGATATTACATTTTTTACAAATGGAAGGTTTGTGACAACACTGCATCAAGCAAGGCTATCAGCACTTTTTCCAACAGCATGTGCTCACTTCATGCGCATATAAGACAATAAACTTAATCAGCAAATGTGTGTGTTCTGACTGCTCCATCTACCAGTCATTCACACAATATTGAAATTAGGCCAATTAATAACCTTACAATTGTCTCTAAGTGTTAATGAGAAAAGAAGAGTTGCAAATCTCTCACTTTAAATCTGAAGCTAGAAATGTTGACTGTTAGTGAAGAACGAATGTCTAGCAGAAAGTTAGACCTCTTGTGCCAAGCAGTTGGCAAAGTTGTGAGTGCAGAGCTCTTAAAGGAAATTAAAAGTGCAATCCAGTGAACACACAAAAGTTAAGAAAGAGAAACAGCTTTACACCTGATAGGGAGAAAGTTTTAGTGATCTGGATAGAAAGTCAAACTAGCCAAGAAAGTCAAACTAGCCACAGTATTCCCTTAAAGCAAAATTAATCCAGAGCATTCTCTTCAGTTCTATGAAGGCTGAGAGAGGTGAGGAAGCTACAGAAAAAAAAGCCTGAAGCTAGCAGAGGTTGGCTCATGAGGTTTAAGGAAGGAAGCCATCTCCACAACATTAGAGTGCAAGGTGAAACAGCAGGTGCTAATATTGAAACTGTAGCACGTTATCCAGAAGATCTAGCTAAAATCTTTGATGAAGGTGGCTACACCAAACAACAGATTTTCCATGTAGACGAAACAGCCTTCTATTAGAAGAATGTAGGCAAGACAGTCTTCTATTTGTAAAGCCTCTAGGATTTTCACATCTAGAGAGAAGTCAAGGCCTGGCTTCAAACCTTCAAAGGACAGGATGATTGTCTTATTAGGGCTTCAACTACAAGTGAAGCCAATGCTCATTTACCATTCTGAACATCTGTGGGCCCTTAAGACCTATACCAACTCTACTCTTCTAAATGGAAAAGCCTGTATGACAACACATCTGTTTACAGCATGATTGACTGAATATCTTAAGCCCACTGTTGAGACCCACTGCTCAGAAAAAGGGATTCCTTTCAAAATATGCTTGCTAATAATGCACCTGGTTACCCAAAAGCTCTAATGGAGATGTACACTGAGATGAATGTTGTTTTCATACCCTGCTAATACAACATCCATTCTGCAGCCAATCAAGGAGTGAGTCCAACTTGCAAGTCCTATTACTAAAGAAATATGTTTTGTAAAGCTATCATTGCCATTGACAGTGATTCCTCTGATGAATCTGGGCAAAGTAAATTGAAAACCTTCTGGAAAGGATTCACCATTCTAGATGTCATTAAGAAAATTTGGGATTTATATGGAGGAGGTCAAAATATCAACATTAGCAAGAGTTTGGAAGAAGTTTATTTAAACCCTCATTGATGATTTTGAGGGGTTCAAGACTTAAGTGGAGGAAGTAACTGCAGATAAGGTGGAAAAGCAAGAGGACTGGAATTAGAACTGGAGCCTGAAGATGTGACGGATTTGCTGTAATCTCATGATAAAACTTTAATGGATGAGGAGTTGCTTTTTATGGATGAGTAAAAAAAGTGTTTTTTTGAGATGGAACCTACTCCTGGTGAAGATGCTGGAAACATTCTTGAAATGACAACAAAGGACTTAGAATATTATATAAACATAGTTGACTCCAATTTAGTTGGAGTCAAATTCTGCTGTGGGTAAACTGCTATTAAGAGCATGGCATGCTACAGGGAAGTCTTTCATGTAGGGAAGAGTCAATTGATGGGGGAAACTTCATTGTTTTCTTATTTTAAGAAATTGCCACAGCTACCCAACCTTAAGCAACCGCCTGTCAGATCAGCAAGCAACCATGAACACTGAGACAGGACTCTCTACCATTTAAAAGATTATGACTTGCAGAAGGCTTAGATGATGGTTAGAATATTTTTTGCAATCAAGTATTTTTCATTAAGGACAGATACATTGTTTTATTAAATATATAATGTTATTGAACACTTAACAGACTAAAGTATAGTGTAGACATGAGTTTTATATATACTAGGAAAACAAAAATTTTGTGCGACTCACTTTATTGCAGTATTTGCTTTATTGCAGTAGTCCAGAGCTGAACTCACCATATCTCTGAGGTGTGCTTGTATAGATAGTAGTACAAATAAGACTAGGTTTTGGCCAACACTTACTAGATGAATATAAAGTTAAGTTATTTTCTGTGAGAATAAAGTGGTTAGGAAAAAATAAACATCAGATGATTCTCAGGTTTTAAAGTAGGATTTCAGATAAAAAGAAAGTATTATTTCATCTGGAAAAGAGAAAACGGAAAGATTTATTGGCTATCACTCAAGAACCAGAAGGCCTTAACACAGATGTTCTCCCATTTCTTGTGAAGAGACTTTTGTGATCCAAAAATAAATAAATAAATAAAAATGGTCTCCTAATAAAGCTAATAAAGCATTGGAAATTTAGGTTATAAGTCAGAAAAATCTCCTGGCAGTTAAGATCTATTAAAACTTGAAGTGAATTTCCGAGGACTTTTTTTAGTTCCATCTCTGCAGTTCTTTCAAATTAACGTAATATCTCATCTGTCTGAGTTTTGTTTTTTTTTCTTTCCCAGTACTGTCTGGAGGGATGGATTCTTACCTCATAAGATCCTTTCCTATTTAAACATCTTAAGTCCTTCCTGGAAAAAAATTATACACAGCTTGGTTTTAAGTAATGCTTTAAGTTTTCTCAAAATTTTTAATATTCGTGTTCTGATTTGATGATTACAACTCTATACAACAGGTCTACAAGGTAATAGTTTTCTCCTTTAGCAGAAAATGGGACCAAAATTTGCTCTCTTAGAACTCTACAGCCTTGATTCAGTTCTTTATCATCATAGGCATTTACAGTTTGATGTTGTAGTTTGGAAACTGGGGAGAATGCCATCTAGATGAAGAATCCTAGGTGTTATAGCCATAAATATTTGGGGTTATAAAGCCCAGTTAGAAAACTAAATAAATAAAAGATAATCAGTAATATACACATACACACATGCATACATACACACACATACACACTCATGCATATATATCTACACTACTATACATATATTAAAATATGCATACACAATACATATATATGTAATTGTGTGTGTTATAAACAAAGTAAACATTGTTTAATAGCCAGAATTTAAACACAAATGAATGTAGATATACAAGGTCTTATTCCAATTCCTTCTGCCTATCTCATGGGTTCTGTTGTGAAATGTATCTGAGATTCAATATTGAAGTCATCCATACCACTTTATAGATCACCGTCCCAGACATTTAAGCAGAAGTGATGTGGGGAAGTGGACATTGGCATTGGTAATTTTTTTCTGAAAAGTTAATCAGAAAATTTTGAAAATCTACCATTTAAATACCTCAGCCTTTCATTTTAACTCTACCCCATTGGAACCTCCAAAACCCAAATATCCCTGAATTAAACCACAGATTAAGATATGTGGTGTTCTGTCACAGGCATTTTAAGTTTTTCTAGTTTTCCACAGAGTTTGCAACTTTTAAAATAATAACAGCCCCTGTTCTTTTTTTCATTACCTATTAATAAGAAACTTGCAACAACATAAAACTTAAACATAAGACCTTGAATCTTAGTAGCGATTAAGTATAGTTGGACAGATATTGTGCCTTTGCTGTTACGGTGTTTGTGTATCAAGTTTCTGGCAGGATAATCCTGGCATTAGAAAAGAAGAATTCCATCTATAGAGTTTTTTTTTTTCAGGAATTATCAGCGCCAGGCATGGTTTTAAGTTACATTTTAACAGTGAGGTGGGGAAACAGTGCCCCAGATGGCAGATATAAAATGTGCCATAAATTTTAATGAAGCAAATAAGTCACTAATAACCCTACTGCTAACAGTGCTATATTTGGGACCGACCTTAATAAAGGAAAATTAAAAAGGCACATGCACCCCTTAAACAAGTGCCTAAGATGCCTGATATAATTTACTAATTCAACTATTCACACTCTGATTGTACAGCCCCTGGTCAAATGCTCAAGTACAGCTGCTTCATGTAAAATAAATAAATAATAAATTTATTGACCACCAGATGTCCCAGCCTGTAACGTGTGCTGGTAGATACCAGGTCACTCAAAGTTCAGCAGATTTCCTAAAGTCATAGATATTTGTGATATTTTGGGGCTAGCAACACTAACTTGGAAACCATACATACACTTTTTTTTTTCAGCCAGAGCCCAGAGATAACCTTGCTTTCTTTAAGCCATGCAATCTCAACCAATGGCTTTTTTTCATGAAGCAAATCTAGCAAATAGGCTATAGGTTAAGAATTCTGGAAAAGGGTAAATGGGAGTTTTCCACACTTTATTGAAACAATGGCTGGGGATTCCACAGGCTAGGCATCATTAAGTCTTTCCCAACCAAAATGATTAACTTGGATATGGTAAATGAGTGCCACTTTTTAGCTGGGATAACTGATGTCCAGGGAGCTAAATGATTCAGCCAGCAAGAAGGAGAGCACAGAATAGGCTCAAAAATCAAATGCAAGATGATATAATAATGTCCATATATAGTGTGCACAGTAATAAAGTACATCACACATTACATGCATTATTAAATATACCCCAAAATAGAAAATTTTAAATATGAGATAAAAATGAAATGAATAGTATTTTAAAATATCTTACTAATTGTGATAGCTTAATTATCCTTAGCTAATTTCTCAGGCAGAATATATTGTTAAAGCCAGGATCATCTTTAACCATGGTGTATGCAAACCTATATTTAAAGTAATCGTCCTTGTAATTTTCATTCTACCGGGCTGCATTCATGTCAGGTCTGATTACATCATCATTCTTTTTCACTTCATAAAATATTTGATGAATAGCTTACACTAGACAAAGGAGTGTCAACTCTATTACTTATCGTTTGCTATATTTACATGGTTTGTATTATCCTGAACCCAGATTGACACTTCAGGACTCTTTTTAAGCCACTTGCCCATTTCATAGAGGTTTAGTTCAGTTAAAACAAGACAATATCTTCTAAAATCCCATTTAACTAGGGGCATGCAAATTTCAATATATCACACACTTTGAAAGCAAATACCTGAGAGGACACCCAGGCAGCCCCTCTGTGTGGTGGACCCTCCCTCCACCTTCCCTATTTATTCTTTAACACATGGGGCATCTCACAAAAGGATGAAAAGAGGGTGCCAGAGTGAATCAGTACATACATTATGTACATTTCCCTACTAAACCTCATTTCTCTTATTTTTAGATAAAATGAATATAAGTAGAGTTCTATTTTTTACCTCACATTTCACTTTTTTTTTTTTTTTTTTTTTTTTTTTGCATGGGCAGGTTCTGGGAATCAAACCCAGGTCTCAGGCATGACAGGCGAGAATTCTGCCGCAGAGCCAACATTGCCCGCCCACACTTCACTTTTGAGGTTATCCCTCTAAATGTAAATCTTCTCAAGGCAGGGTTGGCCTATCAGCCCCCTGTAGAATGATTCATACCTGATGCTCTGTCTCTTCCAATGGGATATTTTTGTTTGTCAACATGTACCAGTTACTCTCTCAAAATAATCCAAAATTACATTTGATGTTACATTATGTATTACTGAACTACTTGAATAGATTAGAAATCAGTTGCAGGAAAACATGAGCCAAATTGTGGCATATTTATATAGAGTTAAATACATAATTTGAGATTTTAGTGTCACATCTAATGAAAGGGAAAGCTCAAATTCATAAATGCATATATATGTATGGCTTTGTAACCTGGAGGTCCACATGAAAAAATACATGGCACTTATTGATTATACACCAGGGTATTTCAATAACATGTTTTTTATTAAGCAGGATTTTATAGCCTATTTTATTTAGCATTTGGACTGTGAACTTGCTTATATATTTAGATCATTCTTCCTTTACCTTTGATTCTAGATGAAATATATATATGGTATTCCATGAACACATAAGGATGATCCAAAATGATACTCAGATAGCCACAAACTCAGAGACAAAAAAAATCCCTGCTTCTACCAGTTATTAATAATACTTTAAATACAAATGAGAACCATGTCCCATAAAACTGAAAATGTAGTGTTTGAGACTATTGTCACAGTTATTACTAGTTACATTAGCCTTTGGGGTGGAAAGGGAAAGTTGTATTTTCAGTAATTTTTTATATATCAAGACATTATTTTAAATTACTTACAATCTTGTGAGTTCCCGACCTGATTCTCCATTTTCCTCCTAAATCTCTGAGTATATTTCACCAGAGTAATATGCCATAGGAGCCTTTCATTCCATGGGTGTCTAAAGACAAAAAAAAAAATCCATTTGTTACTAAAATAGACTGTATAGCAGCTATTCAGTTATAAACTGAATTTTTCTCATTTGTTTAATTTCAAATTGATATTTCTGGGATGAAAAACTAAGAATTCTGTTCTATTTCAATATAAAAGTAATTTTAATGTAAAAATAATTTTAATAGAGGTCATTTTAATCTGATGATGAGAGAGTGATAGAAGACACGGTAAAAGGCAAATTCTCCTCTTTAGAGCTATGAAACTTGTATGTCAATGTTTCCACAGCAGATGACCTAGCCCATCATTTATTTGTCTAACCCCCAGTCAAGAAATAGAGAGCACAATGCTTTCAAATACAACTGTACTGAAAATCAAAACATCAGAGAGTATCTAAACAGAACTGCCATTAGACAATTTTTTTTTTTTTTTTATCATTTGGAACCAGCTAAAGATGAACCTGCAGAATTGTATGAGAATGTGCACCTAGAATCTTATTCATGGAAATTCTCATACCTTCCCCATAGACATGTTTAATTAGCTGGGTCCTGTTGGGTTTCTTTGGTGGATTTTGATACAAATGGGGGAAAAAAAGGTCTTTTCATCTCTTTTTATCAGTAGTCCTCCAAAGCCAAAGCAGGTGCCTATGGGATTAAACATAATTACAAAGGGAGAGGGAGAGAGAAGGGGGCTAGATAAAAATTCCCAACAGAGCTGGAATTTGAGAACAGGAGCAGGTGCTGCAAGAGGCCCCATGTATCCAACTAATTTAAGCCACGATGTTGTGTAAAGGCCCAAATATCCATCTTTTCACTGGGGAGGGCACTGGCAGCCTGTGAGTACAAAGCCAAGCTGGCCAGAGTGATGCCAGGCAGGCTGCCTTCAGCACCATGGCTACCAGCGCAAGCAGACCTTGTTTCTCTCACTGACTCCTTTGTTGGGTGGCAGCCACATGAAACAAAGTGCCACTTCTTGTCATTGTACATGCGCATGCATAATAATCCTCCTTCTGGCTTATCATCATGAATTAGCAATTACTCCATTATTAGATGGAAGAGCGGCTGCAGGTGACAAAGCACCCTCACTTCTAGTTTATATTTCTGAAACCCTTCATTTGGTTTTTCAGTTTTGGATTGACCTCTTCAGTTAGTGTATTCCCATTGTGAAGAAAATTCTATGATCCCATAGAAAACTGGTTTCTTTCTTTATTTGGAAGGTCTGACATATGGCTTGATGGAGGGGGGCGGGGGGGTGAAGAAAGTACTGAAAGGAATATGGACAAAAAAGGCCTTCTTCAACTGAGAGGACACCTGGACTACACAAAGAAGACACAAACTTTAAAACTCTCACCCACCCACTGTGCCAGAGCAGCTTTCCAGTGAAAGCTAAGGTTATTCCAAGCCACAGAGACTCTGCCTGGACTCTCATTTAAGATCCACTATTTACTGAAACATTCAAAATAATGCCACTTTTTATCTAGCTGTACCCATGGTTCTCTAGCATTTAGAGAATGAGAGGGAAACTGGGAGATTTTAGTTCTTGTTACCTTATGCTTTCTATACTCAATGAATAGAGAAGAACTTTAATAGTAACTTGTAAATTATTTTGATGACTCTTGAAAGAAGGAAGTTTTTTTTAAACTTCAGAGAGAAGAATAAAGCCTTGTTTTTAAAACTAAGCAACAACATCTTTTCTGATCTTGAAGGAAAATTAGAACAAAAAAATGTTAGTTGTTTCCCAATATGTCATGGGGTACCACTTATTGCATAGTGCTGTATACCATTATGTAATAGAAATATTCTATTTGTAAAATCAGAATGTCTGTTTTAATATTTCTGTCTTGTCACTAGGAAAAAAAACAAATGAAGGGATTGATATTTTCAATGTATGAAATTGTAAAAGACTTTATTAACTATTAGACCATATATTTCACGTAAGCACATGGGTACAGTCTTTTTCTCTTTATATAGCAAAAAGTACATCATACAGTACCTGAAAACAGTACCTGGCTACTCTAAACCCAATATTAATATGAAAGAAATGTTAGGACATAAGAGTTTGATGAACATAGATTTAGGATACCAGGAGGGAGCCTTAATTGGGCCATCATTAGCATTTGGCATTTCAAGATATGTCAGGGCATGTAGGGGAAAATGAGGTAAATCTGAAAAGTTGAAGGATATTTTATTTCTATGTATATGTGTTTTAAGGGAATGAATAAGAGCCTATTATTTTGGGCAACTGGTTCTGAGAATAGAGAGTAAATGAAGGGAATCTTTTCAACTTCTAAAACAATTTATGGAATGGAGAAGAAATTTACTCCAAGGAAAAAGTTCTGGTGTACTAATTTTATTCAGAAATACCAGATGGGTATTAGCAGGAAGAAATGGGAATGGAGATAAGATCTTCACCAAGGAAATTGTCTTCCAAATCAGCCCTAGAGGATTTAGTTCCAAGATTCTAAGAGGGACCCTAAGTAATAAAAATAAAATTAGTCAAATGATAGAGCTAATCAATGTGGAGTTCTGTAAGAAATAAAGTGAAAGCTAGCCTCTTTGGGGCCTAATAAAACAATTGTAATGGGAAGCAGGTCCTTCTGTTATTTCAGTGAGGCTGTCCCTGGGGCTGGACCAGGCCTTCTGTGCTGAGTCTAATTGCAGCATTGAAGAGAAGAGTGAAATCCTAAGGCAGTGACAAGAGCAATAGCTATGACTAGGACAGGTCAATCAACACACAGCCTGGGGAAGCTCCTTGGAAACCTTCGTAACAGCAGAGAAGAAAATATCAGAGGCCTCGAAGAAGAACCTAGGTGCCGTTGAGATCTTTTCAACATAGATAGGGCTGGAGGTTCCAGCAATTAATGTGAAGGGGCTTTAATACAAGGCAATTTTTTGTCATCACTGTTATTAGTCATAGCCCTAACTGCATCCTACAGCTCGGTCAGACTTGAGAAATCCTAGTTGAATTTAATTGCAATATACATGGTCTATCTATACCTACATAATGTATAGAATATATACAAATATTATTTCAGTTAGAGAAGGAAATTTTTGACATGATGTGTAATATTTAAATATCATGAACGATGATCTTTTTACTTAGAGTCTTTGTAAAGAAGTTACCTCAACCTTGGGAATAGAATGAAGAACCTTCAGAAAATATCATGGGGAAGTAGATGACATTGGCAAGTTCATTCAGCCTGATGAAAAGTCCATTCAGCCAGTTGAGCTGAACTAAGATCTTGGCATAAGCTTCAGACTAAAAACATCTGGCAGGCAGCTGAAGAGAAGTTTGGCTTTGAAACAGGAGGTATGAGGATTTTTAGAAGTATATAACTTCCCTAATTGGTAAAGGCAATGTCAACTAAATCAGAAACTCTTGAATTCAGTAACAATTTCAGGTTCCTAAGCTACATGGTTACCAGGCACAGATAGAGAAGGCATATGACAAGAAGTGGACGATAAGCTCTAGGCACTACCTACTACAACTCTGTTGATTTGAAGTACCTCAGAGTTGAGGATCTGGTATGAAATGTGTGTGTCAACTAAGATTGAGATTGCAGGGAAATCAGGGAAGTTAAGCATACTAGCCACGAATTGGGATCATAAAAGGAGATTCAGGATTCCATAGGCTTCTTACACTCAATGAATTAAATGGTCTATGTAAAGCTTTTGTCTCTGGGTAGCTCCACCTATATGGATTTGTTGTCAGGTATCTGACAGTGGGTCTAGAACTGCTGTATGTAACTCAGCAGAGCTGATAGGAGGATGAACCATAGGTGAAACACAGGAGAATGAAGACAGCTGGAATCTGCTGACTAAATCATATCTCCTCCTCACTGTATTTTACTGATATAGAACCCCCTTTGACTTTCTAACCTAGAAACTTACAGGGTAAAAGACTTCTGGAAAATGTATTTTCAGCCTTACCAAGTTGATATATCACACCAAGTATACTCCATTCCTCTCAACCTGACACCCATACACACTTCTTTTTAACATTTGAATTCCAAAGGAAGACAATAGCAAAATATATCCAACTAAGTTATTCCTTGTACAAACAAAACCACACTTACTTTATTCCCTAAAGAGAATACACAAGGTTAATTAATCCATTGTTGGCTGATGTTCATTACTCTTCTAGCTGAGCCTTATACCATTTTTGATATACTACACATAAATAGTGAGATACATACTTAACCACTGTTAACTGACAGTGGTTAGATTGGATAGAAATCATTTCGCAATTGGTGATTTGCTCATATTTGATAATTAAAACTTTCTTCTTCCAATACCTATTTCTTATTTCCTTTGCCCTCAGAAGGCAATTTAGCTAGTCTTGACTCTTTTCCTGGTAGGATGATCTAGGCCTCCATTGCTGAGGAATCTGGCTATTTGCACTCCTGCTTATAATGAGTCATCATTTATGGTTGACACTTATTACAAAAACATGGTAGTAATAAGAGGTTCACAGAAGTTTTCTTGTGTTCCAAACATACTCCTTCCAATATCCATTGTGCAGGGACAACCCAAATTCTTCCTGATAAGAATAAGATCAATCATCCTAGCCTCATGCCTCATATTTCAGTGGCATGAAGAGCCCAAAGTATCCAGTCAGCAAGATGAGTTTCCAGTTTAATAGACACAGTATTGTCCATAGCTGGAAACAGTCCCTCCTTGAAAACTAAGACTTCCGAACCAATAGATCTCAAAATTACAAGGATAAGAGGTAAAAATTGCACTAGTGGATGATTAAGGGCAATAAGAGGGGATTCACTGACATTTTATCCCTTGATTTCCAAACCTATGACTTCTGGCTATGGGATAAATGTATCATAAATAGGATTCAAAGAATATGTTTTGACCAGAAGACATTACTCCAACCCAACTGGCACTATAATAGGGTTCAAAAGGTCTTTTAAAATTCTGATTGCTCAGCCAATTCAAGTGATGGAGAACGTAATAAGATCAATGAATCCTGTCAGAACAAACATGCATCAATTTGGTGTTGTTTCTGGTCAGAAGCAATTGCTGTGGAGTATCATGACAAGCAATAAGGTATTCTGTAAGTCCATGGATAGTTGCTTTGGAAGAAGCACTGTGAACAGGAAAGGGAAATCCATATATAGAATAAGGATCTATGTTAGGGGGAACGAATACTGACCTTTTCCTAATGGGAATCATCTGCAACCAGAGGGCTGGCTACTTTCTCCAGAGCCCATTCTACAAGGATAGTGATGACTGGGGAAAGAAGCTGACTGACATTCTCAGAATGGATCTCCCTGTCCAACTTATTAAGTTCTTCTGTGATTTTCTACTTATGAGCATGTACAACAGACACAAATATTATTGCACTTTGTGTCTATTTGGAGAGGTCTATCACATAACTTCTTTCTTAGATCTTCTTGTCACTAATTTCCTAATGGTGAACATTTCTAATGTCTGACCAGTAAGAAAAACCATTAACCACTGTCATGAATTAATGTAAATCTATATCTCTGGTCATCTCCACTTCCCAATAAAGTTGAACATCCCTGTGCTCAGAGTTCTGGCTATTAGAAAGATTTACTCTCTCAATGTTCTTTCAAGGTCTCCCTAAGGTATGGCTATAATACTACAGACAGGATTCTTAGGTAAGTCCAACATATCAGGCAGAATCATCAGTAAATTAGGCTCCATTTTTTCTTGTGGTCACCTCATCCCAAGGAACTCTCCACGAGGTGATAGGTGATAGTTGAGGGTCAGAAGACAATGTAGCAAAAGCAAGAGCCATGGGGAGCTGAACTACTTCCTCATGCCACTTACTTGTGACTTCAGGTCTGCTCAAGTCCAATTTTATATATACCACTTCAATTTGATGACAGAATGCTGATGTGCACTCAACTTTATGGCTTAGAGGATCACACAACACCCAATTTATGATAGGCATTTAGGCCTCACAGGGAAACTTAGCGACCCCTGGAAAAGTGTTCAGTGTCTTCTAGGGTCCAGTGATAAGCCAAAAGCTGTTTCTCAAAAAGAGAATATTTATTTGCAGAAGGTGACATGGCATTGTTCCAAAATCCTGTCAGTAATTCATATAGAGACTTTCAAAAGGCTCTATATAGCATAACTATCGGCCCTATTTAATTCAAGGACTAATAGATCTGCTGAATTATGTAACCCAAGCTGCCCAGTAACCAAGACCTGTTACAATACATTCTCTTGCTTTAGATCACATTCAAAATCAGCGGTTTTTATTTAACTCCATAAATGGGTATACGTTGCTCTCAAAATACAAAGAAACTCACTAAGCATTTTGATTCTTTCTTAATATTTAGAGTGTTCAGATGCAGCAACTTCTTCACCTTGGAAAGGATATTATGCCACTAGACATTTCACTAAGGTATCTGGCCCTTGAATTTTAGTGGGATTTATTTTTCACCCTCCAGCACACATTTTTCTTTCTAAAATGTCCAGGATAATTGCTGCTTCCTGCTCACCAGGTCCCATCAGCCTGAAATCAGCATAGTGGTCTTTTATGGCACCTTGCTGAATGGAGTAGTGATAGATGTTTCTGTGGATGAAATTATGACAGAGAGTTGGAGGACTAATATAGCCCTAAGATAGAACAGTAAAGGTTTATTGCTGGCGCTGTGAACTGAAAGCAATATGCTTCTGGTTAAGTCTTTCATCAACATATATAAAGAAAAAAAATTAACAAAACAGTTGCATACCAGATACTAGGAGGTGTGTTGATTTGCTCCAGTAAAGAAGCCACATCTGCAACAATAACTAGAATTTGAATCACAGTTTGGTTAATTTAAAACAATCACTGTAGGAACTGTCTGTTTTTTCTGTTCAGGACAATGTGGGTTGCAATAGGTATCACAACCCCTGCATTCTTTGAGCACTTGATGGTGGCACCTGTTGGGAAAATCACTCCACATTCTGATTTGTAAACTCATCTTCTGTAGTTGCCTTCACACACTCCTTTTCTGCCTGTCTTTGGTATACTCTACCTAATACAACTCTTCCATTCTAAATATGGACCTAATTTCCCTAACACATGACACAGCCTGCCTGGCATGACCTTCTACCTGCCTCTTGTGGTTAGTCTTTTGTGACTCTAATTGGAAACAGAGGGTCTATATTAACATCTAGGTTTATCACCAACTATTATGTATGTAATTTTCTCTAATTTGTTTTGGTTATGTAAGTTTCTTTAAAAAGAAAAATGTCTCTTCTACACTATCAAGTCTCTTAGGCTTTGTATCTGCAACATAATTGGTGCTTGAGAAATATTTGTCGAATTAAAGACTTCATTTGTGAAAGGGAAGGATTAAGTGTGTCTATCCTGGGGACAGATTTGGAGAGTAGATTGATTAACAGCTGGTTACCTGTTTAGTAAAAGACAATGAGCGCAGATCAGCAGAAAAGCCCAGGGCAGAGTTATATTCGCTTTACAGGCTCGAGACCCTTTCATACCTGGACCATTCCTTATGAAGGTAGATGTGTGTGGCAAAAATACTAGAAGCACAATGAGATGAGATATTATTCTCGGGGATTGTACACACAGATATACACACTAAACGATATAAAGAGCAATGCAGCATGTGGAGACTAACCATATAACCTATTATCAAGACACTTTAAAGAGTGAAAGACTGCTGTTAATAATTGTTGAGACCGCATGCTAAACACAGGCATTCCCAAGCCACAAGGATATGAAGTCACCCCAGGAATGACAGTCACCCGTGATATATATAGCATTCTCAGAGCACTCAGATGATATTTAGAAAATGGGGCCCAAATGGGTCAGAGCCTGGAAATAACCTAATTCATGTGAACTACACACTAATCCATCCCTACACACATCATTGTCTGTACTGTGTTTGAAGATAGCACTCCTTTTCTCTCCATCCCTTTCCCCACTTCCTTCATATGTACAAATCCAGGATCTTTTATTTCCAGGGAATAAGACTGGAGAAATGATAGATGCCCTCACATTCACCAAAGAGAAATATAAAAAGTCACAGTCTTCCTGATACCTTGAACAAGCTGGATATCTTAAGGAAAAACACTTTTAGAGTTAAACTGCACCTTCAAAATCACCCTATGTAGCTCATTTTAAAAATATTTCACCCACTTTTTTTGGATCTTATCTTAGAAAAGTCACTCAAAAAGGAACCATAGTTAAAATCTCAATTTTTAACTGACTCAGCATATTGGAGGAATTGCTGAGCTCCATAACATAATAGTTTGCTTAGGGATTAATTTGTTGCTGCATTACCAGGGGACTCAGATTTAGATTAAGGTTGGAGCAGAGAAAGTAACAGAATTGTACCATTATTGAAAGGCAACCAATCATTTAAGGAACTATGCAAAGGTAAGACTTAGTTCAGGGATTCTCTGTGTCTTAGTTCCATTCAGCTGTCATTCTGCTATTCAGTTTGGGCTAATTGCTTAATCTTCAAATAACAAGCTAGTGGTTCATGGCAGTAGCAGATCTAAAAGGCAGAATCTAGGAATATGAGTTTGAAAAGCCACAGAAAATACATCATTCCACCTTCCTTATAATGAAATTTTTTCTTTAGACTACTTTAATAATCCTATCATATATAATCATTAATGACTAAAAAATGCCCTTTTAGTTATGATCACCACCAAAAACTTAATTGATACCCAATTAGTAAAGTTCCATTAAAAAAATAAATTTATAAGGAGGTTTTAATTCTGTCTCATCTTCGTAGATGCCTTATTGTCTTTTGTGTGATTTTTGTTCAGTTTTATCTACTATGGTTTAAGATGTTCTATGAACATGCAAATATTTAGCATCTACCATCCTTTGCCTACACCATTCTTTGTTAACTGATTATATTTGGTTATAAGAAGTTTTTAATTTGCCTTGTCTTTGGGAATGGCTTATTTTCTTATGTGTGATTTTTGTTCAGTTTGTTTTATCTACAGTGGTTTAAGGAGTTCTATGAATGTGCAGATATTTAGCATCTTCCATCCTTTGCCTACACTAGTCTTTGATAACTGTGATTATATTTTGTTATCTTATAAATGTTGCATTCAAAACTGCTTGTTTTACTCGACATATTAGACCTTTACACAATTATGTAAATTTTTTGTGAAATTTCAGTGCATTGAATTTGGGTTGGATACTCTTAGAAGTCAACGGACCTCTTTCCATCATTATAGAGCTCCACTGAAAACAAAACAAAACAAAAAAGTCTCATTAGTATGTTCCACTGCTTTCTAGCTAAAGAAAATAGGTGATGCAGGGTGAGCCGCGGTGGCTCAGCAGGCAAGAATGCTTGCCTGGAATACCAGAGGACTTGGGTTCAATTCCTGGTGCCTGCCCATGTATTAAAAAAAAAAAAAAAAAAAAAAAAGAATATAGGTGATGCAGCTCAAGCTCATTCCTGACACTGAAAAATCAGCTCATGTACGTGTTCTCCTAACATTGTGTCACTGGCATTTTAGTCTCCCCAAACAGCAAAATTTCTTAGAGATTCATGTATTCTTCCATGCCTGGAGAAAATTTGCTAGAGTTTTTCACTCAATCAACTACTGGATATATGGTACCTGTGATAGTTAGGTTCAGGTGTCAACTTGGCCAGGTGATGGGCACTATCACCTGGCCAAGTTGTTCTGTTAACGTGGACTTAAATCATCAGCATGTGAAATTCATCTATGGCTGATGACGTCTGCCATCAGCTAAGGGGAGGGCCTTCTGCAATGAGTAAGACTTAAAGGGAGAGGTGAGAAGAGAGAAAGAAGGAGTTCAGCATAGCATGGCACAGCACAGCTCAGAGCTCAGAGCTCAGAGCTGGCTCAGACCCAGATATTTGGAGATGCAGAAAGGAATCGCCCCAAGAAAAGCCATTGAATCCAGAAGTTGGAAGGAAAAGCCCAACAGACATGACCATGTGCCTTCCCAAATTTGTAAATTTTAACTAAATAAATCCCCTTTATAAAAGCCAATCCATCTCAGGTATATTGCATTCTGGCAGCCTTAGCAAACTCAGTACCCAAAAGATCTAATTTTGCAAATGTAGTTAAGCCATTATTCTCTTTGTCTCAAAAACTGTTCCCACCAAAATGCAAACCCTTCATTTGAAAGACTATATTGAAAAATAGTCTTAATCAGTTATAATTTTAGAACTGACCAAGTAAACCATTTGAATCTTTAATCATTTCTGAGACTATTCTTCCAAAAACACGTTTCTCTAATGAAAATTTCAAATATTTACCAAAGTAAATAAAATAGTATAAAGAACTTCCGAAGTAAATATTATTGTATGAAGAATCTCCCTAAACACATAATTCAATTTCAATAATTATCATCTCATAACTGAGCTTTTTCCATCCATATCTCCATCTACTCACCCAACTCCCAGACACTATGTCAATTCATTTGTTAATATTTTAATGTATATATCTAAAATATAAGGTTCTTTTAACTTCTTTTAACTTTTTATTTTTATATAATTTCAGACATAAAAAATTATGAGAATAAAGAATTCCTGATATCTTTACCCATATTTGCAAGTTGCTAATATTTTTTATGAATAATTTGAAAGTCAGTTGAAAGCATCATGCTGTTTTTCACTAAATACTTGAATGTGTAATTACTAAGAAAAAGGATATTTGGTCTTATAACTATAGTATGATTATTAATTTCAGAAATGTTAACATTGTACAATACTATTATCTACTCTGTATATATAGTCCATATTCAATCTCCATTATCCCCAATAATGTAAATTATATATTTTTCTTGATTCCAATCCCAGATCATTCATGAAGTTAATTGCATAATTGCATTAGCTCTACTTTCCCTTAATCTGGACTTCGTTGTTTTTTTTTTTTTCTTTTTTTTTGGTCATTCCTGGCCTTGATTTATTCGAAGAGCACATATCATTTATTTAGTAAAATATTCCTATATTTGGATTTGTCTCATGATTTACAATTATTAAATTGAGGTCATACATTTCTTAAAGGATACCCTAGAAGTAATATTGTGTTCTTCTCATTGCAGTGTATCAGAAGGCACATGATATTGGTGTGCCCTGATACCAGTGGTGGTAACTTGGATCATTTGGTTAACTGGTTAATTAGTTAAGATGTGTTTTAGTTTCCTATGCTGCTCAGAGCAGATACCATGGAATGAGTTGGTTTTAACAGTGGAAATTTATCAACTTATAAGCTTATAGTTTTGAGGCATTGAAAATGTACAAATCAAGGCACATTTTCTTCCTGAAGACCAGCTGCCAGCAATCTTTGGGTCCTCTGCCACATGGCAAGGCACATGACACCATATGCTGGTCTCTCACTTTTCTTCTGGGTTTTGTTGCTTTCAGCTTATTGCTTCTGTGGCTTTCTCCTCTCTCCCTCCTTCTGTTTTCATTTCCAATTATAAAAGACACCAGCAAGAGGATTAAGACCCTTCCTGAATGAAGTGGGCTACACCTTAGCTGGAGTAGCCTTGTCAAAAGGTTCTACTTACAATGGGTCCTCGCCCACATGATTGCTTTTCTGAGGTACATATAGCTTTAAACTTCCACAAAGTGGTATTTGCCAATTTTCTACACTGTAAAGTGATTATTTTTATTTTTTTTTAACATTAAGTTATTTAGGAGTGATAATCTGAGACCATATACCTATACTGTTTTCAATCAAACTTTTATCCACTACTGTTAACATCCATAGATTATTTTCTAACGCTATCATTCCTTCTATATTTATTATCGGCATTCTGCTCCAAAGCAGGGCTTTACCTTTTCCTCCATTTATTTATATATCCATTTATTTATGCATTATGAACTCACACATTCTTATTTTATATAACTGGTTGTGACCAACTACTATCATTCTTAAATTGTCCCAAATTTGGCTCTTCAAACTGTCTTGACCCTTTACTAGGTCTCTATCAGCTTTTACGTACTTTCTCACTTTCTGGCATAAACAACATATTATCCCCTACTCATGTTGTACTGCCCCTACTCCAGTCCTGTAATAATTTGCTCCAAGGGGAAATGGCTCCTTTTATTTTAGAACATAATTTAAAAACCGAAATAAAATATTTCGTATGCACATGGGACTGTTTCTGGATTTTCTATCACGACCCATTTGTTCCTCTATCTATCTATTCCTGCACCAGTACAAAACTATTCTAATTATAAAGGCTTTATGGTGTGTATTAATTTTGGGTCAGATCAGATCCCTCCACCCACCTCTCTATCACCACCATAACTCTTCTTTTTAAGGCTTTCTCTAGATATCCTTAATATTTGATTTTCCAAGTAAAGTTTATACTTGCCTCTCTTCAAAGATCTAAGGATAGTACTGTTATTGGGATTGCATTAAATTAATTAATTTAAACAGACAGACATCGATATCATATGTTGAGGTATATGGCATCTGTAATGTTCTTTATAAAATACAAATCGGATAATTTTTTATAATTAAATTCTTATTTATAGATGTTACCTACCCCAAGAAATGGTCAATGTCTTGCTAAACTTTTAAACAATTTAGCCTCGTTTAAACCCATCTTCATCTTTTCATATTTTAAAGAGATTAATGGGACAAGATATTGATATTGTTTCTGCTTGTATCACATCCATGAGCCATCATTCCTTAGTCCCTGGGAGCCTAGCAATTTTATCTCACAGAGGCTGTGAAACTATTTCTGTTTAGCAAGAAAAATACATTTTGGTAATGTCCATAGCAAGTTCCATCAAAAGAAAAGCAAAATTTAAAAAGAAAACTACATTTTCTTTTATTGTTTATTAAAATCTAAGAGTGACTCAATTCTCATCTCCCATTTTTCGATTGACAGTAAATAATGCCACAGAACTGAATTGCATGCATCAACTCATTTTCCCCATCTGTTTCCAGGAGCACCAAGTTTGTTGTTGTTGTTCTTTACTTCTCTTTTCTACAAAATCACCATCTCCTTTCTCTATTACAGCCTACCACACCTTAATTTGTTACAAGTAAAAACAACCATGTCACTACATGAATATATATTTCTTAAATTTATCCAAAAGGAATCAAGATGGCCTATAATACGTTCACCATATGAAATTGCCAATACTTGACCAAATGGATTTACTAACATTAGATCATTTTTTTACCTTCAAAAATGGCAATTTTATATGATTCCAACTAACACATATTCATAGATGAGTTTACAAGTATATAAAAGGGAATCTGAAGTAACATGGAAAATAAAGGAGATCATTGTTCTAGGAATCAGTTAATTATTGAAATAGAGTACCCAATTTGGCATTGAGCTTCTTAGTAGCAAAAACAAAGAGAGAAAAAAGATGCATCATTAAAAAAGAAGCAAAAAACCACTTTATTGTCAAAATACTGAAGTGCACAGCCCATTGCACACTAATCAGCATAGATAATGTCCATTAATCAGAATGTTAAGGGAGATTATCTTCTTTAAATCTATTGTTAATAGAGAGGTGGGAGAGAAAAAAATAGTATTTGCTAATATGGTTAAAAATATTTCAGAACCATTTTAATTCCTTCACATAAAATAATTACTTCCTAAATTTAAAATCATTGACCAATTATTCTTGATCCTGTATGAACACCAATTCTCATGGTAAATGACTTTATAGGAAAACTTATTTCAAGCACACTTTTCCATCTTTATTATTTAAAAGCGTATTTTCCATTTATAGACAAACTCATTAAAAATTACACTTAAAGTTGCATTTTTTTAGCTATTAGAATGAAAGACAACATTAACTGGGTATGGAACATGCATATCAGTGTAGCTCTCTGGGTTATAGTTAGCTGGCAGAATAAATGTATGCTGAAGCAACTACAACCTCTTTTAGGTTAGTCTACACTGTTGATTTGCTTTCCATTTTGTTTCACTATTATTTAACTGAGGATTCTGATTAGTCAATTCTGGTTATTTTATAGAGTATATTTATTCAATATAGGATAACAAATTGTTTTGTACATGTGACCTTGTACCAACTCTGGAAACATCTCTGGTGATAATAGAATATTCATACCTATCTCATTATACATAAAAATTTTCTTTCAATTTATGGCAAATACATTTACCTTTTATGTAGCATCTTGCATAATGAGGAAATCCTGACAAGTATTCAAAAGACCTTTTCATGAGAGAGCATCTTGTCTACCAGGAAAAACAGTAATATAAACATTTAATGACAACCATTGTCTATATTTAATACAGACAGTAACAGCCTTGTCTGTTGGGGTGAATAAAATCTCACAGACTATAGGATATTTGAGCTGTTCTCATAGGATGATTAGAAGTTTATCAGGTGGAAGTTGAAGGCAATGACATTTGAAGTAGAAGTCATGTAAAAGAGAAAGAAATGGGAATGTAAAATAGTAGGAGATGAGGGGAACTAAAAGTCGGGGGGTTGTTTCTCAAGTATGAAGTTTAAGGTGAAGTAGAAAAAGAAGTTCTTAAAAATATCACTGCTGCTGCTTGTGTTGGTTTTACACTGTGTCAACTTAACTAGGTTGGAACAGCAGTTCCTAGAATTCCCCTCTCTGATGGTTGTGGGTTAAGGTTGACAACAAGTGAAACATGCTAGCAATTTGAAAGGCAGGAGTGACAAGGAAGCCATTAGACTCTGAAGTTTGAGTTAGGGTGCCAGCTGCTGCTGCAGTTCAGTTATACAGTTGTGCTTTGCTGGCTCATCTTATTGCCATAGAGCAGCATCCAGGACGGCAGCCTCCATAATGCGACCAGATCTCTTCCTTTATGTTCCTCAAGCCCTGCATCAGGGCAACAATCTCCTTCCGAAAGTCACCTTCATTGCTGAGAATGGATATACATTGAGAAACACATACAGGTTCCAGTTCATCCTCCTGACTTACATTCAGCCTTGCTCTACCCCACTGCATGTCCATGGCCATTTGTTCTCCAGCTGCGGGCTCCATTGATCTACAGGGACTTAAGCCCTGTCACCAAATGCAGAGTCAACAGCTTTCCATACACTTTTCAGCTCCTCAAATTGTATGAGAACTAATCTCTAAAATAAATCCTTTACGCCCCATCACTCTTGAGGATTTTACTTCCCCAATGAAACCCAAAGTGATATAGAGCTCTCCTATTATTTAATGTTTACAAATACCATACCATGAATAGTATTTTTCCCTCTGAAGAAGACAAATAAATCAGAATTATATTTGTTTTTTTAATTTATCAATCTGTGGTGTGAGTAGTGAAGAAAAATTGGAACTCATTCTAGTTAGGGATTTAAAGTGCACAAATATAACAAGAACAACATCTTGAAGAGTCCATTCCTCCAGGAAAAAGAGGAAAGAGGAAAGGCTTGGATTCAGGTTTGTTCACATAGATCAAGATTGAAAATGCTCTCTTCATCTTGAGATTAACATGGAACTAAGGTATTTGAGGAGAGGACTGATTACCTTTTCCTTGGGTGTCACTTCTCATGAATAAAATAATAAATAAGGCTAATAATGATGCTATTAAAAATTCCTCTCTTGGTCTCATCCACTGTGTGGAACCTCAATACCATGCCATATTTGTTGCCTCAATCCCAGTACAACTGGCAGATTTCTGTGCAAATGTTAATGATTTCAGATATTGAAGATTCGCTCAAAACACCTGCTTTTCTGGCACATAAATTTAGCTAATAGTTAACTTCAAGTTCTCTCATTTTACTTCTTTGGTTTACTTAGCCAAAGAGTAAAAGATGAGAGACACTACTTTAAGACATCTGTTTCAGACATAGACCAATATTTACTCACAGTTGTTCTTTTATACTCTGAAAAGTAAATGTTATTTGGACTGGTCAAAGGTAAAATGTTGGCTAACCATTCCTGATAAGGCCTTATGTCCTGTGTGCGTGTGTGTGTGTGTGTGTGTGTGTGTGTGTGTGTGTGTGTGTGTATAGGAGGGGGACAATGAAGGACAACTTCAATAGGCTGACTTGTCTTTGGCCTGCAAAAAGGAAGAACATACTACATGTATTGACAAAAAACATTCAGAGAACCCAGCTATAATGATCCCAATCAAATTTGCTGCTTTATGGTGCTAAGTAAGAATAAGAGCCCAATTAAGAAATCAATGATGATTATTGTATGACAAAATACAGTGTCTGGAACAAAAAAAAAATCTGTGAGAAAAGAAAAACTTAATTTAGGAATGGCCATAACTGCCCTTAAGCTAAATAACTTAACAAAATACAATTTTAAGATCTCCTTGCAAACTGGTAGACAATACTACTTACTCTCATCAGAATGACTCTGCTATGCAGATAACACTGTCCAGCTTCTTTTAAGATAAACATTTCCAAGAAGAAAACAGAAAATTTCAGAATTAAATCATGTGCCAAGACTTTCTTCATCAGCAGTCTGTATGTTATTCTCCAAAGAATGGGGTCTGCCACAGATAAAGTATTGACTCTCCACAATTAGTATAGCATTGACATAATGATGAAAACATTTTCACTTGAAATAATGGAAACCAAGATGGAAATATAATTTGAATAATGATTATCTTCTGGCACAAGAACATAAAAGCATTTTTTTACTTGTACCCTTTATGCACTAAAGTTTAAACTAAGGATGGGTTAATGAAGTTGCATTAGGAACAAAAGGGTGTAAGAATAGCTCTGTTCATTCAATGTAGTCTTTATGTAGGATATGAGGCTGGGGGTGCTTTTCAAAAGTGATATGCATGAAGGGGTAATAATTTTCTTAGATATCATTAAATATTAAAATATTTTAAAATTGTCTCTTCCTTAAGAATTTTTAGTTATTTGCAATAAAAATAAGAACATGGATACAAATATTTCCATTACAATTTTATTTAGACTACCTAAAATTTTTGGACATCTAAAAGGATCAACTATAGGGATTATTTAAATAAATTATAATGTAACCATATAAAAATTCCAATCAGATGTTAAACCGCATATTTTACTATTAAAATGTTTACTTAAAAATATATGTTTACAATATATTGTTAAAGAAAAAGGGTCATTTACCAAGTAAATGGTACTTTGTGTGTGTTTGTGTATATGTGTGTGTGTGTGCATGTACTTATGAGAGAAAAAATTTTTCTCATCATAAAAAAAGATAATGAATGACATAGGCATAGGATGATAGGACTATCCATGTGAAATTTTATATTTGGGAGGGATGTCATATGAAGGGTCTATCAGAAGGCCTTTTTTTGTCATCTCTTTTAAGGGACTACCTCCCAGAAATGCCTCCTCCATTTGTTTTCCCTTTCCTCCTCTCTTCAGTTTGTTCATGCCCACATATATTGTCTCATATTGACTGTCCAACTTCTCATTAGGCCTTACATTGCTGTGCCCCTGGGATGGATATCTAACATAAACAAGATTGGCTCAAACTAGTGACATCTTTGTCAAAGGTAATATGGTGTGACCAGAAGGAAAAAGCAGCTGCTTTAGGTAAGGGGGTAGCAGGAGTGTGAACACTTGAGGGCTTGGAGAAAAACAGAAGAAGAGTGAGGGTACACCTAAAATTTGAAAAAGACAAAAGATAAAGTGTACCTGATTTTAAACTGTCTCCTCACTTAGCTCAGTATTCTGGGTGGCACTCTCATCCATCCAAGAGGGGACTGGGGTTCAAGGAGCAATCAGATTTAAGATAATTGGCTTTCAGCTTTAGTGAGGCTCAGGGACAAAAGGCCCTTTGTTGAGCCAGGCAGCAGGAGAGTACCTTGTGCTAAGCAAAATCTGGTTTAGGAGCGTGCATGCTCACTTGTCGCAAATGTTTTATTGTGTGTCTGGGCAAGTCATTCTCACTTGTTAGGAACAGCAAGAGTTTTGTTCTGCACAGGCTTAAAATAAACGAGAAAAATCAGAAGGGCTAGGGTGGGAGGGAGCAGGAGGAGAAAGAATTCATGTTTATGGGTTATTTATGTTTGGTTAGCTCTTTGGCTTTTTGAATAGGCAACTTAGGGATTTCAAGCCTTAAAGTCTTTATTAGCTCTAATTTTTAAGTATCACTTATGATGATAATTTTAAAAATACTAGATTGGAATAAGAAATTTGCTTGTTAATTCACTTGAAATTTACTTGTTATCTCAGAATAAATGTCATCTTGGTAAGTGCATTACTACATATAATCAACATATCTTAAGCCAGTTATATTGTATAAACTGAGTGATGGAGAGTAATCTGAGTGTTGTTTCCTTAATCTTTTGTTGCCCATCCCGCCTGTGAAAAATGTAAAAATCTCACAGCATCCTTTATTTGAAATATTACTAATGCAACAATAAGCAAACCAAAATATTGAGAAGCTGTACTTTTTTTACAAACTCCATATCATCCTTCCTCCATTTTTACCACACGCACCACCCATCCCAGAGCTGTATAATCTCCACTGAGAACCATTAAAGGCTTGCACATAATCACAAAACCTGGTTTCTAGCCATAGCCCTGCATTATGGTAGCTTCCATCTGTACTTACATAAGTTAATTATTCTCTTTGGACCTTGGTTTTCTCATCTCTGAATTTGGATATCATAACCTCCTTTCCTACCTAATAGGGTTGTTGAGACTGAAAAAAGATAATCCATTTTAGAATACAGTGTGAACAGTGAATAATTAACAAGAGCTTTTATGTAAGGCTTCTGTTTTAACTTTGTTATTGAAGTAAAACTTATTGTAGTTGTGTACCTTAAAGAATTCTCATACTCTGACCCGAATGGTATAATTAATACCCAAATCAAGAAAGCCTTAGTTGTGCCCCTTTCCCATTACTACTGCCCCCAACCCCACCACAGAGGGGAACTAGAATCCTGACTTCTAACAGCATAATTTTGCCTGTTCTTGTACTATATAGAAATAGGACAATGTGATACGATTCCTTCACTTTACAATTACATTTGTGAAAAATCCATTTACATTGCTGTCTGGAGTTATACATTGTTCAATTTCACTGATGTATAGCATTCCAGAGTGTACCTATGCTATAAATAATTTCCTTTGAATAATGATTGAAGCATTTATAAATTTTTTGACACTCTACTTACTGAATCAACACTGTATTTAGTGATATAATGTGATTATGGGTCTATCTAAGAGTGAGTAGAGGAGGTGGCCCAAGGGTTCAGCAACTGATGAGGAGAAGGGTAAACTGTGTTGTATATATACAAAAGAATATTGTGTGGCTACAGAAAGGAATGAAATTGTGAGGCATTCAATGATATGAAGGAACTTTGAGGATCTTATGTTGAGCGAAAAACACCAGAAACCAAAGGGCAGATATTAAATGTTCTTACTAATATGAACTAACTATACCAAGCAAACTGAGAGTTAAAGTTGAAAGCACTGGTTATCTAGAGATAGAAAGAGGGCAGAGATTGGGTAATCAATGCTTAAGGAGTACAGAATATTCAAAAGGTTGATTTTAAAGGTTCAGAAATGGATAGCACAATACAGTGTGATGGTAGCACAATAGTGTAAGTGTAAGTAACAAAGTGGGCATGAGTATGGTTGAAAGAGGAAGGCTAGAGTCATGTATGTCATGAGAAAGAAAGCTAGAGGATAAAAACTAGGACTTTATAATTTAGCAAAATCTAGATTGGCAATGATGATGGTTAATTGTATAAATATAAGAAAGTTATTACAAAAACTAGAATAAATGTATGTCACTATTATAAGGTGTTAATAAAAGGGTGGCATATGGGACAAATGCAATGAATATAAACTAAGGTCTATAGTGAACAGTAACATTGTAATATTCTTGCATTAATTGTAACAAAGGCACTATACCAAAGCTAAATGTCAATAATAAGCACATATAAGGAGTATGAGATTTTTTTTTCTTCAGAAGAAATGAGAATGTCCTCATAATAACTATAGTGTGAATGCATAACTATGTGATTATACCAAGAGTCATTGATTGTACACTTAGGATGAATTGTATGGTGTGTGAATAAAACTGTTAAAAATAATAATAAGCATTATGGAATGTTTAGGATTTTTAAAAATTTTTTAATTTCTTTTTTTGGATGAATGAAAATGTTCTAAAATTGATTTAGTGATGAATGAGCAGCATATGGTTATAATGTGAGCAACTGATTGTATACTTTAAGTGGATTATATAGTGTGTGACCATATCTCAATAAAATTGCATTTATAAAAGTAAAAAATAATGAGTAGAGAATTCACAGGCTTGCCCAAGTACCCATCCAGGCATAGAGAGTAATCATACACCTGCCTATATCATCCTCAAATGCATTTTAAATGGATCATGAAGGAAAAAAAAATTGTATCTTAATTGTGTTTCTAGTTACCCTTACTCAATCTGTTGGTTATATGTATTAGTCATAAATTTTATCTTCAGGTATATCGAGTACTACCAGTATATATATATATATTTATTTATTTATTTTTAAATAAACTAAGAACCTCAAGTTCAATCTGGGTCAGATATCCAACTCTCAAACTTTAAACCATAAATAGTCACTCACCACCTCAATTATAAAAATAACTCTATTAAATATTGTTAGGAAACAAGGAAAAAATGAGAAAACAAATGATCTACCTCGATAAGTGCACAGATTTGGTGTTAAAACATATAAAAACATTACAAGTTGTGAACAGCTGCACAATAACCTATTAGCTTTTGCAAAATAGAAGGATTCAGTAAGTATTCTATAAGAAAAATCAGCGACATAAACTTGCTATTCCTTGAAATGCCTGTGTTTGAATTTTCTGCTCTCTCCAGATCAGAAAATGGTATTCTGGACTAGTACCATATTCACTTTTCAATGAATTCTTTTATTTCAAGAGCACTATACACATGCTTAAACTACGTATCTCTGCTTTGGAGGGGAGATCTCATATAATTCGGTTCCAGAACATCAAGATGAGTAGCTCAAGAATCACTAGGAGGTAGGCAGGTGACAACCCAGTAGGGAACTAGAAAATGCCAATCTTCTCTTTGTGTACAGACCTTTTCCAGGGTAGTCATTACAAAGTCTCTTCATGAAGAATGCAGGCAGGTAGGCATCTCATACAGAAGGATGGCAGAAATTTTGGACCCACTTAGAACCATGGTAAGCCAATTCAAAGATGAACCCCATGAGGAAGAAAAGACTGTTGGTATGTTTTAGAAAAAATGCATACCCTTTGTTAGAACCAGCTTACAAAACATAATGAAATTGTTTCAACAGATAACTTTTAAAAGTAAAATAATAAAATAAAATTTTATACCTGAGAAAAAGCAGGTATATTTAAACCATGTCACTATTTCGAACTCAGATGTCATTAGAAATGAAAATAAAAGGGATAAGGCTTGAGCTCTAAAGGTGTTACTAAAAGGTATATGGCTTTGTATTTCAATGTTCTATTCACATATCTGTCTTCCCCACTAATCTGAAAGTGTCTTAATCAGACCTCTTTTTTACCTTTTTAAACCTTACACAGAGTCCCAAACATAGGGAGAACTAAAGTAAAGAGAATAATCATTACCAAGCACCAGATCAACAACAAGAAAGCATTATTTTGGCTAATCAGGGACCCTTAAATATGTCTCAGTATGTACTTCCCTGTAGTCATTTAAATTATAAACATGTGCAGTAGGTATGGATTTTAATCCACCACACTCAGGAGAAAAAATATATATTACTGTATTTTCTAAATAAATGTATTTCTGACTCTGAAATCTTGCTTCAGGGACAGAGAGAAATGCAACTGTGGTCAGATTTAAAAAGTGCTTCCTCTATCTTAGCATCAAAGATGGGAATGGAGATGGGTATTGTACTGCAATGAACAAGAGCCCCTGGTATCTGCTGTGGTCATCTTTGAGTTGCTTGTTGCCCAAACCCATAGGTTTTTTAAGAAGAGAACAGTTCTGTGGACTTCCATCATGCTGCACACAGGAGACTTTGTCAAAGCTGGGAGCCTGGGTGTTTGGAAGCCAGTCTCTATCAGGGATAGGAGTATATCTATCCACCGTCCATGGACCTGAGAAGAAACAGGCTACCAGGTTCCCCTGTCAGGATTCTTTCTCTCTTTCAGTTTTCAGGATTCTTTCCTTCTTCCAGGGCCAGCCAGGCTCTCCTGTTCTCACCCCTACAAGCATTTCTCACCCTTTCCCTAAAGGGACATCTCCCTGCATAATGTTCTGAGAGGGAAGTCAGAAAGAAGGGCTGGTTTTCACTGATTCTTTCTTTTTCAGTCCACCCTGTTATCTATTTACCATACAGTTACAGCTCTCACCATTAAACAAACCAACATTTTAATAAATGTTAAGCTGGTTATCTGTCAGTTAGTGAGACACACTTAACCTTGTTTAATACATTCTCAGCCCCAGTTCCAAAAAGAAGAAGAAAAAAGCCAAGCTGTTCTGATCATACAATGGTAGCTTCAGGTTATGACATGCCTAGACTATTTTACTGGACTGAGGGGCAGATTTAGCTTAAGAAGCGGGAGGGACACAGAACACCTGGACCATTCTGGTCTGCAGTCTCCATAGCATGTGACTGTGGGGGAAGTGAGGTGCATGGGGGTGGGGGACACACATTGAGAACATCTTTCACAGCCAAGACCAAAAGCTGCTCACCAGATGTGCACAGCTCATTTGCATCGCATCCATGAGCACACCCCATATAAATTGTGGAGCCTTGGGTTCACATTAAGGAGGAAAATCAATTAGAGGAAACCCTAACCATGGTATGGGGAAAACCTCTCCATCTCCATTTAGTATTTCTATACTTTCCCTCTTACTTTAATCCAATTTCGATGAATCCAGCTCACTGTCCCTTAGTGCTCACTGTCCTTGTTCAGTCAGTCAACCCAGGAAAAAAATAGTTGTTTCATTTTTCAAACGAGCCCAGCTTTGTTTATAACTCCTAGAATGAATTGACCCCCGTATGCGTATGTGACATATTAAAAGTAGACGATTTTCAAGAATTGCCTATGGACTCATAAAATCTCAATTATTGTGTAAATATATATTTGTGGGTCTGTGTATGTGTGTGTGCCTACACATACACATGCAGAAATGTGCACATGCACCAGACACTGCTTCAGGAGTGGTGTGTGAAGGATCAGCCCCCATCAACCATTTTATTACTGTTTGCACATTTGCTGCAGAGCAGCAGTGAAGGCCCCAGTGTCTGCAGCAGCTCCGGCAATTAGCTCTGAATGGAACAATCATAAATAGTAATTAGCCATTCCCTCAGTCTTGTCCCAAAGCCTTTAAAACAATCTGTAGAGAAATCAATGCATTCTCTTCTAAAGATATGTTATAGGCACACCATGCACTCTGCCATCATTTCACAGAAGCTAAGAGTCAGAGCAGCGTTCCTGCACTCACTCCCCAGTTAGCTTAGGTATGACTTCCTGATAGGGTACCAGTGAGGGAAGGTGAGGCAGCAGGGAGGGTTGGAGGATAGTGAGGGGGTATTGCACAACCAAAGGTCAGCAAAACATATGTCAAGATGTGGAGTTGTTAGTCAGGAGGTGCCAAGGTTGTACAGCCCAGGACCAGCAGCAGCATCCTGATTACCAGAGAACCTATCCCCTTCCATGGTTCTACTTCTGCTCCAACTGTGAAGTGAGATGCTGCAGGACAACATTCATTCTCACTTCACTCATCTGTGAACTCTCAGCCTCAAAATGAAGCCAGTGATCTCACACCTTGTCTTCAATGGGGATTTAGAAGCAGAAAACCTAACATAAGGTCTCATATTAATTAAGCTCCATTTCCCTTCCTAACAAAAGGAGATTTTGAGGCACTGACAGGCATGTCTCTATGCTGGAGGAGTTTCCAGTAATGACAATTAAGCCTCGTTATCCAATACACAGACACACTCCATTGTGAGTTGTGCTGAGTAGCCTTGATGGCATCATTCTAATTCAGTCAGTCAGAGGTCTGGGACGGGCCTTGAAAGCATATCTGGTTTATTCCCTTGGCTTCAGTTATGTCTCTTCTCTTCCATTTCAAACAGATTTATGTTCAGCAAAACCCTGAGCTCAGCCTTTTAGTATCAACCATCTAGACCCCGGTCTAATCATTCACGGAGTACTTAATCAGAGTGTTCTCTGAGTTATGGTTCAGGCATTACTAGTGACCCAAGCAATGACTGGCTGCGAGTTTCTTCCAATTCAGAGGTGCTATAATGGTGCCTGGCCAAGGCCTCAGAAATGAAGGCCGAATCCTTTTTTCCAACTCTAACTCCTACCTTGCGCCTATTTTTCCAGTTAGCCAGGCTATGGACTTACCTCCCCCTGAACACATATTTTCTGTATGTCCTTCCATCTGCCTGTTATCCATGTTCTCTGCTATTGAGCCCTTCCTTCCTTCTAGCCACAACTTGGACTAATGACAGGGGTTGGAATCAGACACCTGTGCTTGAGCCCTTACCTTGCCACTTATTAATGCCTGCACTTGGAATGGTTACTTGGCCTCTTTTAACCAGAAATTCTCAGCCTCAGTTGCATATTAATATCCCCTGGGAAATGTAAACAACAATAACTCAACCAATGTTCAGATCCTCCTCCAGTTGCCCAAAATCAGAGCTGTGAGGGTTGGCACTCTGCAATAGGTACTTTTTAAAAAGTGTTTCACATGATTCTCATCCAATGCACACAAGGAACAGATCACAATTTGAAACCTCATTCTATTCATCCATAAATGAGTGATAATAATGACCCAATTCTAAGGGTTATTGTGAATTTCTAATTCTACAGTGTGGGTAAAAATCCTGGAACATATTAAATATGTAATCAACTAGCTGTGATTATGTTATTATTATCCTTTATGCTTCCAATACATTTAAGCCAGCCCCTGCTAATAGCTCTATTGTAGTACAGTGTAAGTTATCAGTCTAATTGATTCTGAGCTCCTTGAAAGCATATCTGCTTGTGTAGCGTTAGGCCAGTACTGCCTCAGGAGAACATCAATGTCACAAATGAACCATTCTTTCTACATGGAATGCTTTCTACCTTTCCTCTGAATATCCAAATCAACTCATCTTTCAAAATCTATGTTCAAGTCCCACTTTTTCTCTCTCAAAAGAAAAAAAAAACAGTTCTCAGATAAAGAGAGAAAAAAAAGTCTTACTTAAATTTTGGCGAACAACTGAAATGACTTAAAAATGGCAAAATGAAGGAACTTGGACAAACAGTCCAATTTCAGGAAAATGGACTGTACTTCCTTTGTTGGTAAATACAGTTGTGGGTGCCAGCTGCCAAAAAGATGGCAAAATCTTTCATCAAAAGCAATAGAGTTTGGAAACATGGGCTCTAGTTCCAGCGTTATTAACACCTAATTTGAGACCTTGAGAAGTTGAGAAGTAAAGTCATCCTTATGATTTTCAGGTTCTGTAAAAGGTGAGGGCTCTATGTAGATCTCTAAGGTAACTTTCAGCCTCTCTTTCTGACTCTAAGATTTTAAATACAAGTATGCAAAGTTAAAGACTCTGAGGAATTCCTAATGACACCATTATTCTCCTTAGAATTGATGATAGAATTATACAAAAGTGAGAATCCAGGGAAAGTGGGAATTTTTAGAATGAATAATCAGGGAGAAACAAAGAGTCTGCAATGAAGCAGGATTTGTGGGCCTCTGCTGCCCTCCTCAGAGAAAAGGGTGGCAGTGGGGCTTTAAGCACATCAGTGTGGGGAAAGGGAAAGGGGCCTTTTCTGCAAATGAAAACTTTTTTAAGAAAACAGCCTTCATGTGGGCTAAGTTAACTATTTCTGAGACACAAGCCACCTCTCAAAGCCAGATGTACTATTTTGAAAACTAGTCAAATCATCTATGTAATGATTCAAACTAATATTGATGAAGCAATCACTGTGCCTCAGTCAGAAGCAGAAAGGTACTATATTTAAGGACATTATAAAGGTTTAATTTCTCGCCCATACATAAGCAGCCCCACTTTCATATATGGTAACTTTTCGAGGAAATGATAAAAACTGCCCTTGGCTCCTCTGGTTTGATGGCTCATGAAGGAACCCCCTAGCAGAATCCTACAGGGGTCCTTATGTCTCCCTGAGGCCCCACTTCTCCTTCACACAAGGGGAGACCAGACACTGTCCTGCCTCCAGCTTCTGCATCGGCCATTTTCTTCTCACCCCACCTCTGACTGTACACATAAACGTAAGTTGTCTGTAATGGTCACTTCCGCAGTTCCACCAGTAATAAACAGCAGTGCTCTGTGAAAGCTTCTCCAACCCTTCCTGTCAAAATCAATGTCTAGAGATATTCACTCAAATCATCACATGTGGAGAACTGATGCTGTACTAAAATGACAGCAAAGGAAGAAAAAGTCAAAACCCCCAAAAAGAAGGAGAACAGGGAGAAGAGAGTATCATAGGAGAAATTGTTTGTTTCCAAGACAAAGAGCACCCTGCTCTGCCAAAGGGTTTAGTGCAAGCAGAGCTGATGAGAGCTAAAAATTTTTTTAAAAGTTATTCTCTACAGGAAAAATGTAAAGTATAAAGAAATTAAATACAATTAGGCAATATATTAAGCAGTGGTATCATGTGAAGATGTAAGGAAAATAAATCATAACATACTATAATAGGTGGTTTAAAATTTTTAAAATAAATCAATAAATAGCTGTATGCACATAATTTCAGAGATATGAATCAAATGCCAGAAAATAAATGACTAACAAAACTGAAAGTGATTGCATTTGTGGAGCCAGACATTGATTTTCTTTACTTTTGTTGTATGTCTTTATATGAGATTCTTAAAATAGCTGCCTGTACATAACAAAAATAAAGCTTCATTTTAAAGGCAGGTAGAATGTCAGCTCATCACTCCCCTGAAGATCTCCTGAGATTTGCAAGACTCTTCTTTATTTCATTCTCTTTTTTGTGTTATAGCAATGTATTTTCAATCACTAAATGATTGTAGGATCTGTGAAGGCAGGTACTATGACTTTTATTTTTCTATTCCTTCCATGCCTTCCCAAGGGCTATTAGAAATAGGAGGATGCATTTGGGTCACTGTCGTATTGGGATGGTGGCTGTTTGTAGAGGTGGCACTATTCTAGATGTCCTGCGATACACAGGGACATTCTTACACAGCATGTGATTGTCCTGGTCAAAATACTCTAGGAAACAGCATCCAAGATGGTATTAGACTTAGTTTCCAGACAACATCAACATGCGACATTATTTGATGCTAAAAAGATTAAAGTTTATAAGCTAATAGCTGTTATTGGTAAGTTAAGATGAAAAAGTTGAACAGGTCTATTACATAAGGTAACTTTTATAGTTTGCTAGGAAGAGTAAGAAGAAAATAATGAAAACACTATGTAATAATTTTACCCCTAACTCCAAAAGATTCTGGTTCAGTAGTTTTGAGTTAGGACCATGGAATCAGTCAGGTTTGGAAATCACTACAAGTTTAGAATTTACTACTGAAGGAGAGTGAGACTAGGAAATGAGATAAAGAGAATTCAGAGTATCTAGAAAACACAAATTGCCATCCTATTTCATTTGATATTCACTGCCATCTGAATTGCCAAAAGTCTTTTTTTTTTTTATCATTTGAGTTTTGTTCAATTAAATTCAGATAAATGTGCTGTTATTCAAACAAGACCCATAGCAGGTTTCACAGTGGAACTTAACTAGAATGGTGCCCAAGCTGTCAATACAATACATTACTTTCAAGTTGCTAAACACACACACATATACACACAACATGGGTTTTTCCCCTAACCTACAAATTTTACAGACATTTTAGGAGACGGAAACTGGAATTTCTTCACCCATGAATTATTTTGCCTTTTTTAAACATGCTGGTCCTAAGAGTTCTAAAATGGCATCTGCAATTTTTCAGCCCTAAGATATTTGCTCAGAGCTAATACTTAGAAACAACTCAAAATGTGCTCCAACCTCAGATATGACTTGTGTGCCACTATTAAATATTTGTCTGTCTAGTCACCAGAAAGGACCTTCATGGTCAAATACACAATTTCTAATAACTTTGTAGTTGCTCTTTTAATCAAACTAATGGAAGTTAAAACTGCAATAAGTTATAAAATTTAGTGTCAATTACGTGTACAAAAATCTTTACAAATTTATCTTTCTGCTAATAACAAAAAAAATTAGAAACAAACTAAAAGTTTCACAATAGAGGAATTATTTAATGAATGGACAATTATTCAGACATTAAAACCATGCCTTTAAAGACTATTTAAAGATATAAGTAAATAGTCATATACCCATAAATAATTTTTAAGGCAAGATATAAAAATCATATATATATTATTTGCCAGTTTGCATATGTGTGTGTGTGTATATATAGAGAGATGATAGTTAGATAGACGGAATGGCAAATGAACAGCATTAGATTGATAGATAGATAAATGAGATAGATGGATAGATAGATACATAGTTAGAATGGTAATAGAACAATAGAACAGTATTACTTTTAGACAATGAGCTATTATGGACAATTTTTATTTTCTTTATACCTTCTCGTAGTTTTTCAAATATTGCACCATGAAAATGTGGTAGATATATATTTTTAAATAGGAAAAATACACTTAAATGTATTACCTGTGCAAAACACATACAACCTTATGGACAACACACATAAAATGAGGAAAAGCAGTTGCTCGGGGCAATTACAATAATTCCTGAGAGATTTGAGTCTGATTCAATTAGGAAAAAAAATATATTACTTTTTTTTTCCTCTGATACGTTTTTCATGTATTGTCAGGTTTGGGGATAGAGTAAAACAGACTATATGGAATACTAAATTAAGAAGAAATGGATTCACTTTACAAGGATGTGTTTTGAAATTGTCATTACAAGTGAACATATTTAGAGTGCATTAGACTTAAATAGTAAAACAGCACCCTCCTTTCTGTGCCTCACAGTTCTCCTGCTAAGTCTCCACATTTATGAACAGGAAAATAAATCAAATTACCTCAACGACAACCATAGCAGTCTCCAACGGCCCTGTGTCTCTCTCTTTATTCCATATTGTGCTTGAGAAAAGCACATGAGACCCTCTTACTGAATTGGTCTAAATATAGAGCCTTTGGAAATACAGAACATCCTCCCCTTTCCAAACACATGTACAATTCCCATTAATGTTAATAAGAGTTGTGTGAAGGGATGAGAAAAAATCATTCCTCATTAAGTTTTATTACATTTTTATTTTATGAACTGGTCTCTTGGTTGATAAATTGATACTACTGCAAACCATAATTCTTTGGGGAAAACCTCCACGAAATTTCCCTCCTTTATGCTATTCTGATGCTAAGAAAAAGCACAATCTGAAAGACTAGACACAAGCCCAATGCTTTTGACCTGTAATAACTATCCTACTGTGAATGCACCCTGATAAAATGCCAGCTTCTTCATTCACAATTAACAGCAAGTGTGGATTTGCTGAAAAGAAATAAAATCAAAACTGCCTGAGGTAATTATTATTGTATATTACAAAAACTCTCTCTGCAGCTGGCAATTAGATAACCCACATTCAAATCATGCCCACCAGTAGGTAAGTTTTAAACACCCAAATGCTTCAGAGTCAGCATTTGGACATCTGATTGTCTGAAGTCCAGTCGTGGCAACTGGGCCCAGCCCTGTGCTAGCAACTCTGAAATGGCCTTATTTGTCTTTGCTCCAAGAGGGGAGTCATATATTCAAACCTTAGTTCTCTTCATCTTTACCTTTTCTATATTGCAGATCCTCCACCATGAACATGGTTGGTTTTCCTGTCCTTTTCTGAATATTCTTTCGCATTTCATGTCCAGCCTTACTTTTATACCTCTGCTCAAGTAGCTTCCTTGATTTAAATTATTTTCCTTTCTTTCTTTCTCATCCTGACCCTTTTTATCAGTGATCCCTTTTCCCTATATATATATGCTGACCTACATAGTTCTCTCCCCTCTTCATATTTTTATTAAAATTCTGATCAATACCACACAGTTCAGTATTGATTACATTTTCTGATATTATTCTCTGTTGTTTATGTATATCGATATTACTTGCCAAAGTAGACGTTAAACTTCCTCGAACTCCATTTTACAAAATCTTTATTCTACTTTGCCCTCAATACCCAATTCAAGTCCAATATATGATCAATAAAGTGATTAATGTTTGTGAATAGTTTCTAATCTAGGTGGACACTTTTGGTGCATCAAAAACTTTGTGACCTTCTATTAACTGTAGATATGGTTTAATATATGTATGTAGAAATGCATAATGATAAAAAAATCTACTGGAAATCAGTAATGCATTTAAAGATGATGTGATTTAATCCAAACAACTTTTAAAATATACATACATTTGTAAGGCATTGTGCTGCTTTGAAAACATTTTGTACCCTAGAAAAGCTATGTTTTAACCCTGATTCCATTTTGTGGAGGCAGCCATTTCTTTAATCCTGATTCAATAATGTAGGTTGGAATATTTTGATTAGATTAACTGCATGGAGATGTGACAAACCCAATTGTGGGTATTAACTTTTGATTAGATGGGGATGTGACTCCACCCATTCCAGGTGGGTCTTAAAGAGGAAACATTTTGGAGAAGTCTCAGAAATGACAGAACCTAGAGAAACAACAGAAGCCACAGAGCTAACAGAAAGGACAAGTCCCTGGAAGCTGTTGAAGAAAGCTGAAAAGAAAGCTAGCAGGCATTGCCATGTGCCTTTCCAGCTAAGAGAGAAACTCTAAACATCATCAATCTTCCTTGACTTAAGGTATCTTTCCCTAAATGCCTTAGTTGGATATTTTGTTGGCCTTAGAACTGTAAACTTGTAACTTATTAAATTCCCCTTTTTGAAAGCCGTTGCAGTTCTGATATATCATTTTCCAGCAGCTTGTAAAGTAACACAGGCATAAAGTTTCTTTTATCTATAAATAGATATTATTTATAGTTGTTGTATAACTGGATTATATAGATATCTCTGTGTAAAAATTTTCTAACACCTAACTAACTACTTCCCCTTCCTCCATTAGCCAGATCAACTAGGGCTCAAATCTTGGCTTTGTTAGCAATATGGGGATGGAGAAGTCAGGTGGAATAACTGATGGGTAATTTAACTTCTATGAGGCTCAATTTCTTCATTTATAAAAATGTGATAGTATTTACATTGGTGGGCATTTGTGAAGATTAAATCAGATGACATAGAAGAGCAAATGCAATACCTGAAAAAAAGTTACTGATTTGAAAATGTTAATTCTTGTCTTACTTTTCTCATATCTACTTTGAATTTAGTTCCAAGAAAAAATAGTCTCTGTGGATGAATGGGTATGCTTTCTGATGTCAGGAAACAAAACTTCATAATTCAATGTAATTTCCCTCTCGGCTTTAGCTGTCAATAAACTTCTAGCCAAATATATTGCCTAAGTATTTTAATCTACTCAATTCTTATTCCTGAAACGATATACTGTCTTCTGCTTCCTTTATATGGACAAGGACCAATTCTCAATTAAATAATCTCAATCATCGGGATTGGTGAAATACATAAATGTACTTATGAATTTAGGTACGAATCACACATAATGGTGAAAGTATTATGTTAAAGCAAAAGAAAGCTTGAGATTTACTCTCAGCTCTGCCACTAACTAGCATATATGCTTAGGCATATAATTTAACATTAATAGGCCAAAATAAAATTAAATGATTTGTGATAGCATTTTAAATTATAATATGCAATTATTCTGATCTTTACAAAAGAGACAAATTTAGAATAGACACGATGTTCTATATAATTTTCTTACTGTGTCAAATTTTGGAGACAGAAACTTAATGTACATCTCAAGAAAAAGTCTACTAATATTTCACTCCTAAGTATGCTTTTAGATTCTAGAAACTTGGTTTAAAAAAGACATTTAAATCTCTAGGGCTAATAGAACTTTATCTTTTACAGGAGAATAGACATATCTCAAACTTCTGGAGAAGATACGAACATCTACTGGGTTCACTCAAAGTCTGGGTTTCTGTGAAACATTGTCTAGTAAAAGGAAGGCTGGATTAAGGACAAATAAGAAAATCTACCAGGTAAATAAATGCCTTGTAGAAAGAAGAATTCCATAAAGCTATCATTTTTATAAGGTTCTAAAATAAACTGCCAAACATTTTTAGATCTTTAAATTATTTAATATTTTTAACATAGACTATTTAATTCTTATTATATCACTTTGATTTATTATATAAAAACAAATAATCATTCTGTTTCATCCAAAAATGATAATCAAATGAGTCCACTTAAAATATATATATAGCGGGCCATGGTGGCTCAGCAGGCAGAGTTCTAGCCTGCCATGCCAGAGACCCAGGTTTGATTCCCGGTACCTGCTGTGCAAAATATATATATATATACATATATATATATAAAATAAAATATACAAAAATATATATACATATACTTTTTTTAACAATGTGGCTGTGTGATTGTGAAAACCTTGTGTCTAATGGTCCTTTTATATAGGGTATGGACAGATGAGTAAAAAATATGGATGAAAATAAACAAATAATAGGGGGAATAAAGGCTAAAATAAATTGGGTAGATGGAAGTACTAATGGTCATTGAGAGGGAGGAAGATTAAGGGATATGGTATGTGTGAGTTTTTTCTTTTTTCTTTCTTATTTCTTTTTCTGGAGTGATACAAATGTTCAAAAAAATTATCAGGGTGATGAATGCACAACTACGTGATGATATTGTGAGTCATTGATTGCACACCATGTATGGAATGTTTGTATGTTGTTTTATCAATAAAAATATGTATTTTTAAATGAGTCCACTTTAGCATTCATTGATGTGTGTTAATAGTGGTGATAAATTCATGGCAATTTTTCCATATTCTCTTTCTATAAATTCATAATATGATTTCGTGAATGGATATGGTTTAATAAGACATACAATATCCCATATGGTTGATATTCCTGTTTATTTGACCTGATGATGGGTCTGTAGTCATTCTCCTTTGTTCTTGTTGTTATAAATTATTCAGACAAAAATGAAATCAATCGATCTGGATAAAAATGCAAATATTTAATTACTGATGCCATCTTCCCTGACTTACTAAGAAAAGCAAGCATTTCATATATTTTACCTGAAACTAGCAATTTTTATTTGTCTATCACCTGTAATGAATTGTCTACTCTGTGCCAAGGTGATGCTAAGTGACCTCACATTCTTTCTTCATGTTGAGCTGAGATGAATAAGATGTTAGTCCTTCAAACAGACCATTCATCTGACAATATGCCATTCACAACTCTCTTTTGTGTAGTTTTCTGGTTAGAGAATCAAAGTATATCCATCCACGCCTACAACACACAGTTTCTCTTATTAGAACCTATTTATTCATTAGGTGGCTACTTGCAGGAATTGAAATATGCCCAAAGAGTTCTCATAAATGTTTATGAGCAATGCTTTTGTAACATACACCTTTAATTACATAATTTTATCCTTTTTCAATTATTGTGTTTATTTTATCTTTTGAAAATACCTTTAAAAGGGGCTTGGGAGAAAAAAAAAGTAGGGGGGTGGAGCTTGTGAGAATAACTGGAGCCTAAAACACAGATAATATAAGATAGCATATCATGCTTTACCACATTAGTTTATTTTCAAATCTGATTTTCTCAGAGGAGCAACAACAACACAACAAAGATGGGTAAAAATATATAAATAACATTATCATTTTGTCTTAAATACATACTATGCAAGCAATATTCCAAGATACATGAAAAGCTCAAAATATAAATGAAATGCTGGCAATGTTAAATATGTGAATTAAGGATAAAGAAAAGCCAGGGTTAATTCATAATCCTCCCCCAAAATACTGTTTTCAAGGGCTCCATATGCTACTTCCTATGCTAAATGTCTTCCTTTCACATGTGCTAACATCCTGTATTCATCTCAGATATCAAAGGCAGGAAGTTAATTATCATACAGTTTATTCATCATTTGATATTATGGAGTTAGGAATAATATATTGAAGAGAGTTGGCTTAGAGAGTCAGAAATTGGGTTTAACCTTTGACACTGGCATTAACTAGCTTTATTATGTAAACATAATAATTATGTTTTATTATGTTGCTCTGCCTTTTATTTACAATTATAACTTATTCAATGTTTTGTATTTGCAATACATAATTATTGCTTGAAAAAAGTAAAAGAAAAAGTGGAAAGTTTCTTTCACATGAGAAACAGAAACTCTAATGAAAATCTACTTGTTAGATAAATTTTTGGAAAGCCAAAGGCCATCCAACAGCAAGGAAGAAAAAAACCTAAAGAGAGAAAAAGTCTTAACAGAGCTCTCAGTACAGATGTCAAACCACAAGAACTAGCCTTAACACAGGCGTTGCCTGAGAACTTCAGATCTAAATAGCTCCCTCAAGTTGATATTCTCAAATGAAAATGTATAACTGAATGGTATTTGTGACAAGGTTATGGAAGTTGAGAGATTAGATATCACTTAGGAAGTTAACTAAAGGTGTGTTGTGGGTATGGTGAGACATTTATTTCAGTATGCTCAGGGCTTTCCTGGTTTTTGCACTGAGATTCCATATCTCAGGAAAAGCCTCAGTTCTAGGTAAACAAGAACAGTTGGTCACCTAGTTATAGGAGTTACTATGTGGGATTTCTTACTACCTCTCTTTCAATAGAAAGCCAAATTCCTTGCTTAGAGAACCAAGTATTTTCAGCTGAGTTAACAAGCCAGAAACTATGGTGGTTGGGCCAAGTTGTTGAGATGTAATCATTCTGTGGTTGATAGAGTCAAGGCCTGAATTTGAGTTTAGGTTTACTTCTTCCTGTGTGACAATAGGCAAATCATTGAATCCCTATCCCCTGCAATGCCCAGCCTGAGAGTTCTAAAACACAAAATGGATATAGTGATCCAATGATTTGTTTAAAGGTCAAGTGTGATAGATTGAATCATATCCCAACAAAAGATACATCTTAATTCAGGTTCCTGTGGGTGTGAATCTATTTGTAAATGGATTGTGTAAATGTGAATCCTTTGAACATGTATTATTACTTAAGGTGTGGACTCACTGGTGAATGAGAACTTTGAAGATCCTACTTAGATGTGGCCACCTGAATCACAGTAAGCCTTAATTCACATTACTAGAGGCCTTATAGAAAGAAAGTCATAGGGAGAGGCAAGAAGTCAGATAATGACTGAAGATGAGACCAAGGACATCACTAGGCAACAGAGGCAGAGATGCAAGCCAAGGGACCGCAAGGATTGTGTCAAGGCAGCACTAAAGCACCACAGACTTTGGGGAAAAGGCATAGCCTTGCCAACACCTTAATTTTGGACTTCTAGCCTCCCAAATCATGAGCAAATGACTTCCTATCATTCAGCAGCCAAACAGCATGTGTTACTTGTCATAGCTGCTGTGGCAAATTAAGACACAAGGAAAGCTTCTTTATGGTCTCTGTAATCTTTGAAGCATTTTACAAATTCAATGGAATATTCAAAATCCATTTAACTGCATTTTCACTTCAGAGTTCAAGAGGATTAACAGTGATCCTTGAGAAAAACATGAAAATGGTTGAGTGCATCTCTTTTGTTACTCTACCATGAAGAAATTTCCCTTAGGGTAAAGTCTGACTTTGTAGTACGTTGGAAAAATCAAGTATTGGGAGCAGGAAGACTTAGATTCCAGACCCAGCTCTGTCATTAGCTTCCTGTGGACATTAGGTAGTTCATTTCATCTCCAAGAACCACCATCTGTAAAAAGAGACTGAGTCAACAGCTAAACAAGACTTGAAGTGGGACTGCAGCCACATTGGCAAGGGCCTGCAACGAGATAATTGAACCCTCTTCTTCTCCTTAGGATTCTTAAAAAGGAGGTATTTCCCTACTTCTGATTGCTAACCTACCCTTTCCTCTCTTTGCATGGTAACTGGTAGCAATCTGGCCTGGATTACCTACTGTATTTTTATTTTGCTGTGTAATGCAGAAGGGTATGTACCTAATTACTTTTATTTATTTTTGCTAATTTACATATCACCATCAAATCATGTACTTGCTGACAGCTGATAGGATTTGATGTGGCTCCTTTGCTTAATTTTCTGCTGCCCACCCCCCAATGCATACATTATAACCCTGCACATATATTTCTAATTGGGTATGACTATTCAAAGTAACCAGGAATCTTAATAGAGGGAGAAACTAGCACAGTACTCAAATTTTCTGAACTTATTTTTAGTGTTGGATAATAATGGAGTTAGAAACAAAATCACTGCAGAGGTAGTATTCATTATTTCAACTTTTGAAGTGTTTTTATTTTGAAATTATAAGACATTAGAGCAGAGGACAGAACAAATGGGTAACTTCACATATGATGGAAAGGGGATCTGAAGTTATCATTGTGAAGGCTACTATGCTTCTACTAAACAGTATGATTGCTCTCACAGTGGCTTCCATTTCTCATTACAGTAAAACAAACTGAAAGCATTACTAACACCTGGGGGAGAAAAAGCTGGAATCATTGACGTGGTAGGTTGCACAAGGCCCTCCAAAGATATCCTGCTCCTAATATAAGGTACTTATGAGGGTCACTTTATATGGCAAAGATGATTTGCAAGGATTCTTCTCTAGAGCCTCCAGGGGTAGCACGGCCCTGCCAACATGTTGATTTTGGCCTAGTGAAATTGAGTTCAGGCTTCTGATGTCCAGTACTGTAGGAGAATAAATTTTTGTTGTTTTAAGCTACCAAATTTCTGGTGACTTAGCACAACACTAATAGGAAACTAATACAAACATGCAATTAAGATTGAAGAAGCATATAATATGATGGCTAGAGAAAAAGTAAATGAAAAGTGCCAACAGTTTTCAGATTGAACAAAAGAAACCAAAACCTACTTTCTGGACAACGTTAGAGTGATACCATATTCATAGTAAAGTAAATAATTCACTTCCATTTGATTCTTTTAACCAAGAACCTAAGAGAAAAGTAATGGTCAATTGCCACAGATATATCAATAGTTAAATTTCATTCTAAAATATCTACAACAACCAAACTATGAAATAAATGAACCAAAGACACAATTGAAATGAGTAAGTTGGTAGAAAATTACCAAAGACCAGGCAAAACAATCTGATTTCTCATAGATCCTGGACAAATCCATTGTACAGGTAAATAACAAACAAACAAGCAAACTTAAAAAAAATAGAGAAGCTCTTTTGCATTGAAATACTCACCAAAACAACACACACACACACAGATCAGGTTGAAGTTAAAAGTTTGGAAATGGATAGAGGTGATGGTAGCATGTTATTGTGAGAAAAACTAACATTACTGAATAGTGTGTGAATGTTGTAAAAGGAGAAGTTTAGAGTCATATATGTCACCAGAAGGAAAGTTAAAATGTAGGAATGCATAAGATAGTGAATCTTGTGGTTGACAATGTCTGTGATTAATGTGCAAATATAAAAAAAAGTCCTTTCATGGACTACAACAAATGTATGACACTAATACAAGGAGTTAATCCTGAGGGATATATGGAAAAAATGTACCGATTGCAAACTATGGACTATATTTAACAGTACTGTTTTAATATTCTTTCATCAATAATAACAAATGTCAATAATAGGGGTGACAAGGGGTATGGGAAGATTTGGGTTATCTTTTTTATTTTAATTTCTTTTCTAGAGTAGTGAAAATGTTCTAAAAGTGATCATGGTGATGTCAACACAACTATGTGATGATACTGTGTACCAGTGACTGCACATTTCAGATGGTTTGTAAGATGTGTGAATATATCTGAATAAAACTGCATTAAAAATAAAATAAACACACACACAAAGACACCAAGAATGATAAAGACAATAAACACTGTGAAAATAGAGATCTCCTTGTTTCTGGTGATACTATATTATATTGGCTGGAGCCCTTGTCCCTTCCAGAAGGTCTTTGATCTCCTTTGCCAAATAGATCAAAGGCAAACAGGAGGAAGAATGCAAGTTAACTTGGACTATGTGAATAGTTAAGAGAAACAGGTTTTGATTAAGAAATTGAAGAAAAATCTTCAAAATTGCTTACTAAGGTTGATCAAGGACACATTTTTGTCTAAGACCACTTACATTCTAATGAAAATGCTTCAACAGTCAATCATCTGTGATTACTTAGGATTATAATAAAAACATACCTGAAATCCACAATGATCCTTGATATCCAGATTTTCATTCTATTGCCATATCAGCTTTTCATCCCCTACTGCTCTCTTTCCCAGCCCTGTCTGTTATCATGACTTGGTTATCCATATATACCTTTCTGCTAAAAACAACAAAAATCCTGGATTAGACAAATCTAGTTTAGACAAATGTCTCTGGGAAAGAGGATACGTGATAAATTTTATCTAGGGTATGTGATAAATTTTATTTATCTATCTGTCTTTCTATCTATCTATCATCATCTATCTATCTAGAATTTCTTATCAAAGTTTAAAATAGCTGCTAGAAGTAAGGAATTACCAGTACAAATAGAAACAAAGCTGGAAATTCATGGAAATAAACAAATTTCTAGACTAAGGTATGCCCAAAGAGTACTTTTCAAGCCTAGAAAATTTTAGTTCCTATATTAATTTGAGAAATAAGACAAAGCTTAGCACCCTCCAAATGGCAATTTTAATACAAGATACTTCACCATAAAACTGAGATTCCAAAGGACTGTATCAATAGAATAAGAATGGAGCAGAAGGAAATCCAGCTGATGCTCTATTCCCAGGAAACAACAACACAAATTTCCCTGGCACTAAAGCATGGTGAGGGTGTCTTAGAGAGAAGACCCTGAAAAGCTGTAAATAGCAGCTGACCCTCTAAGAAATTTGTAGTCCCAAATCATATTATCTGTGACTTCAAAATAACCTCGTCTTTAAGTCAAAGGGATCCCATGCTGCCCCCAAGTGCCAGGCAGAAACAAATGCAGTTCCCAACTGCAAAAAAATACATCTAAGGTCTCAAAGAAGACTTAAAAATGTTGCCACAGAAAATGAATTCCTCCCAGTCAAAAATCACAAAGTGAAAAAAGAAAAAGTCACCTTAATTGAGAGTCAACTGAAACAATATACAAACAGAATGGCCCTGCAAACATTTCAAATGTTGGAAAATCAAGCATAAAATGTAAAATTATATAAAAAAAAAAGTAAAATTATGATACTTGATAATCTCTAAAGGAATAAAAGACTAGCTTAAAATGATATGTAAGAAATTACAAAGGATATTAAAAACATAACAAAATAGATCATATAGAGACTGAAAATTAAAACCGTAGTAGTCAAGGTTCTCTAGGGAAACAGAACCAATAAGCGATATCTGTAAATATGAGATTTTATAAAAAGAGTCTCATATGCCTGTGGAGATGCACAAGTCCAAATTGTATAAGGCATAAGCTAACAATTCCAACAAAGGTCTTTAGTGAGTCCCCCAGAACAGACTGGCAAGGTGAAATGGAGAGAGAGATTTTTTCTTCTCCTTTAAAGCTTTCAACTGATTAGACTAAAGGTCACCCATTGCAGAACACACTCCCCTTAGCAGACTGCAGATGTAATCAGCCATAGATGCAATCAATGTGCTGATGAGTTAAGTCCATGAAATGTCCTCACAGCAACAGAGAGGCCAGTGCTTGTTTGACCAGACAACTGGGCACCATCACCGGGTCAAGGTGACACATGAACCTAACCCCCACAAAAACTAAGTGGATAAATCTTTTCCAGATGATATAAAGCTAAAGAGATAGAAATAATTAATATTTAGGTAGGTTCATAGGAAGTTATACAAACAGTAGCAATAGAAACACAAAAAGATGAAAATAGAAGTTAAGATAGGATATAATGAGAAGGCATAGTATACATTTAATTGAAGTCTGTCAGGAAATGAAGATGGATGGGGCAGAGACAATATTTGCATAAATACTGGATATTGATTTATTAAAAATATTAATCCATAGATTCAAGGAAAAGCAATGAATCTTAAGTAGCAGATTAAAAAAGAAATGCACATCAAGACTCCTTATGGTGAAATAGCAAAACACCAAAGACAATGAGAAAATTTTCCCAGCTTTCAAGTAAAAGGATAGATTACCTTCAAAGTAATGACAGGTGCACAGCTGCCTTCCCAATAGTCAAAAGAATAAATTGGAGACAATCTAATGTCATATTATGTGAGAAAAAAATAACTGTCAAACAAGAATTTTGCACCTTAAAAGTCAAATTTCAAGAATGAAGCATAAATAATTTCCATAGAAGAAAACTTCAACAAGTTTACTACTAAAAAAAAAAGTTTACCACCAGCAGACTCTAATGAAAATTCTCAAAGATATATATTGCAATGTCATAACGAGATATAAGGATGAAGAAGAAGCAAGGAAAACCTAAAAGATGATTTTATTAATAAAATCAACAACCTAGTGTGGATTGTAAAATGAAATAGATTTTAAAAATATGAAAGTAACATCATATAACAAAGGAGGAAAGTAAATGGTTTTCATGTGTAATTAAATCCTTGTGGTTATTAACTTTAGACTCTGGTAAGATAAGTTTCTGTGTGCAATTTTAGGATAACCACAAAATGAAGAGAAAGTGAATAAAACTTCTAACTAGTAGGGAAGGAAAAGAGAATGATAATAAACAGTATAGTAGATGAAGGGAGAAAAGAATAACCATAACACACCCAGGACAAATGCAACATTATTTAAGATGGAAAATAGAATAAGACCATATTTCGGACTGTAAATAAAATCAGTAATTCACTAATATAAGAACTAAATGCTCCAATTAAATGACACATTACTTGATTATATTTGTTTAACTTTTTTTTATTGAGTAGTATAACAGACATACAAAGCAAAGTTAAAAGAATAAATAAAAAATATAAATAAAATAAATAAAAAAGAATAAATAAAAGAAATAAAAAAGCAATAGTTTTCAAAGCATTCTTCAACAAGTAGTTATAGGGAAGATCCCAGAGTTTGTCATGGGCTACCACATGATCCTGTCATATTTTTCCTTCTAGCTGTTCCAGAATATAGGAGGCTAGAGGGCTTAAATATTTTTTCATCATCACAAATTGACTTTTTTTCCTTCTTTTTTGTGAAAAATAACATATATACCAAAAAAGCTACAAATTTCAAAGCACAGCACCGCAATCAGTTGTAGAACATATTTCAGAATTTGACATGGGTTACAATTCCACAATTTTAGGTTTTTACTTCTACCTGTTCTAAAATACTTGAGACTGAAAGAGATATCATTTTAATGATTCAGCATTCAGATTCATTTATTAAATCCTATCTTCTCTGTGTAACTCCATAATCTCTTTTGATCTTTCCATCCTTCCCTTTAGGGGTGTTTGGGCTATGGCAATTCTAAATTTTTCATATTGGAAGGGTCTGCCACTAACATGGGATAGGGAGATAGAACTATCTGATATTCTGGGGAGGCTGGGCTAGGTTTCAGGACTTATCTGGACAAGGGACACATCTGGAGGTTGTAAATTTCTGGAAAGTTACTCTAGTGCATGGAACCCTTGTGGAATCTTATATATTGCCCTAGGTGTTCTTTAGGATTGGCTGGAATGGTCCTGATTGGGGGTTGGCAGGTTATGACAGGTAGCATAAGAACAACCTCCAGAATAGCCTCTCAACTCTATTTGAAATCTCTCTGCCACTGATACTTTATTAATTGCACTTCTTCTCCCCCTTTAGGTCAGGATGGAATTGTTGATCCCATGGTGCCAAGTCTGGATTCATCCCTGGGAGTCATCTCCCACGTTGCCAGGGAGACTTTCACTCCTAGATGTCATGTCCCATGTAGCGAGGAGGGCAATGATTTCACTTGCAGAGTTGGGCTTAGAGACTGAGGCCACATGTGAACAACAATAGAGGTCCTCCAGAAGTAACTCTAAGGCATGCTATAGGTAATCTAAGCTTTGCTGCTGCCAACATAAGCTTCAGAAGAGTAAGCCTCATGATCGAGGGCATGGCCTATTGATTTGGGTGTCCCTAATGTTTGACACAGTATCAGGAGATTCCCTGATGGTAAAGTTTAATATTCCATATTCTTTCCCCATCCCTCAGGGGACTTTGCCAATACTTTTTGATTATCTGCTTAATATACCCTAGGATGTATCCAGGCATTATAATAATCTATACAGGATTAAAGGACCTCATTCTTATTCAGTGTTTCAGTTGTTCAAATGAGCTATACAGATAGGTTGAATTAGATCATGCACTACAAAAAATTTCAGTTCCAGATCAAATAAACCTTTCTTCCATTGGTCTCAAAGAGTATGTACGGTTCCAAAATATAGACACTGTCTTCCTTATCCCTATGCTATGAATTACTTTAACTGCAACCTGTTCGGCTTCATTCTTACCTCTAAATATCTGGTCATATGTATAAAACAGCCTCTCAAAATCCAGAAATAATAATCACCACTCCAGACTTAATGGTCTGCTCTAAAAGCTTACAATCTAGGCCCCTGTTATCTTACAAACATTTTCTAAAGGTGACCATACCATTCTTGTTCTTTTGTTTCTGGTTTATTTTATCTCACCAAATGTTCCACATGTTCATTCACATCATTGCATGCCTCACGACTTTGCTATTTCTCTTCTTCTATTTGCTTTGGGGTTAGTTTTCTATTCTTTCTCAAGTTCCTCCATGTGTGCTGTTAAGTACTCAATTTTTGCTCTTTTTTATGTAGTCATTTTGGGCACTAAATTTCCCTCTCAGCATAGCCTTTTCACTCTTCCATAAGTTCCATAAGTTGTATTCTCATTTTTATTCATCTCCAGACAGCTACTGATTTCTCTAGTAATTTCTTCTTTAACCCACTGGTTGTTTAAGACTGTGTTCAAACAAGACAGTCTCTTGTTTGAAAATTCTTCAGGACTTCTTTGTCTCTGAAAACTTTAATCTCCATATATTTGTGAATGTTCTCATTCTTTGGTGGTTATTGAGATCCAGCTTCATCCCATTGTGATCAGGGGAAGTGTTTTGAATAATTTCAATGATTCTTAAATTTATAAAGGCCTGTTTTGTGCCCCAGGATATGATCTATCCTGGAGAATGCTCCATGAGCACTAGAGGAAAATGTACAGCCTTGTGCTTTGGGTGCAATGACCTATATATGTCTGTTAGATCTAATTCATTTATCAAGTTATTTAACTTCTCTATTTCCTTGTTGATCTTCTGTCTGGTTGTTCTATCTATAGAGGAGAGTGGTGTATCGATGTCTCCTACTATTATTGTTGAAACATCTATTGCTCCCTTCAGTTTTTCCAATGTCTGTCTTATGTACTTTGGAGCTCCTTAACTGGGAGCATAAACATTTATGATTGTTATATCTTCTTGTTGAATTGACCCTTTAATTAGTATATAGTGTCCTTCCTTGTCTCCTATGATGTCTTTAAAGTCTATTTTGTCTGATATAAGTATAGCTACTCCTGCTTTCTTTTGGTTAAAACTTGCGTGGAAAATCTTTTTCCATCCTTTCATTTTCAATCTACTTGTATCTTTGTGTTTAAGATGAATCTCTTGTAAGCAGCATATAGCTGGATTATGTTTCTTAATCCATTCTGCCAATCTCTATCTTTTAATTGGTAATTTTAGTCTGTTAACATTCAAAGTTATTACTGAAAAGGCATTTCTTGAATCCACCATCTTATCTTTTTATTTGTCAGATCTATGTATTCTTTTCCCTTTCTCTTTGTATTCCTTAAATTACCCTTAGTGGTACTCTTCAATTCTGTGCCCTCCTCCAGACTGCCCTCTCCTGTCTTTTTTTTTTTTTTCAGCCAGCAGAACTCCTTTTAGTATTTCTTGTAGGGCCAGTCTCTTGTTTGAAAATTCTCTCAGGACTTCTTTGTCTGTGAAAACTTTAATCTCTCCCTCAGTTTTGAAGGACAATTTGGCTGGGGACAGAATTTTTGGCTGAAAGTCTTTCTCTTTCAGGATCTTGAATATATCATACCACGGCCTTTTACACCTCCAGGATGTTAGTTGAGTAGTCTGAATTCAGTCTTATTCGGTTTCCCTTGTATGTAGTAGATTGCTTTTCTCTTGCTACTTTCAAGATTTTCTGCTTCTCTTCAACATTTGACAGACTGATTAGTATGTGCCTTAGGGAAGGCCTATTTGGATTCATTCTATTTGGAGTTCTTTGGGCTTCTTTCACTTGTATATTTATGTCCTTTAAGAGGGTTGGGAAGTTTCCCCCATTATACCCTCAACTACTCTTCCTAGCCCTTTACTCCTCTCTTCTTCTTTTGGGACACCAATGACTCTTATACTTATGTGCTTTGTTTTGTGTATCATTTCCCTGAGATCCAATTCAATTTTATCCATCTTTTTTTGCCATTTGCTGTTTTGAGTCTTCAAAGTCAGTTATCCTGTCCTCTATATCACTTATTCTTTCTTCCGTCTCTTCAAATCTGGAGTTGTGTGCCTCTAGTATGTTTTTTATTTGGTCAACAGAGTCTTTAATCTCTGTGATATCCACTATTTTTCTATTTATTCTTTCAAATTCCTCTTTATGGTCTTCTAATGTCTTCTTGATCTCCTTTATATCATTTGCTATCCAACTTATTTTATTAAGTAGAGTTGTATGAACATATCTGATTGGTTGTTCTAAAGTTTGTGTCTCTTCTGTGTTTTAACTTGGTCATTAGGCAGGGCTCTATTTGTCTGCATGGTGATGTGCTTAGTAATCTTCTGCTGTCTTTGTGGCATGTAAATATCTTGATTGATTTACTTGGGGAGTTGATTTCTTTCAGTTGTCTAAGGCCTCGTGTTTGCGGGATGGTTGTACAGCAGGGAGCAGGGTATGGTGTGGGGCACTCAGTGCAGTGATTTGTTTCAGGACAAGTAAAAGTGCAGGTTGCAGATGTTACACTGATGCTTGTGAACATGGGCATCCAGCGACCAGGGAGGATGTCGTTTTGCAGTTCACCAGTCTGGGGATTATAACCCTGGTGTGTACTTGTCTGAGGCATGCGGCCTTTTGTGCACATGCATAGAGCTGTGGCAGCAGGTCAACTTTATGCCTGTGTGGTTTGGGGCAGATGTGACTCAGCTGCAAAGGTCAGCACTTTCTCAGACCCAGGAAGTGTGGCTGAGGGCCATGTGGCTACATGATTTTCAGAGCTGAATGATGTAATTGGGGGCCCATGTGCATGCATGGGCCTAGGAGTTCTGTAAATTGATGCATAGAGTTCGGGGTGGGGGTGGGCTGAGGCTGTGTGACACGATGGGCAGAGAGGCAGGGGTAGCCTGGGTATGGAGATTAGTGCCCGCAGCTTTTATGCGCTGACAACAGCCTGCAAGGACAGGGAGGGGGGAGGTAGTGCTCGGGAGGGGGGCAGGAGAGGGTTGGGCTGGACTTGGGGTGGGGGTGTGGGGCAGGTACATGCACTGGGGGCTGGTGGGCTGGGGGCGCCTGGAGTGCGGGGAATGGAGTGGGTGATGGGGTTGGGGTGCGTCACCAGTCATGGGGCTGTGCTGGTGCGGGTAACACAACCTGGCTTACTTCCTCATCACCGGCTCCCATCCATGCATTACCACGGGTTCTGTGCCTTCGCACCAGGCTCCACCCCTCTGCCTCTCAGTTCCTTGGCCTCTACAACCAGGGCTGCCCCATGTGGTAGAAGAAGGCTCTCCCAGGTCAGCCGCACTCCTGAATTGCCGCCTCAGTTGGCCTCCTGTCCCTTCTCTAACCTTCCATGGATCAGAGCTAATCTCGAGCCACTCTATTAGGCCATCTTCCCAGAAGTCTCTACATTTTAAAAATCCAATTATATACTGTTTATGAGAGACACATGCAAAACACAAGAAAAGTTGAAAATTAAAGTACAGGAAATATATACAAGGCATTTTTGGACAATCAGTAAATTATTACCAGATAAAACATAATTTGAAAAGCAATAAGCAATATTACTATAGGAAAAATAGTCACTGCATAATTAAAGGTTTAACTCACCATAAAGACAGAACAATTGTAAATGTGTATACACTTAATAACATAGCCTAAATATTTATAAAAATGACAGAAGTTCAAGGAGAAATAGACAAATCCACAATCAGTGTGAATGATACAATTTAGCATAGTTCTCTCAATAATCGGTAAAATAAGCAGAGAAAAGTCAATAAGGATATAGAAGATTTGAAAAACACAATTACTAAAGTTCACGCAATATAATTGGCACCTATATAGGTGGTATAAAAAGGTTGGAAGACACGTTGTAAAATGGGAGAAAATATTTCCCACACATAAAATCAACTATCTCTATTTGTTAAAGAACTTCTAAAAAAATGAAAAAAATAAAAGAATATAATTTTAACTGGCAAAATCTTAAACATGTACTTCACAAAAGAGGAAAACTAAAGACATAAAAATGAAAAGATGTTCAAGTACATTAATGTAGAAAAATGCTAATTAAAACCATAATAAGACACCATTACACATCTATTGTTGTTAAGAAACTATTAAATATTGGTGAGGATATGGAACACAGGAATTCTCACATTTAAACAGGTGGAAGTTTAAATTTGTACAATCACTTTGGAAGAGAGCTTGGAAGTATCTAATTAAAAAAATAATACTACATTTACCCTATGACTCAGCATTTCCACACTCAGGTATATATCCAAGAGAAAATTATGCACATTTTCCAATTTACTGAATGGAATGTACAATAATTTAAGTAGTAAGATTGTAATAGTCAAATCTGGAAACAACTCAAATGTACTTCTATGAAAGAATGGATTGTGGTATATTCATGCAATAGACTATACAGCAAAGAAAATGAATGACTAACAGCAACCTAAGACAAATGTGCTTGATTTTCACAAACATGACAATGAGCAAAAGAAGCAAGTCACACAAGTATATATGCAATATTCTTACATTATATAAGCCTCAAAGACAGGCAAAACTAAACTATATTGTTGGGATGTTAAAAAGGTGTTAAACCCCTAAATAAAGAGTAGTCTGTGCCCAGCAGAAACAACATCACCTGGCAGCTTATTGGAAATAAATGCACAGCTCCAGGTTCTTTCCTGACCTACCAAATTAGAATCAGCATTTTAACAAGATCCCCAGTGATTTACATATACATTAAAGTTAGAGAAATCCTGATATATGAGGACAGTGTTCATTATACTGACTTGGACACTCTTTCCTTATTTGTGGAATCTCTCTCCTATGGATTTATAAGTTCTAAAGTAAAAGAAACTAGCTTTTCTATCATCCCTACAGCTGAGGCCCAGATATGGGAATTAGCCTCTGCCAGTTGTCTTAGCCACATTAGACTTCAACTCTGGAGGTAATAACAAGGAACAAGCACCATTCCTTGTTCTTTCTAACATAGAATCCAGCACCCAGTGGATGTCTCCACTGAAGTAAACCTGATACCCACATTGAGCACTGCTCCTATCTGCCTGGCCTCCAAGCCAGATTCTCTAGGCTTCCTACAGATTCTATGAATCTTTTGTTTTTAATAAATTCCTTTTCTGAATAAACTAGCCAGAATAGGTATCCTTTTTGTTTGTTTGTTTGTTTGAACACAAATTCTGAATGACACAGGTGCCAATGTGTAACTTGTTTGGCAAAGTTTTAGGTGACACTGACTCTCTATATGCTTACATCATCTGCAAGGTTTACCCCACCACTAGCTAACACCCACCCTTCCCTAACATTTAGAAGTGCCAGAAGACACTTGTTCCATCATTACAATCTTTCATCTGGTTTTCTTCCTCCCCACCTCCTGTTTCTAACATTAGTGCTCCAGTTCCCCCAGCATGCTGACATTTTCAGGGTTGAGTGAACTCGCAAGTCACTAGTTGAAAGCATTAATCCCTCTTACAGCAAAAAATGCATTTTCTAAGTTCCTTTGATCAGCCTTCACTGTGTCTAGAGAGGTATCAAAGTGTACAAAATAGGAGTGTTAAGACCTACCAAATGGAGACCATTACAGGATAGATAAAACCATCTAAAAGATGACATATTTCCCAAGGAATTATATTTATGCTGCCAAAGGATAAGAACCATAAAAATCCTGGATTAAGAGTCATTTGAATCATCCTCCTTTCCATTCTTTTTTTTCCCAATAGCTCATTCTCCCCAGACACAAATTTGACTTCTTGCCCCCAAATTCATCTTCCCTAGTAATACTGCAATTGGTTAAAACACTATACTTATTTTCTTTGAAATCCCCTTATCTTGTTCTATATCCATTATTCTGTTCAACCCAGAAAGTCTACAATCTTCCCTACAAATGAAGGACATTGGCTATTGATACTACTGTTCTCTATAAATAATGAGAACAGTAGTATCTAAATTGTACCAGTAGTACAATTTAGTAGTATAGTGGCTAAATTGTACCATTAGAGTAAACAGGTCCACATATAACAGTGAGGTAGATTGAGCTAAATGCTCATACTTCAGATCCTGCAAGAGAAATCTTTTCTACTTCCAAGATTATAAGTGCACTTGGGCCATCCCAGCCTTTTGGATGCACTGTCCTCTTCCATCAAGTATATGAACCCTGTTCCCCATTCTTCAGAATCCTGCCCTAATTATTCTAACTACTAACTATATATCAGATATATGTCTATACTGGGAGAATCTAAGTTAAGTACGACATTGTTTTTTTGGAATCTCTTCCACCTTCAGGAACTTCTCTTGATAGACCCAGTCCACTGTTACACCCACTCTCAATATGAATTGAATGAACAGAAACTCATTTTCTCACTCTGTGCTTCTTTTCCAGCCTTAGATCCTGATCAGTAAAAGAGGTGAAATAATGTGACTTTACAGCTACAGGATGATTTGGATCAAGTCTGTGAGTGCCACCTGCTTTTAGTGTACTCATCCACTTAGAGCATGTAGGCTCAGGTTAGCTGTTATATACCCAACTCGAGTTCTTTCTTTCCTGACTGCTTCCTTTATCTGTGGCATAGATCCTTCCCAAACACCAACCCAGACCTCAAGACTTCTGCAAATGTGGACTTAAGGAGTCCATTTGTAACTCTGCTTATGATTAATATTTGCAAGAGATTTTCCTCTGTATGATGGCATAACCACAAGGAAGATTTATGTTGCAGGGGCAGTGGTACTGTGGATTCTGCCCAGCGCAGTCACTAGAAACTTTCATTTTATGAAACGTTACCTATGTTTCTGGATCTGCAAAATTTTGCCATCAATAGACCATAAATTTTTTACTCTTGCTGTATGGTGTCTCTCATTGTTTTATTTTTATTTTATTTATTATTGTTTTGCTGGGGGTTTTTTGTTGATTTGTTTTTCTCTCCTCTCCTTTTACTCAAGATAGGGCTGAATTATATAGTTCCCCTGAAGGTATAAGCTATCTTTAAATTTTTTTTGTTTCTGCTATCTAAACTTTATGCCTTTTACTCCCCCATCCAATATATCCCCCCTCTGAATTTCACTTCTAATTAATTCTCCCCTTCCAACATACCCTAATCTCTGAAATCTGTCTATTCTTCAATATCTCTCCCTAAGAGTCCATTGTAATATTTTTCTGCATATCCTTTTTTCACCATATTACTTTGCTATATTAGCTCAATGTTAAAAAATATATATAACCTATTATTGCAATCCTCTTATTAAACTATGTAAAATATCAGCTCCCCAACTCATTCTTCCAAAGAGTAGTACACTATTAAGCCCCAGGCATTGCAATGGAAAACAAAACAAGACTTTTAACCCCTATAGATTAGCCAACTCCTCTGTTTCACATCAGCAGCTGTTACCACATTCCTCCTAGCATATCCCAGTGTATTTTTCATTCTGTGCCAGACTAAATTGAAGTTTTCTTGCAACTCTGTGGCTGAAATATAAACCCTACTTTGGAGTGTTTTCTAGATAAGAGTAAAATCATCCTACAGGTTAAACATTTTGGCTTCTCTAATTAGCATTTTACTCTGTTTTTACCTACATGCTGGGTTTTTCAGAACCCCAATAAGTAGCAGTCTTCTTTTCTCCCTGTGAACAAATAGTGAAATATGACAAAGAAGTAGAGGAGAGGACAAAATTCCATATTTAAAAAAAAATCTAATATCTAATTGATTGCATGATGTTTTACAATTTTTTAAATGATAAATGTGAAAAAGTACATCTTATAATTGTACTAATATGCGATCATCATTATTATTGATAAAGTATAGGTTGTGGACACGATTTCTATCTTTGGAATGGAGACCCACAGAATCAGACTTTTTGAAGTTACAGGCAAGTCCAGTCTTGTTCAGGCCTACCCATGGGAAGGGAGGGGTGTTACTGCCCAAATAAGACTTGTGGCATTAAGGAGCAGAACATACCTTAGCTTCCAGGCACCCATTCCTAAGAGCAGATGAAAGAGGAGGAAACTGGGCTATGTTGCTCATTTTCTCCTTCCAGACTCAACAGTCAAACAAATTGCTGTTCCCTTGCCCAGGGAAAGAAGAATTGAGGTGTAAATAGAGGCCAGGATTTTAACAGCAAGAGCTGCTACCTCCATATAGAAGAACACATCAAATTTCTCTGTCCCACCACACCCCTCCAAAAAGGAAATCCTGCCATTTTCTATATGCCCAGCCTCCAGAGAACCTTAGCTATAAGGGCACACACAAGCCAAATAAACCCCTAAAAGAAATCGTTAGGTTGCAGTGGCTAGAGATTACTGTTTAGAGGGGCATTATACCAATTTCCCACAAAAATGTATGAAGGAGAGTTACTCTTTCCCCAAACGAAAAGGATACTTATAACCCCCTTTTCCTGATTGCTACCATGACCTTTAACACAAGGTTCTACATAAACACTCATTTCCAGATAACCACATGACATTTCACAGTACTATTAAATTTTGTTTCATAGAGGACTACCAAAATTGTACAGGCTGGGTAGCAAAAGTATAAGTTACTATATTGGTCCACAAAAAGGAGCCAAAATGACTTAGTCACAGAACATGTGAGGAGAGCCAAACAGCTTTTTCCAACTGACTGATTTTTACCTTTCTGTTGCTCAATTTTTAACAGCTTGGTCACTAATTGCCTTCCTTTGATCTTGCCTTTGTCGTCCTTTTCAACACAATCCAAAACATCTCTGAAAATACCTTTGCTTCCTTACAATGATATATTTCAGGTGTGTACTTATCTTTTTCTGCTTCAAGACATGCTATCAGATACTTTCTCAGAAATTCTGGTAGTCTTGGTAAACAATATTGGTGGCCAAAACCTGGGCCGAAAGGGGGCATGAAAAGAATTTCCATGAGTAATGCTCGTAGACAGACTAATGTCCCCCAAATGATAGGGAGAATATTTCCTTTATGTTACAAGTTTATATTGACATTTTCAAACTACCTCTCTATCTCAGCCTTCTTTCTGTTCAACTTGCTCTGATATAAAATTTTATTTTATATGTTTGCAACTCCCCATCAAAAAATATACATTTTCCCATCTTCTTCTTTGACTGCCAGCCAATGCATCATAGATTCTAAAGTACGCAGATTAAGAATATACCATCTGTCCATATCAGTTGAAAACATTACTCACAATATGGAAAAGAAAAAATGTCAACTGGACCCAGGGGATAATAGATCATTTGAAATAAAAATATTCCTAATACTGTGCCTGGAGTCCCTCTATTCACTTAATGGAAGAAAGCAATGGAATGTAGAATATAGTATATGGATGTTCAGAGTTTTCTCCTTTAAGCTCCACTATCTTTCTCTTTCCTTTTTCCTATTTTATATCTTCATTAATGGCATTTTGATTATTGAAGTCAGTTCAGTTGCAATTCCACATTTGCCTTCTTTCAGATATCCACCATTTCCAATACAAGAAATTTCAGATATTTTTTGTTCATTAGTAGTTTTCTTTCTACTTATGTTCAAACAAAAAGAATTCAGAATAACAGTGGAAAATTATAATGAAACATATAAATTTTTTCATGGATTAAAACATGCCAAATCCAAATCTGGGGTAACTGCATATTTGCTGCAGGAAATATAACACATAGTCATCTTAGAAAAGTTGAAAGTATCAAAATGTGACCTCATTCATCAGAAAAGATAATCCACACACACCGAATCTTAGCATCAAATGAGAATTGTGATGTTTTTTCTGTTAGGTAAACCTAGACATCTCTAAAAGCTAATTATTTTATAAAACTTGAATGCATTTGGAAAAATTATAGCACCTGAGGTTAGAATATATTACCTGCAAAGAAAATAATTTGGATTACACATTTTAAAACAGATACTTGGTCCCAAGCATTTCCTTGGTGTGGAAAGGGGCCAAAGTTATGAGCTGAGAGTGCAAGAAGGATATTTCATTTCAGGTGTGTTTTCTTACTCATGCAAATACTTCCAAGGACACTATCTTGGCAGCAAATACCAACTCAGTTCCCTGTACACTCTACATCATGAAAAATGTGATTAGAATGTCTTCCGTGGTTATATATGTTGTGTACATGTGGTAATTTGGCACTTGATTCTTGGCAACTTGTGTTTATTGGCAGCTGGAAAGTTGATTGATTCCAAAAAGCTCTATTCAATTTCACTACGCTGGCAGTCTTCTATTTTGGGGGATGGTACCTCCTTACTGCATTCTACTATACATTTCTTAACATTGTCTGGTATGTAGGAAGGTTCAAAATGCAACAGAAGCTAGCCGAAATCTTGCCATTTTATGTACAAGATGATATATTAGGGACTTCTAATTCATGCCTAGCTTTGGTGAAACCTACTTGCTGCATGTATAGGCACGTGCCCAGGCAGCATATTTCAGAGCGGTGTCTAGTTTAAGCAGGGTTAGGTGTTAAAATCAGCTCGTATGGCAATAAATAAATATATATATATATATATATATATATATATATATATATATATATATATATATAAAATAGGTATGATCTAAATGACCCTAGAAAACTCAATAGCATATATATCATTGGGGCCTATGCCCTTGGAGTCTTAGAAGGGTATAATTGTCTTTGCGTTTGTTTCACTTTCCATTTTGGATTTGTTCTCTTTTTCCCTTGGGAAGTGAAGACCGAGAGATGTAGTTTGAAAAGGGGGAAAAAAAACAAAGGGGTAAGGAAAATTAATTTCCATTTTATTAGTCGAATTCAATTAGGCTAAAAGGGCATATGATACTAATAAAAAATGTAATTCACATACTCGAAAGATATTTACTGAACACTGTGCTTGCGGATACAGGGGGGAAATAAAAGAAAAGTCTCTCCCCTCATGATGCTTACATTCTGTAATAGCAACTATAATTCATCGTTTCCTAGTTTTATTGAAGGAGTTTTCATTTTCTCATTTTTTTTTTACTGTTTTTTTTTAGTTGGTTTCAGAAAGATGAGTTAGAAATACTATTTGCCTGGCTTTAATGATAAATTACTTGTATTTGTTTTTACCACACTGGGTAGATTATAAAGCAACCCAGCTTTTTTTGGATTGTATTAGAAGAGTACAATCATTGGTCATTGTAGGTGTCCATGAGTGCTCACTGCTTACTGTACAGGTTGTATAACTTTACACATATACAAACTCCAACATATATGTGCATCATGCCTGAGACATGGCTGGGCAAAAAACCAACTGGAGTTTAATATAATTTAGAGATTTGATCCTTGTCTCTGGATTAAATTTTTGTATTGCCTACACACCTTGCCATAGTTTCCTGTGTCTATCGAGGTTGCTGAATCATAGAAAAGAATACCTAACAGGATTTTTTTAAATAGAATATCAGCCTTCTCTCTTCTCTAATGAAAAAAAAAAAAAAAACAGGAGAGAAAGAAAGAAAAAAAGAAACTGCATTTTACCGTCAGAGCTCCTCTAAGTCATCATCCATTTCTAAAATTTCTGAGACCTGCTTTTAGAGCCAAGAATCTAGCAGCTCACTGTGAACAAAATAGCAATTGTCATTTATTATATTCTCTGAGGTTAACTACATATGGCCCTTCTCGATCAGAGTAGTAGTTATTCAGACTGTAAAATTCCTATGGTCCTTGTCCATTTCTGCCCAGTGAGCATTTGGTTTGTCTTTGAGAACAATATATACTGTCCTTCTGCCACCATCTCCTATGGCTATGCTGTACCCAAAGTTTGAATTGCCATGCTAAACAAGCACAAGCCTGTACTTTTCATAATTACCTTTCATTCAGTAAACTGTGGGATAGGTAAGACCACCATAAGTCATAAAGAATATTTAAGACTCCTACTGAGATAAAACATTTCTGATAAGAACATATTTTGCATTCTCTCCACTTAGACCATGAATTATTGCTGAATACATCCTGTGTTACTATAGTAATTGATTTACAAAATAGCTTTTATATAGCACATACAAACTCACTCTCTTGCCAAATATAAAAGATTTTCAAATGCAACAGTTTGGTGGAGCAGAGAGCCTGCTGAGCTGAAAAGCAAATACAGCTATCTGATTAATTGATTCTGACCTCATAAATATAATACTTTGGGGGCTCTAATGGAACTTCCTGAGGGTAAATTGTATGGTTCACCTCATTCATTTATATCTCTTGGCTGACAGATGTATGTTATAAAATGTCACTGAATATGCTGGCAATAAATGAGGTATAACATTAGCATCTTGATGCTGTGGTAGTATTTTTATGGAACATTTTTGTTAAATTATTCCAACAGTAGTAAAAATATTATAATACTATTCACCGTACATAGTCCTTTCTATTTTAATCAGTCTCGCAGCAATTCACATTGATCTTCTTTACCTATAACTAATATTTCTGTATTTTAAAGAGGGTTGCTGTTTTATTACGTGCTATCTCTCTTGCAAATTAACAATTGCTGATTATTGGTTGTGAGAAGTTCTGTCATTAGTCATTCTGATTATTGTGTTCTTGATATTCTTTTATCTACACAAAGAATATGAGACAAATTTTCAAATGTCAATCTGAGGTAAAACTCAAGAAATATATCATGAATTGATAGTCTTGATAAGAATTTAAAATTCAGCCTCATGATAATTATGGAGAAGTTATTTCATTTATTTTAAAGAAATATTTATAAATACTAAGAATCTAGAGAGTAAAAGTAAAAACAGAGCACTTTACATGATAATATAACATATTTTAATACACACATATTTTATGTTACTGAATTAACATCTTCCTGAGAAAAATATATTTTACATGTTCTGTGAGCCTATAAAGTATACAAATTTCAGTGAGCATTATTCTTGTCAATGAAAGGATGACAAAGACACTTAGCTTCAGGAAAATACTAAATAGAAACCTAGTGTATCTACCAAATGGACAATTTAAAAACATACTTTGGGTACCACTATTCTTTCTTTGTTTGGGGTTCCTGGAAATCAGAAAACTCAAAAAAAAAAAAAAATCACTTACCAAAAGGAAAATGAGAAAAGACATTCAATTATTTTCACTGCTAAAAGAGGTAAAGGTTTGAATAATATTAAGGGCAAAATTTCCTATTGGTAAGGTGGTTATCACCATTCTTATAAAGCCTTGATTTTCTTTATTTTCTCATAGTTGCCTATATATTATTTCATCATCTTTAAAAATTTGAAGGAAAAATATATTTAATCCTTCTCAAGTAAGAAGGAGAAATATAAAAAAGTAAAAAAGCTTTAGTATGAGTTTAAGAAACCAGTGGTAGAGCTGGTTATTATCAAACTTCAGGATCTAATTCACTCTAATGTATGTGTTAAATTTGCCCCATAAAGTTAAATGAAACCCAGCTAAACAAGCTTCTGAAACCCTCTGAAAAACCTACAAGTTGGAATGCAATTGATTTCTAAAATATGGTTAGTGAATTCACGTTTTAGGATCTGGATAAAAAGAAAATGGAAAAGCATGTGGCAAGCAAGTATTCCTTAAGAATAGAAATAAACATGGCAAAGAAATTTTGAGAATCCCTAATGAAAGGAAAAGAGAGTAACTGAAAATTATATTTGGACATATTTTCAGACTTCCTGAATTAACTTTTACACATTCCTTCAGACCTCCACTTGTTACTTCTATAGGGAAGCCTTCCTTGATTTTCTTTTCTCTTTATTTTCCTTTTTACTTCTTTCTTTATTGTTTATGCTTATGCAATCATAACTGAGATTATTTGATAAAAATCTACCTCTAACATGAGACTGTAGGAGTCATGAAAGAAGGGACTAAGTCTGTTTATTGTATCCCCAGAGGATAGGTGAACCTGGTAAAACATTTAAATTTCCATTTCAGTTAACTAAAAATTCTGAATTCTTTCAGATATTTGTGGATATAAATTCTATGCCCTATAATTCTATTAAATTTTAATTTGCTAGAAAGAGCTTGAATATTTACATCCCTTTGAAATCTAGGTGAGAAAAATAACAATAGATGTGAGAAGTTTTCATTTCATATGGGCATCTGTTAGGCCAATATGTTCACACTTTTTTAAAGATCATTTGATTTCTCTGATAGCTTAACAAGCATCATGTTCAATATTTAGAAAAAACATTTTATATTTTTACTTCATTCCTCATAACATTTTTAGGTGAAATGCACAATACACATATTTGATTAAAATAAGCAAAATTTATCATTTGGTGAACTGATTTTCAGTGAATTAAGCCTACTTCTTTTTTGTGTCAAGACAAATTCCAGCAAAAACAAAGAGGTTTGTTTTATTTTAACTTACTTGTAAACTGTAAATTTATATGAAAAGAATGTGTTATACAGTAAGCCTTATTTTCAAGCTCTTTTAGAAAGATAATAAGGAGCTGACTTAGAAAGATCAATTTAACTTCTTTCAATTTGTCCTTCCTTATCTGGACAAAAGATGCTAATAATCTTCCTGCTTTCTTCCTAACAATTTTGGTGTGATTACATAATGTATAAGCAGGCCTTTTGCAAACTGTAGAGGACTATAAAAATAAAAGGCAGTCACAAAGCAGCTCATTCTGAAGGGTCGTTTTGTATGACCCATTTATCTTTTAAATTTTTTTTCCTAAATTTGAGTTATCTGGATGTCTGAATGGCACATTCATTCTTCAAGGCTTTGGGAGCTAATAGATTACAGGTCCAAGGATTCAACAGTTTTGTGGTTGTTTGACATTTGTCAAATTCCCCCTTTTTTTAGAAAAGCAAAAACACCATTTCTTTCTAGAATCCCTCCAGGACCATAATCCACAAAGGTCCACAATGCAGATCAGGACCAGTTGATTGATAATGAGGAGGAATCAATTTGTAAAGCATTATGAAGAGTGTCTAGAGACAAATGCACATGAGACACTGGGCTCAAGAAGAACTTAAAAAGAGAAGCTGATTCTTCTTCTACATTCCTGTTGTTACCATTAGGAAAAAAGTATCTAGAAAGTCCTGCTTCCCTTTCGAAATCTCAAATAGAGACTTGAGTTGAAACAGCAATCAAGTCGTTATCTGCTTACTTCTAAATTTGGCAATGGAATAAGTGGCGCCTTAATTCCATGATCTCTGGGGGGATGGACACTGTTGGGCTGTTGGTGGCTCTATAGCATGATGCCTAGAAAACAGTCAATTTGGCCAACTTAATTCCTATTTTACAGAAAAAAAAATGGAAGAATGAAACTTGGTGAATTTGCATTGTTGGTCAGTGGTAGAACAGCTAGTAAACATGAGAGCTGGGATTCAGTCCCAGGGCCTATCTGGCATTGAAGGCTGTGCTCTAACTGTACTAGGCAAGTGGTTCATTGTTTCACCTAAATTCTTTCCTCTTCCAAATCAATAAAATAATTTTCAACCATTCAGTCACGGTACTTAACAAACTTTCAAGTTATTATTCTTTATCAACAGACACCCATAAAAGATAAAATTTGTTCTTTTCAGTCACAATATAAAGAGATATAATCTAAAAGTATATGTCAAATATGAAACTGACTCACAATCTATGAAAATAGGAGCTCCTCACAACTCCGCGCATTGATTTCCATTGTGGCCTACAAATTCAGAGGGAAGGGAAAGGAAGAAAAGAGACTGTCTTTGTATCTCAGTGGTATGACAGTGTTTTCTACTGCATCAATCCCCTGCCCCACACACAAAGTTCTTAATTCCCTAGGCCATTTTGCCTAATCTCCAGAGCACCATACTTTGTGTCCCCTGATGCCTGGATCTGTTCCCTGTTTATTCAGCTCTGCTTCTTGTTTGCTTTGTGCCTGGGGCATCTAGTTTCTCATATGTAAAATGAGAACAATGATATTATCTAGTTTTTAGGATTGTTATGAGAAATGAAAGAATGGGATAATTCTTGGGAAATTCTTAAAACAGAGACTGGCATTTAGGAAGAACCAAAATGAAAGTGATTATGTAAATATTATCAATATTAATAATCTAATTAATATAGTCAATACAGAAGAGAGAAAGATAGAGAGGAGATGAAATAGGAAAAAATAGGAGACCAAATGAAAGAAAGAGAAAGAAACCTGCTTGTTTTTGAAGACAAATATGGGAGAGTAAAGACAATGGTCTTACCCTTTTCCAATCACATCTCTCACCATTTCATTCCTTGATCCCATTATTCCAGCCATACTGATCAACCTAAGTTTTCCAAATATGCCTTGCTTTCTAATACTACTGATCTTTTGCACATTCCAGTCCTCCTTGAAACAATATAGCTGTCCATATTATAATGTGTGGAACAATTATTGGCAAGCTGGACAAAATGTATACAGTATTGCAGTTATGTGCATATTTTACCTCCTTACTAGATTTTAAATTTCTTAAAGAAAGAGCGTTTGTTTGTTTTTGTATCCTTCATGGTACCGAAAGATATGTTGAATTCAAGAACATTTCCAAAATTGTGCTTTATTAATTTCTGTGGGAAGCAACTAACTAACATATCATGATTTCGTAAAATTTCTCTTGAAGCTGAAACAACAAACAGTCTTTTTACATTCTTTTATCCAATTTTCATTTAACAACTTAGTCACTTTGGAATAAGACAGGGTACTTACTACTTACTGTGCTCCTAATGCTGGCTCAGTTCTATAATTTTCAATCCTGGCTACATTTTGGAATCATGTAGGAAACCTTAAAAAAAAAAAAAAAAGACTGATTCCCAGGATATATTCCAGACTAACTGAGTCAGAATCTGGCTTGGGTGGGGAGTGGTTAGTGAGAGGAATGTTAAACCAGTGTTGAATCACTTATCTAACTCTATGGTCTTGTAGTCCCATTAGGAATGCAAACCAAGCATTGCCAATCTGTGTTTCATACAATCTGAGGGCCAAATTCTTCAACTTCACCAGAAGAATATCCTGCACCCTATCCCATCAGAGTCAGGCATGGTGGTCGAGCTAATAGACTGGACACTGATGTGATTAACCATTTGTAGGTTTTGTGCCCAATGGCATTTTTCCCCCACACATGGAGACAGACTACCATTGAAACCAGAGTAAGTAATTTGAGAAACACATCCTTTTTTATCCAAGGAAGATCAATGGTGTGGTATAAAGAATTTGGCTGTGAAGTCAGACAGGATGGAATTTGAATTCTAGGCCTATCACTTATATCTATGGGCATGTCTTTATCTTATATGAGTATTTTCTCATATATAAAGTGACAGCAATAATATTTGCCTTAAAGAGTAGCTGTGATAATTAAGAAGATATATATAATTTGTTTGCCAAATCATAGCACATTGATTCCCTAAAGCTTTACCCATGATTGCTGGGCATCATCTTCCTTCAAATTCTAAAGCATAGTAGATGATTCTTAGGAAATACATCCACTCATGCCTACAGTGAAATCATGCTGACCTTATCCTATAAAGGAACAAATCATGGCTTGCTATTCCTGAGTTTTATCCTTGAATTCTAGTTATATTTGTTCACCAGAAACTTCTATGTTTATAGGTTGCCCTTTAAAAGACACAGAATTACTCATGTCCTTAAAAATCCTGGACCTGAATCCTTCAGAAACTTGAGATTCATTCTTTCCCACCCACACACCTGTCTTCATTTGCAGTCTTTTATCCTTTATACATGACATCTCTGGCAGGATGCCTGAAGAGAAACTCATGACCCATAAAGTTAACTTACCTCAGCAGTAGTAGACAAACAGGCTTAATTTAACCCAGAAGACACTAAGAAATAATAACTTGGAAATAAATGGAAACCAGGCTGAGAGAATGTGTAGGCAGTCTTGAGAACTATCAAAGTAAGGTATACACAGGCACAGATTAGCTCACTTTGCAGGCAAAGAGCCAGCAGCCCAATTTCAACTTTAATTATAGGACAATTGGTAGGTTTCTGCTCTATATATTCCACAGAATTTGGAGAGCTGAAAGGGTGCATATCCATCTTGATCCCACACAAGCCACTATGAACAAATTTGAGATGCAGAGGTCATATAATACATTCAGCCATACTTCCCACTCCTCTTTCCAGCACCCCCCAATGAGAAAATCATAAAATTATATCATCCTTACATAATTTTGAATCCTTAAATATCTCCAATTTAGAAAAGCTGTTTGGGGTGTGCAAGTGCATTAAATTAAGTGTATTTTCAAGAAAGTAGGGAGATAAGAAGATTCTTTCTCAGATTTTTTGTCTCCAATGATTGAAATCTCATGTCTAATTTAACAGAATTAAAACAGAAAATGAGAAAATTAAGAAGAGTGAGTGAAGTGGAATTGAAAAAAATAGAGAATCTGTGGTGTTACAATTGAGCTGTCTCTTTCAAGTCTTTCTCATTTCAAAATCTGAATTTACTTCATAGCTGGAAGGAATGACTATGAGGAGGCAACACTTGGGAGTTTTACTTTGTTGCTTTAACTAGTGTCTAATGGTGATGAGAATTCTCATACTTCGCCCATTACTTCCTTTTCTCCTTCCACCTTAAACATCTTGGTGTAGTGATTAAGGTTCCTTTGATTCCCTCCTGGTTATAATAGCTCCTCCAGAGTAGCTAGCTACCTCTCTGGAAACCTTGCATAATGGGACAATGTCAGATGCACAATAACCCGGAAAGGGAAATGTGTTGAACTAAAGTGAACTGCTATGGGGCTAAAAAATGGCAGGGATTGGAAGAGGAGGACAGAGAATGCATCATATCCTCTTACTACTATTAACTATAGTTAAGTATCACTATTCAGAAGGAGATATAACTCTTCTTAATAACTTTCCCAAGGAGTCACAGTCTATAAATATAAGATAATTTTCAATTGTGGATTATAATTGCAAGGAGAAGTGGAGGATATTCACACATCCTTTCATTTAACAAATATTTAATTAGTATCTTTCCACATGCTAAGGATTCTGTAAGACATAAGCAATACAGAGATATAGAATGCTTAGACTGGGTGCCCTCAGAGTTCAGGAGGTAATGAGATGTGCATAAAAATAATTTCAGCATCATTTGATGTCTTATAGTAATAGTATGTCCAATTTTATCAGGACCATAGTAAAGTAAAAGAGAATGTAAGCTTAGCTACAGATGTGAGGGAAGGTTTCATAGAAGAGGTAGCATTTGACCTCTGATTTGAAGAATGAATAGGAGATTGCCAAACAGAACAAGGGGGAGTAATTATTGGCAAAGGGAACAATATGGAGATGTAAAAGACTGAAAGTAGGTAAGAAGTAGAAGAAAGGTAAAACTTGAAGGTTAGGACATGAGGCTAACAGTAGATCGGCAGGGGCCAGGATTTGGATTTTCTCCTGTAGGAGATGGTGAGTCTCTGAAGAGTTTGGAGCAGAGAAAAAACAAATGCAGGTTCAAAACTGGAAAAACAAAGCTGGAAGTAGAGGAGGATATGGATTGGAGGGAAAGGAGAGGCAGGGGGACTGCTGCAAGGGTACATGTGGGACGATGATGGCAGTGACATTGGAGAAGGAGAGGAGTTAGGGATATGAAGGAACTATAAGAATTCAGGCACCATCTGGGTATAAGTATAAAGTCATTTGATTTGGGCAAACACAAGAGCAGCACATCACTATGAGGAAATTCATTAAGTGGTTTCCAGGAGCATGTTATTCAACTATTCAACAGTAGTAACTTGAATAGAAGATCTGCATTGTCATGAAGGCATAATATTATATATATATATATATATATATATATATATATATATATAAAGTTACAACTGCTGAGAGCATTCCAAAGGGTGTTTACATTGAGGGGAATAGATGACAGGGAAAGCTAGCAAAATGAGGGCAGTCTGATTATCTCCTTTATCCTGCATCCCTTGATATTCCTTGTTGTAGAAAGTGTTTGTAGATGGAGAGAGACAATCTGGAATCCTGACACAAGGCTATCCATTTGCTCAAAATGGCTCTTTTCTCCATATACATACTTAAAAAAAATTGGAATTAAGTATAGTTGTCTCTCTTTCCAGAAAGAAATTGTTACCAAACTCTCAAGCACTATAAATTATAATTTACTCAGGATGTAATCAAGGAACATTGATTGAACACCTTCTATGAGCCTGTCACTTTTTTAGTCCCTGTGTATAGAAAGATTATTAAAATACAAAAGATGGACGGTGCAACAATGGCTCAGTGGCAGAATTCTCACCTGCCATGCCACAGACCCAGGTTCGATTCCTGGAGCCTGCCCATGCCAAAAATAAATAAATGAATAAAATATGAAAGATAAAAACACTGGAATTCATAAAATACAGTGCTTCATAGATAGAGTATCTTATGAGGAAAATCTAGAAAAGAGCTTCTAACACAGGGATCTTTCCTAGTACTGATATTCTTGGTAAATGAGCCATAATCCTAAGTGTATTTATCAAACCAAGATGCTATCCATAGAATACTATCTTTCTATTCCCAAGATATGCATCCTTCTTCCTTGAATAATAGTCATAATTTCTGTATATTTATTATCCCCATCTTAATTCACTATTTTTTCCAAGACCTCCATTTTCTTTTAATGCATGATCAGCAAGACCTACTTACATCACAAAAATGGTAAATAAAGCTAATAAAAGTTACCATGAACATATATATACATGTAAATACATATATATATTGTATGGCAAAATATCTAATCAATTTAATTTGTAATCAAGTTACTGATGAAAAGTTATATATGAAAAGCTAAATCATTCCTAGACAGAGGTACAAAATAGATTTTTTTTTCAGTTTTCTTCCATTCTTCTTCTACCTGTCTCTATTTCCCTAGCTATGCCTGCCTTAAAGCTCCCTTCAGCCCCCAACTGTGAAGTTTCAATGTATTCTCCCTATGCTAAGGACTATTCACCATACCTACTTATTCCATAATCTGAATTTATCTTTGCCTTCCTACTCTTTACATCCAACCAATTGTTGGGTCTCATGGATTCTCTCCCTCTCTCTGTTCCTCTCATCTCTATCTATCATAGGAAATTCAGCAACATTTAAATCCTGGGCTCTGAGTCCACCCCTAGAGATAATGCTAGCTTTGATAAAACTGAATACCCTTTAAAGCCTGAGCAGCTAGATTTGGTCTAATTGAATAATATATGTATATGCATATGCATAAGCACATGCATATGTGTATGCAGTATATGTATGGTAGACTTGAACTTCATATCATGAGTGGGAGAGAAAGGAGTATTATAAATGGCTTGTTCAGAACAAGCAAATATGAAAGTATTTACATAATTCCAATAAGGGTAATTCAACAGCAGGAAGAATCCATGAAGGTTTAGTGCAAAAGTGAGAACAATTTTGGTCAGAATATGGCTATTCTTTCCAATGTGGTTGTGGTTATGGTGGAAAGAGTGCTTTAGATCCTGGGGGATTCTCTCAGTTTAACACAGAACAGCTCTGAAAACCCTCCCTGGAATCTTTTCACAATACAAAAATGGTAGTACATAAGTCCTATACCTTGCTTTAGGTACCATCATAAATCAATGTCAACTTCAAGAAAACAAAAGTAAGGAAGAATCTTGCCTTCTTGTCCCCAGCCTGTTTTCTTAATAGTGCCACATGTACTGCTTCCTTAACTAGAGCTGACTTCTGGGATCTGAGTCATGCAGAACAGAAATTACATGAAGTGGAGCAAAAGGAGGGAGGGGAATTCAACTAGAGGCTTAAAATATAAAGATGGCATAGTGTCAGACAAAAGTGTTCATACAGTGTGACAATGTTGAATTTTGCCTGAGCCCAGCACTCCTGGAAAACAGAAATGGTTAAGAAATACCCCCATCCTTTAGACAACGCTTTCTCATGGGAAATGAATAAAATTCAAGGATGTCTCTTGTTTTCTTATAATAAGGCCATACAGGCACTCCAAATTCCCATTCTTTGTTTTATCAATGATTAGCTGAATTTCTTGTCCCCACTGATCAATGGAAACAAAACACGTGTTAAACAAACTTTTGTTAAGTTTCTCTCCTACCTCCTGGCCCCTGAACTTTGGCCTACTCTTAGCCTGAGCCAGCCTACAACCCCTTCATAACAGTCCTTCCTGGGAATAGGTTGGCCTATGAAAAAAATTCTCTGATCTACTATCTGGTCATGCCAACCTTTCATCCCACTTCCTTACACCTGGTTCTTTCTAATCTTGTTTACTTCTCCCCATAGAAGAAAATCCCCTTTGACTAACACTTGAGATTCTTGCAGATCTTACTGTTAGAGAATCCTCAGACCCAACCCCACCACCATTATTGCAATAGCCCCTGCCATTGCAATAATCTTTTTATATAAAATCTTTCCTTAGAAGGTACAGATAATTTGTTGTTGTTTTTGTTTTTTAATTTAACATGAAATTAAATTAAAAGTGAAACCTGGACTACCACACTCCTCTTCTAGAGACATGAGCATGTTCCAGAGGAAAGGATAGGAGGGAGAGCTGAGTAGAGACCCAGGCTCTCCACCTTCAATATAACCATACCAGCTTCATTCTCTGTGTTTTAAACATTGTGATTATACTAAAGATTTCATCTGAGAAGATGATTCTACAGGCTTAAAAAAATGAAATATTATTGTAGGGTAACAAGTATTATATGAAGAGTCAGGACATCCAGATTCTAGTATTGTCTCTGAAAAGTCACCTTCCTGCTCCTCAGTGTCACATCTGTAAGTGAAGATAATATTAGGTTCATTGCCTTCCCCACAAGACTGTCATAAAGATCAAATGAGCTCATGTATGTCAAAGGTCTTTACAGAACTGAAAAGCACTATAACAAGGTAAATGTAATAGTTATGTCAGTGAGTTGACCTCATGTCAACTTATTTAATCAAAACTATTCCATTGTGAAGCTGAAGGCTACCCCCTAACTTATTTATTCCACAATATCAATGATGTTGTAGAATATGCAGATTCTGTGCATTGGATGATATCACTTTGTTTGTCTGAAGAGATTCTATTTTTGTTGTTGCTCCTGTATGTTTGTTTTAGCAATAGAACTCCTCTTAAAAAAAAAAGTGAAACCTTACACGGGATGACATTATATAAAAGAGAAAAAGCAGGAGGAATCAGTTGAAAAGAAGGAGGGATCCAGTGGTTTAAGCTCACCCACCCCAAGGTCCCCAAGGCCACTAATTCCACCCCTGGGACACCACTGAGGAATCTTGGGCTCCTCAAGTCATAGTTGAATTACTCCCTTGGCTCATATTTGTATGTTAGCACCAGCTTTCAGTTCTCTATTATGGTACTAAAACTTTGTCTTTTCCCCTATTCAGTGGTTGTCCATTTTGCTCTAGAGTCAATGTACTGAAATTTTACTGTATTTTGCCCTTCATAACAGCTTGGTTTCTGGTTTGAGGAACTACCTTTGCCTCACTGCAAGCAACAGTGATAAGATGAAAACTGAGGTGCCTGACTCAGACAGCAATATGATAGCCAGGTCATCAAAACTAATCCAATCAGACTTCTTCTCTTGTGGCTCTAAATTTGAGCTGAGTTGAATAGGATGGAAAAATAATACTAGTAAAAGTTCATTCATCCTATGAACTTTTTAATAAATCCTGTGATTTTATTTCAAAACAAAATAAATCTCTTGAGTAGTCTCTGAAGTCAGATATTTGAGCCAAAATGGCTCCAATTGTACCTGACTTATTTCCACGCCCTTTTCTCAGCTTCCCTATCCATTCAATTAAGCTACTTTTTATCCTTTTGATAAAACCCTTTTTGTTTAAGTTAACCAAACTTTTTTTGGCTTGCAAACAAACTAAACTAAAAAGCCCTTAGCTAATTCATATACTTAGTAACCCTCCAATTATACTAGACTACATTTAATTAGGTAAACTCTATTTGTACCAACAAAATTCTGCCATGTACCCACAATATGCTTATGTGGTATTGGATATTTTATATACATTTCTTAATTTAGTTGCCACAACAATACAATGAAAAGGCATTATTTTCTCAGTTTTACAAATCATGAAGTCAGGTTCATACATATTATTCCCCTCTTCTAAGCTTCCATAGCTGGAGTATAGCCTGACCATTCAAAGCCAGATTTATGATTCTTGAATACTGGTTCTTTCAACTTACAAAATCCATCACGAGTTGAATAATTTAGCCAAAGGAATGCTTGCTTGGTATCTTGATTATAATTTTTTGATTGTTTTAGAATCCATTCTGGTTATAGGAGTAATAAATATTAAGTAGAGAATACATTTGTTTGCATTTATTTGTTGAAAGGATGTATTAATGTAAGCATGAATTTCAAATGTTAGTGTTGTTGATAAGATAAACACAACAGCTAGATGTCACATTTTTTATCACTTCCTGCAGATATTCTTAGCTAAGAATCTATTTCAGCTAAACATTTACTGATTGAGTGTCATTCACTTCTACAAGAGGTCAGGAAGCACCATGGTGCTTTATTAGTAATGCTGCTGATAAGGATAATATATCATGTTTGGGCCAGCATTTAGACAGGAAAATTTCATTGATTTCCTAGAGTTTCTGGCAATGGCATTTCAGGTCCAGTTTAATCATAACTTTTGATCATTTTTCTTTAATTGCTGTTATTTGGGAAATGCAATACTTTGGACAGAAAGAAGTAGTCAAGAATATTAAGGAATATATCTAACCACTGACCTTTGAGAGCTGCAATGATATGTATTAAAGTTGGATCCAGAGTTTCTTAACCTGCTGTCTTACTTGATGGCCAAACCATGCCAGGTAGCACTCATTTTCCAAACATTTAAAAAAAAAACTATTTTGTGAAAAATGGAAAAGTCTGTAATACACTTTATGATTAAATCAGAACTACTACCACCATATACATGTAAAACATAACACAGAATTTTTGTATATGTGTGTACATATGTACACATGTAGCTTTAGGGATCTCAATTCACTTTAAATATGACTCTGCTCTGTAAGAAAGAAAATATTCCCTTCTTAACTTACTACCTTGTTCATTTTTTTCCAACCATTATTTACTTGATACTATAGGCCAAGAGTTGCATTAGATACTTGGTATTAAGCAAGATGGATACAGGCCCTGGAGTCTAGACTCTCTAACCAGTGGCAGAATAGGAAATGCATAAACAAATTAAATTGGATTTGGAAATTGTGACATGTCTCTTGAAGGAAACAGAGAACAGAATGAGCACAGTGGTGGAGAAGAGTATGGAGCAAGTTACCTCATGAAAGACCTCTCCTAAAACACGTTCAGGTAGAGAACTGTAGTGAAATGAACCAGCAAAAGAAGAGCATTTGAAGAAGGATAAATCATAACAATAAATGCTCTGGAAGAGAAAAGAGCTCAGCATTTTCAAGAATCCCATTGTCCAGAATGGCTGGAATAGTGAGAAAGTGGAAAGAGTGTCACAAGATGAGCTAGTCAGGGGACAGGTGATCCAGGACCTTCTGGACCTTTGCAAGGGTCCTGGATTTTATTCTAAGTGTAAAGGGAAGACTAATCAGGAAAGAGAGAAAGTATGACTTTTATATTGACTTTTACTCTAAAAGCTGGATAAAGAATGGATTGGAAAAGAAATCAGGCTATTGAAGTAGCACTGAAAAATGATGTCACCTTGGAAAGATAGGGCAGTAACACAGAGGTGGAGAGAAGTGGAAGGATGCAAGAAGAGAGGGAGGGGAAAAGGGGAGAAGGACAGAGTTGTCTTATTTTTCATAAATAAGCTTTGTGAAAAATTATGTGAATCATTCATGCTTAAGTGGAATGTGTGTATACTAAAAAAAAAGCATAAGTAAGTAAGTAAAAACATATCCCAAATTCTGACATGCTGAATAAGATACCTTTCTACACATTCAAACAATTACATAGAAACATTCTCTCTCACACACAATAAGATTAGATATAGTGTTTTCCATTTTGGCTTGTTCATTGTGGAAATCCCTTCAAATAAACTTGAATTAATTTCATTTTTTTTATTGGCTGAATGGTAATTATATGATTTGTGCTTATTCGATGGGTAAAAGATGTGTGTGTGTGTATGTACATACCTATATATTTATACTTTTTATATATAGTTTTAATAGGTAATACCATCTTTCTTTCCAAGAAAAGATATAGAATTTCCCATTTCTATCAGTATTAGATGAGAATAAGCTTCTCTTCATATACCCACCACCAGTTGCTAAGATCTGTCATTCTCCCTGGCCATTAACAACTTCGTCAGCAGAAGATTCTCCAATTTTTCATACCTGGAAAGCCTTCATATAATAGTATCTGCCAATCAAACATACCTGAGCTAGACTTTTAATGAGAAACTAGTGATGAGAAAACTAGATAATATAAAGAATCCTTCTGGCAAGGGTGGGAAGAATTATGTCTAATTCTAAGAAAAAGCAATGGGAATAAAATCTAGTGATGCTAGAGCATGGCTTTGAACATTTTACATTTAAGATACCATTGTTGCTTCCAAGGACAGATTATAGTTGGCAGTTAGATATATATCTAAAAGTCAGAAGAAAGTCATGGGCCAGATGAGAAGAACAACAAATAGATGGCATCAAAAGCTATGGTACTGGAGGATGTCATCAAATGAGAGAGTGCAGACAGAGAGGCAGATCTGGAGACCAAATGTTGATAAACTCCAAAATTTAGATATCAAGCAGGTGAGGTACAGCCTGTGAAGCAAATTGAGGAAAAGTTGCCAGGGAGGTGAGAGGTAAACCAGAGCAGTGTGAAATTAGGAAAGATAACTGTTTCAAATTATCTTAACAGATTCCATAAAATGGAGAGAAACCTCTTTATTGCCTATGGCAAAGAAAAAGTCTGGAAGACATTGGCAAGAGCATTTTGAGATGAATGCTGGAGTAGAAAATAGATTGAAGTGAGTTTGGCAGGCATGGGGAAGGGTAGAACATGAAACATTTAAGGAAGAGAGAACAGACTTGTCCCTATCTCTTCATCCTACATCTTGTGAGCCCTGGAGGAGAGTTGATGTCTGAAATAAGTTTAGAGGAAGGATCAGGACACTGGGACTCTCATCCTGCTCCGTTTGAGTTTTTGTAGGAAACTTCTGGGTTTTTGACAGGTGACCACAAACAATATCTCTGGGGCAGGTTAGTGGTCAGATATGTAGAGGGTGCAGTTGGCCTCCTGGGCCTTTTTCTGCTCCACCATGTTGGACAAAATGAGTTTAAGGCCTGCAAAACTGCCATGGGGTAAGAGAGTTTGAAAGAGAACTTGAAAAAGTGAAGGTTCCCTGTAGCCTAGACCAAGATTTGGATAAAAGATAAAAGCAATAACTTTAAGTGATCTGTATAGTCCCAGTGAGAGCTGAAAGAAGCTGGACCCTTTTGCCTAGCCTAAACGGTTGAGACAGTGACCTCTGCTATAAAATGACATGTGTTCCTAAAAGTTAATGGTTCCTAAAAGTTAACATATGTTAAAAGGTTAAGAAGTCCATGAATACTACCACAAAGATGACACTTTACCTTGAAAATGATATGAAGTTTGCCTGTGGATGTGGGCATCACAAGCTTGCAGCTTTGTGAGTCATTACAAAATGGTGGAAAGAGGGTTACCTGAAATCAGATGGGAAAATTGTCATAACAGTTGTAAATGGGAGTGGCTCATCACACCTGGGGTGAACTGAGGTAGCCGGGAAATGCTTGAGATGTGTGTGTGTGAGTGCATTTTGTGGCTTCCTATAGGGTTCTGTTCAGCTGAGTGGAGTTTTCTGCATTTCGCTATTGCTTACTGCTAAAGAAATATAGCATATTTCCTAATATAGCAATCATACTTTCAATGCAAACATTAAAGCAGAACTGATCATACCACAAATTCATCAGCTGCAGACACTAGCACAAAACATTAGCAAAGCACAGATAGGACACAATCAACCATACGTTTGTTAGCTATTGTCCTCAGGGTACTTTCAGACCAGCATTAGAGTCCAGGGCCCTTTCTCCCAAAGCCATGTTTACTTACAGGACATGCAGTCTTTCATAAAACCAGTTGCTATCTCAGAAAGGAGCAAGAAGAGGGGAAGGATTAGAATATTGAATAATTATGCAAAGGGACTAAAGAAACCCCGAAGTTCCTGTAGAATTTATTAGACTAGTTTAATTTTCAAACTTGATTGGTCCAACTTTAATCCTCCCACTCTATTCCCTGCCTACTACTCATAGGGGAGTGGGAGTTAGGGACATGCATAAAACTTGATCAGTTATAGAGAAATAAAGGAACTACAGTACCACTGTGCTCTCCCCTCAACAAGCATGCTTAGAAGGTAACTAAGTGGAGAAGTGTGTAGACAATCATTTCAATAAGAGGAGTTGATAATGGGCAAGGGACCAGAATGAAATGTGAATGCTGCAAGGGCTATTTTTATAATTTGTACTATGTTTTCAGGGATGACTATGCATTTGGTCAATTTTTCTTATTCAACTACTCCAGTGAAGCTAGAGGACAAAAGATGACTGACTTTTTCATCAGATTCAGATTTACCAGGTTAGTGCGTTGGCAGGCATGAGCTTCAATGAAGGAGGGGTTGTTGTAGAGTAAAGAGGAAGGGATGATGTCTGAGAGACAATAGGAAGCAAGACAAACTCCGACCACACTTCCTGTCCTGAGAGATATGGGGTACAAGAAAACAAAAATCCACTCTTTGAGTGGTCTCTGAGAACAGGAAAGAGGAAGGGGATGTTTCACACAGCAAACGACCACTGAAGGGACTTTCTTGATCACTAATGATCCAAAGGCCACTATGTGAAAAACCATCCAAGAACAATGGGGAGGGGCAAACAATTGGGTCAGATCAGGTACCATGCAGAACTGTACCAGGAAGTGAGTGGAGGAGATAAATCCATAATCTGGAAGCCTAGCATTTCCAGTGGTGATGATGGTGAATACGGATCAAAGATATCATCATGGGCAGTGTGGTTAGATGCTGTTGTCCTCAATGCTTTGTTCAGGGTTATGCCAGCCTCCAGGGGGCTATTGTTTCAGAATGGCAGCTTCCATTAAGGAAACGGAAAAAATGAAGTTTATTGAACACTTACATTCTACAGGTTATGGTCCACATTTGTCATAGAATTTCTCTGATTCTCCTAATTCTACGATGATGGAATTATCTCCAGTTTACAAAAAGAGTCAACTGAAATCCAGAAAGGTTAAATAATTTGCCTTAATTCATACAACCAATAAATGAAAGAGTGAATATTGTATTTCAATTATCATACCAAAGTCCATGCTATGTCTTTAATATCCATTATATATCACGTAGTCTCCATTAACAATGACCTTGTTTATAACACAGATTGCAACAAATCATGGAGAAAAAACAAGTCAGCTAAAAAATTTTCTTCCTTTAATATAGTATTTCCCACAGTATTTCCCACAGCTCTTACTTTTTTCTTTATGGTAAATACAAAACTGAATGATAAGAAAACAGCAATGTTATTAATTGACTTAAGTAACATGGATCGTAAGATCCTTATGGGTAAGACCATGATCCATTTGGGAGAACACGATGTATTGAGTAGTCCCTAGAACAGTAGCTGTGACATAAATGCTTGTTGAATGAATAAACGGATGAAAAATGAGTGAATAGGTTTGAGTTCAGGTATGCCGACTTACTAGACCTTGGGCAAAGTAGACTCTTTGCACTCTCTGAATACTTTACTTTTTGAAATTTATAAAACAAAGATAATGAATAGATAGCCTAATGCTCAAGTGGTTTCTAAAGCACAGATGAGAAAGGGAAGGATGAAAACTAACATTTATTCAATTGATGTTTCAGATAATTTGGTAAACAATCCCCCTACATTAATCATATCACTGAGGTAAAATATGAAAGTGCTTTGCAAAGTTTTTGCAAAATACTATATACAACAAAGGCTCATTTACTAAATAATTTGTACATAAGCTTATATTGAACAGCTGTTGGCTTGAATGACATGAGAAGGTATTCTTGGATCTTGATTGACATATTTAGGATGAATAAAACAAAATATTTCTTTACGTCATGAAAAATAAATCTTGGAACATATTATATCAGAAAGTGGAATAGGAGGGCCATATGAATGCAATAAGAAAAAGTGTGAAGTAATTACAAATTATGGAATCATAAAATGGCTACCCTGAGTAGCTGAATCCTAGTGAATCTTTATGGTCAAAGAGAGATTCGAAATTCATGCCTTTCACATGTATTGAAGCAACAGAATCCTGGGCAAGTAACCAGAGTTCTGAACCACTGTAGGACCATAGTATACAAAACAGGTTATTTTTTTTCAAGGTTGTACAGAAAGTGAAAATAACACAAGAAATGCAGCTTAGCCCTCCTTGCCTTCAATCTAATTTTATATCCTTCAATATACATGACCAATTTCCCATTCTCCTGGGAAGTTTTGAGTTATTTCTATCCTACATTCCTGTTTCTAGCATTCAGTTTTGCTAGAAGTCTATAGGCAGTGCACAAAAGTAGGACAATCTGTGACAAAAAAAGAAATAGCTCTTGCTCCAGTGAATTTGTTACCTAAAGGCACAAATAATGTAGGGGAAGAAAAATGAAATAGCTATATAGTAGCAAATGGTATAAATGTAATTATTTTTAAACTGGGCACTTGAAGCATAATTTCCCAGAAGAGAGTAAAAGATTAGCAAGTACTAACTGGAGACTTGTATCATATACAAAGGGTGGCACTCAAACATTTAGGGTAGACCTTTTGACAACCCTGAACCATGCAGTAAATGACCCTTTCTCCAACCCGGGAACATTCAGACTGTGTCTCGTTTCTACCACTTCCAGGTGCTTACATTAATTGTCAGCCCATGAGTATTTAATATTTGTGCCATCCCATTGCTGTGTACTTGTTGATATGGGGGACTTTTCAATATTAGGGAACTTCAAGATTCAATGCCATTATCAATTTTAATATGAATAATAATGAGATGATAATTTTTGATAATTGCATTATGCTTTACAGTTTCAAGATTTTTTCACCTCTAGTTTTTAATTTGACCTTCAGAAGATATTGTGAATTTGGTAAGGCATATTACTTACATTGCCCAAGAAGGCATTGAGATTTGCCTATGATAACCTATGGTCACCAAACTCTGAGCCACAAAACTCAACTCTTGCTTATTTCTAAAAGCCCTTCCCCTTCACATCTCACTCTCCAAACCACACAGCCCACCCTGAGCTGTCTCTATTTTGCACAGCCAATTCATCTGAAGTTATAAATCCTTCATCTTGCAACTATCATCTTTTGTTTTCATGTATAAAAGAACATTGTAATCTTAAAGTACATATCATCTAGTACTTTAATTTTTCATTCAATATGTAGTATGCTTTTTTATGTTGCACATAGTCTTCATAGTTATCTTCCATAATGGCATCATCATATTCCAGTTAACATAATTTCTTGCATATTTCCTCTATTGTAAGATATTATGGCTTCTTATAATTTGTATTTTTTTCATTTTCAACAGCTCAGGTGAACAGTTTCATGAATAGCACTTTTTCTCCTTTTCTGTGATTTCCTTATTATAGATGCCTAGAAGTTAGATTTTTATAACTTGGAAAAACATATGTAACTTTATACATTTTGTATCTATTGCCAAATGTTTTTCCAACAGTATTGAATCAATTAGCATCATTAAGAGCAACATATGAAAATGGCAAATGTATTGTTCATTGTGTCTTCCTTTCTTCTGTAACCAAATAAATGAAAATAAACTTAATCAACTCAGTAAAAATTTGTCCAGATCCAACCAACACCAAACATTGTGCTAGACACTGGAAATGCAAAGGTGAACAAAGAAGACAGAAAGTCTACTGTCAACTAGCTCTGGATGATTTGCCACTACAGAATTTGGAAGCAGGATTTGCATGTAACTCTAACACATTTTTAAATGAGCAAATTATTTTAATAGGATTTCAGTGGTGACATATCTGCCAGCATTGTGTGATTCCATCTTAAATATGTCATTCTTACTCAGCTGTCAATACTCTCATGAATCGGCCATAAACATCTATGTTCCACATCAAAATTTAAAAAAATAATTTTTAAATTTTCATCAGCTCTTTGTATATTTCCCACATAAATCCATTGATTTGGAGTTCAGGCAATATTTCTTTATAAATTATCAGGTAAAAGATGTCATAATTCTTTTAGGGCTCTTCCTGAGGACCAGAAAAAGTACAAATGCAGTGTAAACACTGGAACAGAATCAGAAAAATATACTTTAGTCTTTTATCTGCCACTAATTGTATGACCTATGGCAAAATATCTAATTAGTCTATGTCTCATGGATAGAGTGGATTAAAAAATACTTCCCTTATCTACTCCATGACTATCCTGATTTTCCTAATTGCCGCAATGAGCTCTCTGCTAGAAAACTTCTCTCCTACCCCATGGTTGATCGCCATTGTAGAGCCACAATTTTTTAGTCAAAACGCAGGTCAACCAGTACAACCTCCAAGAATTTTATCCTCTATAATTCTAGTCAGCACTGATTTTTATTCTTCCAGCCCACTCCTAATATTTGATGATGTTAAATTCAGCATTTTATTGTGAACTACTTTGAATCATTTCTGGATCATTTCCTAGTTTTATGTTTTATCTCCTTCCTACTTCTTCACTAACTCTATCCCAAAGATCTAAGCAAAAGATACAATTTTGTTTAATCCTATAGTACCTGTGACAATTACCATAGTAGATACCCAAACAATGTCTGTTTAAAAGTGAGTAAAAGCCACCCAAGGAATCAGAATTTAAAGGCTATTGATGCTAGAGAAGGTACTGCAGAAAAGGGAGATTAAATTCTGCTGACAATCTCCCATTATGGTGGTTTCCAATTCTCAACTGTGTATACATGAAGGAAGCAAGAGAATCAAGGAGAAAACTGGGAGAGTAAAGAGCTGAGCAGTAATTTTGGCAGTCTTCTAATGCTGCCAAGGTAGAAGTTGGACTTCCAGGTGTAGAAGACTCGGTAACAGTTATGGCTTTAAGATTACCACCATCACCCCCAATAAAAGGACAACTAAGTTGGATTAAATACTATGCCTCAGGCATAAAGGCAAACTGGGGAAAAGCTGGCATTACATATAAAAGTCAACTCTGGCTAGATTAAAGGAGATCTTCCAATAGAAATAGAGTTCTGGAAGAGTGTGGTAGATTGAATTATAAACCTCAATTTAGACATGTTCTTAATCTTAATCCACATTCTGGGGATGAACCTAATGTAAAGAATTCTTTTAAAAAGTTACTTTAGCTATTTTAGTTAAGGTATGGCCCACCTGAATGTGGGTGGATCTTAATCCTCATTACTGAAGTCCTATGTTAGCAGAAAAAAATCAGATGTACTCAGAAAAAGCCAAGGGGGAATCTGAAAATGAATGGGAAGCTGGAAGAGAAAAGAGAAGATACTGCATATGACATGAAGCACAGATGCAAGCCAATGAACTGGACTGCAGCCAGCCAGCACCAGATGCTTACAACCCAGGGAGAAAGCAAGCCTTCTAGCTGCCAAAACCACGAGCCAATAGATTTTGGTTGTTAAACCAACCCATTGTGTGGAAAACTGACAAAAGAGCCAGTGAAAGAAATATTAAAACACTTCTTGAGAAAAATAACAACATCCACAGCCATGAAAAACGTTTCAAGTTTTAATAAAGAAATATATCAAATCATTGGTCATTAAATAATTTTAAATCAATTGCTAAAATGTTTCTAAATAGTTTGTATTCCCAATTGCAATAGATGATTCAGCTGATCCACAACCTTGCCAAACCTTGGTATTACACTTTTGTTTTAGCCATTCCAAAAGTGTATACCAATATTTCAGTGCAGTCTTACGTTACATTTTCCTAATCACAAATGTTGAGCATTTTGTCATGTGCTTATTGGCGATTCTTATCTCTTGTTTTCTAAAGAGCTTACTTTCACATTTTTTATTTGGTCATTGACTCTTGAGTTAGGAAGAGTTATTTATATATTTTTTATATAAGTCCCTGCCAGATGTATATATTGGGAATATTGCTTACCTTTTCATTTTCTTAATGGTGTTTTTTAAAGAGCAGGAGTTTATAATTTTAATGAAGTCCAATTTACCAATTTCTTTTTCATTTATGACTTGAGCTTATGGTTTCTGTCTAAGAAATCTTTGCCTATGACACAGTGTTAGGGATTGAATCATGCTCCCACAAAAAAATATGTTTAAGTCTTAATCCTCATTCCTATGGATGTGAATGCATTTGTAAATAGGACCCGAATGATGCCATTATTACTTAAGATATGGACCCATTTGTGAATAGGATCTTTGGAGATTCTATTTAGAGGAGACTAAATTGAATCAAGGTGGACCTTAATTCCTATGATTTGAGTCCTTATAAAGCAGAAGAAATTCTGATTTAGTCAGTAAATAGAAGCCAGAAATCAATAGAAATCAGAAGAGCAGAGCAGATACAAGGAGAGAGACAACCATGTAATAGAGGACTGCCAGAATGCTACAGTTTCCAGGAGAAAGCAAGCCCTACAAATACCTTTATTATTTACTTCTAACCTCCAATACTAAGACACAATAAATTCCTGTTCTTTAAGCCAACCCAGTGTGTGGTATTTCTCACAGCAGCCTTAGAAAATTAAGATAGTTTTTGGTTCCAGAAAGCAGTACCAAAGGGGTGCTGTTGTGACAAATACTTAAAAATGTAGAAGTGGCTTTGGAACTGGGTGATGGGTAATGGCTGGAGGAATTTTGAGGCTTTGATTGAAGCAAGCTGTCAAAAAAGTGTCTATAGTCTTAAAGAATACATAATTTGGCATGGGCAGAAAGTTGGTAGAAATATAGATGTTAAAGATACTTTTGGTACGGTCTTAAAAGGAAATGATGAATGTGTTTCTGGGAACTAGAAGAAAGGCAATACTTTTTACAAAGTGACAGAATTTGGTGAAATTGTGTTTTCATGACAGATAAAAGGCAGAAATTGCAAATGATGAATGTGGCTATTTAGCTGAGATTTCCAAGCAAAGTGTGGAAGGCACAGCTTGGTTTCTCCTTGCTTCTTATAGTAACATGAGAGTAGAAAAGGATTAACTGAGGAATTAACTGTCAAGCAAAAAGTAACAGGCCCTTAATGATTTGGAAATTTCTAAGCCTATGAGATAGAATTTTCTGAGAATGGGTCAGAAGCAGCTCTATCAGAGCTGTCCTTGAACTCCGAGAAGGTGAGTTCCTAGAGAATGGGACTCCAAATAAGAGTATAGCTGAAGAGTTGGTTATTAAGGCAATTGGGTGATGACTCATGGATACAAACAATCATCTCAGACTAAGTCTGGAATAGAAATACAAAATTATTCAGGAAGAATCTGTGGAAAATCTTTTTGCCTAATGGATTGAATCTTCTTGAATTGTATGCAAAACTGACAAAGGTTTTGAGAATTTTGTATAAGCAGACACACAAACAGCCTGTGTTATAGATATCAGATAAACTGAAGGAAAAACTACTTCAAGAGCAGAACCTGGAAGGAGAGGTCTGGGCCAAAGGGACCTCAGGTCAAGAAAGGGCTTCTGCCCAGGCCCTTGGATAGGGTGGCCTTCCACACTAGCATTTGGAGGAAGCCGGCCTTCTGCTCAGAATTTGAAAGGGTAGACCCTTTGTCCAGGTGTTCAGGTAGAGCACTGCTACCTCCCCGGTGCTTGGAGAGGGTAGGCCTATGCCCTGGTGTTCAGGGAGAGCATGGCTATCACTGTGATGCTTGGAGATGTTAAGAGTCTATGGCCTGGTGTTCAGGGAGAGCATGGCTGCTGCCTCAGCACATAGGAAGAGATGTCTGCTGCTCCAGCAGGCCTGGAAGAGAAAGCATCAAAAATTCACAGATGACTCTCAGACCTTGGAATCTAATGGAATATTCCCTGTTGAGTTTTGACCTTGCTTGGGATTGATGACCCCTTTTTTCCTTCCAATTTCTCACTTCTGGAATGGGAATGTCTATACTCTACCTGTTACAACTTTGTTTTTTGGAAGCAATTTGTTTTCTAGATTTCACAACTCCACAGGTAAAGAATTTTGCCACAGGAGAGACTGGGCAAACTGATTTTGAAGTCTTAGGGACTTTGGACTTAGAGTTTTTACTGAAATGGCTTAAGGCTCTGGGGAAGTTGGGATGGCGTGAATACATTTTGTATGTGGGAAGAACATGTATTTTGGGGATCCAGAGGTCAGACTGTTGAGGATTGAATCATGTCCCCCACAAAAGACATGAAAAATGGAAAGGAAAAATGACTTTAAGAGCAGAACCCCAGAAGCAGAGGTCTGTGCCAAAGAGATCTCCTCAAGGCCATGTTCCTGGGGTATGAGCCCTTTTGTAAATAGGACCTTTGAAGATTCTATTATTGGTTAAGTTATGGACTCATTTGTGAACACACTCACAATTTTTCTGCAATATTTTCTTCAAAAAGTCTTAGATTTTTAACATTTATTTTAGGTCTATGACCCATTTCAACTTAATTTTAGTAAGTGGTATGAATTTATGGATTGAGATTTCTTTTCTTGTAAATATCCAGTTGTTCCAGGTGCCATTTTTTGAAAAGACTGTTTTCCCATTTCATTACCTTAGAATCTGCATCAAAAATTAATTCACTAGCTGGGCCTCAGTGGCTCAGTAGGCAGAATTCTCGCCTGCCATGCGAGAACCCAGAGACCCGGGTTTGAGTCCCAATGCCTGCCCAAGCAAAAAAAAAAAAAAAGAATTAATTTGCCATATATGTGTAGAATAATTTCTAGACCTTCTTTTCTACTCCATTGATTTTTATGTCTACATCTATGAAAATGCTATGCTATCTTGATCTCTTGATCATCTTTGTAACAAGCTTAAAAACAGGTTAAGTCCTTCCATCTGGATCTATTTTTTATTCCAAAATTGTTTTGGATATTCCTAGGCCCTTTGCATTTCAACATAAATTTAAGAGTCGGCTTTTCAATTGCTATGAAAGTGCTTTCTAAAATTTGGGGGTGAATATTAAAGAACCCACAGATAAATTTGAGAATAATTCACATCTTACCAATATTGAGTTTTCCAATCCATGATCATGATATAGTGTCAACTTATTTCAAGTCTTCTTTAATTTTCCTCAACATTGTTTTGCATATTTCAGTGACGTGTTCTTAGACACACATTGTTAAATGTTCCATTAGGTGTTCTGTGTATTCTAGATGCTATTGTAAATGGAAATGTTTTATACTTTAATATATACAAATATATAATTTTTGTTCTTTTATTTGGAGGCCTGGAAAAATTCACATATTTGTTCAGTAGCTTCTCATACATTACTTAGAAATGTATACGTACACAATCATAGTATCTGTGAATTTAGAGTTTTACTTTTTCCTTTCCAATTTATATGCATTTCCTTCCCTCATTCATACTTCTTTTATTATTTTTATTATTTTCCTTTGCATTACTGCACAGGTTTCCTACCCATACTGAATGAAAGTGGAAGGAGCAGACAGATTTTGCCTCACTCTCAATCTTAGGAAGAAAGTGTTTTAGTCTTTTACCATTAAATATGATGTTAGCTGCAAGTTTTATAAAGATGTATTTTATCAAGTTAAATAAGCTTCCTTCCATTCCTAATTTCTGAAAATTTGTATTGCAAATAGGTTTTGAATTTTGTCAAATGCAGTTTCCCAAAGACAGCAATTGATTTCTCTCCCTTCACTTTATTAAGACAATCTTAAATAATATAACCTAATAAAGGTAGTGTCATCCTGATCACCACTGTTATATTCTATTGGTTAGAAAAAGTCATAGGTTTTGCCCACACTCAAGGAGAGGGGACAGCACAAGGGTCTGACTCATTGGGAGTCACTCTAGAGTGTATGTACAACAAATGTCCATAAAATATCTAATTAAAGCACAGACATTTAAATTAAATGTATATATTTACTTTTAAATGTAGATACAAGTGTAAGAGACATGAGGAATATAAGGAAAAAATCTACCTTATGTTTAACTGAGAGAAAGGGAGCAATATATGAAGAAATTCTAGCTGATATTTTTTCAAAACAAATTACAACTTTAACAAACTTTAAAAACCCTGAGTAGAAAAAATACAAGGAGAACTAAACCCAAGCATATTATAGTCATAGGTGAAATATAAAAGAGAAACAGAAAACTTAAAGCACAATTTGAGGTAAAAGACACATTTCCTTCAAAAGATTAATTAGTAGATTCAGATTTGACTTTTCAACTAAAACCGTGGAAGTAAAAAACAGTAGAATTAGCATCTTTTAAGGCCTAGAATAGTTTCCAAGTGAGAATTCTACACCAACTAATATATATCATTTAAAAGAGTGGAGATGTGGGCAGTAAAACCAATAAAATTTACAAAGTAAAACACAAGATAATCTTCAGGTTCTTGAGGTAAACAAAGATGACTTAAACAGGACTAAAAAAGGACTAACCCTAGGTTAAAGACTTGATCAAATGGATCACATTAAAATGAAAACTTCTGTTCATCACAAGACACTACTAAGGAGTGAAAATACAACACATAGAATGTAAGAAGGTATGTGCAATCCATATATTCAACAAAGAATTTACATCCATAAATACAAAACTCTCAAATCAATAATAAAAGGCACACAACACAATTTTTAAAAAGGGTCAAAGTATGTGAACAGGCACTTCACTAAAGAGGATAAGGATTGACCAATAAATATAAGGCGTTGTTCTCCATCTGTTCTTTGACATTCAGTTCAGCTTATTCTAGATCTCTAGCATAGCTTTTGTTTAATGGATCAGAATTCTTCAATTCTTGTTTTGCTTCTTGTCCTGCCTGTATGGAGCATTTTTTTTTTCCTTAGGAGGGTCTGCTTAGATATTATAGACCCCAATCAGATTTTCCCAGACCAGACTGACCTCCTCTCAGGAGGAAAGAGTCACCTGTATCAGTTTGCCATGAGGGTGAGACCCAGCATGTTGACAGAGTTTCCTATGAAGCCTCTAGGCCCTGTGTTTTTCCTATCTTGCCCAGTAAGTGGCACTTGTCTGTGTGTGGGTCCCACCATCATAAAGTGATGTAGTACCTTTAACTTCAGCAGACTCTCCCTGCTGGAGGCATGGTTGAGACAGAGGAGAGGTTGTAGGTTGGCTTTAATTGCTTCAGTTTTCCAGTTCCTGGGGTCTGAATTCCTTGAGGGAGGGATTCCACCTGAGCTGGGCCCCACCCCTCTCTTGGGGAAGGCACAGCCTCCAGGGAATTAACTTCTTTCACCTGACCAGCCTCTTTGCTCTCAGACAAGCTTAATTCTGCCCTTGCCAGGGGCAGTTGAAGCCTGAGAAGCCTTGCAGCTGTATCTAATGAGCAGTTAAGCAGTAGATAAAAAGCAAAAAAATTCCTTTTCAGAATAGGATCCCTGTTCCTCTGGTCTGTTAATCAAGAGCTTAAGCTGGTACATTGCTCTATGTATCTCCAGGTCCTATGTACCCCATCTTTTTTTTTAGGGTCCAGATCTTTTCAAGGATTTTGTGCTGTCTGATCAAAAAAACCTCTGTTTTTCTGTTTTGTTTTGTTTTTTTCCTGTGAACCCTGCCCTCCCTGCGCCAGGGCAAAAACTAGTAACTTTAGCTCTTATCCAAGGTTTATCTGAGCTGGGGGCCTATTTTCAGTAGTCAGAATTTGTTAATTAATTCCACAAGTGGAGTTTGGTTGTGGTCATCCCCTGCAGCCATAAAGTCTCTTTCCTTTCCCCTCTGGGGCAAGGGGCACCAGCCTCCATGGCTTGAGAGACTCACAGTTCTGGGTGGGATCACAACTGGTCCAGCTTGTCCAGACTGGTGTACACTATGTGTCTAGTCACTGATGTGGCCCCAGCAGTTATTTTTTACTATTCTTGGCTATTTACTAGCCACTCTGGAGGACAAACTAAATTCCACACCTCACCAAGCCACCATCTTGGAACATCTCTGTGCATGCTCCGATGTAAAGGTCAAAGAAGGAAGAGCTCTACGAGCAATACTCAGCCTCTGCTACATTATGAGCAATTTAGCTCTAGCCCTAAACTCTCATAATTCACATAACAAAATGAGAGACCTGCAATTGTCTAGACTCAACCATGCAGTTAGTTTAGTAAGCACCTGTTTTCTCTTGAGAGTGTGTCTCCGTGTTATATCTCTACCTAAGCAGTTTATAAAATTAAACCACTAACCACACAAATACTATCCCTAAGACTGTTTTTCAGACTTCAGCATTGCCCTTCATATCACGTTAAAATGCAAAGTCTGGTTCAAGAGGTCTGGGGTAGGGGTGAGAGTCAGTATTTCTGACAAGTTCTCAGGTGATGTTGATGCTTCTGGTCCAGGGACCAGACTTTGAGTAATAAGAAGTTAGTGGACTTCTGATGAATACAAAATTTTCTGTCTTCAAGTGACATGTAAGTACCCAGGAAATTTTAATGTCTCTCAGAGATGCACTTTGGGCAATGGCACAGATTGTCTGCTTCTTAATCTGGCTTAGGTTGTGCTGGTTGAGTTAAATAACATATGTTAAAACACTTTACACATATTAAGTGCACAATTAATGTTATTTTTATCTTGCAGAACATTAACTGCCTCAAATAAAAACTAAATGACTGATGATAGCACAATTAAAATCATGTCTTAGTAAAATAGGTTCTTAAACACACTGGACTTTGGGATCAGTTAACATGTGTATTTTCTTCACATTCAGCATTGTGCGAAACACTGAGAGAAGAGAAACAGTTCGACAGAACAGTCTCTGTCCTCCAGGATCTCCAATGCCACTATAGTTGAAAGAGTGGGAAAAATAATTAAGAAGAGAATATAATTAGCTGCTAATTAGTATGATAGCAAGCTAATTACTATAAGGGATTAGAGGCAGGTGAAATCAGGGAGGCATGGTGTTGACTCCTTGTTCTACATCCCACTCTGGGCAGACCTGATGAAGGAAAGAAAACCAATCTAAGCCAGAGGCTGCCTTGATTTATCTATTCCCAAGCAACTCACAGAATACAAAGATGATGGAGTTTCCATATTTTTCCCAGTATACTGTTAGCAATATATTGCTTGCAACAATGTTTGCGGAAGAGATGAAGCAATGTAGATATGAACCTACATAATTTAAAAAACACATAGAACTGTCAAAAGGCAGTGGAAAAAGCTACAGTGCTGCAGCATTCCAGAAGTTCTCAAATATATATGCTGTATCTATCTCTATATCTATGTAGATATATACAGAGAGAGAGAGATAATAGACGTTTGATAGGTGAGTCTACCTTATTTGACATAAAATATTTGTGGTTTAAAAAAGGTCTTGAGAAATATATATCCATTTCACCATTTACCTGCCAAAAGAAATTGGTAAATCTGATAAGTAAGATCTTGGACTAACTTTGGAAAGGCATTTTGAAAATCTAATCATGTCCCACTTTGTCATCCCTCAGCTAGACCCAATTGTACTCTCTTAAACATGGCAGCTAAGACTTTTCACAATCAGGATCATGCCTATTCTTATGAACTCTTGCCACTCTCTGTCTTAAACTTCTCATATAATACCAACAAACAAGTTATAATTCATTACATATGCCTCTAGACTCTTTTTATGCTCTTTGCATTCTTTCCTGCTCACCCATCTCCCTGGAATTTCTGTGTCATCTTTATTCATATCTCTAATTCCAATTGAACAATTCATCTTTTCTAGGATGAAAATAATCCTTTTCTTTATCTCACTGTTCTCTAGCTCTATCTCCCATTCCTAATGTCAATTCATCTTTTAGGACTCAACTTATCTCTGACCTCTGACCTTCCCCCACTGCATTGGAGAATGCAATTAGTTGCTCTCTGACCTCTGTGACTGCATATTTTATATTTATCTCCAAGAAAGCATGTAATCAAAGGGTATTGCAATTGAATCTTTGACAGTCTCCTCCACTGTGACTTCCTAAGGGAAAACATTCTTTGTATTCCTGGTAAATGATTGAATGACCCCCAAACAGTCAATGATCAATAAATATTTGCCCATTGAATGACTGAATGAATGTTCGTGTTCATTGTTACTACTAAAATCATTACTGTTGTAAATATAAATAACATTCTCAAGTAACCTTTTGAGTCAAACTTTGAAACTCCAATCTCATAGTGAAATTTCTTTACTTCTTATCATGCTTTGGTATGTAAACTGTGACCTTCTACCAGAATCTAGGAGTCTTGGAGACAACTTTGCAGCACAGGGCGATCAAAGCATAAATTTTCCTCCAATGCATAAATGGATATCAGCTAATCTGTAATAATAACTACAGAAAAATTAGTAACAAGATAAATAGATGGGTACAATAATGACATATTTCTTAGGATGACAGAAAGGTTATATACTATTGTGGTTAAAAATGTGCACCCTTGGAGTCAGGCAGCCTTGATTGGAATTTTCATTCTGACACTTACTAGCTGAATATAACATACTTTTCTCTGCTCCAGTTTTCTACTCTTTAAAGTAGGGGTAATAATAATAACAACTTCTGGGATTGTTGTTATGATTCAATATGTTAATACCTATTGGAGCACTTAAAATATCATTTGACCAAGAATGATCACTCAGTCAGTATAATTGGAAGAGGTAGTGCTGGTGATTGCAGTATTCCTAGTCTTCATGTTGAAAAAGTAAACTGAAAGCTGAATATGCCTGGGCATCCAGGGTTAAGAAGGAATGTGGTTAAACTCATTGACATTTGATTATTTTAAGGCCCCTGACACTATATTTTGGCAGGTTTCAGATGCTCACTGCTATTGACTACCTAGCTGTAGATAAGTGTGCAATAAGAGAGAAGCAAGATTTTTAACAGCAATATATTTTTAATGTATCCACAGATTATGAAATACAGCAAAAGAATATATTTGTGGTCTTAAATGCTATAACTCATTTTCAAAGATTGAAAGCAGAAAGTAATAACTTGAATAAACAAGCTCTCATAGTGTTTCGGTTTGCTAAAGCTGCTAGAATGCCATACATGAGAAATGGGTTGACTTTTACAATGGGGATTTGTTAACTCACAATTTATTCTAAGGATGTGACAATGTCAAGCTCAAGGCATCAAGAGGATGATACCTGCCTCTAAAGACAGGCTGCAGGCATCTGGGACATCTCTGTCACATAGGAAGGCACATGGCAAGCATTTGCTAGTCCTTTGCTCTCGGGTTTCACTACTGCTTTCAGTTTCTGGCTCCAGTGCCTTCCTTTCTGAGCTTCTGTGAGTCCTCTCTTAGCTTCTCCATGGGTTTTCTCTAAAGTCTCTGGGGTTTTTTTTTCCATCTTTATCATCTCAAAAAGGACTCCAGTAAAAGGATTAAGGTCTACCTTATATGGGCTGGGTCACATCTCATTTGAAATAACCTAACCAAAAGGTACACCCACAATATGTATGCACCTGTAGGAATGAATTAAGTGAACATGGTCTTTTCTGCAGTCCATACCAGCTCCAAACTATGACATTTAGTAAACAAAAAGTTGTAATAATTGTAAATGAGATGTTTGAAATGACTTTCAAATAGGACAACAGTAAGAGTAGACATGATGAATAGACAATAAACAACAAACTTTTCCAGGACTTGCCTCATTTTGACCTTTCTCTACTTTATCATAAGGTCTGTTCTCCATCTGGCCTTGGTGTAATGCTAACTTCTTATAATCATTGCAGCATTTTCCAAGTATGCCAAACCCCTAGAGCCTTCCTCTCTACCTGAAACTCAAGTCTAAGGCCATAAAGATTTTGCTAAATTCTTCTACCAAATGTTGATCTCTCCAAAGGCAAGGACCCTGGCATATTTGCCTTAAATCCCCAAGAAATATAAAGAAAAAAATAGTTTTGCTTTATGAATCTATACTTGTAGTTTACCCATTTAGTACTATGTTTCACGTGACTTTTATAACTTAATTTATTTTATTTAGTTTTTGTTGTTCTCATCAAATATTTATTGAAAATCTATACTTGGTCTTTATGCTATAAATCACTGCCTCTGCCCTTGACGTTCTTAAAAAAAGAACACATACCAAAAAATAATTTTAGATGTCCATGTAACAGTTCTAATTACATGGTTGTCATTGATTAAGTCACTGATTCACTCAATAAATATTTAGAAAATTCCTACCACTTGCCAGGCACCAAGGATCTAGGTATATTAAAGGATAAGCAGGATTCCTCTTTATGGAAATTTTAGCCTGGTGAGGGAGAAAAATGATGAAATGAAAAATTCCCATAAAATATGAAATGTACTCAACAGGGAAAGTACAGTGTGCTCTGAGGGTATGTAGAAGGCACACTTCATCAGCCTGAAGACTCAAGGGCAGGTCCTGTTTCTGTTTGTATTAGGTTTGCTGCAAGTAACAGAGACCTAAAATAATCATGGTTTAAACAAGACAGAAATGTATTTATCCCTTTGTGGTAGTTAGATTCAGTTGTCAACTTGGCCAGGTGAAGGCACCTAGTTTTGTTGCTGCAGACATGAGCCAATGGTACGTGAACCTCATCTGTTGCTAATTACATCTGCAGTCGGCTAGGAGGTGGGCCTGCTGCAATGAATGATATTTGCATTAATCGGCTGATGCTTAAATGAGAGAGCACAACGTAGCACAGCCCAAGCAGCTCGGCATCCCTCATCTTGGCACTTGCAGCTCAGTCCAGGCTTTCTGCATTTGGAGATGCAGAAAGAAGTCACCTCGGGGAAAGTTGTTGTAATCCAGGGGTCTGGAGAGAAGCCCAGCAAAGACCATCTTATGCCTTCCCACGTAAGAAAGAACCTCAGTGGAAAGTTAGCTGCCTTTCCTCTGAAGAACTAACAAAATTAATCCCCAATCAGTCTCTGGTGTGTTGCATTCCGGCAGCTAGCAAATGAGAACACCCTTATATAAGCATTTGAAGGGAGGAAGTTATGCAGCAGTGTTCCATGAATTCAACAGGGAGCCAGGTGCTTCTGTCTTGCTGCTATAGCACCTTTGGTGTGCTATCTCAAATTATAAGATGGATGCTTATGTTACAGCCATCATTTCTACATTCTAGCCAGTGACATGGAGGAAGGAAATAGAAGATGCTTTCTGAAAGCCGCACAAGAGTTCCACTTCCATAACATTGGGAAGTAACCTAAGCCACCACCTAGCTCTATGATAGGGTTAAAACTAGCACTTCAATTTTCAACAGTTAAAATTGGGGTTTCTATCACAAAGTTGCAATCTAGATGAATGTTATTTGAAGGATATATAAAATGTATTGGGCTGCTTAAGGAGTTCAGGATACCAATCTGCAAGGCCACATTATTATTTTTAGTTCAAAATTTTAAATAATAAAACTCAACAATAGGAAAACAAACAATGCAATTCCAATTAGAAATGGAAAAAGACCTGGATAGATATTCAACAAAGAATAAATACAGATTGCAAATAAGCAATTAAAAGATGCTGAATATTGGGCGGGCCGCGGTGGCTCAGCGGGCAAAAGTGCTTGCCTGCTATGCCGGAGGACCTCGGTTCGATTCCCGGCCCCAGCCCATGTAACAAAAAAACGGAAAAACAAAATACAAGAAAATGTTTAAAGATGTTTCCCTTTCTTCCTTCCTTCCTTCCTTCTCTCTCTGTCTTTCCTTTAAGAAAAAAAAAATTAAAAAAAAAAAAAAAAAAAAAAAGATGCTGAATATTATTTGTCATTAGGGAAAGGCAGATTAAAATGAGTGGCCACTACACACCTGGTAAAATGGCCAAAATCTAAAAATTTGACAATACCACATGTTAATAAGGATTAGAGCAGCAAAAACTTACATTCATTAATTGTAGGAATGCAAAATGGTAAAAAAATCCATTTAGACAATTTCTTATAAAGCCATACAGTCTTAACACATGATCTAGCAATCACACTCTTAGGCATTTATCCAGTTGATCTGAGAAATTATGTCCATATAATAACCTGCACGTGAAAAGTTATAGCAGTTTTTCTTATAATAGGAAGCAGCCAAGATGTCCTTTAATAGTCAGATGAATAAATGAAATATACTACATCCAAACAGTGGAATACTTTTCAGCAATACATGAGCTATGAAGACACATAAAGTCATGAGGGAATCTTAAATGCATATTTCTATGTGAAAGAAGCCAGTCTGGAAAATATATAACACTTCATGTTATATAAATGAAATCATATATATATATATGATTCCAAAACAGATAAAACTATAGATATGGTAAACAAATCAGAGATTTCCAGGAGGTTCTGGGAACTAGAATAGGTGAAACATAAGATTTTTAGGGTGGGTAAACTATTCTGCATGATACTGTAATGGGGGATATAAGACACCATGCATTTGTCAAAACTGATAGAACTACATAATACAAGTGAACTGTAATGTGTGCAATTTTAAAAAAATGCAGAATATGACAAAAACTGAATTAGAAATGCATAAAACAACCTCACTGAAGGGTGTGGTATTAAAGGTGATGACTGAAGTAAGTTTGGAAATGAACGGAATCTCTAAAGGCCAAAGGAACTTTTGCACATAAGTACGTAAGTAAGTACATAAGCATTACTCTGTTGGTTGCCAACACATGAAGAGTTCTGAAACCACAATACATATATACTAGGATTGAATAATTAACTAAATAGCTAACAGATGGTGAGAGTCAGGTTTCTCTCTGTTGGAATGGAAGTTTGCAGATAAGCAAGGGAAGGATGACCCATGTGACAATAAGTTAGAGTTGGAGACATCAGATATGAACTCATGTTTAACTTAATATAGATAGTTGTATATAGATACATGTATAGGTATGTGTTTATATATGCACACATATCTCATTATAATGTGAGCTGAAACAATCTAGAAACACCCAGACTCCAGTAGCAACAAACACACCTGGTCACAGATCTTGGTTTCTAATACCATTCACCAGTAAAAGGAGCCAGGGCTCTTTAGTTAAATGACTGGTTTTAGGACTGAGGCAGTTTTAGGACTGGTTTTAGGACTGGTTTTATAATGGGAGCCTGGAACATCTTTTAGTGCCAGAAAGTATGGAAGTGCCAAAAAATAAAAATAAAAGCAATTACAATAAAATACAAAACATAAAAACAAATTATGTAAGTATGTCAAAGGGATTAAGAGCCAATGAAAAAAAGCTCCTAATGACTAAAACTGGAATAATTTGTGCAAGAAAATAAGCAAAGCAGTTCTAGATTATAATCCAAACTATATATAATTGAATAAATTAATAAATAAATGGGGGGAAATGGACAAATCTCCCAGACAGAAGGATTCCAAATGATTTACATAGATCCTCTGCCCTAACAGAGCAGGAACTTAATACTCTTTCAGTGTAGGTTGTGCATGATGACTTCATTCCAAAGACTGTGGTAGACTGAATCATGTACCTCAACAAAAAACTATTCCTTAATTGTAATCCAGGTCCTATGGGTATGAACAATTGTAAATAGAACCTTCAAGGATGTTACTTTTAGTAAATGGATGGCTTAACTGAATCAGGCTGGGCCTTAATCTGTATTATGAAGAGAAGTCATTTCACAGGGAGGATCCAGAAGCTGGGATTCAATGAAACTGGAAGAGCAGATACAAGGAGAGAGAATGCCATATGCTAAGAGGCAGAGAAGCAAGCCAAGGTATGCAGCAAGCCAGGTCGGACTACTACATACTGTTCTAGTTTGCTAGGTGCCAAAATGCAACACACCAGAGATGGATTGGCTTTCAATAAAAGAGGATTTATTTAGTTAACATATAGTTCTTCAGAAGAAAGGCAGCTAACTTCCAACTGAGGTTCTTTCTCATGTGGGAAGGCACAGGGTGATCTCTGTTGGCCTTCTCTCCAGGCCTCTGGGTTCCAACAACTTTCCTCCGGGGTGATTCCTTTTTGCATCTCCAAAGACCTGGGCTGAGCTGTGAGTGTTGAGATGAGATATGCTGACCTGCTTGGGCTGTGCTACACTGAGCTCTCTCATTTAAGTACCAGCCAATTAAATCAAACATCATTCATTGCAGCAGGCACGCCTCCAAGCTAACTGTAGATGTAATCAGCAACAGATGAGGTTTATATGCCATTGGCTCATGTCCACAGCAACAGAACTAGGCACCTTTACCTGGCCAAGTTGACACCCAAATCTAACCATCACACATACTATACTAATATACACCATACTAATGTAAGATTTAATAATAGGAAAGACGGGGTGGGGTAGTTGGGAAATCTTAGTACTCTTAATTTTTCTGTAAATCTAGATTATTCTAAAGCAAAAAGTTTATTTAAAAAGATAAGTAACATACTGAAACAAATTATCTATAGCATGAAAATAAATAAAATATTTAGACCATTAAAAGGGAAATAATTTTGAGTCTTCTGTATTATCTATGACTCCTATTAAAGACTCAAAAATGCCCATGGTGGGCAGGACATGGTGGCTCAGCAGGCAAGAATGCTTGCCTGCCATGCCAGAGGACCCGGGTTCGATTTCCGTGCCTGTCCATGTAAAAAAAAAAAAAAAAATGCCCATGGTGGCTTCATAATAAATAGTTTTTTTATTATTTTATTAAATTCTATTCAAGAAACTATTACATTAATAAATGTAGTTAAAAGTGACAGCATTGACACAACATTGTTAGAGAAATTTGGCCAAATTACCCAAAGGTTTAGGCTACATAAATGGTTATGTGTGAAGCTTACCACATGGCACTTAATGGTTCTATTATCATTATTGAGGTATAAGTGCTCACTTAAACATAATATGATATTTTATTACAGCCCTTACTTTTTGTAATTGAACCTTTTTTATGTAACAATCCTCTGCAGCAAAATAACCAAATATTTCAAGAATATAATGAAAGTTCAGCATGAGATTTTATTGGAGACCACAAGTTTGAAAGATTGAAAGGAAAGCACGCTAACTGGGAAAATGAATTGCCAACCAGTTTTCTCTCCTGCTGGGCTCATAGGAGATACAGTAAGCTGAGAAAATCCAGTTGTATGTTTGCCAAAGAATGTCATATGCCAGAAAGAAAATGCTCTGTAGGATTCTGTTTCAATTAAAGAAGTAAAACACACCATCATTTTAATGATGAATATGTGCATACAATATAAGTGGGCAAGTGTTAAAATGAAAGCATAAATTCATAACACTTATATCTCAACATATTTTTCAGTATTGTGCCCTAAAAGTAAAACATTCCTATGTAAGAATGAAAAATCGAGTTTTCAGTAGATTTACTCTAACAAGATCTGTATCTACTATTAGTTCTGTGCCAAATTTCCAAACTTTTACACAAATCTGAGTATAAGACCATTTTTAAATATAATATTACTTTTAGATAATTTTGCCTATCCCCAATGGAGATATTGATATAAAGATCCAAAATTCAAAGTGATACACATTGTTACGAAAATTTTTGGTAGAATGAAATTTGAATTCAGTGGGGACCTGGTGATGATGGAAATGGCACAGATGCATAAAAGTTACCTATGCTATAAAGCGAAAACCTGGTCTGGATGTCATCGCAGCAGAAGAAACCATAGCTGGAAGAAAGCCAAGAACAGATCTTCAGGAAAATTAATCTTTAGTGATGCAGGAAGAAAATAAAACCATAAAAGTAGATGGAGCAACAACTTTGTGGAAAAAAGAGCCAAAATTCAAAGCTCAGTTCCACTACTTCCTGGGTATGAATGCTATCCCTTTGATTCTATTTGCTCTATTTATGAAAATTATTTCCAATCTCACCATATAAAAGGCATATTAATATAGATATTATAGACATTAGTATAGTATAAAGTACTTAGTCTAGTGCCATGAAATGTTAATTTCCTTGCTCCCCAAAATTTCTTTAAAAGGAAAAGTATATCATGGTAACCAAGGTTAATTTCAAAAAAAGCCATTAAATAATAGTAGAACTCAGGGAAACAGCATTAATTCTTCAGGAAAGGTAAGGTATTTCCATGGTGCATTTAATACTCATAGCTAACAAATTTTTACTATAACCCAATTATGCTCAGAGCTAGCTTTAACTTCATTGAGTGAGATCACATTTAATGATGGATCCATGGTTGTAAACATGGAGAGGATGCTGTACTTTAAAGGGAAGACAGTCCTTCAGAAATTCCTCAGAGGAGCATATTTGTCACCAGTTATCCCTGTTCGTTCTGTTGGTCCCATTTGATAATACTCATCCAAAACTAAAACTAAGTAGATAAAATTTTAAAAATCCAAATATATTAAAAGAATCAAACTAAAGGAACTGGAAAAGAAATTAACAAAATAAGTCTGTGTAAAGGATATAAAAATTCAACTGCCCTTGGATTTATTAAATATTTGTTTTTCTTTTAATATACTTTTGGGAATAGACAAAACTCAAAAGGTGTTTTACTAAGCACTTTTTCCATTCATGTAGAAATATCCCAAAGGAAATTCAATCTCCATGTTTCTGATACTTTCACACTGAACAATAAAAAATTGTTTTGTAGGAGTTATTTGATATGTTAAGAGGCTTTGAGCTTTTTTCCAAGGCTTTCACAATTGTTTTTCTTGGAAAAAAATGCAGTCCCATATAACCAAGAGGAAACTAATTCATACACCACTAAGTTCAAATTCAGTTCAAAATACTGATGTGAAATTATCCAAAGAAAAGCCATTCCTTGTTAAAAACAGTATTTCCTCCATTACAACATTTCAGCCAAATAGCCCCATTTTGTAATAAGTATATATAAAATTATCTTTATGACTGCACAAATTTCATGTACTTTAGTAGAGAAAAAGTCAACTCAAATAATAGAAATGAGGAAATTGCACCTTTTGGCATATTGCTATCATGAATTGAAGATGCATAAATGATTTCATAACAATTTTGCAGAAAGTTCAAAGGCTGAATAGAAAAGAATGAGACTTCTAGTAACCCTAACTAGTTAAAAATCCTGATAGTTGTTAAGGTTTCTCTCCATTAGAAACATAGGATTTGATCTTTATTTTTAAAAAAATCATTATGGCCTTGGGTTTTTCTAATCTTTACTGCATAAATATCCGGATACTGTTACCTGCTGCCTACCAACTGGTATCCCTACAAGTTTTCTTCCCATTTTACAGTCCATTTTTGGTAAAGCAATCAGCTTCTTTCTCATCCTTAACCTACAGACTATTCTTCAAAGAACAACCAGCATTGTATTCTTAGAATGTAAATCCAACCATATCTCTGATCCAGTTAAAGACTTTCAGTGATTTTCCCATTTTCAACAAAAACAAAAATAAATAAGCACTGAATTCCATAATGTAGTCTAGCTGTCACTTACAAATTGAGCCATGCTGAATCTCTTTGGACTCTCCCACTGGGTAAGTTCATCCCAGAGTTAATGCCTTTGTACATGCTTTCCCCCTGCCTGGAAGTCAACTTTCTCTCTTTGCCCAGTCAACATCTACTTGCTATTGGAGTTTTCTTAGAGTTATTGCTTTGGGAAAGGCCTCCCTTACCATCATGAACTCTTGAGAATCTTTTCATACTTAAACAACTTTAAATCAAAGTGGAACTTTTTGTGTCAATAATTAAACTGGATTTAGCTCTTGAGTTCCATTTTGATTCATTGCAGAAAACTTAGCCTAGTAGCATACAGATAAACTAAAGTCATTTCTTTATCTCTTTCCATAAATTCCCAGGCCTATCCTATTACCCTCAGTTTTACTTCTTCAGTACCTGACAGTAATCTAACTCCAAGGGGACATATCTAGCATTCAGGTATTGATGGTAGAGGATGCTGCTTTGCCTCCTTGATGAAGTAATTCATCACATGTAATAGTCAGGGTTCTCCAGAGAAACAGAATCAATGGGGCACACACAAACATGTCTATCCATATCCATATCCATATCCATATCCATATCTATATCTATTATCTATACCAATGTCTATGTCTATGTCTAAGTCTATATCTGTGTATCTTTTTCATCTATATCTATATCCACACACAAAGACATAAATATGTAGGTCCATTCACACATACCTATGTATAAAGAGATTTCAATTAAGGAATTGGCTCATATGATTGTGGGAGCTGGAAAGTTGAATTCTCTAGGGAAGGTTGGCAGGTTGAAAATTCTAATAAGAGTTGATGTTGAAGTTTTGAGTCTGAAATCCCTAGGGGAAGCCAGCAGACTGGAAGCTCAGGGAGGAGTAGATGGTTTACACTTGAAGTAGAATTTCTTCTTCCGGAAACCACCACTCTTGCTCTTATGGCCTTCATGTGATTGGATGAGAACCACCACATCATCAAAGGTAACTGTCTTTACTCACAGTCAATTGATTGTGAATGCTAATCACATATACAAAATACCTTCACAGCAATATTTAGGCCAGGGTTTGACCTAACAAGTGCACACGATAACCTTGCCAAGCCGACATGTAACATCAACCACCATACCCTATTTTTCTTCGGCAACTGTGAATCCTTCTGCATCCATTATTATTTACCATTATTTACCATGTTTCCTTCAGGGTGTTGTGGGCTTCCTCTTGATCTCTACAGCCAAACATCAGGGGAAGTCTTCTAGCATCTTTTTAATAAGACCTGCCTCTCAGAGATATGGTAGTGTGTATGTGTGTTTATTTGCATGCACACACATGAATGAAGGTGTCTCAATATGTTTATACAGTATCACCATGCAGCCATTTCTAGTCTACTATATTGCCAGAGGTAATCTTCTTTTGAAGATTCTTACATACATTGTTATTTTTTCTTCAAAATGTGTTACTCAGAGAGAATTTGGATATATGAATTCTCTGCATTTAAGCATTAGTAATATCTTCTCTGGTCATTGGTTATTATCTCAAATTTTGTTTCAACGTATATTAACATTTTCTAAGGTCTATTTCCTTAAGACTATAAGCTTCACCACTACATTCACAGTATCTGACAAATTCTGACACACAATAAATACTGAATAACTGTTGAGTGAATATACTGAATATGATAAATGTAGAATTATTGCTGTTTTATGTCATTAGATTGTATTCAAGATTATTAAAACATAAGAATCTCAGTATACATGAGGCCTTCTGTAAGTATTTGTTGCCTGACCCATATTGTCAATTTAATATTAATCCTAATTCTTCATTCCCTGTGGTTGTATTATAAATCCAGATCCATGGCCTCCTGTTGGGTGGAATCTCTTCCCTGTCTTTTAATGTTGGCCATGGATATATGAGTTGCTTTGACAAAATGGCTACGAAAGAAATTATGCAATTAGCAACTTAAAATGCAGTTGGCTCCAAGTTTCCAGTAATGAGGATATCCCCTGTTGGACCAATACTCCTATATAAACTCTGATCAAACCATTTACAAAAACAAGAACAACAACAACAGCAAAAAGAAAGAAAAATCTCATGAAGACACTGAAAGACAACCAAAATCAGAAAGAAAACAAAATTTAATGGAAATTTACACTTGAAAAAAACAAAGTGAGAATGAGTGAAACTCTCCTTTTTATGGCTTTCTTTTTGCTGAGGGGAGGATCTAGTTAAACCTTGCATAGTGGGAAAATTCATATAGAAAAACTTCATAGTCTTATGGGCTTAAAGACAGAGTTCAGAGTAACCAGAATAGTTAGAAAGCAAAGGAGTATACCCATGAAAGGAAAGAGCTTCATATGTGGAGCCCTAATTCTGCATATAAATTCTACCAAGTTTCTGGCCAACCCTTGACCTATGAATGCACAGGGCAGCTTCCAAGCTAAGGATAAAAGAGTTGAAGACAAATTTAAGCTTCTGCTTATGACAGAAAAGGTAGTGTTTAAAATTATCCAGCCAAGTCAAAACACCTGCAATGTTATATAAATACATATATGTGTATGTGTGTGTGCATTCTATCAATAAGAACATCAAAACAGAGTTTCTGTAATGTATCATTCACAAAGATTAAGTTATGATCCAAAACTACCAGATCTATAAGAAACAGGAAAACATGAGCCATAGCCAAGAGATATGGCAATCAATATCAATAAACACTGAGTCTAAGATGATGAATTTAGAAGAAAAGGATTTTACAGAAACCATAACCATATTCAAGGATGTAAAGAGAGATATGCTTATAATGAATACATAAATGTGAAATCTCAGTAAAGAAATAGAAACTGAAAATTTTAGAACAGAAAAATATATGAAATAAAATATTATCTGGATGGAGTAAGAGAAGATTGTAGATGGTAGAGGAAAGAACTTGAAGATAGAAAAATATAAATTTTTTTATGTAAAAGACAGAAAAAATATTTTATATAAAACATGAAAGGCTTTATAAACCATCAAGAAATATCAGGTTTCACATATAAGCTGTTAGATTCCCATTAGTACCAGAGAGAGAAAATGGGGCAGAGAAATGTTTAAAGAAATAACAATTAAAATGTGCCTTGAGGGCAGTGTGATGGTGGCTCAGTGGCAGAATTCTTGCTCTGCCATGCCAGAGATCCAGGTTCAATTCCTGGTACCTGCCCATGCAAAAAAAAAAAAAAAAATAGTGCCTCAAGCATGAAACAGATCCCAAAAGACAGACTGGAATATGTGTCAGTTCTCACTGCTTCTAACCTTGATAATATGAATAACCTTTTAGAGAAGTTGGTGCCCTTCTATATAGAGATAAACACACTTTTTGATGCCAGACAGCCCCAGGAGTTCCCAGAGAAATTGAGGCCTTAACCCAAGGGTTCTTGACTCAGTTGCAGGAAAGAATTCAAGGACCAGTCAGTGTGTACAACCAAACGGTTTAATAAGTTTGACACCAGAGAGCTCTGAGAATTCTTGGCTGGATGCTGAAGAGCCCAAGGAGTTCTCAACTGCATGCTGGAGAGCTTAGGAAGTTCTTGGCTGGATGCTGAAGACCCCAGGGAGTCCTTGGCTGGATGCTGGAGAGCCCTAGGAGTTCATTGTTGGATGCTGGAGAGCCCTGAGGATTCTCAGAAAAGTCAATACCTTGACCAGGGGCATCTGCTTGACCTAGCAACAGGAAAGAACTTGAGGACTAGTCAGTCAAAGAATCCAAAGACTGGCCAGTGTGTACAGCTCAAAACTTTAATGCATAGTGAAAGTACACACATGAAGGAAGGTGAATGTGGGTGTTCGCCAAAGGAGGAAAAGCACTCTGTCGGGATCCTTGCATCATAAAGCCTTAAAGGGGCCCTTCCACCTCTGGCTTTGCTAACAAGGGACTGATAAACTGCATTTTTCATGGTTCTTTTCAGATGCCGAGCTGAGTGAGGGCTAGGTGTGCAGGGACTAGGTGTGCATGCCAAAAGGAACTTTTTCATATGGGATTTAGGGTCACTTCCCTCCTCTCTCCTTCCCTATCTAGCCTGCCTCACTTTCCCTGAAGTCAGAGAAGCTGTAGAGGATACAGAAGGAAACAGAATAGTTATAGGTCCAGGTGCTGCCCTCATATCAACAAGACTAAGCTGGAAAAAACAAAATGAAACAAAACAAAAACACTACAGCATGCATCAGTCTCAAAAGTGCCTGTTGACATGGCCCCAACATTCCAAGAATAATGATATATAACTGCTGCTTCAATTCTGCCCTTCTAATTTTGCCTAGAAATGTCTTTTGTGGTCCAACATAACTGAAACACACTGAGAAGGGAAGTCTGAAGAACATAGTTCAAATTAGCCAAGTTAATACATTACAAAGCCACCACAGTCCACCCTTTGTCAGGTTTTCACCCACACACATATCTCTAAACTTTACTTAATTTTGAAATAAAGACAGCATTGTTCTGTCTAGCATGGTACAGCTACCTTGCATGCAACAAAAAAATTTGCTAACCCTATTCCCCAAAAAAGAAGTTTCTTCTTTTGTCCTGAGATAATGTTCATTCTTTCAACTGAGTCACACTCTGAATTTCATATCCAATAATTAAATACTGAGATAAAAAGATAAGTACCACTAACACATCATATGTTAGGTGGTTAGAGAATGGGAAAGGGGAAGAAAACAAAAATATTTGGTTAATATATTTAATCATTCATAAAAATAAGAAAAATATTTATAAATATATGTCTCATTTCTATACATTGTTATATAGTTAATTATTTACAAATATCTTCTTTCAACACTTATCTTATATTCCCTTTGCCCTCCAAAAGCACTCCAGGATGTTGCAGTACCTTGCCTGGTGGGGTGACACAAACCTTCATTATTAAGTTTCATGGGCTTTTAGCAGCCCTGTTCCAATTGTATTGCTGTGGTTTTCCACTGACATTAATCAAAAGATTTGGGTGTAGTTAGAGACATCACAGTGAGTATTCCCAGGCATACTCCTCCTTATCCCATCATGTAGTAGAACTCAATTTCCCCTTAATAGTCAGGAACAATTACCCCAGCCAATAGAGTTAATAACTTCTTTGTGTGTTGATTCATTGTCAGGAGGAGCCCAAAATGGGTAAGTGGCAGTTTCAACTTCCACTTCAATGGAATTAATGTTGAGTCCCCTAGTAGAAACCTTCCTCTCTTTGGAATTAAGACCTCTGGAGCAGCAAAGTCTAAAGTCATAGAGATTAGAAGTAAAAATTTCGTAATGGAATACTAGTGAGAAGAGACTCCAATTTCCATTCCTTAATTCCTGAAACTACTAAATACTGGCAATAAGAGAAATAACATCATTTATAAGTTCCTGATTTAAAACGTAAAGCATATCCTGGAGGATTGATCCAGGATGGAAAGGTGTTGGCACCTAGCTGATGCTGTAGCTGAGTCTTCATAAGACCATTTGAGTTTTTATTAAGACTGTCAATTCAGAATAATCAGGAATATGATATGATAAGTGAATTCCATAAACATGGTCTCGCTGTCTTACTTCATTTGCTTTAAAATTAGTTTGTGGAGGTTAAGTCAAGGATTTCAGGATTGATCAAGAAAAAGATTAGACAATGAAATGGCTGTAGCACAAAGCAAGCTTAATTTGGGCTGTGCTTGGTCAGGGGAACTTCTATAGGTACAAAGGCCCACCCAGAGTGGAAATAGGGCAAGGGAACTCTCAAGGGAGAGGGGAGTCTGAGAGAGCACTTACATGTCTAGGAAAGGTAACTCACAACCTAAGCAGGGAGTCCCTGAGTCAGAGGGTTCCAAAGGGCAGCAGTGGTTTGGGGTCTTTTATAGTCCCAGGTTTTGTCTTATCTATAGCTAGCAGAAGTTGAGTTTCAGAAGGTATGCAAAGCAGGCAGGCTCAAAATGGCTAAAAGCTTGTTTATTCAGGTTATATATTTTTAAAAATTGGATTTGTAAGAATTTGAGTTTAGCACTGACAGGATTTTGGGCTAAAAGTTCTAGACTGCTTTGAAGAAGTAAACAACTTAGGGGCCAATACACAGGGGCCATCTTAAGCCCCTTTATGTAACATTTTATCATAAGCAATGCTATAGGCAATTCCATGATGCTGGATAACTTTCATAAGTTCACAGATATTATTTTGGCAAGAGCATATTGGTCAGGGAAGCATAATCTATATTCAGAGTAAGTGACTATTCCCTTGAGAACAAAGCCTTACCCCTTTCACGATGGATATAGTACAGTGTAATCAATCTTTCAGCAGGTAACTGAACAACCTGGAAGGTGATGCATTTCAGGGGCTCAGTACTAAATCTCTGCTGATGACAAACTGGTGACTCAGCAGTGATTCTAGCTATATCAGCCTTGAAAGGTTCATCCATGTTGCTAAACTCATGCATAATATCCATCTCTCCCTTAACGGTAAGTTTGTTCATGAGTCCTTTGGAAAATATAAGAAGTGGATGAGTCATCTTAGCCTCATGATTATTTAAATACTCATTTAATGTCAAAATCATTTTTTGAATATCTACATTGGATACAAATATCTCCACATGTTGTGTTTATTTGGAGAGGTCTATCCACATACACCTTTTCCAGACATCCTTGTCACCAATTTTCAAATTATGTTCCTTCCAAATCCTTGACAATCCTGCCATCCATTAGCCATAGCCTATAAAACAGTATAAACCCATATTTCTGACTATTTTTCCTTCCATACAAAATAAATGATAAGGTACACTGCTTGAAGTTTTTCTCACTGGGAGAATTCCCCTTTACCAATGTCCTTGAAGCTGCTTCTGAGAGGACTATGTTACAACTGGTATCTGCGTTCAAGGATGGCTTCATGTCATATAGAACCATTTGAAAACAAAGTTTGAGATTTTTATTCCTTAGTCAATTGCTCATAGGGAATTCTCCATGAGAACACAGGCATGAGTTGGGAGAAAGAAGATAATGAAACAGAGTAGGTGTCATTGGCATCTGGCCATTTCCTCATTCAGTTTACTTGTGCCTGCCCTGGCTCTTCCCTCACCTTTCCCATGCTCTTTTTGGTCCTTGAGTGCTTGAATCCAATCTCATATATACCACTTCTATGATAATGGAATGCTGTTCTGAATGCCCAACTTTCTGTCTTGGTGGATCAGACAATGCCCAGTTCATGTGGCTTAGGTTGACTAGTAATTTGGTGGTCCCTAAACAAGCATTTAGTCTCTGTTTTAAGTCTCTGCAGTAAGTCAGAAGTCTCTGCAGTAAAGGAAGGTAGTTACTCATAAAGAATGGATTAGCTTTGCTCCAAAATCCTAGAATTTTGCACTGTGATTCATATACAGGTTCTGGCCAGATGCTGTGTACAGCCTCCATCTCTTCACTGCCACATCAAACACCATGAGTTATGTTAGGAAATATTATACAAGTAGCATAGTAACTTGCAATGTAGCCTGAACCCATTGCAGAGTCTTCTTTTGCTCTGGGCCCTACTCAAAACTGAAATCTTTTGGGTCACTTGAAAAGTGAGTCAGAGTAGTATACCCAAAGGAAGTAATGTTATCTTCAAGATCCAAAGAGGTGCATTAGACCTTAGGTTTCTTTATAAGTGATAGGAGGAGCAAGATGGAGATAGGACCAGATAGGAAGACAACTTGGAAGGAATACCATGGTATATCCAAGACTACAGGGCCTTTAGAAATTTCAAAATTGTCATAGGGCCCAGATGTATTGTGGTATTTATTCCATACCCTTTGGCATATATGTGTCCAGAGTAGTTGCTACTTCCTGCTTATTAGGTCCAATCAGTATAATATTAAGAATATAATGTAATGGGCCATCTTGATGCCCCATGGAATAGAAAAGTGACCAAATATTGTGGAACTATTATATGGGGCTGCATAATTGATATAACCCTTAGGTTGGACAATGAAGACCAATTGCTGGTCCTAGCTGCTGAGAGCAATTTCCTTCCTGTCATATTTACTAACACATATATGGAGAAAATATTCACTAGATAAATAGCTGCATACTAGATACAAGGGCATATGTTGGTTTGATCTAGCAATGAAACCACATCTGGAACAGCAGCTACAATTGGAGTCAAAACTTGAATGAATTTATAACAATCCACTATAATCTCCAAGAGCAATATGTCTTCTGCACAAGCCAAACAGGTAAACTGAATAAGGATGTAGTAGGGATCACAATCCTGAATCCTGATGGTACAATAATCCTTGCAATCCCTCCAAGAACATAGTTTTATTTTTGGTTTACTCTTTTCAAAGGTGGAGGCAGTACTACTATTGTTTTCAGTTTGGACTTTCCTATCACAATAGCCCACATTCCATGGATCAAGAAACCAATGTAGGGATTCTGCCAGTTACTGAGTGTAGTTATTCTAATTATGCATTCTGGAACGTGAGAAACAACTATAGGTTGGATTAACAGATACATTGGACCTGTTTTGAGAATGACCTGAGACAAAATTTCATTGATCACTTGACCTCCACAAAGAACCAATATGATTGGGGCACCACAGTGGTTTACTATCCAGTAATTCCTGGAAAGTTTCTTTACTTTCCATTCACCCTGGAAAACAGCTATAGGTCTCATTGTGGAAGTCTAGTAGGGAGATAAATAGAAAAATATTTAGCAGTGTAGCAAGGTCCTACCACAATGGGGGCTAGCCTCCCTTTCATTCAAGGGACTATAAGTGTGAACAACATCAAGTCAGGGAGCTGTTGAGTAACTCTCTTTGCTTTGGTGATTCAAGTCAGATGTCTATTCACTATACTTAGAGTGTTCTTGTAAGTAAGACTTCATTTAGGGGCCTTACTATCTATTAATTTTGGGATAGCATGATCAATATGATAAATAGCCAACTCCAAAGTTCTCTGCAGTCCATTCTATTATGAGTGTTACTTTGGTTTCAATGACCATTACAGTAGCAACATGTAGTGTTTGGAGATAAAGTATTGTTAAATGACCATGGCCACTTTTAGCTCCTATTATCCATACTGAATTTAAAGATCCCATTTTGGTAGCAACAGTCCCCATTCTAACTCCTGGTGAATAGAAAAAAGCCACCATAAAGCTCTTCAAGAATTCTGGAACATCCCTGATGAATATATTCCTCACAGCCTTGGTGAAGGGAGTATTCCCTGGCCCCTCCATGGTAAACAGGAGAGGGTGAACAGGTCTTAGATGTTGTATCCTTTCTAGCATTCCAATCTCCTTAAGCTTTTTAATAACTTTGTCTATATTAGGAGTTGGAAAACATCTTCTGTAAAGGGCCAGATACTTCAAAATGTAAGACCATTCTTAGTAGACTGTACAAAACCAGGCTGCAAGATAGGCTGTAGTTTGCTGATTCATCCCAACAGTAAAACAAAGAATTCTGTCATTTCAACTTCATTTAGTGTAGGTTACATTTGGATTCATATTTCAAACACCAATATAAACTCTTACTGCCATTCCCAGCCCCTTGAGCTAAAATACTGAATTTGCAATTCCAAGTAATCTGCAAAACAATTACTATAACTAATAAGTGAATTTGTAAAGGTCACAGGATATAAGAATGGTATAAAAAATCAATTGTATTAAAATATATTAACAAGAAAACATTTTTAAATGACTCTCATTCGCTTAAGAGCCATTCACACATATTTCCTCAGGTTTTGCTGATATAAATCGGCAAAAGCATGCAATTCCTTTGGTGTGTATTGTACATCACACAAATCACATTTTTCAAAATTTCACGTTCTAGGCCTTTTTGGACTTGAATCCACTTTGTAGTTCTGCAAACAAGAAAAGGGAAAAAAGGGAGGTACTAAGGAGAATCAATAGTATATTGCAAGGGAGACCATAGAGGAAGCTAAAATAGATTTTTCACACATGAAGATAAAAAAAGTTTGAAAGAAATTAGGAGTTCAAGGTCCTCATCTTCACTGAAATCCTTTAGAAAGAAGGAGTATAAACCAATTTATTGGAATATTTTAAAACCAAAACATATACTAACAATTTCACTCTTATGTATTTACCCAGATGAAAGAAAACATAGATTTACAAAAAGGGATGTATTAGAATGATCATAGCAGGTTTGTTTCTTTTTTTTTTTTTTCAAAATAGCAAAGAAACTAGAAAAGGGCTTAAACATCCATCAACAGAAGAGTGGATAAGACATGGTGGTATGTTCATACAATTAATACTACTAGCAGTAAAAAGAAACTATTGCTTATGCAAATATATAGGAATGCTACAAAACCTTTTGCTAAGTAAAACAAGCCTTACACATTGGAGTTCATCTGTATGAGTTCATATATTTGAAGTTCTAGAACATGTTAAACTATACAACATAAATAAAATTAAAACACTAGCTGCCTCTATGTGCTGGAGGGTGAAGATTTATTGTGAAATAGCATAAGGAAGCTTTCTGAAGTCATGACAATTTTCTATAATTTTATAGGAACGTGTTACAGCAATGTATACTTTTATCAAAAGTTCTACCATGGTATTTGTCATGGTCAGGTTCATGTGGCAACTTGGCCAGGTGATGATACCCAGTTGTCTGGTCGGGCAAGTCCTGGCCTGTCTATTGCTATGAGGACATTTCACAGACTTGAATCGTGTGTCTTCTGCAATGAGTGACACTTAATTTAATCATCAGAAGGCTTTTAAGGAGGGCTCAGAAGAGACAATCACTCTTTCTGTTTCAGCCAGCCAGCCTCTCCTGAGAGTTCATTAAGGACCTTCACTGCAGCAGCCAGCTTGCAGCCTGCCCACAGATCTTGGACCCTTATATCCCCATGGTTGCAAGAGACATTTTTATAAATTTAATATTTACAGGTAATTCCTGCTGATTCTGTTTCTCTAGAGCACCCAAGCTAATACAGCTTGGTACCAGGAATGGTTCTTAAGAAACAGAATATTAAAAATGGATTTTTACTATTGGTTTTCTACTCTGACTGGACTCAAAGGCACTAAGGACTCTGTTTCTCATAATTAGAATGACACTGCCAATCCATGGGATGAGCTGGCAAAAGAGATAGTCAAAATATCACCATTAGATTCTGCTAATGCTTTGCTTATACAAAGCCAGCCTCTGGGGGATAATGTTTTTGACACCTTTATGGATTTTTGTGGAATTAGGAGGTATAGAGATGTTGACAGGTTATTGCTAGATACACTGTATACATTAATGAGGGAAAGGGATGAGCTAAAAGCTACAAATGAGAAGCTTATGCACTGTGTGACAGATGTAAAAATTTCTATGAGAACCCTGAAGGAAAATCTTATTTTCTATAGCTGCAGGCTTGAGATCTCTGAAAATCAGACTCAGAGTCTCATTGCTAGAGTAGCAACTTTACAATGTAAACTGAAATCTCAATGTTGCATGGTGTCTGTCATTAAAGTGAGGGCATTGATTGGAAAGGAGTGGGACCCTGAAAAATGGGATGGTGACATATGGATTGATAATGATGCGGGGGGGTGAGGTTGAAACCCTAGGTCATGCTGAGTCTTCTCTAGATAACCCTGTAATAGCCTGCCCTGAGGACATAGCCGCCCCACCTCCAGTCTGCCATGAGGAGTTGACCACCCAACCTCCTCCTGAAGGGATTAGTCCTAGAGTGATTAATCCTGTTTAACCAGATGAAAGTACAAATGAATGCCCTGAAGCAAATGGCTTGGAAGATATTTCTAATTCTTTTCATGATCCACCCCCACCACCCCTCATTTCTTCCAGACCTATAATTAGACTAAAGTCCCAACAGGCCCCAAAAGGTGAGGTACAAAGAGTCACCATGAGGAGGTATGTTATACTCCAAAAGAACTGTATGCGTTTTCAATTTACAAGACAGAAATTAGGGGAATATGTGTGGCAATGGATTTTAAGTGTGGGGATAATGGGTGGAATATAAAGCTGCAGCAGACTGAATTTATTGATATGAGCTCACTAAGCAAAGATTCTGCATTCAATGTTATAGCTTGCAGGGTTAGAAAAGGCATTAACAGGTATGGCATGTATGAGTTTATTCTTGGTATGGGATGCATGAGTTTGTTCTTTTTTCTTTTTTTTTATTTTTCAGGATTGATGTAAATGTTCTGAGAAATGATCATGGTGATGAATATACAACTATGTGATGATATTGTGAGCCATTGATTAAAAAAAAAATAATAAGAAAAGAAAAGGCATTAACAGTTTGTTTGGATGGTTGGCCGAAACATGGATCAAAAGGTGGCTGACATTATCTGAGTTTGAAATTCCAGAACTGCCCTGGTATAATGTAGATGAGGGTACCCAGAGGCTTAGAGAGTTTGGAATGCTAGAGTGGATTTATCATGGAAAGCCTGCGCATATACCCCAGGAATGTCTGGAGGATGCACCTTTTACCAGAACTGTGAGAAATAAATTTGTGAGACTAGTTCTATCATCACTGAAGAGCTCTGTAGTTGCCCTTCCCTGTAGGTCAGATATTACTGTGTAAACTGCTGTCACTGAGCTGGAATCCTTAAACACAATGGGGATGATCAGATCCTGAGGTGACAGAAGCCTGGTGGGAGCACTTAATTGACAAAAACAAGGTGGGCGTGGCCATCATAATTGACAGCACACTCAAAGTAGAAGTCAAAATAATCTGACTCGCAGAGACTTGTGGTGTTGGCTATTAGATCATGGGGTTCCTAGAAGTACAATAGATGGACAGTCGACTAAATTCTTGTTTGAGCTGTATAAGCAAAAGAGTTCTAGGCCAAATGAATAGAAGTCTAACTTGAATTACAAAAACAAAGAGTCTTGCCCCTTTAATCAATTTCCAGACTTGAGACAGTTTATAGACCCAGAGCCCCTTGAATGAGGGGGAGGCCAGGTCCCTTTAGGGGAGGACCCTATTACATTGCCACACATTCATACTGTTAATCTTTCTCCAAGCGTTCCCCAAGGAGACCTACAGCCTTTTACCAGGAATGTACATTGAGGGAAAGGAAATGATCAAATATTTAAGGAATTATTAGACACTGGTTCAGAAGTGACATTAATTTCAGGGGACCCAAAACATCACTCTGGTCCACCAGTCAGAGCGGAGGCTTATGGAGGTCAGGTGATCCATGGAGTTTTAGCTCAGGTCTGTCTCACAGTGGGTCCAGTGGGCCTGAAGACCCATTCTGTAGTTATTTCCCCAGTTCACAGCAAATTCAATGTATGATTGGAATAGACATACTGAGCATCTGGCAGAATACCAACATTGGCTCTCTGACTCATAGAATGAGAGCTATTATGATAGGAAAGGCTAAGTGGAACCCACTAGAACTTGCCCATACCTAGCAAAATAGTAAATCAGAAACAATACTGGATTCCTGGAGGGTTTGCTGAGATTAGTGTCACTCTTAAGGACTTAAAGGATACAGGGGTGGTGATTCCCACCACATCCCCATTCAACTCTTCTATTTGGCCTGTGCAGAAAACAGATGGGTCTTGAAGGATAACAGTGGATTACTATAAACTCAACCAGGTGGTAACTCCAATTTCAGCTGCTGTTCCAGATGCAGTATCATTGCTTGAGCAAATCAATACATCTCCTGGTACCCGATATGCAGCTCTTGATCTGGCTTACTAGATCAAGATTTTTTGATTGATTTTTTCTCAATAGGGGTTAGTAAGATCCACCAGAAACAGTTTGCTTTCAGCTAGCAAGGGCAGAAATATACTTTCACTGTTCTTTCACAGCCCTATGTCATACTCTTGTCTGCAGGGGACTTGATTGCTTCTTCTTCCCATAAGACAACACACCAGGTCCATTATACTGATGATATTATGTTGATTGGACCTAGTGAGCAAGAAATAGAAACTACTCTAGACTTATTGGTAAGGCATTTGCATGTCAGAGGATGGGAGATAAATCCAACACCTCCGTGAAATTTCCAGGTGTCCAGTGCTGTGGTACATGCTGAGATATCTCTTCTAAGGTGAAGGATAAGTTGCTGCATCTGGCCCCTCCTACAACCAAAACAGAGGCACAATGCCTAGTTAGTCTCTTGGGATTTTGGTGGCAACATGTTCTTCATTTTGGTATGCTACTCTGACCCATTTATTGAGTGACCAGCAGCAAATTTTGAGGGGGACCTGAACAAGAGGACGCTCTGTGACAGATCCAGGCTGCAGTACAAGCTGCTCTGCCACTTGAACCATATGATCCAGCAGCTCCAATGGTGCTGGATGTTTCAGTGGTAGAGATGCTATCTGGAGCCTCTGGCAGTCCCTTATAGGAGAATCACAATGCAGACCCTTAGGATTTTGGAGCAAAGCCTTACCATCTGCTGCAGATGAGAAACAGCTTTTGGCCTTAGTAGAGACTGAACACTTGACCATGGGCCACCAAATTACCACAAGATCTGAGTTGCCCATCAAGAGCTGGGTGTTGTGTGACCCACCAAACAATAAAGTTGAGCATTCACAGCAGCACTCCATCATAAAATAGAAATGGTATATATGAGATAGGGCCAGAGCAGGTCCTAAAGGCACAAGTAAGTTACATGAGGAAGTGGCCCAAATGCCCATGGTCTGCACTCCTGCCACATTACCTTCTTCCTGGACCAGAGCAATGGAGTCTTGGGAAGTTCCTTATAGTAAATTGACTGAGGAAGAGAAAACTTGGACCTGGTTTACAGATGGTTTGCGCAATAAGCAGGTACCACCCAAAAGTGAACAGCTGCAGTGCAACAACCCCTTTTAGGGATGTCCCTGGACAGTGGTGAGGGCTAATCCTCCCACTTCGCAGAACTTCAAGCAATGCACCTGGCAGTTTATTTTGCTTGGAAGGAGGACTGGCCAGTGGTGCATCTGTATACTTACTTAAGGGCTATTGTTAATGGTTTGGCTGGATGGTAGGGGACTTGTGAGGAGCATGATTGAATAATTGGGGACAAAGAGGTCTGGGGAAGAGGTATGTGGATAGACCATTCTGAGTGGGCTAAAAACATGAAGATATTTGTGTCCAAAGTGAATGCACACCAGAGGGTGACTTCAGCAGAGGTTTTAATAATCAAGTGGATAAGATGACCTGTTTTGTGATGCCAGTCATTCTCTTTACCCAGCAACTCATGAGCCCAATGGGCTCATGAACAAAGTGGTCATGGTGGTAGGGATGGAGGTTATGCACAGGCTCAGCAACATGGACTTCCACTTACCAAGGCTAACCTGGCTACAGCCACTGCTGAATGCCCAATCTGCCAGCAGTAGAGGCCCACACTCAGCCCCCAATAAGGTACGTTTCCCTAAGGTGATCAGCTGGTACATGTTGGTGGGTTGATTACATTGGACCACTTCCATCATGGAAAGGACAGCAATTTGGTCTAACTGGAATAGATACATACTCTGGATATGTGTTTGCTTTCCCTGCATGCAATACTTCTGCCAAAAATACCATCCATGGATTTACAGAATGCCTTATGGTATTCCACACAGAATTGCTTCTGATCAAGGAACCCACTTTACAGCAAATGAAATGCGGGAATGGATACATGCTCATGGAATTCTCTGATCTTACCATGCTCCCCATCATCCAGAGGCACCTGGGTTTATAGAATGGTGGAATGACCTTTTGAAGACCCAATTATGTTACCAACTAGGTGGCAATTCCTTGCAGAGTTGGGGTGCCTCTCCAGGAGGCTGTGTGTGTTCTGAATCAGCATTCACTATATGGTGCTATTTCTCCTATAGCCAGGGTCCAGGAACCGAGATATAGAAATGGGAAAGGCACCACTCACTACTACCCCTAGTGATCCACTTGGAAAATTTTTGCTTCCCATTCTTGTGAACTTGAGCTCTGCTAGTCTACAGGTTTTAGTTCCAGAAGGGGGGAGTGCTTCCACCAGAAGAAACAACATTGATTTGAGTGAACTAGAATCTAAGATTGCCACCTGGTCACTTTGGGCTACTCATGCCTCTGAATCAACAAGCCAAGAACAGGATTACTTTACTGGCTGGAGTGACTGACCCTAACTATTAGGGGAAATAAGACTGCAACTACACAATGGAGGTAAAGAAGGATTGTCTTGGAATATAGGAGAGCCCCTAGGGCATCTCTTAACAACCCCTGTGATTAAAATCAATGGAAAACTGAAACAACCCAATCCAGGCAGGACTACCAATGGCTTTGAAACTTCAGGAATGAGGGTTTGGGTCGCCCCACCAGGCAAAGACCCATGGCCAACTGAAGTGTTTGTTGAGGGTAAAGGGAACATGGAATGGGTAGTGGAAGAAGATAGTAATAAATATGAACTACGACCACGTGATCAGTTACAGAAACAAGGTCTGTAATGGTATGAATATTTCTTCCTAGTTTTGTAATTAGTATCTATACATTTATACACAAATCAAATATCTTTGTTTTCCTCTTTATTTTATCCCCTCTATCATATGACATAATCTGTTTTGTTCATGTTATAGTATTTGAGTTGTAAGATATCAAGTTGAAGAGTGAATATTACTCAAGGACTTGCACCCCATTCTGGAAACATTTAATGCATTTCCACTTGTATGTGGGACAGCTTAGTATTGTTAGGGGACAAAAATATGTCTGTTATTGTTTTCTATTTAGAGATTAAGTATGGTTTAAGGTGAAGTGGATAGCAGCTAAGTTGACAAGGGGTAGACTGTCATGGTCAAGTTCATGAGTCAACTTGGCCAGGTGGTGGTGCCAGGCTGTCTGGTTCAGACAAGTGTTGGCCTGTCTGTTGCTATGAGGACATTGCACAGACTTAAATAATGACCACACTGGTAGCATCCACAGCTGATTGCATTTGCAATCAGGTAAGGGGAGTGTCTTCTACAATGAGTGATGCTTAATCTAATCACCAGAAGGCTTTTAAGAAGGACTCAGAAGAGACACTCACTCTTCCTGCTTTAGCCAGCCAGGCTCTCCTGAGAGTTCATTAAGGACCTTCATCATTGAGAACTGCCAGCTTGTGGCCTGCCCTATAGATCTTTGTCCCCAAATCCCCACTACCTAGCCAGTCTCTCCTGCAACTTCGTTGATGATGTTCATCAGAACTGCCAGCTTGCGGCCTGCCCTACTGACCTTGGACTCTACATCCCCATGGTTACATGAGACACTTTTATAAATTTTATATTTACATATCTCTCCTGCTGATCCTGTTTCTCTAGAGAACCCTAGCTAAGACAGTATCCATCATATTTTGCTATTTCACAATGCATAAATTGTACAAAAGATGTAAACAGATATTGTATTCAATAATGATATGCATTTTTACATGTTCAGAGGTGAAGTATACTGCTATCTGCAACTTATTTTGACATGCAGAAAAATAAAATAGACTAATGGAGAAATAGAGGTATATACAGATAAATACATGTGTTAAAGCCAATATACCAAATATTAATAGGAGAATCAAGATAGTGCATATATGAGTGTTAACATTCCAGTTATTTTATCTTTTTCAAATGTTTGAAAATATTAATAATGAAATGTTGGGGAAATGTGTTTGAATAGTTGGGCTTTATCTCCTGAGATTCTGCCATCACCTGGAGAAGAAAATGCCCTGACTCGCCTGCTGTTCTAAGTAGGATGTGGAACAGAATTGGCCCCAATCCGCAGCATGGAGGCAAGACTGGCCAAGTTGGATGGAGATCATCCAACTCTCATCTGCATAGGAGACTGAGAATAAATGATTACTGTCTTATGTTTCTAAACTTTGGGAGCTTGTTATATAGCATTATTGAAGCAAGACCTGACTAAATTGCTGAGGTAAATATTTTCTCACATTAACATTCTGTGGAGAAGTGCTTATATAAAGATGTTTCATTATGTGTTGTGCAGAGTGAATTAGCAACTATAATCTATGCCTTACAGGATATTAATGACCAAAGACAAAAAACTCATGGGCAAATGTGTAGCATGTCTGAAGATAATATAAACACATTGATTGTACTCCTGAGTGACAGAATGGTCCAGACACTTGCTTTACCACAGAGGAAAGTCAGCATCTGGCAATATTTTACTGAATTGAAAAGCAAGCTGTAATCAGTTTGGGGATGGTTTAAGTGAGAGTGAATGGATGGTCTCCCCAAATCACTACATTATGATTTTGTAGTTCTATGAATATGCTGTTGCTCAACTCAGAGACACGTTGCCTAAGGGAGCAGAATATTAAATTATATTCAACTACATGAGCAGCAATGGCTAAGATGAGTCCAAATTTTCAGGGGAGAATCTCTGAGGAGGTTTAGAGAGAAGGAGGAGAAAGAAAAGCTAATTTTTATTCAGGTCTAACAACTCATCCAATTACATTTAATTAGCCCTTCAAATTAATTTTGAACAATTTCTCAGTCTTTTTATATGCTTCCTTCTCTTTCTATATCTTTTCTTTTTTCTCCCAAGGTAGAACACTGGAAATAGTATGAACTAAGCCTTTATTGGCTCAAATACCAGGAGCTTGTTCCTGATAACTCTTTAGTATTTTGATTTGCTATACAAGATTCTCCACTATACTCAATTTTATAAGTCTAGTCAACTGGAAAATAAATTTTTTTACAAATTATCAGCTTCATATTTAAATCAAACTGTAGTCTTCTGTTCATGGGTTGTATATTGCATATACATGTGGACATATTAGCATATTGATTTTGGAAAAAAATTAAAGCAAAGCATGTTCCTCTCTCATTGTTCATTGAAATTACTAACCCTTAAAAAAAAAAAAAGCCATGAAGACTTTTTAAGGAACTGTGAGCAGTTGTGATCCTACCCTACAACAATCACCTCCAAGGCATCCTCATTTAGATGTGCACAGACTTGACATTCTGGAGTCCAAAAGTCTCTTTTCTTTTTTAGGGCCATTATTCATCATCATCCATCATCTCTCAGCCAATGAATTGAACATAAATAGAAGCATTTTCACTGTTACAATAAAGGCTGACCTTTGAATCTCAAATCTTTGTGTCAATTTAGAAAAAAAAATAAGATTAAAAAATCATCTGTAAGCTTTATGGTTCACATCCCCTATTGTGAATTCAACTGGGGACCTCCTGAGAAGATTAGGTCACCCAATTCTTCAAGCCTTTGACCAGAGAAGGAATTGAACCATAAATTAAGTTGAAGACGCAAAAGGGATAGGAACCTAAACAAAATTGCAAAGTTTAGTTTCAGAACCCTTTTTCCTAACTTTCCAATCCCAAATGTACTCATTATCCTCTTGTTCCCATCACTTCTAATGTCTTCCTTGTATAACTTCATGGCAGCATGTTTCCTTCCTAAGGCCCCCATCTCAGGCAATCCTCTCCAGTTCTATGATTCTTCCAATGCTAACTCATCCTAGCTCTGCTTTAGACATTTTATTGCTTTTTATTATCTGCTGCTATATAAATTAAAAAATTAAATACACATTTATTTCTTCTCTAAATAAATGAATAGATGAGGTATAGAATACAATATAACTTTTAAATCTAATAGACCTAGGTTTGAACCTGGGTTTTAATAGCTTTGTGATTTTGAGCAAGGGTCTTAACCTTTTTGAACCATAGTTTTCTTCTTTTAAGAAAAAGGGAATAGGAGGGGAAGATGGCAGAATAGGATATGTCAAGTTCACCCCTACTCCAAGTAACAGCTAGAGAAGTGATGGGAAGGTGACTGGTATGGCAATTCCAGGTGTAAGTGACCTGGAAGGGTCTTCCACACCACATGGGAAGGGTCTGGTTGCAAAAGCTGAAGAACTGAGACACAGAGAACCCAAGACCATGCAGCTACTGCAAACAGCCTTACATGCCCCTTTCCAAACAGAAACCTGGGGCCCTCAGGAATGCACAGACAGGGACTAGGAAGTAAGCCAAGCTGCATTCCTTGAACACGCTCCACTCATGTACATCATCTCTGCCCAGCAACCCGCTCCCGCTCTACACCCCAACTTCCCTCCCTCCCTTCCTCTAAGTGCTCCAGACCAACAAACCCCAGGAGTCCCAGCCCCATGGATGTGCACACACCTGCCCAACACAACCCACCTCTCCAGTGCAAGCAAACAGTCTTACCCTGCCCTTCCTGAGACCCACACACTGGCAAAAAGTCCCTAGACACCAACGTCCCCCTCCCTGCCCCTATAGGTGGCTACCTATGCATCCATGCTGACAGTACTCACCTTCATGCCTGGGCAAAATCCACCTCCAGCCCATATAGTTGCAGGACCCTGCTCCACACCCCTTGAGCTCTGCTCACTCGTAAATCAGGGACAGACCACCCCAGATCTGCACATGCATGCCGTATGCCATGCCCCCACCCCCGCCCCAGCTCTGGGCAAGTGCTGACTTGAGCATTCAGGCCACCCCCACCACCAGCTCACAAAGACACAAACCCATCCCACTGCCCCTAAGCTCAGCTCATGCACACATCAAGGACTCGCCACACACACACACACACACACACACACACACACACACACACAGACCTGTGAACATCACAGACCCACACCCTAGATCTGTGCAGAAGTGCAGCCACATAACCCCACCCTTACTCTGGTGCCCACATACCCATGCACTGACATCCTGAAGATGTGGAGAAATTGGGACACTTCTGCACTGCTAGTGGGAATGTATAATGGTACAGCTGCTATGGAAGACAGTTTGGTAGTTCCTTAGGAAACTAAATATCAAGTTGCCCTATGATTCAGTAATACCACTACTTGATATACATGCCGAAGAGTTGAAAGTAGCGACACAAACATTTATACACCAATGTTCATAGCAGCATTATTCACAATTGTCAAAAGATGGAAACAATCTAAGTACTCATCAACAGACAAGTGGAATAATAAAATATGGTATACACAAATGATGGAATATTATGTAGTAGTAAGATGAAACGATGTCCTTAAGCACATGACAAGATAGATAAGCCTGGAGGACATAATACTAAGGGAAATAAGTGAGTCACAAAAGGATACTGTATGATTCCTATTTTATGACCAGGGTAAAGGTAAAATCAGAAGCTTATAATACAGAATATTGGGGACCTAGAGACACATGGGAGCTAGAGATGGGTAAATGATTAGCTAATGAGGTTGAACTTAAATGTAAAGGAATAGATAAAAGTGAAGGTGAACATGATTGAAAGGTGCTGTATAGACCCATGTGCCCCACTGATTAACATTACAAATATAAATAAGTTCTTGCATGAACATCTGTAAAGGTATGAATCTTGTACAAAGAGTGCATAAGTTTGGTATATAGGTTAAGCCAAGGGATCTGTGGTTTTCATACATTTCATGGGTAATTCAGATCTCATCCACAGTTAAGAGTTACTGTTCTAGTTTAAAAAATAGGCATCTGCTGTAAAATAGTTACCTACTATTTACCTTCTTAGAGAACCTTCTAGTTAACTTTTTCCTCCTATCCTCTAAATTATTTCACTCTGTCTAGAAATGCAGAAAGGCCATTTTCTTTTAAAAGTCCAGCTTCAAAGAAGAACAATCCCACCATGTGGTATCATGCTGAAATTGCTGCTACAGGCATACTAGGCTTGAGTATATTTTTGTATCTAAAGGCAAACTTTTAAAAAGCATTAATTTATTTACTTATCAACATTTATTGGGAAGTTATTATATAGTAGGCATCCTACTAGGTTCCCAACATAAAAGTAAAATCAATACTATAATCCATTCATCCTTCTATTGAATTCTACAAAACATCAAAATTAAAGCTGGTTAACCTCAATAAACAGATTAATATAGTCATATTCAAATTACCAGCCAGATTATTTTAGTTAAAATCCATGATTTTTGGCAGTGTAAACTCCCTAAAATGTCTGTTTAATCAGAAGTAGAACAAGGCTACTTGATCATTGTACCAGAATGACATATAATCCCAATAATTAGCGTCCCACTTCTGAATCAGGACATATTTGGTCATCATCCAAGAATCTTCCAGAGAACTCAAGAGAGCAGTAACCTTCAAAATTGCACTGAATGACAATGAAAAATTAATGCTCTGGATTTTTTTTTTTAATTGAGTTTTCCTCTACTGCCTCTAAACACTGAAAAATATATATCTTTCGGTAAATAACTTTGGTATTACAAAAAAACAGAAATATGCACTGGGTTTGATTCTGATATATAGATCATAGGAACAAAGGATTGCTGTTCAAAACTACTCTATCATGTTCTCCTAATACAATATTACCATGGTCTTTCATGTACTACTAATATTGATCATAATGCTGTTTATTAATGAGAACCAGAACCCCCATATAAAAAAAACATTATGCTAAGAAGGAATTTTTGTACATTTTTGTTTCAGTGCATTCCTTGGTTTTCTTGCTAAACCAAGAGCATTGCATAAAAACTGCTATTCTGCAAACATCTCAGGACCACTGTTGAATTCAGAGTGATATTAATTTTCCTTAATAGTCCTTTATTTTCATTGTTTCATTGTTTAAAGCAAGAATTCTGTAAAGGAAGTAGTGTGCAAACCTGCATTTACATTAATAAAAGTGTTGAATCCCTCAATATCATCATTCACAGAAAATAATAAATAACCAAGTCATACCTCTTTCTGTTTCTAGAAGTATAGCCTTTGCAAATCTAGCAGATTTTTTTTACAATATTAAAAAATAAAAGCAATTAATTTTACAATATTAAATGCTTGAGGACTAGAGATCTTAACTCCAACAATATGTTACTAAAGTATTTACTAGATAGCTGGCATTGAAGCTCGATAATTCTTCTTCCAAAAGGATTACAAATCCTAAAAGTAAAAGGGCAAAGTATATGAGTAGACCTGCCAAGTTCAATACAGTAGTCACTAACCACATAGATATCAAGTATTTGAAATGTAGATATGGTTCCTGGGGAATTGAATATTTAATTTTATTTAATTTCAATTAATATAAATTTAAATGTAAATAGCCACATGTGGCTAGTTGCTTCATGTTGGCTCATGCAGATCTACAATCACAGATTGTAGTTAGCTGCTATGAATCTTCAGTTTTCTTTGTTCTCAGCATTTGTAACTTATGGTATTGACATTTTTTGAGAATATATTTGATGAGTCATTTCTATAGCCACTTCTTATCCAAGAAATCTTTTTTCTGGGACTTATCATCATACCATGCTTGTAAAGTCCTGAAAATCTTTAGCACCAGTTAGATACATAAACAGGCCATAAAGGGTATTACAAAAGATATGAAGATATGTAGAGGGATTTTCTGAATACAGAGAAATCCTGAATTCAAGGAGAGCAGATAGAGGATGGTGGACTTGTTGAAGTGCATGTTCTAAGGACATGGGAGTCTATGGAATAGCTGTCAATGTAGAAGAACACAGGAAAGGAACTGTGAGGTTCAGTAAAAGCCTCATCATATGGTTAGGAAGGATTGGGTGCCCTGGTGGAGGAAAACAAAGGAAAGCAATGATACGGTGCTTATTTTATAATTTTAATAATGAAGCTGCATTATAACTATGTTACATAATGGCTAATATGGGGAGATCAAACAAATACATAAAACATCAACAAAAAATTATATCATTAATCATTTTAATAGTTTTGAGGCAGGATTGAATAGGGCATTGAGGCTGTGGTCCCTGGTTTCAATCCAACTCCAGGGGAATTAATGCACAACTGCAAAATCTCTAGGACAAAAATTTCCCCTAAAGCTCCAAAACCCCCAAAGCCATAAAACTTATAAAATCATAAAACTTAAGAACAGAAAGACTGAGATCATAAAAATTGTTAAAGATTTACTGAAAAAAAAAATTGAGTACGTGACAGGGATCCACAAGTATTGACAGTTATCTCTTCCTGAAACAAAGAAGACAATACCTTGTGTTCAAAGGTCAAGATGAAAAATCACTCCTGCAAAACCATCCTATAAAACAAGTTAACCCACTCAGTACATGTTCCACTCTTGAGCACATCCATGCTAACTCTTTTAGAGTGTACTCTCTCTTCAATAAAACTCACTATTTCCCTTCACTTTTTTTAATCCCTGAATTCTTTCTTGCAAGGAGACTGAGAACTTGGAATGGTGATCAGCTGGCTCTAGTGTCAGCAGAGCTCCAGCTGAATCTTTTGGCGAGCCAGCCAGGAGAGTCATTTTCCACAATAGTAGCTCGTCAACAGAATCTGCACTTCATAAGTCAGCCCCTCAACACTAAATCCTGCCACTCCACTTGGCCTTTTCTCCTTATCTACCTTTTCCTGGCCACTGTTATCCTTATTCTTGTCGCTCTCATTGCCCTCCGTCTTCTTCTGTTCTGGATGGGCTGCTCACCATGAATTCCTCATCTAGACCCTTTCCTTACATTGGTGCATTCTCACTTCTTTCTGCTCTTCTTTCCTCCATTCACTCCTGACAGCAAAGTCCAGGTATTTGTTTCCTTGTTTTCTCCACTGTTTTTAATTCTGTTCTCCTTTGCACATGGCCTTTGTATAAATCGTGCAAGAACCTCAGTTCTTTCAAAGCTGCTTGTAGTGACTTTTTAAAAAATATTTTTATTGAGAAACCTTGACACAAACATAGTCCATATATGGTATACAATCAGCAGCTCACAATATCATCACATAGTTGTGTATTCATCACCAAGATTATTTTTTGAACATTTGCCTCTCTCCAGAAAAATAAATAAAAAATAGAAAACTCATACATCCATTACCCCTTTCCTCTCTCTCTCTCATTGATCACTAGCATTTCAATCTACCCATTTTTATTTACCTTTTGAAGGATTCCAGTAAACTAATCAGAACCCACCTGGAGTGGCTGGAGTCACATTTCCATCTAATCAAAGGGTCACACTCACAATTGAGCATGTCATTTCTCTGTGAAGATAATCTAATTAAGAACATTCCACCCTACAGTTTTGAATCAGGATTAAAACATGGCATTTCTGGGGTACGTGTTTTCAAATTGGCACATCTCCCCTTCCATTTCTGATTTTATTTATCTGCATTCTCTCTCTCTCTCCCCCCCCCCCTCAAGCTAGCTAAGGGTCCATTGATTTTATTGATTTTCTCAAAAAATCAACATCTGGTTTTGTTGATTTTCTTGACTGTTTTCATATTCTCAGTTTCATTTATTTCTGCTCTAATATTCACTATTTCTTTTGTTTTGTTTGCTTTGGCATTAGTCTGCTGTTCTTTCTCTAGTTCTTCCAGGTGAACACTCAATTTCTCGATTTTTGCTGTTTCTTGTTTTTTAATATAGGCATTTATGGCAATAAATTTCCCTCTCACCACTGCCTTTGTTGCATCCCATAAGTTTTGGTATGTTGTGTTTTTATTTTCATTTGCCTTGAGATATTTACTAATTTCTCTTGCAATTTCTTCCTTGACCACAGGTTGTTTAAGATGTATTGTTTAGCCTCTTTATATTTGTGAATTTTCTGGCTCTCTGCCTGTTGTTGATTTCCAACTTCATTCCAATTATGATTCAAGAAATTATTTTGTATGATTCCAATCTTTTAAAATGTACTGACACTTATTTTGTGACCCAATATATGGTCTATTCTAGAGAATGATCCGTGAGCACTTGAGAAAAATGTGTACTCTGTTGTTGTGGGGTGTAATGTTCTATAAATATGTCTCAAATCTAGTTCAATTATCATATTGTTTAAATTTTGGTTTCCTTATTCACCCTCTGTCTATATGTTATATACATTGATGAGGGTGAGAAATTGAAGTCTCCAACCATTATGGTAGAGGTGTTACTCTTCCCTTCAGTGCAGTCAGTGCTTGCCTCCTGTGATTTGGAGCACTAGATATTTATGATCATTATGTCTTCCTGCCGAATTGTTCTTTTTATTAACACATAGTGTCATTCTCTGTCACTTTTAATTGTTTTACATCTGAGGACTAATTTGTTGTATATTAGTATAGCTACCCCTGGTCTTTTTTTGTCCTTGGGTCTAAAATGAGTCTCTTGTAGACAGCATATAGATGGGTCCTGTTTTTTAATCCACTCAGCCAGTCCACATTTTTTGATTGGGGAGTTTAATCCATTAATGTTCAATGTTATTACTGTAAAAGCTATGCTTTCTTCTACCATTCTGTCTTTGGGATTTTATATGTTATTTCTAATTTTTTTCTCTTTTTACTTTTACTGATAGTCTTCATTTCTACACTATTTTCCAGACCTCTCTTTCCTGTCTTTTCCTATCTGCCTGTAGTGCTCCCTTTGTAGAGCCAGTCTCTTAGTCACAAATTTTTCAGTGACCATTTTTATGAAAATATTTGAATGTCCCCCTCATTTTTGGCATGGGCAGGCTCTGGGAATCAAACCCGGGTCTCTTGCATGGCAGGTGAGAATTCTGCTAGTGAGCCATGTTGCACTGCCCTCCTCCCCTTCATTTTTGAAGGAGAGTTTTGCTGAGTATAGAATTCTTGGTCACAGTTTTTATCTTTCAGAATCTTGAATATATTGTACCACTACCTTCTCACTTGCATGGTTTAAGCTGAGAAATCCATACACAGTCTTATTGAGCTTCCCTTGTATTGTTTTTCTCTTGCTGCTTTAAAGATTCTCTCTTTGTCTTTGATAGTTAACCATCTGATTAGTAAGTGTCTTGGAGTATGTTTATTTGGATTTATTCTGTTTGGGGTACGCTGTACTTCTTGGATCTGTAATTTTTTATCTTTCATAAAAGATGGGAAATTTTCAGTTATTATTTCCCCTATTATTCTTTCTGCTCCTTTTCCCTTCTCTCCTCCTTCTAGGACACCCACATTACAAATACTCATGTGCTTCCTGTTGTCATTCAATTCCCTGAGGCCTGTTCATATTCTTCCATTCTTTTCCAGATAGTTTCTTTTGTGTGTTGAATTTCAGATGTCCAGTCCTTTGGTTCCCTAATCTTTTCTTCTGACTCTTCAAATCTATTGTTGTATATTTCCATTGTTGCTTTTTAAAATCTCTTCTATTGTGACTTTCATTCCCACAAGTTTTGTGATTTGTTTTTTCAAACTTTCAAGTTCTTCCTTTAGTTTGCCCAATGTCTTCATTATATCCTCCCTCAACTCGTTGCTTTATTTATTTATTTATTATTTTTTACATGGGCAGGCAACAGGAACTGAACCCAGGTCTCCAGCATGGCAGGTGAGAACTCTGCCACTGAGCCACTGTTGCCTACCCTGCTTTGATTTTTTTTATGAGATTCTCCGTGTCTATTTGTACATCCTAGTTAAGTAGTTTTAACTCCTGTATTTCATTTGAAGTATTGGTTTGTTCCTTTGACTGGGCCATATTTTCTATTTTCCTAGTATGATTATTTTCTACTAATATCTACACATTTGATTTCCTTAATTAGTTTATTCTGGAGGTTTTTTCACTCTTTTACCTAGGGTTTGCTTGCTGGATGGCTTTGTTCTCTATCTGTTCTTTGACATACAGTTCAACTTATTCTAGAGCTCTAGCATAGGTTGTCCTTAACTAATCAGAATTTTTCAGCTCTTGTTTCTCTGTTTCTTGCCCTGTGTATATGGAGGCTTCTTTTTCAAAGAGTCTCCTTAGACATTATTGATCCCAGTCAGACTTTTACAGGCCAGACAGGCCCCACATCTCAGGAGGAGAGAGTAGCCAGCACCAGTTTTCCCTGAGGGTGAGACCCAGCAGGTTGCAGACTTTTCTATGAAGCCTCTAAACTCTGTGCTTTTCCTATCCTTCCCAGTAGTGGTGCTTCTCTGCCCATGGCTTCCCACCAGCATAAATTGGTGCCTTAATTTCAGTAGACTCTTCTTGCCAGGAGTGTGGTTGAGATAGAGGCTGCAATAGTAGATGGGCTTTGATTGCTTCTGTTTTCTAGCCCCTGGGGCTTGAATTCCCTCAAGGAGGGCCTCCCTTGAGCTGGGCCTCACCTCCCTTTTCTTGGGGAAGATACACCCTTTAGAAAATTAACCCCTTTCACCTGACTACTTTGTCTCTAAGACATGCCTTGGTTCCAACCTTGCCTGGAGCAGCACTGGAGCCTTAGAATGCATGCAGGTCTGGGTAATGAGCTCATAAGAGGTAAAAAAAATAAGAAATATTTTTTAGAGCCAGAGCCCAGCTCCCCTGGTTTGCCAATCAAGAGCTTGTGTTGGTACGTGGCTCTATGTATTCCTAGGCTCTATGTGCACCTTTTCTTGGATTCCAGCCTTTTTCCAGTACTTGGTGCTGTCCAACTCAAAAAGCCTCTGTTTTTTGTCATCATCCCTGTTCCTTCTCTGCCAGGGTGAAAACTCTTGGTTCCTTTAGTACTTATTCCAGGTTTATCTGTGCTCAGGGCCTGTTTTTAGTTGTCAGAATTTGTTAATTCCACAACAGGAACTTGCCTCAGCTAAGCCCTTACTACTAGTACAGTCTGTTTCCTTTCTCCTCAGGGGAACCAGCCTGCTGTGCATGTAGGGGAGGGTCACCTTCCTCTGAGGCTTTGGAGACTTACTGAGTTCTGTGTGGGATCTCAGTCATTCCAGACTGGCTTATGCTATGTGTCTGGTCACTGAAGTTCCCACAGCAGTTGTTCCATATAGTTCCTGGCTATTTGCCTGGAATGGGTGGGGTCACATCTCCATTTAATCAAAAGATCACACCCACAATTGGGTGTATCTAATCCCTTTGGAGATAATCTAATAAAAACTTTACATCCTACAGTATTGAATCAGGATCAAAAGAAATGGTGCCTCTACGAGATTGAATCAGGATTAAAACATGGCTATTTGCTAGCTGCTCTGGAAAACAAACTAAATTCCATACCTCACTATGCCACCACTTTTTGCTATTCCTCTTGTAGTGTTTTTTAAATAAAGTTATGGAATGTCCTTTCCCCATGTTTGGAATATGAACGAAAATTTGGTTTAGAGTCCATGGGTGAAAATTCCTAGTCACCCATTGTGCTGGGTGAAAATATTGGTTTGAAAATATTATGTACCCCAGAAAAGCCGTGTTATAATCCTGATTCAATCTTGTAGAGGCACCATTTCTTTTGATCCTGATTCAATACTGTAGGATGTAAAGTTTTTATTAGATTATCTCCAAAGGGATTTGACACACCCAATTGTTGATGTGATCTTTTGATCAAATGGAGATGTGACCCCACTAATTCCAGGCGGGTCCTGATTAGTTTATTGGAATCCTTTAAAAGAGGAAACATTTTGGAGAGAGCCAGAAACAACAGAAATGACAAGCCGCAGAGTCAGAAAGAGAGTCTACAGAAATGACAGAACCAACAAAAACTTCAAAGAGAGTTGACACAGATGCTGATACTTGGAGAACAGAAACAAGGATATTTGGAGATGCTTAGAGCCCAGAAGATATTAAACAAACCAGAACCTGGAGAGACCCAAGGGAAGCCAAGAAATGAAAGCCAGGCCCAGAGAAGCACAGTGAGGAACCCCCACAGAAAGAGAAGCTGAAAGGAACAGAGTCCAGGAGCAATGGGCCAGCAGATATCAACAACTTGACTTTCAGCTGGAAAAGCTGTTCCAGATCCATTGGCCTTTCTTGAGTGAACCTCTTATCGGTGCCATAATTTGGACACGTTCACTTCCTTAGAACTGTAAACTTGTAACCTACTAAATTCTCCCTTTTTAAAAGCCATTCCAGTTCTGGTATATCACATTCTGGCAGCTTGAAAACTAATACACTTGCCCTCTGAATCTGGCTCAGGAGTTAGGGGATTCCCCCAGACCATTCATCTCACAAATCTCAAGATTTCTCTCCTTCAGGGACACTCAAGGATGAAAAGGTGTTATAGGGGATTCTCCCAGCTGATGGACACATAGGATATTGTACCTCAGTGAGTGATAATCTCTATGTCTCTGTTCTACAGTATGGGCAGTGCACCCAGCATCCCAGTTGACAGCCCTCTAGGTTTCCACTTGAAACTTTGGAATGATCTAGCAACCACGGAACTAAAAAGCAAAAAGCTTATCTTGTAACATTGCATGGTCTCAGTATATGTTAGAATACAAGGAGCAGTAGCCTCAAAACACCATTCTTAGCTTTAACATTATTCTTGAAGTAGGTATTTTTTACAAAAGGGAAGAGAAATGATCTGAAATTCCAAATGTCCAACTTTACATGGACAAGATCATAAGGGGGACTTGGAAGGTTTACCATCTGAAAGGACAAATTATATTAAAAAAAAAATACTTTCTAGGCCAGTCAAATCCAGACATAAGGAGGAAGGAAAAAAAAAAAGTCCTTAAGTCCCCAAACACCTATAAATGACCTTATGAGTACTGCATTTCTGTCTCTAATAACCATGACAAGACTACGGAGAAGGAGAGAACAAGGAGAGACCAGAATAAGACAAGGCTTATAGCTCTAGCAGTACATAGTAAGCAGCCACCTCAAGGCTACCCTGGGCAGAAACCACCAAGAATCTGACATCAGAATGGAGACTCAGGGTACTGGAAGAAAGAATGCCCCCAAGGACAAAAGAAGCCCTGAAGATGAAGAGAACCCCCAGGTTCTAAGTGCTGGACAGTGAGACACTGGGCTGTGGAGTGCATTGAGCCCCTAAGGGGAAACCAGGCCACTTCAAGAGTCCTGTTGACCACCCCTGATGAAGCTTGAGGGGGTCTGGGTCCAGTAGCTCTCTGGACATTGCTGAAAATCATTGATCTCAACAAGCCCCAGGTAACCCTTTCATGTAGCAGGTAAGTCCATTAACTTTTAAATTCATATGGGTGGCATATAGTCTATCTTAACCTCTGACTCGGCCCTCTTTCTTCAAAGACCCATCCCATAGTAGGAGTAGTTGGGAAATCTCAGACTCAAACCTTCACCCCACCACTCCCCTGCCAAATTGGTAGTATTCTTTTAAGTCATCAGTATTTAATTAATAGCAAAGTGCCCCTCCCCACATCCAGGAAGGGAAATACTAAAGGCATTAATGTTTCAATCTAAATAATACGTTGTCTGCCAAAACAAGAAACTGTAAGTCTCATTGAAAATATTGCGGTATTAAGTATAGCATTAACTGGAACTGAAAACACTCTAGAGTCCCTTTGCTCAGAGTTAAAAAGTCAAGTGGACCCCAAAGTATGGGAAACAGAACTGCCTAGGGAAACAATTCATATTTCTTCTTTTATAATCTAGTACAGAACGAACTATTTCCCAGGAAAAAGACAGTGTCCCCTGTCTTTTAGTAGGAGGATATTAAGAATATTCAAACTCTCATCCTAAAATGCTTAAAGGCAAGTCTTATCATCCCATGCCAATCCTCTTGTAATACCCCATTCTGCCTGTCAGAAAGCCGGATGAAACCCTACCAGTTAATGTAAGATTTTAGGGCCATAAACCAATTTGTTATTCTTCTCCACCCATTAGCGCCTAACACTCACCCCCTCCTAAACTCCTGAGTTCCACCATATGGTACTCAGTTCTTAAGTTAAAGTATGCTTTTTTCTGCATACCCTTACATCCAGATTCCCAGTTTCTATTTGCTTTTATGTTTCAGAGGCCAGGAAACATTAACCCAACCCAGATCACCTGAACAATCCTACCTCATGATTTAAGGGCAACCCTCATCTCTTTAAAAATACACTAGCACAGAAAAAAAAAAAAAAACACTAACACAGGACCTAGCCCCTCTTTATTTAAAATCTAGCTCCCTTCTTCACTATGCATATGATTTGTTAATCTGTAGTCCTATGAGGGGAGCCTCATTCACCAACACTATTGCCACCCTTAATTTCTTAGCTGAACAAGGATACCAAGTCTCACCTTCTAAAACTCAAATTGACTTGCAAAAGGTCTTTACCTTGAGTTTTTCCTCACCCCAGGGGACTGCTCCTTGTCATCAGAAAGAATCCAGGCCATAGTCTCAGTGCCATCCACTGAGATGTGATGCCAGATCAGGACATAAATAAATGTGGGCATAGGGGACAGCCAGGGAGTGGCAAATAACAAAAGCATTATGAATCCCTCTCGAATATTCTAATTTAATAATTGTTATTCAAAATTGTAAAGCTTGTTCCCAGCTTCACCTTCATTCAGTGCCATATAGTAGTGGACATATATATAGATAAAATTGATATGCTCCTAAAAGATTTAGCAAAACTGTAAAAACAAAATATATTCATAGATTAAATAATTGTTTTCGGAGAAACAATGTAATACTTATATATTCCATTAGTCCTTGTCAAAGATTGTATATTACTGCTTCAAAATTCATTTACTAAAGTATTTTAAGTATTTAGAATTATTCTGCCAAGCTTAACTTTGATGGTAATTATATGTTGCAAAATGTTTATTTAAATAGTTTCCAAACTTATTTTGGTTACTTAAGTATGAAACATATAAAGAATGTGTTTTTATTAAAAGAAAAGAGTGTAATTTTGTCCTAAATGACTGGTTGTACAGTGTGCCAGTTTGAATCTGTGGTGTACCCCAGAAAAGCCATGTCCTTTAATCCTCATCCAATATTTCTGGCTGGGAGCTTTTTGATTATCCTTGGAAATATGACCTACCCAATTGTGGGTGGTAACTTTTGATTAGATGGTTTCCATGGAGATGTGTCTCCACCCATTCAAGGTAGGGTTGCTAACAGGAGCCCTTTAAGAGGGAACCATTTTGGAAAAAGCCTTAAAGCCATGTGAGCCACAAGAGCCCACACAACCAGAGACTTTTGGAGAAGAAGAAGAAAAATGCCCCTGGGGGAGCATCATGAAACAAGAGGCTGGGAGAGAAGGCCAGCAGATGTCACCAGGTTCACCATGAGCCTTTCTAGTTGAGTGAGAAACCCTGAACTTCATCAGCCTTTCTTGAGTAAAGGTAACCTCTTGTTGGTGCCTTAATTTGGACATTTTCACAGCCTTAGAACTGTAAACTAGCTGCTGTAAAAACTCTCCCTTTTAAAAGCCATTCCATTTCTGGTATATTGCATTCTGGCAGCTTTGCAAACTAGAACATACAGAATAAGAAAAAAGAAAACGTAGGACACACCTGAATGGATACAGAAATTTGCAAGAGGTTAATGGAAAAGGAAATTTATTTCTTGTGGTCAAATTTGGGCAAGATATAATAAGTCTATCAATAAATTTTTAAAACCTTAGTATCAAATATGCAAACCATAATTTAGTTTTGTATTAAAATAAGCAAGTTTCCTTGGATTATTAGTCTGTTTTTAGCAAGTGGTTATAAAAGTTTTTCTTCTAAGTTATCAATATAAAAAAACAGGAAGTCTGTGTTTTATCAGAATAATTCCCTGTACTTTATGTTGAATTTATGTACTTAGTTGTTTAAAAAATCAAGTCTTCTCACTTTTAAAATAGCTAAGTTTTTTCCTTAACCTTAATTAAATAGAAAACAAATATTTTTCAAATCTGACAACTTTTAACATTCTACTTTATAAAAATTTTCTAACTTTCCATTGGTTACTGTATTAGTTAGGGTTCTCTAGAGAAACAGAATCAACAGGGAACACTCGCAAATATAAAATTTATAAAAGTGTCTCACATGACCATAGGAACGCAGAGTCCAAAATCCACAGGGCAGGCTGCGAAGCCGATGACTCCGATGGATGGTCTGGATGAACTCCACAGGAGAGGCTCACCAGCCAAAGCAGGAATGGAACCTGTCTTCTCTGAGTCCTCCTTAAAGGGCTTCCCATGATTAGATTTAGCATCACTAATTGCAGAAGACACTCCCCTTTGGCTGATTACAAATGGAATCAGCTGTGGATGTAGCTGACGTGACATGACCTAATCCTATGAAATGTCCTCATTGCAACAGACAGGCCAGCGATTGCCCAATCAGATAAACAGGTACCACAACTTGGCCAAGTTGACACCTGTCCCCAACCATGACAGTTACTCATCTACAAAATATAAGACAACAATACAGTGCTGCTACTTATGCTTTTAGTTATTTGAAAAATGTTATATGTCACAGAAATAATCAAATTTCCTTGTCAGTTACGCTGTTTTACTCTGACATTGCTCTGAAAGTACTTGCCATCAGCTATAGGTCAGAGCCTGATCTTCAAGAAAAAAAAATCTTTTAAAAGAAAGGAAAGAAAGTATATGAATTGTGTTCTACATAAGCCTAGTAAAAGTGTAAAAAAAATAAATTAACCTCTATTTTAATTAAAGTGCTGACATGTTTAAACCAGGCTCCTAGTATACTACATGGTGTCTCCCCATTTAAGTTATTAGCTAGACCTGTTTCTGCAGTCCTCTTAACTATAGAGGTATAAGCCACATCTTCTAGTCTTGCAAAAAAGGGAATAAAACACCTTACTACTATGAACACCTGTAGTTCTGCCTGCCAAAAAGGGGCACAGTCACTTTAGTTCTTCAGTGGAACTGCTGTCATACTGGTTCAGTTGCATAGTGCCAGAAACACTGTAAAAGAGATCATTGCAAACCTGGAGCCCATCTTCCTCTCAAGAGGACCAACAAGGCTACAATATGAGGGATGCACATACACAAAAAATCCACTGGGGAAATAATTGCCAAAGTAATGTGGTTTAAACCTAACAGAGCACAATTGGCACTAAGGCCTGCTCCTAGGGAGAGACATTATGTGTAGTACTGTAAGTCTAACACTCCCCAATAGCAGTAAATATCCTAAGCCCTATGGGAGAAAGGTTTATAGTTCAGTTATAGTACTGAATTCCCATTCATTACTAATAAAACATTTAGGTTTAAGCCCCTAGGCTTCTTTCCTACTTCATCTGTCTTCCTTAATTAAGCTAAAGCCATGGCAGCATTCATTTCCATCTGGATTCTCCTGTCCAAGGTCAAGCACCTCTGCCAGAATTCCATGGACCCTCCTGACCAAGAGGAATCCTACGACTGCCAGCCACTAGGAAAATAAAAACTTCTGTTTTAAAAGAAACAAAGACTGCAAGCATTTCACACTGAGCTCATAATCATCCATGATATCAAGTTATTCCAGATCAGGAAAAGCCTAATTCCACCCTTACTAGAATAGAAAAAGAGTTTTACACCTTAGCCCTTAAAACTGCCCTTAAAACAGCAGGAAAAAAATTCAGAAGTTGGACCTTCACCCTTCACCCTCCCCTTAATATTAAGGGGTCCAACTCTTTCAGAGGGGAGTTGAGGCAGGACAGAATAGGGCTTGAGGCTGTGCTCCCTGGTTCCTATCAGGCTCCAAAGGAGTTAATGCACAACTGCAAACTTTCTAGGATGAAAATGTCCGCTAAAGCCCCCAAACCACCCAAAACTATAAAACTTATAAAATCATGGGCCCATAATGGACTATTAGTTAAAACAGAAAGACTGAGGTCATAAAGATTGTTAAACATTAGCCCAGAAACAAACTTTTAGTATGTGGCAGAGATCCACAAGTATCAATAGTTATCTTCTCCTGAAATAAAAAAGACAACACTTGGTGTTCAAAGGTTGAGATGGAAAATCACCGCTGCAATACCTCCTATCAAACAAGCTAACTCACACTACTCAAGACCTGTCTTGCTCTTCAGCATGTCCACACTAACTCTTTTACCGTGTACTCTCCATTCAAAAAACCTTACTGTTTACCTTCACTATTTCTTTTCCCTGAATTCTTTCTCACAGCAAGACTGTGAGCCTAGTAGGGGGCTCAGCTGGCTGTAGTGTCAGCAGGGCTCCAGTTACAGTATAATGAAGGCAATAGCAATCTCAGTGAAAAGTTAGAAAGTTGATGGGAAAAATCAAGAAGTCTTTCAGAGAGGCAGTAACCGTAGGTATTATTTTAAACAAAATATATTGGATATATTGCTGTATATAATTCTAACAGCACTTGTTAGAGGTTGATTGTGTTTAAAAAGTGGTGATGGTTGCAAAGCTTTGTGACTATATTAAAAATCATTGAAGCATATACTTTAACAGGGTGACTTTTATGGTATATGAATTATTTCAAGAAATTTGCAAAAAAATAAAATAAAATGGGTAAAACATAAACAAGTAAGCAGAATAAAAGAAGGCCCTCTCCTCAGGGCAGGGTTTGAGTGCAGATTGAGATAGAGATTTGGAAATGTTGAACTGCTCTGGTAATCAAAGGAGAAGAAATTAAAATGTTAAATGGTGGACTCATCATGAAGATGAGTTAGAAATAGGAGAGAGTGATCAACAGGGTAGGGGTTTAAACGGATACAAGGGGTGGTATTTTACAGAGCCCTCCAAATGTGTCTTTGCAAAAAAAATACAAAAAGGGGTTAAATTGTTTACAATGGAGTTTTCTATACACCTATCTCTTTCTCTGTCACCCTTACCCCTCTTTAGCAGATACTAAATTGCTTAAGAATACTTTTCAGTCAAAATGGATTATTTGGGGGGAAATTAATGAAATCTATATCTAGGTTGATTGAAGGCAAAAAACATACCTCATGAAGAAGCTGAAGTTGAAGAAAAAGGAAATGCTGAGAGTATAAATGCTTGGAAGTTAACAAGAATTTTAGGAAGAATTAAGACCGTCAAAGGCTATAGAATTAATGGTATCCAACCTGAGATCATCAAGTATTAAAGGGGGAACAAGCAAATATCTGGGCTACAGATGGAATAAATAGAAAATTTCACCAAAATAAATATGATAGGAAATAAATATTGAAAAGTTGGAAGTCCAAAGAAGGATGGAAAGATCTAGAAGGCCCAAGTAAAGTGGATGTATTTTCTTGGCTGAATGGTAGAAGGGGCTACTGGTTCACTTCCCTCTGTCTATAGGCACACCCGCAAGAACTCTTTGTGAATGTTCCATAGCTCCAAGATGAGGGCCTAGAACCCTTGACTAGAGTGAACTCTCTCACTGTCCAGTTGCCTGAGGGAGGCAGTGTGCGTCTCTTTTTTAATGAGCAGCCCACTGGGCTAAGCTCTAACTTGACAGCCTGGGGTACTGATCCATCTTCTTCTTCCACAGTAAGGTGCAACTTCCCCCTCTGTTATTCTACTATCCACAGAGGAATAAAGGCTTACCATTTTTTTTAAAAAAGCAAGGCCTGAATCAGGTAAAGAAATCCTAGGTGCAAACATATCAGAGATTGAATGCTTAATTTCCTGTTCCTTTTCCCATATTTTTCAATCAATTATTTCAGCACAGAAAGACATCTGAGATGTGAATTCCCAGGAAAAAATAGAAGGTCAGTATTCTAGGGGGAATAAGTGGGGATCAGGATTCCTATTCAAAACTCACAGGTCATCTACCTAGATGTAGCATAGAGCTCCGGGGGAAAATCCCAAACAGTGATTCAGATGTCTGGATTATATGATTAGGAGAGTCCAGAATAGCTACAGGAGAAAGTCTCTCAAGACTACCACTCATTTGAGATATCTGATTTCCTAATGTGTTATTGCTGATCTGGAGAGCAATGCAAAGCCTGTGAAAGCATCTGGTGAGGTGCTAGTGTTCTAGCCCTGTCCTCAAAGAACAGAATACTATCTGATGGAACATACATGCACTTAGAGTTCTAGATGCTGAGTTTTCATAAGAAGACAACTGGCTGAAAAAAGATCAATTACAGATTTTACATAGAAAATTCTCTGAGTTTTTCAAAGAAGAAAAAGTAGAAAATATTTTATTCATATTAGAATGAATTACACGTGTCGCTTCAGCAGCACATATACTAAAATTGGAATGATACAGAGAAGATTAGCATGGTTCCTGCACAGGGATGACATGCAAATTCATGAAGCATTCCCTATTTAAGAAAAGAAAAGAAAGAATTACACGGGGTGAGCCATGGTGGCTCAGTGGCAGAGTTCTCGCCTGCTATGCCAGAGACCTAGGTTCTATTCCCCGTGCCTGTCCATGAAAAAAAAAAGAATTACAACAAGAAAATAGAGACTCCTTTATTCATTGTAGAAAGTCATAAAAATATCTGTGTTAATGTCATATGGATATCTATAGCCCACTGTGATAGTTTGGAGGTAGTATGTACCCCAGAAAATTTCATGTTCTTTTAATGCATTCCTGTGGGTGAAATTTTTTTTGTAGGTTTTATCACTTGGCATGTAACTCACCTCATTCAAAGTGAATCTTAATAGTCTTACTGGAGTCCTTTATCTGAGGATAAAGGTTCCACAGAAGCTAAGAGACAGAAGCTGAAATAGAGAAACACAGAGGTCAGAAAAGAAGACACAGAAACCAGAAACTAGAAGCAATGAAACCCAGGAAGAAAGTACCAGCAGACATTGCCATGTGCCTAGTTATCTGACAGAGGTGCCCTGGATGCCAGCAGCCTGTATTCAAGTCCAGGTATCATCCTGTTGATGCTCTGTGTTGGACATCTTCATGGCCAAAGAACTGTAAATTGTAAGTTAATAAACTCCCATTGTTAAAAGCCAGTTCATTCATGTTATATTGCATTCCGGCAGCTTTACCAAATCAAAACATCCACCTAGAGAGAGGAAATGAAAATTGGGTCTCAGCCCCTCATTATCTTCCTATGTCTCAGCATCAGTGAAAAGGCAAGAAGAAAATGAAGGTAGCAAACTTTGAAAGGTAAAATTGCTCTATTCAGCTCTAAAGTCTCAATTTATTCTAGACTAAAATTCAACACCTGAATGAAATTTGTTGCAGAAGTAGCCAAAATTTTGTGTGGTTTGTGGATTGTGATTCAAAGATTTTAGGAAGCCTTTAGTTGTCAAACTTCCAAACCATCCTCAGTATAACCTGGCCTCCCAGTCATACATTCTGACTTCAGTCCTCCCCGGAGATTTTCCTGATAGCAATGAACTCAAACAATGGGCAAGTGTGTACTCTCTTGGCCTTCTAGTAGACCCAAAGCCTGAGTGTATGGAAAAGGTGATGCATATTTAGGGATTCCTCAAGCCAGGTGTAATAGTTTCAGGTGTCAATTTAGGCAGGAAATGATGTCCGGTTGTTCTGTTGCTGTGCCAAATCATCAGCAAGTGAAATTCATCTATGGGTGATTACATCTGCAGTTGGTTAAGGGGAGTGCCTTCCTCAATGACTGAGGCTTAAAAGGACTGCTCAGAAAAAAGAGACACAGTTCAGTACAGTGCAGCACAATGGAGCTTAGAGCTCAGAGCCAGCACAGACCCAAATCTTTGAAGATGCAAAAAGGACCCCAGAAGCTGGAAAAGAAGCCCAGCAGACATCACAGTGCACCTTCCCAAATTAGTAAATTTGTAGCTAAATAAATCCCCTTTATAAAAGCCAATCCATCTCAGGTGTATTGCATTATGGTAGCCTCAGCTGCCTTAGCTAGTAAATAACCCAGGAACTATCTGGAACAACTATCATACACCAACTTGGAACAAGGGGAGAGGCTGTGATATCAGCGCTGAACTATAAGTAAAGTCTCCCGCACTGTGGAAGCTGGAAGCCCCCCACCCCTACTGACATGGCAAGATATTTTGGAGTCTCTACTTGGTGGGGAAAAGAAGCACTCTTTACTAGAAGCAAGGGACAGAGAGCGCAACCAAGCTCCATATGTGGTTTTGATTAACAAATTCAGACTGCTGAATACAAACTCTGACAACAAGTAAAATATAAGAAAAAAAAAACAACCTGGAGGTCATTCCACAGCAGAGAGGAGGCACAGCTTATGAATAAAAACAAAAGCTTTTTGTGTTGCTTGAGCTCAGGATACTAGAAAAGGGCTCTGCACTAAGAAAAGGGGCACATACAGCCAAGTACCAACTCTAGCTCTTCATTGGTGAAACTGTGGGGTTGGGTGGGGTAGCTGAGGACAGGCTTTGAAAGGATTATCTTTGTTTTTTTAGCAGGCCATTAACAAAAGGGCAGACATTCTGTTTTCATCACTGCCCCAGACAAGGGCAGAGTTAATGTATGTCTGAGAGACAAAGTAAGTATTCAGCTGAAGGAAACAATTCCTTTAAGGGCATATCATCCCCAAGAAAAAAGGGGGTCAGGGAACAGTACAAGTGGCAGTGCTCATTCAGATGATTCAGACCCCAGAGAATGGGATATCAGCAGATAATGTTTTTAACCTAAAAAAAGGGGGAGCTGAGCCTGTCTCAAACATGTTTCCAGTAGGGGGCAAAAGAAAGGCTGTTTGAGAGGCTTGTAACTCTTCAGCCTGCAGAGAACAGGGACTGAAGAGCAGCTCACCCACAAAAAACAGATGGGGCTGAAGTTCTAGAACATGCTGTGAATGCTATTTAGAGAATTCAGACCCCAGGATCTGGACAACAGAAAGAATTTAAGCTTAACTTCTGCCTCAGCCTCTGTCTCAATCACACCCCTGGCAGGGACAGAGTCTGCTGAGAATTAAAGGCACAGTACTACCTTATGCTGGTGGGGACCAGGGGCTCACAAGTACCATTGGCAATGAAGGTTAGAAAAAGAACAGAATAAAGACATCTCACAGGAAAAACTGACACCCTGCTGGGTCTCACCCCCAGGGAACCTTGACACTGATTACACCATCTTCTTGAGTCCTGAACCTGCCTCACCTAGGAAATTATGATTGGAGACAATTCTACCTGGGGGGACCCTCCTCAAAACACTTCCATATAGGCAGGGCAAGAACCAGAAAAACAAGAGCAAAAAAAAAAAAAAAAAATCACAAGTCATACTAAGAAGTATGAAGATATAGTCCAGTCAAAAGAACAAATTAACACTTCAAATAAGATATAGGAGTTTAAACAACTAATTAAAGATGTTAAAAAAAAATCTTATGAATCAATTCAATGAGCTGAAGGAAAATGTGGCAAAGGAGTTGAAGGATATGAAGAAGACACTGGATGACCATACAGAAGAAATCATGAGAAAACAAATGGCAGAGCTTAAGGGAATGAAAGGCACAATTGAAGAGATGAAAAACACAATGGAGACAAAGAACAAAATATTTGAAGAGGCAGAAAAAAGGATTAGTGAACTGGAGGACAGAAGATCTGATATTCTACCTACAACAGAACCGATAGGGAAAAGAATGGAAAAATATGAGCAGGGTCTCAGGTAATTCAATGCAACATGAAGCACACAAATATGCATGTTATGGGTGTCCCAGAAGAAGAGAAGGGAAAAGGGACAAAAAAATAATGGAGGAAATAATGTCTAAAAATTTCCTAACCCTTAAGAAAGACACAAATTTAGATCCAAGAAGTGCAGTATACCCAAAACAGAATAGATCTAATTAGACCTACTCCAATACACTTACTAAATAGATTGTCAAATATCAAAGAGAAAGAGAGAATTCTGAAAGCAGCAAGAGAAAAGTGATCCATTACAGACAAGGATAGCTCAGTAAGACTATGTACAGAGCTCTCAGCAGAAACCATGGAGGCAAGAAGACCATGGTATGATATATTTAAGATAATGAAAGAGGAAAAACTGCCAACCAATAATTAAATATCTGGCAAAATTGTCCTTCACAATGAGATTTTAGAATATTTTCAGACGGTATGAGTCAGGGTTCTCTAGAGAAACAGAACCAACAGGAGAGATCTGTAAATATGAGATTTATAAAGGTGTCTCACACAACTATGGGAATGGAAGAGACCAAAATCCATAGGGCAGGTTGTGAAGCTGGCAGCTCTGATGAAGGGTCTGGAGGAACTCCATAGCAGAGGCTCACTGGATGAAGAAAGATGAAAGAGTCTTTCTTCTTCCTTAAAAGCCTTCAGCTGCCTGGAATATCTTCTTGAGGGAGACACACCTTACTTGATCACAGATGTTATCAGCTACTGATGCAATCAACTGACTGATGATTTAATACATCAGCCTTTTGATTTATCAACCAGCCGTGAAATATCCTTGCAGTAATGGTCAAGACAGTGCATATTTGAGCAGACAACTGGGCATAATCACTTGGCCAAGTTGACACCTGAACCTAGCCATCACACAGATAAAGATATTGACAGTTTGTGAAAAAGAGACCTGCTCTATGAGGAATACCAAAGGAAGCACTGTAGGCAGATATGAAAAGACAAAAGGGAGAGGTCTGAAGAAGAGTGTGCAGATGCAGATTATCAGCAAGGGTAAAAGAGAGAAAAAATAAGATATGACATACAAAACCTAAAAGACAAAACAGTATAAGAAAGTACTGTCTTTATAGTAATAAAATTAAATGTAAATGAATTAAACTCCCCAATCAAAAGCCAAAGATGGGTAGGATAGATTTTAAAACAGGACCCACCTATATGCTGTCTACAAAGATTCAATTTAGACCCAAGGGAAAAAATAAGTTGAAAGTGAAAAGTTGGGAAAAGATACTTCAGGCAAACAACAACAAGAAAAGAATGGGGTAGCTATACTAATTTCAGGTAAATTAGACTTCAAGTGTAAAACAATTAAAAGAGACAAAGAAAGACATTACATATTAATAAATTGGGCATAAGACGTAACAATCATAAATATTTATGCACCAAGCGAGAATACTCCAAGGTACCTGTGGCATATACTGACAATATTGAAGGAAGAAGTAAACACCTCTACAACAATAGTTGGAGACTTCAATACACCAGTCTCATCAATGGATAGAACACCTAGAAGAAGATCAATAAGGAAAAAAAGATCTTGAATAGTATGATAAATGAATTAGACTTAACATACATTCACAGAACACTGCACCCCACAACAGCATGATGCATATTTTTCTCAAGTGCTCATGGTTTATTCTCAAGGATAGACCACATGATGAGTCACAAAGTTGTGTCAATAAATCTTAAAATATCAAAATTATATAAAATGCTTTCTCAGATCATAATGAAATGAAGTTGGAAATCAATAACAGGCAGAGGGCCAGAAAATTCACAAATATATGGAGGATAAACAACACACTCTTAAACAACCAGTGGGTCAAGTGAGGAGTTACAAGAGATATTACTAAATATCTTGAGACAAATGAAAATGAGAACACAACATATCAAAATTTATGGGAGCAGAAAAGGCAGTACTGATAGGAAAATTTATTGTCCTTAATGACTATATTTTTGTTCTAGTTTTAAAGCTGCCAGAGCAATACACCAGAAATGGAATAGCTTTTTAAAGAGGTAATTTAATAAGTTGCACATTTACAGTTCTAAGGTTGTGAAAATGTCTAAATTAAAGCAAGGCTATAGAAATATCCAATCTAAGACATCCAGGGAAAGATACCTTGATTCAAAAAGGCCAATGATCTTTAGGGTTTCTCTCTCAACTGGAAAGGCACATGGTTTTGCAGCTTTTTCCAAAATATTTCCTCCTTTAAAGGATTCCAGTAAACTAATCAAGGCCATCTGGAAGGGGGTGGAGTCACATCTCCCTCTAATCAAAGGTTAACACCCACAATTGGGCATATCACATCTCCATGGAGATAATCTAATCAAGTCCCAGCCTACAGTGTTGTATAGGGATTAAAAGAAATGGCTGCCTTCACAAGATGGATCAGGATTAAAACATGGCTTTTCTAGGGTGCATAATCCTTTCAAACTGGCAAAATTTTTAAAAATATTTTTTCATTATAAAATATAACATATATACAAAAAAAGCAATAAAATTCAAAGTACCTTTTAACAAATAGTTATATAACAGATTTTAGTTTGGTATGGGTTACTGTTCCATAATTTTATATTTTTCCTTCTAGCTGCTCCAAGACACTGGAGACTAAAAGAAACATCAATATAATGATTTCAACATTGGTACTCATTTGTTAAATTCTATCGTCTCTGTTGCAACTCCTCCTTCTCCTTTGATCCTTCTCCCAATCTCTATTTTTTTTAACATTTTAAGACTTTTTATTTGGAAATAATTTCAAACTTATAGAAAAGTTTCAAGAATAGGAATTGCACAAAAAAATCTGTGTACTCTTTACACAGATAAAACTATTAAAACTTCATCTCATTTACTTTATTATTTATGTGCACTCTCTCTTTTCTTTCCTCCCTTGCAATCCTATGTCTGTTTACACGCACACATACACACATACACACAGTTACTTCTTTCTGAAGACGTAAGTTACATATATCCTGTCCTTTTACCCCAAATACTTTAGTGTACATATCCAAAGAATAGGTAAATTCTCTTACATAAGCATAGTATGGGGTGTTAACAACTTCAGTAAATTTAACATTGATATAATACATTACCATCTCGTATTTCATTTTTCTCCATTGACCCAATAAGTTCTTTTTCTTTTAACATTTTTTTTGAATAGTATAACATATATACAAAGCAAAGAAACAAAAAAAGCAATAGTTTTCAAAGCACTCCTCACCTTCTCCCAGTTTTTAGAGGTATTTGGGCTCTGCTCACTCTAACATTTTTCTTTTTCGTGTGTGTATATGTGTGTGTGTGTGTGTGTGCATGTGTGTGTGTGAAAAATAATATATATACAAAAATGCAATAAATTCCAAAGCACATCGCAATAATTTGTTGTAGGACAGATTTCAGAGTTCAGTATGGGTTACAATTTCACAAATTTTAGGCTTTTACTTCTAGCTGCTCTAAGATATTGGAGACTAAAAGAAATATCAATATAATGATTCAGCAATCATACTCATGTGTTAAACCCTACCTTCTCTGTATAACTCCACCATCATCTTTGATCTTTCTCCCACTCTTTAGGGGCATTTGGGCTACGCTCATTCTAACTTTTTCATGTTGGAAGGGGCTGTCAATAAGATGGGATTGGAGAATGGAACAAGTAGATGTTCTGGAGAGGCTGTCCCCGCTACATTTCAGGGCTTATCTGGTTTGAGGACCCATCTGGAAGTTGTAGGTTTCTGGAAAGTTACCCTAGTGCATGAAATATTTGTAGGATCTTATATAATGCCCTAGGTGTTCTTTAGGATTGGCTGGAGTGGTTTTGGTTGGGGATTGGCAAGTTGTAACAGGTAACAATGTCTAATTGAAGTGTGCATAAGAATGGCTTCCAGAGTGGCCTCTCGACTCTCTCAGTCACTGATACCTTATTTGTTTCACTTCTCTTACCCCTTTTAGTCAGGATGGCATTGTTGATTCCATGGTGCCAGAGCCAGGCTCATCCCTGGGAGTCATCTCCCATGCCTAAATGACTATATTAAAAAATAATAAAGAGCAAAAGTTGAGGAATTAACTGCTCACCTATAGGAACTAGAGAAAGCAGAGCAAATTAAACTTAAATTTAAAAGAGAAGGTAAGAAATAACAAAGAATAGAACAGAAATAAATGAAATTAAAAACAACAGAGAGAGTCACAAAACCATTAGATGCTTCTTTGGGAAAATTAACAAAATCTGTGGATCCTTAGCAAGGATTACAAAGAGACAAAAAGAGAGGATGTAAATAAATAAAATCAGAAGTGGGAGATGGGACATAAGTATGATGACACAGATGTAAAGGATATAATGAGAGGATACTATGAGCAACTATATGCTAACTAAATGGACACCTTCCTAGAAAAGCATGTGCAATGAACATTGACTCAAGAAGAAATAGAAGACCTCAACAAACCAATCACAAGTAAAGAGGCTGAATAAAAAACCTCCCAAAAAAGAAAAGTCAAGGACCAAATCCCTCCACATGTGTATTCTGTCACACTCTAGAAAGAATTTAGTACTCTTCAAAAAAAAACTGAAGGATAGAAAGCTACCCAACTCATTATAAGGCCAACATCAACCTAATACTAAAGCCAGACAAAGACCCTACAAGAAAACAAAATTATAGTCCAATCTTTTAATGAATATAGATGCAAAAATCCTCAACAAAATACTTGCAAATCAAATCCGACAGCATTTTAAAAGAATAATAGACCATGACCACGTATGCAAGAATGGTTCAATACAAGAAAATCAATTAATGTAATATATCACATCAATACATTAAAAAGGAAAAACCACATGATCATCTTGATTGATGCATAAAACACATTTGTCAAAATTCAGCATTCTTTATTAATAAGAAAACTTCCAAGGATAGGGATAGAAAGAAACTTCCTCAACATGGGAATGTATAAAATACCCACAGATAAAACATCCTCAGTGGGGAAAGACTAAAAGCTTTCACTCTAAGATCAGAAACAAGACAATTATGCCCAGTGTCACCAATGTTATTCAACATTGTGCTGGAAGTTCTAGCTATAGCAATTAGATAAGAAAAAGAAACAAAAGGCATACAAATTGGAGAGGAAGAATTAAAACTTCCACTTTTGCACATGTAGAAAATTCCTAAAAATCTGCTGCAAAGTTATTAGAGCTAATAGGTATCAGCAAAGTGGCAGGATACAAGATGAACACACAAAAATCAGTACAGTTTCTATACACTAGTAAGGAGCAATCTGAGGAGGAAGTCAGGGAAAATATTCAATATACAACAGCAACCAAAAGAATCAAATATCTAGGAATAAATTTAACCAGGGACATAAAAGACCTGTACATAGAAAAATACAAAACATTGTTACAAGAAATCAAGGAAGTCCTAAAACAATGGAGGGACATACTATGCTCATGGATTAGAACACTGAATATAGTTAAGATGTCGATTCTACCCAAATTAATTTATAAATTCAATGCAATACCAATTTAAATCTCAACAACTTATTTTGCAGAAATTGAAAAATCAATAATCAAATTAATTTGGAAGGGTAGGGTATTCTGAATGCCTAAAAATATCTTGAGACAGAAAAATCAAGTGGGAGGTCTCACTATCTGACTTTAAAGCATATTAAAAAGCTACAGCAGGCAAAATAGCATGGACTGGCATAAAGATGGACATACTGACCAACCTAATTGAATTGAGTATTCAGAAATAGACCCTCTCATCTACAGATGATTCATCTTTGAGTTCAAGTTACTCAACTGGGACAGAGGAGTCTCTTCAACAAATGGTACTTGGATAACTGGATAACCATATCCAAAAGAATGAAAACAGACTACTACCTCACACCTTATAAAAAAAATTAACTCAAAATGCATCAGAGACCTAAACATTAGCACTAAGAACATGAAACTTTTAGAAGAAAATGTAGGGAAATATCTTAAAGACCTTGTGATAGGAAGTTTATTCCTAGATTTTGCACTCAGAGCATGAACAATGAAAGAAGAAATAGTAAAATGGGACCTCCACAAAATTAAATACCTTTGTACACCAAAGGATTTTGAAAGGAAAGTAAAAAGGAAGCCTACATAAAGGGAGACAATATTTGGAAACCAATATCAGATAAGGGTTTAATGTACAGAATATATAAAGAGATCCTACAACTCAACAACAAAAAGTCAACCCAATTTTGAAATGGGTAAAAGACATGGATAGATACTAAACTTACGAATGTCTTAAATAGGTATATAGATGATTTATATCATTTTCTTTCAACCCATTTCATTTCACTACTCAGCACTTCTTTTTTTCTACCAAACTAGGTTATTACTGGAGGACATTTTAATAACAGATGAGCTCTCAAATGTTTGAAAACTCTAATGTTAATTTTAAGATAAATGTTTTTCACTTCTCTTATCTAGCTGTTAACATTTTCCATGTCTTTTTTTTTTTCTGGTCCACATGAAAAGAATCAGTTCATTAAAATACATATTTATCTCTAATTCTCATCTTACTCCACATTTTTTTTGCTTATTAATCACTATATCTGATAATATTTAATTAGCATAGTTAGAAATCTTTCACTGGAAAAGAAAGTGTTTGGGTGAGTAATTAAATATAAAAATAGTGATTTAATTTTAAATAAAAAGGAAAAACTCAGGTCTATAAGTTTTAGCAGTGAGAAATAAGTCAAGACTTTTCTGACCATTCATTGATGTTACTACTAACAAGCTTACATTCCTGGTTCTCAATAATTTTTAAAACATTCTTGTTTAAACATAGAAATCATCTGGGTATCCCTCAGTTTGGCAGCTGTTGATTCTGTTGTTGCTGGGTCATTGTAAGAAGCTTACTATCAGAGTGGATCATCATGGCCATGTCACAGAGCTCAGACTTACAAATGACCTCCTGGTGAGTTCAAAAAAAAAAAAGACTTGTGAGTTCAAAATCCTTTGCTTGAAGACAAAGGGTCATTTCAAATTCACTACGATTACAATTTTCCATTTGTGATGACCAAAGGAAGAGTGTATGTATACGTACTCATCCGGATCCCCAAAGAATTTTAGAATGAATGTAAGTTGAAAAATGCACAGACAGATGTGTATTGCAGAACTATCTGATCACTGTGATGATAAGTGCTTGTACTTTGTGTACAATGACATTGCTGCTGTGCAATACACAGTTGGGACAGCAGCACTATCTAGAATTATGGCCAGGTACAGCTTCAGCCCTGCAAGACGACATGTCAAACAGAAAGACAGAAGGGATCAAACCTAACCACACTGGCATCCTCAGCAATTGGCACAGTGTTTATGAATAGTAGGTACTCAACAAATGCTGTTATTGTTAATGCAGTTAACGATCACAAATATAGTCACCAAAATTATGATATTTAAGAAAATATTCTTGTGCCCTCATGTTTGTGGAATGATTTATCATCTAGTAATCAATAGCTATGTTTTTAATTAAATGAGGTATAATTTATATAACATAAAATCCACCCACTTTAAGTGGACAGTTCAATTACATTTGACAGTGTACAGACACTCATGCTGTATATTTACCTTTAAGCATTGATTTAACTTCATATCAAACATTTCATTGTATTGTTATTTAATTTTCATGTAATTCAAAATATTTTCTAATTTTTCTTGTGATTTCTTCTCCAATTTAAATGTTATTTAGAAGAGTTTTATTTTTATTTTCCAAACATATGTTTCCAGATATTTTTGTTTTTGATCTCTAATTTTATTTCCTTGTGGACAGCGCATATACTCTATATGACTTATTTCTTTTAAATGTACTGAACCTTGTTTTATTTCCCTGAATAGAGTCTAGTCTTCTTAATGTTCCATGTCACTGGGGAAAAAATGTGTTTTCTGCTCTCTTTGCAGTGTTCTATAACTATCAATTAGGTCATTTTGGTAGGTTGCTTAACTTTCCCATATGCTTACTGATTTTTCTGTCAACTTTATCTCTTAGTTACTCAGGAAATGTTGAAATCTTTAGCTTCAGTTGTAGTTTCATCTCTTCCTTCTGTTTTTTCAGTACTGGTTTACATATTTACAATCTCTTTTATAGGTGCTTACTCATTTCAGGTTATTATGTTTTCTTGATTAATTGTCCTTTTGGTCATTTTTATATGTTCCTCTTTATGTTTGATAATATTTTCATCCTTAAGTATAATTTGCTTACCATGCAAAGTTTTTATGATTATTATTTGGATAGTATATCATCTTTCATTAGGTTTAGATGAGTATTTTTAGTAAATTATTTTTGTCTATTAGTAGACCTGTTTGTTTAAATTTCTTGCTCATTGCTCTGGGATTTACAATATGCATCCATAACTTATCATAGTATACCTTCAAATATTATGCCACTTCATGTATGATGTAAAATCTTTACAACAGTAAATTTTAATTTATCCCCTTCCAGCTTTTCTACTCTATTGTGACATGGTTTGCTTTCACATATGTTATAAACTCCCTAGTGTACTGCTATCTCCATTTTCAACAGTAAATAATCTTGGAATTTATTTAAATTTTCATACAAATTCACTTTATTTTAATTTTATGTTCAGGTCTTTGAATTTTCACATGTGTAGATTTGCAAACCAACACTATAATCAGGATACAGAAAAGTTCTATAAACCCTAATATCTTTCATGTTGACAATTTGTAGATACACCTTCCCCCAAACCACAATCCTTGGAAAACACTAATCAGTTCTCCATCACTATAGTTTTATCTTTTTGAGAATGCCCATTTATATATGGAACGTTAAAGCATGAAGCATTTTGAGACTGCCTACTTTCATTTCTCATGCCTTTGAAAATACAATTAAATTGTTGACTTTATCAATAGCTGTTCCTTTATATTGTTCAGTAATATTTCATTTTATGGATGTGCCACAGTATATCTGTTCATTAGTTGAATGATATTCGAGATTTTTCTGGTTTTTGGCAATTGTGAATAGAGTTGTTATAAACAACTGTACATAGGTTTTTCTATAAAATATAAGCTTTTATTCAGATACCCAGAAATGCGATTAATGAGTTACTTCATATACACATGCTTAACTTTATAACTACCTGTCAAAACATTGCTAGCAAAATACATCGCTGCTCCTGTTCCTTTTGCAGATCCTTCCTTCCTGACATCTTCCCTGTTGACTGTGCTGAGGTCACTTCTTCTAGTCTGGCAGTGAGGAATCTCAGTCCCATCTCAAGGATTCAGCCAGAGGGACAGGAAGAGGTGCACCTTACAGCAGGCATACCAAACTCTGCCCATGCCCCAGAGATTTATCAGGGTTCATTTTCCAGGAACCTGATGCTGCTTCCACAGTGAGGATTGAGCTTTGTCTTTACAGGATGCACTGGAGAGGCAGCCATGGCTCTGAGATATCACAACCATCTGTAGACATCCAGTCTTCTAAACAGATTTACTTTCCCACTTGGAATAAGGAGAGGAACTGTGCAGAGAAGGAACTGGATTTTTCCAATCCCAGATATCAGGTAAGAAAAGTGGTCTTAAAATAAAAGAAATGCTATCCATGTGACATAATTGCAGGAAAGACACATCTACCATCATGTCATTGTGGCAGAATTCTCATATTAAAAGAATGGCATTCCTCCCTGCCTACGTGGGACATGACATCCAGGGGTGAAAGTCTCCGTGGCGACGTGGGATATGACTCCCAGGGATGAATACAGCCCTGGCACCATAGGATCAACAATTCTATCATGACCAAAAGGGGACAAAGAAGTTTAACTAATAAAATATCAGTGGCAGAGAGAATTCAAATAGAGTCCAGAGATTACTCTGGAGGTTGCTCTTATGCAAGCTTCAGTTAGACCTTGCTACCTATCATAACCTGCAAACCCCCAAACAGGCCATTCCAGCTAATCCTAAAGAACACCTAGGGCAATATTTAAGATTCCATGAGTGTTCCATGCACTGGAGTAACTTTCTAGAAACCTGCAACCTCTGGATGGGTCCCTGGTCCAGATAAGTCCTGAAATCTAAAGAGCCCAGGCTCTCCAGAACATCAGATAGTTGCATCTCCCTACACCATATTAGTGGCAGACTCTTCCAATATGAGAATTTAGAATGGCCATAGCCCAAATACCCCTAAAGAGAGGGATGGAAAGATCAAAGGTGATGGTGGAGTTATACAGTGAAGATAGGGCTTAATAAATGAATATGAATGCTGAATCATTAAATTGATATCTCTTTTAGTCTCCAGTATCTTAGAGCAGCTAGAAGTAAAAATTTTAAATTGTGGAATTGTAACCCATGTCAAACTCTGAAATATGTTCTACAACTAATTGTGGTTCAGTGCTTTGAAATTTATTGCTTTTTTGTATATATGTTACTTTACACCAAAAAAAAGAAGAAAAAAGTCAATTGTGATGATAAAAAATATTTAAGCCTCCTATATTCTGGAGCAGCTAGAAGGAAAAAGATCTGATAGGATGGTATGGTAGCCCATGACGAACTCTGGGATCTGTCCTGTAACCACTTGTTGAAGAGTGCTTAGAAAAGTATTGCTTTTTTATTTCTTTGCTTTGCATATATGTTATACTATTCAATAAAATAGTTAAAAAAAATAATGGCACCATATGCAGTGAAGTGCCAGGTGATGTTACTCACACATCCAGTGTGAGTGATTCAACAGGTATTAATGTACAATGGAAAGAACCCTACTTCAGCAATCTCACTGGAAAAGCCCTCAATGCCTAGTCATCTGATAAATAAGCCAAAGCAAATATGCACTAGAAATAAATCATACTGAATGTCACCTAATTGGTAAACGCTTTATTCAAAGGTTTGGCCTTACACATTACAATGGATCTGATACTGGAGAGAAAAACATATGAGTGCTGTCCAATGTGAGCAAGCCTTCAGTCTGTATTCTGTCAAGAGAAAACATGAGAGAACTCACACTGGAGAGAAACCATATGAATGCCACATATGAGGGAAAGCTTCCATCTATTATTCAATGTTCAGGCAACATGAGAGGAGTCACAATGGAGAGAAACCCTATGAATGTCCTCTAGGTGGGAAAGCCTTCACTCATTTTCTTTCCTGAGGCATGAGAGAACTCACACTGGAGAGAATCCACACACCTGCCATCTGTGTGGGAAAGCTTTTACTCAATGTTCTGCCCTGAGACAACATGAGAGAATTCCCAGTACATAGTGACACTATAAGTATCATCTTTGTATGAAAGTCTTCATTTATCATGTTGCCTTTAGAAAGCATGAGAAAACTTACTCTGCAGAGATACCATAAGAATATCCTCTATGTGGCAAAATCTTAGTTTATTTCTGTAACTTTAGACAACATGACAGAACCCAAACTGGAAGAGGAACCCTGTGATTGCCATACATGTGAAAGGCTTTAGTCAATATTCTGAACTTAGATAACATGAGAGAACTCATGCTGAAAATGTGTGGTATATGGAAGAGATTTCAGCCCTTGAGTGAACACTTAAATATGCTAGAAAACTTACACACTGAAAAAAAACACTTGTGATCAATCTGGTAGAGATTTTAGTCATCCTGACTATTGTGTCAATCTAAGCCAATTTATATTGCTCTACCTGATATAGAGACAAGTCTTTACCAGAAAATAAAGCTGCTTGAAAGAGGGCCATGTAATATATGCTGGAGATGTTATTCATGAAATATCACATAAATCATTTATTTATACAGCAACACTTGTAGGACATGTATGAATTCACACAGTATAAAACTAGCTTGTGTAGTGAATGAAGGCATGGCTTCAGGGATCGTTCATTCCTCAGCATCAACATTCTTATGCTGAGGAATCAACAATCCTAAAGTGAATTTAAGAAAATCCTCAGTTGGATTTCACATCAGAAAATTCACAGCAGTAAATAAAAGCTTTTATATGGACCCTTTAGCACTCAATTCAGTAAAGAGTCAAGAATTTTGAACAAGACTTACTTTTGAAAAATTATGTGGGACAACAATGTAGAATTGTGAAGTATCATTGGTATTATACTAAATGATGAATTTTATAAGCAATGAAATGAAGTAACATTAATTCCATAGATTAGTACTTTCATATTTTTAAAGAACAAATACTATTGCTAAAAGTGTAATATGTTCAGCATATTCTAGTTTTGTTTTCATGAAGTTCTAAACACAACTATTTGAATCAATCATAAAATAACTTTAATGTTAACAGAAACACTCAGAATATAAAATTATGATTCTTAACTATTAGAAGAATTACTAGAATGGCAGTACCATTTTGCATTCCAACCAGCAATGTGTTAGAGTTCAAGATGTGCCCTACAATTGCCAATATCTGGTATTATCAGTATTTTTGCTTTAGCCATTCCACTAGATGTGTGTACTTGTACCTCATCAAGGTTTCAGTTTGCATTTCCCAATGGCTAATGGTGTTGAACATCTTTATATGGCTTTTTTTTTTTTTTTTGGCCATCCTCATGTCCTCCTTATGTTGTCTACCTACTTTTAAATTGTTTTATTTTTATGGAGTTTTGAGAAGTCTTTATATGTTTTGGATCAAAAAACATAATCAGATATATGATATGCAAATATTTTCTCCCAGCCCATAACTTGTCTTTTCATTTTCTTAGTGTCTTTCACAAAGCAAAAGATATTAAATATCGATGAAATATAATTAATTTTTTATTAGGCCTGCTTTGGTGTCATGTCTAAGATCTCTTTGTAGCCCCATGTCACAAAACACTCTCAATTACATGTAGTTTAGCTTGTTTAATATTTCCCCATATACCACTGAGGCTCTACTTTTTTTACTTTAAAAAAATCTCTGTGATTCATTTTTTTCTACTCCAAGTTCTCCAAACTCACTGATCATTTCTTTCGTAGTGTCTACTCTTCTCTTAAGACCACCAAGTGACTTTTTGATTTTAAATATTGCAGATCATAGCTCTAGAAATTCTACTTGGGTATTTTTGATATTTTTCACTTCTCTACTCATTTTTTTGCTTCTTTGCATGCCTATTATTTTTTCTTATATGCCAGATATTGTCAACATTATGTTGTTAAGTATTTTGGATTTTATTTTCTTCTTTTAAAGAGTGTTGTACTTTGTTTGGGTAGTCAGTTTTTAAGGCCCATTTCATGATTTGTTTTGGCAGTCAATGTTTAAGGGCTTTTTAAATGATTGGTTGGATAAGGTAGGATAATTTATCCTACTTTACTCTAGGGATAGTTTAACTCTATGACTAAGGGGTGACCCTTTTGTTATCTTTAGTGAATGTCCCAAGTATTCAGTGTGGTCTCTCCATTCTAGCAAGCTGGAACTCAATCACCTTTGAACTCTGTGTGAACTCTAGGTATTTTTCAATTTATACCTTTCCATGGACGTTTTGCACGACTTTGTGAAGTTTTAGCCTCTAGATGTATAACTTGGCATTCTTGAAATTTTCCTCCTCATAACTTCTTCCTTCCCAGTACTCTGCCCCAACTCTACCGTCTTGATTTCTAGTCTCTATTTTTTCAGTTCACTGAGACTCCTGTGCCCTCCTCAAGTTTGCCCACCCTGCCCCACTGTTCATAAGTGCTTTGGGGCAGAAAATCAGGGGCAATTATAGAGCTCACTTTGTTTTCCTTCTTTTGTGGAGCTTTTTCTCTGCATAGCTCTCTCCTCTCCAATAGTCTGACCCACCTCAACCTTCTTAAACTCATCTACCTGCTGTCCAATAACTGAAAAAAAACTGGCCCACATCTTTTGCTCAACTTTTCTAGTTGTTTATAGAAGGAAGAAAACTCTGAGTGATAGCAGTTATTCCAACCTGGTTGGAAGCAGCTGCCACTGATGGGTATTGTTTTGTTCAAGAAAAATATAATAAGGGTTTACAGAATCCACAGAAATGATACTGCTCCTTTTAAAAAGGGGTGTGTGTCAATAACTTCATAAACACAGCAAATGATTCAGTACTCTAAAAAATTAAAACTGGTAAAGCTTATTTTATATTTGTCTATTTAGATTAAGAGAAATAACAACAATTTTGAAGTTTTTCAAGAGTTTATCCTTGAAATATGTTACTTCTTCTGTTATCATCAGCAGTATCATATTTCAGGAACAAAATTCACTTATCCCTGAAGGCACATAATTTAGAATACCATCCTTGAAGTGACTATCTAAGTACCACTGTTCAAAAACATTTACATAGTCAACTTTCACAAAAACCTACATCATATCTCCATTCCCCAATGCACCCACACATCCTCACCCCCAGCAAGAACTTTAATCTGAGTGATTGTTGACAATAACCTTGCATTGCAAGTCATGGGATGGACATGGTGTTTCTTTGTTTGTTAAAAGTATTTGAGTGTCCACCTTGTTCTCTTTTTTTTTTTGTATTAATATGCTGCAACTTTATTTTTCATACTTAACATGATTTCTGCAGTAACAGCTTTCCTTTCCTTATCCTCCAAGTTTTAAAAATTAGCTTATACTTGTTTTATATGCTTTAGCCTTTTCTTTTTAATTAGAAATGAAACTTTAAATGTAAAGCCAAACGTTCCGTTCAATCACCACCCCTAGTATCTTCTCTCCTCTCCATAGAGGGAATCACTGCAAAGACTTTGGCACATACAGTTTCAAATTATTTTTTGTTATTTATTACATACACATATGAATCCATAATCAATGTACAGCATTAGCCTTTGTTTGACTCAAACTTACAAAAAATGTAGCATAGCATATGCATCATTTTGAGTCTTGAGTTTTTTCACTCAGATGCTTGCAATGTTTTCTTGCTAATATATACATTATTTAACTGTTCTATAATTTTCTGTTGTGCAAATACAACACCCTTTATCTCAATTCCTTACTAGTGGCTACTCCATTCCTTTCCTACAAATGTATGGCCATGTTTCTTGACAACATATTCTATTCCACATAACTATTACATCAACAAAAAACAATTTTAATAATTATAGCATTATGTAGGGTATCATATTACACGGTACAAACATGGTAACTTTGTCTCTTCCTTTCTAATTTGTATACTACTTCTTCTTTCACTTTACTGCACTACTTAGAATCTCCACTCATGACCATGTTTAGCAGCAGAGGTATAGCAGGGCTCGTACTTGCTTCTTAACGAGAAGGCTTTTAAAAGTCCAACAATAGCATATACTATGAGTTTGTGTAGGACAAGTCAGAATTTTATTAATCCTTTCTCCTCATGAAAATTCTTAGATATTAAGTACTGGTCTTCTTTTTAAGGCTTTCCACATTCATGGTATTTTGTTTTAGAATGACTTTTCTAATGGGCTATGAATCTGAAGGCCTTCTTTATTCTAGGAATTCACAGCACTTTTAATGAGTATGAATTCTCTGATGTCTAATATGGTGTGACTTCTGGCTAAAAGCTTTTCCACACACACTACACTGATAAGGCTTCTCACCCGTATGGATTCTTGCATGTAAAGCAAGAGTTGAGAACTGAGAAAAGGCTTTTCCACAATCATCACAACCATAAGGCTTCTCACCTGTATGACTTCTAATATGTACAGTAAGAGATGAACTTTGAGAGAATGCTTTCCCACATATATTACACTCATAAGGTTTATCACCTGTATGAATTCTCACATGTACAATTAGTGATGTGATTTGAGAAAAGGCTTTCCCACATTTATTACATTCATAGGGTTTCTCTCCAGTATGAATGTTGTAATGTTTAATGAGATACTGCCTCTGGCTGAAGGCTGTTCCACATTCATTACATTTATAAGGTTTCTCTTCTATGTGAATTTTCTCATGCTCGGTGAGATTAGATTTGTCGCTGAAGGCTTTCCCACATTTCTTACATATAAAGGGTTTCTCTCCAGTATGTCTTCTCTGGTGTGTAGTGAGGCTTGATTTCTGAATGAAAGCTTTCCCACATCCATCACATTCATAAGGTTTCTCTCCAGTATGGATTCTATGATGGGTAATCAAGTTTTCCTTCTGGTTAAAGGCTTTTCCACACTCACTGCATATATAGGGTTTTTCTCCAGTATGTATGTTCCAATGTTTAACGAGATATTGTTTTTGGCTGAAGACTTTCCCACATTCTTTACATTCATATTCTTTCTCTCCATTGTGAGTTTTCTCATGCTCTGTGAGATGTGATTTATGACTAAAAGTTTTTTCACATTCCTTACATGCATAAGGTTTCTTTCTAGTATGAAATCTCTTATGTCTGAGATTTGGCATTTGAATTAAAGCTTTCCCACAAGTATAGATTTCTCTAATGAATACAGAGGTTTTCCATCTGGTTTAAAGCTTTCCCACATTACATTTATATGCTATTGCCCTGTACGGCTTTTCAAATGTGAAATAAAAGATGACTACTTCCAGGACACTCATATCATTTCTCTCTAGTACGAATTTTCTCATAGTCCATGAGATTTTGCTTCAGATAAACATATTCCCAGGATCATTACAATACTAATTTATGTATGAATATTCTCATGCTTAATGTGATTTCATGCTGGCTGTAGTATTTCCAATATTGCTTATACAAAGGGTTTTTTTTTTAATAAAGTTTATTGAACACACATGTGAGAAGACATGTAGCACTCTAGCAAGGAAAGATGGAAGGTGAGAAGCCTACACACAGGGTTTTATTCCTTCATGATTTCTCTGATGTGCAACTTTCCCACATTCATTAAATCCAAATGGTTTCTCTCAAGTATTAATTCTTAGGCATCTCCTGAGGTTGAATTTCAAAAAGAAGATTTTGATACTCATTACACTTAAGGGGGATGACTACCATGTGGGACAAACTATGGCAAAACTCACTGTCTTCATTCTTTCTTCCATCGTACTTAGTTAAGCATGAAACAAATTCTTTCAAGTGAAGTCACATTCAGAGAGGTGTTATTTTGAGGAAACAATGTCTGTAGTGTATTTTCCCAACTTTCTCTCCCTCCATCTTAAGGCCTGTGCTGTTGTGAAAGTAGACATAACTTCACTCATAAGCCTTTGGCTATGCTGTTCTTTTTGCTTCTTAATGTCTTAGGTGTCAAATAAAAACTGAGGGACTTTGTCACCAGGAGATCTATCTGTCTTGAAAGAAATGTTAAAAGAAGTTCTTCAGAGAGTGAAAGATTATCCAGGCCAGAAACTCAGATCTACATGAAGAATGGAAGAGTGTCTGCCATGCCGGAGACCTGCGTCCAATTCCCGGTGCTAGAAAAGATGAAATGTCTAAAATCAATAATCTTCCATCTTCCAATTTAGGAAACTTGACAATATCTCCTTTACATTTGTTCCATCATTCATGCTCTTCTTGCTTCAACTGAGGATCACATCCAGTTTAGTGACTTTACAACCAGTAAGTGGGGAAATGGTATCACACCTGAATGTTATGCTGGGGACAAAGCAACACCCCATAAATCAAACCTGAAACCTTCAGGCTTCTGAAGAAGAAAATGTAGATTCCAAAGATGCACAAGTAAACTGGCTGATATTTTTGTTGCTGTTGATTGTTTTAATGATCCAAAGCCCGGGAACAAAGGCCAAAAAGGCGACTCAAGAAGTCTGCGCCTGCGTACAGGCACTGCCCTAAGTATCCCGGGTGTGGCTAAGCGCAGGCTTAGTTTTAAGAGAAATTAAATTGACTTTCCGACGATCTACCCACCGCTTTTTCTGCTCGGAACTACATTTCCCAGAAGGCTCACCGGTGTGAATTATCCTCCCAAGGAAACTTGGCCTCCTTTTCCTAAACCTGCCGGGCACTTAGGGTTAGTGGACCCGATGCAGGAAAGAAAACCATTTCAAACGCCTCGGGCTAGTCTACTTTGGGAGTCACGGCCCGAGACTGAGCCGGGACTTCATGAGGCTTCCCGAGCACTGCTGGATGAGGGAGAATAATCTTTTCGGTGTGACCGCTACTAATCGCTGATATGACCCAAACCTCCGGGAGCCATTTTGTCCACGCCTTGTTCTCTTTAGGAATAAAACACATCAATGGCCTCGCATTCATTCTCACTGAGGTGAATACTAGAAGATGATTAGAAACCTGCTGATCTTTGGGCTTTTAAAATGAATGTCATGTATTGCCACAAACAGAAAGGCATTTACTTTTGCCAAATTCTTTCGCCTTTCAAAAATAGCCTGCATAAATTTACTGCCTCTAAAAATAGAATGTATTTTCAAATAAAACTATAAGATCCTATTTGAGAGTCTACTTGTGAATTAACTTATTTTTCCAGATGTGTGCTCCCAAGTATTTACAATGATTTTTCATTTTACTTGTTCTTAATGGTCAATTATTAATATTCTTATAAAAACAGTTCATGCTTTCTAGCCTCATAACAGAATTTTATGTATGATTATCCTTACCTCATCTTTCAAAATGCATTAAAATTTAATTTTACATTTGCCATGTCATTGTTCAAGTTGACAAGCCACTAAACTATTTATTTGTATAGAACCATTGTGAACAAGAACAACAACAAAAAGACAACCTGATTTTCTTATTCCCCCTTAGGAAAATATAATTTCGTAACAAACTATTTAAGTAACATAAGCATTGTGTATCTCACAAATAAACCAATTGAAAGAGAATAAATACTTTCTCCCAAATATAATTAATAGTAAACAGAACAAATTTTCCATTGTCTGAATGCTAAAAATGGATTAGTTATAGCTTCAAACTTGGCTAAGAATGGCTCAGTTCCATATCAGCATGAGACAGTCAGAAAACACAGCATCTGAGACTGGTCCTGCCCATGGGAGAGGGGCAGGTGCTAAGGGAATATTCTCAGCTGAAGATGCTAAGAAAAAGTCCAGTGTGACAAGAAGAATATGTTCACTTAAGATTATGGAATGCAATGAGCACCTGGAAATTTCATATAAAGCCACAGTTACCCACACAGTAAAAAGGTACAAATAGAAGCACTAAAGCTAAGGAACATAAGAGGAGAAGAACCAAATGTCAATACACATGCCATTAGCACCAAGGAAATGGGCGTGCAACTAGCATAACCATCAGTCTGAAATCATGGGCGGATTTCCTTTTAGAAATCAGACTCCCTTGCATTACCAAGAAGCAAAGAGGCAGAGTTTGAAAGATAAAACCCAAGTACGTGACCTGAGTCACAGAGCAAGCCTAGAACCTAAGGTTAGCACTGCAGTAGCTAAAGGTAAAAAGTACCTGTATGTTGAATCCTACAATGGAGATTAATGAAATTTTTAGAGTTGTCATATATGATTGGTATCAACCCCTGAGACTGCAGCAATTCAAGGCAGAGTGGTCCTGTTACCAGGGGAGTAGAATACAGCAGCTTGAGTTCAGCCAGTGTCCTGTTACTTGTTAAAATGTATAACCTGAGCTTGGAATATATGTATTTCAGTTAGATCCATATAATACATTGGAAAAGTAGCTTACTCTAAAGTATGAGGGCTTACCACCTTTTATGTCTCTTTATTGAATTAAGATTACATGTTATAGAGATTTCATCTGCTCACTGAGATAGTTGCCATCAGGTAAACAGTGTCATATCGCTCTGCTGCATAGACAAATAAGTGATTTGTCCTAGGAATAAAAATGAAATAATAGAAACACACATATGCCATGTATGGAGCACCTACCAATTTTGAGATATCAAACAGGGGTCTCAGAAAGTTAAAGCTCACAAAACCACAAAATTAGACTGAGGATTTGAACCTAAACTTGAGTTTAAAATCCAGAGTATATGTTCTTAAGTACGAAGCTCCGAGCCCTTCAAAATGAACAAACATGAGAATGAAAGAATATTATCCATCATATGTTAAAAATCTGCTAATGTCATGCACTTAATGTGATCTCAGTGAGTTTTAGATTAAAGCCACGAAAATGTATTATAAATATTAAAATAACAAATATTTCCTGTTCAATAATAAAAAAAACATTTAAAATGTTATGAACCATTAATCATTTAAACTGAAATTAGCAGCACTATTTCTTTTCTCAGGTTGAATGAAAATCAACTTATCTGCAGGATTTTGGATTCATTGCCACTAATTTCAAAGATAATGAAGCTCTATCAAAGGGAAATTAATGGAGCACCCATGCCATGCCTCCACAAACAGTAAAAGCCACCTTCTCAGGAGGGTACCAGCCAAAACAATAAGATCTGTCCCTAAAAAATGACTGTTACTATTTATGGTAGTCACAGTGGAGTCCCTCCATCATCAATCCCTCTCTTGATTGATTTGGAAGCATTAGTGTTCAGAAAAACAGTTGGAGAAAAAAAAATTGGAAGATCTATAATGGTGTCTTTCATTCTGATAAAAGACTCTAATGGGAATAGAACAGGAAGAGTTATGGTAGTGCAACCACACACTAAGAATTATAGTTCTACAAGTACTTCATTGAATCAGTATAAAAAATCCAAAACAACAGAAATAAGCAATCCAACTTGGAATTTAGAGAAGTGCCCTTGATGGGAGCAAGGGTTAAATTAAGGTATGCAATTAATCTGTGGTATGACTTTAACCAATACAAAGTGAAACAAAGCATAAGTACACATCCTGTGTTTTGTCATACACTATATTTAGAGAACTATTTTCTCATCCAAGTATGAATAAGTAGAGTAGCAAAGAGTAATAACATATGGGTCTATAAAAAATGCAGAATAAGCAAAAGCAAACAATTCTGAAAAAAATAGGAGAAAGTATAAGGCTGAAAGTTATTTTTTTGCAAACAACTGCTTTCCATTCTCAGCAAATGCAATAAACGAATGTGGATAGATGATGAAAGATAGACATACATATACCCACATTCACACATTTCACAGAGAAAGAGAAAAGAATCATAAGAACTGATGAATACAAGTAAAGGTTATTCAGGAATTCCTTGTAATTTGCAACTTTTCTGGAAGCATGAAATTACCTCCAATTATACATTAAAATATATATATATATATATATATATATATATATATATATAAACTAAATTGTGGAAAGACATTTGTGGAAAGATGCTTGACCAGCATTTGCAGAAATAAGTTATTATAAATACCTTTCCAAAGCTAATACATTTTAAAAGATGTCTAAAAATAAATCAAGAAAGTGAACCAAAAAAATGAAAATATCAGATGTTTCTCCAGTAAAAACATTACTCACCCAATGCAAAAAAAAAAAAAGATTTAAAAGATATGTGCTAGTAAAAGATATGCGCTAGTGGCTATTGCTTACAAAAGCATGTTTAGGATTTTTATCCCACCTACCACAAATTTAAAATAACAAATTTAATTACTTCAAAGACAAGGACAAGAGATTAATATAAAACTAATGAATTATGAAGAAATATTTGGAGAAATGTCATAAGACTCAAAGAAAGATGCCCCAAAATTTAATTGAACGGCAAGAATCTTAGATAGCATCATCCTAGGTCAGACTGAAGAACTGCCAAATGTATACAAGACATTGGAATAAGCAGAAGCAGATTGAAAACAGATGTCAAAGCATGGTATTTTCAGTCAAAGAATAGACCTTATTTGAAATAGATGGACAGAAAAAAGAAAAAGAGGGGGAGAAAAAAGTTCCATACCTGGGTCATCCAGGAAGCCAAGGCTGACGTTGAAAAATATATAATAGAAATTCTACATCCAGACATTAATTTAGCTTCCTGTATTAGCTGAAATGATTAAAGGTTATCTAGTACACAGTTTATCTTAAGCAAAATGAAATCCTATTACTACAAAACTCTTCTACCACATGCAGCTACAGTGGAGAATAACAGAATATTATATGTGTAATAAGTAGCTTAATTTTGAGCAAGCTTTATTTTTTTTAATTCCTGATCCTGTAACATGGATAGCATCTCTCACTTTTAAAGAAAAGTATTAAAGATTAATGGAGCTAAGAGTGGGCCTTGGGTTTTCTGTATTCCACTGAATTATCTTCCATTTAAAATATTCCCCGTTAATATGAAGAGTACAAATCCCCTATAAAATTTTTAATATCAAGTCTATATCAAACTCCAAGGGTTAAATTGTCAAAACATTTATATACTGGAGGAGATCTGATCTAAGACTCTATATGAAGTTTGATAAAGACTCAAAGTGCCAGGCTTTCAAGTAGCATTTGTTGTAGGAGTTAGGATGATTTATTTTATCTTGAATTTGTAATGCATTAGTTACTTCTCTTAGGAATTCAAATTGGTAAAATCTAATTGAAATAATGAAATAAAATTGACTTTATTCTGGGTAGCTAGGCTCTTGTTGTTATTTTTGTTATTTATTTCAGAATTTTGCTAATCCTTTGGAGGTGAATAGAAATACCCTTGGAGTCAGCATGAGGAATGTAAAAGTGGGTAGACTTTGGAGACAGGCCAGCCTGGGCTTCAAAACCCCAGCTGTATTGTTATTAACTAGAACTTTCACAAATGCTTCAATTTTCTTATTTGTGAAAGAGTGATTCAGTATTTTTTTCCACAGAAGTGATAGCAGGATTAAAATACACAATATTTTAAAATATTAGCATAATGACTCACTAGGGTTGCCACATAAACAACGTTTCAGATGAATAATGAACATTTTTCAGTATAAGTATGTCCCATCCAATACTTGTTTATCTGAAATTCAAGTTTAATTGAGTGCCCTATGTTTTTATTTGCTGGCAACCCTATTCCTGATTCAAGTAGATGACCAAGAAATATTTTTTTGTTCTCTTCCCTTTTACAGCTCTTAAACTTGGGTCTGTGAATTCTTTCTCCAGAGGCAATTAAAAAGAAAGCAAAAACAAAAGCAAAACTTTGGCTTAAATGCCTGGAAATGGGCATAAAATGCCAAGTCAGTCACATGGATGAATGGTGGTAGATTCTGCCATGTAAATTCTAGAAACCTAGAGTTAAGATGAAAGCATAGCACCCAACTTTAAACACCAAAGTTCTCAAAAGTGAAACAGAAACAAATATTCTGACAAAGTGAAAAGACAAAAGAATAGAGATTAGAAATAGAAAATTTTCAACTTTATTTCATTGCATTGTGATATTGTAGAACTTATTTGCTTATTTGCATATAAGTTCCTTATTTGCATCTAAGGTGGTAAAATATTAAACGAGTTTGATAAGAACTGAGTTACAAATATTTATGAAGTTTTTGATGGTTCTCATTTCTAAAGTAGATTTTGAGATTAAAGAAGCAAGGAATTTTCCCTTTTTTTTCCCTAAGACGATCAATGTACTTGAAAAGTCAGGTTTCCTACCCTTTTTTCAGTTTAGAAAATTCTACCAAATCCTAAAAAGTAACTCCAAAATATTTTTTAAATTAAAATTAAAACTATACAAACTTAATCAATGAAAACCTCATTGATGCAAAGTGATGTTCTTCACAAAACTACCTAGTTTTATTGAGAACAGCCTCAACTTCTTATCACATCCTACGGTTTTAGCTAAATGAAAGCTCAATTTTAGCTAAATGAAAATTTAAATGAAACTTTCAGATCATGAAACTCTCTTCAACTAATGCTGAAAAACAAAGTGTATTCTTGTATGCCACGTGTCAGACTCTATTTTCAGCTTTAAACTAAAGATAACACTTTTTTCAGAAGGGTCATTACCACTGTTAATACTTTTTGTAAAGCACACAGTCAGAAGTGGCCCTCAACAAATATTGGTTCTTCCCTTACTCTGCCTTACCAAACCAAGATGCTGCATATAAAATGATAAATAAGACATGGCCCCTTCCTTATATATTTATATATGATATGTTACTTTGTACTTATTGTTTTTTGTTTGTTTGTTTTTATTTAGTTAGTTTATGATATGTTACTTTTGATATGTATTTATTCAGCTGAAAATCCATGAAAAAAACATTTTTGGGCTTATTTTATGGAAGAGAGCATAATTTTTTTCAACCATGAAAGGGTTCCTTGAGAATTGTGTTGAAGTATAATTCCCTGAGTTATCATTGTAAGATGGAAAGAAAAATAAGTCCTTCAACTTGAAAAATAATGCTTCAAAAGAGAATGTAATCCTCTGAGAGGATAAGCTTGCAAAGATAGCAAAACAGCCATCTAATCCAACCTGTCAACTCCTCTTCCTTTCTCCTAACCTAAAACCCTAACCACATTCTCATGTCTTTTCCCAAAGGCCACACCAAGACTGCCAAAGAAAATCTCCAAAAATTTTGCAGCTACAGATGAAGGGATGACAATTTTGGCTTGTGTAATAATTAATCATGTCTTGAGTGAGCTTCACATAAAGCCAACTGGAGTAAAGAGAACTTTGAAGATAAAACTAAAGTTTATCCCTTGTTAAGATCCCCTAGACATTAGCTGATATGATTGTGAATGGTTCTTTCCTGGAGAAGGACCCAAAATGTAGAGTAAGGTCAACATCAGAGGAAAGGAAAGAGCACATAAAAATACAGATTTCTATTCCAGTTTACGCAAGATTTCTGATACGAATAGACTGCTAAAATAACAAATTGTTTTGCCTGGAATCACCGTCTGTATATTTTCCTTGACTAATCAGTTTTAATGAAATCCTTACTCCCACAGTAATAGCAAGATATAACTACTCCTTGGAAATCTTCCCTCTATTGTCTTGAGCAAGATTCCAAAACAGCTGAAGTATAAAACCATAGATGTAAGCAGGAAAAAAGCCACGTCCCAATGTGCCCTGGTTTTTCAGCCTGTGTCTCATAAACTAGCTCCTGAATTATGCCACATTATATAAAAAAAATAATACATGTAGACTTTGTCCAAAAGATAAACTGATGAGCCCATTATGAAGGCCAAGCTTAGTTAAAGTAAGTCAAGCCGAAAGAGAAAACTTGACTATTGTAAAGGTCTAACCAGATGTTTATATAGATTCAGTCAAATTGCACAGCATCATTTAGGAATCAGTTTATCTGAAACAGGTGGCCAAACTCCTGTTCTTGTGTGCGCTGTATTTTGTGCTTATATTCCTAGATCTGAGTGAGTTTTTGTTTTTTTTTAATTTGGGGAGTTTTTGTTGTTATTGTTCTGCCCTTTTTAACTTAATCATTTTAAAATTCAAAACCAATTGTGTTAATGAACATAGCCTTCCGAGAAGAAAACAAATAAGATAAGAAGATAAGAAGTTTGTGGAAAAAAGGATTTAGATTTCTTCCTGGATTTAATTTATAGAAACCTAAAGTTTGTAAGTGATGGCAGCAAAAAATTAAAATGTTTGGAAATACATCCTAAGGCAGAGGAGGGAGTCCTATGGCAACCTCCTCCCAATGCCCCCATAATTCAAAAATATTCACCTGGAAGAGAGGGAGGAAGAAAGAAAAATCTGGCAATCATCCCAGATTCTCTATTTTTTAACTCTGCCCAAAATGTACTACTGTCATTTCTTTCTTGTTCTACAAGGAAATTCTTACTCACTGAAAATCTCAACTCAAGAGTTACTTTGGTTGATTTACAAAGCATCCCTTCCATTAGTTTCCCTTTATTCCTCATCATCTGACAAGAAAACACCTTTCATTTTTTTCCACTCTCAACTCTGAAGAGTTTTATACTCTGCAAAGCCCTTCCTGACACACAACACAGAACACAATACAGATCCCTTCTTTGTGCCACTACTGTAGCTAACCCTGGCCTCCATTGTAGTGCTAATCACATGGTGTAATGTTTTGGAGTTGGTTTTGCTTTCCATATTTCTGTCTCTCCTAGTACACTGAGAGTTGCTTGAAGGCAAGGGTTGTTCCTTGTTACAATCTTTGTCTTCAACCCCTTGCGCAGTGTCTGCATTTCAAAAAACATCCAGGAGCCAGGCTTCTGGAAAAGGCAGGCTAATTTGCCTTGGACCAAATGTTCCCCTGAGAACAACTAACAAAATAAAACATGCCCCCCACCCTCACCCCCACCAAATGTTTTAGTGTTAGAATGCCTGGGAATACCAAGGCAATGAGAATTTTCAACGTTTAGGATTCAAAGGAGTAGGGAAATCCAGAGAGGTGAACAGCATTTGGATGAATGTTGAATGGCTCACTATTAATGTCTGGGAATCTGTCAGAATTGTCACCACCCATAGAGGCTGGGGAACAAACACTCGAACTCATGGCCTTCCAAAGACAAAGAGACCAAATAAGCCTACACAGTTTTGTTTTTTCTCTCTCTCTCTCTTTTTTTTCTCCTCATCTGTCCATACCCAACAAGTTTTTGACTGGGAAGCAACAGAACTATATCCTAGAAGTCAGAGTGAACTGGAAATAAATAGTTCTCATAAGGTTAGAAGCCCTGTTATAAATCATCTCATTCCAACTGAGTTATAGTGATTTATCAATAGCAGAGCCGTCTGTCTAAAGCAAAAGTAAATCAATTCTGGAAGAAGTTTGCTTCAAATTATCTCTACCCATTTCCATATACAGTGTTTAGCCCTCAGTAAAAAATAATCAGGCATATGAGAATATAAGACTTGATAGATAAGAGACAATAGGTTTAGACTCTCAGGTGATTATAATAGAGTTATCAGACAGAGACTTTCAAATAACTATGAATAATATGTATCAAGAACTATAAATATCAGAAGGAACATTTTAACACACAGCTAGAAAATATTTTTTAAAAAGTTCCAGTATTTTGGAAGATCATGGTGGAATTTTCTAAGAATGATCTTGATCTTGGAAATAACTATTTAAGTGTATGCATAGATAAAAATTCAATGAATTATTCCCTTAAGATATGTGTATTTTATATCATCTCCACATAGGTGAATACCCGAGAGAAATGCATTCGTATGTGCACCAAATACATGTACAAGTAGCATTCAAAGTATGTCACTCAGGACAGACATGTATAAGATGAGGGGTGAGAAAACTTCAGGTTCTGCATGTCACCACACCACCACCCAGAAATAGTGGGAAAAAAAACAACAACAAAAAACAGCAGAAACTAACAGAATCAACTTTCTTAGAACTCTGGAAAATAGCTGAAAGGTTGTCGTAGCTCAACAAACACCAAATCAAGAACATAAAAGCATAGGAAAACGTTATGGTGTCGTTCCTCAACCCCTCCCTGGCTTGGTGTGACTCCAGGCTGAGCTCCTAGTACCAGTTTCTGGTCCTGTTTTCCAGAGGAAGCAGCGTAACCCTTATGTGCATATTGGTGTGTAGGTATGTCTATGGCAACCTGAAGCATGATCCACGATTCTTGTCTCTGTCACACAGGTCCCAGACTTGGCTTTGAACATGGAAGTGAATTGCCAGGACACTAAAACATCATTAAAAATAAAACCACAGCTGCCGGAGGCAAAGTAGGAAAGGTTGTGAATTTCCTAGAGGAAGGTGGTTGCATACTGAGTATATGTATATAAGGGAAAGTAAAAGAAATCAGGACCACAGTATATGAACAAATTATATCATTCAAGAACCATTATTCTCAATATCCAAAAAGTGGAAACACCCACTGCAGAGTGGATGAAAATGAATGTCATATTGATTTATACAATTTGCATGAATCTCCAAAAATAATACTGAATGAGAATACAGACACAAAAGCTATATCCAATATGATTCCATGTATATAAAGTCCAAAACACATTAGAAATCAGGATGATGGCGACCTTGGGGAGAAGGATGATGGCGACCTTGGGGAGAAGAGAGGAGATAGTGATCAGAAGTAGATACAAAGGGAGTTTTTGGATGCTGATAATTTTCTGTTTACTGATTTGGGTGGTGGTTGCATGGATGAATTTGGATAATTTATTGAGATGTATATTTATGATTTGTGTACTTTCCTCTATATAGGCTGTATCCCATAAAAATTTATACAAAATATACAAATAAAAATAGGTTTCAATAAATGTTTGCTGAATTAATCGATACATTAATGATCAGATCAATGAATCTTGTTTCAAGGGTTTACAGAGAGAGAGAAGGATAACATGAATAGGTACTAAGAAATGAATAACTTAACAACTTCACCTGATTTACTGGGATTTATATCACTGCCAAAATGATGTGGACTATTGGACACTTGAGATAAGTGTCTTTCAGGATATTACCTAATACTTGTTTCAGCAATAAATTATTTCTGTTATGCCTTCCTACATTACTCTTGCAGTTAATCTATTTGTCTTTGGTCATATTTTAGTACTTCTCTATTTCTGAAAACTGCTCTCGAGACAGGCAACACTGAATAAATATGCCTTTGAATAGGAGGCTGATTGTAAAATAACAGAAAACCAATCTGTTTTGTTTCATACCTATATTTTTTAATGAAATTAATGCTTATGGATATTTACTTAACTCACTTTATTTCCAATTAGTATATGAATGTGGCAATTTACCAAATAGATTTCTGAAATCTCTAGAAAGCTTAAAGGTGTTTTCCCAAAGTTAATTTAATCTTTGCTTATAAACAATACAACAGGAGATTCTGGCTCAATGTTTCTTTGGTGGTTTCTAATTCAATATGCAGTACCTGATTCCAAATATTGGCTTATTTCCAGCCTTCTTCAGCTGCTTTAAAAGCCACAACTCTTATTTGATATTGCATGTAATACAAATACTCTAGATTATTTAGAGAGTATAGGGTTGGGCTCTGCAGTTCTACAATCTTTGGAAAAATATGCCTACGTGAAACTTCAAATACAGGAAAATATATAAGATGGAAGTTTTAAGAAAACATTAGGTGGACAATCCCAAGACAAGTAGCTGCTAGCACCTGCTGAAGTTACAACTTACACCCTGCATCGTCCTCTAAGCACACTTTGGAAGTGCATGCTATTGATCACTTAAGGACCAAGGGTCTGGCAGGAGCCAGTGGGCCATGCAAATGGCCAAGACAGAATTAGGCTGAGGGCTACCTGGTCTATGGACATTCTTGATATCCTGCTCAAGGGACTTCAACCACAAAGGCTCATTAGCATGGTCTTTCCATTCTGAAGGCAGTGGACCTCTGAGCCTGATGACTGATGATAGGCCCTGAACAAGAGCAAGGAAGGCTATAAGATCATGGAAGCATTCTGTGGCATCAGTGTGGACTTTAGTTCGAGTGAAGACCAACTGCCCCATCTGCAATTTACGTAGTAGTTCTTTCTCAAAGGGAGGGGAGATGATCTCTTCTCCCTAAGGGTTATGCCTTTGCAAAACAATTATAAATATATGTAAGTACGTATGTGTGTGTGTGTGTGTGTGTGTGTGCATATAAAGGTCCCTTTCAGTATTTTGCAAGTATACTTCAAGTAAAGCATATTTTAGAGGATTAATCCTAATTAATGTAATTTGTACATGACCTACTGCCCTCAGAATCTTTGCCCTATGATTATTTACTTGATATTTTTTCTTTTAATTGGCTCAATTTGTTTACTTTAAATACATTAGCTTCATCTTAACTAATAATATTTTCAGAATCTTGAGTTTAAATACTAGTTATACTTTTCTAATATATTTTAAATTAATATGCAATTATAAAAATTTAAATATATATATCAATTTTTTTTACCATATAATAGTAGCTCACTTATCATTGGTAGATTGTGTGCCATACTTGGGAAAATTCTATAGTATATCTCACCTCAGCTTTGACACCCTTTTAAACCCTTCTTACAAGACTGTAAGATTCAAGGAGGTATAGGGAAAAGTGTACCCATTCAAATTCAGATTTGGGTTTTAATCCTAGCTTGGCCACCAAAAGTAGTTGTAACTTGCATAATTTGCTTAACCTCTGCATTGGTGTTCTCATCTGTAAAATATAAATAAGAAGACCTTCTTTGTAGGTGTTAATTTGATTAAATTATGTTTTGAGAATTTTAAGTACATAATAGGAGCTCAATCAGTATGAATATGCTTTTAATTCCCTCTTTCTTTCTTTAACAAAGACCAAGCCCTAGATTTCCTGGGCTTTTAATTCATCCTGAGCTTTATTTAGCACATAACAAAAAAGTTTTAGGAGATGTTATGCCAATTAATAACACATCTATGATTACATTATTCTTACTTGCACATACCATACTATTTCATAATTGTTCACACATCTGGATATCCCATTAGACCATAACCTTCTTGAGAACAAATTCTAGTGATTCAGAATACAAAAATCTTATCACTCTGATTGAATATCCTTCAGTTATTTAAAATTATTCTTAGAGTAACATCACAAATCCCTAAACTCATCCTTGAATCCTTACATACTCTGGTCCCTACCCATAAGGCATCAAATGGCATGGCTCTCCTCATCTTACCTCAAATACAGTGTATCTTCTCTCTGTTTCACAAATCATGACATTCCCTGTCACATTGAGACCCATGAACTTGCTGTGTTTTTCTGCCTGGAATGTTTTCCCCAGCATAACTACATGATGTGCATCCTTGAGGTATCATGGGTGCCTAGTCAATCCCTAGAAAGTTTCCTGAACTTCCTAGGTGGCCAAATTTTCCCTTGGCATTTCCAGAGAATCTCTCATACTCTCATACCATGAGGGCAGCAACCTCATCTGCCTTTTCACCATGTCTTCTCAGTACCTAATGTAGTCTGGTGCACACACGTGCACACATACACGCACATACACATAGTTGATGAACACATAAACATATTTAAAATAAACTCGTGGTAAAAAGTATAGTATTAATCCTTTCTTTTTTACAGAAAACTTAGTAACCTAAAAATGCACATACATTTAACTGATTCAGTCCTAGGTAGAATATTGTCTTAGGTACCCTAAATTTAGGCATTTTCCTCTTTGACATGCATGCCTCTCAAGATAAATCTACCACACCTATGCATATCTCCCACAAAATGTTTCCAAAGGAGGCAGAGGACTGCCTCACAAGAGATTTCCAGATTAACAGAAAGTCTCTCCGCAAACCACTGTCCTGTATTAAACTGCTGACCTCTCCACCTGGGTCTTAATTGGAGAACTTCTTTCTAATGTGTGAAGCTAGTGAGATTTGAAATGGATAAATCGGCCTGTCTGCTACTCAGAGGGGGCTGAGGTGTCAGTTCCAAACCCACTGATAAGGAAATTCTCTGCTGATCACAGCAGGCTTGACATTGATGAAACCTCCCCATCTGGTATGTTTGGGAGAGCAATGATGAATAATGGGTGGCCAAATGTGTTTTCTTGGCATCTGGCGATCACCATATTAGGTTAAGGTTTCTCTCTCCTCCATTGCTCTCCCACCCTCATTTCAGTGAGATCTGAAAAACTGCTCTAGAAATTTTTGACTGTTTCTGAAAGACTTCTTTTACTATTTTTGACTAAATCAGGTTTGATGGGGGAAAAAATGTCTGCCCTTTGGTTGTATTCAGAATTGTTCTGTTTTGTTTTATAGAGAAGAAAGTTTCATATGAAGTTTGTGTCAATTAACATTCCCTTAGAGGCCAATGTGGTGTCTAATGGAGTCACTAGATACATTTTAAAAGTCAGCAGTATTCCTAAATCACTACTGATGTTCTATCAGCAGTCATCAGATGCTTTCTTTTTTTTACATTTGCATACACAGGATGGATAGAGACACACTTAAGTACCCAAGTTAATCTCATATACTCAATGTATTACCAGGTGTCTTGTTCTTTATTACAATGATTTGCACACTTCAGGTCTCATCAGCATGAACTCCGTAGCTGAATTGTAAAATCAGTAACAGACTATTTCAGTGTAGTTAGCTACCTGACCATAAAAGTTAATACCAATATCAAATAAGCCACAGAGAAAGATTTTTCACTGAGGTTACTATCTATATATCTCCTAGTGAAAAATCATTTTACTCATACTCAAAACATTGCCTAGTATTACTATGTCAACATACATTTTCCCTAAATATGCCTGAAAATGTCTCGAGCAATTAACTTGTCTTATAAATAGTGAACACTAAAATATAATTTCTGGATTTTAGAAGGGAAAGGTTTTAATTAGAGCTGAAACACAAATAAACTAGCCATGCCCATAAGCTAATTAATGAGAGAATCTGAAATAGAATCCAACTGCCCTAACTTGTAATTAGTTCTTTGTCGAACACAAGAGTGTGCATCACTGGTTTACTGAATGAATTTGTGAATTGTTATTATTTAGAATGATCTGCAGCACTCGAAATAGTAGTAAAACAAACTCCTGAAAAATGTTAAGATTTTTCTATATCAGTGGCACTTCTGAGTATAATCACCTATATTCTCTGATTACTTTTGTTATGGTTATGATTCAAATATGTAAATGTTGGTTTCAGTTTAATGACTACAAAGATTTGTTTTTACTGTCCTTATAGATAAACAGACCTACTGATGTGTATTTATAAACTTTCAATGAACTGCATGATGATTATATGTTTGAGAATTACTCACAGCTAATTTTTAGACTCAGATTGATAACCACCTGTCACCACACACAGTCCTCAGCTGCTATACTTTAAATTGTGTCTCAAATAAAAATCTTTTCAGCATAAATACATTTGTACTCAATATGTGGTACATCTTTAGTTATAGTCTAACTCTTCCAGTAAAAGAGATAAGATATATTCCAAAGCCTGCTATAATTCACTTCAACTTTCCTCTACTTCTACACTACCTCTTCCACTACCTCTTTCCAACAACAAAATAAGTATGCTATCATTCCTATTGGAATATGATACTAGTTATAGTGATTTATATGAGTATCTGGTCTTGACAAACACAGATATGATAAACAGTATTCTTCTCTACATACTTTCAAAAACTATGGAAACCACTCCTTAGTCAATGTCAGCCTTTTAAATATTGAGAACATTTATCCTGTACTCTACCTAAAAATTATCTTTTATGCTACACTTATCTTCTTATTTATACAATTGATTACTTAAATTGTTAGTCAAATTAATCACAAACACAACTTTTCAAGTTAAACTGAAATGCATTAAATTTATTTCAAAAAGGAGAAATAAAAATAGATTGGAAGAATGTTTTTTATACAGAAATGATTTATTTTCATTGAGTGGGAAGTGAAGGAAGGGTGGCTTAATGACATTAACATAGCAGCCAAAATAAGCTCTTTTCCACCTTTTGTTCCCAACTTTGTTGATTTTATTTTTCAATAAAGTGAGAAATTATGTATTATTCACCTATGTAGTCCTATTATTTATTCAAACTATCATTGCATGTACTTGCTGACAATTATGCATTTATAAAGCTTTATTACCCAGGCATGCTATTTTCCTTCTCTAAATTTTATAACAATTATAGTTTTGTGTTTTCTGTTTTGCTTGCTTTTGAAATTTTTTATCAAGATTCTTTTTCATGTGTTTAATCTGGTAGAAAGCTTAGATAACAGCTTACTTAACTATACATATATCTTCTTCACAATATATTTCCCCCTCAGTATATTGATGCAAAATATTCATATTAAAGTATGTGAACATGCTTTCTAAATTATAAATTGAAAGATGCTATATAATGCTTTATATTTACCTTTATTTTATTCTAATTTGCATTTACTACTTTTGTTGTTACTGCTCTTACCTTGCTACAAGCACCAAATGATGGATCTATTCAATGGTATTTTTGTCTTCTTTTCCTACTATTACCATTTTAAATTTTTCTTATGTTATAGATGTCTAAAAATTCTTCTAGGAAATGCTACTAGATTTATTCTCTTTATGGTCTACTCTTCTCAAGATATTCAATTTTCTGAGCTTTTATGCAGCATATCCTTAAAGACAATCTTTGAGATCCATAGTTTAACACATTTTTCTCCAACACACTATAATCTCTAGTCTACTTTATTCATACAGATTTGAAATTTATGGTCTTTGTAGTACAGAGAATCACAGTCTCATTGTGCTGATTCAAGAAACTCACAGTTACTAGTGCCAACCCTGATTTTTCTTTTCTTAAAGAAAATAATAAACAATTTCTATAAAAACACCAGAGCTATTTATATTATGCTAAAGTTCCCTTTTATCCCATTTGGTAATAATATATCACTGCAGTGTTTTCCTGGTAGATTGCTGTAACTGCAGTTTACATCAGACATCATACACGAAATGCTGCATTGTTGCAGTTTTGCAAGCATTTTTAACAGTGTGAAAAATATCGGGCCCTCATTTGTCAGTGTGATACAGTAAATTCTTAATTTTTGCACTAATGGAAGGGAACAGAGGTGAGAATAATATTAAATACCAGCTAAACCCCAACACTTAAATGATGCATAAGAGCATGTGAAATTCTGAAAATTGCATAATAAAAAATAATGAAGCCATACACTGATAATATATTACTGAGGATCAGAATTTGAAACTGCATATTTTCTTTATCTTGCTCACTTAAATCTCTGTATCTCTGCAGGCTGGAAATGGATCAACAATCTCTCAGATTGATAAAATGTAACCAACTAAACAGATAACATCTTTCAAAATTTTCTACAGCACATTATCTCAGCAAAACAAATAAAAATCAAGTATTTAATTACCGTATCGATATGTGGCAAAATAGACTGGTTACAATCTGTCAGTTTGATTATACACAAATAATCTTTGTGATTATCATGTGTTAAGCATCCAACTTATACTACACTCTATGCCTCTGTTATGTCACTTAATTCACTACTCACAGTAACTCTCTAAGTGGCTGATATAATACTGAGTTTACATAGGGAAAACTAAAGCTCTGAGAGGATAAATAAATTACCCAAGGTCACAGATAGTCGTTGAATCAAAGATATACAAAGTTGGATTGACTCAAAGCTCATGAGTTTCTGCTGTGCATTTCCACAGTAAGCTACCTTAAACCTCCACTGTTGGAAATTAGGTCTTAATACATGTATAAATGGGGCTCAACTATTTTTCTCCAATGGGGCATTTACTCATCTTTTCTCTTGGTGTTGGTATCACAAAATGCCTACTATCCTATGCCATCCTCTGAAACACCTATGAGAGATCCTTAGGGCTTTCACTTGAATGCTACTGATATTTAAAGATTCACTTTTTTTTTAGTCTAAGAATGAGAGCAGGCATTGTATGTTCTCTGAAGTGGATTTATCACATATGCCGCTGTCCTGGGACCTGCTGCCTTGGCTATCAGGAGTGGAACCAATTGGCTGCTGTAATCAGTCATGCATTGTATGTGCTAGGCATCCTTCTTACTGTTTGGTCTGGCCATATTTCCCACAGTCTGAAATTTATTCATGTCAGCCTGTTCCCTAGAAGCAGATAGTTTGTCTCTTTGATATGTTATTGGCTTCTAGAAGCCTGACAGTTTTCCCTGTGTAGTTTTAATACATACTGATGAGATGTCTGAACTATGATGTACTCTCAGAAATCCTTACACTATACCCCAAAGGCATTGCACCTTATTCAGTAGTTCCCAATATGGGGTCTGTGGACCACTAAAGATTATTCAAAATACCAAAAGGGCTTAGAGGCATATATATATTTTTTTAATTCAAAAGACTTAGTGAGAAGGTACTTTTACCAAAGATGAGATATAAAGGTTTTACACAACTTTAAATTTCTTTGTTTACACTAAAATTTTGTGAACTCACTTTGATAGCCTGTTTAAATGCGCTTATTGGAACATCTGGTTAACAGTTGTGAGTAGTTTTGACCTTTAAATGTGAAACACTAATCAATTATTTCTTCATAAAAGTGGCTTTTATTGCCAAAACGCTAAATCTTAGAATTCAGAAATTCAAAGGCTCCTTAGATGTGACAAAACTGCTTTAATAGTAATAACTATTAACAACAATTATCATCAGCATATTACAATATTGTAATCAGATACCATTCAGTGCCTACTGTAAATCATGTAATCTGTGAAGTTTATTAATGCAGTATTTTTTTTAATTTGCAAAATCTGCAAATTGGTGTCACCCCTTTTTTATAGGTAGGCAAAGTAAAAGTAAAACTGACTTACTCTCAATTTCAAAGCCAGTAAACCCTTATTCTTTGTACTGCCTTACAGGGGCCTCCATTCTATAAGGAGGCACAAATATCAATTTAATTTAAGTATAGATAGTCACACTGAATAAATTCATCTTAAGAAATGATCCATTAAGAATCTACCTAACGCTCTTTCTCCGCCGGCGGCGCTCCCACCGCCAGCCAGCCAGCCCTCCTCTCCCTCTTTCTCCGCCGGCGGCGCTCCTACCGCCAGCCAGCCAGCCCTCCTCTCCATCTTTCTCCGCTGGCGGCGCTCCTACCGCCAGCCAGCCCTCCTCTCCCTCTTTCTCCGCCGGTGGTACTACCGCCGCAAGCCAGCCAGCCCTCCTCTCCCTCTTTCTCCACTGGCGGTGCTACCACCGCCAGCCAGCCAGCCCTCCTCTCCCTCTTTATCCGCCAGCGGCGCTCCCACCGCCATCTTGCCCTTCTCTTTCCCCTTCTGCTCTGGCAGTGCTCCATCCACCATCTTATCCTTCCCTTTCTTCTCCTGCTCTGGCGGCTCTCCAACCACCACCGTGCCCTCTTCCACCTTCACCAGCTCCTCCGTCACTGGCCTCGACAGCCTTGCCACCCTCACCTTTCCTCCTCCAGAACAGCTACTGGGGGAGTGGAGACGATACAGAGCAGCTCCCGGAGCCACGACGGAGATCAAAGGGACAGCATACCCCATCCTGGAATGGCTGACTGGGAGAACCAGCTCTGGTGAGATCACTGAGGGTCGCGGGCTTTCCCGGGTGGGACGGCAAGCGGCCAAAATCCCTCCCTTCCTCCTTCCCAGGCCAGCTGGCAGAATCGGGCAGGCGGTCCCCTTGGGCCGCGGCGGCTGGCGCCCCCACCACGCAAGGCCCCCCGGACCAACTAAGAGAGTTGGGTCGGAAATCCCCAGAACGCGGAGAACAGTGACCGGGGGGGTCCCTTCCAAACACGTGACTCCCCGGTCCGGCTGGGAACGGTGCACTCTCCTGGGCTGCGGCGGCTGGCACCCTCCCGCCACGCTTGGCGCCCCGGGCCGACTAGGAAATTCGGTCGGGCACTCTCCCGGGCTGCGGCGGCCGGCGACCCTCCCCGCGTTCGGACCCCCGGGCCAGCTGGCACTCTTCCAAGCCGCTTCAGCTGGCGAACCTCCCCCACGGCGAGAGTTTTCCAAAGTTAAAGGACCCACAGCACCTTTTACTGGTGGAACCCGCAGACAAACGTGTGCCACGAGCGCCATCTACTGGGCAGGATAAGAAAAACAGAACCCAGAGATTTCACAGAAAAATCTTTCAACCTGTTGGGTCCAACACTCAGGGAAATCTGACTAAATGCCCAGACGCCAGCAGAAGATAATGGATCATGCTCTGAAAATTGAAAATATGGCCCAGTCAAAGGAACAAACCAATAGTTCAAATGAGATATAGGAGCTGAAACAACTAATGCTGAATATACGAACAGAAATGGAAAACCTCTTCAAAAACGAAATCGATAAATTGAGGGAGGACATGAAGAAGACATGGGCTGAACAAAAAGAAGAAATAGAAAAACTGAAAAAACAAATCACAGAGCTTATGGAAGTGAAGGATAAAGTAGAAAAGATGGAAAAAACAATGGATACCTACAATGATAGATTTAAAGAGACAGAAGATAGAATTAGTGATTTGGAGGATGGGACATCTGAATTCCAAAAAGAAACAGAAACTATCAGGAAAAGAATGGAAAAATTTGAACAGGGTATCAGGGAACTCAAGGACAATATGAACCGCACAAATATACGTGTTGTGGGTGTCCCAGAAGGAGAAGAGAAGGGAAAAGGAGGAAAAAAACTAATGGAAGAAATTATCACTGAAAATTTCCCAACTCTTATGAAAGACCTAAAATTACAGATCCAAGAAGTGCTGCGCACCCCAAAGAGATTAGACCCAAATAGGCGTTCTCCAAGTCACTTACTAGTTAGAATGTCAGAGGTCAAAGAGAAAGAGAGGATCTTGAAAGCAGCAAGAGAAAAACAATCCATCACATACAAGGGAAACCCAATAAGACTATGTGTAGATTTCTCAGCAGAAACCATGGAAGCTAGAAGACAGTGGGATGATATATTTAAATTACTAAAAGAGAAAAACTGCCAACCAAGACTCCTATATCCAGCAAAATTGTCCTTCAAAAATGAGGGAGAAATTAAAACATTCTCAGACAAAAAGTCACTGAGAGAATTTGTGACCAAGAGACCAGCTCTGCAAGAAATACTAAAGGGAGCACTAGAGTCAGATACAAAAAGACAGAAGAGAAAGGTATGGAGAAGAGTGTAGAAAGAAGGAAAGTCAGATATGATATATATAATACAAAAGGCAAAATGGTAGAGGAAAATATTATCCAAAGAGTAATAACACTAAATTTTAATGGACTGAATTCCCCAATCAAAAGACATAGACTGGCAGAATGGATTAAAAAACAGCATCCTTCCATATGCTGTCCACAGGAAACACATCTTAGACCCAAAGATAAACACAGGTTGAAATTGAAAGGTTGGGAAAAGATATTTCATGCAAATAACAACCAGAAAAGAGCAGGAGTGGCTATACTAATATCCAACAAATTAGACTTCAAATGTAAAACAGTTAAAAGAGACAAAGAAGGACACTATCTACTAATAAAAGGAACAATTAAACAAGAAGAAATAACAATCATAAATATTTATGCACCGAACCGGAATGCCCCAAAATATGTGAGGAATACACTGCAAACACTGAAAAGGGAAATAGAAATATGTACCATAATAGTTGGAGACTTCAATTCCCCACTCTCATCAATGGACAGAACATCTAGACAGAGGATCAATAAAGAAATAGAGAATCTGAATATTACTATAAATGAACTAGACTTAACAGACATTTATAGGTCATTACATCCCACAACAGCAGGATACACCTTTTTCTCAAGTGCTCATGGATCATTCTCAAAGATAGACCATATGCTGGGTCACAAAGCAAGTCTTAACAAATTTAAAAAGATTGAAATCATACACAACACTTTCTCAGATCATAAAGGAATGAAGTTGGAAATCAATAATAGACGGAGTGCCAGAAAATTCACAAACACGTGGAGGCTCAACAACACACTCTTAAACAACGAGTGGTTCAAAGAAGAAATTGCAAGAGAAATTAGTAAAAACCTCGAGGCGAATGAAAATGAAAACACAATATATCAAAACTTATGGGACGCAGCAAAGGCAGTGCTAAGAGGGAAATTTATTGCCCTAAATGCCTATATCAGAAAAGAAGAAAAGGCAAAAATTCAGGAATTAACTGTCCACTTGGAAGAACTGGAGAAAGAACAGCAAACTAATCCCAAAGCAAGCAAAAGGAAAGAAATAACAAAGATTAGAGCAGAAATAAATGAAATTGAAAACACGAAAACGATAGAGAAAATCAATAAGACCAGAAGTTGGTTCTATGAGAAAATCAATAAGATTGATGGGCCCTTAGCAAGACTGACAAAAAGAAGAAGAAAGAGGATGTAAATAAATAAGATCAGACATGGAAGAGGAGACATAACTACTGACCTCACAGAAATAAAGGAGGTAATAACAGGATACTATGAACAACTTTACACTAATAAATACAATAATTTAGATGAAATGGACGGGTTCCTGGAAAGACATGAACAACCAACTTTGACTCAAGAAGACATAGATGACCTCAACAAACCAATCACAAGTAAAGAAATTGAATTAGTCATTCAAAAGCTCCCTAAAAAGAAAAGTCCAGGACCAGACGGCTTCACATGTGAATTCTTTCAAACATTCCAGAAAGAATTAGTACCAACTCTCCTCAAACTCTTCAAAAAAATCGAAGCGGAGGGAAAACTACATAATTCATTCTATGAAGCCAACATCACCCTCATACCAAAATCAGGCAAAGATATTACAAAAAAAGAAAACTACAGACCAATCTCTCTAATGAATATAAATGCAAAAATCCTCAATAAAATTCTAGCAAATTGTATCCAACAACACATTAAAAGAATTATACATCATGACCAAGTAGGATTCATCCCAGGTATGCAAGGATGGTTCAACATAAGAAAATCAATTAATGTAATACACCATATCAACAAATCAAAGCAGAAAAATCACATGATCATCTCAATTGATGCAGAGAAGGCATTTGACAAGATTCAACATCCTTTCCTGTTGAAAACACTTCAAAAGATAGGACTACAAGGGAACTTCCTTAAAATGATAGAGGGAATATATGAAAAACCCACAGCTAATATCCTCAATGGGGAAAAATTGAAAAGTTTCCCACAAAGATCAGGAACAAGACAAGGATGTCCACTGTCACCACTATTATTCAACTACATGTTGGAGGTTCTAGCCAGAGCAATTAGACAAGAAAAAGAAATACAAGGCATCAAAATTGGAAAGGAAGAAGTAAAACTATCACTGTTTGCAGACGATATAATACTATACGTCGAAAACCCGGAAAAATCCACAACAAAACTACTAGAGCTAATAAATGAGTACAGCAAAGTAGCAGGTTACAAGATCAACATTCAAAAATCTGTAGCATTTCTATACACTAGTAATGAACAAGCTCAGGGGGAAATCAAGAAATGAATCCCATTTACAATCACAACTAAAAGAATAAAATACCTAGGAATAAATTTAACTAAAGAGACAAAAAACCTATATAAAGAAAACTACAAAAAACTGCTAAAAGAAATCACAGAAGACCTAAATAGATGGAAGGGCATACCGTGTTTATGGATTGGAAGACTAAATATAATTAAGATGTCAATCCTACCTAAATTGATCTACAGATTCAATGCAATACCAATCAAAATCCCAACAACTTATTTTTCAGAAATAGAAAAACCAATAAGCAAATTTATCTGGAATGGCAGGGTGCCCTGAATTGCTGAAAACATCTTGAGGAAAAAAAATGAAGCTGGAGGTCTCGCGCTGCCGGACTTTAAGGCATATTATGAAGCAACAGTGGTCAAAACAGCATGGTACTGGCATAAAGATAGATATATCAACCAATGGAATCAAATAGAGTGCTCAGATATAGACCCTCTCATCTATGGACATTTGATCTTTGATAAGGCAGTCAAGCCAACTCACCTGGGACAGAACAGTCTCTTCAATAAATGGTACCTAGAGAACTGGATATCCATATGCAAAAGAATGAAAGAAGACCCATATCTCATACCTTATACAAAAGTTAACTCAAAATGGATCAAAGATCTAAACATTAGGTCTAAGACCATAAAACAGTTAGAGGAAAATGTAGGGAGATATCTTATGAAACTTACAATTGGAGGCAGTTTTATGGACCTTAAACCTAAAGCAAGAGCACTGAAGAAGAAAATAAATAAATGGGAGCTCCTCAAAATTAAACACTTTTGTGCATCAAAGAACTTCATCAAGAAAGTAGAAAGACAGCCTACACAATGGGAGATAATATTTGGAAATGACATATCAGATAAAGGTCTAGTATCCAGAATTTATAAAGAGATTGTTCAACTGAACAACAAAAAGACAGCCAACCCAATTACAAAATGGGAAAAAGACTTGAACAGACACCTACCAGAAGAGGAAATACAGATGGCCAAGAGGCACATGAAGAGATGCTCAATGTCCCTGGCCATTAGAGAAATGCAAATCAAAACCACAATGAGATATCATCTCACACCCACCAGAATGGCCGTTATCAACAAAACAGAAAATGACAAGTGCTGGAGAGGATGCGGAGAAAGAGGCACACTTATCCACTGTTGGTGGGAATGTCAAATGGTGCAACCACTGTGGAAGGCAGTTTGGCGGTTCCTCAAAAAGCTGAATATAGAATTGCCATAGACCCAGCAATACCATTGCTAGGTATCTACTCAAAGGACTTGAGGGCAAAGACACAAATGGACATTTGCACACCAATGTTTATAGCAGCGTTATTTACAGTTGCAAAGAGTTGGAAACAGCCAAAATGTCCATCAACAGAAGAATGGCTAAACATACTGTGGTATATACATACGATGGAATATTATGCAGCTTTAAGACAAGATAAACTTATGAAGCATGTAATAACATGGATGGACCTAGAGAACATTATGCTGAGTGAGTCCAACCAAAAACTAAAGAACAAATACTGTATGGTCCCACTGATGTGAACAGACATTCGAGAATAAACTTGGAATATGTCATTGGTAACAGAGTCCAGCAGGAGTTAGAAACAGGGTAAGATAATGGGTAATTGGAGCTGAAGGGATACAGACTGCGCAACAGGACTAGATACAAAAACTCAAAAACGGACAGCACAATAATACCTAAGTGTAAAGTAATCATGTTAAAACACTGAATGAAGCTGCATCTGAGCTATAGGTTTTTTTTTGGTTTTTTTTTTTACTATTATTATTACTTTTATTTCTTTTCTCTATATTAACATTCTGTATCTTTTTCTGTTGTGTTGCTAGTTCCTCTAAATCGATGCAAATGTACTAAGAAACGATGTTCATGCATCTATGTGATGATGTTAAGAATTACTGATTGCATATGTAGAATGGTATGATTTCTAAATGTTGGGTTAATTTCTTTTTTTTCCGTTAATTAATAAAAAAAAAAAAGAATCTACCTAAGTAATTTAACAGATTTTCTGATGATATGATAAAGTGAACCATGCAATTGTCATTTTCCATTCCGTTCCATGTAAATAGGGGACACATTCAATATAATCAAATCAGTAGTTTCTGTCCATATCCAAAGTTAGTTTCCCCAATTTTTATTAAATTGAAGAGATAGTCATATAAAGAAGACTCTCCTGCCTAACCAGCAATGTGAAAATATAGCTGTAGCCTAAGTGATTTAGGAAGGCATCTCACACAAATTTAAGGAAGAGTTCTATAAGAAGACAATCTTTGAAATATAAACAGAATTCTACTTTTTCCAGACAAGAGTGTACAACCCAGTATCTCCATTTGTATGCATCTGATTATTAGTACAATATTCACCAAACTAAGGATATATTTTCTAACTTTTCTTCATTTTAATTTGTATTCATCTGACTCCCTATGAGTATTTACAAATGCTCCTTGTCCTGCCTACATCTCATTGTCTAGTAGCTTTCCAAGAGTTATGAATTTGGGGGATACTGTTTTAATTTTAATCACTAAACACATTACAATCTATTAAATATTGCCCAGTAATCACTTCATATGGCTAGTGAAATATTAAAATTTTAGAGAATTCCTCTTCTTCCTTCTTAATTATTCTTCCATCAGTTTAGTATTAAAGTCTCAAACTTTTTTCCAAGTTGGCAATTATTTCCTCATCTATGAAATAATTCATAAGTTGTGAGTAAGTTCATAAACACTAATAGTTACCAAAAAAACCTACCTGTTTTAGATTGCCTTTAAATTGAAAGGCTAAGTTAAATAGTCCTCCCTAATTCATGTGTTTCATAGTTTGGTTTGATTTTCATCTAACAGATTTTGTGGAATCTGTTAATGGGAAGAAAATGAGCAAAAACTATTACCAAGGTGATAAAAGAACTTTTGACAAACTTCACTGTGAAATATAGGGGCCTAGAAAATCTTCTGACCTCTGAGGCCTTGCCTCAAATCAGAGATATCTCGCTAACAGTCTAGAGTAGAACTGTGGGTTTGTGTGGGCTCTGCTTCAGCCTTCTACATCCAAATTTTCAGCAAGTTCTTCAACATAATCTGAAATCATACAGAATAAATGATGAGACAATTTATTCCCAAAAAAGTACTAATGAAAACCAGTCATTCTGAAGCCCCAGAATAATGCTTTGTGAATAAAAAATTGTTCATCAGAAATGGACACGTGCAGAGAATGAATAAGCGCATTATGCCTAACAAATATCTTTTCCTAAAGGAGGCTGATAAAGGGTAGAAAGAGAAGGACAGAGTCACGCATACTTCAAGCAATATGGCAAAACTCTGAAGCTCTGGTGCAATTGATAAACCAACCCAGTGTGCAGGTCCCAGAAAAAGGATTTTCCATATGAATAAATGTTTCTGAAACCTATAAGACAATATATGCATGTTCAGAAGCTTGGCAAACACCATCAATCGCAAGAAGTAAAATCAGTACTTCTCAGAAGATAACTGTCAAATATCTACTTCAGAAGTTGTAGCATTGAGAAATCTAACTATCATGCATCAGGAAATTTAGCCATATTTTTGCATATGGATTATAACATCAACATTCCATGCAATCAGAATCTTTGCTCTTATAAGTTATAAAACCAGTATACATATATATCCAGTTGGCAGGGTGTGTTGGAAATAACTGGGAGTCTGTTGAATTGGGGCTAGGCCTGGTTTTGCCACAGCTAGTTTTGTATCTGATGCAAACTAGGCTTATGCTATCTCATTTTTTAATTTTGAAATGAAGGCATAAGATTCAACTAAGTGATCTCTAGGTCTATTCACTCTATGATTTCATTATCTCTAAAATAAATATGCATATATGAATATAGAAGAAAATGAAACTAAAATCTAGCTATTAAAGAAGTAATCCTCAAAGTACAATTCCTAGATTATAGATGTTTCATGAACTAGTTAATTATAACAGTTATAATAAACGTGAATTTTTATTGTGACCATCTACATCTACAAATGAATCAATAAAATCACCTAATCATCTTAGTACAATCATTGGCAGTTACTAAAGCAATAGGTCAAAAAAATTTTCTCCTAATATCAAACAGAAGCATGTTGATTTCGACTTTTGAGAAGTCTTCAGTATAGCCGTAGTAATCCATAAATGAAATGAATTTGAGAGACCCCTCTGTTTACTTTTAGGTATATAATGAAAAGAATTGAAAACAGGGACTGGGACAGATATTTGCACAACAATGTTCACAATAGTCAATGGGTAGAAGCAACCAAAGTGCCCATCAACAGATGAATGGATAAACAAAATGTATTATTTTGTTTAAATAATACATTTAAACAATGCATTAATTGTTTAAATTAATTGTTAATTAATAATGTATCATACATAACATATATAACAATGGAACATTTTTCACTCACGGAGAGGAATAAAGTTATGATAAATGCTATAACATGGATGAACCTTGGAGATGTGCTGATGTCAGGCTGAGTGAAATAAGTCAGACATGGAAGGACAGATAAATGCCAATACACTTATATGAAATAACAAGAATATGCAAATTAATAAAGACAGAAAGTAGATTACAGGTTACCAGGGTCTAGAGGGAAGAGGAAGTGGGAGTTAATGTACAATGGTACACAGTTTCTGTTTGCAGGGATGGGAAAGATTTGATAATGGCTGGTGGTAATGGTAACCAAACATTATAGATATAATTAATACCACTGAATTGTACACTTGAAAGTGGTCAAAACAGGAACTTTTATGTTGCATTTACATTACCAAATATTTTTTAACACATTCCTCTGAGGTCCCTGGAATTTTATGCCTCAATTCATTTATTTCATAGCTTCAACCTGTTATTTTTTGCCTTATAACCTTCTACAATACTATACAACTCCTTAAATTCCTATGTTTTTACACATTTTAGCATACTCTGCCTTATCTCCTGTGCCTAGTCTCAACCAGCACAGAACTGTTACTGTATAATTGCTTTGACAGCCTTTCCAATAAATTAATCTCTTAATCACCCTCCATGCTTTTTGCCAGCCTGTTTCCCATTTATCAATTCTAAGTTTTGAATGCCAAACCACAAATACAGCTGTGAAAGTTAAGCTGTATTCTTATGAATTAAGTAGAGAAAAATTGATAACTTCAGGAAATGAAACTGGATCAAACCATCATTGTTCAAAACTAAATATGTCATATTGTGCCTGACAATCAGTTTTGATTAGCCTTTACATATTGGGAAAACCCCACATTATCGGCTCTTCCTCCTCAAATTAGAATTCAGTATTAAAATCTTTCTTCCTCTCTTCATAACAAAACTTTACCAAATCAAATTCTTTCAATAAAGACATATGTAGAAATAGGTTCTATGTAGACAATTAATTTCACTTGAGATGCTGGACAAAACTCAAATAATCTGCCAGATGTGCTAACAACCAATCCTGAAACACTGGGTTCCAAAGAGAGAAAGAATCTTTATTGCAGTTATGCAAAACTGGAGAACAGAAGATAAAAAGCTCAGTTCTATATCCCTGAACTGTAAAAAATTGGAGTTTTTATGAAATACAAACATAGGTAGATGGAAATAGTGACACTGGGATGTTAGGAGAAATTGATTGATTTATTCAATTGGAACTGCTCGTGTGGACTGACAAAATCCAGATAGGATGTATAAGTAAGACAGAATTGGGGCCAGTTATAGGCTAATCTGTGACTGTCCAGTTTTTCAAGGTAAATATTAGGCAGTTATAAAACATAGTCTTAACATTAAAGAAACAAACTTCGATGAGTTATAATAGTTACAGATATTTGTCTCTAACTACTCTAAAGGGTGAACATACAGCAAGACTATAATTACAGTTCAGTGAGTGTCATTCTACTATATACTAAAAAGTAAGAAAACAACATATTAATTCAGTGATTGTTTTACCTGCATTGGTGGCAAAGAGACACCTGTTTTTTGGGAACACAAAAATAAAGACTCAGTGACCTTTGAGACAAACCATGCAGACTAATGTATGTATAACTGGAATCTCAAGCATAAAAACAGGTAGGAAAAAAAAACAGTATTTGAAGAAATAATGGTTGAAAAATTTGCAAACATGATAAAAGAATTTATAAATCCACAGATTCAAAGCTAAAGAAACCATAAGAAGGATAAACACAAAGAAAACTGCTGAAAGAAGTGGAGGAAGGAGACTGTTAAAAGAGAATTGTATATATCCAAAAAATAGAACTTTCAATCACAAAAATAAAGATTTTGTAGAAAAGCTGAATTTATTGCTAGAATAGTTGCATTGGAAGAAGGGTTAAATAAAATTCTTCAGGTAGAACAAATATAATATCACCTGTAAGCTCAGATCTGCACAAGAAAATGAAGATGTCTAGAAATGGTAAAAGTTAAAATAACTTTGTTCTTATTTTAATTGCTCTAAAATTGAGGAGTTTATACATATGTAAAATTAAGTATACGGTAAAAATAAGACAAAGGAAAAAATAATATATTTGTAGGGTCTTTCAGTATATGAGAAGTGGCATTATATCACTATTAGGTAGACTGTAATAAGTTATAGTTACATATTTTAAACACTAATAACTACCACCGAAAACAGAAATATACAGTGATAGCTAATAAGCCAATGGTGGAGATAAGACAGAATGCAAAAAAAGGAACAGATAATAAATAAATAGCTAAGTTATACTATGCCAAAAGTATATATAATGAAGCTGAAATGGCAAGATTAATATCAAAAAAAGAAGACTTCAAAACAAGGACTATTGCCAGGAATGAAAAGATACATATTATAATGATAACAGGGTCAATTCATGAAAAGCACACAATAATCTTAAAAATGCCTGCTTTAAAAAGTAGAGCTTTAAAGTAATGAAACAAAAACTTATAGAACTGACCAGAGAAATAGACAAATCCACAATTATAACTGGATTGAATAAGTGATTGAAAAAATAGAAAGAAAATCAGTAAAGTTGTAGAAGAGCCAAACAATCCTAAAAAATAATGCAAATAGACATTTATAAAGTCCTACTCACACCAATAACATATAAACATTATCTTCAAGTGCACATGGAATATTTACCAAGACAGATTATATTTTAGGTCTTAAAATAAATATCAATAAATTTATAGAGATTGAATTCATACACAGAATGGTGGCAGAGTAGAATGGTTCAACCACTGTGGGAATTATTTTAGTGATTTTTCAGAAATTGAAAATAGAATTATTTAGGACCTGGCAATCCCACTTTTGGATATGTAACCAAAAGAATTGAAAGCAGGTACTTGAACATATATTTGCACACCAACATTTATAGCAGAATTATTCACAATAAACAAAGAGTGGAAGCAATCCAGTGCCATCAATAAATAAGTGGATAAACAAAATGTGTTATATACATATAATGGAATGTTATCCAGCCATAAAAAGGACTGAAGTTCTGCTGCATGCTACAACATGGATGAACCTTGAAGATAGCATTTTGAATGAAATAAGCTAGACACAAAAAGACAAATACTGCTTATATGAAATAGGTGGAAGAAATAAACTTCATAGATAAAAATGGTTATTTATAGGTTACCAGGGGCAGGTAAGGAAGGGGGAATTACAGCTTAATGAATGAGTAATTTGTGTTTAAGGTGAAGAAGTAGGGGTAGTGGATGTCAGCAATGGTAGTTCAATGTTATGAATATTATTGATACTACTGAATTAAACACCTGAAAGTGGTTTAAACGGAAAATTATGTGCTCTATATTTGTTATTGCAATAAAAAGTTTAAAAAAACAACATATGATTGATTATATTTTAAAAAATGTAAAATGTATTTACAGAAGAGGAATGAATTTCTGGAAGAAGGCTCTTTTTTTTTTAACATGGGCAGGCACCAGGAAATGAACCCGGGTCTTCGGCATGGCAGGTGGGAACTACCATGAGACACCATGGCCCACCCAAAAAGGCTCATATTAAGAGGCTCAGTCTCATTAAAAACAAATGTTCTTTGAACACAGTTGGACTAAATTAGGTCCAATAACAAAGGAATATCTGAAAAATACCTAAAAATATTTGGAAGTTAATCAACATGCTTGAAAATAACTCATGAATCAGCAAATAAAGTACAATTGAATTAGAAAATATTTTCAGCTGAATAAAAATGAAACACAACAAATCAAAATTTGCAAGATATTGTTTTAAATGATTTTATTATAAAAGAATGTTTAAAATAAATGATCTAATCTTCCACCTTAACATGTTCAAAAAAGGAGCAAATTAAATAAATATTAAGTAGAAGAAGGGATATAATAAAAACACTGAAGTAGAGATATCCAATGAAACTAGCATTCTAATACCAGAAAGGCTGAATAAGCTCCTACAATTTTGGATTTCCCAAAAATTACCACTTTTGTTGCTCAGATGTAGTCTCTCTCTAAGCTGATATGGCAAGTAAACTCACTGTCCTCCTTCACCTACATGGAACATGACTCCCAGGGGTCTAAATTCCGGAATGAGCCAGGTCCAACATCAAGGGATTCAGAAAGCCTTCTTGATCAAAATGGAGAACAGAGAAATGAAATAAAATAAAGTTTCAGTGGCTGAGAGATTTCAGAGTTGAGGGTTTATCCTGGAGGTTATTCTTACACATTATATAGATAAACCTTTTTAGCTTGCAGTATATTGGAGTGGCTGGAGGAAAGTACCTAGAACTGTTGAGCTGTGTTCTAGTAGCCTTGATTCTTGAAGATGATTATATAACAATATAGCTTTTAAAATGTGACTGTGTGAGTATAAAAACCTTGTGTATGATGCTCCTTTTGTCTAGGGTATGGACAGATGAGTAAAAAATATGGCTAAAAAGATAAACAAATAATGGGGGGACAAAGGTTAAAATAAATTGGATAGATAGAAATACTAGTGGTCAATGAGAGGGACGGGTAAGGGGTAGAGTATGTATGAGTTTTTCTTTATTCTTTTTATTTCCTTCTCTGGAGTGATGGAAATGTTCTAAAAAATGATCATGGTGATGAATACAAAACTATGTGATGATCTTGTGAGCCACTGGTTGTACATCATGCATGGAATATTTGTATGTTAATATTTATCAACACAAATATTAAAAAATAAAAATAAACAGAAATCCAATTTATAATGAGATTTTAAATTGACACCCCTCACCCTCAACAAGAACCAAATGAGAATATAGGATAATGAAATACACATTTATATTTGCATTTATCTATTTATGGATATAACCATAGATTAGTGATTGATATAAACAAATGTTTTTATAAACAAACACAGTGTAGAAACCTGAAAATAGAGAGTATATCTTGAAAATGAGTGTAGAGAAAAACTCTAAAGAAATTTATATATTGAAATAATACTGATCCTATTACTTGACTACAATAAAATAAAAACCAGAGAACAGTAACAAAAATAGAAACACAAAACCTATCTGTGCCGGTTTGAATCTGTGGTGGACCCCAGATAAGCCATGTCCTTTAATCCTCATTCAGTATTGCTGGCTGGGAGCTTTTTGATTGTTCCCATGGAGATGTGACTCACCCAATTGTGGGTATTAACTTTCGATTAGAGGGAGATGTGTCTCCATCCATTCCAGGTAGGTCTTGATTAGTTTAATGAGACCCACTGAAAGAGGAAACATTTTGGACATTAACGGAACCCTTTGAAAGAGGAAACAGTTTGCACAGAGTCTTTTTTTAGAGCAAGGAAGCAGAGCCCACGCAGCCAGAGACCTTTGGAGATGAACAAGGAAAACACCCCCAGGGGGGCTTCATGAAGCAAAGGACCCAGAGAGGAAGCTAACATATATCATCATGTTCACCATGTACCTTTCCAGTTGAGTGAGAAACCCTGAAATTTATCGGCCTTTCTTAAGTGAAGGCAACCTCTTGTTGGTGCCTAAATTTGAAAATTTTTATAGACTTGCTTTAATTGGGACATTTTCATGGCCTTAGAACTATAAACTTGCAACTTAATAAAATTCCCCTTTCTAAAAGTCATTCTATTTCTGGTATATCACTTTTCAGCCACTAGCAAACTAGAACACAATCCTAGTAGGAAATTTTGAAAATCACATCACATATTTAGAACATAATTATAATAATGGAATCTCTATGCATCAAAAAGTAATAGATGCAAGTGAAATCATTGCCCTCCCCACTATGTGGGGCATGACATCCAGGAGTGAAAGTCTCCCTAGTGGTATGGGAGATACTCCCAGGGATAAATTTAGCCCTGGCACCATGGGATTGACAATTTCACCCTTACCAAAAGAGGGAAAAGAAGTGTAACTAATAAAGTATCAGTGGCAGAGAGAGTTCAAATAGAGTTGAGCGGCTACTCTGGAGGTTGCTCATACACAAGCTTCAGTTAGATATAGCTACTTATCATAACCTGCTAACCCCCAACCAGGACCATTCCAGACAATCCTAAAGAACACCTAGGGCAATATGTAAGATTTCACAAGGGTTCCATGGACAGTGTAACTTTCCAGAAACCTACAACCTCCAGATGGGTTCCTGGACCAGATAAGTCCTGAAACCTAAAGGGCCCAGCCTCTCCAGAATATTAGATAGTTTCATCTCCCTACCCCATATTACTGACATCCCTTTCCAACATGAAAAATTTAGAATGGCCATAACCCAAACACCCCTAAAGAGAGGCATAGAAAGATCAAAGGTGACGGTGCCATTAGATAAGAAGATAGGATTTGACAAATGAATATGATTGTTGAATCATTAAATTGATAACTCTTTTAGTCTCCAGTATTGTCATGGTTAGGGACATGTGTCAACTTGGCCAAGTTGTGGTACCTGTTTGTCTGGTTGGGCAAGTGCTGGCCTGTCTGTTGCAATGAGGACATTTCATAGGATTAGGTCATGATCACATCAGCTGCATCCACAGCTGATTCCATTTGTAATCAGCCAAGGGGAGTGTCTTCTACAATTAGTGATGTTAAATTTAATCATGGGAAGCCTTTTAAGGAGGACTCAGAGGAGACAGGTCCCATTCCTGCTTCGGCTGGTGAGCCTCTCCTGTGGAGTTCATCCAGACCATCCATCGAAGTCAGCGGCTTCGCGGCCTGCCCTGTAGATTTTGGACTCTGTATTCCTGCAGTCATGTGAGACACTTTTATAAATTTTATATTTGCAAGTGTTCCCTGTTAATTCTGTTTCTCTAGAGAACCCTAACTAATACAAGTATCTTACAACAGCCTGAAGTAAAAACCTAAAATTGTGGAATTGTAACCCCATGTCAAACTCTGAAATATATTCTACAACTGATTGTGGTGCTGTGCTTTGAAATTTACTGTGTTTTTGCATATATGTTATTTTTTACAAAAAAAGGGGAAAAAAGTTGATTGTGATGATAAAAAAAATATTTATGCCTTCTAGCCTCCTATATTCTGGAGCAGCTAGAAGGAAAAATCTGAGAGGCTCATATGGTAGCCCATGACAAACTCTGGGATCTGTCCAGTAATTACTTGTTGAAGAGTGGTTTGAAAATTATTGCTTTTTTATTTCTTTGCTCTGTACATACATTATATTTTATAATAAGAAAGTTTAAAAAAATGATATTAGCTTCAAAAAAAAGTAATAGAAAAATTCTAAAATTGTGATTCAGGAAAAAAATTACAAGTCATAAAAAATTTAGATCAACTAAAGAAATGAAAATTTAAAATAAAATAAAGCACTCATTGAGCTTAAGATATAAAAAAAGAATGACAAAATAGAGAAAATATATTTAATATAAAATCTAGAAATCAGTTGATTTGATAAATAAACTTAAAAGAAATTCTTTGAAATGTCCATAAAATAAAGGGGTTAGCCAAATCAAGAAAAAGAATAGTCAATGAACACAAATTTAAAAAGAATGAGTTAATAAACTAAAATACAAACATACAAAGTTCATGAAAATATTTTTCCTTAACTCTATGCATTTCTCTTTGAAAATCTGGATGAATTAAATATTTCTTAGAAAGTTATAAATTACCAAAATTTACCTTGTAACAAATAAAGAGACATATTCTAAAGAACTTCACCCAAGAATAGCACTAAGCCTAGATCATTTCAAAGCTGATATTTTCCCAACTTTAAATAATATATACTTCTGGTATTATTCAAACCACTCAATATGAGAGTTAAAAATGAAATTTTGAAAATTTTTTTATCATAAAGAATAAAACTGATACTAAATCTTAGAGAAACAAAAGAACTCAAAAATATCCCTAATGACTCATCTCATTATTACATAATGTGCAAAATTTCTAAATAAAATCCTATTAAATAGAATGTATCTGTATATGAAAACAATAATACATTTCCATGAGGAATTTTAGGACCTAAAGGAAATCATGAGTTAATGGAAAGAAATATTTTATTCTTTGAAAAAATATGCATTAATATAAAGATTTTGATCCTCCACAAAATAATTATCAGTTCATCGTGCTGCAATCAAGACTTTGCAGGTCTTTTAATTTGATGAAATACATAATAATCAAATTCATCTGGAAAAACAAGTTTGAAAATATAGGAGAAAAATTCTGAAAAGTAAGAATAGTAAGGAAGGACAAACCCTGAAAAACATTAAAATACTTTTGTAAAGCTACATTAATTTGAACAGCCAGTCTGATACTGGCTGGGAAAAGGGGAGGGAGATCAATAAAACAAAAGTGAGAATCCAGACTCAAACATACAAGGAATTAAGTATATAATAAAGATGGCATTTCAAATCAGTAGGGGAAATATATTATCTCAATGCATACTTTAAGAACAACCACCTAATCATTTAGAAGAAAATTTAACCTGGACTTCTATGTTCAAATTTTATACAATATCCATTCCAAATGAACCAAACATTACTTGTAAAAATGGAAATCATTAAATGTAGAAAAGGATTCTGGGGTAATATTTAAAAATAAAAATTTTAAATAAAAATATTCAAATGGCATTCCTAAGCAAGTCATAATATACTAAATAAAAGTTGAAAACCTACTTTACAGGAAAAAGTTAAAAATAGAATTTGTTTTTTAGGAAAGGTTTCTTAATTTCCTTAAATTCCAATGATTGTTTAGGAAAAAAAAAACAAGTCAATTCTGTCATAGAATACGCAGATAAAACACATTAGTATAACATTTTGTGAAATAATGTGGCAAAACTTCATAATTTTAAATGCACATATCTTTGACCTAGCAATTAAAATTCTGAGATTTACCTTCAGGTGTAGTCTTATAAGTGGCAAAAATTATTAAAGTTGCAGTATTTTTAATAGAAATCATTTTTTATAAATAATTTTTAAAAATAATTTTTAATAAAAAATAATTGATACAATATAGCTCAATAAATAGGGATTAAATGACTTATGTGTGCCCACATTTTGGTTGATATTATCAAAAGAATAATTCAAGAACTTTGGATTTTTTTTAAATGTAGAAACTAAAGAGTTTTCTAAGGTTTTTGGAAACCTATCGATTGTCTCCATAAACACATAAAATAAGTCAATAAGTAATGCTTCTTTTGCTGGTTAATTTTATGTGTCAACTTAGCTAGGTTATTGTGTGTATTAGTTTGTTAAGCTGCCAGAATGCAGCATACCAGAAATGGAACAGCTTTCAAAAATGGATTTTAATAGTTACAAATTTTAAGTTCTAAGACCTTGAAAATATCCCAATTTAGGCATGAACAAGAGGTTCCTCCACTCAAGAAAGTCTGATGCATCTGGAACATCTCTGTCAGATGAGAAAGCATGTGGCTGGCCTCTGTTGGTCCGTTGCTCCTGGTCTCTGTTGCTTTCAGCCTCTGTTTCCTGTGGTTTCCTCTCTCAGCATCTGTGGGCCTTCTCTTAGCTCCTTTGAACACAATTTTGGGTTCTGGCTTGATTAACATCTCATCTGAAGGCACATGGCAATGTCTGCTGGGCTCTGCCTGTGTCTAGGCATCTGCTCTCTCTGTCAGCACTCTAAGAATCTCCAATAATATGTGTCTCTGTTAGCTCTGAAGCAACAGTTCCACAAACATCTGCATCAGCTCTGAAGTTTCTCCAAAACGTTTCCCCTTTTAAATGACTCGTAAACTAATCAAGACTCACCTTGAATGGGTCGAGTCACAACTCCATCTAATCAACAGGTGGTACCCATAATCATGCATGCCACATTTCCACTGAGATATTCTAATCAAAAGTATCTGCCCTACAGTAATGAATCAGGATTTAAAGAAACAGCTGCCTCCACAAGATTGGATCAGAATTAAAACATGGCTTTTCTGTGGTACATAATATTTTCAAACTAGCACATTGTGTCATTTAGTTTGTTCAAACACCAGCCTAGTTACTTCTGTGAAGGCGTTTCATTAACAGGATTAGCATCTGCAATCAGTTGACTTTAAATAAAGGAGACTACCCTCCATAATGTGGATAGACCTCGTCCAATCAAGTGGAGATCTTGAGAGCGAGAAAGGAGGGCTCCAAGGACCAGAAGGAATTTTGCCTCCATACTACACCTTCTACTCCTCCCTAGTTTCCAGTGACTGGTCTCCCCTACATATTCAGACTCAAAACTTCATTTTTGTTGGTTCTGTTTCTCTGGAGGACCCAGATTAATACATTCCTTAACCACTGACACATCTATTTACTAACCATGCAATACTTTGGCCAAAATTAAACCACAAGAATGAGCAATTATTTAAGTGGAATTGGTTTCATGAACTTATTCTATACAAAACATACTCTTTTTCATCTACCCTGATCAGGGTAAGGGCATTTTGGTTAATTAAATTTGTTTTGGTGTTCAGAAATTGTCTAAATACCTTACACACGGCACAGAATCTCTGACTTTTAAAATAGGAAATAATGATAATGTAAAAGGAAATTCCTCTCTGGGGAAAAATGCAGAGAATCCATGATTATAGGTCTTGGAGTGATTTGCATGAAAAATCCAAGCAACTTGGAGAGGTGGTTGTTTGATGGTGATATAGGAAACTGGCTTTGTATGATTAAGGGATTGACTATCTGGAAGAGCAAGGATGGATCCGCGAGGGTCTTGCCCAGAGACAGTAACTACTGCAATTATTTTAACAGAGAGAACTAAACATGAAGAATTGTTAAACAGGCATCAGAAAACTGAAAATGTACACATATAATAATAATTATAATAATAATACTAAGAAATCACCGAGGTAATTATTGAAGGAAACAGCTTTCTGGCAATTACTGGCACCTCAGAATTCAAAGCACAGATCTCATCGAGCTGGCAACCAGACATCTAAGACCAGGGCACTGGTCATCCGGTGCTAGTATTGTGGATGGGTCATGGTGAGGCTGGTTTTGGCAGGTGGAAAAACTGCAGTCTGCAATCAACTGCTGCTACTGGCACAAACTGTAGCTGCCAAGGTGAAGAAACACTGATGTGATGACACCAGCAGACAAAGAAAGGAAACAGGAAGGAACAAGTCCCTCCTCTCCCAACTCTGAACTTGCAGTTTCACTTTAGTGGCCCCTATTGGTGGAAGCAAAGAGTAAACTAGCTGGTAAAGGAAAAATGTGGTTTGCCGAGTCCCAGCTCTAAATCACAAAACAGAATATAAAAAGATGGGTTTAGAGACAAAAACTCAATAAGGAACATAATCCACCCATGTAACTATTTAGAAATAATAACTTAACCCCTTACACTCTGTCAAATATGGATTCAACAAAAAATTATACCCTTACACCAATCATTCTCACCCTTTTCCACAAAATAAGGAGACACAAAGCCCCAATAGTTTTTGAGTTGTGATAATTACTCCTCCTCAAATTCAATTACAGTTTAATCCTTGTATAAGAATATAAGAGGGAGGAGAAAGGGAAGATGAAATTAATGTGTAATTCCCCAGTGATTTGTAGTTTTCAATTTTCATATTTTTTATTGACTTCTAGTTTTATTTATTATAGGGGTCTGTGTAATCTCACTCTTGAAATGTTTTTTTGGTTGTGTGGGTGTGTCCTATTATACAGTAATTTAAACATATTTCTTGGATGTTAGAAAGAAGATATATTCTCTGTTTATAAGGTTCAATATTTTGTACATATGTAATATATGTATGAATGCTATATTCTAACACATATATGCACATACATAAAATATTAATATATAAGTGTATGTATGTGTTTGTATATATGTGTATGTTTATTTCTATTTATGATTATATACCTAAAAATATAAGTAGATAATCATATATGAGTGTGCATGCATTTAACTTAGATATACCCAATTATGCTATTTTGTTCCTTTAGATCTTCTTTTGTTTCTTGACTGGGCTGAGAGATGCAAGTTAAAATCTCCTACATACAATTGTCTAATTTCTGCTGTGTTTACCCTGCAGAGATAAGAAGAGTACCCACCCAAAATTTGCTTCAGCTGTCAAGACTGATGACACAACAGTAGCACCAAGAGGTGTTAAGGTATTTAGGGTATTTATGAGGCAAAAGTCCCAGAATTTATTTTATTCCAAAAGGAACAACCCTAGTTAAGGAATTGTAGTTGCTACCAGTTGCTGGACCAAATGATCAGACCGTTGACAATGGCCCAAGAGCCAGTAAAAATCTACAGGTGGTGCCAATTGTTGGCCAGGTATCCACTGCTAAGATGACTACCTAAAGTTCAGCCAATTGTGCTGACTCTTGGGTTCCATCTTTGATCAGGGACATCACATTAAGAAATAAAAATGGCATCTCTCTAGCAAGCTCGATCAAGTGTGAAGGTGGTGATATCAGCAATTTTGTCCATAAAGTGTACAATTTCTCTTTGCTATTATTTCAGTTGATCCCAAGAGGTCTTCCACATATCCAAGAGGTCCTGGGGAGAAGTGACATCCTCTAGTACCATGGCATTTTGCAAGGGACTGATGATAGGGTGGTCATCCTCTTCTGTAGGTGAGATATGACAGAGGACACAGATTTGACTCTATAGGAACTTTTTCATGTTAGCAAGGAGGTCTCAATGGCCATGCTGAGCTTGCGGGTGCTAAATTCATAGCCCAAAGTAAAATGGGCAGCTGGGTCAGGAGGATTATAGGCTCATAGCCTGTAAGAACTTCCCTTCACCCACGGCCAGCAACTGACACTCTAGCCGTATGTAGTGTGGGGAAGAGGATGGCACTTCGTACACCATAAATCCATGGACAACTTATAGCCATCATGGGTGGTATAGAGACTCCAGATGGCATGGGCTGAGGTAGTGAAAGCCCCTAAAATGAAGGATTCTCTAGGGAGCATGAATGAGAATTCTATTGTGTTGCAATTTGGACAGATTCTGAGATCTCTTATAATAGGGGTACCATTCAAAGTGGGCTGATTTGCAAGTAACAACATAAATGAGCTAAATAATATCTGTAAATTAGGAATATGTGGCCTCCAGATCTCAGAAAGGATCAAATAGGTTAGTTTGTTGAACAATATAGGTGGTGAGAGGGTCAACAGCTGTTTCTTGACAATGTCGCAGATGGAGTGGCCCTTTAATAAGCAAATACTTTGTAGAAACTTAATCAAAGTGGTGAGGCCTTGTACTTTATGTGGGACAATAGTCCATCCTTTTTACAAGATTCTTTGTATGTATTTCTATATCAAATTTACCTCCTCAGAGAAGGATTTCATCAATATAATACCATACCTGTGTTCCTGAAGAAAATTGGATTTGATTAAGATCTTCCCTGCAAAGACTGTATATCATGGTAAGGGTGTTGAGGCATACAAAAGGGTAGCTAAGTACATATAAATTGCATCCCTTATAATTTTAGTTTGCATAGTTAGACTGATGTCATGACACACACACCAAGAAGGGATGAAAATGTTTATTATTCACAAAATGAGGCTTTTTAGGGAGATCAGGGCAGGCTCCCAAGAAGGTTTGCATATGGCTTTAGAGAGAGCTGGGAAAAAAAGAGACAGGACTGGGTTTCCTTGAGATTATGGGATGGGGCTTGTGTGATGATTCACCTGGGAAGATCAGAACTTGCATGGTTTGAACACACTAGAGCCAAGGAAGAGGGTGCAAGGCTTTCTTATCAGCTTACCCAAATGTGAGTGAGAAGCTGAAAAGGGAGTGGATGGCTTGAAAGTTGTCAAGGTTCAATATCAAAAATGGAGTTAGACATTGTCTTTATCTATTGAGCCCAGTAATTGAGCCTCTTCAGTGAGAACTTCTATTGACTGTTTACTTTTACTTTCCCATGGTTATGGGCCACACGTCTTCATTTCCTTGTACATCTTGTCACTTTTCTGTTGTTAAAAAATGGGTATTTTAAACAATATAATGTGGCAGTTCTGGAAATTAGAACTCCTCTAGGGTGTGTTGTTTGCTGTTCATTTTTGTTGGTAGTGAGGTAGCGTATTTTTGTTTAGTGACTTTTCTGTACTTCTGCAATGTCTGTATTCTCTATCATGTGCAGTCATTGAAGTCTCTGCTCAGATAACCCGGCGGTTAGCTAATGTTTGGACAGAGATCTCCCTAAATGCCTTGCACCAATGAAGTCATATTTTCTTCCATATTTTCCATCCCTCTCTCTCTTTATATCATTATGGATTAAACTTAGCTTTATTTTCTTAAACAATTTTTTCAGCTGTGTCTACTCTGCTGTTAAGCCTATCCATTGTGTTCTCAATTTCTGAATTTGTATCTTTAAGTTCTAGAATTTTGATGTTTCCTATTCATGTTTTGTCTTTTTACTTTGTAGACTATTTTCCTGTTCATTTTCTCAATCTTGTTTTTTACCATCTCTTAGCCCTGGGAGGCTAGAAAAACTGTTCAGTCTTCTGGTTTTCAACTACTTGTCCTACAGTTTACAAACATCACCAGTAAAATAGGGACACAAGTACAACATTGAAATTGCAGATTTCTATCTCCTCTGGATCTCAACTAAATTACTAATGTTTCTCAGAAGTCATAAATTTAAATATCCAATAATAATTTTCCTCTCAAAATCTATCCTAAGGAAATAAACTGAATATGGAGAGATATACACAAAGATGTTCAAAGCAGAATTTGAAATAGAAAATTTGGGGAGGAAACCTAAGAGTTCAACAATTAAGGAAATGTGCATCAGTTTATGGGATGTCATTATTGGTTATATTTTCAAATAATTTTTATAACATTAGAAAGTTTAAAATTTAATATTAAATTAAACTGCAGGATAAATATGGCTTACTCATAGTTACTATTAAATTACTAATTTAGTTAATTATCAATCTATAATATATTACAAATCAGAAGGAAGAAAAATCCCTCAAAAGATAAATAACAGAGCTTTATATTTTCCTAAAATTTCTGCACTAAAAATTTAATAAGAAAACAAATAATATTTTTAAATAAAAAAATAAATTTTGGCTTAAGGAATACAATGACTTTGTTCATTTATCTTTGTAGCTGAGAAGAAAACAATTAATTCCATTATCCCTCTTGTGAGCACAGTCAGGATGTTCTTTTTTGCCCTGTACTCTCACCTGTGCTTTCAACATATTTGTTTTCATGGCTGTCATACTGTCACAACATTTTAGAGGGGCTCTGATACATTTTATATCTTTTCATATCTCTGAGCACCAACATAGGGATGAATCCATGATGAATATTTAAGCTCTTGGAAAGGCTACAAGCACCTCACCTTCTGGGTCGTAACAACTGACAGCCTGGTACAGAATTCTAATGAAACTGACAACAATTGTCTGGAGTACTCTCAATGTAGACTTAGTCTTCTGACATCATTTATAGGTATCAATGATTTCTGAATATGAGCTCTTTCCATAACTAAAATGAATTGCTGGATAATGAGATAATAATTGAGATAAACTCTTTTTAAAATTTATATCTGGCTAACATCTATGAATACAGTTATCATTCACCTGTATGATGTTGTGGTATTTTGGCAAGGTATTATTCTTTCTTCTAGAAGCAATTTTCTTTGTTTATTTATATTGATATAAGGTTACTGCTTGTTGGCAAGCCAAATAATTAATCCTTCATGAGTAGATATGGTTTAATTTAAACATGTTAGTCTTTTACATTTTTTGAGTGTGCAATGAGACATCACCTAACAGATAATTAGTTTTAACAGTCCCATGTTATATCTCACAAATGATGGGAAAGCATTGATTCAGGTATCAGCCAGAAAATATAATCTTTCATAGGCTGCCTGGCAAGTCAATGGACATTTTGTGAAATAAGATGGTATAACAGGAACAACAGGATTGATCGATCGATCTATCTATCTATCTACACACAAACGTGTGTGTGTACGTGTGTGTAATTTTAAGGAATTGGCTCACTCAATTATGGAGGTTGCCAAGTCCAAAATCCATTGTGGAGGCCAGCAATCTGGAAACTCAAAGAGGAGCTGACATTGTAGTATTAAGGAAGCATTTCTTTTTCCTCTGTAAACCTTAGTTCCTTGCTCTTAAGGACTTCAACTGACAGGTAAGGCCCACCCACATAATCAAGGGTAATTTTCTTCACTTACTGTCAACTGACTGTAAATAGTAATCACAACTACAAAATATATTCAGAGCAATATTTAGGCTAGCTGTTTGACCAAACAGCTGGACACCACAGCCTAACCATTTTGACACATAAAATTAACCATCACAGATGGCATGGCTATGGTTGGACAAAGGAGACCCTAAATTGGTACAGCAAATTTAAGAGCTAGAGATCAAGACTCGGGAAGACATTGTAACAGGAACTTGGATTCTTTAGTTTTGAGATAAATGAACTATTTAATAAGCAAGGCTAGATGAGAAACAAATTGTATATTAGGAAAAATATTTCTTTGGTGAATTGCATTTTGTTTTCCTTTGGGAAGAAACTTCAGAACAGTGGGTCATATCATGTTGCAGAAGGTAAGTTTTCAAGGTAAAGTCTTGTTGAAGAGGTGAGCTCAAGAGCGGTTAAAGCAAACTCTGACTCCAGAGAGGCAAATCTACAAAGTGTAGATGACATTTGGAGATTCTAAGTTTGGGCACTGTTAGAAAGTTAGCAAATTATGAATAGGTTCTTAGAGACTTGAACAAGTCATGAAAGTACTCCAACTAGAGTGAAATGAAGCATTGGATACAATAATTTGATGAAGGCTTGGGAATAGCTAAATTTTGTCAGAACTGTGTTCAAAGCTGAGTCTAACCATAAGAAAAACAGTAATGTACTAGTTCGTGTAAAATATACTGCGTTGTGACAATAGAGGTAGGATTTTAATCTGACAGTACCATTAATTCAGCAGGGAGAAGGAGTCAAAAGGGGAAGGTAGATGCCCATATAACCAGAAGTTATATAGACATCTAGGGCTCATATATGTATGACACAAAGTTATCTGGTCTGTTGGCATAAGACCCAATTCCAGGACATGTTAGGAAAAAACAGTATTCTGTATTTGGAAGAGAAGAAGAAAAGATGACATTAGAAAACATATAAGCAATTACTCTTTTCTTTTTTTATCAACTCACTGAACAGCCTATAGAAAATAAGGCTAGAAATACTTTGAAAAGGGGATTAAATGATGTAAGAGAACAAGCAGTTACTTCTAGGGAGAGACACAGGAAAAATATGGGAAATTACTAGGTCCTTACTTCAGTATTTCTTTCTCTTAAATACATTAGAGATGTATTACCTTGTTCTCTTACATGAAGTTAGCCTGATGGAGATAAAAATTATGAGTTGTGTTCTAAGAGGGTGTTCTAATTTGCTAGCTGCTGAATGCAATATACCAGAAATGGAATAGGTTTAAAAAAGGGGAATTTAATAGGTTGCTAGTTTACAGTTCTAAGGCTGGAAAATGTCCCAGTTAAAGCAAGTCTATAGAAATGTCCATTCTAAAGCATCCATGGAAAGATACCTTGATTCAAGAAGGCCAATGAAGTTAGGGTTTCTCTCTCAAGTGGAAGGGCACATGGCAAACACAGAGTTTCTCTCTCATCTGGAAAGGTACATGGTGAACACAGTCAGGTTCCTCTCTCATCCGGAAAGGCTCATGGCAAACACAGCATCATCTGCTACCTTCTTCTCCTGCCTTCCTGTTTCATGAAGCTCCCTGGGAGGCATTTCCCTTCTTCATCTCCAAAGGTCGCTGGCTGGTGGACTCTGCTTCTCATGGCTATGTCATTCTGCTCTGCTCTCTCTGAATCTCTTATTCTCCAAAATGCTTCCTCTTTTATAGGGCTCCAGTAAACCAATCAAGACCCACCCAAATGGGGGGAAACATTTCATCATCTAATCCATCTTAACAACCACTCTTGATTAAATCACATATCCAGGGGCATGATCTGATTACAGTTTCAAACATACAGTATTGAATAGGGATTATTCTGCCTTTACGAAATAGGATTTTGATTAAAACATGGCTTTCCTAGGATCCATACATGCTTTCAAACCAGCACAGAGGGGATAAGAAAAGTCCCTATGACAAAAATGAAGGTTTGACCCTTAGTTATATATTCAAAGATGTTCCTATCAAAAGCTTTCAAATTATTCCAAATTTTGATACATGCCCTGCATTGGTAGAACCTCCAGATAGCATATGTGATGCTGAGCAGGGAGGGGGCCACATACACAAACTAGATTAATTTATCCTTCAAATACTCCCATTCACTGATGAGTGCTGTCTCCCCCATTGCTAGAATTCATGGGGTCCAGGAATCAATGGATAAGAGCAGGAGTAGTTTCTCTCATCAGTACCCCTAAAAACCACTCATAGACCTTTTGTTTCCTCTCCTTAGAACTTTGAACTCTTCTGATTTCAAAGTCTTGGCTCTCAGAAGGATAATATTCCTCCCAGGGGACACAAGAATGCTTTTATCAAGTTGGAAATTGGGACTGTTTCTGGTCATTTAGATTTCACACACAACTGATCCCATAAAAGGGATTATGTTACAGGCTAGGGTAATCGACCGTGATCACTAGGGAAACTGGGTTGCTACTATATAATGGGGGCAAAAGGACTATGTATTGAACCCAAAGTTTTCTTTGGGGTACCTCATAGTAAAGATTAACAGAAAGCTAAAACTTTCCCCCACCCCAGAAAAAGCATGCCCAGAAATGAAATCTGGGTACCTAATCAGATAAAGAATGTCAATTAGCTGAGATCCCTGGATAAGAAAAGAAAACAGGAAATGGTAGAGGAAGAAGAAAGTTATGAGCATCAACTAGGACCATATGATCAGATACCAAAATGAGACGGTAGCAGCAATGCAAATTTTATTCTTTGCTTGTTATACATGTATGCATACAAATGCACACACATACATTATTAATGATTGCCTGACTTTCCGAAGAACTAATGTACATTTCCCCTATATTTGAACACTTATGTTTTCTTTTATTGTTCCCTATTATCATAAATGTTTCTGTGTTTAACAGGTTTGCATATAAATCTTTCCATATTCATAATTAATTCCATAGGATACCTGCCAAAAAGCATTATTATGGGTACAAAAAATGTATAACCTCATTAAATATTTTATTTTTTTCCTTAAATCCTATAGGAATTCACATAGCCCCAGAAGTACTTATTTCACCCAATCCTTGTCAACATTATCTTTTGTCGAAAAATCTATATTGATTTCATAAGCAAAAGCATGTATTTTACTGTGTATTAATCAATAAGTTTAATTAGATGGTCATAAACATAAACATAAACATAAACATGTTAATTAGATGGTCATAAACATAAGGTCACTGACCTTCTGTTTACAACTTTTGTTCAACTTTTGTTCAACTTTTATTGATGGTTTTAATGTTTACTTAGCAACTGCTGAAATAGCTTTTTATATTATTGCTATAAAGCCTTTAGTATTAAAGTTCATTACATGTAGTTTTGCAGGTTATTATTTGACTTCTGTTTTCTATTTTTCAATTTATAATTATTAAATTTTAAGCAATTAAATTTATATATCTTTCCTTTTGAAATTTACTTTCTTCTCATTATAGTACTATTAGCCTGATCCTTTCAACAACTAGGGAAAAGAAAACCAATCTCTCTCATGGTACTTATCAGATTCTACCCATATTCTACCCTTATACTTACCTGAACTTCCCTACTAACCTGAAAGCCCTTTAAATTTGAGCCTATGCATTATTCATTTCTAAATACTCCCAAATATAGAGAAAGCTCAATAAATATTTTTAATGAAAAAATATGAATTCATAAACAAGTACTTTATCAGCTTTACAAAGGCATTTCAAAAGCGGTCAAGGCACAGTACATTTATTAATGCTAATATATTCTTTCTTGCTTTCCCACATTTGGATTATAAAATTCTAATTCTGCTACATATCAATTGAAAACATAATTTACAGCTAAGAACTGACATCATATCTGTATCAAAAATAAATTTAATCAACAGAAAAGTTTCTTATACAAAACACCTTCTCTAATTTATTAATTCATCATCTCATGAATTTATCTCTTACATATTTTTATGATATGCAAAATACCTAGCAAGCATTTCATAAGGAAATTCATTCTGTTTGCTTAAAGTATAGGTAAAATATTCCACAAAATAAACTAAGGAAATACTAAAACCACAAATCAATAGGCATTATCTCAAGAAGCAGCAAGTTACTGCTGTTCCCTTTCTCTTCTGAATATTTGTTATTCACAGCCATTCAGAAGAAAATGAATCCTAAACTAAAATTAATGCACTGAATTCAAAACAGCATTGGATAGGAGAGAACTGTGAGGGAAGATGGTTGAGTAAGGAGCTACAGGACTCACTCACTCCTCCTCCCAAAACAGCTAGTAAACAGACAGGAACTATCTGAAACAACTGTTCTAGGGCTCTAGAGGCCAGGAGAACACTTTAAAGCATCCAGGGGGGAGCAGAAAGAAAAGACTGAAAAACTGCAGTAAAAAAATTTTGAGTAATTCGCTTTGTGGCAACAGCTAGTACCCATACCTTAGTCCCGAAGTAAACTACTTCAGGTCCAGTCCCTGTCTGGCTACTGGAGACAGAAGGGCACATGGAAGCCCTCCTCCCCAAGAACAGGGAGGGGCACAGATGATTACTGAGCATGGCTTTTAATTAGCAAATTTAGATTGTTGGACCATGGCTCTGAACCATGTTTGTAGCCCACCCCAGACAGGAAACATTGTGGTCAATGTTTCAACTCTGCCCCTAACAGGGGCAGAGCCAAAGGATATTAAAAGACACTGTGCCTACTTGGGGCTGCAGCAAACAGTTTGCAAAAGTTGCATCTAGTAGGCAGGCCAGGAAAGTGCAGCTTCAGAGAGCCAATAAAAAGGCTTTTTGGTGCCCTTCTTGACCTCTTCCCCAAGTCCCTGCCTATATGGATCTCTGTTTCTGTTTTGGCTAGGAAATACAGACTTAGAAATTCCTATCTGGCAGAATGAGGGTCCTCCTAGAATTTGCCTTCACAGGCAAAAGCAGATATAGAAAACAAGAGGAGAGTATTAAACAAACAAACAAACAAAAAACTACAGAGGTAAAACAACAACAACAAAACAGATAAAAATTCTTGGTGCAGGAAAAGAGGAAAGGAAGCTTTCTCCTAAGGATGAAACAATTGCATAAACAAAACAATCTTAAATATTGTACCACATACCTACGGTAAGAATCAAATATAGACAAGTTCAATAAATATGATCAGCTAAAACAGCAACTCCAGCTAAAACAGGCAACTCCAAAGGCCTAGAATAATATACATGTCACAGCCATCCAAGAAAGAGAAGAGAAGGGAAAAGTTCAGAAAGAACATTTGAGGAAACAGTAGCTGAAAATTTCCCAACTCTTATGAAAAACACATTTCCAAGCAGCACATTGTACTACAAACAAAATAAGTCCTAACAGACCTACTCTGAGACATACCCTAATGAGAATGTTCAAATGTCAAAGATAATGAGAAAATCCTTGAAAACAAGAGAAAAGTGGTTTGTCACATAAAATGAAACAGCATTAAGATTAAGTGCCTATTTCTCATCAGAAAACATGGTGGCGAGAAGGCAGTGATATGGTATGTCAGGGTATGGAAAAAGAAAAACTGCACCCAAGAATTATATATTGGAAAAACCATCCTTCAAAAATGAGGGGAATTAGTTTCCTAGTGCCTGCCCATGAAAAAAAAAAAAAAAGAGGGGGAGTTTAAAATATTCACAGATTAACAGGCAATGAGAGAGTTTGTGAACAAGAGACCTGCTCTATAAGAAACACTAAAGGGAGTACTATAGGCTGATATGAAAAGACAGGAGAGAGAGGTTTTGAAGAGAGTGTAGAACTGAAGATTATTTGTAAGAGCAACTAAAATGATAAAAAGAGAGAAAAAAATACGATATGACATATAAAATCCAAACAACAAAATGGTTGAAGAAAGTACTGCCTTTACAGTAATAACATTGAATGTTAATGGATTAAACTTTCCAATCAAAAGACATAGACTGGCAGAATGGATTAAGAAAACAGGATCCATCTATACTCTGTCTACAAGAGACTCATTTTAAACTGAAGGACAAAAATCAGTTGAAAGTGAAAGTTTGGAAAAAATTATTCCAGACAAACAGCAACCAGAAAAGATCTGTGGGAGCTATGGTAATCATATTGGATAAGATAGACTTTAAATGCAAAACTGTTAGAAAAGACATGAAGGACATAATATATTAATAAATATTTATGCACCTAAGCAGGGGTACACAAAATACATGAGGGAAATGTTGGCAAAGCTGGAGAAATAGACATCTCATCAATAATACTTAGACACTTCAATACACCACTCTCGTTAATACATGAACATCCAGACAGAAGACCAATAAGGAAACAGAGAACTTGAATAATATGATAAATGAACTAGACCTAATAGACATATGCATAACACTGCACTCAAAAGCAGCAGGATATACATCCTCCTCAAGTGCTCATGTATCATTCTCCAGGAAAGACCATATGTTGATCATAAAACAAGTCTTAATAGATTTTTAAAAATTGAAATTATACAAAACACTTTCTCTGATTAAAATGTAATGAAGCTGGAAATCTATAACAAGCAGAGAACTGGGAAATTCACAAATATATGGATGTTAAACATTTTTAAATAATCAGTGGATCCAAGAAGAAATTGGAAGAGAAATAAGTAAATATCTTGAGGTGAACGAAAATGAGAATATAACATATCAAAACTTTTATGGGATGCAGCAAAGGCAATGCTGAGAGGGAAATTTACAGTCCTAAATGCCTACATTAAAAAAGAATTTCTGATTTTATTTATTTGTATCATCTGCTTTTTATCTTTATCAGTCTAGCTAATGGTTTGTAAATTTTATTGATCTTCTCAAAGAACCAACTTTTTTTGTTGTTTATTTATTGTTTTTTTTATTATCAGTGTAATTTAATTCTTCTCTAATCTTTTTTATTTATTTCCTTCTGCTTGCTTTGAGTTTAGTTTTCTATTATTTTTCTAGTTCCACCAGGTACACAGTTAGGTCTTTGATTTTAGCTGTTAATTCTTTTTTTTTTTTAACTTTTTTTATTAATTAAAAAAAATTAACAAACAAAACATTTAAATATCATTCCATTTTAATATTAAAAAAATATTAAGAATTACTGATTTTATATGTAGAATATATAAAAAGTGGTATCACTTTGTTGTTCAAGATGTAGTGGAGAGGCTGGAGGGAACTGCCTGTAAATGTAGTGCTGTGTTCCAGTAGCCATGTTTCTTGATGATGATTGAACAATGATATAGCTTTCACAATGAGACTCTGTGAGTGTGAAAACCTTATGTCTGATGCTCCTTCTAGCTACTATATCAACAGAAGAGTAGAACATATGGAATAAAAATAAATAATAAGGGGAACAAATGTTAAAATAAATTCAGTTTGAAATAGTGGTAAATGAAAGCGAGGGGTAAGGAGTATGGTATGCATAGTTTTTTTTTTCTCTATTATCATTTTATTTCTTTTTCTGTTGTCTTTTTATTTCTTTTTGTAAATCGATGCAAATGTACTAAGAAATGATGAATATGCAACTATGTGATGATATTAAGAATTACTGATTGTATATGTATAATGGAATGATATTTAAATGTTTTGTTTGTTATTTTTTTAATTAATAAAAAAAAGTTAAAAAAAAAAAAAGAATTAACAGCTAAAATCAAAGACCTAACTGTGTACCTGGTGGAACTAGAAAAATAATAGAAAACTAAACTCAAAGCAAGCAGAAGGCAATAAATAAAAAAGATTAGAGAAGAATTAAATTACATTGATAATAAAAAAAAACAATAAAAAAATAAACAAAAAAAGTTGGTTCTTTGAGAAGATCAATAAAATTTACAAACCATTAGCTAGACTGATAAAGATAAAAAGCAGATGATACAAATAAATAAAATCAGAAATGAGAAGGGAGACCTCACTACTCACTCCACAGAAACGAAAAGGATCCATAGGAGGATATTATGAATAAGTGGTATGCTAATAAATTAGACAACATAAATGAAATGGACAAATTCCTATGAGCACAGGGACAATCTGCACTCACTCTTAGAAAAAAATAAAATAAAATAGAAGGACTCTATACACCAATAAAAAGGAAGGGGATTGAATCAGCCATCAAAAATCTCCCAAGAAGAAAAGCCCAGGACCAGATAGCTTCACAGGTGAATTCTACCAATCATTCAAAAAAAAATTAATACCAGCTCTCCCAAAAAACTGAACAGGATGTGGCACTACCTAAACCATTCTAAGAAGCCAACATCCCCCTAATATCAAAGCCAGATAAAAAAATGACAAGAAAAGAAAATTACAGACTAAATTTCTCTTACGAATACAGATGCAAAAATCCTCAAGAAAATAATTGCAAATATAATCCAACGCACATTAGTGTAATTATACACCAGGATCAAGTGGGGTTTATTCCATGTATGTAAGGGTGATTCAATGCAAGAAAATTAGTTAATATAATATACCACATTCACAAATCAAAGGGAAAAACCACATGGTCGTAGTGATTGACACAAAAAGGCATTTGACAAAATCTAGCATCCTTATTTGATAAAAACATCAAAAGTTAGGAATAGAAAGACACTTTCTCAACATGATAAAGGGCATAAAAGAAAAGCCCACAGCTATTGTACTCACCATGAAAGAATGAAAGCTTTCCCTCTAAGTTCTAAAAAAAGAGAAGGATGCCCACCATCACTACTGTTATTCCACATTATGCTAGAAATTCTAGCTAAGGCAGTTAGGCAAGGAAAAGAAATAAAAGGCATACAAATTGGAAGGGAAGAGGTAAAACTTTCACTATTTACAAATGACATACCTCCCAAAAAACCTTCAACAAAGCTACTGGAGTGCATAAATGAGCTCATCAAAGTGGTATGATACCAGATCGAGGTGCAAAAATCGACACTAGTAAGGAACAATGTGAGGAAGAAAGCAAGAAATAAATTCCATTTACAATAGCAACTAAAAGAATCAATACCTGGAATAAATCCAGCCAAGGATGTAAAGGACTTGAACACAGAAAACTATAATAATTGATAAAAGTAATCAAAGGAGACTTAATAAATGGATGAACATTCTGTATTCATGGATTGGAAGACTAAATATTGTTAAGATGTCAATTCTACCCAAATTGCTTTACAGGTTCATTGGAATACCAATCAAAATCCCACCAGCCTGGGCGGGCCGCGGTGGCTCAGCGGGCAAAGTGCTTGCCTGCTATGCCGGAGGACCTCGGTTCGATTCCCGGCCCCAGCCCATGTAACAAAAACGGAGAAACAGAATACAATAAAACAAGAAAATGTTTAAAAATGTTTCCCTTTCTTCCTTCCTTCCTTCCTTCTATCCTTCCTTCCTTCTCTCTGTCTTTCCTTTAAAAAAAAAAAAAAAAAAAAAAAAAATCCCACTAGCCTATTTTGCAGAAATGGAAAAGTCAATTATCAAATTTATTTAGAAGGGTATTAGTCAAATAGCCAAAAACATCTTGAAAAGGAAGAACAAAGTTGGAGAATTTTTACTATCTGACTTTAAAGCATATTACAAAGCTACAGTCATCAAAATAACACGGTGCTGACATAAAGATAGATATAATGATGAACAGAATCAAATTGAGAGCTCAGGAATAGACCCTCGCATCTTTGGTCAATTGATTTTTGACAAATAGCCAAATCCACTCAACTGGGACAGAACAGTGTCTTTAATAAATGGTAGTAGGAAAGCTGGATATCTATATTTTAAAGAATGAAGTAGGACCCAAATATCACATCTTATACAAAAATTAAAGCAAAATGGATCAAATACCTAAATAAAAAAAAACAGGACCATAAAACTCATACAAGAAAATAGAGGGAAGTATCTTCAAGATGTTGTGGTAGGCAACAATTTTGGACTTTACATCCAAAGCGTAAGCAACAAAAGAAAATATTTATAAATGAAACCTCCTCAAACTTAAAACTTTTGCCTTCAAAAGACTTTTTCAATAAAGTGAGAAGGCAAACTGCTCAATGGGACAAAATATTTGGAAGTCACTTATCCAATAGTGGCATAATATCCAGATCACATAAAGAAATCCTATAACTCAACAATAAAAAGACAAATAACCCAATTTAAAAATGGGTAAAAGATTTGAATAGACATTTTTCCATAGAGGAAATACAAATGGCTAAAAAGCACATGAAAATACGCTCAGCGTCACTAGCTATTAGAGAAATGTAAATCAAGTCACAATGAGATATTTCACACCTACTAGAATGGCCACTATTAAATAAACAGAAAACTACAAGTATTTGAGGGGATGTAGAGAAAGGAAAATACATTCACTGTCGGTGTGAATATAAAATGGTACAGCTGCTGTGGAAAAAAGCTGGCAGTTTCTCAGGAAGTTAAGTATAGAATTGCCATATGATCCAGCAATCTCATTACCATGTAGGTACCCAGAAGATATAAAAGTATGGACATGGACAGACATTTCCACACTTATGTTCATGGCAGCATTTCATTCCCAAAAGTCTATCAACTGATGAAGGGATAAACAAAATATAGTATATACTATAGATGGAATATTATTCAGCTATAAGGAGAAATGAAGTCCTCAAACAAGTGACAACATGGATAAACCTTGAGGACATTATATTGAGTGAAATAAACCAGGCTCAAAGAGACAAATGTTGTATGATTTCACTCATATGAAATGTTCATAATAAGCAAACTCATAAAATTATATCTAAAATATATAAAATTATTATACTTAAAAGTAATGTTTTACATGGCTTTTCTAGGGGACATACATCCTTTCAAACCACCACACTACTATCGTCTGTTCCACTTACATGAAATGTCTAGGTTAGACACATCTTTAGACACTGAAAACAGTGGTTGTCTAGGGCTCAGGGTGGGAACAGGGAATAACTGCAAACCAGCACAGGTGAACTTTTTAGGGTGATGGAAATATTCTATAACTGGATTGTGGTGACCATTGTCCAACTCTGTATTTACTAAAGGTGTTGAATTTCTCATAATGAATGAATTTTCTGGTTGTAAGTTATGCCTCAATAAAGCTCTTAAGAAAAAAAAAAGTAATGTTTTAGTATTCTTTCATCCATTATAACAAAAATACCACACCAATGCTAAGGGTCAATAATAGGAGGGTTAAGGGTTAAAGGAATATGTTTGTTTGGTTTTGTTTTTTTTTTTTCAGAGCTTTGAAAATGTTCTAAAATGTACTGTGGTGATGAATGCACAACTCTGATTATACTAAGAGCCACTGATCATACACATTGGATGGATTATATGGTAAATATTTATCAATAAAATTGCTTTAAATAATAAAGAATATAGGATGCACTGCTCGAAACAGAATTAAGATTACGGCCGTTATTCAATTATATTATATCATTTGCCTTTCAAGAACAAAACAAAATTAAAAGAGTCAAATTTCCTGCAATGCCAAAAAAAATTTTAAAAAAGGAAAATCTAACTTTCATTAAACACAATGACTGCTGTCTTCATACTCTCATTTTTGGTCTTTTTGGGAGTTGCTTCAAAGTCACTATTGTATGAATTCCTTCATTCCAACATTATGGCCCTTAACACTATTCTCAAAGGGCTCACATTTTAGGGGAAATAATATTGTTGGTGTGGGTACTTAGCTGTAACAGGCATCAACTTGGGAATCAACTGCCCCAGTGTTTTATATCAAGAAAGGCTGATTCCTGGGAAAGGATTCCTGTGAGAGTGTTGCCACTTCCACCAGCAAAAAGGTTTCAGACAGATTTGGAAGTTCAAATGTCAAACTTTCTCTATGTATTTCCATTTATCCCCACCATTAGATTCAGAGCCCCATTCTTCCCAACCAATGCCCTACCTCAGCAGATATTTAAAATAAATCAGGCCTTATCTGATCCTCCTCATGTCTGACCTGTTTATTTTAAGGTTACCACAGCTGTTTTATTTTATTCTCCAGGTGTATCCTGAAATGAAAGTTTAAGACTCAAGTCATCCTTTTCTTTCTGTGGTTCTCCAATGCTGTCAAAAGCAGCATTCCATAACTGTTGCATTTACCATATGATTTCCCAGTTCTTTGTCCCCCACTCACTATCCATGGACCCTTCAGCTTGATAAGTTCCTCCTCAGAAAGGAAAGCTTGTACACATTCTCTCCAGGTTTTGTCAAGAATTCCATACAGTTTATTCATAGGGGCTCCCTTCTCTGTTCCAGAAACATTTGTTCAAGGAAAAGAACAGTAAAATCCATTTGTGCTCTCTTTCTTTATTAACAATTGCCATTATCCACCCCCCCCAAAAGACGCATGTTCCTTGTTAACATTTCTAGATGAATACCGACAAAGAAGAATTCTTTCGATAGAAAGGGTCTTATACTGGCTCTTATCTTCTCAACATAACAAAAATATTGTAAGAAGATATCATGATTTATTTTGTCCCTCTGCCAGCCATGAAGTTTACATTTCTAGACAAACTACCTGTACAGAGCTTCATCTAGAAAACTTTCTACATGCAGAGATACAACAAATGCAGCACTCACACAGTGGAGATATCCAAGTGATCTGCAAGAATCTACTTTCATGTTCCAAAAATCATGTATCAGTAGGAAAATATAAAATACAAACTATGAGACATGAAGTTAAAGAAACATTTCATATTGTAAAAGAGAAATGGACTGGCTCTGTGAGAAATGATCTTAGATCAATTTGAAAGAAGATATAAAAATATATTTTAAGTGTTATTGCTTTCAAGAATATCTAATCTCCCAGATAAAATGCCATGCTTTAATCCTTTTCTGATAAAAACACTTCAAAAGGTAGGAATCAAAGTAAACTTCCTCCGTATGATAAAGGGCATATATGAAAAGCCCACAGCTAGCATTAAACTCAAGCACGAGGAACTGAAAGCCTTTCCTCTGAGATCAGGAATGAAACCAGGATGCCCACTGTCACTACTATTATTCAACATTGTGCTAGAAGTTCTAGCTAGAGGAATTAGGCAAGAAAAAGAAATAAAAGGCATTCAAATCATAAAGGAAGTAACAAAGATTTCATTATTTGCAGATGACATGATCCTATACTTGGAAAATCCTAAGAAACCTATGAAAAAGTGACATGAGCTAATAAACAAATTCAGCAAACTGGAAGGATACAAGCTTAATAATATCAACTGAAAGAATCAAGTATCTAGGAATAAACTTAACCAGGAATGTAAAGGACCTATATAGAGAAAACTTCAAAACATTGCTAAAAGAAATCAAAGAAGATCTATATAGGAACACTTTCTATCTGTGTTCATAGATAGAAAGGTTAGTTATCATTAAAGATGTCAATTCTATCCATATTGATCTACAAATTCAAGGAAATACCAATCAAAATTCCAACAACCTACTTTGAAGACTTGGAAAAGATCATTATCAAACTTATTTGGAAAGGAAAGAGGCAACGAATACCCAAAAACATCCTAAAAAAAGAAGAATGAAGTGGGAGGACTTACACTCCCTGATTTTAAAGCTTATGATAAAGCCACAGTGGTCAAAACAGAATGGTTCTGGCACAAAGATAGACATATTGATCAATGGAATCAAATTGAGAGTTCAGAAATAGACCTTCAGATCTATGATCAATTGATCTTTGATAAGGCCCCCAAATCCATTGAGACAGAACAGTCTTTTCAATAAATCAGGCAGGGAGAACTGGATATTCATGTCCAAAGAAATGAAAGAGGATCCCTAACTCAGACCCAATATAAAACTTAACTCAAAGTGAATAAGAAACCTAAATATAAGAGCTAGTATCATAAAATTTCTAGAAGAAAATATAGAATATATATTATATATATAAATATATATAGAATATAAATATAGAAATATAGAAAATATAGAATAAATATAAAATTTCTAGAAGAAACATCTTCAATACCTACTAAAAGGAGGTAGCTTCTTAGATCTTACACCTAAAGCATAAACAACAAAAGAAAAAAACAGATAAACTAGAACTCCTCAAAATCAAATGCTTCTGAGCCTCAAAGGACTTTTTCAAAAAGGTAAAGAGGCAGCCAACCCAATGAGAGAAAATATTTGGAAACCATATATCTGATAAGGGTTTGATATCCAGTATATACAAAGAAATCATACAACTCAACAACAAAAGAACAAACAACCCAATTATAAAATGGGCAAAAGATATGAATACACATTTTTCCAAAGAGGAAATACAAATGGCTAAAAAGCACATGAAAAGATAGATACTCATCTTTATTAGCTCTATGGGAAATACAAATCAAAGCCACAGTGAGATATTATTTCACACCCACAAGAATGTCTGCCATAAAACAAACAGGAAACTACAAGTGTTGAAGAGGATGTGGAGAAATTGGAATACTTATTCACTGCTATGGGGGAATGCATAATGGTATTGCCAATGTGGAAGACCATGTGGTGGTTCCTCAGAAAACTAAATATCGAGTTGCCCTATGACCCAGCAATACCACTATTTGGTATGTACCCAGAGGAGGTGAAAGCAGTGTCACGAACAAACATTTACACACCAATGTTCAGAGTAGCATTATTCACAATTGCCAAAAGATGGAAACAATCCAAGCATCCATCAACAGATGAATGGATAAATAAGATGTGGTATACACATACAATGAAATATTATTCATCAATAAAAAGAAATGTATGACAACATGGATGAAAGTTGAGGACATACGGCTGAGCAAAATAAGCCAGACACAAAAACATAGATACTTTATGATTTCATTAAATAAATTCCCTAGAAAATTTAAACAGAGTCTTAAAGTGTAGAATATAGGGGACCTAGAGATAAATATGAAATAGAGAAGGTGGAACAGTTCATTAATATGTGCAAATCAGTTAATGAGATTGAACATAAAAATATGGGAGTGGATAGAGGTGATGGTAGTTCATTAGTGGGTTGATAAGTAAGAGTGCCATACTGAAGGTGAATATGATTGAAAGGGATTGTTTAGAGCCATGTACTTCATCAGTTAGCAGTACAAATGTAAGTAAGTTATTGCATGAACTACTTCAAAGGTATGACACCTGTACAAAGAGTTAATAATAGAAGGGCATATGGAAAAAGTTATTTATTGCATGCTATTGTTCATATTTAACAGGAATATATCACTAGCACTACAACAATACCAGGGGTAAATAATTGGGGGGGAGGGACAAGAGTTAAGGGTCTTTTGGATTTTCTCTTTGGTGTAAGTGTGTCTGTTTTTCTTCTTTCTGGAACAATGAAAATTGTCTAATATTGAGAGTGATGATTGTACAACTAAGTGAGAATACTATAAAACTGATTGTTAATTTGGGTAGACTATATGCTGTATGAATATATTTCAATAAAATCTGCAGATTCAAAATAAATACATAAACAGAAAGATTCAAGCGCTAGAGAAAATGTGGAGAGAGAGTTACACCCATCAGTGTTAGTTGGGTTGAAGAATAGAGCAGTACCTCTAAGATAACGCAGTGGACCCACAGGAGGCTAAATATAGGGTTACCATATGATGAGGCAATCCCACTACTGGGAATATCCTGGAAAGAACTGAAAGCAGGGACTCGAATAGACATTGGCACACTTATGTGTATGGCAACATTGTTCATGATACCCAGTGGATGGACATGGCCGAGGGGCACACTGACTGAGAAGCAGAAAGGCAAACCACGGTATATATATGATGGAATATTGTACAGCTACAGAAAGGAACAAAATCATGAGGCATGCAATGTGAATGAACCATGTGGACATTGCGTTGTGCAAAATAAGCCAGAAACAAAAGAACAAATATATGGTCTCTTTCAGAAAATACTTATTACAAAATTGGGGCCTAGATTGTAAGCTCTTACAGAAGTCACATTTATTCCTGAGCTTTACATGTTCTTTCTAAATTCTGAGATGCTATGCTATAGTGTATAACTTGGTATTTTTCTGGAATTTCAGGTACCTGTGTGACATCCAAGACTCAGAGTTGGAGTTCTGTAGCTCTTAAAGTCAGAATTGCTACATACAGCAGCTGTTAAACTAAGAAAGAAATCAGCCTTCAATTAGAGATGAAGCCAATCTGATTGGGACTAAGGTAAATCTGAATATAGGGTAAAGGATGACATTGTCTATATTTTAGAACTTCACCTACTGTATGAGATGAAAGGAAGAGAGGTTTATTTTGTTCAAAATCTAAATTTTATTTAGCACACAGTCTAACATAACCTGCCTGCCCAGTTCAGTTGAACAACCTAAACACATGGAGCCTAGAATTGGGAATGAGGTCTTCCAATTCTGTATAGCTTAATGTAATACTTATATACATTCTAGAGTATGTTCGGCAGATCGCTAAAAGCATTGGCTAAGTCCCTTGAGAGACTGGTAAAAATATGGAACTATTAAACTTTCCTGCCTGGGAAATCCCTAATACTCTCTCAAAATTGTGGACTTTCAAGTTAATAGGCCAATCCCTTGATCTTGCAATTTGCTCTTATGAAACTTACATCTGTAACAGAGAAGTTAAGTCTATCTATAAGTATGCCTAAGCGTTACCTCCAGAGAACCTCTTTTGTTGCTCAGGTGTAGCCTCTTTCTCTCTAAGCCCCACTCTGCAAGTAAAATCCTAACCCTCTCCCATACATAGCACATGATGTCCAGGGGTGTAAGTCACCCTGGCAACATGGGATATGACAACCAGGGATGAGCCTGGCACTGAAACCAAGGGACCAACAGTGTCCATCTGACCAAAAGGGGAAAAAGAACTGCAATAAAATAAGGTATCAGTGGCTGAAAGATTTCAAATAGAGTTGAGAGACTCTTCTAGAGGTTACTCTTATGCAAGCTTTAGCTAGATATTACTAATTGCCATGGTATGCCAAGCCCCAACCAACAGTATTCCTATAAACACTAAAGTATACACAGGGCTCTATCTGAGACTCTATGAAAGTTTCACTCACTAAGTTTATTTTTCGGAGACCTACAACTTCCAAGTGGCTCCCAGGTCAGATAAGCTTTGAAACCCAGAGTTACCAGTCTCTCCAAGAGCATCAACCAGTTGCATCTCCCCTACCCCACATTGTTGACACCTCTTTTCACCATGAAGAAGCTAGAATTGTCATTGTCCAAATATCCCTAAAGATCGAGAGACAGCTCAAAGGAGAAGGAGGACTTGTAACAGAGAAGATAGGATTTAACAAGTTAGTATGGTTTCCTAGGACTGCTGAAACAAAGTCACACAATGTTGGTGGCATAAAACAACAGAAATATATTTTCTTACTGTTCTGGAGACTAAAAATCCAAAATCAAGGTGTCATCAGGGCGCTGCTTCCTCTGAAAACTGTAGTAGAGAATCATTCCTTTTCTGTTCCTAGCTTCTAGCAATTTTGCCAACAATTCTAGGTGTTCCTTATAGCTACAGCACTGCAGTCTCTGCCTCCATTTCACATGACATTCTCCCCAACATCTGCACATTTTTGTGTCCAAATATCCCTCTTCTTAAAAGGACACCTATGATATTGGGTTACAGCCCACCCTAATCCACTTTGGCCTCATCTTAACTGATCACATCTTCAAAAACCCTTTTCCAATAGGGTCACACTTGAGAGACCAGGTGTTAGGAGTTGAACATATCATTTTTTTTCAACCCATAACACTATGTTAAAGAGAGATTTGATAATATGAAGCAAAAGCCTTACATATAGATCATACCCTTTGATTTAACAACTACACTTCTAAGAACCTAACCTAAAGAAATAATCAAGGGTGTAGCTGAAAGTGTACACCTAAGGTCATTGACAGCGAAGTCAGCAATAATAAACAGCGAAAGCAAAACAAGTAAATGAACCCAGAAACAGTCTAAATTATCATAATATAAAAAAGAACTTAAAAAATAGATAAATTTAGTCATTAATTCATTGAAGTCTTTAAAAACCATGTCCTTGAAAATTAATAACACTATCAAATATTTGTAATACAATTTAGGTATAAAAACCAAAATAGAAAATTATTCACGAAAAAATTATCAGTATGAATTTTAATTATAAATGGATATATGTGTGTGACTGTGTGTGTGTGCACATATGTTCATGAAGGAAATAAATTAAAATGATAACAATGACTACTAGTTATCTCTGGGTACTGAAATCATAAGTGATTTGCATTGTCTTTTTATTGTTCTATCTTTTCTAAGTTTTCTACTATAAACTTGTTCTACTTTTATACTCAGAAATACAACAGTAATTAAATTCAATGATGGAAAGGGATGCAAGGGTAGTTCAGTGGTAGAATTCTTGTCTGCCATGCGGGAGACCCGGGTTTGATTCCTGGCCCATGTACTTCCCAAAAGCAAATAAGCAAGCAAACAACAACAAAAAATTTAACAAATGGTGCTGCAATAATGGGGTATTCCCATGGAAAAAGAATGAAATGTGGCCCCTGCCATACAGCATACAAAAAAAAAATTCAATGATGAAAAAAATCTCACAAGTGGTGAATGCGTTTATGATAACACTCCTAAACACTGTAAGCATTATTATAACTACCACAAACCAAGTGCTGTTTACTGTGTGCCAGGTATTGTGATAACTATTTTATACATATTATTTTACAAAGTCTGTGAGGTAGATATTACTGTTTCCATTATAAAATTGAGAAAACTATGCTTCATGTCAAGTGTCCTACTCAAAGTCCTTCAAACCCTGAACTGTATAATTCCAAAGCACATTCTTTTAACCACAATATTCCTTCAAATGTTAAAATAGCGGGTGTAATCAATTTGTGTATTCATTTCAATCATTTACTCAGCAATAGTAAAGAGGGAATAGAAAAAGAAATTACAGAGCTCCTATCTTCAAAGAACTTATACAAGAAAATATATAAACAACCTGTATACTATGTGTTTATAATACATAAAAAGGGAGGCCTTATTTATATGTGAATTATAATTAATAATCTATTATAAGAAGAAATATATACACAAATAAACAATCTATATGCTATATACTACATACACACTAAATAGAGTATTGAGGCATATAGCATTACATTAAATTTTTTTTAGTGGCCATTTACTAGTAATTTTAACCATTAGAACATAACTAAATTCTAGAAATACATTTTAAAACTTTTGGAAACAACGAATGTCATAAACTCTGGCCACAGAACAGTTCATGTTCTGTCTCTGACTTTTCTGCAAAATCAGATGCTCTGGACACTTTAGATAAGACAGACAATTTAGAGGAGTTAGGAGTTTGGAGTTAGGCAAACATAGATTGCAAAGTTGGTTTTGTTAAAGAGTTGCATAATCCTAGGAAAATTGACTAACCTCTCCTCTAAAAGCTTAAGGAGCACCCAGATGATAATGGTAATAATTTTTAAAAATAATCTCATATGTATGTAGAGCTGTAAATGAGATAATAGAAGTAAAATACTTAGTATCATAAACAGTGCAACCTATTTAACATTTAGGATGTTTCATTTCATGTTGAAATTTCTGTTTATTTCTCTTTCATGATTGAATTTTTCATATTTATTTTGCATTGTTTTCTATTAGAGCTACCCTTTCCATGTTAGAAGCCTAGTCAGAATAAGATGAATAGTCAGCTGTCTTCTCCCCCACCCCACCTCAAAAGATAGTGGCAATTAGATAAGAAGGGGATCAGAGACAACAAGTGAGTCCTAAAGTGTCAGTTTGAAGTCCACTTAACCTCTAATCAATTGTATGAGTCACAAAGTGTAAAAGAACAAGGTAGAAAATCAGGTCAGGTTGGAACCAAAATTTAGGAGCAATAGTTTGACTCAGGTACAAATCTAAAAATTGAGATGAGGCTGGAAAAGTTTGAAGGCACAGGAAGTTTGCAGGTTTATCTCTGAAACCCAGAGGAGCAGGAGGCTGTGATGTGTGTGGAAGGTAAGGCAAGTTGTTTCATCTAGGTGGTTGCTTGCAACCTGAGATTGATCGCATGTGCATGTGCTCAGCCAAACTCACACACAACTTGGTAATATAGAGACAGCCTTCATTGGTTTCTATCAGATTTCCATGGCAAGGACCCTGTCCTGGATAGATAATATAGACTAGAAAAGAAAAGGGACAGAATTGAAAGGCTTGGGTTTCATTTTACCAATATTGTTTTTGTTTTCCAAACACTATTGTAAAATTATGATTAAAATGAGCCTGCAATCTTTGTCTATATGAAAAAGTAGATTCTGTTTTTTAGGAACTGGACAGGAAGGGAGAGCTAAAAGTATCTCAATTCTTGAAAAATTAGTTCTGCATTAATATTTCTTTAATGATTCTAGGTAGGAATCTTATGTATCCATCTTGAATGGGTAAATAATCTATAATTTAACCCACATAAACGTTTTCAGATAAAGTTAATCTCTTTATGTGTGATTTTTGTTAAAGGTATGTTATTTCTTATCTCAAAGTTATCTTTATGAAGTTATTGCACTGAATCTTAGTTATTATACTGTGCAACAAATAGTGATGTCCTCAAGAAGTATTACGATGTTTGGAACTCCTTTGTTCTGTACTAAATTGGCCTCAAATTGCTAGAGTTTGCAATCTGTATTTATTTTTTTATAACTTTTCTTTTATTCTCTCATTATTCAGTTATCAGGTCTTACTAACTACTGCTTTCATCATGTTTGTTTCCAGCAGTTAGAAATTCGTGCCTCTAAATTGTCTGTCTTATCTAAGGTGGCCACAGCATCTGACTTTACAGAAAAGTCAGAGACAGAACATGAACTGTTCTGTGCCCAGAATTTATGACATTCATTGTTTCCAAAAGTCCTTAAAATGTATTTCTAGACTTTAATTATGTTCTAATGGTTGAAATTACTAGTAAATGGCCACTAAAAAATAAAAGCCATTGAATTAGAATAAGACTCTCTAATGATAAGGAAAGAGAAGAAGAAAGTAAAGAATAGTGATGTGTGTATTAGAAACTGCAAAATCTTTCCAGACAAGTCTTGAATTCATAAAATTACCATTCCCTTAAGTTGTGTTACAAACACAACTGTTTTGTAAAGATTAAAGTAAGAAATGGCTGACCCAAACATTAGATTCAACTTCTGAGGATATATGTTTTATTTAAGTTGTTCTTTGCAATCCTTTAATATTATCTTGCAATTCTATCTTCCCTCTGTTAACCAGCTTCATGAGCAAAAAGACACATGGTGGCAGGTCTTTGCAAGTGGGCATCTCCCTCTGTTGTACACCAGCTGCTAGGATTTAGCCTGTCCTCAGGTTTTAAGAAATATTCTTTGGTGGAATCCCTGGGGGTAAGGGGGAAATTTTTGGACTGGTGCCTGGAAGAAAGGCCCTTCTTATAATTCTAGAGTCAGAAAATGGTGAAACAATGCATGCTTCCTGTATTCCAGAGGTTTACACAGTAAATTAAATTCTGCTCAATTGGAGTGCATGGTTTTATATTCAGATATCAGGGTCTCATGTTAAAGAGCTGTCAAGGTCTATATTGCTTTTTGGTAAAATGCAGAACTGCCCTAAATCATAACAAACGCAATCTGCCTATGAATAAGGAATCTTTCATATTTGGGAACCTAAGTTTTCTTAAAAGGACACAGGGACAAGCTACCCTCCTGAGGTGACCTTTCTGTTTATTCAACTTTTTGCTAAGAGAAAAGATACATGTTCATCACTTATTTCCCCAGAGATGCCTTCACCTATTCATGCCTTTCAGGGTTCCTTTTACAATGCATTGAAAGGGTGCTAAGTGAGAGCAGGCTTTACAAAATATGTATTTGGTAGAGACAGTCTACAGAGCAAAGTCAGGCATGAGCACAAAAGCCATAAATCAAAGGAGATGTTCTGTTTGCATGCACAGGGGACTCAAGCTTCCTCCTTCAGCTCATGAATTCATTATAGATACCAAATATCTGAGTCATAGCCAGATATTTAGCCGTGGCTAAATGCAAATCTGATGGGATGCTTTGAAGAAGTCAAAAGTGATCATAAAGGGGAGCGCAAGGGTAGTTCAGTAATAGAATTCTCACCTGCCATCCAGGAGACCTGGGTTCTATTCCCAGCCCATGCACTTCCCAAAAACAAATAAACAAGCAAAACATACAAAGGAAAAACACAAACAAACAATGAAAATTCAACAAATGGTGCCACAATAATGGGATACTCACATGGATAAAGAATGAAATGTGACCCCCATCATACAGCATACAAAAAAAAAAAAAAAGTGATCATAAAGCTCTCTGACCAGTGTAATAGGGTAGGAAATGTTGGATTAAATCTCTAAAGAAAGACATATAGAAAGCTACACAGAGAGTTGATAGGATAAAAATTTAAAAGAGGTCCCAGAGTTTAGAAATTAAAGTTTCGTCATTACCTTAAAGACTTCCATCACATCTGATTGCCAACACACTCTACATGTAGCTAAATACACTTATTAGCAATTATAAGGAGCCTAATCCTCTCAAGAAAGAGTTCCTTTCCATTGACTTTCATTAGTTTACTTAAAACAACCAAGCAATGGGGGAAATAAATTTAGGCCTGAAGAAACAACCTACAGTCTTCCCTTCAACTCAGCTTGTTCTCCCTATAAGAATATTATTGCTAGTGTTATCATGGAGTCCTACCTTAGATAATATTGATGTAGTTCTTTTTATTGAAATAAAAAGGACTTATTACAATATACAGACTTCCAAAACCACCTAGGTAATTATAGGCTTACATAACAAACTCTGTTCTTTAGCCTCTCCAAGGAAGTTTCATTATCCCTGTATTATCTTCCACACAGAAAGAATTTCCTGAAGGTGACCTTTTGATGGGTAGTAACCATAGTAACAGATCTCCAGCCGCTAACACTCTGCCACCACTTACACACTGCAAATGTTACAGAGATGCTGAGGAATTGATGTTTGGGGTTGCCCTCCAGAGACAGAAACTGCATAAATACTTATCAATTTGAGAGCAAAGATGTTAAAAGAAATTTAAAGCCATATTCCCTGCTCCTTTGCTCATCAGATAGCAATCCTTCTCCCCAAGATCTCTTTAATACTCTCACTTAGAGACTAACAGAGTAAAAATAAAAGGTGTGGATCTATAAGAGATGCATAGAAAACGAAAATTTTGTTCTTATATTGCTCTTAAATAGAACATTCAATGGATCATCAGGATGAGAAACAAACGCTCCTTTGGGAATGTATTCTTTGCTTCTGAGTGCTTTCTGGAGTCCCAATGAGCTATAAAGGGATTTACATATTCTAACAATAGGGAAATGATTTGGCTGGGCAACCATAGGAAATTGTATCTTCAGTACTTAAGCAGAAAGAGTTTGAAATCTTTAGAGTTAGTATGAAAGTTACAAGTTAGATCTGCCAAGAAAATAGTCAGAAAAGTGGAAGTGGGTAGTAGTTACAGGCAAAAAAAAAAAAAAAAAAATTCTTAATCTGTGAGTGTTATAAGCACACTTTACTATTCAAGTTACTGATATATGGTATAGAATCTCTGCTTTCAGCTAAAAGAAGGAGGGAGGTCCATTCATCTGGTTTGTTGCCCTATTTTTTGAGATGGTAAGAAGACCATTCATATATTTTCAATAAACAAGTTCAATTTCTGGATTTCTATTATAAGATATAAGAAACGTGATAGCTACAATTTCTTGCATGTGAAATATTTATTGATGGTACCAAGTAAGTTTTAAATTTAATAGGGGCCTCTTAAAGCATCTGTTCCTATTCAATTTTCTGATACTTCTATATTTCCTGTCTGAGTTTTATTTACTTTTTCACTCAGTTTCAATTAATATATTTATCTATAGGCTGCCATTTCTTGCTTAAAAATAATTTGACATGACTCACATTTTTCCCATCATAATCATAAAACTTGCCTTTTAATCATGGATCGCTATTATATCGTAGACTTGGGTTCAGTTTAGTCTCACTCTTTGACCTGGCTGCTGTGGTCCAGGTAACCAACGCTCTCCAAGTGCAAGACATCTAAAGAACCTTCTAAAGGGAAAAAATTGCCCTGTATTCCAATTTGTGAAATAGTGGCTTTAAGGATGTAAAGCCCTAAAAGGGAAAAAGAAATGTCTTTCAATTTTTGAATTACCACAGCAAAACCAGAAATTTTATATTTTGAACTGGCAAAATAATCTTATGCGATGCCATCAAAATGGAGCACAAATTAAGAAATTCTTACAAAGACTTACCAATTCCCAAGAATATATATACAGACATACGTGTCCATGGACTTTGGAGTGAAAATCACTAACCCAGTGTAAGCAGGAGTGTGGGGTTGAGAGCAATGGTGCAGTAACTTCAGGTAGAGAGTGGGAAGGAACAAGCAAGCAGGTTCCTTCTGCTTGAAACCAGGAAGGTCTGCATTTGTAATCTGATGTCTATCTGTTACTCTTAGGTATTGGTATTTTGAATTTTATCTTTCATACTGTCTTTCAACTTTTTGTCACCTTAATTAAATGGTTTTCAGTATTTATTCATCACTTATTGCAGAAAGAACATTACTATTCTTTGGCATCTATTTATTCAGTTAATTTTTAGTGGGTGCCAATTATGTGCCAGGCTTAGATGTTGGGGATACAGCAGCAAAGATTATACCTCAAAATGCTTTTATGGGACAAGTGGAAGAAACAAATATTATACAGGTAGTAAAACAAAAAATAGTTTGTTTTCTTTCATAGCAAATTTAGTAAATATGAAGAAAAAAAAATAAAGGATAGAGGAACCTAACCTTGACTGGGAGGTCAAGGAAGGCTGTTGCTGACAGGGCGACATGAGAATTAAGACAGACACAGATTTCTGAAAATGAGAGCAGGGGACTCTTGAACTTCTAGAGCCAAGAGCCCTTTGCTAGTTTTGCTCCAGCTATTTATTAGTGGTTACTTCAAAAGGCAGGAGGAAGTAACATCAAGTTAATCTCTAATGTTAATTACAATTACGCCAATATGTAAAATACAAGAAAATGCAAAACCTTTTAAGCTAAGTTATTTATCTGTGAAATCTCTTCAAAGAATAGCACATTCTAGCCCTCATCCCTTTTATCCTTCAAAGCTTCCTTATAGCCACCTGCAGTGTTCCACAAGAGCTGCAGCGACCCAATGTTCCAGGTCACCATCTCAAGGTTTAGCCTAAAGGTCAAAAGGTCTGTTTCCCACAGAAGGCTTTCTAGAAGAGGTAGCATTTATGTATAGACTTGAAGGTGGTAAAGAGAAGACTGGAAACTGTGGGAAGTTGCCCAGGACATTTAAGGAACATAAAGAAGGCCAGTTGGGTCAGAACTTAATGAATGGAAAGAGAACAGAAGAAGTAAATTGTAACAGTAGATGAAGGCAAGATGCAGGACCCTGGAGTCACTGTAGAGGTTTTCATATTATCATAATTGCAACAGGGAAACTGACTAAGAGTTTTAACTGGGTGAGGGCCAAATCAAATTTGGGTGCTATGCAGGTCACACTGACACTCAAGGACAGCCACTTGTAGCTTCAGAATTACTTCTTAGGCTATCCCAACTCCCCCAGTTCATGAATTATTTCCAGTTAACTAGTTATAATTGTCCAAGCATCCCCCATATCTTCTGCCTTATGCCTTTCACATGTTTACCCCATACCTGCAATGCCTCTTTCCATTTCTTTCTATTCACAGTCTACTAATATGTTAAGACCCATCCCCAATAACTCTTTGTTCATGAATTTTTACAGCTGGGTTGGGTTTCTTTCTCCCTTGTTCCCCTTATCCTTACTTATTCCTTTAATAGTACTTTCATGTTCTGCTATGCATTATAATTATTATGCCCTTATCCTATTATAAAGTTTACTAAACAAAGAACTATGGCATCTCTGTGTTCCCTATGGTATCTTATATGTGCCTCATACATAAGTAAACTCCAATAGTTACTCAATTGAATATAACTTGTTTCAATTGTTGGTATTGTTCTCTCTTCACTCTGTTCCTAGTTTCCATAAGCCTCATGCTCTTTAAATTACTTTGAAATTGTTATCGTTCCCATTTATAACCCCTAATGTCCGTTTCAATCCACTTTAATAATATTTTTTCATTTTATCTGCCTTTAAAATTAATCACTCTACTCTGAATTTTCTTAAATATCCCTTTTACATGCTAAATTAGTCAATTCTATCTCCTTTTTTTCTTGTGCACTAACATAGTCTTCTGCATTTCCATCTCACTAAGATGTATCTTTTCTCCTCATCAAGCACCTCTCTCTCCATTGAATTGGTTCCCTTCATGGTTTAGCCCCCTGCTATCACCCATATGCTGTACTGTCTTGTATGTGAGCCTGCTGCTTCTCTATCTCTTGCACTCACTTTGAGCCTTTCAGTTCTCTTGCATAAATTTTATTAAGGCTCCTTTTAGCTTATCACCTCTTCTTTTGAATCTTCCTCCTACTTTTTACTCTATTCTCTCTTCTCAATTATTTTGCTTCAATTTAAAATATTGCCTAATGGGAGTGCTAACTGTTATTTCCAAATTTTGAGATGCTGAGCTGTTTGTGTATAACCTGCTGGTTCCCTGAAACTTTGGGTGTTTATGTGACACCTGAGCACTGAAGCTATGAGTTTCAGCATTACCCATACAGAAACTGTTTAAAAAGTTGAAAAAGTGATCAGACTTTGACTAGAGATATGAATGAAGTGTATCTGAATAGGTCCAAGGTAAATCAGAATACAGGGTAAAGGATGATATAGTCCATATTTTAAAATTTCAACTTCCGTGTGAGACCAAAGGAAGACATGGTTATTTGGTACAAACTGTATATTTTCAGTAGCACATTACCTAATTTAACTTGATCAGTTTATTTGAACACCATAAATATGAAATCTTGAATAGGGCGTGAGATCTTGTTGGTTTGTACAGGTTAGTATGATGCCCTGATAGATCCCAGAATAATCTGGGCGGAGAATAAAAAAATACTTCCAAGTCCCCTTGAGGGACTGGGGAGAAAGGAGGAAATATTTAACTTTCCCATCTGGGAAATTCCTGATATTCCCACTAACAGGGAAGACAACCAATTCAATAGGCTGAGCCCTAAATCTTGAGGTTCACTCCTATGAAATGTATTCCTGCAAAGGAGAAGCTAAGCCTACTTATAATTCTGCTTAAGAGTCACCCACAGAGATCTTCTTTTGTTGCTCAGATGTGGCCTCTCTCTCTAAGCCAAATTGGCAGGTGAATTATTGCCCTCCCCCACCTACGTGAGACATGTCTCGCAGGGGGGTATAAATCTTCCTGGCAATGTGGGACAAGGTTCCCAGGATGAACCAGGACCCAGTATCATGGGATTGAGAAAGGCTTCTTGACCAAAAGGGGAAAGAGAGAAATGAGATCAAATAAAGTTTCAGTGGCTGAGAGATTTCAAACAAGAGTCAAGGGATTATCCTAGAGGTTTTTCTTATGTATAATATAGATATCCCTTTTCAGTTTATGGTGTATTGGAGAGGCTGGAGGGAAATACCTGATACCATTGAGCTGTATTCCAGTAGCCTTGATTCTTGAAGACAATTGTATAACTATATACCTTCTACAATGTGACCCTGTGATTGTGAAAATCTTGTGCCTAATGCTCTTTTTTTTATCCAGGGTATCAACAAATGAGTAAAAACAAAAAGATAAAATAAATAAATAATAGGGAAGGATAAGGAGTAAAATAAGTTGGGTAGATTGAAGTACTAGTGGCCAATGAATGGGAGGGCTTAGGGGTATGGGACATATGAATTTTTTCTCTTTGTTTCATTTTCTGTAGTGATGCAAATGTTCTAACAATGATCATGGTGATGAATACACAAATATGTGAATATATCATGAGTCATTGATTGCATACTATGGATGGACTGTATGTGTGTGATGATTTCTCAATAAAAGTATTTTTTAAATGTTGCCTAATGGGCCCATTTATAAGAACTTACAAAAATCTACAAGGTAATACTAAAAATAATGACTCCATGAGGTAGTTCAGTAACATTAAGTGACACTGAACAAAGACAAGCTTTCCATTTAGCCTCTCAAAATGTCTTCACCATGCTTATGGCTTTAACTGCTTAGTCCCTAAGAATTATTCCTTTTGATCTTTTATATCTTATGTTGGAAAAGGCTAAAATCTTCCTTAATTCACTACAATTTCAGACAGTTCTCACTACCCAGTTCAACAGTATCTGGCTTAAAACTCAGAGTCTCACAACATCTATACAAATAGCTCAAGGATTGAAAACCAGCATTTTTTTCCTGTGGCTTCCCTTTACAGAACCATGTAAATTGAAGGCTTGTCATGGCTTCAGTGACAAAAGGAAAACCATGAGTCTTCTGAGCTTTAATTAAAAGATTCAGAAATTTATCATAAAATTAAATTTGGGGGTGGGCCACTGTAGTTCAGCAGGCAGAGTTCTCGCCTGTCATGCTGGAAACCTGGGTTCATTTACCAGTGTCTGCCCAGGCAATAAATAAATAAATAGATAGATAGATAAATAAAATTTGGGGAGGACTTCAGGGAAGATGGCTGAATAGAGTAGCTCAAGATGAGCCCCTGCTCCACATAAAAGTTAGAGAAGGCACAGAAGGCGACTGAGGCAGTGATTCAGGAGTGCAGTTGACCTAGGAGAGCCTTCTGCACCTCATAGGCCACCCTGTACACAGAGGCCGAGGAACTGAGAGACAGAAAGCTGGAGCCTGGGGTGGAGGCATGGAGCCCAGAGGAGTGCATGGATGGGAGCTGGGAACTGGGAAATAAGCCAGGCTGTGTTCCTTGGGCACTAACCTCACCAGTGCAGCCCCATGACCAGATGACTCACCCTACACTCCATGCACCCGAACCTGGTCACCTACTCCCATTCCCCATGCCCCAGGTGCCACCACCCCACCAGCCCCCAGTGCACATGCCTGCCCCACACCCTCACGCTAAGTACAGCCCAACCCACCTCTCCTGCACCCCTCCCAAGCATTACCGCCCTCTCCCTATTCCCTGCAGGCTGTTGCCAACTCATAAAGGCTGCAGGCACTAACATCTATACCCAAAGCTACCCCTTCTCCCCTGCCCATAGTGTCACACAACCTCACCCTGCTGCTGCCAGAGTTCTGTGCATCACTTTACAGTGCTCCTAGACCCATGAATGTTCATAGCCAGTCATGTCATTCAACTCTGAGAACCACACTTTACAGCAGTCCTAGAACCACATATGTGCACAGCCCTCAGCAACACTTTCCAGCTGAGCTGCAACGTCAGGTCACATTTGCCCCCAATCCATGAAGGCATAATGCTGACTTGCTGCCACAGCTCTATGCATGCACACAAAGGGGCCTGTGCCTTAAACCAGGGCACACCAGGGTTAAGCCCCACACTGGTGCAGCCACACAGCTACATCCTCCCTGGCCATTGGCACCCACATACACAAGCATCAATGCAATATTCCCAACCTGCACCTACACCTACCCTGAAACAGATCAGTACACTGAGTACCCCACCCTGCACCCTGCTCCCTGCTATACAACCATCCCACAAACACAAGGACTTAAACTACTGAAAGAAATCAACTCCCAAAGTTAATCAATCAAGATATTTACATGCAATGAAGACAGCAGAAGATCACTAACCATATCACAATGCAGACAGATATAGCCCTGCCTAATGATCATATTAAAACACCAGAGGAGACACAGATGTTGGAACTAATAAAAGATACTCATACAACTCTACGTAATAAAATAAGTGGGAGAGCAAATGAAATAAGGGAGATCAAGAAGACAATAAAAGAGGATAAAGACGAATTTGAAAGGATAATTAGAAAATGGCAGATATCACAGAGATTAAAGACACTGTTGGCCAAATAAAGAACATACTAGAGGCATACAACATGAGATCTGAAGAGACAGAAGAAAGAATAAGTGGTACAGAGGACAGGATAACAGATTTCAAAGACTCAAAATAGCAAATGGCAAAAAAGATGGAAAACATTGAATTGGATCTCACGGAAATGATAGACAGAACAAAATGCACACATATAAGAATCATTAGTGTCCAGAAGAAGAAGAGAGGAGTAAACAGTTAGGAAGAGTAGTTCAGGATATAATGTGGGAAAACTTCCCAACCCTCATAAAGGGCATAATTATACAAGTCAAAGACGCCCAATGAACTCCAAAGAGAATTAATCCACATAGGCCTTCCCCATGACACATACTAATCAGTCTGTTAAATGTTAAAGAGAAGCATAAAACCCTGAAAGCAGAAAGAGAAAAACATTCTACTACATACAAGGGAAACAAAATAAGACTGAGTTCAGACCACTCAACTAGCACCCTGAAGGTGAAAAGGCAGTGGTATGATATATTCAAGATTCTAAAAGAGAAAGACTTCTAGCCAAGAATTCTGTACCCAGCCAAATTGTCCTTCAAAACTGAGGGATAGATTAAAGTTTTCAGAGACAAAGAAGTCCTGAAAGAATTTGTCAGCAAGAGACTGGCCCTACAAGAAATACTAAAAGGAGTTCTGCTGGCTAAAAAAAAAAAAAAGACAGGGGAAGGCAGTCTGGAGGAGGGCACAGAATTGAAGAGCACCACTAAGGGTAATTTCAAGAATACAAAGAGAAAGAGGGAAAATAATATACAGATCTGATAAATAAAGCAAAAAGATAAAATGAGGATTCAAGAAACATATTTTCAGTAATAACTTTGAATGGTAACAAACTAAATTTACCAATTAAAAGATACAGACTGGCAGAATGGATTAAGAAACATAATCCAGCTATATGCTGCTTACAAGAGATTTATCTTAGACACAAGGATACAAGTAGGTTGAAAGTGAAAGGATGGAAAAAGATCTTCCACACTAGTTGTAACCAAAAGAAAGCAGGAGCAGCTATATGAATATTGGACAAAATAGATTTTAAATGTAAAGACAGCATAAGAGACAAAGAAGGACTCTATATACTAATTAAAGGGTCAATTCAACAAGAAGATATAACAATCATAAATGTTTATGCTCCAAGGAGCTCCAAAGTACATGAGGCAGACATTGGGAAAACTGAAGAGAGTGATAGATGTTTCAACAATAATATAGTAGGAGACTTCAATATACCACTCTCCTCTAGATAGAACAACCAGACAGAAGATAAACAAGAAAATAGATAAGTTAAATATCTTGATAAATGTATTAGACCTTAAAGACATATATAGGTCATGGCACCCCAAAGCACAAGTATATACATTCTTCCCTACTGCTCATGGAACATTCTCCAGGATAGATCATATGCTGGGGCACAAAACAGATCTTTATAAATTTTAAAACATTGGAATTATTCAAAGCACTTCCAAAGGGATAAAGCTGGTCTCAATAACTACCAGAGAATGAGAACATTCACAAATACATGAAGGTTAAATAACACAATCTTAAACAGCCAGTGGGTAAAAGCAGAAATCACTAGAGAAATCAGTAGCTATCTGGAGATGAATGAAAATGAGAATAAAACTTATCATAACTTATGGAATGCAGCAAAGGCTGTGTTAAGAGGGGAATTTATTGCCCTAAATACCTACATTATAAAACAAGAAAGAACAAAAATTGAGGACTTAACAGCACACCTGGAGGAATCTGAGAAAAAGAACAGAAAACTAACCCCAAAGCAAATAGGAGAAGATGAATAACAAAGATAAAAGCACAGAGATAAATGAATGGGAGAACAAAAGAACAACAGGAAGAATCAATAACACCAAAAGTTGGTTCTATGAGAAAATCAATAAAATTGATGGGACACTAGCAAGACTGGCAAGGAAAAAAAGGGAGAGGATGCAAATAAACAAAATAAGAAATGAGAAGAGGTGCATTAACACAGACCCTGAAGAAATAAAAGAAATAATAAGAGGATACTATGAATAACTATATGCAAACAAACTAGACAACTTAGATGAAATGGACGAATTCCTGGAGAACACAAACAAGCTACACTGACTCAGGAAGAAACAGAAGACCTCAACAAACCAATCACAAGTAAAGAGATTCAATCAGTCATCAAAAATATTCCTACAGATTCTTGCTGCCTGCCCATGCAAAACAAACAAAACATTCCTACAAAGAGAAGTCCAGGGTCAGATGGCTTCACAGGGGAATTTTATCAAACATTCCAAAGAGAACTAACACCAATCCTGCTCAAACTTTTCCAAAAAATTAAGGAAAAAGGAACTCTGCCTAACTCATTTTATGAAGTTAGTATCATTTTAATATCAAAACCGGGTAAAGATGCTATACAAAAGGAAAACTACAGGCCAATCTCCCTAATGAACATAGATACCAAAATTCTCAATAAAATATCAGCAAATCAAATCCAACAAAACACTGAAAGAATTATACACCATGACCAAGTGGGGTTTATACCAGTAATGCAAGGATGGTTCAACACAAGAAAATCAGTTAATGAAATATAGCACATCAACAAAATAAGAGGAAAAATCACATGATTATCTTGATTGATGCTGAAAAAGCATTTGACAAAATTCAGCATCCTTTCTGATTAAAACACTCCAAAAGATAGGAATCAAAAGTAACTACCTCAATACGATAAAGGGAGTATACGAAAAACTGATAGCCAGCATCATACTCAATGGAGAGAGACTGAAAGCTTTCCCCCTAAGATCAGGAACAAGACAAGGATGCCTATGTTACCACTATTATTCAACCTTGTGCTAGAAGTTCTAACTAGCACAATCAGGCAGGACAAAGAAATAAAAGGCATCCAAATTGGAAAGGAAGAAGTAAAACTCTCATTATTTGCAGATGATATGATGCTATACTTGGAAGATCCTGAGAAATCTACAGTAAAGTTACTTGAGCTGATAAACAAATTCAGCAAGGTGGCAGCATATAAAATTAATGTGCAAAAATCAGTAACACTTCTATACGCAAGCAATGACCTAGCTGAGGACTCAGTTAAGGAAAAAATTACATTCAAAATAGCAACTAAAAGAATCAAATACTTAGGAATGGACTTAACTAGGTATGTAAAGGACTTTTGCACAGAAAACTCATAACATTGCTAAAAGAAATCAAAGATCTAAATAGGTGGAAAGACACTCCCTGCTCATGGATAGGAAGGCTAAATATAGTTAAGATGTCAATTCTCCCCAAATTGATCTACAGATTCAACACAGTACCAATCAAAATTCCAACAACCTACTTTGAAGATTTGGAAAAGCTAATTACCAAATTCATCTGGAAGGGAAAGAGACCCAGAATAGCTAAAAGCAACCTAAAAAAGAAGAATGAAGTGGGCGGATTAACACTCCCTGACTTTAAAACCTATTATAAAGCCACAGTGGTCAAAACAGCATGGTACTGGCACAAAGATAGAAGCATTGACCAATGGAATCGAATTGAGAGTACAGAAATAGACCACCAAATCTATAGTCAACTGATTTTTGACAAGGTTCCCAAATCCTTTGAACTGGGACAAAATAGTCTTTTCAATAATTGGGCATGAAAGAGCTAGATACCAATAGCCAAAGGAATGAAAGAGGACCCTTATCTCACACCCTACACAAAATTAACTCAAGGTGGATCACATAATATAAGAACTAGTGCCATAAAGCTTCTAGAAGGAAATGTAGGGAAACATCTTCAAGACCTAGTAATAGGAGGTAGCTTTCTAAACTTTATGCCCAAAGCATGAGTAACAAAAGAAAAAACAGATAAATGGGAAGTCCTCAAAATCAAATATTTCTGTATCTCAAAAGACTTTGTTAAAAGGTGAAGAGGCAGGCAATGCAATGGGAGAAAATATTTGGAAATCACATATCAGACAAAGGTTTGATTTACTCTATACATAAAGAAATCATACAACTCAACAACGAAAGAACAAACAGCTCAATTATAAAATGGACTAAAGATATGAATAGGCATTTTTCTGAAGAGCAAATACAGACAGCTCAAAAGCACATGAAGAGATGCTCATTTTCATTGGCTATAAGGGAAATGCAGATCAAGACTACAGTGAGACACCACCTCACACCTATAAGAATAGCTGCTATTAAACAAACAGGAACTATAAATGCTGGTGAGGATGTGGAGAAACTGAGACACTTATGCATTGCAGTTGGGAATGTATAATGGTACAGCCAGCCACTATGGGAAACTGTTTGGCAATTCCTTAGGAAACTAAATATCGAGTAGCCCTGTGACACAGCAATAGCACCGTTCGGTATATACCCAGAAGAGCTTAGAGCAGACATTTGCACACTGATGTTAACAGCAGCATTATTCACAGTCACCAGAAAATGGAAACAAAACAAGTTCCCATCAACAGATGAGTGATTCAACAAAATGTGGTATGTACATACGATGGAATATTATGCAGCAGTAAGACAAAATGACGTCCTGAAGTACATGACAAGATGGATGAGCCTTGAGGACATAATACTGACCGAAATTAGCAAGACACAAAAGGATAGATAGTGTGTGATTCCACTTTAATGACCAGCATAAAGGTATAATCAGAGGCTTGTAACAGGCTTGAATATAGGGGACTTAAAGATACACAGAAGTTAGAGATGGGTGAACCGTTAGCTGATGAGGTTGAACTCCAATGTAAGGGAATAGATAGGAGTGAAAGTGGTTCTTTAGGGGGTCTAAAAGTAGTATCTCCAGTATTTTAGAACAACTAGAAGTAAAAACCTAAAATTGTGAAGTCATAACCCCTGTCAAACTCTGAAATATGTTCTACAACTAATTCTGGTGCTGTGCTTTGAAATTTATAGCTTTTTTGTATATATGTTATTTGTCACAAAAAAAGGCAGGAAAAAAGTCAATTGTGATGATAAAAAAATATTTAAGCTCTTCTAGCCTCCTATATTCTGAGCAGCTAGATGGAAAAATATGAGAGGATTGTACAGCAGCCCATGACAAACTCTGGGTTCTGTCCTGTAACTGCTGGTTGAAGAGTGCTTTGAAAACTATTGCTTTTTTTATTTCTTTGCTTTGTATATATGCTATACTATACAATAAAAACAGCATAAAAATAAATAGCATAAATAAATAGCATATACAATAAAAATACCATGAAAATACATTTCTATCTTAAGGGAAAAAAATCAAATGTGGCTTCTGCTTCTGGGAAAATAGAGTGGACATGTATTTCTCTATTCCTCCTATTAGATACAACTAAAAACCCTTAATATTATATATAAAACAAACATAAGTAGATTATGAAAGCTGGACAGAAGGAAGAGTGGCTAGAGAACTCAGAACCCAAAGAATAACATTATGGTAGTGTCCTTGTATTTTCTTTGGCCTAATATGTCCAAGAATTGGACCACCTGAAAACACCAACTAAGACAAAAAAAAAGCCCCAAGAAAAGCCTGCTCTCTCTAGCCAAAGGATAAGGAAAGAGACAGCTAAGCAATACAGAAAATTTTAATACAATAACTGTTCTACTCCAGGAAAACACTCCAAAAAAATAAAATATATATGAGCCCACCATCCCCACCCTAGCAAAGGCCAAGTGGATTAACTTTAACCTTAACCTCCATCATCTGAGATATTAATAAGGCATCCCAAGACATCCACCAACCTATCAGAAAAGGTCAACAAAGAGCTGGGCCAACAATGACAGCTGTCCACTTACCCCATGATGTCAGTGGAGACTACATAAGGAACCTGGACTTCCACTCCCACCCAGCAGTAACATGGTGCCACTCCCTTTCCTCACTGCAATGGTGTCAGAGAAGCCTAGTGGAGAGTCAGGACTTTATCATGCAGCAGTAAGGAGGACATCCCAACCATGGTATAGTGGAGTTCATAATGAGGAACCAGACCCACGGGAACCTCTGCCCTGCAGTAACAAGGAGAGACCTACCTCATGTATCAATGGAGGCTTAGTAGGAAACTTGGAATTCAGCCCACACCAGGCATTAACAAGAAATTACAACTCCTTTCCCTGTGGAAGTGGTGTCAGAGAAAGCCAACTAAAACAGAAAGTTAAAATAAGATCCAGATTATCATAATATACATGAAAAATATACAATTTTCTATTAAAAATCATTCATTATATGAAGAACTAGGAAGATCTTAAACTTGAGGAAAATAGGCAATCAAGCAATTCCAAAACCATGATATCAGAAATTTTAGAACTATCTGACAAAGATTTTAAAGAAGCTATGATAAAAATGCTCAAATAATTAAGACTCTTTTCAAAACAGTTAAAAACATAGAGAGCCTAAGCAAAGAACTGAAAAATATCAATAACCAAAATAGAAAGCTCAGTGGATGTACTCAACAGCAAAATGGAGGAAATAGAGGACAGAATCAGTGAACCAGAAGATAAAATAATAGAAATTCTGGAAGAAAGAAAATAGAAATCATCCAAACTGAACAACAGAGAAATGCAAACAAACAAACAAAAAAGAGTCTCAAGGACCCATGTAACTATACCAAAAGATATAACATTCACATGCTCAGAAGAAGAGGAGAAAAAAGGCTGGGCTGAAAAAGTTTGCAAATAAATAATGTCTTAACGCTTCCCAAATTTGGCAAAAAAGACAAAAACCTACAGATTCAAGAAGATGAGTGACTGCCAAACAGGATAAAACTAAAGAAATCCACACCACGTGTTCTAGTTTGCTAGCTGCCTGAATACAATATACTGGAAATGGAAAGGCTTTCAAAAGGGGGAGTTTAATAAGTTGTTAGTTTACAGTTCTAGGCTAAGAAAATTTCCCAATCAAAACAAGTCTACAGAAAGGTCCAATTTAAGGCATCCAGAGAAAGATACTTTGGTTCAAGAAGGCCGATGAAGTTCAATGTTTCTCTCTCAGCTCTAAGGGCACATGGCAAACATGGTGGCATCTGCTGGCTTTCTTGTAGCTCTACAAAAACTGATTCTCTCCATAATGCTTCCTCTTTTAAAGGATTCCAGTAAGCAACTCCACCTTCAATAGGTGGAGACACACCTCCATGGAAATCATCTAATCAAAAGTTACCACCCACAATTGGGTGGGTCACATCCCTATGAAAACAATCAAAATGCTCCCACCCAGCAATATTGAAAGAGGATTCAAGGACATGGCTTTTGTGGGGTCCACCACAGAGTCAAACTGGTACACCAAGAAACCTCATATTTAAACATCTAAAAATTAAGGCAAAGTAATACCTTGAAAGCAGATACAGAAAGATGACACCTTACTGATACGGGAATTAGAATACAGTTGACTTGTCATCAGATATCATGGAGGCCAGAAGTAAGTGACATAATATTTTTCAGTTGCTAAAACAAAATAATGGTCAAGCCAGAAATCTGTACCCAGTGAAAATATCCTTCAGGAATGAAGGGGAAATCAAGACATTCTAAGATGAAGGAAAACTAAGTGGATTTGCTGCCAACAGGGTAACCCTAAAAAAGAGGATAAAGGAAGTTTCTTAGTCATAAAGTAAGCAATATAAGAAGAAATCTTATAATATTAAGAAGAAAGAAAAACATAATAAGCAAAACTATGGGTAAATATAATAGGTGTTTTTCTGTTCTTTAGTTTTTTAAATTATATTTGGTGCTAAATGTATATAGAGGAAATATTTAAGACAATTATAAGGTGGGGGATGGAAAAGAAATGTAAAGTGAGGTAAGGTTTCTATATGTCACTCAAACTAGTAAGTTATACCTAAAGTATGTACATGTAGCCAGAAAAAGAATCTATAAAAATCAAGTTAATAAGCAGTATACATTAAGAAAAGGAAATAAAATACATACAAATTAGACAGGGAAAAATAAAACTGTTCCTAATTGTTGATGACATAATTGTCAGCATAGAAAATCCCAAGGAATCAACAAAAAACGTCGTAGAACTAAGAAGTTCATTAAGTAATTAATTACTTAGTTCATTTCATAGGTTAAAAGATATATAGAAATGTCAATTGCATTTCTAAATACTAGCAATTAATGCATCAGTACCAAAATGAAAAATAGAATACCATTTAAAATCACTCGAAAAATTAAACACTTAGGTATAAATCTAATTAAGCATATATAGGACGTATGCTGAAAACTATACAATTTTGACAGAAGAAGTCAAAGATCTAAATAAATAAAGATACATACCATGTTCATAGATTGAAAGACTCAATATGGTAAAAATGTCAATTCTTCTGAAATTGACATACATACCTGATATAATTCCTATAAAAATACCAGCAAGATTTCTGTACATATTGACAAAAATATTTAAAATTCATAAGAAAGTGCAAAAGTACCAGAATAACTAAAATAATTTTAAGAAATAAAAATAAAGTGGGAGGAATCTGTCTACCCAATTTAAAATTTACTATATAGGTACAATTAATGGCAAACTATATGATGTTGTTGGAGATTAGACACACAGATCAGTGGAACAGTACAGAGAACCCAGAAATTGATACACACCCATATGCCCAATTTATTTTTGACAAAGGTACAGATCAGTTCAATGGAGAAAAGATAGTTTTTTCAATTATGCTGGATCCGATAGACAAAAATTAGATACTCAACCTAAGTCTCATATCTCACAGAAATATTAACACAAAATGGGTCAGAAATTTCAATGTAAAATGTAAAACTCTGACATTTATGAAAAAAAGCATAGGATTAAATCTTTGGGATGCAGAGCTAAATAAAGAGTTCTTCAAGTATTTTGACACCAAAAGCATGATCCATAAATAAGGAATTTGATAAACTGCATTCTATCAAAATGAAAACCTTCCTTCTCCATGAAAGTCACCTTCAAGAGGATGAAGAAAATACTTGCAAACTACATAGCTGACAAAGGATTAGTATCTATAATATATAAAGAACTTTCAAAACTCAACTGAAATAAAATAAACAATCCAATCAGAACATGGACAAAAGACATGAAGAGATAGTTCATCAAAGAAAATATTTGCACATGGAAAATAAGTTGAAAAGATGTTCAACATCAATAGTCATAGAAAAAATACAAATTAAACTAACAGTGAGATACCACCATATACTATCAGAATGGCTAATATAAAAATTTTTTTAAAAAATAGTGATAAAACCAAATGCTGGGATGCATAAGTGGTTCAATGGTAGAATGCATGCCTTCGATGCAGGAGACCCGGGTCAATTCCCAGACCATGCACCCCACCCCCACCCCACCCCCCCAAAAAAACAAATGATGGCAAGAATATGTGGGAACTAGATCACTCATACAGCATTGTTGGGAATGTAAAATGGTACAGCACCTCTGGAAAAACAACTTGGCAGTTTCTTAAAATACTAAACATGTAACTATCACACAACCCAGAAATTGCAGTCCTAGGAATTTATCCCAAAGAAATGAAGACTTATGTACAGACACAAACACACACACACAACCTGTACATGAATTTTTATAGCAGCTTTATTCATAATAGCCAAAGCTTGAATCAACCCAGCTGTCCCTCACTGGGTGAATGGTTAAACAAATGGGATTATGTACATACCATGGATTGTTGCTCAGAACTAAAAAGGGATGAACTATATATACACACAACGATCTGGATAAATCTACAAAGAATTATGTTCAGTGAAGAGCCAATCACAAGAGGTTACATACTACATGATTCTTGAATCATACATACTATTTATATATAAGATTCATGAAATGACAAAATTGTAGAAATGGAAAACAAAATGGTAATTGAGAAATTAGGATTTAAAGGATGATTTTGATTACTGAATCATTATGTAGATTTTTTTTTTTTTTGCTTTCTGGTATATTGGAGTAGACAGAGGGGAATACCTGAAATCCCTAAACTATAATTCAGCTGCCCTGATTTCTGAAATGAGGGTAAAAGTCCTTATGTTGGGCCTTCGTGATTATAAGAGCTATTACACTCTTTATCCAGTCATTTTCTTGAAATAATTTATAGGGCAAAGGCCCTAATGCTAATGAAGAATTTGAAGTCAGCCATTAACTAGTTTTGGCCCCTTATACTTATAAACCCTATCAGCTAGATTTCTATTGAAAAGATAACTTGTCTCCCTTCCTTTGGGCTTACACCTTTAATATTGAAATGATAATGATAGCATTGTCACCTTTTCTGCTTAGAGTTTGCTATTTGAAATTATAATGACCTCATCTCCCCTTGCTGAAATCCATAAACTCCCTGTATTAGTTAGGGTTCTCTAGAGAAACAGAATTAACAGGGAACACTCGCAAATATAAAATTTATAAAAGTGTCTCACGTGACCACAGGAACACAGAGTCCAAAATCCAGGGGGCAGGCTGTGAAGCCAACGATTCCATTGGAGGGTCTGGATGAACTCCACAGGAGAGGCTCACCAGCCGAAACAAAAAGAGCCTGTCTCTTCTGAATCTTCCTTATAAGGCTTTCAGTGATTAGATTAAACATCAGTCATTGCAGAAGACACTCCCCTTGGCTGATTACAAATGGAATCAGCAGTGGATGCAGCTGACATGATTATGATTTAATTCTATGAAATGTCCTCATCGTGACAGACAAGCCAGCACTTGCCCAACCACCACTTGGCCAAGTTGACACATGAACCTGACCATGACAGTCCAACCCTTGTCAACTTGGCAACTATACATCCCACATTAAACCATAATTTCTAAATAAAAAAACAATAAAACACATTTTTTCTTTCACCTAACAATATTCAACTGTCCTGGATATTACTGGAAACACATTAAATCTCTCCAGAATAGGGTGCAAATCTTTGGGTAATATTCATTCTTAAACTTGATATCTTACAACTTAAATAGTATAACATGAACAAAACAGCATTAAAGTCCTCGTTTCTGTAACTGATCACGTGGTCGAAGTTCATATTTATCACTACCTACTTCCACTACCCATTCCATGTTCTCATTACCCTCAGCAAGCACTTCAGCTGGCCGTGGTTCTTTGCCTGGTGGGGTGACCCAAACCTTCATCCCTGAAGTTTCAGAGTCATTGGTAGTTCTGCCTGGATTGGACTATTGCAGATTTCCATTGACTTTAATCACAGGGCATGGTAGTACTAAAATATACCCTAGAGGATCTCCTATATTCCAAGAAAACTCTTCTTTACCTCCATTATGTAGTTGCAGTCCTACTTTCCCCTGATATTCAGGGTCAATCACCCCAGACAATAATGTAATCCCCTCCTTGGCTTGTTGATCCAGTGGCATAAGCAGCCCAAAGTGACCAGGTGGCAGTCTTGACGTCCAGTTCAGTGGAATCATTGTTGTTTCTCCTGGAGGAAGTACTCCCCATTTTGGAACTAAAACCTGTAGAACAGCAGAGCTCAGGGTCACAGGGACAGGAAGCAATAATTTTCCTAGTGGATCACTAGGGATAATAGGGAGTGGTACCACTCCTATTTCCACCCCTGGGTTCCTGGACCCATGGATCCTGCCTATGGGAGAAACAGCATTATATAGCAGATGCTGATTTGGAGCATATACAGCTTCCTGGAGAACATTATCCCAGTCTTTCAAGGTATTGCCACCTAGTTGGCACCATAATTGAGTTTTCAAAAGGCCATTCCACCGTTCTATCAATCCAGTTTCTTCTGGATGATTGGAAACATGGTAAGACCAGAGAATTCCATGAGCATGTGCCCATTCCTGCACTTCATTTGCTGAGAAGTGTGTTCCTTGATCAGAAGCAATGCTATGTGGAATACCATGACGATGGATAAGGCATTCTGTAAGCCAATGAATGGTAGTTTTGGGAGAAGCACTGCGTGCAGGGGAAGCAAACCCATATCCAGAGGATGTGTCTATTCCAGTTAGAACAATTTGCTGCCCCTTCTATGAAGGGAGTGGTCCAATGTAATCAACCTGCCACCATGTAGCTGGTTGGTCACCTCGGGGAATGGTGCCATATCAGGGGCTGAGTGTAGGTCTCTGCTGCTGGCAGATTGGGCACTCAGCAGTGGCTATAGCCAAGTTAGCCTTGGTGAGTGGAAGTTCATGTTGGTGAGTCCATGCATAACCTCCATCCCTACCACAATGACCACTTTGTTCATGAGCCCATTGGGCAATGACAGGAGTTGCTAGGGAAAGAGGCTGACTGGTATTCACAGAACGGTTCATCTTATCCACTTGATTATTAAAATCTTCCTCTGCTGAAGTCACCCTCTGGTGTACATTCATATGGGACACAAATATCCTCATGTTTTTAGCCCACTCAGAAAGGTCTATCCACATACTTCTTCCCCAGACGTTTTTGTCACCAGTTTTCCAATTATGGTCTTCCCAAGTCCCTGACCATCCAGCCAAACCATTAGCAACAGCCCATGAGTCAGTACACAAATGCACCTCTGGCCAGTTTTCCTTCCAAGCAAAATGAACAACCAGGTGCACTGCTCAAAGTTCTGTCCACTGGGAGGATTTCCTCTCACCACTGTCCTTTAAGGACACCCCAGAAAGGGGTTGTAATGCTGCAACTGTCCATTTTCGGGTGGTACCTGCATATCGTGCTGAACCATTTGTAAACCAGGCCCGAGTTTTTTCTTCCTCAGTCAAGTCATTGTAAGGAACTCCCCAAGAGGCCATAGCTCCGGTCTGGAAAGAGAAAGTAATGTGGCAGGAGCAGAAACCATGGGCATTTGGGCCATTTCTTCATGTAACTTACTTGTGCCTTCAGGACCTACTCTAGTTCTATCTTGTATATACCATTTCCATTTCACAATAGAGTGCTGTTGCGCATGCCCAACTTTATGGCTTGGTGGGTCAGACAACACCCAGCTCATAACAGGCAACTCAGGTCTCATGGTAACTTGGTGGCCCATGGTTAAGCGTTCAGTCACTACTAAGGCCCAGTAGCAGGCCAAAAGCTCTTTCTCAAAAGTAGAGTAGCTCTCTGCAGCAGATGGTAAGGCTTTGTTCCAAAATCCTAAGGGTCTGCATTCTGATTCTCCTATAGGGGCCTGCCAAAGGCTCCAGATAGCATCTCTATTTACCACTGACACTTCCAGCACCATTGGATCTGCTGGATCATAGGGCCCAAGAGGCAGAGCAGCTTGTACAGCAGCCTGGACCTGTCACAGAGCCTCCTCTTGTTCAGGTCCCCACTCAAAATTAGCAAATTTTCTGGTCACTCGATAAATGCGCCAGAGTAGCACACCCAAATGAGGAATATGTTGTCGCCAAAATCCAAAAAGACCAACTAGGCATTGTGCCCCTTTTTTGGTCGTAGGAGGGGCCAGATGCAGCAACTTCTCCTTCACCTTAGAAGGAATATCTAGACATGCCCCACACCACTGGACACCTAGAAATTTCACTGAGGTGGAAGGCCCCTGGATTTTTGTTGGATTATCTCCCATCCTCTGACATGCAAATGCCTTACCAGTAAGTCTAGAGTAGTTGCTACTCCTTGTTCACTAGGTCCAATCAGCATGATATCATCAATATAATGGACCAGCGTGATGTCTCGTGAGAGGGAGAAATGATTAAGTTTCCTGCGGACAAGAGTATGACATAGAGCTGGAGAGTTTATATACCCCTGAGGTAGGACACTGAAAGTATATTGCTGACCTTGCCAGCTGAAAGCAAACTGTTTCTGGTGGTCCTTACTAATAACTATTGGTAAAAAAAAGCATTTGCTAGATCAATAGCTGCATACCAGGTACCAGTTGTCAACTTGGCCAGGTGAGCATATCTAATCTTGTTGCTGCGGACATAAGCCAACAGTACGTGAACCTCATCTGTTGCCAATTACATCTGCAGTCAGCTAGGAGGCGTGTCTGTTGCAATGAGTGACCTTTGACTTAATTGGCTGGTGCTTAAATGAGAGAGCTCAGTGTAGCACAGCTAAGCAGCTCAGCATTCCTCATCTCAGCACTTGCAGCTCAGCTGAGGCCTTTGGAGATACAGAAAGAAGTCACCCGGGGGAAAGTTGTCAGAACCCAGGGGCCTGGAGAGAAGACCAGCAGAGACCATCCTGTGCCTTCCACGTAAGAAAGAACCTCAGTGGAAAGTTAGCTGCCTTTCCTCTGAAGAACTAACAAAATGAATCCCCTTTTATTAATAGCCAATCCGTCTCTGGTGTGTTGCATTCCGGCAGCTAGCAAACTTGAACAGATGGTGACATATGGATTGATAATGATGTCAGGGGTGAGGTTGAAACCCTAGAGCATGCTGAGTCTTCTCTAGATAACCCTGTAATAGTTTGCCCTGAGGACATAACCACCCCACCTCCAGCCTGCCTTGAGGAGTTGGCCACCCAACCTCCTCCTGAAGTTATTAGCAGTAGAGTGATTAATCCTGTTTCAACAGATGAAACTGCAAATGAAGGCCTTGAAGCAAATGGCTTGGATAATAGTTCTAATTCTTTTCATGACCCACTCCCACCACCCCTCATTTCTTCCAGACCTATAACTAGACTAAAGTCCCAACAGACCCCTAAAGGTGAAGTACAAAGTATCACACATGAGGAGGTATGTTATACTCCAAAAGAACTGGTGTAAGTTTTCCAATTTATATAGACAGAAATCAGGGGAATATGTGTGGCAATGGATTTTAAGGGTGTGGGATAATGGTGGGAGGAATATAAGGCTAGATCAACTGAATTTATTGATATGGGCCCACTAAGCAGAGATTCTGCATTCAGTGTTATAGCTTGAGGGGTTAGAAAAGATATTAACAGTTTGTTTGGATGGTTGGTTGAAATATGGATCAAAAGGTGGCTGACATTACCTAAGGTTGAAATGCCAGAACTGCCCTGATATAATGTAGATGAGGGGATCCAGAGATTGGAATGTTAGAGTGGATTTATCATGCAAAACCTGCTCTTACACCCCAGGAATGTCCAGAGGATGCACCTTTTACCAGAACAGTGAGAAATAAATTTGTGAGACTAGCACCATCATCCCTGAAGAGCTCTGTGGTTGCACTTCTCTGTAGATTATTTGTATTATTGTATTATTTGCTCAAGCAATGATACCAAATCTGGAACAGCAGCTGCAATTGGAGTTACTACCTGGTTGAGCTGATGATAATCCACTGTAATCCTCCAAAACCCATCTGTTTTCTGCACAGGCCAAATAGGAGAGTTGAATGAGGATGTGGTGGGAATCACCATCCCTGCATCTTTCAAGTCCTTAAGAGGGGCAGTAATCTCTGCAATCCCTCCAGAAATCTGGTATTGCTTTTGATTTACTATTTTGCTCAGTAGAGGTAGTTCTAGTGACTTCCATTTGGCCTTTCCCACCATAATAACTTAGCTGTGCTACACTGAGCTCTCTCATTTAAGCACCAGCCAATTAAGTCAAAGGTCACTCATTGCAACAGACACGCCTCCTAGCTGACTGCAGATGTAATTGGCAACAGATGAGGTTCACGTACTGTTGGCTTATGTCCGCAGCAACAAGATTAGATATGCTCACCTGGCCAAGTTGACAACTGAATCTAACTAACACACCATCCCATTTTTCTGGGTCCCACTCCTTTCCAATCAACGCCCTCACTTTAACGGCAGATACCATGCAAGACTGAGATTTCAGTTTATGTTGTAAAGTTGCTACTCTAACAATAAGATTCTGAGTCTGATTTTCAGAGATCTGAAGTCTACGACTACAGGAAATAAGATTTTCCTTCAGGATACTCATAGAAACGTCTACATCTTTCAGACGGTGCTTAAACTTCTCACTGGAAGCCTTAAGCCCATCCCTTTCACTGCTTAATGTAGCCAGTGTATCTAACAACAACCAACCAATATCTCTATACCTCTTATTTCCACAAAACTCTGTAAAGGTGTCAAAAAAATTATTTCCCAGAGCCTGGCTTCGTACAAGCAAAGCATTAGGAGAATTGAATGGTGATATTTTGACTCTCTCTTTTGCTGACTCACTCCGTGAATTGAGAGTGTCATTCTGACTATGGGAATCAGAGTCCTTAGTGTCTTTGAGTCCAGTCAGAGTAGAAAACAATTCATAAAAACGTATTTTTAAGATTCTGTTTCTTAAGAACCACTCCTGTTACCAAGATGTATTAGTTAGGGTTCTCTAGAGAAACAGAATTAACAGGGAACACTCGTAAATATAAAATCTATAAAAGCGTCTCACGTGACCACAGGAATGCAGAGTCCAAAATCCACAGGGCAGGCTGTGAAGCCGACGATTCCGATGGAGGGTCTGGATGAACTCCACAGGAGAGGCTCACCAGCCGAAACAAGAAGAGCCTGTCTCTTCTGAATCCTCCTTATAAGGCTTTCAGTGATTAGATTAAACATCACTCATTGCAGAAGACACTCCCCTTGGGTGATTACAAATGGAATCGGCTGTGGATGCAGCTGATATGATCACGATTTAATTCTATGAAATGTCCTTATCACGACAGACAATCCAGCACTTGTCCAACTACCACTTGGCCAAGTTGACACATGAACCTGACCATGACACTCCCTAAACTCAGGAAGATAGAGTTTGGGCTACTAGGCCATTTACTCTCCTACTATGCACCTGGTAATAAAACTCTTTGTCTCTTTGAAACCCTGTCTCTCGTAATTGGTCATTAGAGTGCACTGGGCAAAAGAGTCCATGGCCTTTGTTCAACAACAGATTAGTGGTCACCAGGGATTAAGGAAAGGATGGGAAGGCCAGGGGGGCATCAGCCAAAAATAGGCGTGACTATAAAAAGACAACATGAGGTCTTCTGGTGATGAGGGAAACGTTCTGAATCTTGACTGAATCAATTTAAATTTCCCAGATGTGATTTTACACCATAGTTTTGCAGGATATTACCATTGCAGGAAATTGCGTACAATAGTTAGGTTCTAGTGTCAGCTTGGCCAAGTGATGATGCCCAGTTGCTGTAAGGATATTTTGTGGCTTGTTGATAAGCAGGAAGGTGGTATACTAAATCATCAGTCACTGATTGCATCTGTGGTTGATCCCATATGCAATCAACTAAGGCTTGTCTCCCACAATGAGATAATCCAGTCAGTTGAAAGCTTTTAAGGAAGAAAAGAGATTTTTTTCACTGCTTCTTCAGTCAGTGAACCTCTCCTATGGAGTTCATCCAGACTCTTTATCAAGGTGTCAGCTTCTCAGCCTACCCTGAGGATTTTGGACTCTTCCATTCCTACAGTTGCAAGACAGCTTTATAAATCTCCTATATATGGATATCTCCTGCTGATTCTGTTTCTCTAGAGAACACTGACTAATACATTGGGTAAAGGATATATGGGATTTCCTTGCATTATTTCTTACAACTGCATGTGAACAATTACATTATTTCAAAATTAAAATTTTAATAATTAAATGAAATTTATCTGACAAACAAAATAGCTTCTATTGAAAAGGGTAAACTTTTTCATACATTAAATGTGTCACTAAATAAACACATCACTAAATAAATATATAGAAGATTGCTTCAGATCCAGTTCAGTTCATATAAATATTCCCCAAATAATTCAAATGCCCAATATTAAAAAAAAAAAAAGCAATCTTAGTCAAAGTGTGTTTGCTACAGAAGATCAGCAAACGCAGATTCAATGATTCAGAAACAGACAAGCAAGCAAAGAACAAGCTGTATGGCTTTAAAACTTTCAAATCCTTCCCCAAAACAAAGATTTTTTTTCCTAGTTTCCAAATTTGAGATTCTAGAGTGTTTCCTTTTAGTGTTGTATTGTTTGTTTGTTCTGACAAAGGTATATAGTCTTAATTAGAAAAAGTCCATTTAAAAAGACCATGCTGAAATGATTTCTTCTCTTTCCTAATTTTTGAAATGAAACTTTTAAAATACCTGTAAATGTAATATTTAAATTATTATTAAAAGAGACAATCCTATTTTATAATACTTTATGCAAGGATAAAAGGTTTCTCAAAGCAACAAAACACACTGCTCTTATGTAACTGTCCCAAAATACTGCTATCATTTTGTTCTTCATTATCTGATTTTTCCCTTTTAACACCTCAGTGAGAAGCATTTATCTGGACCCATTTGCCTGCTTATATGGAGATTTTAGGAAGAAAAAGACTTTTAAAAAATGATCTAAGTATATTCAGTATGAAAGCTTCAATCCTTGAATCTTATCTTCTTTAGAATGCTTATTATTAGCCTATTATTTTTCATGAAAGCTGAATGCACATTATGGAGTTGTCTGGTGTCAGTCAAGCATTTCTACATTTGACTCTTAGTAGACCCAAGAGCTACCATAGTTACTAATTAATGCCTGTGTCCCATATGCAACAGAAGCCATATGAGAGAAACTGTTTATGTTATATAAAATGTTTTTATTCTAAATGAATTAAGAGAATATGCTGGATGCATTAAATCTTAATGCAAATAAAATTAACACACCTTCCATTAAGTTCTTTTTTGAAGTTTTTTAATCTAAGCTCCAGAATTAATAGTTTTCACTTTCACCTTTGACTAGCTCATTCTAAAATATGGCTAAAATATTGCCTTTCACTATTTTTTTCTTTAAAATCTGTCCTATTGTTTATCATACTTACAAACATAAACCTGTACTCTTCTGAACAGTTATGTTCAGAAGAGTCATGTTCCTAGGTGAATAAATATCAATGAATTTTACTATTAAAATAATATTCATATTTTCTAAATTATTTTACAAAAACCATATAAAACAAAAATTTATGAAAGCTATTATTTATAACTATATGAGATTTAAAATAATATGAAGGAATCAGTAAAGTTTGTCTGTTTTTCTAATCCTCATGCAATATTTTGGATTTTCACATCCAAATTTCAATTAATTTGACTTTTAGTTTTATATCTATATACATTTTATTTTAGAGTATTAAAATAATCGAGGTTAAAACACAAATAGAAAGAATTTAAATATATTTTATTCTTATTATAGTTATTTCATTTTAACATAGGAAAAATAGCCTAAAAATCAATGAATAATTTGTTGACAAGGACATAATTAATTTTATCCACATCTTATTCATTTAACTTTGGTTAATAAATTATTGAAATAATCACACAACTTTGTGACATTGATACAACTCAGATCAGAGAAATGAATCTGCTTTAAATACCTGATACATACCTTGTAAAACAAATTCCACATCTACCTTTGAGTAGCATGAATTTCACATGCCAAGATTTAAGCGAATGACCACAAAATGCTCTTAATAGAAAAAACAATTATGGAACTCTTCTCCTGGATGTCCTATGCTCAAAGACTTAGAGGCAACTCAAATTCCACACAACCATCACTCATTATCTTTCCCGTTAAACTTGCTTCTCTTATGGTATACTTTTTCAGTATATGGAAACCTGCCTATCCTTTCAAGCCAGAAACTAGAAATTGCATTTTTTCTAGCTATTCTACTGCTACACACAAACACATACACATAGCCAATAAGTCACAGATACCTTAAAGGCTTATCTCTGTCACCTTCTCTCCATTTTTACTCCTACTGCCTTAGTTCAGGTTCTATTCTTCCTGCCTTTTCCCCTTTCCCTTCTTTCCTCCCTCCCTCCATCCTTCTCCCCTTCCTTCTCTCTTTTCCTCCCCTCCTTCCTTTCTCCTTCCCTGCCTCCCTCCCTCCCTCTCTGTCTTCCTCACTCAAAGCAAATAGCCTCCCCACATCCAGATTTGTCCTTCATGAAGGATATACTTTCCACACTACTATTCGGTCTTTTTCTAAACTATGAAACATGCATAGCATATGACTTCTCTGCTTAAGATCTCCCATTCATCACATTTACTAGATCAATATCTACTGAGTCCTATCATGCTCCTTAGTTAGATATTGAACATACAATATAATGACACTAATGTACCCTTCCTGTCATCTGCAGACACATTTAGAGAGTTCCTTGTGTTTCCACCGTGCTTCCTACTCTGCTGGCCCTCATTCTCCCCCGACCTATTATGCCTAATCTATCCTTGAGCACTGAATCCTGTTAGTGCCCCAGCACCCAATCCCCATGCCTCAATAGTTAGGAGGTTAATAAGATTTTAATGACTAACAGAATAAACATATAAGTCAAATGAAGATGATAGAGATAAAAACAGATAAATGATAGTATATGGTAAAATGCTTCAAAAAGAGATATGAAGTGATATAGCAGTTTAAGGAACCAGTGAAGACTAGCCTAAAGGAGCTCCTTTCCAAACTCTAGCTGGGATGAGTCTAGGAAGGGGGCTTTAATCAGCCAGATAATTCTGATGCCAGATCCTGTAGGGAAAACATTAGAGGAAACTCTGATCTAAGATAATCTAAAAATCGTCAAATGAAACGAAAGGCCCTTTATTCTCTGGTGTAGGTCTCTATTTCATCTCCTTCCTGTTCTCTCCATTTGCCTGAGTATCCACTGACTCTAATGCATACCCTCCAAAGTCCATGCTTTCTCCTGCCCCTACTCTTTTCACATGCTGGTTTCTCAGTCTAAACTCACCCTTTTGGGCCCAGAGATGTCCTCTTCCCCTTCAAGATTCAGCTTAAAGGTCATGCCCCTTGTGAAGCCTTCCTTGATTACTACCTGCCCCCAACTATATGCCAAGGAAAATCTGAGTCACTCTTTTTTTTTACTCTCACATTCTGCATATAAAAATTAATTTTTCAAATATATAATAGAATATAAAATTTTAGTGAAGTTATGGGGAGACAAGTACTCTCATGCATTACTACTACTGGGAGTATACATTTGTATGATCTCACTGGAAAAATATTTCGCTGAACTAATCCATCTATCCATTCATCAGTGAAAAAGGTCATTCCATGTGTTTTGTACAGACATAACCTTAGTTGTGCCTTGTTTCTGCCCCAAATCATTGAAATGAACAGTGCCAGGGTCTTCAATCCTGGCTTGTCAGGCAGAGGAAGACAGTCTCCAGACAGCCAGTTTTAGAAATTGAACACACAGTAATAAAAGGAGAAATGCAAGCTCTTATAAATGAATGCACATTGTGCAGACTTTGAAAGCTTGCCCTACCATAGAAGTGGCATTGTGACTGCTAATGACCTTCAAAAAACAAGATATTCATTATATCCAGGTCATACTGACATTTTACTTATTACTGAAAAGAAGTCTCTTTCAAAAAGCTACTGAAAAGTCACAGGAAAACTTTATTAAAAACTATGTAAAAACAATTCTCCCAAAACTCATACTGATTTTTTTTTTTGTCTTGTTTACAACTCTTAGGAACATATGGAGATAGAGTTTATAGCACAGAAGAGGATGCTACAAAGTGCTTTGAGACCTGATCTTGTGCAAGAAACTTTTCCATTTGGTATCACAAGCCCTCAGACTGTAAAGTGAGGTTAACACTACCCCACTGATGGGAGATACATGAAGATTACTGAATTGTAAAAATGAATGAGATGTAGGTAAGATTTGTCATGTAATTCCTCACAAGAAATTTACTGATGACCTCATTATAATCATTCTGCTGGAAGAAGAAAAGGTAGCAATGAGCATTGTCTACATTATATAAAGCATTATTCCTGTGGAGTTCCCAAAAGTTATTAATCTGAGAACACATTCTTAAATGTCCTGAACTTTTAGTCATGGAGGCAAAGTTTTAAAGGATTATCTTCACCTTGAATAGACTGTACTTTATTTTTCCTTGAGGCCATCAGCATCTGCCTCTAATCTATATACTCAAAAGAGGGATCTGGGGAAAAAACTACCAAAGACATGTTCAGAAGTTGTTTAAAAAGCAGCAAAACAGGGAGGGTGATTGTGTCGCAGTGGCAGAGTTCTCGCCTGCCATGCCGGAGACCCGGGTTCAATTCTGGGTGCCTGCCCATGTGAAAAAAGGAAAAAGAAAAAAAAAGCAGCAAAACAATCAACTTTATTCAAAATACAGCTCCCTAGTCACAATGATTGATGATAAAAAAGAGAGAGAAAAGGAAAGAGAAAGAAAATCTTTTTTTTTCAGACTGTGCAATTTCTCAACAGAATTTTTTAGCAAGCTTACCAAGAACCAAAATAATAACTTTCCAAGTCTTGATGTTACTCATAAAGAAACTGAAATCTGTGGATTTTCAGCATTTTGTCACCTAAAAACTCGTGAAAGTTTTTTTTTTTTCATTGTACTAGATATTATTTTCTTTTGTGAGCTGTCATTTTGGTAGGTAGAACACTGATCTGGGGAATGTGAGGGAAAAAATTCACACAAATCTTGCCTGTCTACAGCCAACAAACCTCACAAATCTTCAACAGATTTTCAGACTCAAGTGGTCTATTTCACAAAGATTCATTCTCTAGAGATGAAATCTCAAGTCAGCTTCTGTAAAAGAGCATAGACCCCTGGAGGAAGGCTCATTTCCTCCCACCTATGCAGTTTCTAAAGATGTTAGCCCAGAGCTTTAGTAATGCTGAAATGAATACTCACCTAGGAATGGGACAAAAAGATAGAGAAACAACATAGTATAATCATCAAAACTGAAGGTTATATCACTTGCTTGCTGTGTGACTTACAATTCTTCACTCACCTTCTCTGTTAGCATTTCCGCATATATTTTATATACAATAAAAGACACAGGAGGTTGATTAATGATTTCTAAACACAATAGGGAATCATGTCAAATAGCAAATTCCATTTCATGAAGCTCTCTAAGGTCTTTCAGAATGGCAAATCTCTAAGTACAAAGTATTATGAAAAGCAGAACGACAGCGTAGAAGTCAGCTGGGAAGACACAAAAAGAAGAAGTGTGTGGTTTTGTCTCTCTGAGAATGTTCTATGAACTGAGGCTTTAAACAGAGACAAGGGGTATGCTTTTGTAGCCAAAGAATCAAAGGCAAAGGCAATGGATTTTAATTTTATGAGTCACAAATGAGGCATCAGCTGAGCTGCAGGTGTTAGAGAAAAGCAAAGGAAAGCAAACACTGGATCAATCACTTCGAAATTCCAAAGTCTCTTACATAGGAAAGAAGTCTAACTTTTATTTGCAAATGACTTTTAATAGGTTTTCAAACTTGAAGAGGATTTTGAGTAAAATATCACTCCCTGGGCAAAAGCTTCCTTTCTTTACTATCACAATACACACATACCACCTTAGCTTTTTTTCCTACTTATTGCATATTGCCCATTTCCTTCTAGAAATAGCCACTATTTGACTATCCAAAATATGATCAGGGTATAGTCCTATGTAGATCAAACACAACAATTCATACTAACTGTTGACCACTTCCTCTTCTAGGACGCACAGCAGACATTACTAAACAAGCAGAGGAAGTGTGGTCATGAATCTCAGAGTTTTCAACAGAACTCACCGTGCAACTACTAACAGTGGTAGAGTCGGTACAGCGCTGAAACCCGTTTGTCTTTTCAACTGTAATGAAAGGAACATTGAGTTTTAATGCTGGCTCTGCCATTATATTCTGGCAGGTCATTAACCTCTCTGTGCCTTGATATTTACTATAAAAAAAAAGTTTATTTAGGCAACTGACTTCCAAAGCTAATACCAGGTTTAGTGTTCTGTAATTCTAATATATGCAGTTGTTATTTGAATCATGCTACCAGAAAATCTAACACCTCTACCAATATGTATCTTCACATTGATGTATGATATTCCACAACTACAGTTTCTGGATTTCTTTCCATCTTATACCTGTCCCTTCAAAAGAAGAACCCTTCAGGTAGGTAATACATTAAAATGAGTTGGTCATTTATTACTCTGAATGAGTTTAACAAGTTCTTTCCAATTAAAGAGCTATTCTCTTTCACTTTACTTCTTTATTTTTTTACTAATTAAAAAAGTAATTAGATCAAATAATTGTTTTAGTTACAAAATCAGAAATTACAGCATAGTTAAAGCAAGTCTGATCATTGGGAAGAATTTTTTCAGAAAATTTTGAAAAACTTTATGTTCTCATGACAATTTTCTGTCCATGATTTAGTACTTACTCCTACCTCTCTGAAAATAATGATCATTGGTTGGGAAAGGAACAAATAGTGCTCAACTCCAATAGCCAACATCAATATTTTGTGGTATTTCAGCAACAGAGTATTCCATGAGCATTAGTCACTATTTCCATAGATCGACAACAACAAAAAGATTCTACATTACATAAGCGAAAAGAAGAAAATACAAACCTGGCGATTTCAAGTTTTAAAGGAGCAGTGGTTCAAGGAAAAACATTACAAAAGGATTCCAGTGATGATGAATTCAATTTTCAAGGAGAAAGGATTGAATCAAAGAGATTTCAAAATCAAACTCATTCTCATCTTCAATAGGGGAATCAAACTAGAAAGTAGGAAATCATTTTTATTGTCGTTTGATAATAGGCACAAATCTTCATTACTGAAACCCACATTTCAAAAAGATAAAATGAGGGACTATACTCTATTAAACTATGTAGATACATAATTGTGTTAGTTAGGGTTCTCTAGAGAAACAGAACCAACAGGAGAGATCTGTACATATGATATTTATAAAGGTATCTCACACAACCATGTGAATGGAAGAGTTCAAAATCTGTGAAGCTGGAGGCTCCGATGAAGGGTCTGGATGAACTCCATATGAGAGTCTCACTGGCAGAAAAAGTAGTGAAAAAGTCTCTTTTCTCCATTAAAAGCCTTCAGTTGATTGAATTATCCTGTTGTGGGAGACACACCTTACTCAATCACAGATGTAGTCAGCCACGGATACAATAAACTGACTGATGATTTAATACACCAGTCTTCCAGTTTACTAACCAGCCATGAAATATCCTTGCAACAATAATCAGGTCAGTGCTTACCTGACCAGACAAGTGGGCATAATTACCTGGCCAAGTGAACATGGAACATGGAATGGGCTATATAACAACAGAACCTAACCTTCACAGTCCACCTCTTCTCAACTTGGCAGCTATACATAACACCTCGAAACACGCTTAATTTCCAAATAGAATACAATAATAGACATATGTCTTGCCTAACAATACTCAACTGTCCTGCGTACAATGGGAAATGCACTACATCTCTCCAGAATAAGGTACAGTCCTTAGGTAACATTCATTCTTAAATTTCATATCCTATAACTTAAATACTTTAAGATGAACAATGCAACTTGTGTCGTATAATAAGAGAAAAACAAGATATTTGCTTAGGTACAAATGCAAACATAATGAAATAGGGAGGAAATATTCATATAATCACAGTCCTTGTTTCTGTAACTGGTCACATGGTCATAGTCCATATTTAGCACTATTTTGTTATATAGCCCATTCCATGTTCACTTTACCCTCAGCAAGCACTTCAGCTGGCTGTGGTTCTTTGCCAGGTGGGATGATCCAGACCTTCATTCCTGAAGTTTCTGGGCCATTAATAGCCCTGCCTGAACCAGGTTGTTACAGTTTTTCATTGACTTTAATCACAGGGCATGGTAGTACTAAGAGACACTCCATATTTCAGGAAAACTCTTCTTTACCTCCATTGCGAAGTTGCAATCCTATATCCCCCTGATAGTCAGGATCAATCACCCCAGACAGAACAGTAATCACCTTTAGTGCCTGTTGATTCAATGGCATGAGAAGCCCAAAGTGGCAAGATGGTAGTTTTAACTTTCAGTTCAATAGAATCATTCTTGTGTCTCCTGGTAGGTACACTCCTCCTTTTGGAACTAAGGCCTGTAGACCAGCAGAGCTTAAAGTTTCAGGGACAGGAGTGATAGTGAGTAGAGCCATTTCCATTTCCACTCCTTGAATCCTGGGCCCGTGAATCCTGGTGATGGGAGAGACACAACCATAGCATGGACACCGATTCAGAGCATACACAGCTTCCTGGAGAACACTGAGCAAGCCCTGCAAGGTATCGCCACCTACTTGCCACCATAATTGGGTCTTCAAGAGGTCATTCCACTATTCTATAAACCAAGCTGCCTCTGGATGATGGGGAACATGGAAAGACTAGAGAATTCTATGAGCATGTGCCCATCCAAACAAGGAGCCTCATTTGTTGTGAAGTAGGCTCCTTGATCAGAAGCAATCCTGTGTGGAATACCATGACAGTGAATAAAGCATTCTGTAAGTCCACGAACGGTAGTTTTTGTGGAAGCATTGAGTGCAGCGAATGCAAACCCATATCCAGAGTATATGTCTATTCCAGATAGAACAAATCACTGTCTCTTCCATGATGGAAGTTGTCCAATGTAATCAACCTGCCACCAGGTAGCACACTGATCACCTCAGGGAATGATGCCATATAAGGGACTGAGTGTGGGTCTCCACGCTGGCAGATAAGGCATTTAGCAGTGGCCATAGCCAGGTCAGCTTTGGTGAGTGAAAGTCCATGTTGCTGAACCCATGCATACCCTCCATTCCTTCCACCATGCCCACTTTATTCATGAGCCCATTGGTAATGGCAGAAGTGGCTGAGAAAAGAGGGTGACTTGTATCTACAAAACAGGTCATCTTATCCACTTGATTATTAAAACCTTCCTCTGCTAAAGTCACCCTCTGATAAGCATTCCCATAAAATACAAATATCTTTACGTTCTTTGCCCACTCAGAAAGGTCTAGCCACATACCTCTTCCCCAGACCTCTTTGCCACCAATCATGCTCTTTCTAAGTCCTTGACCATACAGCTGAACTATTAGCAACAGTCCATGAGTGAGTATACAAACGTACCTCCAGCCAGTTCTCCTTACAAGCAAAATGAAAAATTAGTTGCACTGCTCAAAGTTCTGCCCACTGGGAGGATGTTCCCTCCCTCATTACTGTCCTTTAAAGAAATTCCAGAATGGGGCTGTAGTGCTACAGCTGTCTACTTCCAGGTGGTCCCTGTGTATCACGCTGTATTAGTTAGGGTTCTCTGAAGAAACAGAATCAACAGGGAACACTTGCAAATTTAAAATTCATACAAATGTCTCACATGATCGCAGGAATGCAGAGTCCAAAATCTGCAGGGCAGGCTATGAAGACGACAATTCCGATGGAAGGTCTGGACAAACTCCACAGGAGAGGCTCACCAGCTGAAGCAGGAAGAGCCTGTCTCTTCTGAACCCTCCTTAAAAGGCTTCCGGTGATTAGATTAAGCATCACTCATTGCAGAAGACATTCCCTTTTGGCTGATTACAAATGGAATCAGCTGTGGATGCAGCTGACGTGATCATGATCTAATTCTATGAAATGTCCTCCTTGCAACAGACAGGCCAGCACTTGCCCAACCAGACAAACAGGTACCACAACTTGGCCAAGTTGACACATGAACCTGACCATGATACACGCAGAAATATCTATAAAGCAGTCCTGAGTTTTCTCTTCCTCAGTCAGCTGACTATAAAGAACTCCCCAAGAGGCCATAGCACTGGACTGGGAAAGAGACGGTGATGTGGCAGGAGTGGGGGCCATAGTCATTTGGGCCACTTCTTCATGTAACTTATTTGTGCCTTCAGGACCTACTCGACCCCTATCTCTTAATATACCACTTTCATTTTATGATGGAGTGCTGCTGTGCACACCCAACTTTATGGCTTTTGGGTCAAACAATACCCAAATCATGATAGAGAACGCAGGTCTCATGGTAACTTGGTGGCCCATGGTTAGGCATTCAGTCTCTACTAAGGCCTAGGAACAGGCTAAAGCTGTTTCCCAAAAGGAGAGTAATTATCTGCAATAGATGGTAATGCTTTGCTCCAAAATCCTAAGGGTCTGCATTGTGATTCTCCTATAAGTACCGGTCAAAGGCTCCAGATAGCATCCCTATTTACCGCTGACACTTCCCAGCACCATTGGATCTGCTAGATCACATGACCCAAGTGACAGAGCAGCTTGCACAGCAGCCTGGCCATACCTCACAGCTTCCTCTTGTTTCAGTCCCCACTCAAAATTAGCAGCTTTTCTTATCCCTTGGTAAGTGGGCCAGACTAGCACACCCCAATGATGAATACATTGTCTCTAAAATCCAAAGAGCCAACTAGGCATTGTGCCTCTTTTTTGGTGTAGAAGGGGACAGATGCAACATCTTATCCTTCATCTTAAAAGGGATTGACATGCCCCTCACCACTGGACACCTAGAAATTTCACTGAGGTGGAAAATTCCTGTATTTTTGTTGGATTCATCTCCCATCTCCTGACATGCAAACACCTTACCAATAAGTCTAGAGTAGTTGCTACTTCTTATTCACTAGGTCCAGTCAGATGATATCATCAATAAAATGGAACAGTATTATGCCTTGTGGAAGGGAGACACAATCAAGGTCTCTGAAGACAAGATTGAGACATAGGGCTGTAGAGTTGATATACCCTGAGGCAGGACAGTGAAGGTATACTGATGGCCTTGCCAGCTGAATGTAAACTGTTTCTGATGGTCCTTATTGACAGCTATTGTGAAAAAAGCTTTTGTCAGATCAATAGCTGCATATCAGGTACTAGGCAATGTGCTGATTTGTGCAAGCAATGATACCACATCTGGAACAGCAGCTACAATTGGAGTCACCACCTTTTTAAGTTTATGATAATCCACAGTCTTCCTCCAAGTCCCATCTGTTTTCTGCACAGGACAAATAGGAAAATTGAATGGGGATGTGGTGGGAATCACCACCCCTGCACTCTTCAAGTCCTTAAGAGTAGCACTAATCTCTGTAATCCCTCCAGTAATTGACTATCTTCTGACTCACTATTTTGCTAGGTAGGGGCAGTTCTAGTGTCTTCTACTTGGCTTTTCCTACCATAATAGCCCTCACTCCATGAGTCAGAGAACCAATGTGGAGATTCTGCCAGTTGCAGAGTATGTCGGGAAATGATCACAGAATGGATCCAGAGATCCATTGGACCCACTATGAGATGGACTGAGTTAAAACTCTATCAATCACCTGACCTTAAAAAGCCCCTACTCTGGCTGGTGGACCAGAGTGACATTTTGGTTCTCTTGATATTAGTGTCACTTCTGAGCCAGTGTCCAATAATCTCCAAAATATCTGATCATTTCCTTTTTCCCAGTGCACAGTCACCCTGTTAAAAGGCCATAGGTCTCCTTAGGGAAGGTTGGGAGGAAGGTTAACAGTATAAATTCTGGGCAGTGTAAAAGGGACCTTCCCCAGGGGTATCTGGTCCTCCCCTAATTCAAGGGGCTCTGGGTCTGTAAACTGTCTCAAGTCTGGGAATTGATTAAGGAGCTTTGACTCTCTGTTTTTGTAGTTCACGTCAGACTCTGTTCACTTGACCTAGAATTCTTCTGCCCATATAGCTCAAATCAGATTTAGTAGATTTCACATCTATTTTACTTCTAGGTACCCCATGATCTACTAGCCAACACCACAAGTCTCTACGAGTTAGATTATTTTGACTGCTGCTTTGAGTCTGCTGTCCATTATGGTAGCGACTCCCACCTTGTCTATGGTGATTAACTGTCACCACATGGCTTCTGCTAACTCTGGATCCAATCATCCCCATTGTGTTTAAAGATTCCAGCTCAGTGACTGTAGTTCCCACAGTAATATTTGACCTACAGAGAAGGACAACTACAGAGCTCTTCAGAGATGATGGAGCTAGTCTCATGAATATTTCTTAGGGTTCTGGTGAAAGATGTGTCCTCTGGACATTCCTGAGGTGTGTGAGCAGGTCTTCCACAATAAATCCACTCGAACCTTCCTATGTCTCTAAGTCTTTGGATCCCATCATCTACACTATACCAGGGCAATTCTGGCATTTCAACCTCAGGTAATGTCGGCCACCTTTTGATCCATGTTTTCAGCCAACCATCCAAACAAACCATTAATGACATTTCTAGCCCCTCAAGCTACAATAGTGAATGTAGAATCTCTGCTTAGTGGGCCCATATCAATAAATTCAGCTTGATCCAATTTTATATTCCTTTCATCATTATTCTACACCCTTAATATCCATTGCCACATATATTCTCCTGATTGCTGTCTATATAGATTGGAAAATTCATGCAGTTCTTTTGGAGTATAGCATACTTCCTCATGGGTCACATTTTGTACCTCACCTTTCAGTGTCTCTTGGGACTTTAGCCTAGTTATAAGTCTTGAAGAAAAGTGGGGTGGAGGGGTGGGTCATGAAATGAAATAGAAATGTCTTTCAAGCCCATTATCTGAGGGTATTCTGTTGCAGTTTCATTTGGTGAAACAGTATTAGTTGCTCCAGACAGAGCAGTGAGGGCTGTTTCCCCAGGAGAGGTGGTTACTGGGTTAGTAGGCACTGAAGGGTTAATCTCATTAGATGGAGGTTGGATGGCAGACTCCACTGGGGAGACTGGAGGCCATGAAGCTGCTTCCCCAAGGCAGTCTAGCGTTCAGGAAGCTCTTTGCTCAGGACAGTCCATTTCTTCTGAGCCTTTGCTCAGAAGATTCCAGGGATCCCATCTCCCCATCACCATCATTATCAAGCCATATATCACCATTCCACATTCAGGATCCCATTCTTTTCCAATAAAAGCCCTTACTTTAACAGCAGAAACCCTGCAAAGTTGAGATTTTACTTTACATAGTAAATCTGCTACCCGCACAGTGAGGCTTTCTGTCTGGTTGTCAGAGATCTCAAGTCTGCACCACAGGAAATAAGATTTTCTTTCAGGGCACACATGGAAACTTTTACATCATTCATATGTAGGTTAAGGTACAAATTTGAAGCCTTCAGCTCCTCCCTTTCCCTCATCACTGTATCCAGCATATCTAACAATAACCAGCCAACATCATTATACCTCTTAATTCCATAACCTCCATAAAGGTGTCAAAAACATTATCACCCAGAGCCTTGACTCATATAAGTGTACAATTAGCAGAATCTGCTGGTGATATTTTGATTATTTCTTTTGCCAACTCACCCTATGGACTGTCAATGCCAGCTTGATGATTGGAAACAGAGTCATTTGTGCCTCTGAGTCCAGTCCAAGTAGAAAACCAACTGTAAAAACCCATTTTTAAGATTCTGTTTCTTAAGAACAACTCCCAGTACCAAGCTGTGTTAGTCAGGATTCTCAAAAGAAACAGAACCAACAGGAAATATCTGTAAATATGAGATTTATAAAGGTTTCTCAGATAATCATGGTAATGGAAGAGACCGACATCTATAGGGGGCAGGCTGTGAAGCTGACAGTTTTGATGAAGGGTCTAGATGAACTTCACAGGAGAGGCTCACTGGCGAAAAAGCAGCGAAAAAGTCTCTTTTCTTCGTTAAATTCCCCCAACTGACTGGATCATCTTGTTGGGGGAGAACTGCCTTTGTTGATTGCAGATGTAATCAGCCACAGATGCAATCAACTGACTGATGATTTAATATACCAGCCTTCCAGTTTCTCAACCATCCACAAAATATCCTTGCAGTAATGGTCAGGCCAGTATTTGCCTGACCAGATAACCTGGCATAATCACTTGGCCAAGTTGACACCAGAACCTAACCATCACAATAATAAAAAAATTTTATATTATATAATAACTACATATGATGGTATATTAATGAAATTGATCTCTTCATCAATTGGGGAAAGTAGATTATGTTAAAGCTTGGGTATGTACACACTAAGATACTCCACCCCTTTGTATCAGAGAAAGAATTGAGAATTTCCTCTGCTATTTGCCAATAATAAAAAATTATGATGTAATAAAATATAAAAGCAAAAGCTTGTTGTTTTTCTAATTGAGCTATAATTTATATACTACAAAGTTCACCTGTTTTAAGAGTATAATTCAATTTTTGGAATATTTCCAGAGTTGTATAACCATCACTATACTCATACTTAAGAACATTTTCATCACCTCAAAAGAAACCGTGTACCCATTAGCATTCACACCTCATTCCCCATCTCTACCTGAACACCCTAGCCTAAACAACCACTAATCTACTTTCTGTCTCTAAAGATTATTAAGCAACTGTGCTAACATTATGTGGTTCTAGCTCCATGCTAAACATATTATATGCATTATCTTTTTTTTTTTTCATTTTTAACCAGTTTTATTCATACATCATACAACACAACCTTAGTAAAATTCAGTGGTTTCTTTTATAATCACATGTCCTTGGTCTTACCAGCACAATCTAAGAGTTTCTATTTCCTTTGCAAAGTATCCTATACCCCTCCCTCATATCCCCTGGTTATTGACATTTAGCTTTGTCATATTGCTGTTGCTACATTCAATGGATGAATATTATAATTTTACTGTTAACTAGAGGATTCATTTCAATTGACTGTATTTTTCACCACATGGCATCCCATTTTAAACACCTTGCAATATGGACATTCATTTGTTATCCTACATATTTGCATATCTGTCCATTTAATCACCATCATTGGCCACTCTAGGCTATGGTAGACTATACTTTCCCAGTCCTTACCCTTCTATCTTTTCTTCTGGTGTCATACATGACAACAGCCCTCCTCCCTCAACCATACTCACACTCAGTTTTGCTCAGAGTACTTACAATATTGTGCTACCACCAAATAGTACTGTGCAATCAATTTCTGGATTGTTACAATCAGTCCTGTTGAACATTCTGTACTCCTTCCTCATCAAATGCCAAATCTCTACCCTCTTTCTTTCTCATGATAACCTGTGTTCTTAAATTTAACCCTCAAAGTAAACTCATTAATATTAATTCCTGTTAATAAGACCATACAGTATTTGTCTTTTTGTATATGGCTAGTTTCATTTAGCATATGTCATAAGGTTCATCCACATTGTTGCATTATCATAGTGGTTCAATAAAAAACTTTAATTATAGTCTATCTATAATAACAAAAAACTGATATTTAGACCAGTTACACAACTAGCCCAAGACCATACAACTCAGAAGTAGGGAAGCTTGAATTCAAGCCCATATCTCTCAGACTGCAAGCTTGTGCTTAAAAGCACTAGATACCATTTTTGTACTTAGCTCATGCAGTCATTCTCAATTTCACCTATAGCCAAAAAGAAGAGGGAATATAATGTACTAGAATTGTGGAACCAATGACAATTTAACCATTTTCAAAGTAACTCTTTCCCAACACTGTGGATTCCATTAAAATAAGTTCAAAGTGCTTCCATTCTGAAACATTAAAACCATAAAATGTGTAATAGGTCATTACTGACAAGTATAAAACCTAGTGTTTGTAAGCAAGCACAATAGAAGTATTTAGACTTCAAACTGGACGTTAAACTCATGAGTAAAGGAGACTATGTCTATTTAGTTTAGTATCTTCAGGTCCTAGCACTCAGTCATGAAGTTTGCTACTAACAGTTAATATTTCACTAACTCTTACTAGAGGCTAGATGCTATAATAAATGCTTTGCTTACATTATTTCATTTCATCTTTATAAAAATGTTGTAAGGGTTATTAGCCCCATTTATATTAGAAAACCAAGCTTAGAAAAAGGAAATAATGTCCAAGGTTATAAAGTAGCCCATTAAATTTTACTAAATGTCACATTTTGGGTGACATAATAGAGGGCAATGCATATTCACCAGCTGTAAAGAGTTACCACCTGCATCTATGTAATTAGAGACTTTCCAGAAGAATTGTGGGGAAGAGTTGGGAACCTTACATATAACAGGAACCACTGACAACAGCCTAAACGTCATCACTGAGAATGATAATAAGTAGAAAGTTAAGTTAATGACTTTAGACCTACAGAGCCATCAGCCTTGCAGACAACCTACAAGGGTCTAGATACTATTTGCATAAGCATTTTGAATTCCTAAGAGATGTATCAACCTAGAAAACATGACAAAAAACAGACTATGTCTCATTAATAAGGACATTCTTAAAAGTTGCCAAATAAACATGTATTCAATTCTCCCAGCTTTTTTCTATGGAAAAGTACACCACTATCTGAGAAAACTGGCTCTTGATATTTATTAGGCAGAACCTGAAGAAGACTTATTAAAATAGAAATAAAAGTAACAACTGGTAACATCAGTAATCCTCATGATGAAAGAGCTGATAGTAGACAGTCAAACAGCACACTACATGTGCCCCAGATTATCTTTTCCCTGGCTCCTCCAGAGAGAGACCATGATGTTACATGAGGATGATGAGAGCAGCAACTATTCCCAACACATCCAGTTCCCCTTTATCTATACTTCCTACTAACCAAACCATTTCCCGTGGTACATTTGATGTTGGACAAATTCTCCCCATGCTTCAGTTCCACAGATAATAGCCATTCCCTCTAAGTATCATTATATTTACAACTGGGAAATTCATAATGATGACAACTATAGCTAAAAAGTACTGAGGGCTTACTATGTACTCGGCACTGTGTTAAGGATTTTATATGCATCAGTCCATTTCATCCTTATTTTGCAGAAGAGGAAAGTGAAGAAGGAAGTGTTTAAGTTATTTGCACAAAATCAAATGCATCTGTCTTATCCTTCAACATTTAAACCCCATGCTCTGATGAATTATATTTCTTAGGCAGGGACTACTCAGTAACAGATGATTTTGGAGTCACATGGAGTGGCACAGAACAAACTCTGCAGCCTTAGCATCAAGCAACTCTCATATCCATCAGAAGTTCCAACAGGAAACAGAATTCAACCTAGATAAAGAGACTACAGATGTATTATTGGTAAATGGTTGACAGGAAGGAGGGTAATGCACTCTGAGACATGCAATAGAGGGAAACTCAGGCCAAAGAAAGAAGGAAACAGTATTAGTAGAGCCCAGCGAAAACCAGAACCACAGAGGAGGCATAACTGTATAAGGGTATGGCACTAGAACAAGGAAAAAGCAGGGATAAAAATACTCTGATCTCCCTCTCTTTCCCCTCTTTCAATATTTGCCAGTGCTTCCCATTGGCTGACCTAATTGAGGGAGCCCAGATGATAAAGTCTGTAGAAGCTAGAGAATGGATCTGGGAAGGCATACAACCCACTTGTATATAAAGCATATGGGAGATCATGCTCCTACCTTTATGCTGAGACTGGTGTCAAGTTGGAAGTCTGAAACTAACCTGATACAGATTTTAAAAATTATTTTTATACAATTGTGGCCTTTAGAAATCACCTTACCCTACTAATCTACACAATTTCTGTCCATTTAAGCATGCCTTTATGTTAACCAAATGCCACAGGTTAGCATTATTTTACAAGGGCCAAAAACCTAATTACAACAGAAGGACACCTCCTGCTTTGAAAATGTAACCTTATGGTCAGTCAATGGGCTGTCCCTTCCTGATACTGCTGATCATTCACTGGTTTCACATTTTCAATGTGAATAGTATAAGCTCACCAATTTCCCAAGTTCCAAAATTCCAGAAACCTTGGTCTACAACATGATGAGTAAGACAGTGATGCAACCATAAAAGTAAGATGAAGGCTATATGGAAATACAGTAGCATGAGGAGGTGTGGGTTGGCATTGGGGTGGGAGGAATTTTAGTATTTCAACAGACTAAAAAAAGTGATACTTATCACATGTGACATGACCAAGCTGGTCCCTTGACATTGTTAGAGACAGACATAGACCAAAAGAGAGTGACTAAAGAATGTTTAAGAATCCTTCTACCAAGACTCAAGTCAGTTAATGCAAAATAGTTCTCTCATTTTCAGGAGATTTGAAACTAGTTCCAATCGGTACTTTTGTTTTTTTTTTTTTTTTTTTTGCTTAGTTGTTCTAACATTTGAAGTTAACAAAAGCAATAAACAATCCATGGGACAGGTATTCTATTAACTAATGTGTTTTTAGAAGCTCCTCAACAGTGATAGATTAAGAAAAAATAATATCACATTATTTGATCAAGTCAGCCTTTTCCTTCTTCTTTTTTTTTTTTTATCAGGAGTGACCCTAAGTAAGATTCCATGGATAAAAAGAGAAACATAGTGCATGAAGCAACAACCTTGGGAAATAAACAAAGCAAAGCAAATTACTGTTGCTTATATAACTTATTTCATTAGTCTAACACCTTTAAGGAAATACTAAGAGCCATGCATTGAAAGTACACATGCCAATTTGGGCATTTTCTATGATCCATTAGGTTTTCCTCAATAGAAAATTATGTTATCATTCCATAATTTTCACTTGAAACACTTATGAAGATGCCAAGGATGCATTTGACACAATTCAGAGCCCCATAATGCCTTTAACTAAAACATTTAAATGGGGAATTGTGTAGATTGAAATACCCGTAAATGAAAGTGGCAACCTTTGAGAAACAAAGCATTAAATATACTTGGAAGAACTTGTATTACGGCTTGTCCAAGGATGTATTTATCATTGCTTTTCTTTTCTCTAGATTTAGATTTGCTTTTAAGTGTTGCGATATTTTCTGAAAGATCTTTGAAAGAAAATTTCGGTAATCAATACTCTTTCCTATTCTGAGGTACTATAAAAAAACTTTAGCAATATAAGTAAATGCTCACACATCACCTCTGTATTTATTTTTAATAAACTCTCTCGGAGTAAAAAGATATTGATTTGTTACTTTCAAATTACCATTCACAATCCAATTCCTTCCTTTTATGGACTTGTATTTGCCTCATATAAATCCCCGTGTAGATTCCCAACTCAATACTGCTGAAGGAATAGCGTTCCTAAGAATTTGTTAGCACCTCTGTAACAAACTAGCTTCAAAATGTAGCATTTATTCTCTAGCAGCATTTGTTTTGGCATGTATGATCAAGAATCAATGAAAAAATGCTCTAGGATTCAATTATTACACTTTTCTCAGATTTTTTTGCATTAGCAAGCCTAAAGGAAGGTCCAAATTTAACTTAAAAAGCATATTCCCCAACATATGTTACTCTAAAAAGTCTAGGAATAGTATAGCAGGTAATGGAGAGTATTTAATGATTTATGAAGCAATGCAACATCTATTGCCTCACTGGAGATCTTGATATTAATCCTAGGAGAAACAATAGGCAGGCTCTATGATCCGATTTTGCAGTGGATACAGCTGAGGTTTAGAGAGATCAATGACTTGTCCATTTAATCAACCAAGTCATTGGAGGGAGGACAGGAGGTACAAACTTTGTGCACTTTTTGGCTTTCTGGCAGGATGGAACTCAATTTAGAGGAGCAGAGGGCTCCAGTCATCCCTGAATCTTGAATTATGGAGAAATCAGTTGTCAAACCCTCACTATCTCTCTAGAACCTTATATGGCAATTTCCTAGATCTCCTAGGCCAAGGTTACAGGAACACTTTCGGTTTCCTGTACTCTTTTCATTTCCAAGTAGAAAGAAAACCATGAGGTCTGCTACTACAGTTAATTCCTTTTCGGTTTTTGTTGTTGCTGTTGTTGTTGCTGTTATTGTTTTCAAACCAGTCTTTTAAGTTGTGGACTCTGAGTTAGTCTAGGTTTCTATATCTAGTTTGGCCACTGACTTGTTAGTTTATCCTGAAAAATGGACTCAACCTCTCTGCCTATCTATCTGCAAAATGACTCTTTAATACATACCACTCTTATGTACATAAATTCAGTAGTTAAAATTGTTATATTCCATTCATGCAGAGGAAAATGTTGTGTCAATGCAATATTCTTACAGAGTAGGACTAGGTTAGATGCCAGTAAATCTTAAGCAGAGTATTTGGAGTTATGACTAGAGCTGCTTGAGATTAGCCCTGCTCCACGGAAAAGTTAGAAAAGGGACAGGAGGTCGACTGAGGCAGCAATTTGGGAGTGTGGCTGACCTGGGAGAGCCTTCTAGGCCACATGCAACAGCCCTGGTTGCAGAGGCCAAGGAATTGAGAGGCAGAAAGCTTGAGCCTGGAGTGAAGGAGCAGAGCAGCAGAGCCCGCAGAAGTGCATGGACAGGTACGAGGGACTACGAAGTAAGCCAGGCTGCATTCTGTGGGCATGCTACCTTCACCAGCACAGCCCCATGACCAGTGACTCACCCCACACCCCATGCACCTGAACCTCCTCACCCGCTCCCATCGCCAATGCTCCAGGTGCCCCCACCCCACCAGCCACAAGTGCACGTACCTGCCCCGCACCCTCACCCCAAGTGCAGCCCAACCCACCTCTCCAACACCCCTCCCAAGCACTACCTCCCCCTCCCTGTTCCCTGCAGGCTGTTACCAGCTCATAAAGGTTGCAGGTGCTAACCTCCTCATCTAGGCTACCCCCATTCTGCACCCATAACTGCCCTGAAACAAATCACCATACTGAGTGCTCCATCCCGTGCCCTGCTCCCTGCTGTACAACCATCCCACAAACACAAAGCCTGAGACTATTGAAAGAAATCAACTCCAAAAATAAATCAATCTAGATATCTACATGCAAAGAAGACAGCAGAAGATCACTAAGTACATCACAATGCAGGCAGATAAAGCCCTGCTAATGACCAAATTAAAACACCAGAGTAGACACAGATGTTGGAACAACTAATCAAAGATGTTCATGTAACTTAATAAAATAAATGGGATAGCAAATGACATAAAGGAGATCAAGAAGACAGAGGAAGAACATAAAGATGAATTTGAAAGAATAAATAAAAAAAATAGTTGAAATCATAGAGATTAAAGACTCTGTTGACCAAATAAAGAACATACTAGAGGCACACAACACCAGATTTGAATAAACTGAAGAAAGAATAAGTGATGTAGAGTACAGGATAATTGACTTCAAAGACTCAAAAAAAAGATGGAAGAATTTGAATGAGAACTCAGGGAAATGATAGACAAAACAAAGTGCACAAATATGAGAATCATTGGTATCCTAGGAAGAGAAAAGAGGAATAAAGGGCTAGGAAGAGTAGTTGAGGATATAATGAGGGAAAACTTCCCAACCCTAATAGAGAACATAAATATATAAGTCAAAGAAACCCAAAGAACTCCAAACAGAATAAATCCAAACAAGCCTTCCCCAAGGCACATACTACTCAGTCTGTCAAATGTTGAAGAGAAGCATAAAACCCTGAAAGCAGAAAGAGAAAAACTATCTACTACGTACAAGGGAAATTAAATAAGACTGAGTTTAGACTGTTCAATTAGCACATTGGAGGTGAGAAGACAGTGGTGTGATATATTTAAGATCCTGAAAGACAAAGACTTCCAGCCAAGGATTCTGTACCTAGCCAAACTGTCTTTAAAATTGAGGGAGAGGTGCAAGCTTTCACAGACAAAGAAGTCCTGAAAGAATTTTTCAACAAGAGACTGGCCCTACAAGAAATACTAAAAGGAGTTCTGCCAGCTGAAAAACAAGACAGGAGAGGGAGGTATGGAGGAGGTCACAGAATTGCAGAGTATCACTAAGTGTAATTTAAAGAATACAAAGAGAAAGAGGGAAAATAATATACAGATCTGACAAATAAAGCAAAAAGATAAAATGTTGGATTCAAGAAACAGAATTTTCAGCAATAACTTTGAATGGTAACAAACTAAACTTACCATTTAAAAGATACAGACTGCAGAATGGATTAAGAAACATAATCCAGCTATATGCTGCTTACAAGAGACTTATTTTAGACACAAGGATACAAGTAGATTGAAAGTGAAAGGATGGAAAAATATCTTCCACACAAGTTGTAACCAAAAGAAAGCAGGAGCAGCTATATGAATATTGGACAATATAGACTTTAAATGTAAAGACATTATAACGACAAAAAAGGACAATATATTCTAATTAAAGGGTCAATTCATCAAGAAGATATAACAGTCATAAATGTTTATGCTCCCAATCAAGGAGCTTCAAAGTACATGAGACAGACATTGGCAAAACTGAAGGGAGAGATAGATGTTTCAACAATAATAGTAGGATACTTCAATATACCACTCTCCTCTATCAATAAACAACCAGACAGAAGATCAACAAGGAAATAGAGAAATTAAATAACTTGATAAATGAATTAGACCTAACAGAGATATGTAGGTCATTACACCCCAAAACACAAGGCTATACATTCTTCTTTAGTGTTCATGGAACATTCTCCAGGATACAGCATATGTTGGGGCACAAAACAGGTCTTTATAAATTTAAAAATATTGAAATAACTCAGAGCACTTTCTCTGATCACAATGGGATGAAGGTGGATTTCAATAACCACCAAAGAATGAGAACATTCACAAATACATGGAGATTAAATAACACACTCTTAAACAATGAGTGGATCAAAGAAGAAATTGCTAGAGAAATCAGCAGCTATCTGGAGACAAAAGAAAATGAGAACACAACTTATCAGAACTTATGGGATGTGGCAAAGGCTGTGCTGAGAGGGAAATATATTATCTTAAATGCCCATATTAAAAAAACAAGAAAGAAAAGCAACAATCGAGGAGTTAACAGCAAACCTGGAGGAACTTTAAAAGAACAGAAAACTAACCACAAAGCAAATAGGAGAAGATAAATAACAAAGATTAAAGCAGAGATAAATGAATGGGAGAACAAAAGAACAACAGAAAGAATCAATAAAACCAAAAGTTGGTTCTTTGAGAAAATCAATAAAATTAATGGGCCACTAGCAAGACTGACAAAGAAAAGAAAAGAGAGAGGATGCAAATAAACAAAATAAGAAATGAGAAGGAGTGCATTACCATAGACCCTGAAGAAATAAAATAACTCATAAAAGGATACTATGAATAACTATACACCAACAAACTAGACAACTTAAATGAAATGAACAAATTCCTGGAGACACACAAACAAGCTACACTGACTCAGGAAGAAATAGAATATCTCAACACACCAATCACAAGTAAAGAGATTCAATCAATCATCAAAAATCTTCCTACAAAGAAAAGCCCAGGGCCGGATGGCTTCGCAGGGGAATTTTATCAAACATTCCAGAAAGAACTAACAGAAATCCTACTCAAACTTTTCCAAAAAATTAAGGAAAAAGGAACTCTACCTAACTCATTTTATGAAGTTAATATCATTTTAATACCAAAATGGGTAAAGATGCTATAAGAAAGGAAAACCACAGGCCAATCTTCCTAATGAACATAGATGCCAAAATTCACAATAAAGTATTAGCAAATTGAATCCAACAACACATCGAAAGAATTATATGCCATGACCAAGTGGGGTTTATACCAGGAATGCAAGGATGGTTCAACACACAAAAATCAATTAATGTAATACTGCACATTAACAAATCAAAAGGGAAAAAACCACATGATCATCTGGATTGATGCTGAAAAAGCATTCCACAAATTCAGCATCCTTTTCTGATAAAAACACTCCAAAAGACAGGAATCAAAGGTAACAACCTCAATATTATAAAGGGAATATATTAAAAATTGATAGCCAGCATCATACTCAATGGAGAGAGACTAAAAGCCTTCCCCCTAAGATCAGGAACAAGACAAGGACCCCCACTGCCACCACTATTATTCAACCTTGTGCTAGAAGTTCTAGCTAGAATAATCAGGCAGGACAAAGAAATAAAAAGCATCCAAATTGAAAGGAAGAAGCAAAACTTTCACTACTTGCAGATGATATGATGCTATACTTGGAAGATCCTAAGAAATCTACAGTAAAGTTACTTGAGCTAATAAACAAATTCAGCAAGGTGGCAGCATACAAAATTAATGTGCAAAAATCAGTAACATTTCTATACACAAGCAATGAGCTAGCTGAGGAGTCAGTTATGGGAAAAAATCCATTCAAAATACCAACTGAAAGAATCAAATACTTAGGAATGAACTTAACTAGGCATGTAAAGGACTTGTACACAGAAAACTACATAACATTGCTAAAAGAAATCAAAAGAGATCTTAATGGGTGGAAAGACATTCCCTGCTCATGGACAGAAAGGCTAAATATAGTTAAGATGTCAATTCTCCCCAAATTGATATACAGATTCAAAACAGTACCAATCACAATTCCAACAACCTACTTTGAAGATTTGGAAAAGCTAATTACCAAATTCATCTGGAAGGGAAAGAGACCCAGAATAGCTAAAAGCAACCTAAAAAAGAAGAATGAAGTGGGTGGATTAAGACTCCTTGACTTTAAAACCTATTATAAAGCCACAGTGGTCAAAACTGCATGGTACTGGCACAAAGACAGAAACACTGACCAATGGAATTGTGCTGGTTTGAAAGGAAGTATGCCCCCTAATAAAAGCCATGTTTTAATATAAATCCCATTTCTTAAAGGTAGAATACTTCCTACGCAATACTGTATATTTGAAACTGTAATGAGGTCATCTCCCTGGTTGATGTGATTTAGTTAAGAATGGTTGTTAAACTGGATTAGGGGATGACATGTCTCCACCCATTTGAGTGGGTCTTGATTAGTTTCTAAAGTCCTATAAAAGGAGAATGAGAGATTCAGAGAGAGCAGAATGATGTAGCCATGAGATGCAGAGAGTCCACGAACCAGCAATCTTTGGAGATGAAGAAGGAAAACGCCTCCCGGGGAGCTTCATGGAACAGGAAGCCAGGAGAGTAAGCTAGCAGATGATGCCATGTTTGCTATGTGCCCTTCCAGCTGAGAGAGAAGCCCTGTCTGTGTTTGCCATGTGCCTTCTCACTTGAGAGAGAGACCCTGAACTTCATCAGTCTTCTTAAACGAAGGTATCTTTCCCTGGATGCCTTTGATTGGACATTTCTACAGACTTGTTATAATTGGGACATTTTCTCAGCCTTAGAACTGTAAACTAGCAACTCATTAAATTCTCCCTTTCAAAAGCCATTCCATTTCTGGTATATTGCATTCTGGCAGCTAGCAAATTAGAACAGGAATCAAATTAAGAATGCAGAAATAGACCACCAAATCTATGGTCAACTGATTTTTGACAAGGCTCCCAAATTCTCTGAACTGGGACAAAATAGTCTTTTCAATAATTGGGCATGAAAGAACTAGATATCAATAGCCAAGAGAATGAAAGAAGACCCCTGTATTACACCCTACAAAAAAAATTAATTCAAAGTGAATCATATACCTATATATAAGAACTAGTGCCACAAAGCTTCTAGAACAAAATGTAGGGAAACATCTTCAAGACCTAGTAATAGGAGATAGCTTCTTAAACTTTACACCCAAAGCACAAGCAACAACAACAACAACAAAAATAGATAAATGGGAACTCCTCAAAATGAAATGCTTCTGCACCTCAAAAGACTTTTTCAAAAAGTTGAAGAGGCAGCCAACTCAATGGGAGAAAATACTTGGAAAGCACATGTCAGACAAAGGTTTGATTTCCTGTATTTACAAAGAAATCAAACAACTCAACAACAAAAGAACAAACAGCCCAATTATAAAATGGGCTAAAGATATGAATAGGCATTTTTCCAAGAGCAAATACAGATGGCTCAAAAGCACATGAAGAGATGCTCATTTTCATTGGCTATAAGGGAAATGCAGATCAAGACTACAGTGAGATACCACCTCACACCTATAAGAATAGCTGCTATTAAACAAGTAGGAAACTATGAATGTTGGAGAGGATGTGGAGAAACTGGGACACTTATGCACTGCCGGAGGGAAAAGTACAGTGGTGCAGCCACTATGATAGACTATTTGGCAGTTCCTTAGGAAACTAAATATCGAGCTGCCTTATGACCCAGCAATAGAATTACTTGGTATATAACCAGAAGAGCTGAAAGCAGTGACACAAACAGACATTTGCACACTGATATTCACAGCAGCATTATTCACAATTGCGAAGAGATGGAAACAAAGCAAATATGCATCAACAGACAAGTGGATCAACAAAATGTGGTAGATACATGTGATGGAATATTATGCAGCAGTAAGACAAAATGACACCCTGAAGCATATGACAAGATGGATATGTCTTGAGGTCATAATGCTGAGCAAAATTAGCCAAACACAAAAGGATAGATACTTTTTGATTCCACTTTTATGACCAGAATAAAAATATAATCAGAGACTTATAATACAGAATACAGGGGACTTAGAGATGGGTGAACTGATAGCTAATGAGGTTGAACTCCAATGTAAGGGAATAGAAAGGAGACAACCACTCGTCTGTTGATGCGTATTTGCTTTGTTTCCATCTCTTCGCAATTGTGAATAATGCTGCTGTGAATATCAGTGTGCAAATGTCTGTTTGTGTCATTGCTTTCAGCTCTTCTGGTTAAATACCAAGTAATTCTATTGCTGGGTCATAAGGCAGCTCGATATTTAGTTTCCTAAGGAACTGCCAAATAGTCTATCATAGTGGCTGCACATTGTACTTTTCCCTCCGGCAGTGCATAAGTGTCCCAGTTTCTCCACATCCTCTCCAACATTCATAGTTTCCTACTTGTTTAATAGCAGCTATTCTTATAGGTGCGAGGTGGTATCTCATTGTAGTCTTGATCTGCATTTCCCTTAAAGCCAATGAAAATGAGCATCTCTTCATGTGCTTTTGAGCCATCTGTATTTGCTCTTGGAAAAATGCCTATTCATATGAACAAGATCGAAAGGGGTTGTATAGACCTATGTGCCCCACTGACTCACACTAGAAATATGAATGAGTTCTTGTAAGAATTATTTCACTGGAGAGGATATGGAGAAAGAGGCACACTTATCCACTGTTGGCGGGAATGTCAAATGTTACAACCACTGGGGAAGACAGTTTTGTGGTTCCTCAGGAAGTTAAGTATAGAATTGCCATATGATCCAGCCATATCACTGCTAGGTATCTACTCAGAGGACATGAGGGCAAGAACACAAACAGACATTTGCACACCAGTGTTTATAGCAGCATTATTTACAATTGCCAAGAGATGGAAACAGCCAAAATGTCCATCAACAGAAGTGGCTAAGCAAGCTGTGGTATATACCTACTATGGAATATTATGCAGCTGTAAGACAGAATAAAGTCATGAAGCATGTAACAACATGGATGGACCTTAAAGACATTATACTGAGTGAGATTAGCCAGAAACAAAAGGACAAATACTGTATGGTCTCACTGATATGAACTGACATTAGTGAATGAACTCGGGGAATTTCAGTTGGTAACAGAGACCATCAGGAGATAGAAATATGGTAGATATTGGGTAATTGGAGCTGAAGGGACACAGATTGTGCAACAGAACTGATTGTAAAAATTCAGAAATGGATAGCACAATACTACCTAACTGTAATGCAATAATGTTAGAACACTGAATGAAGCTGAATGTGAGAATGATAGAGGGAGGAGACCGGGGGGCACAAATGAGATCAGAAGGAAAGATAGACAATAAAGACTGAAATGGTTTAATCTAGGAATGCCTAGAGTGTATAATGATAGGGACTAAATGTGCAAATTTAAAAATGTTTCTGCATGAGGAAGAACAAAGGAATGTCAATAGTGCAGGGTGTTGAAAATAGATAGTAATTAATATTCTGAAACTTTAACATATTTTTGAGACAAAAAAAATGTTTATTTGGTACAAAATTCATATTTTGACTAATGCATGTCCTAATATAACTTATGTGGACAGCTTAATTGAATACCATAGTACTTGGAACCTTGCATAGGGCATGAGATTTTGTAGCTTTGTCCAGAGTGATGCCCAGATAAATTCCAGAGCAATTTGAACAGGGAATAGGGAAATATTTGCAGAGTCCCCTAGGGGGAATGGTGAGAAAGGGGGAAAATTCAACTTCCCCAAGTGGAGAATTCTTGATGTTCTCACAGGCAGTGGGGACAGCTAAAGCAATAGGTGGAGACTCCAACCAATCTTGGGATTTGTTCATATGAAACTTAATCCCACAAAGGATAGGCTAAGTCTACTTAAAATTAGCCATAAGAGTCACCCCCAAGAGAACCTCTTCTGTTGTTCAGATGTGGCCTATCTCTCTCGGCTGACATAACAAGCAAACTCACTGCCCTCCCCCTCTCTATGTGGGACATGACTCTCAGGGATGTGGACCTTCCGGACGATGTGGGACAGAAACCCTAGAATGAGCTGGAACTCAAGGATTGAGAAAATCTTCTCAACCAAAAGGGGGAAGAGCAAAATGAGACAAAATAAAGCGTCAGTGGCTGAGAGATTCCAAACAGAGTCGAGAGGTTATCTTGGAGGTTATTCTTATGCACTAAATAGATATCACCTTGTTAGTCAAGTTGTAAATGAGAGGCTGGAGGGAACTGCCTGAAAATGTGGAGCTGTGCTCTGATGGCCATGTTTCTTGAAGATAGTTGTATGACGATATGGCTGTCACAGTGGGACTGTGTGGTTGTGAGAGCCTTGTGTCTGATGCTCCTTTTGTCTACCTTATCAATGGACAAGTAAAACATATGGATTAAAAATAAATAAATAATAGGGGGACCAAATGTTAAAATAAATTTAGTAGATTGAAATGCTGGTGATCGGTGAAAGGGAGGGATAAGGGGTATGGTATGTATGAATTTTTTTCTGTCTTCTTTTTATTGCTTTTTCTGAATTGATGCAGATGGTCTAAGAAATGATCATGATAATGAATATACAACTATGTGATGATAGTGTGAGTTATTGATTATATAACAAGAACAGAATGATCATATGATAAGAATGTTTTGCATTTGTATGTGGTTATGTATCATAAATAAAAAATAAATAAATTTTAAAAAGAAAGGGAGGGGTAAGGGGTATGGTATGTATGAATTTTTTTCTTTTATCTTTTTATTTCATTTTCTGAATTGATGCAAATATTCTAAGAAATGATCATGATGATGAATATGGAACTATGTGATGATATTGTGAATTATTGATTATATATGTAGAATGGAGTGATCATATGTTAAGAATGTTTATGCTTCTTTGTTGTCATATTTTTTTTTATTTTAAATTAATAAAAAAATTTTAAAAACCCTCCTATGCTTCAGACTTCTTGTATAGAAATACTAGGTACCTTTCCAATATCCATGCTCTCCATTAATTTAATAAAAGAAGGAATTAAAAAAAAGAATTACTTCAAAGATATGATTCTTATATAAAGAGTGCTTAAGCCCAGGGTACAGGAGTAAAACTGCTTGTGCTGATTTGAAAGGATTTGTATACACTAGAAAAGCCATGTTTTAACTAATCCCATTTAAAGGCAGCCATTTCTTCTAAGCCCTAGTCAATATGGTATGTTTGAAACCATAATTAGATCGTCTCCCTGGAGATGTGATTTATCAAGAGTGGTTGTTAAGCTGGATTACGTGGAGGTGTGTCTCCCCCCATTTGGGTGGGTGTTAGTTTCTAGAGCCCTATAAAAGAGGAAACATTTTTTGAGAATGAAGGAGATTTCAGAGGGAGCAGAGAATGCTGCAGCACCACGAAGCAGAATGTCCACCAGCCAGTGACCTTTGGAGATGAAGAAGGAAAATGCCTCCTGTGGAGCAACATGAAACAGGAAGCCAGGAGAAGAAGCCAGCAGATGATGACGTGGTTGCCATGTGCCCTTCCAGATGAGAGAGAAACTCTGACTGCGTTTGCCATGTGCCCTTCCACTTGAGAAAGAAACTCTGAACTTCATCGGCCTTCTTGCACCAAGGCATCTTTCCCTGGATGCCTTAGATTGGACATATCTATAGACTTGCTTTAATCGGGACATTTTCTCAGCCTTATAACTGTAAACTAGCAACTTATTAAACTTCCCTTTTTAAAAGCCGCACCGTTTCTGGTATATTGCATTCCAGTAGCTAGGAAACTAGAACACTGCTATTGCATGCTATGAGCTATATTCGATGGAAATCATCAGCACTACCACAGTACCAGCAGAGGAAAATAATGGGGTAAGGGACAAGAGTTAAGAGGAGGTTTAGATCTCCTATTTGGTGAGGGTGTGTTTATTGGCTTTCTGTCTCTCAGGAACAATGAAATTTTTTAAAATTGAGAATGTTGATGGACTGTGGATTTTGGGTCCTCTACATGATGCTAAATGAATGCAGATGACTGAAGGATGCACTGATGGAGAAGTAGAATGGGGAATGACAGTGTATACTTATAAACAAAGGCTATGCTGCTAGAAAAAGGAACAATGTCATGAGGCATGCAATGATGTGAGTGAACACGTGGGACATTTGGTGAGACAAAATAAGCCAGAAACAAACAAAAAAAACAACAATGGTATAGTCGCCTTTAGAAAATGCTTATAAGAAAACAGGGGGCTAGATTGCAAGCTTTTAGAGCAGACACATTAAGTCCGGAGTGGTATTTATTATTTCTGGATTTTGAGAGGCTGATTTATATATGCAATGGAGATAAGAACAAAGTCAAACAGGTTGGGGTTAAAGTAATTCAGAGCATAGGGGTAAGGAAGACAGTGTCTATATTTTAGAACCACATATACTCTTTGAGAACAATGGAAGAAAGGTTTATTTGATCTGGAGCTGAAATTTTCTGTAGTGCATAATCTAATTCAACCTATCTGTATAGCTCATTTGAACAACTGAAACACAGAGAGAACAGAATGAGAAAGGGGTCCTTTAATCCTTTATAGATTATTGTAATACCTGGAAACATCCTAGAGTATATTAACCAGATAATCAAAACATATTGGCAAAGTCCCCTGAGGGAGGGGAGAAAGAATATGGAACTATTAAACCTTACCATCAGGAAATCCCCTGATACTGTATTAAACTTTAGGGACACCCAACTCAATAGACCATGCCCTCGATCATGAACCTTACTCTTGTGAAGCTTATGTAGGTAGCATGGAAGCTTAGACTACATATAGGAATGCCTAAGAGTTACTGCTGGAGGACCTCTGTTGTTGTTCAGATGTGGCCTCAGTCTCTCTAAGCCCAACTCTGCAAGTAAAATCATTGCCCTCCCCCCTATGCGGGACATGACATCCAGGGGTGAAAGTCTCCCTGGTAACATGGGAGAGGACACCCAGAGATGAATCCAGAATGGGCACCATGGGATCAACAATTCTATCCTGACCAATTGGTGGGAAAGAAGTGTAATTAATAAAGTATCAGTGCCAGAGAGAGTTCAAATAGAGTCGAGGGGCTACTCTGGAGGTTGCTCTTATGCAAGCTTCAGGTAGACCTTGCTACCTATCATAACCTGCCAACCTCCAAACAGGACCCTTCCAACCAATCCTAAAGAACACCTAGGGCAATTTATAAGATTCCACAAGGGTTCCATGCACTAGAGTAACTTTCCAGAAACCTACAACCTCCAGATGGGTCCCTGGTCCAGATGCATCCTGAAACCCAGCCCAGACTCTCCAGAACATCAGATAGCTCCATTTTCCAACCCTATATTAGTGACAGACCCTTCCAATATCAAAAATTTAGAATTGCCATAGCCCAAACAACCCCAAAGAGAGGTATGGAAAGATCAAAGGTGATGGTGGAATTATACATAGAAGATAGGACTTAACAAATGAATATGAATGCTGAATTATTAAACTGCTATTTCTTTTCACCTCCAGGATTTTAGAGTAGCTAGAAGTAAAAATGTAAAATTGCAAAATTGTAACCCATGTCAAAGTCTGAAATTCTACAACTAATTGTAGAGCTGTGATTGGAAATTTATAGCTTTTTTGTATATATGTTATTGTTCACAAAAAGAAGGAAAAAAAGTTGATTGTTATGATAAAAAAATATTTAAGCCCTCTAGCCTCCTATATTCTGGAGCAGCTAGAAGGAAAAATATGAGAGGATAGTATGGTAGCCCATGACAAACTCTGGGATCTATCCTGTAACCACTTTTTAAAGAGTACTTTGAAAACGTTTGCTTTTTTATTCCTTTGCTTTGTATATATGTTATACTATACAATAAGAAAGTTTTTTTTTAAAAAAGAATGATTTCTTTAAAAATATATATGGCATCAAATATGTATAATATTGGAGAATGCTATTTCAAGGATTGTCACTAGTACAAATAGTCTTTCTGCTAGAAATGTTGATACCTAATTATGATTTTTAAAAAATCAAAGTTGCTTCTGATTTCATTAAAAAAATAAAACTTCCAAAGCACTCCAGAAAAAAAAAAGGAAAAACAGAAGGCAAGATTTCAAAAATATCCCAATTACCCAAGTCAGCGCTTCCTGCTTAGCTTGGCTAACCATGAAAGTTAGTCACTCTCATCTTTTCCTATTATCATCTCCACACCAATCAATTATTTACCAGATGAAACAATCTTCATTATACATCATGTAAATTCATTTGGCTGCCATGTATTTTGTCTGATTCTACAAGGGCAGAGTTATGATGATACAATTTAATATATGAAGAATAGAGTTTATTTTCAATGGATTATGAAGGTGTCCTAGAGCCTCTGCTAGTAATAGAGTGTGGATGATTTTGCTGCAGACCATAGGAAATGATTTATGAATGATGCTGCAGAAAAGACCAGGGCTGGCCTACAAATTAAGCAAATTCCAAAAAACCTTAACAAAGGAAGTCATTCTGGTCATTGGAAGCTTGTTAGTTAAAGACAGAGCTAGTTTTAAAATAGCCTTAAAAGAAACTGTGCAATGAAAACAATTTATCAGCTAGAAAGTGATGAGTGCCATCTCTTAATGAGACAGCAAACCCAGTGGTATATGTAATGCAAATAAATAAATAATGTCCACTCTAGATTTGCATATTTGTAGAGGAGCTTTAATACATGTATATATAACAAGAAATGACCTCCCCCAATGAAGTACTAAAACTAAATAGCCAGTTTTCAAAGGAATTTCCATATCATTACCTGTTCTGAAAAGCATTTATTCTTTCCTTTTTGTTTTCACAATTAATATCACTGTGTGAGGCAATGCAGATAGTCTTTTTGGTATATCACAGAAAAAACCCTAATCCAGGGCATTCTTCGGTAGACTGGGAGCTATTATTTATCAATGAAGATGGCAGAGGAAACACTAGAGAGCTGGCAACAGAGCTGACCTCACAGACAGCCACTCACACAGCATTCATGAACTGCAGCACCCAATTCTCCTCTGATTTAACCAAGAACATTTTATTCCACATTTACCTTCTGCTTTTGACCTTAAATGCAATAGATTGATAAATTATCATCATTTTAAATAACCAAAAGGATTGTAGTGGGAACAGTGGATCTCTCAGCTGTCATTATTAAATTGCATCCAAGCCCAGAGAAGAAGTCACCTAATGATCTCCAAAGTTCTTTAGATTGGAAGAAAATCTGGCACAAGTAACCTATGTAGGAAGAAGCTCCAAGGGAAAAGAGGAGGGCTGTGAAGTGGTGATCAGATACTGAACAACAAAGAGGATACCCTTGAGGACCACTATGACAGACTTTAAAAACATTGCAGTTAGCAACCCCCCTGGGCTACATTTTCTCTTTAGCAAGGATGTCAGAGAAGATAAAAGTGTCACTATGCATTCCAGACTGTACGCCTCTGTAAGAAGAACTAAAAGCAGCTTTGGAAAACTGTAGAAATGAATTGAATTTCAAAGTGTTCCTGGGCAATAATCATATCTTCCGTGCTACATTCTGTTATAATTAAACAATTCCCCACTGGTGTCACATTGAACTAATATGCTCTTTTGCCCATCAGCCACTAAGGGCTTATATTAAATATCAGTAATGAGACAGTATTGCCATCCCACTGACACAATTATTTTTAATATGTCAGATAAGATGAACCCATTATGATAATATTTTTATCTTGGACTTCCTTCCAAAGAATTCATAATGCTTCCAAACATATTATCTCAAATCCTCACCACATTCCTTTAGGAAACAAGGGTAAAGTTATTGCCATTCCATTTCATATCAAAGTAAATGGGGAATCTGGGCTGTTTGGGGCTGATACAATCATTTTGACTGAACTGATTGACAGGTAGGTTTACTGAAGTAAGCAGTTGAAATAAGTTACATCAGCCAAATCAGAACTATATAACTGCTGCTGGAAAATAGTTCTGGTAAAGAGATATATGGATATATTGTCACCAGTTGTTGACAGGTGTTGCAAGATATTTGTTACTAATAAAAAATTAAAGTATAAAGGAGTAAAGGTGATTTGATCTTTTTAGAAATTAGAGCAGATTCAAGGTTATCTCTTTACCAGTGACCCTCTCACTCACCTGATATGTTTAATACATCTCCACCAGAGAGAAAAGGTTGTCATTATATTTGGTATAATAAGAATATACAGGCTATACATGTTACATTATTAACAGCAATCTTCACATGTGTAAACGCTGGGGGCAAATGTGAAAAATCATGAATTCAAACTTAATTATTAGCCTGGATTAGTCTGTTTACATGACTAGAGCAGCCAGGTGTTCATTTAAAAAAACAAACAGAGTATCTATCACAGTTCTTACAGGCTTTGCCACAAGTCAGAGTAAAATCACAAAAGCAGTGATGATTTGTCTAGCGTCATAAAATGTCTACATTGTAGATCCCAAGCAAACAGAAAAATGTTGAACAGTGATGTACTCTAGATGCTACTAGACTAGTACGATAGTATACTGTTTTAAAGTTTGGGACCTAGAGTCAAATTGCCTGGGCTTAAATCCTACCACCACCTTTTACCAGTTTTCTAACATTATGCATATTTCTTCAGTGTTCTGTTCCTCTGTTCCCACATCTGTAACCTGGGCTCTATAAAATAATATCTATTTCACCAGGTTTATGGAGGTTAATTGTATCAGTATTTGTAAAGCATTGTATAGTACCTAATCCATAAAATACACTCAGTAAAATCAAATTGTCACTGCTATTCCCAAACATGGTTAGTCATCAGATTCACCAGGGATCTTTGATTTATCTCTTCCTGCCCCACCCAGATTAACTGAATCAATTGGCCAGATGTAACCAAGAAATTTATGCCACAAAAGTTCTCTAAATGAGTCTCCTGATCAACTGAATTTTAACATTAATAAATCCCAATAATTGCATTATCTCAAAGTTACAACTTCTCAGAGATCATCTATTTGTTCAAAATGTTTGCTTTCATACACACTACTTCAACATTTTTATCTAACAATATCTTTTTCATTTATGTGCTTATGTATCAGTCCAGTAAATCTAATTGATATTAATTTTTCACCATGATGATTTATTATAATTACTTCCATTGTGTTATAAGAAAATAAGTAGATAGACAATATGCCTTATTGAAGCTTGAGTGCAGTAGATAAGAACAGCCTTAAATATAAATCTCTTCATCTATAGGACATTGATTTACTAACATTTATTATTTCTATGGTTTGTCTGCCTTCTCAAACAAGACTGTGGCCTTCCCTCTAATGGATCATTGGAGGGAAGCTGTTCAATCATTTAACAGTGTATAGTATATTTATTTTAAATGTGGGAATGTTATCACAATAATGTATGAAATAATAGTAATTTTTTCAAGAGATTTATAAAGAAAATCATTGAGAGCAGAGAAGCAATCTCTTTACTGGAAGTTCGGCTTTCAGGTAGCAAATCGAGTCACAGGATTTGGCAATACCACTCCCTCGATGTAGGACCTCTTGTTACCCACAGTCCCCCAGTCATGTTTGCACCATAAACTGCTCTCTAAAAGTAATAACATAGAAGACAAACATTATTCATTTGGATCTAAAATCTACTGGGGACTTTCAGTCATAGCCTGCAGCAGACAAGATAAGAAATACCTCAATAAAGAGGCACTCACAGGACAGTTTCCGCTTTCACTGGGAGAAAGGATTATATGAAATGAAATCTAAAAATATCTTAGAATATTCTTTAATATTCACAGGCAGACACATATAGACAGATGACCTCTTTTTTATTTCCTGAAAAATGCCATAATGAGATCTTATCAGGATAGTTACCCCTTTCTGCATATTTTGTTGGAAAAAGAACAGATTTTGTATGAGACAGAGCTTCTCTCAATCCTTTGGTACTTCTTTGACCTGCCAAGTGACCCATACCAAGGTGATTAATCTCCCCTAAACTGAACTGAACTTTTTCACATGTAAAACAGGAAATTATTGCAAATATTAAATTTGATAATGTGAAACTGACTGATCCATTCATTACCTAATAGAGAGCAGACATTCAGTACATGTATGTTTTATAAATAATTTCTCTTATTTTTTAATATTAACCAGAATTGAATGTCAGCTGTTATTGTATATGTCTAGTCTTGTTCTTACATTTCAGAAGAGGAAAACAGGTTTTTTTTGTAATCAATACTAAACTAAACCTTTTGAATTACCTATTTTCTTTTACTTCAGTAAATATGAAATGATCTGAGAGGACTGATCATTTCTACTGAGCCCAGAGCCCACCTAAAACTTCAAGTTGTATTTTTATTCACTAAGGCTATTTGCGTTTGAGAGTAAAAGATAAGAGAATTAAGAAGCAAGGACATAAAAGAAGGGAACAGAATGAGAGGTAAGGGAAGAAAGAAAGAGAAAGTGAGAAAGGGAGAGAAGTAGATAGGAAAAGAACAGAGAAAGACAAAAGGTGGATTATTATATGGAAAAATATTTACATGATTTTTCAGGCAAAAATGGCTAGATTATTTGACATTAAATTTTTCCTTGTGTATTACACATCAAGCTTTGAAACTAAAAGAATATTAATTTCATTTACTTATCCGACAAATATTAGGGAATGTTTAGGGTAAGTATTTGGGTTTTGAAAACACTTGCACAGACAAATATATATGTATACTTAAGCTATCCATCAGAAAAAGACCAAATAATATCTACATATAAAATGATCATGGAACATAAAAGGACAAATATCTTACTGTGGTTATATAGTATATAGAAATTTAGATTCATGATGCCATGTTAGATGGAAAGAACTGAGCTAAAATTCAATTAACATAGAATCTGGACTCAAATACGACAACAAATTACTATGTGAGCTTAGGCAAGTCATTTAAATTTTCTGATACTTAGTTTTTATTGTAAAATGAGATCATATAATACCTGTCCTTCTTATAGTACAGAGCATTTATAGAAGAAAAAAAAAGAAACAATATCTTACTAAGTTGTTTTGAAAATCAAACAAGCAACACCAAAATTCATTGTTAATTGTTATAAAAATTATATAACTTTAATGCATATAGCCATATACTTTTTTACAGCAGAATGAAAATTAAATAAATGACAAGGTTTCCATGTTCCTAGATACAAAGGTGCAATATTAAAAGAATGTCAATTTTTTAAAATAATGTTCAAATATAATGCAATTATATTTCAAAGGGAAATTTTAACATAACAAGTCCTATAGTTCATATGGAAGGATAACAAATGAAACTAGGAAAAAATTTTAATAAAAGAATAATGAAAATTTATTATAAAACTACAAAAATGAAAAATTTTTATAAAATACCAATAAGCCAAATTAATGATGACCATCTAAATCTAACCCTTACCATACATATTCCAAAACATTCCAGATCATATATAGGAAGACAAATTCCAGACCTTCAGCCAGACTAGCAGCTAGTGAATACCACAAAACACAAACTATCTGCAAGTAGAAAAGTAAACAAGAGTTTTCAGAAAGCTATATTTTGAGCACCCCCTACAAGCCTTGCAGAGAGTTAAGAGAAATCTGAACAAACTGTGAAGAGAGATGTGGGGAGAAAAGGGCATGATATGAACATAAAATCGCCTCAGAAGGAGAAGGTCAATCCTAAAGTTAAAAACAGGTAAAAAAAAAAAAAAAAAAAAAAAAAAAGCCCAAGTAGGATGGCAGCATTTACTTCAAGGAAGGAATTTACAAGTGTATGAGCCCCAAGGTGGCAGCCCTAGTGAGTCATTGTCTCTGGGAACAAAAGAGATAAAAAAAGAAGAAAAAAAAAGAAGCACCTTTAGGTACCTGTGTGGTGAAGGGAAAAAGAAGCAATGAAGGGAAATGTATGAAGCTTCTGTGAGAGACAGAGAGAGAGAAACGAAATATAGGGCACATACAATCACCACCTTAAATGCCCCACCCCCACCAACTTCCCACAAAAGCAATATACGGTAAACATATAACTTTGCTAAACTAAGAAAAGAGGACAATCTTGAACTAGGAACCTTGAATGCCACCTAAAATCGCCAAAATGCATAGATGCAGAAGTTCTTCATTCACAAAATGCATAGATACAGATAATCATCATTCACTATACAATGCCACTCTAAGAGGAAGACCAAAAAAAAAATCAGAATTAAAACATTACACCTGATAAAAATTTCCCTCAAAGGATTAACCATGAAGGAAAGTAAATTCATAACTCTAATGAAATTATATATCCTCCAAACAAGCATTCTAGAATAAAAAAAAAAACACATTGAATCAGAAATTCAAAAACTAAAATAAAAATAAACAAAAACTGGAAAAAATAAATCAGAGTACACTGAACTCCGGAAAAGAATCAGGGAGTGGGTGGCACTATTAATAAAAGGGAAAACTATGGATATTAATAAAATGGCATTGGGGCTAATGGATACAAATTTAAAACTAAATCTAAGTATACCTCTAAATATAAGTATACCTCTAACCCTCACCTTAAACTGAAAAAAATTCCAGGTGAATTATTACATCAAACATAAAAAAATAAATAAAACCCTTAAAACAGAAGTACTAGAAATCACTGTAAATAAATATTTATGCAATTTTCAGCAGATTAAATCTTCTTAATTACAAATCCAAAGGAAAAGATTAATAGATTAGCCTGCATAAAAATAAAAATGTTTATCTAAAAAGTTATAAACAAAATTAAAAGGTAAATTACAAACTAGAAAAATACATGCAAAATATATACTGATGTTCTTTCACATATATGTATATACACATACGTATATATACACACATCTATCATATAAAATTAAAAATTAGGCAAAAAAAGTGCAAGTAATTTGCAAAAGATTAAGGGATAACAATAAATATAATGAAATATCCAACCCCACTAGTTATAAAACAAAAGCAAATTTACATAAAAACATACCATCTTCATCTAAAAAACAGGCAAAGCTTATTCTATATAAATAGAGATTGCCATATATAACAGCTAGTTTGGGATAATATATACTCTCATCTACTACTACTTTTGATATAAAATTTCTGTGAAGGAGCTTGTTAATATATATAACAAGCATTAAATATAATTGTTGAATTTTGGAAGTGGAGAACACATCTAACATATCTTTACATCTCACACAGTAACTTACATGTAAAAATAATGCACAGCTGGTTCTGGGAAGATGGTGGAATAGGATAGGTCAAGTTCAACTCCGCTCCAAGGAACAGCTAGAGAAGGGATAGGAAGGAGACTGAGACAGAGATTTCAGGGTGTAAGTGACCAGGGAGGGTCTTCTCTACCACATAGGGAGGCCCTGGTTACAAAAGCTAAAGAACTGAGAGGCAGAGAACCTGAGACTATGTGGCTGGTGCAAATAGCTTAATGTGCCTCCTTCCAAATGGAAGCCAGGAACCCTCAGGAGTACACAGAAGAGGAGATGGGGAATAGGAACTAAGCCAAAACATGTCTCTTGAACATGCTACAGTCACTGGAGCAGCCCCGTGACCCACGACTCACCCCACACCCCACACACCTGATCCCCACCACCTGCCCTTCCCCACCGTGCTCTCAGTGCCCCTGCTTCACCCCTCCCCGACATGTACCCACCCCACACCCCTGCCCCAAGAGTGTGCATGCCTGCCCCAGCCCAGTCCACCTCTCCTGCACAACTGCAGTCTCACGCTGCCCTTCCCGAGACCCATCTCCCCCCTCCCTACTCCCTGCAGGCGGTCACCAGGCTGTAGGTACTTGCCTTCATACCCAGACTACATCTGCCCCCACCCCATGTGTAGCAGGCAGGCCTTGCCCTCTTTCTGGTTTAGCTGTGCTCTCTGTGGAAAATCCCCAAACCCCCTCTCCTTGCAGGCAAGTGAGATAAGGTTCATTTCCTGGTATAGAAACCCCCTTCCCTAGCCTTCAGGAACTGGTGAAGATGCACATAGACAAAAGAAGACATTCCTGGGGTAGGGGCCCCTCAACAGTTCAGCTCTGGGCCATTCTCAAATCAGCCAATTGTGTACCTTGTCTTTAACATGTCAAAGAGTCTATAAAAGCTAAGGTTGCCTTTTGTTCAGGGCTCAGACTTTTGAGGTGACTCAGCTGGGCCCTCGTGAGCACGAGCTAATAAAACCTGCTTCCTGAAACTATGGATCCTTAGTCTCAGCCTGTTTTAACTTTACGGAACGTTCCTGGAGGCCTGCAGCCTCATTCCTGGTTTTCGCGCTACACATGCAGTCATGCAACCTCACTCGGCATCCCCTCAGCTCTCAGCATGTGTGCCGTTTACAGCCGTCTCAGATCCATGCACATACATGGCTCCCCATCACACCCCCCAGCTCTGGGCAAGCACTGAACTATGAAGATGGGCTGCATCTGCCCCCAGCCCATGCAGACACAACCCTGACCTGCTGCCCCTGAGTTCTGCGCATGTGCACACAAGGGCCCTACCCCCTAGACCACTATACGCCAGGACCACATGCCCCAGACCTATGCACCTACATAGCCACATCCTCCTCACCACTGGGTGCCCATGCATTTGTGTACTGACTTCTTGACCCCTGCACCCCAACCCGCTGTCCCAAAAAAGTGCACACTTGCCCCACCCCTGGCACAAGTGCCCTGTTCCCACACCTTGCAGGTGCTCATGGGTGACTATGTACTACATAGCTGCCATTCTGCACACATATGCACACCTGCTCCAATCCCCTCCACAAGTGTGCACTAGCACCAGGGAACCACCCACCCAGTGCCACCACACCATGGCCCACATCCAAAAACATCGGTGACCTGTGCTGGCCCCTACACTTTCTCACATCTGCATCCAGGGCCCTCTGGACCCCTCCCATGCACAAGGACACACCCGCACCTACCCACCCCTGAGTGCCTCAACCTCTGTGCCACCTACCCAAAACCCTGATACCCATGACCCCCACATCCATGTGCCCACCCACATTCTACCTGCACACCAACCCCCATGCATCCATACAGCCACGCCATCCATCTCCCACCATGCTCTACCTTTGTGTCCCCCATGTTGTATCCTGTTCCTGTACTCCAAGTTCTGCCTGAGCTGCACCCCATATCCTGGCCTCTTGCACTGCATCTCCACAGCCCTGCAACCTGCACCCCATGCTCACAGGCACCAGTGTAGTGTCCCCAACCTCTGCCTATACCTTCACTGCAGCACATCACACTGTTGTGCCCTGCCCTGTGCCCCACATCCTGTCCCACATCCATCCTGAAAATAAAAAACTTTAGACTACTAAAGGAGATCAACTTCTAAAATAAACCTAATAAGATATTTACATGCCTTGAAGACAACAGAAGATCACTAAGCATATCATGATGCAGACAGATGTTGCCCAGCCTAATGACTAAATTAAAACTACAGAGGACAAACAGACTTTGGAACAACTAATCAAAGATGTTCAAATAACTCTATTAAATAAAATAAATGGGATGACTAATGACAAAAAAGGAGATCAGAAGACACTAGAAGAGCATAAAGAGGAACGTGAAAGAACAAATAGAAAAATAGCAGATCTCACAGAGTTTGAAGATGCTGTAGACCAAATCAAAATATACTTGAGAAACACTACAGCAGATTTGAAGAGGCAGAAGAAAGAATAAATGAACTAGAGGACAGGACAACTGGTTTTGAACACTTAAAACAGCAAATGGCAAAAAAGATGCAAAAATTTGAATTGGATCTCAGAGAAAAGATGGACAAACAAAGCACACAAATGTAAGACTCATTGGTGTCCCAGAAGGAGAAGAGAAGAGTAAATGGCTAAGAAGATTAGTTAAGGATATAAAAGGGGAAAACTTCCCAACCCTTATAAAGGACATAAATATGCAAATCAAAGAAGCTCAATGAAATCCAAATGGAATAAATCCAAATAGACTTTCCCTAAGACACATACTAATCAGTCTGTCAAATGTTGAAGAGAAGCAGAAAATCCTGAAAATAGCAAGAGAAAAACAAATCTACTACATACAAGGGTAACCACATAAAACTGAGTTCAGAATACTCAAATAGCACTATAGAGGCAAGCAGGTAGTGGTATATGTTTAAGATCCTAAAACAGTAAGACTGCCAATTAAGAATTCTCTACCCAGCCAAACTGTCCTTTAAAACTGAGGGTGAAATTAAAAAATTTTTAAATAAATAAATAAAAACTGAGAGAGAGATTAAAATTTTTACAAACAAATTCTTAAAGAATTTATCAACAAAAGGCCAGCTCTACAAGAAATACTAAAGGGAGTTCTGTTAGTTAAAAAAAAAAAAAAGACAGGGGAGGGAGTTCTGGTGGATGGCACAGAATTGAAGAGCACCAGTAAGGGTAACTGAAAGGATAAAAAGAGAAAGAGGGAGAAGAATATATAGGTGTAACAAATAAAATCCAAAAGATAAGATGGTGGATTCAAGAAATGTCTTTACAGTAATAACTTTGAATGCTAATGGACTAAACTTACTAATTAAAAGATACAGATTGGCAAAATGGATTAAGAAACATAATCCAGCTATATATTGGTTATAAAAGACTCGTCTTAGACACAAGAATACGAATAGATTGAAAGTGAAAGGATGGCAAAAGATGTTCCACATTAGCTAAACTAATATTGGATAAAATAGATTTGAAATGTAAAGACATCATAAGAGACAAAGAAGGACACTACACATTAATAAAAGGGACAATTCACCAAGAAGAAATCGTAACCATGAATGTTTATGCTCCCAATCAAGGAGATCCAAAGTACATGAAATAGATACTGGCAAAACTGAAGGGAGAGATGATGCTTCAACAGTAGGAGTAGGAGACTTCAATACACCACTCTCCTCTATAGATAAAACAACCAGACAGAGGGTCAACAAGGAAATAGAGAAGTTAAACAACTTGATAAATGAATTAAACCTAACAGACATATATAGGTCATCACACCCCAAAACATTAAGGATATACATTATTCTCTATTACTTATGGAACATTTGCCAGGATAAATCATATGCTGGGGCACAAAACAGGCCTTTTTAAATTTAAAAACACTGAAATTATTGAAAGCACTTCCTCTGATCACAATGGAATGAAGCTAGCTATCAGTAACCACCAAAGAATGAGAACTTTCACAAATATATGAAGATTAAATAACATTCTTAAACAGCCAGTGGGTCAAAGGAGAAATTGCTAGAGAAATCAGTAGCTATTTGGAGAGAAATGAAATTAAGAATACAATATAGCAGAACTTATGGGATGGGGCAAAGGATGTACTGAGAGGGAAATTTATTGCCCCAAATGCCTATATTAAAAAACAAAATAGAACGAAAATTGAGGACCTAACTGCTCACAATGAGGAACTTGAGAAAGAACAGCAAGATAACCCAAAGCAAATAGAAGAAAATAAATAACAAAGATTAAGGCAGAGTTAAATGAATGGGAGAAAAAAAGAACAATAGAAAGAATCAATAAAACCAAAAGTTGGTTCTTTGAGAAAATCAATAAAATACATGGGTAACTAGCAAAGCTGACAAAAAAAAGAGAGAGAGAGAGGATACAAATAAACAAAATCAGAAATAAGAAGGAATGCATTACCACAGACCCTGAAGAAATAAAAGAAAGCATAAGATGATAATATGAACAAATATATGCCAACAAATTACACAACTTAGATGAAATGGACTAATTCCTGGAAATGCACACAAGCTACACTGACTCAGGAAGAATTAGAAAATCTTAAAAACCAATCACAAGTAAAGAGTTTCAATCAGTCATAAAAAAATTTCCTACAAAGAATAACCCAGGGCCAGATGGCTTCATAGAGGAATTTTATCAAGCATTCCAAAAAGACCTAAAACGAATCCTGCTCAAACTTTTCCAAAAAAATTGAGGAAAAAGGAACATTACCGAACTCATTTTATGAAGATAAAGTCACTTTAACATCAAAACCAGGTAAAGATGCTATAAGAAAGGAAAACTAAAGGCCAATCTACCTAATGAACATAGATACAAAAATTCTCAACAAAATACTAGAAAATTGATTTAACATCACATTAAAAGAATTATACACCATGGCAAAATGGGGTTTATACCAGGAATGGAAGAATGGTTTACACAAGAAATCAATTAATGTAATGCAGCACATTAACAAATTGAAAGGGAAAATCACATGATCATTTCAATTGATAGTGAAAAAGCATTTGATAAAAATCAACATCCTTTGCTGGTAAAAACACTTCAAAAGGTAGGAATCAAAGGTAATTTCCTCAATATGATAAAGGGCACATATGAAAAACTGATAGCCAGCATTGTACTCAATGGAGAGAGATTGAAAGCTTTCCTGCTAAGTTCAGGAATGAGACAAGAATGCCCTCTGTCACCACTATTATTTAACATTGTACTAGAAGTTCTACTAGAGCAATCAGGCAAGAAAAAGAAATAAAACTTATCCAAACTGGAAAGGAGGAAGTAAAACTTTCATTATTTGCAGATGACGTGATATTATATTTAGAAAATCCTTAGTACTCTAAAATAAAGTTACTTGAGTTAATAAACATATTCATGATATGCAAGATGGTAGGATACAAAATTAATGTGCAAAAATTAGTATTGTTTCTATACACAAGCAATAACCTAACTGAGGAGTCAGTTAAGGAAAAAAATCCATTCAAAATAGCAACTAAAAGAATCAAGTACTTAGGAATGAACTTAACTAGGACGTAAAGGACTTGTACACAGGAAACTACATAACATTGCTAAAAGCAATCAAGGAAGATCTAAAATAGGTGGAAAGACATTCCTTGCTCATGGATAGGAAGGTTAAATATAGCTAAGATGTCAATTCTACCCAAACTAATCTACAGATTCAATGCAGTAGCAATCAAAATTCCAACAACATACTTTGAAGACTTGGAAAAGCTAGTTACCACATTCATCTGGAAGGGAAGGAGACCTTGGATAGCTAAATCCATCCTAAAAAAGAAAAAGAAGTGGGAGATTAACACTTCCTGATTTTAAAACTTATAAAACCACAGCAGGAAAAACAGCATGGTACTGGCAAAAAGACAGAAGTATTGACCAATGTAATTGAATTCAGGGTGCAGGAATAGATGACCAAATCTATGATCAACTGATTTTTGACAAGGCCCCCAAATTCACTGAACTGAGACAAAATAGTCTTTTCAATAAATTGGCATGGCAGAACTGGATATCAATAGCCAAAAGAGTGAAAGAGAAGCCTTACCTTACACACTATACAAAAATTAACCCAAAGTGGATCAAGCAGCTAAATATAAGAACTAGTACCATAAAGTCTCTAGAAGAAAATGTAGGGAAACAACTTAAAAACCTAGGAATAGGAAGTAGCTTCCTAAAACTTTATACCCAAACCACAAGCAACAAAAGAAAAAACAGATAAAAGAGAACTCAAAATCAAATGCTTCTGTACCTCAAAAGACTTTGTCAAAAAGGTGAAGAGGCAGCCAACTCAATGGGAGAAAATATTTGGAAATCACATCAGACAAAAGTTTGATATTCTGTGTACATAAAGAAATCATACAACTCAACAACAAAAGAACAAACAACCCAATTATAAAGTGGCTAAAGATATGAAAAGGCATTTTTTTCTGGAGAGCAAATACAGAGGGCTCAAAAACACATGAAGAGATGCTCATTTTCATTAGCTATAAGGGAAATGCAGATCAAGGCTACTATGAGATACCACCTCACGCGTATAAGAATGGCTGATACTAAACAAACAGGAAACTAAAAATGTTGGAGAGAATGTAGAGAAATTGGGATACTTATGTATTGCTGGTGGGGATGTATAATGGTATGGAAAATAGTTTGGCAGTTCCTTAAGAAATGAAATACCGAGTTGTCCTATGACTCAGCAATAGCACTACTTGGTATATACCCAGAAGACCTGAAAGCAGTCACACAAACAGACATTTTCACACCAGTATTCATATTCACAATTGCCAAAAGATGGAAACAATCCAAGCGCCCATCAACAGAGGAGTGGATAAACAAAATGTGGTATATACATACGATGGTATATTATGCAGCAGTAAAATGAAATGATCTCCTGAAGTACATGACAAGATGGATGAGCCTTGAGGACATAATGCTGAGTGAAATAAGCTAGGTACAAAAAAATAGATACTGCATGACTCCACTTTTATAAACTTGGTAAAGGTAAAATTGAAGGCTTATAATACAGAACATAGGGGACTTAGGGATGGGTAAACATTTAGCTAATGAGGTTGAACTCAAATGTAAGGGAATAGACAGAAGTGTAGGTGGTACTCTAGTGGGGCTATAAATAACATTACCATATTGAAGGTGAACATGACTGAAAGGGTTTATATGGATCTCTGTGTCCACTGATTAACACTACAAATATAAAATAAGTTCTTACATGAACTATTTCAAAGGTATGATTCTTGTACAAAAATGTTTAAAGTTCAGGATCCAGAGGGAAAATTGCTATTGCATGCTATGGACTATGTTTAACGGGAAAACACCAACAGTATCACAGCATCAGCAGGGGTAAATAACGGAGGAGGGACAAGAGTTAAGGGGAGGTTTAGTTTCCTATTTGGTGAAGGGTGTGTTTATTGGTTATCTTTCCCTTGGAAATAATGAAATTATCTAAAATTGGGAGTGTTGATGGACTGTGGACTTTGGGCTTTATACATGATGCCTAATGAATGCAGGTGGCTGAAGGATGCACTGACTGAGAAGTAGATTGGTGAATGATGGAATATACATATGATCGAATATTGTCAGGATACAAAAAGGAACAAAGTTGCGAGGCATACAATATAGTGAATGAATCTCTGGGACATTGGGTGAGGCAAAATAAGCAAGAAACAAAAGAGCAATTATTGTATGGTCTCCTTTAGAAAATGCTTATAAGAAAACAGGGGCCTAGGTTGTAAGCTCTTATAGCAGTTACATTTATTCCGAAGTGGTAATTATTATTTCTGAATTTTGAGAGGCTGTTTTATGTATGTATAATCTTGTATTTAGAGATAAGAAAGAAGCTGATCAGGTCGGGATTAAAGTAATTCAGAACATAGGGGTGAGAAAGACATTGTCTATATTTTAGAACCACACCTACTCTTTGAGACCAAAGGAAGAAAAGTTTATTTTGTCTGGAAACTAAATTTTCTGTGGTACATATCTAACTCAACCTGTCTGGATAGATCATTTAAACAATCCAAACACAGAGAGCCCAGAATAAGAATGAGGGCCTTTAATCCTGTATAGCTTAATGTAATGTCTGGATACATCTTAGAATATATTAAGCAGATAATCAAAAATTATTGGCAAAGTCCCTTCAGGAATGAGAGAAAAAATATGGAACTATTAAACTTTACCACTGGGGAAACCCTGATACTGTCTGTGTCAAACATTAGGGACACCCAAATCAATAGGCCAAGCCCTTGATCTTGAGGCTTATTCTTGTGAAGCTTATTTATGTAGTGGAAAAGTTTCGCCTAACTATAGGTATGCCTAAGAGTTACTTCTGGAGGATCTCTTTTGTTGCTCAGATTTGGCCTCACTCTCTCTAAGCCCAACTCTGTAAGTGAAATTATTGCCCTCCCCCCTGCATGGGACAGGGGTGAAAGTCTCCCTGGAGGCATGGGAGATGATACCCAGGGATGAGTCCATCCTTGGCACGGTGGGATCAACAATGCCATCCTAACCAAAAGGGGGAAAAGAAGTGTAACAGATAAGGTATCAGTGGCTGAGAGAGTTCAAATAGAGTCAAGAGGCTACTCTGGAGTTCACTCTTACACACGCTTCAGTTAGACATTGCTACCTATCATAACTGGCCAAACCCAACCAAAACCATTCCAGCCAATTCTAAAGAACACCTAGGGCAATATATAAGAGCTACAAAGTTTCTATACACTAGGGAAACTTACCAGAAACCTGCAACCTCCAGATGGGTCCCTGAACCAGATGGGTCCTTGGACCAGATATGTCCTGAAGCCTAGAGGGCCCAGTCTTTTGAGAACAACAGCTAGTTCCATCTTCCTACCCCATATTATTGTCAGCCCCTTCCAACATGAAAAAGTTAGAATGACCATAGCTCAACTATCCCTAAAGAATGGGATAGAAAGATCAAAGGTAATGGTGGTTCCTGAATCATTACATTATTTATCTTAGTCTCCAATTATCTTACAGCAGCTAGAAGTAAAAAGATAAAATTGTGGAATTGTAACCCATACCAAACTCTGAAATCTGTTCTATAACTAATTGTTGTGCTGTGCTTTGAAATGTATTGCATTTTTGTATATGTGTTATTTTTCACAAAAAAAGAAAAAAAAAAGTTGATTGTGATGATAAAAAATATTTATTCCCTCTAGCCTCCAATGTTCTGGAGCAGCTAGAAGGAAAAATGTGAGATGATGTTATGGTAGCCCATGACAAACTCTAGGATCTGTCCTGTAACTACTTGTTGAAGAATGCTTTGAAAACTATTACTTTTTTCTTTCTTTGCTTTGAATATATGTTATATAATACAATAAAAAAGGTTAAAAAAAATAGTAACGCACAGCCATGGGAAGCATTTTACAAAACATTTTTTTATATTTTTATTTAAACATTAAATTTTAGTGGAAAACTGATCTTATAGTTCTGTATTATAGATGAAGTAACAGGCTTAGATACAGGTCCAGTAATGCTTCATTAAGTAATTCCATATGGCTAGTAGGTCATACAAACAGAACCAAATCCAACACTTCTGATTTAAACTCTAGGGGAAAATCCTTTTTTTCTCATTGGTTAATTCTCAATCAATAGCTATTAAATTGAATTGATATAAATGAATTAAATATATCTGATATGTGCTGTCTTTTCAGCCCAAGTTTCCTATTAGTGTGATCCATTTAGCATTTTTAGTAATATTCACAATTAAATCTTATTACCCTTTATAAATACATTTTTAATTCATTCAATAAGTTATTATTGAATACCTACAGTATGCCCAGTGATGTGCAAGACTATAGATGGAAGCCATGGCCTTGAAGTAGAAGATTCAGAGTGTGTTGGCAAAGTCAGAAAAATAACCAAATAGTGATCATACAAAGTGATATTGTGATGTGATCAGAGCTTATACAGAGTGTTGTGGGGCACAGTGGGGCCACTCAGCTCAGTCTGGGGGCAAATCATGGAAAGTCATATAAAGAAGGTGAAGAAAAAGTGTTAGCTGTATCAGAAGTATATATACCAATAGTTCAAAATGTGAGGAGCATGTTATTATTATTATTAGAGAAGCTATATGTTTACAAAAAATTGTGCAGAAAATACAGAGTTCCCATACATTATTAACACCTTGCATTAGCTGGTATATTTGTTACAATTGATGATAGAATATTATTATAATTGTGCTGTTGACTATTTTCCATAGCTTACATTAGGGCTCACTGTGTTGTACAGACCTATGGTATTTTGTTTTTGAAGTTTTTATTCTAGTAACATATATACAACCTATAATTTCCCCCATTTGGTCACATTCAAATATATAATTCAGTCCTGTTAATTATATTCGCAATGTTTTCCTACGATCACCACCATCCATTACCACAACCTTTCCATTAATCCAAATAGAAACTACAATTTAAGCATTAACTCCCTCTTTCCTGTTTTCATCCCAGCCCCTAGTAACCTGTGTTCATTTCTGACTCTATGAATTTGCTTATTCTAATTTTTTACACCAGTAAGGTCAGGCAGTGTTTGTCCTTTTGTGTCTGGCTTGTTTTATTCAGCATGATGTCTTCAGGGTTTGTCCATGTTGTCACATGTATCAGACAACATGTGACACATGGTTTTGATTTGCAACTTTCTTGATTTTTAGTAGGTTGAGCATATTTTCTTATATTTATTGGTCATTCTGGTTTCAGCTCCTCTGAAATGCCTGTTGCAATTCTCTTGCTTATCTTCCATTGGGTTATCTTTTTGTTATATTTAGAAGTTTTTCTTTGTTGCTTTTTTAAAATTTGAATACTAATCCTTTGTAAGTTTTATGTGTCATTGTAAATATCCATGGCTTGTCTTTTCATGCTAGATCTTTTTTTGGTTAACAGAAATTATTAATTTTAATGTCATTTATCAGGTTTTTCTTTTATGGTTAACACTTTTTGTTTCTTGTTAAGAACCTCCTCTTTATTTCAAGTTCATAGGTAGATTTTTAAGTGAAAATCTTGACACTATTTGATTACACCTTCTTAACCTCAGAGATCTCTTTCAACAATATTCACAATAAACATTTATTACACTGTATAAACCATAAACTTTAAGGTATGTAAAGGAAAATTAATGTGTTTGCTTTGTAAAAAAATATATAAGAAAATAAATAGTTGCAGCAGTTACAGGCTTTTTTGAGAAAAGCTCTAAGTGTATTTTCCACAGTGTACTTTCAATTATTTTCTATTAGACTCTCTGTCACAAATCTTTAAACTTCTTTTATTTCCTGTGACAGCAATTAGTATCTAAATTTATATTGTCCTCCAGGTTTAATCTAATAAATCAAGAAGTGTTTCCTCATCCCCAATCCATAAACACTCATGACACATAGAACAGTTCTTTCTTCCTATTTCCTTATTCTCAGATGTTTTAAATGTCAACTCCCAATTTTAAAATCACCTGTTTATCAAACAAAGCTAAGTTTATTGAACTTACTGTAATAAGAGATAAAAACCACCTTGATTAAGTCTTAGTAATGTCTCAAAAAGGGATGGTCAGGAGAAGATTTTTATAGGATTTTTTTTTTTTTTTTTTTTTTTTTTTTTTTTAAAGAGAGAGGGAGGAAAGGAAGGAAAGACAGAGAAGGAAGGAAGGAAGAAAGGGAAACATTTTTAAACATTTTCTTGTTTTTTATTATATTTTGTTTGTTTGTTTGTTTGTTACATGGGCTGGGGCCGGGAATCGAACCGAGGTCCTCCGGCACGGCAGGCAAGCACTCTTGCCCGCTGAGCCACCGCGGCCCGCCCTATAGGATTTTTAATCCTGGCTTAAGTAGTTTAAAGAGGCTGGATAAATTCATGATGCAACAGTTTAGGTTTGGTGGATACAGTTAGGTGAGGGTCTTGAAGTTAAGTGAGCTATTTGCCCAGGTGAGCAATCTATCATCTGTGTATGGGCTATTAGCCCAGATAACCAAAGTAGTTGCTCAGATAATTTTTTTTGGTAATTTCCTGAAGCATACAATAAAGGTATTTTGGGTTTCATCCTTATCTTCCCAGACAAGAATTTCTGGGAGCACACAATAAAGTCACCTTGACATAGGGGCCTTGGTTTTCACATAAACACCTTGTGCGAATTTCTGTTTGGGAAAGACAACAACCTTCTCCCAAGATCTTAAAAATTATTGGGACTTAGGGACACAGAACAAATTTGTAATTGCCTTCTCTTGGGGCAACTCCATTTCTCAAACTCTGCATTTTATATCTCTAACACTGCAATTAAGATACCATAATGCTCAGAAAATTAGAATTCATCTGGAAATATGAAAATACTCAGACTTTCTCCTTTCCCTAGAATGTCACTGTCACCTCTATTTTTCTCTAAAAGTCTGTTTATCTTCCAAATCCTTCACTCCCAACCCTAATCACCTGTAGGTTTGGATTACCTTCTCAAAAATATCAAAATACCATTGCATGTCTGTTAATGAGTGTTCATATGGATTATAATTGTCTGCATTTGTCTCTATCTAGACTTTGAAGTCCTTGAGACAAAACTGTCATTTTTCAATATTGGTTCCCGTAACCTAATACAATGGTTCTTGCTCAATAGATGTTGTTTGAATGAATGAATGAATGAAGTCAATAGATGAATGGGCATGGTGAACTAAAGTCGACAGCATGGGTTATCAGGTTGGGACTTATAGTAAAGGATCCTAGATTGTAAGTTCTTACAGCAGTCACGTATATTTATGAGGTGTAACTGTTAATTCTAAATTCGAAGATACTGAGCTGTTTGTACATAACGTGGTCTTTCCCAGAAACTTTGGGTATTTATGTGACACCTGAGACTCAGAGTTAGAGCTCTGAAGCTATGACAGTGAGCAGTACCTCATACAAGAACTGTTTAAAAAGTTGAAAAAGGGTTCAGACTTCAACTAGAGATATGCATGAAGCTAATCTGGATAGGAGTAAAGTATACGAGAAGACTGGGTAAAGGATGATATCGTCCATATTTTAAAACTTCAACTTCTGGGTGAGACTAAAGGGAAAGATGTTTATTTGGTGCAAAATTTATATTTTGGGTAGTGCATTTCCTAATTTAACTTTTATGGTCAATTTAGTTGAACACCGTAAGTATATGGAATCTTGAACAGGGAGTGAGATTTTGTTGGTTTGTCCAGGTTATGATGCCCCGATAAATCCCAGAGTGATCTGGGTACTGAATAAAGAATTTGCAAAGCCCCTTGGGGGAATGGGGATAAAGGAGGAAATATGCAACTTCTCCATTTGGAGAATTTCTAATACTCTCACAAGCAGAGGGGACAACCAAATCAATAGGCTGAGCCCTTGATCTTGGGGTTCACCCCTATGAAACATATTCCTGCAAAGGATAGGCTAAGCCTACTTAAAAATAGGACTAAGAGTCACCCACAGAGAACCTCTTTTGTTGCTCATATGTGGCCTTTCTCTCTAAGCCAACTCAACATGTGAAATCATTGCCTTCCCTCCTTCATGGGAAACAACTCCCAGGGGTCTAAATCTCCCTGGCAATGTGGGATAGAAAGCCTGGGATAAGCCAGGACCTGGCATCAAGAGATTGAGAAAGTCTTCTTGATCCAAAGGGGAAAGAGAGAAACATGACAAAATAAAGTTTCAGTGACTGAGAGATTTCAAACAGAGTTGAGAGGTCACCATGGAGGTTATTCTTATGCATTATATATATATATATATATATATATATCCATTTTTAGTTTATGGTGCATTGGAGTGGCTAGAAGGAAGTACCTGAAATTTTGAGCTTTGTTCCAGTAGCCTAGATTCTTGAAGACGATTGTATAAAGATATAACATTTACAGTGTAACTGTGTAATTGTGAGAACCTTGTGTCTGATGCTCCTTATCCAGATGAGTAAAAAATATGGATAAAAATAAATAATAAGGGTGGGCCACAGTGGCTCAGCAGGCAAGAATGCTTGCCTGCCATGCCAGAGGACCCGGGTTCGATTCCTGGTGCCTGCCCATGTCAATAAATAAATAAATAAATAAATAATAATAGAGGGTACAAAGGGTAGAATAGAAAGGGTAGATGGAAACACTAGCAGTCAATGAGAGGGAGGGGTAAGGTGCATGGTATGTATGAGTTCACTCTTTTTTCTTTTTGTTTCTTTTTATGGTGTAAATGTTTTTATTTATTTTTATGATGTTAATGTTCTAAAAAAAAGATCATGGTGATGAATAGACAACTATGTGATGATATTATGAGCCGCTGATTGTGTACTAGTAGAGAAAGTAGATGTGCAAAGATTTCTCAATAAAAAAATTTTTAAAAATAGATGAATGGACAGATTGTTAGATATGCTTATATAGAATACACACACACACACATTATATATATATATATATATATATATATATATATATTTTTTTTTTTTTTCTTTTCTCCCTTGGAGAAGTGGAGAGACCTGGATTCCAGAACTTTATCTTTGATTGTATATGTAGGTCCTTTCCTTATCCTTTCATTCAATAAAGTTTAGCAAATACTTTATATAGGCCAAGTACTCTGATAGGTACTAGTTTAAAATGGTAAGCAAAGCAAGTGGTATGTCTAGATTTATTGGAGAAATTACTTTATCACTGTAGCTACCTGTCTTGAATAACCATTACTACAACTTTCTACACCATCACAACCACCATTACTATCACCAAAACCACCTGTCCAATTTCAACCACCACCATCACAAATATCACCATGGCATCCTCCATCATCTCTATCAAAACCACCTCAACAACCACCACCACAGTAATAATTAACATCAAAAGCATCAATCAAAGACCTAAGAAAAATCTCTTAAGCTTTCTTTCTGTGGACCCAAGAAATATAGACTTAAGCAGTGTTACTCAAATTGTAATGTGCAAATAAATCTGTGGGAAAAGGCTGAGATTCTTCATTTTCAACCAGCACAAAGTAATTCTGATGCTGCTAGTCCAGGAACCACATCTTGAGCAGGAAGGGTCTAGAGGATATTCTAGAGCCTCAGAGCCTTCTATTTCAGACAGCACCATCCTAGAGCTTATCAAAAGCTTCAAGAAGTTATAATCATGAATAGGGACAGAATGATGAGGGTGATATTTGGGAATTTGAAATGAAATTCAAACTCCTCAGAAAGTGAGATTTCTCATATTTCAACACTCTATTGCCAAACCTTCTTTGGCATGAGATTATCAAACCATTGGCAAGAAACCCAGAATGGAAGTCCTTTCCAATCCATAAATATTCATTGATTGTTTTCTCTGCACTTAATGGAACTATTGGGCTAAAAGGAAAAGAAAACAGGATCGCAGCCTTTAACTTTAAAGTAGGGAATTATCTATCCTTTTCTGTGTACAAGGGAACAGTTTCATTCCCAGAACTGAAGATAGAATGGTAGGTCACTGTCAGTTAAAAACTGTAGTCCACTATCTGTTTGACTGCCTCCCAAACTCTTACTCACTTGGGATGCATTTCAACAATAAGGGATTAGAATTACTTTGTTCTCATTCCTTTAGTTTCTTAATTATGTTTTTCTTCTGTTGCTAACAAAGTTACAAAGGTATCAGTGTCAGAATTTATCTTCTTCTAATTGCTAACTGAAATAAAGCCACTAACTGGAATTTACCATCTTTTCTCCATGTGTTGTTGATTTTTTAAAAAAATTACTCAAATCTCAGACAGACTGAGCGCCAAAGGTTAATGACTATTTAGAACAACAATTTCCAATCCTACTAAAAGATTTTACACTTCCATGAATTTCTAGAACCTGCCCATTTGAAAAACTCTTGAGGCTTCCATGTTCTGCCTCAGGGAAAACAAACAGACATCAGCAAATGACAGCTATTAAACAAGGACAGGACAATAGACTGTACATATAGTTAATGTATTATCAATATAACTATTATTTTGTGATACATAAACCCTGCAAAGGTTCACCATAGCTGTTGCAAAAAATTACCACAAACTTAGTGGTAATTTTATTTTCTTATAGTGCTGTAGTTCAGAAGTCCAAAATAAGTGTCTCTGGGATAAAATCAAAGTGTCAGCAGGCTGTGGTCCTTTCCTTTGCAGTGTATAGAGACTGCCCATATTTCATGGTTCATGCTCCTTCTTTCTCTGTTTCAAAACCAGGAACAATGGATTCATTTCTTGCATCACATCCTCCTAACCTGCTCTTCTGCCTCCCTCTTCCATATTACATCAGTACATTTTGAGACTTCCCTAAACATCTCAACCCATTACAACATCAATACAACTATCATATTGTGATAAACTTAGTAAATACCTCCCTTATTTTAATTGGCATTCCTTGAAGTACAAGCTAATTGACCACAGTTTAAGGTGAAAACTTTCCTCTCCAACAACCAAAATGTGAACATTAATTGATGGTAGAAGAGACAGGATGGAAGAAGGTAACAGATTTTTTAGATTTTGGATTTAAGGTTTTTAAAGGATCATGGACTACAACTATCTCTGGAAGATCATTCCCAAATTGGGCCCTGCTGGTTTTCCCCACAACATTTAAATATTTTATCAGAGCTGTTTTACCCGTTCAGTTCTAGAGTATGAGTCAATCTGGCAGGTCGTGAGAATACCCATTACCAAAGAGGGATCTGTAAGGGCCCTTTGAAACTGCAGGAGCCATAGAAGCTAAGAAACCTGGGATTACCAAATCATCCCCTCAAGAAATACTTCACAGTCCAAAAAAGATAAAGAAAATCACTGCTCATCCAATGTTTGTTTATCATTCCAGCTAATATTAATTATACATCAAATTTTGTGATTAGACAGTTTATTTTATGTGGGTTTATATTTCCCTTCCCTTTCCTTTTACTTTTTTAAACTTCCACATTACAGGATGCCTTCTTGTCTTTCAGTTCTAATTCTCCATGGCTCTGTTCTCTTATTTACTAAATTGTCATAGAAATTTTTATTTATAAATAAGCTTACAATTATACTTGAATCTGAGTGAATGACTTTTCTAGTCTAGTTATATAGAAAAACACTGCCAAAGGCATGAATGGTGTTAAGTAGAATAGCTTCGCCTTAGAAAATATTGGCAGACAGTAAATTGTTCTGAACTTGCCTACAGTTTCAATTATGCTTTGCTATACACGTGCCATACAAAACCCATCTAGCTTGTTCCAAGTCAAAGAACAAGATGTATAAATTCCCAAATGAAAAATATTTATAGCAATGCTGCTAGGTGTCTAAACACATGCAGAAATTTGCACAACAACATAGTTTACACTTCAAGGACTTTTGCAGCTTACAAAGTGGTGGGCACAGTTGCAATCTGGTATCACTTCCCCCTAGACATAGCAGATGTGCAATTGCTGACTTTTCCTTTGGTGAGGGATTTGCCTTTCTTTTCATTTTCCCTGGAGTTTCACCTTACTGAAGACTTCTGACAACAACTCCCTTTTAAAATGACCTCAGACAAATTCACAGTTAGAGGTAACTTAGATCCAATGGAAGACTCACACATCCCTACTTCATTATCAATGAAAGTGCAGTTCACTCTTTTTCTTTTCTCTGTTGTCTCAAGCCCAAACTCAAAGGGCACATATATCAAAGCCTCCAAATGGTCCCCTTAAAACTCCTCTCATTGCTTTGGTTGAAAACATGTTCCTTGTTCTGAACAATGAAATTCTGTGAAAATAACTGACTTTTCCAGGCCAGACATTAAAATATCCTCTGTAATCTTTCATTCAATTGTTTGAGCACCATTTTTGAAGACTTTCTAATACCCACTGCATTGCCTTGTCAAAAAAGCAATTGGCCATATAAGTGTCGGTCAATTTCTTAGCATTTTATTATTTTCCTTTCATCTATGTGTCTAATCTTACTTTTCATTGTCTCAGTTACTATAGTTTTAAGGTAAATTCCGAAATCATGTAATGTAAATCTTCCAAGTTTGTTCTCTTTTTTGAGATTATTTTGGCTAGTTTCTTCCAATTTCATATAAATCTTCGAATCAATTTCCCAATTTATGCCAAAAAGATTCTGGTAGGTTTTGATTGCAATTTGTTAATTTTATAGGTTAGTTTTTAAGGAACTGACAGCATAACAGTACTGAGTCTTCTAATCAATGAACAGAAAATCTCTCTCCATTTATTTTGATCTTTAATTTCTTCCCTCAGTGTTTTGTTGTTTTCCACATACATATGCCATACATAGTAAGCTAGATTTATACCAAAGTATTTCATTTTTGAGGGTGATATGTAAATGCTACTTTTTATTCCAAATCCCAATTGTTCAATCATGGTATATAGGAAACTAAATGCCTTCTAGACCTTTTTATCCTATACAGAAGATGTAGGATATATATCTTGCCAGAATTGCTTATTACTTTCAGGAGTTTTATAGTATATTCCATGGGATTCTTCTACATACATAATCATGTCATCAGTGAAGAAAGAGACTTTCACATTTTCCTTTTCACTCTGTATTTTATTTCTTCTTCTTGTTTTATTGCTTTATAAATAAAACAATTTTTTTACTTATTTACTGGATTTCCAGTAAAATGTTAAATAGGAGTGGTTAAAGAGTACATTCTTGCTTTTTTCTCCAATCTTAGGGGGAAAGTTTTCAATCTACCTATCAATTTGCGTCTATACCCTATTATTCCTAGTTTGCTACATATTTTTATAAATTTTAGGTGTTGGATTTTTTTCAAATACCTTTTTTGTATGTTAATTGATATGATTATATGGTTTTTCTTTTTAGCCTGCTCAAATGGTAGATTACATTGATTGATTTTCAAATGCCAATCCAGACATGCACCCTGTTCAAGTTTGCTAGCTGCTGGAATGTGATATACCAGAAACAAAATGGCTTTTAAAAGGGGGAATTTAATAAGCTGCACATTTATAGTTCTTAAGCCATGAAAATGTCCGAATTAAGGCACCAACAAGAAGTTACCTTCACTCAAGAAAGGCCGATGAAGTTCAGGGTTTCTCTCACAACATGGCAAACATGGTGACATCTGCTAGGTTTCTCTTCAGGTTTCTTGTTTCATAAAGCTCCCCCACAGGCATTTTCTCTTCATCTCCAAAGGTCTCTGTCTGCACGGGGTTCTCTCATGGCTCTGAAGCTTTCTCCAAAATGCTTCCTCTTTTAAAAGATTCCAGCAAACTAATCAGGATCCACCTGGAGTAGGTACAGTCACATCTCCTCTAATCAAAAGTTAATACCCACAATTTGGTGCATCACATTTCCATGGAGATAATCTAATCAAGTTTCCAGCCTACAGTGCTGAATAGGGATTAAAAGAAATGCCTGTCTCTACAAGATGGATCCAGACCAAAACATGGCTTTTCTAGGGTGCATAATCCTTTCAAACTGGCACATACCCCTAAAATAAATTTCTACCCAGTGAAACACCTAGGCCATGTGATTTCTTTCTTGGAAGTATGTTAATTATTGCTTCAATTTTTAATAGATACAGGGATATTCAGGTTATCTATTCTTCCTTCTGTGAATTTTGGTAGTTCATGTCTTTCAGGAAATTTGTCCATTTCATCTATGTTATCAAATTTCTGGGCACAGGGTTTTTTATAATGTTTATTTTCCATTTAATGACCATAGTATCATTAGCAATGGCCCCCTCTCTCATATCTGATATTGGTTATTTTTGTCTTATTCTCTTTTTTCTTTGATAACTTGGTGTTTGTTTGCTAAAGCTGATGAAATGCTTTATATCAGAAATGGATTGCCTTTTACAATGGGGATTTATTAGCTTACAATTTTACAGTTCTGAGACCATGAAAAATGTTGAAATCAAGGATCAGAAGGAAGATGCCTGGATTCTGAACACCAGCTACCACCAAGATTGGGCTCCTCTGTGACATGGGAAGGCAGATGGTGACATCTGCTGGTCTTTCTCTCCTGTGTTTTGCTGCTTTCAGCTTTCAGTCTGCTCTGTCTCTTAGTTTCTCTGAGTGGTTCTCTGAATTTCATCTCTATGTGTTTCATCCTCTTATAAAGGACTCCATAAGAGGATTAAGATCCACCTTGAATGAGGTGGGTCATATCTCGACTGATATAATCTAATCATAAGGTACCAGCTACAATAGGTATACACCCACAGGAATGCATTAAATTTAAGAACATGATTTTCTGGAGTATATAACAGCTTCAAACTACCACACTTGGCCATATATTTATAAACTTTATTGACATTTCCAAAGGACTAGGTTTTGTTTTGCTGGTTTCCTCTATTGTTTTTCTGTTTTCAATTTCATTCATTTCCATTCTAATTGCCTCTGTTCTTCTACTTACTTTAGTTGCAAATTCCTCCTCTTTCTCCATTCTCCTAAAATGAAAGCCTCAGTTATTGATATTAGATCTTTCTTCTTTTCTAATGTATGTATTTAATGCTATAAACTTCTTTCTAAGCACTGCTTTCCCTGCAGCCCATAGTTTTTGATAAGTTGCATTTCATTTCCATTTATCTCAAAATATTTCACATTTCTCTCAAGACTTCTTTTACCTATGTCTTATATAGAAGTATGTTATATAATGGCACAGATTGTGGTCTATCTTGGTCAAGGTTTTGTGTGTGTTGAAAAGAATGCATATTCTATTTTTATTGAATGGAGTAGTCTATAAATGTCAATTAGATCAATTGGATTAATAGTGCTGGTCAGGTCATCCATATCCTTACTGATTTTCTGACGGCTTGATCTATAATTTACCCACAGAGGGGTATTAAAGTCTTCAAATATAATAGTGGATTTATCTATTTCTCCTGTTACTTTCTTCAGATTTTGTCTCTTGTATTTTGATACTCTGTTGTTAGGTACATACAAGTTTGGGATAATCATGTCTTCTTGGAGAATTGATACATTTATTATTATGTAATAAACCTCTTTAACCTGGATTATCTTTCTTGTTCTCAGTTCTACTTTGTCTGAAATTAATATAGCTATTCCAACTGTCTTTAGATTAGTCTACAATAGTATATCTTTCTCCATTCCTTTACCTTTATTTTCATTGAGGTAAGATACACAAACAGCATATCACTTATCATTTTTACTATTAGAGTGTATAATTATCTGCAATTAAGTATATTTACAATGTTCTACAACCATCAGCACTCTCTAGTTTCAGTACTTTTCCATCGTCTCAAATGGAAACCCCATACCCATTTTGTAGTCACTCCCCATTTCTGTCTCCCCTGACTCTCTGGCAACCACAAAATTTTCTGTTTCTATGAATTTGTCTATTCTGAATAGTTCCTGTATCTGAATCCCTATAATATCTGCCCTTTTGTGTCTAGTTTCTTTCATTTAGTACTATGTTTTCAAGCTTCATCCAAGTTATAATATGCACCAGTAATTCATTCTTTTTATGGCTGAATACCATCCCATTGCATGGATATACAACATTTTGTTTATCCATTTGTCTGTTGAAGGATATTTGGGCTATTTCTACCTTTTGGCTATTGCAAATACTGATACTATGATCTTTTGTGTACAAGTTTTCATTTAAATACCTATTTTCAATTCCTTGTGGCACATACCTAGGAGTGGAATTTCTGGGCCATATGTTAATTCTGTTTAACTTATTGTGGAACTGATCTAGTGTTTTTCACAGTGGGTGCACCATTTTATTATTCCTACCAGAAATTTATAAGGGCTCCAATTTGTCCACATTCTACTCAACATTTACTATTTTCTGATTATTATTAGTATTATCACTGCCATCCTAGTGAGTGTATAGTGGGTGTATAGTAAGTGTTATCTCACTTTGATTGGCATTTCTGTAATGACTAATGATGTTGAACATCTTTTCATGCCCACACCTTTTACTTTTAGCCTGTGTCTCTATATTTAGAGTGGATTTCTTATAGACAACATACAGTTGGGTCTTGGTTTTTTAATCTACTGACAGTATCTGTGTTTTCAACGTTTAGACCATTCAGATTTAAAGTGATTATTGATACAAATGGATTAATAGCCACTATGTTTGCAACTCTTTTCCAGTCATTGCATTTGTACTTTGTTCAAGTAAATTTTTAATTTTTAGTCTATTATATAGTTTGTAATTTTCCTCTGGTTTAGGCCCCATTTATTCACTCATTTTACTTATAATCTTCTTTAAGTCCTTGAGCATATTTATAATTACTCTTTTAACACTTTTTCTACTGATTTCGTTATCTAATTTTGTTTCCATTGAATGCTTTTTATATTACGGGGCACATTTTTTCTACTTCTTAATATATCCAGCACATTTTCTATTTGGGATGTTGTGGATGACAGGGGCTGCAGTCTTTCTTGAAAGTTACTACATTTTATTCTGGCAGAGAAATAAACTATCTGCAAATCTTAATGATTCTGTAAAGCGTGGGATTATTGATTGCTAATGTGTCTCTATTTCAGTTTGGTCCTTAGTCCCTGGACATAGCAATAGCCATATATATATAAATATGAGTCTCCACATCTTTACATTACACCTATATATATAAGAAAGGAATTCCCACCAATAACTCATAATAGAAAGAAGAGCTAACCGAAGAAAAATATAGTATATAACTTGCAATGCTTGTACAATAATACTATCAGTGAGGCATACAACTACATGAATGAACCATAATGACTGTATGTTGAATGAAATGGCAGAAACAGAAAAGACAAATATTATCATACCTCCCTCATATGGACTAACTATAATGTATAAACCAGGTGAATTGAAGTTGAGAATATGGGTTGTCAGTTTGGGGCCTATTATAAAGGTTCCTAAACTGTAAGCTCTTACAGCAATTACATATATTCAGGAGTTGTAACTGATATTTCTAAATTCTGAGATACTGAGCTATTTGTATAGAACCTGGTCATTCCAGAAACTTCAGGTATTTATGTGACACCTGAGACTCAGAGCTCTGAAGCAATGGGGGTCAGCATTGCTCCACACAGGAACTGTTTAAAAAGTTCAAAAAATGATCAGACTTCAACTAGAGATATGAATGAAGCTGATTTGGATAGGACTAAGGTAAATCAGAATACAGGGTAAGGGATGATATGATCCATATTTTAAAACTTCAAATTCTGCATGTGCCCAGAAGGAGAGATATTCATTTGGTACGAAATTTATATTTTGGGCAGTACATTATCTAATTTAACTTTTATGGTCAGTTTATTCAAATACAATAATTACAGGAATCTTGAATAGAGCATGAGATCTTCTTGGTTTGGATAGGTTAGTTTGATGACCCAATATATCCCAGAGGAATTTGGGAAGTGAGTAAAAAAACATAAACATTCAACTTCTCCATTTGGGAAATTCCCAATATTCTAGCAAGCAGTGGGGAAAACCAAATCAATAGGCTGACAATCTTGGGGGTTGTGCTTATGAAACTTATTCCTGCCAAGGAGAAGCTAAGCCTACTTATAATTGTGCCTAAGAGTCACCCATAGAGAACCTCTTTTGTTGCTCAGCTGTGGCCTCTCTCTTTAAGCCAACTCAGCAGGTGAACTCACTGACCTCTCCTACTACATGGGACATGACTCCCAGGGGTGTAAATCTCCCTGGCGATATGGGACAGAACTCTCAGGATGAGCCAGGACCTGGCATCGCGAGATTGAGAAAGGCTTCTTGACCAAAAGGGGAGGAGAAAAATGAGACAAAATAAAGTTACAGTGACTGACAGATTTCAAAATTGAGAGGTTATCCTGGAGGTTATTCCTACACATTATATAGATATCCCTTTTTACTTTATGGTATATTGGAGTGGCTGGAGGGAAATACCTGATACTGTTGAGCTGTGTTTCAGTAGGCTTGATTCTTGAAGATGATTATATAATGATATAGCTTTTACAGTGTGACTGATTATGAAAACCTTGTGTCTGAGGGTCCTTATATCCAGGGAATGGACAGATGAGTAAAAAACTAAGGATAAAAAAATAAATAATAAGGGGTGTTTTCATTTCTTAAATGTGTCAGAATGGAAAATACCAGAACAGGAATGGCTCTTAAAAATGGGAATTTAAATAAGTTGCAAGTTTACAGTTCTAAACCTATAAAAATGTCCAAACTAAGGCATGCAGGGAGAGATAATTTAAAGAAGGCAGATGGGTCTGAAAAGCTTTGTCAGCTAGGAAGTCACATGGCTGTCATCTTCTGGTCCCTTGCTCCTGGGCTCCATTGCTTTCAGTCTCTGTTCCTGTGGGGGGTTCCTCACTCTGCTTCTCCAGGGCTGGCTTTCATTTCTTGGCTTCCATTGGCTCTCCCCAGGTTCTGACTTACTTAATATCTCTCCCCAGGTTCTGGCTTAACATCTCATGGTGACATCTGCTGGGCTCCAAGCATCTACAAACATCTGTGTCTCTGTTCTCCAAGTGTCAACATCTCTGTCAGCTCTCTTTCTCTCTGTTGTTCTGATCTCTCTCCAAAATGTTTCCTCTTTTAAAGACTCCAGTAAACTAATCAAGACTCACCTGAACGGGTGGAGTCACATCTCCATCTCATCAAAATGCCACACCCACAATTGGGCACATCACATTTCCATGGAGATAATCTAATCAAAAGGTTCCAAACAAAACACTGACTCAGGATTAAAACATGGCTTTTCTGAGATATATAATAATTTCAAACCAGCACAGGGGGATAAAGGATAAAAAAATTGGGTAGATTGAGATTCTGGTGGTTAATGAGAGGAGGGGGTAAGAGTATGGGAAGTAGGAGTCTTTTTCTTTTCTTATTTCTTTTTCTGGAATGATGCAAATGGTCTAAAAATGATCATGTTGATTAATATACAACTATGTGATGATATTGTGAGCCCCGATTGTACACCATGTATGGACTGTATGTATGTGAAGATTTCTCAATAAAAATATTTTTAAAATAACAATGCTATGAGTAAAAATTCTAAAAACTGTGCATGTATTTCCTTATATAACCTTTACTTTTCTGGCTCTATTTTACACATGAAAAAAACAAAGCTTTTAGAAGTTAAGCATCTTGACAAAGGAATCTAGCTGAATCTCAGAAAGAAAAAAATAAGAAACCTATCCACGAGGAATCTGACAATACCCCTGTTTTTCAATATGGATTGATTAGCTGCAATCAATTCATATTGAAACATTCCATTTATCCAAGTAAATAAGTATTCAATAAATAGGAATAATCCATAAATAATCAAGGTAATTGTATACTCACTAATTACTAATTACTTATAATTACTATCTTCAGCGATCAGTTCTGAGATTCTATTGACACAAATGTCATTCAAGATGTTAGAAATATATATATTCAAAATAATGCAACTAAAATAAGCATTATTTTTCCCTAAATATGAATACCCGCTTAATACCATAAAGGTTTCAATATATCTCACAAAGTCTTTTGGCTTTCCCTCTATAATTTATCACTGGATATGGATCAAAAATTAATGAGAGGATGAGGGAAAAATCAGCTATGCTTTATGATTTTCATATGCCAATCCATAAATAGGTATGCAGCGTTTGTCTGTGAACAGATGTATTATTCAAAGAATAGCTTGGCTTCTCTTTAAATAAGAAGTAACAGAATTATATTTTAATGACAAAGATCTTTATGGTACCAGAGCAGATTAAATCAGCTTGTTTTGCCAAAAGGGAAGCAGGTAGTGCGCACCGTGCTGCTTCAGGCCTCTCTGCACTTATTTCTGCTTCAGTCTTAACTTGTCTTAGAAACTGTGTGAAGTATTTGAAAAAGCAGGAGGGACATCAAAGAGCACATCAATAAAACAATACAGCAGGGAGGTTATGAATGCCTTTGAGGCTTGCATATTTATTTAATATTCCTGTTACCAACTAAAAACAACGTTTTAAATCTAAGAAAAATTAATTTTAAACAAGGCTTTTAAAAATACCAACAAAACACCATCTACATGAAAACAAAGCCAAAACAGCCAGATTTTAGCAACTATGTAGCTTCTTCATATATTGTTAAAAGTTATCTCCATGATTTAATAAATAGTTCACTTTCTAGATAACATATTTTGAGGTTTTAAGAAAAACTGTCATCTCAAAGGAAAACTCATGAAGCCCTTAGAGGAATAGCAGTAGTACAAAGGGATTCAGAAACCTTGAATCCTGATTTTGGTGTCAGTTTTTGCCCAATTTAATGCAGTTTTGTGATGCCATGAAATTACATTCTATATAGGGGCTTGCTAATCTAGACAAAAATGTATCAATATAAATGGTAGCAAAGTTGAAAAACACAAAAGTAATAAAATGGTAGAAACATATTAGAACTATAAGAGAGGAAATAAACTGGAGGTAAGAGATGTCAATACGTTTTAGGAAGATGGAAAGCATACAGATGAGTGGTGACTGATTTGGAAGGGCAGAGAAATCTGGAAACCCCAAGTGGCTGTGGAGGGGTTGCTGTTTAAAGAGGTTGCAGGCCCAGAAAGCAGGAATTACTTGGTGGCTGGAGCCACCACTACAAATGATCAGAGAGATGGCACTGAATAGAGTCCTGGCTGAGAGTCTGATTAAGGAGCTATTACTCCTTGAGATCCTCACTCCACTATAAAGCCAAATGACTATGCTTCACCTACTTTGGCAGATGTAGTAGACAGAATTTTCCCATGACCTACATCCTCACCTAATCCCCTTCCCTTTGATTGTGGATGAAACCTATGAATATGAGGAGCTATCACCCCTGAAACTATGTTCCATTATATGGGGGGAAAAGGAGATTTTTCAAGTGGGTCAAAACTAATCACATGAATCCTTTGAAAGCAGAGTTGTCTCTAGCTGCTAGCAAAAAAGAAGTAGGAGAGATTGGAAGCATGAGAAAGATTAGTTGTGTCATTGATGGTATTGAAGATGGTGAGGGCCAGAAATGTCAGTCCTACAACCACACTGAACTGAATCTGCCAAGAATGTAAATAAACTTGGAAGAAGAGTCTTCTTCAAAGTTTCTACATAAGACCTAGTCCAACCAACACCATGATTTTAGCCTTGTGAGATTCTAAGCAAAGAATCCAGACAAGCTTACTCAAATTTCTGACCTATAGATACATGAGCTAATAAATGGATGCTGTTTTAAACCACTAAAGTGATTGCGATTCATTATGCAGCAATAGAAAACTAATATAGCAGAGGACAGGAATTTCTGAATTTGAATAAGGGAGACTTTATTTAGAGACTACCGATGATTAGCATACATTTAAGGACAACCTCCAACATAGAAGAAGGGACAAAAACAAGTAAACTGAATAAAAGGAGCCCAAAGGAAACAAAAACTGTTAACAGAGGGGTCAGCAGAAATCTCCAAAATAACTATGATTAATACTATTAAAGAGATAAAAGAAGATATTGCAGGCAGGAATCAGTTGAAAGCACAATTAAAAAAAATCGAAAGTCTTTAGATATAAAACTGCAGTGGGTAAAATTAAAAATTAAAAACAATAGAAAGTTTGGAAAATAAAATTAAGACATATTCTAGAAACTAGAACAACTATAAAAAACAGAGATTGTAAAATAAAAGGGAATATTTTCCCATTAATAGAGAAGGTTGAACATTTGCCTATTTAAAGTTTCAGAAATTCACAAAGGATGAAATACAGATATTACAAACAAACAACTTCAGAAAATTATATACAGAGTTCAGATTAAAATATTTTAATAGGAACCCAAAACAATGAATTAGAAAATAAATCATACCACGATGCATCAACTCATCCTTATGTCCACATCTTTGTATATTTTTTCCCTAAACATAACTTTCCTTCTTTACAAGAATATTGTCAATGCCCCTAACTAAAGTACCGATCCCTACTCTTTTTACAAAAGAAGTAAACTTTTGTCAGAACCTAACTCCTCATAGAAACAAAAGATCAATTTTTCTTTTGTACCCTTGGCTATTGTTCCACTGCCTCCTTGATTCACTCTCCTTTTATCTACCATTTCCAAATGTTTGCAACTCAAATTTGTTTAATCCCTGGTACCCATAAGAGACCCTTATCACATAAATCACCCTCTATTCGCCTAAATTCTCAGGAGTTTCTCCATTTCTCAAGTTCATAAATAATTGACTTCATATAGCTATTCACTGAACAAAGTAGATTTCTATGGTTTCAAAGAATAAATTCCATGTCCCAACCCCCAAGGCACACTATGACTATGACATATGTAACTGTATTCCAGAATGCTTCCCCCAGGAAACATAGTTACTTTATAGGTACCCACAAGCAGCCAGAGTTTACTCCCGAGAATGCCTGATGACAAAGGCAGTTCTACACCCTTTGTTTTTTAGGAGAGCATATTGCTATGAGGAAAGCAGAGAACTGAACCCCACAGGTTTGTTCCATAGCCAGGATTTACAAGTAACAATACCAACAGACCTTACAGCCTCTTTCTACTGAAAGGACAAAGAATGATTCATGATCCAAATTTTAGGCTTCCCATTGTACTATCTGCCTGTCACAATCTTAAAAACAATGTTTTCTTGTTTAGAGGACAGAACATGCTGCCATTTAAGCCTTGTTCTTCTTTGAACACAGTAGATGGCTAGTGGATATGTTTTTTCACAACACTATGTAAAAAATTACCAGTTTACAAAGGGATAGAATAAAGATAAAAACAGAATAAAAAGAGAACCTTTTCAACTAAGAGTTTCTGAGATAAAGATTATTATTCTCCTGGAATTTTAATGAATCAGTTTCATCATTGATCCTGGAGAATATCAAATTCCACACTGATATGGAAATGATAGGACATAGTCATGCCTGTTAGCAACAGTTTATCACATTTAGATTGCTGTGATATTTAGTGCTCTCCCAGTAGATAGATAGAGAGAGAGAGAGATAGACAGATAAATGCATACATGCACACAGATCATCTTTTTACCCCTACTGGTACATATCTCATTATTTCATTTGGAGCCTGACAACTAACAGAATTTAAATTAAGCTTTAGAAAATGTTCTGGCCTAAATTAACACATGATATGGACCAGGTAAAAACCCACAATGAGATACAAGTGTGGAGACCAGATTTAACATTTTACTTTTAAGTGAACGCAGTAAAAACAGTCCAATAAATCACAAGTAATCAATGAAAGGTACATTGAAATAAGTTAAATTTCCTACTGCCTATTTTAAAATAACCATTGGAGTTGTACAGAATAATAATAATAATTATTATTATATTATTTACATTATATATTATATTATAATTAATTATATTATTATTATTATTATTCTACAAATAGAAACTGATCCAGTAGCTGGCTCCAGGATCCAGGTCCACTAGCAAAGGATTACCACCCAATCTTCCTTTCCCTGTTGCGATAGCTCTTATGTTTAATTCTCTCTCCCAGCCTTTCTTTCTATATTTTGCTTTTTGAAAGTTCTTTGAAACCTTCTTAATAAAGATTTTACAAGAATAATAAGGATTTAAGAAGAGATAGAATGTTTACAATGCAGGTTGCAAAAGCCTGCTTCCATATGCCTGGGTATTTTGAATTTTATTTAGACAAAAGCTTCGGCACTATTAGATACACGTATAAGCAAGGGGTCATTCATTAACACCTTTTAACAGGTTTAGGAGTCCTTGCTGTTAAGCTAATCGCCATTGTATCAACATGGCAGAAAAAGTTATAGCCAGAACTTGCTCAATAAAACCAGTATGCTATAATCGCAAGAACATCCTCTATAATTGAGTCTATTCACAGATTCCAAAGACTAAGACATAACCTTTAAGGAACATTTAAATAAAGTAACCAGTGATATTAACTCAAATGGAAAAGTCCAATCTTTACCTTTGTTCTATTTACCTCTTAGTGACTGATTCCTTTAGGTTTCCAACCTGTTTAAATGCAATTTATACTTGGATACAGCCTTACTGAATCTGAGAATGGTACCACTATGACTTACTATTAAATATGACTTAAGAAGGTGAGTTGCTCAAACTCCACCTACAAAAATACAGCCCCAGTCACTAAAGAATGGGGAAAAAAAAATTAGCCTCAGATACTTCCAAGCTGATCCCATAAACAGAGGCAAAATGGGTCATCCCTCAACATCATAGACACTGGCCAAAGCTAAAAGCTAAGGATGAAGATGCAATGAAGTGGGCAAACCACATCTCAATGAGCTTTTGTGAAAAGTTCCACAATATATTCAAAAGAGAAGGACTCTCTTTGTTATTGTCACTGGTTTCTGAGATGAACAGCAGTAAGCGTGGGGTTTTTTCTTTTTAAATTTTCTGTTATGTGAAAAGCTGACATTTTTTTTTTAAGTTGCTCTCTTTACTATTAAGATAGTGTTTTACCCTTCCAGCTATTAACTGGGAATTTTTAGTTCAGTAACATTAATGGTCTGTTCACAACAGAGGAATAAAAAGAAAACACAGAAATTTTCATTATTTCTCTTAGAAGCTTGGCATAGAAAATGAACCATTTCAAAAGAGTGGTCATTAGAAATATGAGCTAGGAGGTACACAGTACCCAAAATAGTTGAAAGCAATGGCAAAGATATCTTAACTTTTCTAACAACTTCTAGAATCATAAATTGGATATAAAGAGGCACAAGACAAAATGTGAATTTTTCAGATCGTAAAACTTAAGAAGAAAAAATATTTCTCTGTAAAGCCAGTGCTGAAAATTGATACTTGATCAAAACCTACATTCCTGGAATTAAGACACTTCTAGAACAAGTGCATAGAGTGGGAGTAGTAGAATCATTTTAAATACTAGTTTCCATTTCATGATTTAAAATAAAATTGAAACAATTTTCCCGTTTACATGTTATCTTCCAATCCTTATCCATAGGCATATGTATATTAAATAATTACACAAGCCGATTTTATTTGTGCTTTTTAAATATTTTATACCATATATCAGTTCACAATCCTGCATTGCTTTCGTAAGTATTGTTTTAATGGTTGCACAAAATTTTGTCATGCTGATATATGATAATTTATATAGCCATTCTAGAAATTGATATATTGTAGCTTGTATAATATTCTAGAAATGGGGAATCTTTTGAGTTGTGAATGATATATTTCAAATGCAGGAAAGAATAAAAATTTGTGCTTGTTTTAGAGGCTTTTCAATATGCACATAGGGTTTAGAAGGAGAATAGGTTTTCTTGGAGGCCAGAACAAACTTCACTGAAAAATCTGTTGTAACAAGTCTTAGAGAGGTCCCATAAATGCCAGGAGGTTGTATTCCCCCTGTGTTTCTGTAGCTGAATTTTTCTCAAGGACACTGGCATGACTTAAGTTTTTAAAAGTTTCACTGTATACAATCTATTACTAATGTTAAAATCAGAAACTTTGAGAACTGTTTTTTTTAAGCAAATAAGAACAGATTTAAGATGATCTTTTAGTGATGCCTCAAAAACTGCATTCCAGTCTGCAAGTTGAATGGGAAAGAAAAGCATAGGTATACTCATAATAATGGGGCACATATGAATGTCATTTCATGCCCACTACTAACAAAAAAATAATAAGCTTGCAGATTTTAGGCAATGTCCTGCAATATCTTCGATTTTTGCTCTAATGGTGAACTGAATGGTGTCTCATAGGATTTTAAGTTTCCTAGTGAGGGCAGAAGTATCTGCTGTGCTTTACTCTGCATAGTCACTCTGAACTCCCATGGTTGCCACAATGAGAGCTGTAAGCAATGAGCACTTTCAGGTATTCACCAGAATTTCAACTATTTTCAGGTAAGGATGGGATAAAGAAATGCAGGAGGTGGGTGGGGAGATGCCATTAAAAACAAAGAGTTCTTTCTAACAATGCCCAGATTTCTCTCTCTCTCATGGCTGTTTGTAGATTAAAAAACAAAACAAACAAGCAAAAAAACCATGAACTTAAGAAAAAACTATTATGAGACATTGTTTCTTGAAATTGGTAAAACAAGGGAATCATATGGGCAATTGTTTTTTTGTGTGGTATTTTTTTATATACCAATGCCTGGGTCCCCAACACAGATTCAGACTTAATTGGGCTGGAATCTGACCTGGGCATTTAGATTTTTAGAAGCTCCCAGGGATTCTATCGTGCAGTAAATTTCAAAAGCCACTGATACCAAGGACCAATAAGATAGAAGCAGCTACCAGGACCGCATCACTGATCTTTAACAACTAAGGTGCTTTCCTGCTTCAAGATTTGCAGTCAAATTAATGCTTTTGAATCTGAAGCTGTAACTCTTGGAATGAAAAACTTTGTAACTTTGGGGAAAGTACAAAGTTCAGCATAATCTTTTTAAATTCAGTAGCCAATGGGGAAGACTGCCATTTTAGAAACTGGTTACTTGAGATACCAAAAATTGGTTTTAAATTTGAAAATTTGACTTAGTTTCTTTATATTTTCTCTGATTTCTCATTGCGCTTATTTCTCATTGCTCTCATGATACAAAACGTACTGCCATATTTAGTTTTTTGCTCTGAATTCCAACAGAATCTGGCAAAGAAATTGAAGACTCTGTTTTAAAAAATGTCTACACTTTGAAAATAAGGCAAAAGGAGGGCTGCATGCTCTTTTAGTGTCATACTAGAGCATGAGCTAATCGATTCGTCCATGGATTATTTAGTTATGTAGGGCAACAGGTCAGTGTTTACTTGCCATATGCTATTTATTAGAGCTAAAATTTTCTGACGTTACATATAAATTTATAGACTTTTGTCCAATACAGATGCAAATTATTTCTGTCCAGTAGAAAGGTTATGGCTCTATTGCCCTATAAGTCAACCAGTTTGTAACTTAGTAAACTTACCTCAACTTACTTCAATATATCTTTCCTGAGAAATTCACTCTTCCTTTCATTGTCTTTTGAACCAGCTTCACTGTTATACTGCTTTCCTCAAGCAGTAAATAAGTAAGTCTTTGTCACATGTTTACTGTATATTTGTATGAATATAGATCCATACAAGAATTAGATTTTTGGAAAATTGTACTTTCACGGTCATATAGCAGTGCCTTTTTTCTACAATCTCTTCTCTCCCTACAACTTTTCCAACTCACTATGAATATCAGTATTATTTGAGCCATGGTTATATAGGGAGTTAAAATACAATAGACAGCAGAAAGTTGAAAATTTAATGAAAAGGAAAGATATAACTGTATCTCTAACTGCTCTAAAATTTTAGTACAGGCACAACTCAGATGGGCAGAAATTTTATTTTTATACTGAATTCAACTTTTTCACAAACTTCTACTTCTTCTCTAAAACATTTAATCTTAACACTTCAAGGTAACTTCCATCACCCTTCTAAAACATGCCTCTTCCCTTACCACTAAAAAAGTTATATTGTCTTCTAAGCTGCAAGACCATTTTGTTCAGCTGCCTTTATTAACCCCACCTATGAAGTATAGGACTTCTGACCCTGCAGAGCCCAGAGTTGCAGGGATGAGAAACAAAAGGTCCTTATGAGACATTGGGAATCATGATCAGTGAGGTCAATCCTACTTCTGCCCCTCGTTCTGAGACCCGTATATTCTACCATTATGGAAATAGAACATATAGAAGTCTCTCATTCAATGAATACACCCAATTTTATGGAGGATGGCACTCACATCCCTTACAGAGTATCATCACTAAGCTAGCATTTCAGCTGCACATGCAGCAGACTATACCTATACTCTGTTAGGCCGGTAGCTTTGGGGTGTTGATACAACCAATGGATCTGACACAACCAATGGATCCGTCACCTGATTCACTATAAAGCAATTTCCTGGGTTGAATGCCATGAGGTATGGGATTCCGAGTCTGAAGGTCAGGCATTCTGCAAAATGTTTGCTTAAGGCCTGTGTACAAGTAAGGAAAACCCATCCCAGATGAGATTTCTTCTACTGAGTACAAACTATTGGCCCTTCTAGGATGAAGTTCCCAACATAGTCAATTTCCCACAAGTGGTCAGTTGTTCTTCATGAGGCCTACTTCCATCCCAGGGTCTCAGTTTGGTGTCTGCTGCTGGCACATTCGACATTAAGAGGCAACAGAAGGTAGATCAACATTAGTAAGTGGAATTCATGCTTTGGTCCATACACAGCCTTCATCTCTGCCACCATGACCACTTTGTACATACAGAACAATTAGTCTCTGATCTTCTAATCATTGTCCTACTAGGCCCCTGACCAGCTATGCTGGCCTTTGGTCATTTCTCAGGAATATATTTATATATTCTCACTGAAGGTTTCTCATTCCACACAAAGAGGATTACCAAGGGCACTGCACAAAGCTTCATGCCATGTTTCTTTGCCACTGACTTTCAATCTGAGTAGTGTTCAACAGAGCATAAGTGAGGTCTCAGTCCCCTAAGCATACCACACAAACATTCCTTAGGGCAATAAGCCAGTCTTTCATTCTTTTTAATGACACACAGGCTTATATTCCTTTCCCCATTCTGAGGAGTGTTCTTTCCTGAGCTCTTTGCTCCTCCTAGACCACTCCCCCCACAAGTAATATAACATTTATTTACAAAATACTCAGAGATCCCTTAATTCCACATTACTACTTCTTTCTGCCCAGTTAAAATAACTGCAACAAGAAATTTCAAAGCCCGGCTGCCATTTTTAAATTGAGTAGGAAGGAGAAGAAGGGGACATATAGAAAAAACTAAACCAGATCAATGTTTTAATAAATTATTCTACCACCATGAAAATATCAAAGACAAATATCTAATGCAAGCACTGTATTTAGGATGTCAAAACTTCTTTTCCAGAAGATATTTCATGTCAGGACTATAAAGCAATAGAAAAGGAAACATTTTAACTCTGCCAGAGAATTTCATTTTATTATATTCCACTTCATTTTTGTGGTAGAATTTTCCTCGATTAAAAGCTTCTCACACAAAATAGGAATCAACATATGATTTAAACTGGTAACCAGTTCATGTAAACAAGATTATTAACAAGCAAACATTTCATATAGTCAAATTTACCTCTGAAGTATTATAAAGTTAGTTTTTATCAGAGTAAAATTTGCAAATCATTCATTTTTCTGAGTTACTCCTATTGAGCACTTAAACTTTTTCAGTTAAGCACCTCATTAGTAAAATACTGGGCCCACACTCCTTAATTTTTACATTTATTCATACATTATGTATATTAAACTTTGTCATTCTTATTTTTTATTAAAAAGTACAAATAGAAATTCTAATGTTTCCTTCTCATATTCCAATAGACCCCAATACACTGCCAGGATTCACACATTCATTTGGAGAACAGAGATTTAGAGTAGGAGTTGCAAACTACTAGTCTAGATGCCAACTCTAGCATGCCATCTGTTTTTATAAATGAAGTTTAATTGGCACTCAGCCGTACTCATTCTTTATGCATTGTCTCAGGCCAATTTTGTCCTACAATGGCAGAGTTAAATATTTGTGGCACAGATCATAGCCTGACAAACCATAAAATAGTTACTCTACAGCCCTTTACAGAAAAAGTTTGCTGATATCTTATCCAAAGAATTCAAACACTTGTGAAATAACATGAGACTAACCATAACTTCCTTAAATTGAGTGAAACAAAAGCTATACAATTCAGTTAATCATTAAACACTTAATGGTATGTATGTATACACACACACACACACACACTTATATGATTTAGCTTAATGACTGGTTGACTTCCCAGCTGCAAAAACCTATATATTGTCATTTATAAATGATATGTATATTTGATTTGCTATTATATGGACAAGAAGGTAATGCAATATAGTTAAAAGAACACAGGACTCAAGTAAATACCTGCTTTGTACTCTGATTCCCTCACTGAGAGCTCTAGCATCTTAAGGAACTCATTTAATTTCTCAGAGTCTTGGTTTCCTCATCTGTAAAATAAGGATAAAACTCTACTTCACATGAGCATTATAAGATAGTGAAAGTTAATAAATCTTTATGAAACTATAAATTTATATGAATACAAAGTATAATTATCATTATATGATTTTATATTTGATTGAAATAATTAGATCTTTTGACATCATATCTAAAGCAAGAATTATACATCTTCATCAGAACAGTGTCATCTACCTCTTCTCACCAGTAGAAGAGCAGTAATTATATATAAAATGCTGTTAGAAACCATAAAAGATAATATATGATTTGTGTCATTTATATGTTTTATATATGTACATATATTTATATATACATCTTTGTATATGTATGAATTCATATATATACATAAATTTTACTCTATATGATGCTAGTTTCTGAAACTTTAAGACATCAACTAGTAAATTGAAAACCAAATGGTAAAAATTGAAAGTAAAAGTGATGATGTGCTGTTTTGTATGGTTCTATTTTGCTTAATTTTAAAGTATTAGATGTAAATTTGAAGTAGTTACATCAAAAATGAGTAAAAGAAGCCACTTAAATAGACAGGATTGTTATCTGTGTGACAATGAATTATTTCTTATCACAGAATACTCTGTTCCAATTAGGTCCAAACAGGAAAGAGTATGGGTGAAGTTATATTAAAAGGATGCGTGGGTAGTTAAAGAGAAAACATGTTCAAAGGAAAAGACATTAAAATTAAAATAAGGCTTTTAGAAAATTTTAAGATAAGAAATAAAACTTTGATCAAGAGAAAAAGAAAAGGGGTAGATGCACTTGCATGACACTGAGCTTTATGTGCTATTAATAGACAATGTTAATAGTGTACGTTTTGAATATGCATAAGCCTGATTTTAAAAATTTAAAGAGAATCTTTTGAACAAATGTGCAATTTTGAATATAAAAGAGAATGTTTGGGCATAGTTGTTGGACCGGTTTGAAAGGATGTATGTACCCTAGAAAAGCCATATTTTAATCCTAATCCCATTTTGTAAAGGCAGCTGTTTCTTCTAATCCTTATTCAGTACTGTATGTTTGAAACTGTAATTAGATCATCTCCCTAGAAGTGTGGCTCAATCAAGAGTAGTTGTTAAACTGGATTAGGTGGAGACTGTCTCCATCTGCTCTAGGTGGGTTGTGATAACTTGACTGGAATCCTAAAAAAGAGGAAACATTTTGGAGAAAGTGGGAGATTCTGAGAGAGCAGAGAATGAAATAGCCATGAGAAGCAGAGCATCCACCAGTCAGCAACCTTTGGAGATGAAGAAGGAAAATGCCTCCCAGGGAGCTTCATGAAACAGGAAGCCAGGAGAGAAAGCTAGCAGATGACGCTGCGTTTGCCACATGCCTTACCAGATGAGAGAGAAACCCTGACTGTGTTTGCCATGTACCTTCACACTTGAGAGAGTAATCCTGAATTTCATCGGCCTTCTTGAACCAAGGTATCTTTCCCTGGATGCCTTAGATTGGGCATTTCTATAGACTGGTTTTAATTGGGACATTTTATTGGCCTTAGAACTGTAAACTTGCAACTTATTAAATTCCCCTTTTGTAAAAACCACTCCATTTCTGGTATATTATATTCCGGCAGCTAGCAAACTAGAACAGTTGTACAGTGAGAATTTTTTCCCCATGAAATCCTGTTAAGTATAAGCAAGATTTTTGGTGGAGAAAATTAATTAATTAAATCAAAACAAGAGATTGGGCATGGAAATTTAAAAGCATATTTCAAAAATCAAATTTTATTTGCAACCAGTTACAGACACAGAAAAGTTAAAAGTGTTTGAGGAAAGTGAAGTCAGAAGGCAAGAAGCAATATTTGAAGTAAATAAACAGAAGATGAACAATAGAGAGAAACAAAAACATCCCAGATCCTCTCAGTCCCACCATTAGCAGGGCCCAGCACATCTACCTTCATAGCATTGAGGGTCCTAAGTCCATCTTCCAATATACTGGCTTCTGCAAGTGAAAGGCAGGCAAAGGATGGCCTCTGGCCAGACACCATATGTGAGACCTGGGGTGTGTGAGCAGAATAGAGGTGAAATGGAGTAGGTTTAACAAGGGTTTCTAAGGCAATCAAAATAAACTACTCAACAGTGGCCAAAGCAATCATTCTCTTTTCATTATGGAAAGACACCACTTAGAGAAACATAATGTGATTATCTACTAAAAAAGGGAATATAAAATTGATTCATTGAGTTAGATCTCTACAACTTTTATAAATTGGAACAAGACAGAGATGGGGGGGAGTGAGAAATGAATGAAATTCAAATATGGGTCATTGAAAAACAAGAGCCATTGGAATATGAAGAGGGAAGGATAGGGAGGAAAGAAATGAGAAATAAAAGAGAGATGGAAAGAGAGAAAGAGGCAGAGACAGAGAGAAAGATGCAGCAGGCAAAATGGAGAATAAGATGAATAACTGAAAGTTTAAACATGTGCTTCATCTTGTTATTCATAAATGAAGGAGAGAGAAATGTCATATGGTTGGAAATATAATTTCTTAAGGGGCAAAGTGAAATATTAAAAGATTTTCCCATTGCAAATAAGGCAATTAAAACTATTCAATTTGACAAAGCACTGGACCCAGTTGAATTACACCATAATTCAGGAGGAAAAAAAACAGCAGCAAGGGAAATAGAGAAGCCTTTGGCGAAACCCTTTGATAGCTCAATAAGAAATGAATAAAGGGAGCAGTCGTATCTGAGTTACTAATAAGCATCCTTAGGTTTTGCCAAAGAAAATTATTAAAAAGATAGTGTACCCAACTTCAATTACTAGGCACAAGAATGAAGATTAACCCAAATGGATGCATCTGTGATTTTCCTAAGAGAACTGATTTGAATTTAGGAATTTAAGATTTATTTTTATTCAGATTTCAGGAAAAGTACTTACAATTTTACTAACAAGTCACCTAGCAATAATAAAAGCTCAATAATAAAGAACTCCAAATCACCCTGAACACCATGTCTAACAGCATTATTTCACAAGCTGATAAATAGCCAGCAAACACAAATCACATTATTATAAAACTCGGAGGATTTTTACAGAAACAGCTCATAACAATTAACACAACTAGTATATTTTTCATGGAGTACAATAAAAGTTTTAATCCTACACCTTGACAGTACACGTAGATCACGCTTCTTTCACCCTTGCCCACTGATCCTCGTTTTGCTTTGAGTATTCTGTGTCACTCCTTGAGATGCTGGAAGGACACAGCCTTGGCCCCATCCTAACCATGTCACTGCATTTGCCACTGAATACAACTCAACATTTAGAGCAAAATGTCCTCTATGTTACTCTCTCCAATAGCTCTTTCTTTGCTTTTCTTCTTCTGTGGGTTTGGCATCACTCAGATCTCAAGTCTCTCTTGCATCCTAATATGGAAAGGATGACAATTTTAGAAGTATGAATGTGTGTAACTGCTGCATTGTTGTCGGAATTTTTATTACTCAAAAAAAGCAGAACACCCTAAGTGAAATACAGACAGCAATATGATGCCAGCCTACTACCAAGTAAAAGGGGGTATAAAAGTATAAATCTAAAAGAGTAGAATAAGTTAAGTTAATGATACCTACCAAATAATTCAGTGAAGTCACAAACACAAAGAAAATGTGACCAATAGTCCCTTCCTTCAAATCAGAACTATCTTAAAAAAATGGTGCCATCTGAAGTAAGGAATGTCCAAAGAAGAATGACGCCTTATATAGAGAAAATACATGGATTACGTTGGACACCTGTAATGCTTCATCCTATTCTAAGAGTCAAAGGTTCTCTGACATTCTTATTTAAAGTCAAAGTCATGTTCAGACACCATGTACGAACAATTATCACTATGTTCTTCACTTTGATAACTTTTACCAATAACCTGAATAGATGCTTGAAGTCCTCAAAGAAAACTTCAAACCTCTCTTTACCTTTTAGAACTCCCAAGTAACAGAGCAGGGGGCTGAATTTCACCTCTAGAAAGGACTGTACATATAATACTCTAGCATTTATATATTAACAAGGACAATCAAGGAGATATTGTACAACATTCCTTGACAATATTATTATATTATGTTTTTAAATATACAACTCACACCTGATTGGCATAAATGGGAAACTGAATATTTCTTCTAATTTGCCTCAAACAAGAACAAAGATGTGTTGTCCACATTGGATTAAATTATGCTGCAATAATCAACAACCCCAAAATTTCAATGGCTTAAACCTAAGAAAGGATGTATCTCTTATCTACACAAAGTCTACTGCAGTGCTGTGTGACTCTCCAGGGTAATAGACTCCCATGCAGTAACTCAGAGACCTAGGATGACAATGGAACTCCCATTCTCTAGCTTCTCCATTGGTAATACACAGCTTCTTCAGTTGGGGTTGCAGGAAAAAAAGCTGAAAGATTGTGCAGCAGCTCTTCTCTGTTTAAGCCCATAAGTAAAAGATATCACTTCTACCTCTCATCCTCTGGACATGTGTACCTATATAGCACCAAATAACTGCAAGAAGCCTGGATGAATGAATGGAATATTGGGTGGATCACTAGTCTCTGTCACAATAAAATAAAGGAAAAAGAAGAATAAGGAAATTAACATAAGTTTCACGAAACAAATAGCCATCTAGTTGTAGCAATCTTATTGGGAAGCTGATGGAGGCCGCCATGAAGTGTCTAGAAAATATTTAATATTCTCCATAGTAATAACAACAAGAATAGTAGCTAACATTTATTAATTACTCGCAATGTACCATTTATGGTTCTAAGTGTTTTGCCTGTATTAATTCATTTCTTCATTACAACAATCATGTGACAAAAGTAATATTATTACCCACATTTTACCAATAAGAAACATGAAGCAGAGAGGTCAAGAAACTTGATTAAGTTTACTTGGCTATCAAGATCCAGATCCAAGATTTGAAGCCAGACAATCTAGTTCCTGAGTCTATTCTCTCCAACATCCATGCCGAGATTGAAAAAAAAAATGAACTTGAACTACACTGAGTACTCTATTAGGTTTTTTTCTTTCTTTCTTATCTCATGTAGAAATTGAGATGTGTTAGAAATATTATGGATTTAGAATAGAAGTGTTGGGTTCCACTCCTAACTTCACCAGAGATAGATGTAGTATTGAACAAAACACAGGGCTTTATCAAGCCCTCTTCCCCAAATGAGAAGGGACTTAATACTTGGACTGGCTTCTTATCTGTAATAGCAAAATAATAAATGTGGACATCAATTTATAAACTCTGAAGCTCTAGCAAATGATGACTCAGGTATAGAAGCACAAAACAATATAGGGATATCAAATGTGCAAATATATGGAGACCAGCAATGCTCAGGAAAAGGAACTTTCACCTATGGTTTTAGTTCATTCATATCTCAGTGACAAAATACATACTTAAACATGTCAACAGGGGCTCAGAATAAACATTCCCAAAGGGAAGTGTCCATTAGTATTTACTCACTTTTTCTTAATCTCCTTTACCTGAACCCAGAGTACTATGAGCCTAAAAAAAAAAAAAATTTAAAACTGAATTTACTGCCTAACCACTCATGGCCCCTCATCAGGATAATCTGGTTTTAATCGACATTAATTTTACATAAGTTACATAAATCTTGTACAAAGCAGTGTTTCAGTAGTGTTAAAAAGCTTCAAAAAATTAAGAAAAACACACACATGCACTTATTCTTTTAGAAAATCAAGCCAAATAAGGCCACCATTCCTCATACCAGTTATCCTGCATTATCACTAAAACTCAGAACTTCTGGGCTTCCTTTCTCTCATTTGCATTCATTTCTGTGCTTTATCATTTGGACCTAACCTTCTTCCAATCCTCTGCTCCCCAAACTTTTCACCTTCTCTCCTAGAACTCTCATTCTGTAGCAAATATATACCCCCACAACCTCATTTTTTTCACTGAATATCCATTCCACTTTCTTCCCATAATGAGATCTGGCTTCCCTTTTCAAATACATACCTCCTTCTTTACCTGTATCCTACATTCTTATAGTTCCAGAGGTAGAATCACAGCCTTTCTTTTCTCAAGTGGTACTTACCCACTCATTAGAAAACTCGTGTTCCTTAGAGAGACTCATCGCCTCACTACAGCATATTCTATTCTTCCTGCTTGTTGACAATTCCAGCCTGTTTTTATGACTTTAGCAGAAGGTGCATAATCTTACCTGGATTCCTGTTATCCTCCTGGGTAAACTTAACATCCACATGGACAACACCCTAGCCAAGTGATTCTTTGACCACATATTTCGCAATGGACTTCATCTGTCTTCCATCACAACCATCATCTTCCATGGTTACATACTGGATTACATTAGCCCCTGGCCTGATCCACCTCTGAAAGCTTAGTTACATATCCTAATCACTGTCTACAACTGCATTTTTACATGCTGCCTTACTCATATGCTCCCAGGAAACCCGTGCATCAGAGTAGTCTACAGGTCCTTTACCTCTTGACTTTCATCCTGTATTTATGTTCTTTCCTTTCAGACCATCCACTGTGGTCTATCACTTTAATCATCCTACTGACAATATGTTATCTTCATTATCTGGTTATTTTTCTGTCCCACCTGCTAACTCTAAATCAATCCAACTGCTCACTGTTTCCACTTGTACACCATACTGCTGACCCCTTCTAGAAGAAAAACAACCAACATACAGAACCAAGCTGTTTTTTGTTTGTTTCTACAAACCCAAAGATTTCAACCCCAGTTGGGCATTAGTATCTCTGTGATCTTATTTTCTTAGTCAGCTTCCTCTATCATTCTCCACAAAAGCTGTCTACAACTTCAGCAAACCCTTTATTCTATAACCCCTATCCAGACTTCCAGTAGATGACATGACCTCCTAATTCATAAAGAAGGTAAAGTAATCAGACAAGAATCCCCTCAAATCCTGACACCAAACCTTCACATAAACTCATCTTTTCCTCCCCTTCTCTTCTTAGAGTGGAAGAAGTATTGCTGCCCCTGCCCCAGATCCCACCACATACAAGGCTGATGTCTCCATCTCTTCTCAGAATCTCACTTCTTAGATTCTCACAGACTTAACTCCATCATTTATCCACTTTGTTATTTTTCTATACTGTCAACCTTTCCATTACTAAATTGTTTCTTACCATTAACATTCAGTCCTGCTTCGGCATCTCCCTCTACTTCATTTTGCCCTCCAGTTGTTATCCTAATCCCCCTCATCTCTCTCAAAATTAATCTTCTTTAAATAATATCTCCACTTCCAGCTTACTATTTTTTCCTCCTTCTAATACAATATGGCTTTTGCCTCATCATCCCACTGTAATTGCTTTTGTTTATATCACACCCACACACACCCACAAACACATACACACACAACTTGTTGATGAATATGATTATGGATGATTTCTGTTTACTTATCTGTAATACCTGGCACTTGAGAATATTCCTTCTTCCTTAAAAGTTCTCTTCTTATTACTTCCATGATATTACATTCTCTTGGTTCCCTTCCTTCCTCTTTGCTTTCCCTACTCAATCAGCTTTTCAGACTTAGCTTATGTTGCCCATTCTGTATTCTTTCATGTCCCTCAGGATTCCATCTTCTCCTTCAGCTTCCCCCATCCTGAACACTCTCAGTAGATAACTTCAGGTACACAGGTGCCTTCAGATACCAACTGCTGACTGATGATTCCAAAATCTATCCTTGTAGTCCAAATCATTCTTTGAGGCTCCAGATAGTTTCTCTTGGGAGATCCACAGGAACCTCACAGTTAACATCTCAATATTTGAGCTTTTACCATGTGCCTTTTCTTGTGCTTTATGTTTGCAATACAGAGCTAGAAGATAAGGAGCCTGCCACTTCAAACTCCTTTGGGAAACATACTTTGATCAAATCCAGAAGTAATGTATCATCCAAGTTGGCATAATATCTTCTTATATAAGGTTTGCATTTGAGATATCACTTGACCATAATTATATTCTTGATTTTAAAATGCTAAAAAAACATATGAATCTATTTGTTAAATATATTAGCAATTTACAAATAGCCTTTCTTAAATGGAAATTTTCAATAGGAAAGATTTAACTGTTAGACAGTCATAAGTAGGTGCAAATATGGCCCAATGCTGGATGTTGAACTATAATCTTAAAATGTATAGGAGCAGGTACACAGGTGGTTCAGTGGTAGAATGCACGTGTTTCATGCAGGAGACCCGGGTTCAATTCCCAGACCACGTACCAAAAAAAAAAAAAAATTATAGGAGCTCTTGAGATGGATCAGACATACATGTTTTTGTTTCTTTACCTAGATAGAGTATTTACAACTGACGACTCACCTCCTTTTAGAGTTTTACCTCTGCCGATATTGATTTAATCTGCCATTTGCTACCAGAATTAATATATTGACATTTTAAATCTAAATCTGAGTTGATTTACAAAGATGCTGCATCACCAAGCAAAATGAATATCTCTGGGCCTCTTCCTCTGCTACTTCCCCATTCCACCTCTTCATATTTTTCTCCGGATGCAACAGTTTTAGGGTCAAGAGGTTCCCAGACCTGGGACTTTCTTCAAAATTCCATCCCAGAATAAATCAAAGCTAACCGTGAGGGAGACAATGTATACCTTAAGCTATCTACCAGTGGCCCATTTTATAATCATTATCCTAGAAGTTCCTTTTATCTTAGAGGTTCTTTTTTATCCCCTAACAAAATTTTCATAATCATTATCCTAGAAGTTCCTTTTATCTTAGAGGTTCTTTTTTATCCCCTAACAAAATTTTCATTTTATGGCTCTCCTTAACTATCACCTTGAAAGAATCTGATAAACTAATGCACAAAAGGTAATAGTAACTGAATGAACCTCATCCAAAAGAGCACTAGTAATAACTGTCAATTACTGAGTGCCTAAATTCACTGAGTACACTGAGCTACATACTCTACACATAGCATCTCATTCAATGCTTCACAGTAACCCTGCAATGTAGGTAACAGTTCTTTAAGAGTTGAAGAAACTGATACTCAGCAAAGTTGGGAAACTACTCAAAGTTCTCTATGAGAGTGCTAGGATTCTAATCCATATATATCTGAATCCCAAACATGGGCTATCTCTTCTATTAACAGAGAACATTTTCCTAAAAAGTTTGAATTTCTAATAGAAATTCAAGACTGTTTGAAGAGATTTTTTTCTTCTTTTGGTATAGAGGAAGTTATGTCTCAATAACAAGCACACTGCCTCTATGAAATGTCAAGGCAAATAATTTCTTTCTCTTCTTTGAATCATGAAAGATAAATTATTTTCTCCCAAAATCATGTATGAAAATTAAATGATGGCATTCATAAATAAGACATTTATATAGATTAGGTGTTACCAGAAGCAGGAACCACAAAACAGTGCACAGACTTTCTTGTCCACCTCTCCACGGGCCATCACACATTCATCTCTGCTCTCAGTAGTTAAGTACTCAGCCAGAGACAGTCCCTGGTGTGGTCTGTGACAGAGAATGGTCTATCTTCTGCCACAGGGGGTTCATGTTGAGATGGACTTGTTTCAACAAAGCATCTCAGAAGGAATTCTGAAGTCCAAGCAGGCAGTTATTATGCAAACATTTCAATTGCCTCATAAAATTCCAGTGAAAAGTACTATATCATTTCCTGAAACCACTGAAAAAGAACCCTCAAAAATGTAGTTTTACAGGGACATTTCCAGCAGTATTTTTCTTATTTTTAATTGCTAGATGAGAAGAAAAAGAGTAAAAATAAAAATACATATTTGATTAGTTAGCTATATATTTGAATGTTTTCCCCTCAAGGACTGTCTGACTAGAATGAATTGTATACAAAGTTGGTCTCAGAAAGAGTATTTAATGGATAGCAATTGGCTAATAAGCATTACAACAGCTAGTGTGTATATATGCATATTCCGGCATATGTAGATTATATATAATTGCAGTGATATATTATTAATTATAAAGTATATTAATAAATGATTTAAATATAATAATTGTGCTATTACATTTAGCTAAACATTATTGTCACCAGACAGCGAAAACAAATATTAGAGAGGTGATAAAGGAAAGATCAAACTGAGACTTAATCCTGTATGTATTCAAAAGGATTGAAACAGAAAGAAAAAGAATCACTTTCTCACTATGTGACTTTTGTTAGTGTTGTAACCTTGCACTATCTAAAGTCATTATCCCAAACATCAGTGGTAGATGAAAAATATGACATGAAGATAAGAGTTCAAGAGCTAATTAGTCACACTAAGAATTACAGGGAAATAAAACTTTGCCAGATCTAAAATAGAGTTGTGTGAGCCAGAACAGAAGTACTCTAGCTATATGGCAGAGACAGAACAGATGGGATGGGGTAATCATGGCTCTTCAAAAGAATAGGTGGGAATAGAGCTAAGTGGTCTAGTATAAACGAGAAAAAGAAAGAGAGGCATTACAGACATGAAAAATGTGAGTTAAGTTAAAGAGAGCAATCACACATGCTAAAAGGAAACCTGTCTCACCAGAGCTGAAAGACTAGTGTGATATCCTGGAGAGTACAGAGAAAACTGGTGGGATCATCACTGATGTGCTTTATAGAGAGGACAGTGTGATCAATTGAATGCAGTTTTGGAAAGACAACAAAGGTTTATTAGCACATATGTTTCTAGCACTTTAAAGATCTTCTTTTACTTAACCCTCAAAATTGCCCTGTGGGGAAGACAGATATATCAAGGTTGTGTAAATGAGAAAACTGAGATTTAGTGTAGTAGACGGAATAATGGGCCCAATAGATGTCTGCATTCTAATCCCTGGAAACTATGAACTATATGACAAATGACACTTTGCAACAATAATTAAGGTATCAGATCCTAAACTAGGGAGAGGATTCTGGATTATCCAGATGACCCAATCTAATCACAGTACTTAAACACAGAACTTTCTCGAAATGGAAGTTTAAGAGAGAAGCAGCAGATATCAGAGAGATACCAAACAGAGTAGGATTTGACAGGCTTTGTTAGCTCTGAGATCAGGGGTCCATGTGCAAGGACTGGAGAGAAGCTTCTAGTTGGTAAGGAAAATCTCAGTCCTACAACCACAAGGAACTGGATTCTATCAACCACCTAAATGAGCCTGGAAACCAATTCATTCCAGCATGTTCTAGTAAGAGCCTAGCAAGCCAACATATTGATTTCAGTCTTCTCAAACCCAGAGAAGAGAAATCAGCTCAGCCAGCCCAGACTTCTGAGCTACAGAACTGTGAGATAGTAAATTTGCATTGTTTTATGCTGGTAAACTTCTATAATTTGTTACAGTAGCAATGGAAAACTAATGCCCTTAGGTTATGCAACTTGCCCAATATCATGTAACTGGTAACAGGTCAAACTGTGGCTCAAATGCAGGCAAAAAAACCCCCCAAATGCCATGTGTTTAACTGTTATGCTGTATGTTTCCTAGGAAAATAAGATGGTGCAAGCCACATTTAAGGTGCAGAAGCCAATTTGTCACAGGATACAGGGCTGATTGGAAAAGCAGGAGCCAAATAGGAAAGAGTCAAACTGTTATATTTCAGTCCTTAAAGTAAGAGTACCAGCTTCTCTCCCTTTTGAGCTTTCCCTCAATAGGTGGTAATTTTTTTAAGTGATCTTTTTTTCCTGATGAGCTAAACAGATGTTTTAAAATTATAAAATTAATTTTAGAGTGTCTGAGTCTACTTGTGCTTCAATGAGGAATGATGATACTTGCAAATTTTCACTCCAAGAACAGGCAGATATAGAAGAGTAGGGATATATTCTCTTTAGAATAAAAATGAAATTCATCATGTAAAGTTACAATAATAATCATGACTGAATCAAAATGCTTAAACAACAGTGACTGCTTTTAAAACATTTTAAACCTATGAATTCTTTCTAGTTGAGAGAATATTTCAAGTCCATTTAATGCAGTTCACAATCACTGTGATGTAGATATCATCCCAATTTACTACTAAGAGAAAGACTCAAAAAGGTGGCTGGGGATGGAAGTGGGACTTCAAAGAAGGTTTCTAACTTCTAGACCCCATTTTCTTTCTATGGCATCAAGCTATACCACTGAGGAAAATAAAATAAGATTGATAAATGACTCCAAAGGGTTGTCTTGAAAGTCAAATGAAACTTCATGAGGAAACAGGTTGTGTCAAAGTCAACCTGTCAACAAACTTGACCTTAAACTGGTCTCTTTCAGTGATTACCAAGGTGAATTCCTGCTCTGGCATCTGTTGTTTTGCAGTGCTATTCATAATTCCAGGACCACACAACATGGTTCACATTTGGTTCTGCTGTATTCTTAGAATCCAATTCCCATTAAAAATCCCTTAAAACCTATGTGCATCTTAATAGTGAAATACATTAAAGGCAGTGAACAAGAATAGTGTAAAAGAAGCAGACCTGAATTGGGGATGTCTTTTGATTTTTAAATCTTGATCCCTCCTCAAATTTTGCACACATCTGAACAGAGCCAGCACTTATTCAGAAACCACGGCTCTCAAGTGAACCATAGCATGCGTTTCCAATAAAGATCTTTTGAAGCAGCTGTTTAGTGGAGTGTGTTTATCCTTTCCTGGGGCTTCTTGCTAAGGGTAAGAGAAATGGTATGGACAGATGAAATAAATGCTGCATTGGCACTTCTGAAATGTGCTGAACTGCAGCAGATAAAAAAGGAACTCAATTGTTAGAATCAACTCTCTTAGGAAAATATAGCTCCCAGGGCTGGCAAGTGGAGAGAATCATAAAAGTTAGGCAAGAGAAACTCTCCTAGCCAAATAAACAGTGGCATTTGATATATATGTATACATATGTTCTGTGGGGTTTTGCTACATGGAAATGGAATAAGTTCTCATAAAGTATTGCCATCTTAGCAACTGGCATACAGGAAGGGAACCAAGGAGATTGAAATTCCTGGATAACTGAATTGGGTCAGATGCATCATTAATTAGCAGACAAGGGAGCAGGGGTCTCACAGCCCAGAAGAAAAAAGGAGTCACTCTGAGCTTGTCAGCTTACCCTGGGGCCATCCAATCTTTCCAGTTTTCTCCTGTGAATGGTTCCCTACACTAGTGGTCCTCAGACTTCTGGGTCTCAGGCCTTTACACTCTTAAAAATTATTGAACTTCTCCAATGGGCTTTGATTTTTGTGGGCTATATAAACTTATGCTTAGTATTAGAAATTAAAATATTATAAAACATGTATTAATTCATTTAAAAATAACAATACTAAACCCATTATATGCTAACAAAAAAGCATGTTTATGAAAAATAATTGTATTTACCTAAACAAAAAATAGAAATGAGAGGGGTAACACTGGTGTAGCAAATCACTTTAAGACTAACAGAAAACAGCCAGATTTTCATATCTGCTTCTACATTAAGTCTGACGTAATGTCATATTTCAGGTAGCCTCTGGAAAACTCCACTGTACACTCATGAGACAATGAGAGTGAAAAAGACAAATGATGCCTTCATATTATTATGAAAATAGTTATGACCTCATAGACCCTCAGAAGCATCTTGTGAACCCCAGGTTTCCCTGGACTACACATGAAAGACCATTGCCCTACACTTTACCTCAGACTGAAGGTGATAATCACATAAAGCAGGTATGTACCCTCTTTTCAGTTATCTGATTCAGTCAAAAATGCTTTAGCAAATTTGAAAACAGAGAGTTGCATTTGACTATGTTTCAAATTAAAATTTCTTCAAACCTCGGCTCCTTTATTTACCAAATGAGTAGCCACAAGGAAGTTTCTAAGCCTTAGTTTCATTATCTATAAAAGGATCTAAAGCAGCTTCCACATTGGGCTGCTGTAGGGATAAGCTTATGGGAATATAAATCACTTACCCCCAAGTAAACACTTGAAATGTCAACTTTATTAATATTAAAAATTCCAGAAGTTTCAACTTAGACCTGGCTGGGAGGAAAGAACAGCTAATACTGTAACCTCTCCTCAATCCTCAGGGATACCTGGGGAGTTTACTCTTGGTTGAATCTTCCCTGCTATATTAATGCAAGAAATTTTCAGAATACTTACACCAGGTCCAAGATAAATGAGAATCCAGCCAAGGGCTATGTGCTGATCCAAGCATCTTTACTCATTGTTACAACTGTTTATCAAGTAATAAGAAACTGGCATTGGTAATACGCAGTTGCACTGGAGAATGGGAACTAGTCATGTGACCCTGATGGGACTGCATAACAAAGGAAATAACAGTGAAGGATCTGAGCTGGTGTCCATATACCCTAACTTTTATCTCATGTGGTCACTCATGTTGGAATGTGGAGTTACTGGGATATCAGAAATTGTAACTGGGAGTTAAGAGACATGCTATGCTTTTACTAAACATTTTAAGCTGTGGCAGAGGTCCTGTGTCCTTTGCTAACACTAGGTAATGATACTAAGTGAATTTATTGCTTCTTATGAGTTTGAATGTCAGCCCAAGCCAAGAGCTCTACTGTCACTCCTGCAGAGTGAGTGTTGCAAGACCGTACTTTTGGGTTTGTTTGTTGCTTTGCTTAACTGACTCTGGGTTGGACCAAGAATAAACAAAAAATGATGTTAATTCATGAATTCCTTCTGGATCTCCAAAGCAAATTGTTCCATGTTAGAGTTCCAGAAAGTTATAGCTAGAAAGGGCCTAGTAATCTTGTCAACCTTTCATTCATTAAGCAAATTCTTATTCTACTATGTGCCATGCATTCTTCTAACCCTGGAAAGTCAGCAATGAATAAAGCAGAAGAAGCCCCTGCTCTTATTAAGTTTAAATTCTAGAGGCAAAGGGAATCAGAAAATAAACAACAACAATTCAATATACACTCAGGTAGCACCAAGTGCTATAACTAAAAAAAAAGGGCAATGTATTAGAGTTACTATTGGGTTGGGAGTTATCCTATAAGGTCCTAGGGATTGCTCAAGGTTATGTATAGCTAGTTATCAAGAATGTGCAAAAAGAAGTAAGGTTGATAATTATTCAGGACTTTGGTTAGTGCAGATGGCTTTTCTGATTATTAGAAAATCACTGAAAGTAATTTCCATTACATTGTTTGGCTCCAAATTATTTCACTTGACTTTTCTCATAGAACCAGCTCATCAAGTAAGTGAACCACACTTCAAGTTGCCTAAAATTCTTTGTAAAAACAAAAGCCAAGACACAGATAAATATTTTATATCCTGAATATTATATTTGATTCATGGCAAGGAAAAAGGTCTTACTACATAGACCTATATGTACGCAAAATCAGCCCAGAAAACAGAGCTAGCTGTATCAATATTGATATAGACAACAGTACAGATACACAGACATATTTGGCCAACAAAGAAAATAAAATTTGTCTTCAGTATCTCTGACAATTACTTCCATTACTAATACCACCTCCCACAGCTGTCCAAGAAAACTCTTATCACACACAGAAAACTTCATTTTTGTATTTTTAATCTTGTAAGATAGCATAACATCCACACAGGAAATGGCACAGTTGACTCTATAAATTTTTACAAAACAAACACTCCAATGTAACTAGCACTTAGACTGTGAAACAGAATCCTATTACCAGTATCCCCAGAAGCCCTCTTTGTGCCTTCTTTTAGAAAATTTCACTTTCAAAAGGTAAACAATATCCTGACTTCTAACAGCCTAGATTGCCTGTTTTGTACTTTATATAAACAGAATCATAGAGCATATACTCTTTTGTACCTGACTTCTTTAGCTCAATATTTTGTTAATGACATTCATTCATATCGCAGTATGAATGTAGATCAATCCTTTTCATTGTTGTAAACACACGTCCCATTGTGGAATATGCCACAACTTATTCATCCAGTCTATTGACAGGCATTTGGATACCATTCAGTTTGGGCATATTACAAATAGTGCTGCTATGAACACTCATGTCTTTGGTGAATGTGTATCCACACACACATATACATATACACACACTTATATGTTTCGGCCATAGGGTATACTTATGTTCATCCTTGGCAGATACTGCCAAACAGTTTCTAAAGCAGTTTTTCCAGTCTACACTTTCACCAACAGGATATGAGACTTCCAGAAAAATCTCATCTCATTTTTTCCAATTCAAACGAGAGGCTATCATCTACTATTTACTCAGGGCCATATTCTTCACTATTGAATCTGTTAAGCCAATTCAATGTTTACTTTTTTTTTTTTTTTTTTTTTTTTTTAAAGAGGGAGGAAGGGAAGGAAAGACAGAGAGAAGGAAGGAAGGAAGGAAGAAAGGGAAACATCTTTAAACATTTTCTTGTTTTATTGTATTTTGTTTGTTTGTTTGTTTTTTACATGGGCTGGGGCCGGGAATCGAACCGAGGTCCTCCGGCATGGCAGGCAAGCACTTTGCCCGCTGAGCCACCGCGGCCCGCCCCAATGTTTACTTTTTAATGGTGATGATACCCATCACATTTATCGTTCTAGGAGTATTGATATCCTGCTACAGAGATGGAAATACTGGATTTGCCAGGTCTTAACCCAGAAACGGTTCTCAAAAAAATAAGATGCCAAATATTAATCAAGCCAGGATGAGAAGAGGGTTCTAAGGTTCTATTTCCTAAATCATATGTCCAGATCTCCTACCACTCTGCAGACAAATGTAAGCCATACTTAGGTACTTGGCATCAGGTCAGAGCCACTGCACTAGAGCTATGAGTCTAGTCTGGAGCCTTGCTACTCAAACAGTGGTCCTCAGACCAATGGTACCTGAACCCTTGTTAACAACCCAGAATCTCAGTATGCCACTGCAAACCTACCACATCAGAATCTTCATTTCAACAAGATCCTCAAGCGATTGGTATGCATATTTTAAGAGGCACCACTGTAGAGTTCTATAAGGAAGAGCCAGATGCCACATTTCACTGACAGTGAATTAGACCTTGTGGGACAGTACTCAGCCTAGACACAAACTCCTATAAAAAGTCTGTCTGCCCATTCTTCAGGCCATATTGGACCTCAAAGAAAAGATCGTAGTTTACTTGGAGAATAGACACAGTAGAAATTTTAATTCGTTGTCAATGCTGTAGACAACATTTATACAAAATGTTCTAGAATTACAAAGAAGAAAGCTACTAATTCTGTTTGCAGTGATAGACAAATGTTTCAGAGAGAAGTAGAATTATAGCCTGGTCTGGAACTATATGGCTCTCAATTACTAGCCAGAAAAATGGTGATCCAAAATAAGGGAGAGAAAAAAAATTAGTCTGAGAAGTTTCCTTAATATATTTCTGGTCTTTACTTCCTGTCCCTTTTCTCCAGTTCTGTAGCTATCTCTTCCACATAGTATTAATGTCAGTTCCTCTTTCCTCCTCAATTTCTCCTGTAGATATGCATCCTTGCCTATATACTTCCAATGACTGCTCATCCTGAATGTCTTTGTTACTTTCGTGAACAGAGGGCAGCAGATGCAAAGGCTGTGCACTGCTCAACTCCAAGGGAAAATATTCGCAGAACAGATAATAATACAAAAGGCAGCCTCTGGAGTTATGCTCTGTGACAGTCCAGAAACAGCCAAGCCAAGTCTTGCTCTCAATACCTCAAGAACACAAATTAGAGGAATGAATTATCTTATTTATGCTATTGAATACTCCCTCAATAAATGCTCTGTTTCTCTGATGTCTGTTATTTCCTCCCCAAATTTCTGAAACTGACATTTCTGGCCCCCTACTAACCCCTATCTTCTACTGAATAAAAGCAAGTATAGTCCAGATTTTCAAAGGCTCAGTCCACAACACTTTTCTCCTATAATACTCAATACTCTTAGCTGAGGAACCCTAAATCTCTCTGGATCTTCATTTGTGCTCTCTCAATCTCCAGTTCTATATTAGCAAATGTCTACAGGACATTTATTTGTCTCAAAATAACTCTTTTCACACACACACAACTCCACTAAATAAGCTCCCTTAAACATTTCCCCTACCTTTTAGTAGCTGAGTCTCAAAAACTTAGAGTTACCATTCGCTCATTCTTCTACTTCAGCTGGTTCATTAAAAAACAAAATCTATTATTATATCTTCTGGCTCTGCAACTTCACCAACTGGCAAACAGGGTCATGAACAATTCTCAGTACACTAACTATAAGGTCATCCTCACTTTCTCAGTACTACTCAACAAAGCATAGCAGGATGCAGGAGAATGAGAGACAAGAAGACAGTTTGTTATGGGATGAACTTTAAACCTTTCATTTTTAATTAAATCACTTACAAATTCCAATATTTTAAGAATTATTGGTAGGAGTGGCTCACAACACACCTCACACTTGATGCCACTTGTTTGCCCTGAGACTGCAGTCGTTAGCCATCAGCAAGAATATCTTAATTATTCATCATGTACATTATTAGTACGTTCATTATACTTTATAAAACTCTGGAAAGAAATGATCAGCTTTACACGTTTCCCCACATCCCTACGCATTGTATTTAGCATGTATTAAGCACTTTATAAATATCTGTCAATTAGCAGGCAGCAGAACGTTGAAACACAGAACAAAGTAGCAATGGTAAAAGTCCAGATTCTTTCAGGGGAGAGGTGTTTTATTGAAGGGGAGTTATTGAGGAGACCCTGAAGTCATATCAATTCCGTAGCTGACATTTTTTACCCACCAAGGAGGTTGATCTTAATGCTAACAATTTCCTTGTGGAAGATATTGTAACTTAGTGCAAATTTCTAAACTTTCGTTAAAATAATTCTGCCCTCTTATTTACCTATGGCTTCATGTCTGTAAAATATCAGCCAGATAAAATTTTCAAGCCCTTGTCATGGCCAGGTCTCAATGCAAGGACAGGGGCTGCACGTTTTCTCAAGTTGCTATAAGGACATTTCTTTCTGGGATTAATCTCATTGGTGAGTGTATTAATTTCCTATTCCTGTAACATACTACCACAAACTTAACTTAAAACAACACAAATTTACTATCCTACAATTCTTCAAATCAGAAGTACAAAATGCATTTCACTGAGCTAAAATTAAGGTGTGGGCAGAGCTGATGCCTTCTGTAGGCTCTGAGGGGAAAATCCATTTCCTTGCTTTTCTCAGCTTCTAGAGACCATGTATATCCTTGACTTGTGGTCCCTTCCTCCATCTTCAAAGCACATCACTCCAATCTCTTCTTCCTCAGACACCATCTCGTCTTCTGACTATGACTGCTCTAGTGTACCTCTTAAAAGAACTGTGATTATATCAGGCCAATCAGAAGAATCCAAAAATAATCGCCCCATTGCAAGCCCCTTAATTTAATTCTATCTGTAAAGTTCCTTGTTTTGGTTTGCTAAGGCTGCCAGAATGTAATATACCAGGTTGGTTTTCACAATGGGGACTTATTAGTTTTCAAATTTATATTTCTAAGGCCATGAAAATGTCCCAATTAAGGCATCAACAAGAAAATTCTTTCTTTGAAAGAATCTCTGTCAGATAGTAGGGCAGGTCATGACAAGGGCTTGGACAAGCGTTGTCAGATAGCAGGGCACATGGCTAGCATCTGCTGGCACTAGCAACACAAATTAGGTATAAACACGTTATGATCTACAATTGACAGATAGGATATGTACGATGGTTCTCATTTTAGCATTGTTTATGGGGCTGAAATTTGGACACAACTGCTTGTCCACTAATGGTAAAGTGGATAAACATGATGATAGTCACACACCACCAAGTACTACCCAGCAGTAAGAAGGTGGTAATTAGTTGTGTTCTAGAACAAAGAAAGAATGGATCAAGGACAAAGTATAGGTAAAAAAACAGGTAGGAAATAGAGCAAGTTAACAACACATTACTATTTACATTACTCTTTACATAAATTATATATATATGTACAAATGCATACACTTTTTTTTCAGAAACACCAATAAAATTGTGTGCACACGTGTGTGTATCAATAGAATGACTGACTGGAGGTGGGAGGAATGAAAGAAGGCAATGGTAATAAAAAGGAATAAACCAAAAAACTATTTTTTGTAAAAGATAGGAAAAATTATTCCACTGTTAACATGTTGGTATATTTCTCTCTACTCTGCCTTCTGTTTTACGCATACATAACTTATTTTAAGTCATTGGGATTATACTGCTTACAGTTTTATAACTTGTATTTTTAATAATATTATGTTATGAACAGTTGCCCATCTTTCAGCATATCAGTCTGATTATTTTCTCAGAACAGATTCCTAGAAGCGGAATTACTGTGTCAAAGGGTAGAACTATTTTAAATGCTCTTAATGCATACTGTCAAATTGCTTTCCAGAAACACTGAAATATTTTAAAATAGCACCAACAGCATTTTCAACACTGTATGAAAATGTGATGTGTACAATGAGCATAATCATTATTATCCACTTTAATTTAAAAGTTAAAAGTAGAATTTTAATACTTTTTATGTGTGTTTTATAACTAGTAAATCTGAGCATTTTCCCCATTTTTTTGGGGGGGTGGTGGTTCATGGTCTGGGGATCTAACCCGGGTCTTCCACATGGAAGGCAAGCATTCTACCACTGAAACACCCATGCAACACTGAGCATTTTTATATATTTATTCGCCATTTTAATTTCCTTGACCATATATAATTCATATAGATGTCCATTTTCTATTGAGGTCTTTTGCATTTACTATCAATTTATATGAGTTCTTCATGTTTTAAGGATTTTTATTGACATAAGTTTTAAAATTTCAATATGTTAAATTCTTCCTTCTTTTTCATCATTCTTTTATTGATGCTATTCTTAGAAAGCTTTTAAGAATAATTAAATATTCACTTAAATTTTCTTTATTCCTGTATAGATTTAATTTTGTTTAATCATTTATTTAGAATTAATATTTGTATCTAATATAAAATGTGATTTCTAATATTTACTCTAATAGTAAATACTCTTGGTACTATTTATTTAATAATCATCTTTTCACATAAAAATGTTTTAATTCTTAATAGAATATATTTATTTCACTATGTATGTTTACCAATGAGTAATAATTATCTCTGAGATAATAATTCTATATCTTCTTGTACTGAAGTCATGCTGATTAGCCATTATTCCCTTAAATTATAACCATTAGTCCCTTAAAATGTTAAAGCAAGTTATTCTGTAACTTTTTTCTTCCAAAATTTTAACTATTCTTACCTGTATACTCTTTCCATTGAACTTCAGAATCATTGTGAACACTTGTAAAAATCGTATTTATATTTACTTGGAATTACTCTAAATTTCTAGATTTATTGCATAAAATGGCATTTTTACAATTTCAGTGTTCACATCATCTCCTAAATATTTTAGGATAGGAAGTAGAGCCTCAAAGGAAAATGCATATTTCATAACTAGAATCTATGTTAGGCTATTTCTATATTAATTCATTCATCGAAGATTTTTTGAGTTCTCACTATAAATGTTCCTCACAACCTTTCCGTTTGAATTAAAGTCTCTTTACTTGAGATATTTTATACCATAGTGGTTAAAAGTATGAATTCCAGCTCCACCATTTAGAAGCTGGCTAACCTAAGGGACATAATTTAACCCAACATTCAATTTTATGAACTGTAAAATAGAGATTTCTATGTTCTTTATTGATAGTCTGTCTTAACTAATGAAGACCAGTGAATAATATTCCCCATACCCCTTTCCTGCTTGCCAAACAATGTAATAAATAAAATAAAATAACTAGGCAGATAAACACTGAAATATCACCTTTACAATCACTAAAGACAAAGTTGAAGGATGTAAACTGGTGGAAGAACATCAGCCTTCCTTTAACATTTCCAAAAGTATCATTTCTTTAACCATTGTGCTTAACTATTAGCCAATAGTCAACCAGGAATGTGGTTACCCTTGGTGAGGTCGATTAATTTATCATGACTGTACTTTTCTACTCTCATGCACTTCTATCCCAATACCTCTGTTCCTTTTGGGGTCTTCCTGAAACTGATGGTAGTATGCCAATTTATGTTAACTAAGAGAACTAGCGCAACAAAACACTAATTTTGGCACACTTCACTTATCCATCTGAGATGTGAGAATCTCCTTATGCATAGTTTCTCTTAGAGAAAGGTTATTTAGATATATTCAAGCCCAATTTAGACATTTTAAAAATTTACTCTATCTTACACCCCCAAACACAGGGTCTTTAATTGATGTGGCTTTCCCAACTGGCATAATCAAACCCTCTAAATATTCATGTTGCTTCTGAGCTCCATATTCTGCCATCCAATACTGCTTTTGAGGTTGACTCTGTCTAGTGGCCTAAACTCCATAATCTCTCATAAGCAGCCATATTTGGTTCTGTACCACAGTGGCTACTTCTACTGCCCCTTGTTACAAGTATGCTTTAGCTTTCTTCTGGTCCACATAAGTTTCAACTGGAGAATTAGCCTAAATAAACTTTGTTTTTCTTTATTTTGTGCCCTTAAAGCTAATAGATCTGCCTTGTTCTCCTCAAGGTTTTTTCTTAGCTTTTGACGGTTCCCGACTTGAGTAGCATTTCCTTTTTGCTACAATTTTATCTACAATATCTCAATTCACTGCACTGGTTTTCTATTCTTTACAGGATGGCCAAATAAGATTATAAAACATACTAAACTGAATACTTTCCTTCTCTAGCACATGTAGGGATAGCACCACTTGTACCTTTCTTCCTTTTACTCTCATGGCGATTAGTTTTCCCAATATAGTCCTCTAAAATCTATTTTGTGGGCTCTCCCATAGTGAAACACCTCAGTAAGTTTTGGGAAAGACAGAAAATCAACCATTCAAACTGTTCAAAAGAATCTTGCCTAATCTCATCCTAGAAGGTGTGATACTCCACCCAGGTAGGGCTACCAGATAAAAAATAAAAATTTGAATTTCAGATAAACAATGAGTAATTTTTAATACAAGGATTTCCTATACAATATTTAGGATAAACATATACTAAAATCTAGGGTCAAACTGAGACCTCATGGTTGGGGTACAGAGAAAGCAATAAACCCAACGGCTTTTGATACCAACTACAAATGACTGCATTAATTTTAATGAAATTCATTTCTGACTCTACCCAGAGTCTGAAACACAGTCCACAGATTAAAGGTAACTTTCTACAAGATTTCCCATTAGATATGAACCAACACTTCAGGGGTCTAGGCTACCTTCATTTCTACCTACAAATCTGGAACCCTATCAGGTTTGATAATTCACTGAAACAACTTACAGAACTCACTGAAAGCACTATACTTAAAATTATAGTTTTATTATAGTGAAAAGGATACAAATAAGTAAAGACACTTAGGATGAGGACTGAGAAGGTCTCAAATGCAAACTTTCATGTCCTTTCCATATGGAGTCAGAATGTGTTACCAACCCAGCACATCAATGTTAATTATCAATTTTTGGAGGCTCACCTGAGCTTCAAGTGTTCAAAGTTTATATTGGATTTCACTACATACACATGATTGGTGGAATCAATGCTCACCATGGTTCAACTCAATCTCCAAGCTTCCTCCCTTTTCCAGAAGGTTGGGCTTTTAAGATTTGACTCAAAGCCCCAAGACCCAATCACATGGTTGGTCTTTCTGGTGTGGTTGACCCCCACCCTAAATCTATGGGTAATGCTGGCCATACATGGTCATCTCATTTATATAAGGTATGGTGGAGGGGACCACTATGAATAACAAGGCATATCTATCACAGAGAATTCCAAAGATGTAGAAGCTGTCTCCCAGGAACCTACAGACAGAGACTACTGAAGTTCCACAGGGGCTGTTGTGACTAGAGTGGACAAACCAGAAGAATTTAATGTTTATTCTTTCTAAGCTCCTTCTCTTGGCTCTGAAATCAGTTCAAACAAGATCAAAGGGGAAAAAGAATTGTAGATGGCTGATTTAACACAACCTACTTACTTGGGCCTGGAAATAAAACCTAAAGCTAGTGGTCTATGACCTTTGTGGAACTTAGCTACCACTACAGCTTTAATGGAGGGAAATGATAAAGACTGAGAAAAGAAAAACATTGATACAATGAGTCTTCACTGTTCCCCTGTCAGCAGCTCTTACAATAGTAGCCATTCTGTGCATGGATTCCCAGGTGAGCTCCAGGAGCCTATGGGTGGAAGCTGAACTGCCAGCATTTGGTAGGTGTCTGTGCTCAGTTCTTGCCCATTGGTTGAGACCAGCATGACCACACAGCCTGGCCATGATGCCTGCTGAGGCTCCTGGGCTCATGGAGGGCTTCCACCACTACCACCTAAAAATCAGTAATTTTCTCAGGTCCCTGTGAGTGCTCTTGCTCAAGGCCCATATGAAAACAGAAACCTGTGAATCCAGCTGCCTTAAGCTGTAGTCACTGGCCAAGCAAAATACAGCATGTTCAACCTCTCAATAAGGCTATAAGCATGAAAGGCTATATGGATGAGTGTAAAAGTCAGTTTTATTGCAATCTACCAAGATTTAACATCACATAGCCTGGTTTCCACAAAAAATATCAATCTCTAATTTTACTGTGCTCCTAAAATCCCAGTCTTCTTCTATTTATCAATGCTCCAAAATGCACTAAATATTAATGCCCTCTGTTCCAGGCCAATTAAGAAATAAAACAAAAGAGTAAGGCAGCTCCTGATGAAAGTTAGCTGAAAGCTGAATATCTGGGAGCCCAATTATCCTGCTAACCCTATAACCTTCCTACTTTCTTGGAGAGTCAGAGCCTTGTATCAGCCCACCCAAGAACAAGACACACATTTTGCTTGCTTCAATCTTGCTTTTGAGGAAGGAGCTAGAGAATGAACTACTCAGACTTAACACAGAAAAGCCAATATATATACTCTAATCTTTTTTATTTTTAACTACCCTGAACTTCATGCAGGCATCATGTTTTAGAATCTGTTCAAAATCAGGGAAGACTGACTTCTCTGAGGTTTTTTTTTTTTTTTTTTTTTCATATTTGAATTTCTTTAACTGCAAGGAAACAGAAATTTAGGATACTCTGAAAGAGATCTACCAAAGATTTTTAGCTTTCCTCTTACTCCCTATCAAATATACATAAATAGTACTTTCCTTTCTGCTCATTGCCTATAGTTAGGAAAATTTAGTTCAAGCAATCCCAAATTTCTGATTTGGGACAAGAGAGAGAGGTACTATAAGAGATCTCAATGTAGAAGAAATTTATGGTCTACTGATCCAGAAAAATTGAGAGTGTGCCCTCATTCTGTTCTGGAACCTTTGCATTAGGCAGAAACTGAACCTACTCATAGCCTCCCCCAATGTTTAATACCATTAGACTTCATGCAGGTGAATTTCAATAATATTTAGACAAAGGGGCTGTCTGTATCAGTCAGGATAAACAAGGTGACAGATAAATCACTTTAACTAGAAGACCCAAAAAGTGCAGTGACTTTTTAAAAGTAGATTTTTTTTTCACACTTACATAAAAGTGTCAAGATGATGAGTCCAAGTTGGCAGGAGAGCTGTGCTCCACATGATCGTTCAAGAATCTGGGTTTCTTCCTTCGCATTGGTTTCAGAGTGTTGACTATGTCTGCAAGTTTGAAACTGGATTATAGACATTTCCATGCTCTAACTCACAGGAACTGGAAAGAGAAAAATTCAAGGCAGCAATTCCTTTTGAGAGGATGAAGCTAACATTGGGAAACATATAGTTGTAAGACTTCTATGCTTTACTTGAAGGAGAAAAATGTTACCTCTAAGTAGACTGAGAAAAGTTATAAATATATATGGTAATCTCTAGACCAATTACCAAATGAGAGAGAGAGAGTCAAAAATACAATAGATAAATCAAAATAATACTAGAAAAGTATAAAGAATATAACCGAAAGCAAGAAATGGGGAAAAGAGAAAGAAAAAACACAAGCACAAAACAAATAGTAAAATAGAATGCCTGAATCCACCCATATCAATATGTAAATTTAATATTTACATTAAATGTAAATTGTCTAAACTCACTAATTAAAAAGACAGAGATATCAGATTGGATGTAAAAAATAAAAAGATCCAATGAAAAAGAATTTCATTTTAAATATAATGATATAAATAGGTTAAATGTAAAGAATTTAAAATGCTATACCAATCAAACCCTATTCAAAAGAAAATTTGAGTGGCTATATTACTATAAGATAAACGTCACAAAAAGTAAAATTATCAGTAATAAAGAGTTACTTTTATCAAAAATGAAAGCTTCAATTAATAAACAATAACGTTCATAGCTGGGTATACATCAAAGAACAGAGCTTCAAAAGACATGGAACAGAAACTGATAAAAATGAGAGGAGGAATAGACAAACCAACAATTATACTTGGAAACATCAATTATTCTTGGAGATATTTTTAAATTAAAGACATTCTTAGATGAAGGAAAATGAAGAGAATCTGTTGTCTTCCTACATACTCTAAAGAACTGCTAAAGAAAGCTTTCAGACAGAAGGGAAATGATACCAGAAAGAAACAAAAAATCAGGAATGAATGAAGAATAAAATAAATGGTAAATACTTGGGTAAATATAATAGATCATTCTCCTTTTTATTTCTTGAAAATATGTATGATTATCAAAAGCAACATTTCCAACATTGTCTTGTTGCATTTTCAGTGTATGTAGATGTAAAATATAAGCCAACTATAAAGGGTAGAGAGTAAAGAGATATATGTTATGGTAAAGTTTCTACATTCCACTTGAACTGATAAAATATTTATTCCAAGTTGACTGTGGAAGTTAATCCCAGGGGATTATACATATGTAATACACACACACACACACACACACACACACACACATATAAAGAATTTAAAGTGCCATATGATGCAAACCCTATTCAAAAGAGTGCAAGGCTGGCTCAACATTTAAAAATCAATGGCCATGAGGTACAGCATGTGGGGGTGAAACTGACACTTTGGGCCAGTCTCTATGGGGCCACTTGTGGCCACATGTTACCACACTCCCAGCATGTCACACTGGCTCAACATTCCCAGTACAACGTAAAAGCCATTTTTTTCTTTTCTGAAGGTTAAATATTTACAGAATTGATTTCACAGATCTGGTAACATGGCAAAAGATGCTGGTCTAATTGAAGCCAACAGAGAACTAAAGATTTTTATAGACCAGGATCTTAGACATGGAAAAGGCCAACATAAGTGATCCCTTGATGTCTATGATAACTTTGGGAAAATTTGAAACTGGTGGCCAGGTTTGTTACTTAGTCTTTCTACCTTGTGTCACAGTTCCTTCACATCCACTCATTTCTAGTGGAGTGTAGAAATGGAAACTTCCTCACCTCCTGTGGAGTCTTCAAGCATGGTATCACTAGTAGCTGTTCATCCTTCTACAGTAAATAGCCTAGGAAAGCAACTCTTGCCAAAAACCTTTGGACAGTCCAGTGTCAACATTGCATAGCAAGTGGCTTATGACCAGAAGTATATAAGATGATGAATCTATGATGCCTTAAATATCTTAGTGGTCATGAACATTATCTCCAACGTTCCTCCAAGAAGGAAATCAAATGGATTGGTCTGCCTAGTAACTTGGCTCAGGAATGTTGGGATTTAGAGGTAGAGATAGAGAAGACTTGAAAGAATAAAACAGAAACAGTCTCAACTTCAAAAACTTATTCTAGGGCCACAGTGGCTCAGCAGGCAGACTTCCTGCCTGCCATGCCAGAGACCAGGGTTTGATTCCCTGCATTTTCCAATGCAAAAAAAAAAAGAAGAAGAAGAAAAGAAAAAAAACTTACTCTGCAGCAAATTGCCTTCAAGAATTTGGTGCAGAGAAACTTCCAAGCAGAGCAGCAAGCCAGCCAGCTGTTTCCCTCCAACTCCATCATCTACCTCCTGTTCATCATCACAAGAAGACAGTGATGAGCTGCAGTATTTCTAACAACAAATTTGAGTATCTGTTTAACTTTGACAACACACTTGAAATCCACAATAACAGAGAAGTATTAAAGTGAATGGGAATGGCTTGTGGACTAGAATCAGGAAGCTGTTCAGCCAAAGACCTTAAAATGGCAAGCAGTTTGGTACCTAAAGCTCTGGAACCTAATGTGACAGAAATGGCTGAGGGATCATTCAGTGATGCATCTGTCACATCATCAGGTTCAATTTCAAATATCGCAAGGCTTTTTACCAGTGACTTGACCAATAGTGCAGATGAGACATTGGCTAGGAGTTCCAGTGGGTCTCATTACAGTGGCTCCAGGGTAGAGATGCCTGTGTTTTATATCAGGGAAGACAACGATGATGATGATGACTTTAATGAAAATGACAATGACAATGGAGACTGATTTTCCTGGTTGGTAGACTCCCCCCCGTCTTCAGCTTCGGAAAGAAAAAGAAACTTTTTTTGACATACTTTTTTTTTCTTTTTCTCTTTGGCCTACTCCCCAAAAGATATTGGTAAGATATTGAATTTAGATACATACCTCCAATAAGCAAGCGAGGATGGTTTTACATAGGATTTTTTAAAATGTTGTGAGAATGTGTATTTTGACACCAGTGTGCTGATTCAGAGTCTTTATTTACTTCTTATGATTTTTGTCTTTCATTTTCTATTTTTTTTTTAAATTGTAGTTCATTTTTGCCCCATTAACATCTTGCTGAGTTTGCTGAAGAAATTGTACTTTATCCACATCAATGAAAAAATAATGCTATCCGTTTGTGGAAAACAGTTCATTGAATGACCATTTATTTGCAGTATGTTTTGAATGGTGCCACTAACTGATGGATAGCAAGATTACATAGAAAGTTTTATTTTGGTAAATCATGCAGTGTCCAAAGAACCAAGTAAAATAGCAAAGCTCTATTCTTTTAAAATTAATATTAAAGTACTACAAATTTTATTTTGCCTTTATTTTCCCTCAAATTATATTAACTATTGTGATTCCATCAAGTTTATACTTTTTTTTTTGCTCTATTTTGCAGCAGACAAATTATAAAAGTTTTTGTGTGTTTGGTAAAAGTCTATTGCCATACTGGTGCAGTTATATATACTATCTTGAAGGCTTGGATAATTTATTGCTTCTGGTAAAATTTGCCTGATTTCTTACAGGCATCATTTGGACATGTTTTATTATATTGTTGTTTACATACTTACAAGTCTATAATTTAAAGACATATACTGAAACAAATGTTGTATTTGTTTTGTAAGCATCTTCCTGTAATCTATTATAAAGTTGAAATTAAATATAGAGAATGTTTTAAGAACTTTTTATCTCAAAATTTGGCAATCATTTTTGATAGTTCTTTTTTTATAAAAAAAGAAAAAGGAATTTCAGGGCAGGCAGTATTCTCTTTTAAAATGTATCCACAAAACAATTAACTGCACAGTTGCTGTTAGCTGTTAATTCTAAAATGATAGTCTTTTTATTGAAACGCAAATAAACCTTTCTGTAATATTTTATGGAATATAAAGAGAGTTTAATTGTCTGACTTGTTTAACTTGGCACTGTCAGTTTTTATTAATAAAACATGCATGGGCATTTAAAAAAATCAATAGATAAAATTCACCAAATTAATAGAGTACATAATTAAAATCATAGCATCTCAATAGGTACCAAAAAACACTTGACAAAACTCAACATCCACTCATGACTGAAAGCAAAACAACAACAATAAAAACTAAGTAAATTAGGAATAGAGGGCTCTTAACCTAAAAAGGGGCATTTATTAAAATAAAAATATCGCTAGCATGATAATGACGAAAGACTGAATGCTAATATCTGGAACAAATCAATGACATCCCCTCTTACTATTACTACACAACATCATACTGTAAGTCCTACATATCATGCAAATTGGAAAAGGAGATAAAAGCATCTTTATTCCTAGACAACTTTATAGTCTATGCAAAAAAAAAAAAATTCCCACAAAATAAAATGCTTAGGTATAAATCTAGTTAAATATGTGCAGGATCTGTATGCTAATAACTACCAAATACTGATGAAAGAAATCAACAAAAATCTAAATAAAAGGAGAGATAGACCATATTCACGTATAAAAGACTCTATTAAGATGTCAATTCTCCCCATTTTGATGGATAGGTGTATAGATCCAATGCAATCCCAATAAAAATCCCATCATGCTTCTTGAAGATAGCAACAAACAGATTTAAAAAAATTATATTGAAATCAAAGGAATCAGAATTCCAAAAACAATTTTAAAAAGAAGAACAATGGTGGAAAATTCATACCATTCCTATTTCATGGCTTACTTTAAAGCTACATAATCGTAACAGAGTAGCTTTGACAAAAGGAAAGACAAATGAATCACTAAAACAAAGAGTCCAGTAAGAGAGTCACAAAATTATGGCTAATTTATTTTTGGCCCAGGTGCAAAGGCAACAATGCTGATGCGGAAGTGTTTCCAACAAACGCCGCTGGAACATGGATCATCCGCACACAGAAAAAAAATTAAAAAGAACCTCAATCTATGTATCACTTATTATGTTAAAAAAAATTCTAAAATAGGCTACCGACCTAAATGTAAAGTCTCATAATTGTAAAACATTATGTCTTTGAAGAAATAACAGGAGAAAAATAATTGTAACCATGGGCTAGTCAATGATTTCTTACATTTTTCATCAAAAGCATTATCTATAAAAAGAAAAATTATAAATTATACTTAACCAAAATGTAAAGTGTTCACTCTATGAAAGGCACAGTTAATAGAATTTTTAAAACTCACATACTGAAGAAGAATATTTGTAAATTACATATCTGACAAAAGAATTGTATCCAGAACAGAAAAGAAAACTCTCAACAAAAAGAAAAGAAACAGGCCAATTATTAAAAATGGCAACGGATGTAACAGACACTTCTCCAAAGAAGGGAAATAGCACATGAATAGATGTACATCATTTGTCATTAGGAAAATACAAATTAAAACCATCCTGAGATACCACTGCATGCTTTTAGAATAGTGAAAGAAAAAGAAAAAATTCTGACATCATTGATACAGAGCAATTGGACTCTCATCCTTTGCTGGTGTGAATATAAAATGTCTCAACCACTCTGAAGAACCGTCTGACTGTAAATTAAACATAAACTTACAATATGACCCATCATCCCATTCTGAGACAGTTACCTAAGGAAATATAATGTATGTATACTCAAAAAACTGTTTGCAATAGCTTTATTGCATGCAAATGTTTACAAAGCTTTATTCGAAGTCACCAAAAAGCAGAGACAACTGAAACGTCCTCAACTGGACAATGGATAAACATACATTCATACATACAATACTATTTCACAATAAAAAAGAACAAATTACTCAACAAATAACTGAATCTTAAACACATTATGATAAATTAAAGAAGTTAAAGTCAAAAGGACCATACCCTATAATTCCATTTATCTGATAAACTGAGGAAGGTAAAACTATTAGGACAGAGTCTAGATGAATGGTTGCCAGGGGCTAAAGGTCAGGGAAGTTTTGACTAAAAGGGACAAAATGAAGTTACTCAAGATAATAGAACTACTATCTTGGTTTGTGGTAGTGGTTATATAACTATGTATTTGTCAAAACACAGAACTGTACACCAAAAGCAAATTAAAATATAAAGTTAAGAAAAATATGTGATTCAACAATATTTTTACACTTGTATGTCTATATGGATTTGTACCAACTGAATAACAGCTCTGAATAAGATCATTACCCATGAGAACATTTTAAAAATAGTCAAATAACCATGTTTTTTTAAGGCTTTTACCTATTTGGTGAAGTGCTTGATTTCTTAACTGGCTTGTTCCATCTCTCTGGGGCTTGGCACTTCCAAGGAAAAAAAATTGGAAATGAACTGAGTTCCTGTCCAGAGAAAGAAAAAGCACTTCCTCAAGAAAAGAACCAATGTTGTTGATAAAAAACAAGGTTAAAATTTCAGAAGGTCTCACAGAACATGTACTGACTATAAAACAAACTTCTCGTCTCCAGACATCCAGAGACATATTGCTTGGTTTTTCTCTTTTCAGAGGGAAAACGGAATGGCTGAGGGAAAATGAAGCCTCATCTATCTTTTACTTTCCCTTCCCTGCTTTTCCCACTTATCCCTTGCAGACCAGAACCTCTGGAGAAATTTGCTTTCAGTAGTATGACAATATGACCTTTAGAATGAGGGTAAATTTTTCAAATATAGAGATTTAAATCTGAAGTAGCACAGTGCATCAATGCAGTGGTTTATAGAACCTTCTCTTTTTCCTGGTAATGAAGCCTGCATGTAGGAAAAACTATCACATAATAAATAAGCTAGGATTATCTTCCTCCTTTCCCACCTCTCCCTCTGGCTTTCTTTCCTACGTACAGCACCTGTCTCCTTCCAAAAGTGACATCCCTTCACTTTGGAAATCAATTCTTGTATACTTCAGTGTTCATTTAAATCAATGTATTAACTATCCCAAAGGCAAATGCATGTTAAACCCTCCTGTCTAATTATGAAGTGATAAATATATGATACTTGTTCAGTATCTAAGCTGGTGAGATAAATTTAAGAAGTTTAGAGAATGCTTTCTTAGGGGAGTAGGGAGAGCTAATAAACTCCACACAGACAGTTTTGCTTCAAAATGAGGACAGCTCCGTTGGTTCTCACTGTTAAATACACCTTATTTAACTAGCAGGAAGTTTCAAATATCAGAGAATTTCCCAGCCATGAAATGGGTGTTTGGGAAGCAATTTGCCAGATGTCTGTAAGAGTTAACTCTTCTAGGTCCCTATGCAATCATGTAGCAGGCAGGCCTTGCCCTCTTTCTGTTTAGCTGTGCTCTCTGTGGAAAATCCCCAAACCCCCTCTCCTTGCAGGCAAGTGAGATAAGGCACATTTCCTGGTATAGAAACCCCCTCCCCTAGCCTTCAGGAACTGGTAAAAATGCACGTAGGCAAAAAAAGACATTCCTGGGGTGGGGGCCCCTCAACGGTTCAGCTCTGGGCCATTTTCAACTTAAATCAGCCAATTGTGTACCTTGTCTTTAACATGTCAAAAAGTCTATAAAAGCTAAGGTTGCCTTTTGTTCGGGGTTCAGACTTTTGAGGTGACTCAGCTGGGCCCTCCTGCTCATGAGCTAATAAAACCTGCTTCCCGAAACTGCGGATCCTTAGTCTCAGCCTGTTCTAACTTTGCGGAACGTTCCTGGAGGCCTGCAGCCTCGTTCCTGGTTTTCGCGCTACAATCAGGCCCTACTTAACAGCTTGAGAGCCATTAAAAATTCTGTATCAGTTGTCTAGTGCAATATCTTTTCTCCAGAAATGGTCCCTAACTGACATTCAAAAGGAGAACAAAAAGCATCACAGAACATAGTGATAATGCATTCAAACCTTATCTCAAGTGGTAAGGCCTCCAAAGGGGAGAGATGGTTCCCTATCATGTCTGTGCTGTTAATATATTTTTGCTGCAATTACTGTCCCATCTTCTTTTCATTAGAAAGAAACATGTCAGAAATCATCAGCAAATAAGCAAATGATAAGGATAATGTGATACTTGTGAACTTTAAAGAATGGGGTTAGGCTTCTGGGACATCCCTTAAGCTGCTCTGCATCCACTTCTTTCAAGGAGCAAAATAAACAAATAAAAGGGAAAATATTCACCGTCGAGGAAAGAAATTACTAGTAAGATATATGAAAAGGACCGGTTGTGAGGGAACACATATTTTAATTACATATAGAAATGACTTGGTACTGAAAGCAAGATTTGCAGATTACATTAAACAGAGGGAGAAGCACAGAACAATAAATAATAAGGTACCCAAATGCCAAGTTGCAGCTGAGGATTTATATCATTACACACTATATATGAGCTTAGAAGTTGGGAAATGCAGATAAGTGTAAATAAATGTCAAATAATGTGCCCAATGGCCAAAAAATATAGAAAATGAATTTGAGACCAGGGCAGCATAATGATCAGGAGGGAGAAGCAAACACAGCCTTGTCACACCCAAGACAAACTTCCAGGAAAGCCAGAAATGTTTCTGGGCAGCTTAGTATGGATTGAATTTACTCCATCTTCCCCCTGTGGAAGGGAAAGTCTACAGCACCTTGTACAACAACAGTCACTAAATAGCTTCCAAGCACAAAGGCACTGGCTTCTGCATTTGATTCATCTTGAACTGCAGGTATCATGCTGGCTGGTTTGGAAAGAAGTGCAGGGTTAGGAGCTGTCATGGTTAGGGACAGGTGTCAACTTGGCCAAGTTGTGGTACTTGTTCATCTGATTGGGCAAGCGCTGGCCTGTCTGTTGCAATGAGGACATTTCATAGGATTAGGTCATGATCACGTCAGCTACATCCACAGCTGATTCCATTTGTAATCAGCCAAAGGGGAGTGTCTTCTGCAATTAGTGATGCTAAATCCAATCATGGGAAGCCTTTTAAGGAGGACTCAGAGGAGACAGGTGGCATTCCTGCTTTGGCTGGTGAGCCTCTCCTGTGGAGTTCATCCAGGCCATCCATTGGAGTCATCGGCTTTGCAGCCTGCCCTGTGGATTTTGGACTCTGCATTCCTACGGTCACGTGAGACACTTTCATAAATTTTATATTTGCAAGTGTTCCCTGTTGATTCTGTTTCTCTAGAGAACCCTAACTAATACATCTTGGTACCAGGAGTGGTTCTTAAGGAACAGAATCTTAAAAATGGGTTTTTATGAATGGTTTTCTACTCTGACTGGGCTCAGAGACACTAAGGACTCTGATTCCCGTAATCAGAATGACACTCCCAATCCATGGACTGAGTTGGCAAAGGAGATAGTCAAAATATCATCATTCGATTCTCCTAATGCTTCACTTGTACGAAGCCAGACTCTGGGGGATAATGTTTTTGACACCTTTACAGAGTTTTGTAGAAATAAGAGTTATAGAGATGTTGGTTGGTTGTTGTTAGATACACTGTCTACATTAAAGGGTGAAAGGGATGGGCTTAAGGCTTCAAACAAGAAGCTTAAGTGCCGTCTGAAAGATGTAGAGGTTTCTATGAGTATCCTCAAGGAAAATTTTATTTCCTGTAGCCATAGACTTGAGATCTCTGAAAATCAGACTCAGAATCTTATTGTTAGAGTAGCAACTTTACAACGTAAACTGAAATCTCAGTCTTGCATGGTGTCTGCTGTTAAAGTGAGGGCATTGATTGGAAAGGAGTGGGACCCTGAAAAATGGGATGGTGACATATGGATTGATAATGATGTTGGGGGTGAGGTTGAAACCCTAGACCATGCTGAGCCTTCTTTAGATAACCCTGTAATAGTCTGCCCTGGGGACATAGCCGCCCCACCTCCAGCCTGCCTTGAGGAATTGGCCACCCAACCTCCTCCTGAAGGGATTAGCCCTAGAGTTATTAATCCTGTTTCACCAGATGAAACTGCAAATGAAAGCCCTGAAGCAAATGGCTTGGAAGATATTTCTAATTCTTTTCATGACCCACCCCCACCACCCCTCATTTCTTCTAGACCTATAACTAGACTAAAGTCCCAACAGGCCCCTAAAGGTGAGGTACAAAGTATCACACATGAGGAGGTACGTTATACTCCAAAAGAACTGTGTGAGTTTTCCAATTTATATAGACAGAAATCAGGGGAATATGTGTGGCAATGGATTTTAAGAGTGTGGGATAATGGTAGGAGGAATATAAGGCTGGATCAGGCTGAATTTATTGATATGGGCCCACTAAGCAGAGATTCTGCATTCAATGTTATAGCTAGAGCAGTTAGAAAAGGTGTTAACAGCTTGTTTGGGTGGTTGGTTGAAACATGGATCAAAAGGTGGCCAACATTACCTGAGGTTGAAATGCCAGAACTGCCCTGGTATAATGTAGATGAGGGGATCCAGAGGCTTAGAAAGATTGGGATGTTAGAGCAGATTTATCATGCAAAGCCTACTCTTACACCCCAGGAATGTCCAGAGGATGCACCTTTTACCAGAACAGTGAGAAATAAATTTGTGAGACTAGCATCATCATCCCTCAAGAGCTCTGTGGTTACACTTCTCTGTAGGTCAGATATTACTGTAGGAACTGCTGTCACTGAGCTGGAATCCTTAAACACAATGGGGATGACAGGATCCCGAATTGGCAGAAGCCAGGTGGCAGCACTTAATCACCAAAGACAGGGTAGACGTGGGTATTATAATAGACAACAAACTCAAAGGAGGCATCAAAATTATATGACACGCAGAGATTTGTGGCATTGGCTAGTAAATCATGGGGTGCCTAGAAATACAATAGAAGGGCAGTCTACTAAATTCTTGTTGGAGCTGTATAAACAAAAGAGTTCTAGGTCAAGGGAACAGAAGTCTAACCTGAATTACAAAAACACAGAGTCACGGCCCCTTAACCAATTTCCAGACTTGAAACAGTTTACAGACCCTGAGCCCCTTGAATGAAGGGGAGGCCAGGTCCCTATGGGGGAGAAACCTGTTACACTGCCACAAATTTATACTGTTAACCTTCCTCTAAGTCTTCCCCAAGGAGACCGACGGCCTTTTACCAGGGTAACTGTGCATTGGGGAAAAGGAAATGATCAGATATTTCGGGGATTATTAGACACTGGTTCAGAAGTGACATTAATTCCAGGGGACCCAAAACGTCACTCTGGACCACCAGTCAGAGTGGGGGCTTATGGAGTTCAGGTGATCAATGGAGTTTTAGCTCGGGTCCGTCTCACAGTGGGTCCAGTGGGCCCCCGGACCCATCCTGTAGTTATTTCCCCAGTTCCGGAATGTATAATTGGCATAGACATACTGAGTAACTGGCAGAATCCCCACATTGGTTCTCTAACTCGTGCAGTGAGGGCTATTATGGTAGGAAAGGCCAAGTGGAAGCCACTAGAACTGCCCCTACCAAGCAAAATAGTAAATCAAAAGCAATACCGTATTCCTGAAGGGATTGCAGAGATTACTGCCACTCTTAAGGACTTGAAAGATGCAGGGGTGGTAATTCCCACCACATCCCCGTTCAACTCTCCTATTTGGCCTGTGCAGAAAACAGATGGGTCTTGGAGAATGACAGTGGATTATCGTAAACTCAACCAGGTGGTAACTCCAATTGCAGCTGCTGTTCCAGATGTAGTATCATTGCTTGAGCAAATCAATACATCCCCTGGTACCTTGTATGCAGCTATTGATCTGGCAAATGCTTTTTTCTCAATAGCTATTAGTAAGGACCACCAGAAACAGTTTGCTTTCAGCTGGCAAGGTCAGCAATATACTTTCACTGTCCTACCTCAGGGGTATATCAACTCTCCAGCCCTATGTCATAATCTTGTTCGCAGAGACCTTGATCGTTTCTCCCTCCCACAAGACATCACACTGGTCCATTATATTGATGATATCATGTTGATTGGACCTAGTGAGCAAGAAGTAGCAACTACTCTAGATTTACTGGTAAGGCATTTGCGTGTCAGAGGATGGGAGATAAATCCAACAAAAATACAGGGGCCTTCCACCTCAGTAAAATTTTTAGGTATCCAGTGGTGTGGGGCATGTCGAGATATCCCTTCTAAGGTGAAGGATAAATTGCTGCATCTGGCCCCTCCCACAACCAATAAAGAGGCACAACGCCTAGTTGGTCTTTTTGGATTTTGGCGACAACATATTCCTCATTTGGGTGTGCTACTTTGGCCCATTTATCAAGTGACCAGAAAAGCTGCTAATTTTGAGTGGGGACCTGAACAAGAGGAAGCTCTGCAACAGGTCCAGGCTGCTGTGCAAGCTGCTCTGCCACTTGGGCCATATGATCCAGCAGATCCAATGGTGCTGGAAGTTTCAGTGGCAAATAGAGATGCTGTCTGGAGCCTTTGGCAGGCCCCTATAGGAGAATCACAACGCAGACCCTTAGGATTTTGGAGCAAAGCCTTACCATCTGCTGCAGATAACTACTCTCCTTTTGAGAAACAGCTTTTGGCCTGCTACTGGGCCTTAGTAGAGACTGAACGCTTAACCATGGGCCACCAAGTTACCATGAGACCTGAGTTGCCTATCATGAGTTGGGTGTTGTCTGACCCACCAAGCCATAAAGTTGGGCGTGCACAGCAGCACTCTATTGTAAAGTGGAAATGGTATATACGAGATAGAGCCAGAGCAGGTCCTGAAGGCACAAGTAAGTTACATGAAGAAGTGGCACAAATGCCCATGGTTTCCACTCCTGCTACCACATTACCTTCTCTTTCCCAGACCAGAGCTATGGCCTCTTGGGGTGTTCCTTACAGTGAATTGACTGAGGAAAAGAAAACTCGGGCCTGGTTTACAGATGGTTCAGCACAATATGCAGGTACCACCTGAAAGTGGACAGCTGCAGCATTACAACCCCTTTCTGGGGTGTCCTTGAAGGACAGTGGTGAGGGGAAATCCTCCCAGTGGGCAGAACTTCGAGCAGTGCACCTGGTTGTTCATTTTGCTTGGAAGGAAAACTGGCCAGAGGTGCGTTTGTATACTAACTCATGGGCTGTTGCTAATGGTTTGGCTGGATGGTCAGGGACTTGGAAAGACCATAATTGGAAAATTGGTGACAAAGAGGTCTGGGGAAGAAGTATGTGGATAGACCTTTCTGAGTGGGCTAAAAACATGAAGATATTTGTGTCCCATGTGAATGCACACCAGAGGGTGACTTCAGCAGAGGAAGATTTTAATAATCAAGTGGATAAGATGACCCGTTCTATGGATACCAGTCAGCCTCTTTCCCTAGCAACTCCTGTTATTGCCCAATGGGCTCATGAACAAAGTGGTCATGGTGGTAGGGATGGAGGTTATGCACGGGCTCAGCAACATGGACTCCCACTCACCAAGGCTGACCTGGCTACAGCCACTGCTGAGTGCCCAATCTGCCAGCAGCAGAGACCCACACTCAGCCCCCGATATGGCACCATTCCCCTAGGTGACCAGCCAGCTACATGGTGGCAGGTTGATTACATTGGACCACTCCCTTCATGGAAGGGGCAGCGATTTGTTCTAACTGGAATAGACACATACTCTGGATATGGGTTTGCTTTCCCTGCACGCAATGCTTCTGCCAAAACTACTATCTGTGGGCTTACAGAATGCCTTATCCATCGTCATGGTATTACACATAGCATTGCTTCGGATCAAGGAACACACTTCACAGCAAATGAAGTGCGGGAATGGGCACATGCTCATGGAATTCTCTGGTCTTACCATGTTCCCCATCATCCAGAAGCTGCTGGATTGATAGAACGGTGGAATGGCCTTTTGAAAACTCAATTACGGTGCCAACTAGGTGGCAAAACTTGAAAGGCTGGGGTAATGTTCTCCAGGAAGCTGTGTATGCTCTGAATCAGTGTCCACTGTATGGTGCTGTTTCTCCCATAGCCAGGATCCATGGGTCCAGGAACCAAGGGGTGGAAATGGGTGTGGTGCCACTCACTATTACTCCTAGTGATCCACTAGGAAAATTTTTGCTTCCTGTCCCTGCTACCCTGAGTTCTGCTGGTCTACAGGTTTTAGTTCCAAAACGGGGTGTGCTTTCTCCAGGAGAAACAACAGTGATACCACTGAACTGGAAGTTAAGATTGCCACCTGGCCACTTTGGGCTACTTATGCCTCTGGATCAACACACCAAGAAGGGGATTACATTATTGTCTGGGGTAATTGACCCTGACTATCAGAAGGAAGTAGGACTGCAACTACATAATGGAGGTAAAGAAGTGTTTTCTTGGAATATAGGAGATTCCCTGGGGCGTCTATTAGTACTACCATGCCCTGTGATTAAAATCAATGGAAAACTGCAACAACGCAATCCAGGCAGGACCACTAGTGGCTCTGAGACTTCAGGAATGAAGGTTTGGGTCACCCCACCAGGCAAAGAACCACAGCCAGCTGAAGTGCTTGCTGAGGGGAAAGGGAACATGGAATGGGTAGTGGAAGAAGGTAGTGATAAATATGAACTTCGACCACGTGATCAGTTACAGAAACGAGGACTGTAATGCTGTTTTGTTCATGTTATACTATTTAAGTTGTAAGATATCAAGTTTAAGAATGAATGTTGCCCAAGGATTTACACGCTATTCTGGAGAGATTTAATGTGTTTCCAGTTATATGCAGGACAGTTGAGTATTGTCAGGTTAAAGAAAAAATGTGTGCTTATTTGTTTCCATTTGGAAATTAAGTATGGTCTAAGGTGATATATATATATATATATATATATATACATATATGTGCCAAGTTGACAAGGGGTGGACTGTCATGGTTAGGGACAGGTGTCAACTTGGCCAAGTTGTGGTACTTGTTCATCTGATTGGGCAAGCGCTGGCCTGTCTGTTGCAATGAGGACATTTCATAGGATTAGGTCATGTCACGTCAGCTACATCCACAGCTGATTCCATTTGTAATCAGCCAAAGGGGAGTGTCTTCTGCAATTAGTGATGCTAAATCCAATCATGGGAAGCCTTTTAAGGAGGACTCAGAGGAGACAGGTGGCATTCCTGCTTTGGCTGGTGAGCCTCTCCTGTGGAGTTCATCCAGGCCATCCATTGGAGTCATCGGCTTTGCAGCCTGCCCTGTGGATTTTGGACTCTGCATTCCTACGGTCATGTGAGACACTTTCATAAATTTTATATTTGCAAGTGTTCCCTGTTGATTCTGTTTCTCTAGAGAACCCTAACTAATACAGGAGTCATGGGGTCCAAAGTTTAGTTAGTTCCATCTCTGTCTCTCAAGCTAGCTATAGTCTTTTTCCCATCTCTGTTCTTCAGTTTTTTCATCAGTAAAATGATAAAATCAGTGATGTTCCTCACATTTATTGAAGGGCCTCTTAACCAACCCTTCTGACAAATGATCACAAGGAATTGTGTCAGGGCTAAGATTGCTATTTATTGCCATGAACAGCATATGCCAGTGCCTGGAACATGTTGGGTACTTAGCTCACTTAGAAGATCTTTCTTAAATGTTCAATGACTATTTACATCCTTTGTTACAAACTGACTTTCATGATTCAGTTTATTCTTTATTGAACTTCCTTTAAAAAAAATCCTTTTTTCAGTTTCAAATAAATGTTTTCAAACTGAAATCTAGAATTTAAGGAAAAATCTTAACTCAAGAGGGAAATTTTCATTTTAATTAATTGGGTGTTTCTTACCAAAGTATTTCAGAGCTCAGAATCATTTAAAAGCCACTTACTTAGAATCCTTGGTTGGAAAGTGTGAGTAAGTTCTTGTGTCAACTAGGAAAGGTTATGATTTTCTCAAGCAAGCACTGGCCTGATTGCTATTGTGAGGATATTTTGTAGATTTAAATCATCAGTCAGTCGATTGCATCTATGGCTGATTACGTCTACAATCAACAAAGGAGCCTGCCTTCAGCAATAAAAGAATTATCATCCAATCAGTCGAAGGCCTTTAAAGAGAATTGATGATTCTAGCAATCAGAAAGAATTTCTATCTTTTCTTCAACCAGCCAGCTTCGCCTGGGGAAGTCATCAAAACCTTCATTAGAATTCCCAACTTCTAGCCTGCCCTACAGAATTCTGACTTCACCATTCTCCAGGGTTATCAGGTAAGCCAATTCCTGTAACAAATCTCATATTTGCATGCACATGCACACGCACATACATACATACACAAATATCCTGTCCATTCTGTTTCCCTGGAGAATGCTGATGAAAACAGAAGGCAAGATGTATTACCATCACAATTTCCAAGGCATTTCCACATTCATTATTTCAATCTTCAGTTCTCTGAGTTAAGAATTATTATTAATAGAACACTCAATTTATAGATGAGAAAACTGAAACCAAGAAAAGTTAAATGACTTATATAAGGTGGAAATGGTCATGTTCTTTAATTATATCAATATTTCAGAATTAAAAAGTTAAAATTTATTCTCCAACACAACTTACATAGAGAATAGCCTTTATTCTTTACATGTTCAGAGACATTAGAGTAGTTACTAAGAACCTGTGAACTAGAGTCAGATACCCGGGTATGGATCCTGGCTTTCCCACTCACTAGTTGGGTTACATTAAGCAAGTTACAAGTTTCCTAATTTTCAGTTGTCTAATCTATAAAATGGCAATAATAATAGTAATAATAATTTAATAATATGTACCTCATAATGTATATGAAATGACATCATACGTCTAAAGTAATTGACATGAAATAATTATACAGTAAATCCAACTATTAAGAACAAAATCTTTAAAATGGACTAAAATGAGTGTGAAGTGTACATTTTGATAAATGTAAAATGGGGCTCAATAAGAAAATATTTTTTAAGAATTTTAATAATGTAATGCAATGTTGATAGTACAAAGAAGGATATGCAACTATGTAGAATATGATTTTGGTTTTGCATAAATATACAAATACTTGGAGTTCATTCCTCCGCACTGCAATTTTTAATGAATTTTGTCTTATTTTATATGCTCTTCTTCATTTTTTCAATTATCCTATAGGAGCTTAAATTTCTTTTATAGTCAGAAACAATACAATTTACATTTAAAGAAGTGAGTTAAATGGTAGTCATCAAAATTGGGCGATATTTCAGCTACTGTTATATTGTTGAGGGACAATGCTAAAACAACTGAGGAATGTTTCTTTGTCTGGCACTGGCTGTGGGTAGAAGAATGAGCATTATTCCTCCTTTTACTTTAGCCAGTGCATGAATGGAGGCGGAGTCAGCACTAAAGTTTTGGAGAGATGATATGCGATCATCCTATTTCTCTGTAAGAGAACCTAGAGATTGTCCTATTTCAGGGCCTTGCCAGAAATGATGGCCCTTCTGGCAACCATCTCATTGTATAACTAATGGAAAGTCACCCTGAGTTTATCTGCCTCACATTTCAAGAACAGGTAACCAGCTGACCTAGTCTGGGCATAGTGAAGAAAAATGTGTGTTTCATTAGTGAATTCTGCAAAGAGATCAGTGCTACAAGAAAGCCATTCCACTGAAAGAGGTTCTTCATTAGCCTAGAGACTTTTTGGTACTTCTGGCATCACTGGATATTTTAATCAAGAAATCAGGACTTGAAAACTGAAACACATTTTTAAGAGCACCTTGTATGTCTCCTCAATTTATGATTTAAAGAATGCGGGTTCACAGCAGTTATATAATGATTATGCAAGTGGCTTGAGGCACAAGCTGGGCCAAGAGTCCAAATTTTCCAGTTCACTAGCCCTGAATTTCCCCAAACATCCTGACGTTGAGTGGAAGTACATTGGCGTATCTAGTCAAAATTGCCTTACCCTTAAATTACTAGGGAAAAGGATACAGGTTTCAGCAAACATACCTAAAGTAGAGCATATAAATCCAAAATAACATTTCAATCAATCATTAATATTGCTTTGCCTTCCTGATCAAATGAAAAGAAAATAAAAGCTTGTCTTATTTATCAAAATAAAACAAACAAAAACTCAACTAAAAAGCAAAATATTTTATAATGCCATTTTTGCACAGGTAACAATTGCATTCTTATCTTTGAAGGTCACATATTCAAATTAAGAAGAATTTGTGACAGTTACCAAGAAATGGTAATGAAAAAAGGATAAATATTGTTTCATGTCAACGATTATATTTTACTGAAGGGCAAAGTAATATGACTTGCATAAATCTCAGAGATCTTCTTTAATTACAAAGGCAAGTACCTCAATCCCCTTTTCATTAACTCTTCAAATAATGGAAGATAGTCTCACAGGCAGACAATAAAGAGAATAATTAAGATTCATGAATATAAAGCACTAGGAAGGAAGCTGGGTTTTTAGCAGGGAGGACAAATAGAATAATTAGGAGAAAATAAGAGGAATGTCCTGGAAGACAGAGGAGGCGCACTGAGTCCTGATGTTTTCAATCTCTGAAGAGTAAAACAACCTGCCAGTGGATTTGATAAGTACAGCCTGCTTTCCCACTATCGTTTGAATTGCTGCTGAAAGGTGCACTTCACATTCAAGGAGAGAAGCAACCCCATTTCTGAAAGTTGAGCAACTAAGAATTTATAGGAGAAGTGATGTCATCAACATGGCAATGTAAGACATCCCCTGAAAAAAATCTCCCCTCAGGGTCAACTAACAAAAGGATAAATCCTACTTGCTTGAAACTCTGGAGTGTGATAGAGATTGGAGAAGGAATCCACAAATTCTGACTCAAAGAGAAAGAAAAAGCACACAAAAACAAGATAGGGGATTTACATGCTGGACACACCAGTCTGGACCCCTCCTCCTCATTTGGCCCCACACAGCTTAAGAGTTACCCCAAGGCAGGACAGCCCAGGTCCCTCCTGCTGTGTAACAAACTATAGAGCTACTCACAAGAGTGAGTTAGAACCCCACCATATCCAGGCACAAGGGCCCAAGTCGACAAACACCCAGGTTGCAAAAAAAGAGGCTAAGGACTGCCACAGTCAAATGTGCCCCAGGGGAAAAAGAGGCCATGATAGAAATGTTGGTAAGAGGTGCACACACTCGGTCCAGTCTATTTTTTCTGGATGACCTACATGCAAAATCAACCTTTCTGGATTGACTCCACCTGGCTCCATGGCAAGGGATTCCCTATGGGGACCAAAGGTAGAAAAACCTTATGAAAACAAACAAACAAGAGAAGGAGAGAGTCTGTACTGCTGTTAGACATGGCAGTCCCAGAACCTAAAAGCATAATAAAAGGGGGACACTGAGTGACAGAGGATATTTAAACAAATCATGGGAGTTGGGGAGAAAATTCCACACACACACACACAAAAAACAGACAAATAAATCAAGATACCCAGAGAAGGAATAGAGAAAAGAAAAATTTCTCCTGGAAGTGAAATTACTGCACACATTCAGGGCAAGAATCAGGTTCAGAAAATTGGAACAGTTAAACACAGGCAGCCCTAAACTGGATCAAACAAGAGCCTTAACAGAAAACCAATCAACAATAAATGCCTAAACAGGAGGGGAAAACTGACCTTCAGAGTTAACACCTCAAAATAAGCAAATGCCCAATCATCAGCAAAAGATTACAAGTCATACGAATAAATAGGAAGATATGGCTCAGTAAAGGGAAAAAATTAAAACTCCAAAGAAGACATAGAATTTCAAATAACAGATCAAAGATGTTCAGACAAGACTCTTAATTCAAGGAAAATATGGTTAGAAATAAACTAAGGGTAGATATAGAGCTAAGGGATATTAAGAAGGAAATGTGTGACCATAAAGAAGAATTTGAAACTTTAGAGACATAACAGAAATTATGGGAATGAAAGGCACAAAATTGGAAATTTAAAATATTCTAGAAGCATACAATAGCAGATTTGAATAGGCAGAAGAAAGAATCAGCAAACTAGAAGATAGGACAAGCTAATCTTAGAGGCAGAAGAACAGACAGAGAAAAGAATAGAAAAAAATGAGCAGTGTTTCAGGGATGTGAGTGACAGCATGACATACACAAATATACAAGTCATAGGTGTCCCAGAAGAAGAAGAGAAGGGAACAGTGACAGAAAGAATATTTGAGGAAATATGGCCAAAAATTTCCCAACTCTTATGAAAGACACAAATATACATGCCCCAAAAGTACAACATATTCCAAACAGAATAAACCCTAATAGGCCCAAACTTTGAGACACATAATAATCAGAATGTCAACTAACTACCAAAGAGAAAGAGAGAATTATTAGAGCAATAAGAGAAAAATGATTCACCACATAGAAGGGATCCACAATAGAAAAAGTGCCAATTTCTCATCAGAAACCATGGAGGTGAGTAGGCAATGGTATGATATATTTAAGGTACTAAAAGAGAAAAATGGCCAACCAAAAAGTCTTTATCTGGGAAAACTGTTCTTCAAAAATGAGGGATATTTTAAAATATTCACAGACAAACAAAATTTGAAAGAATTTGTCAACAAAATACCTGCCCTACAAGAATTGCTAAAGAAAGTTCCACAAGTTGGAAGGAAAAGGTGGCTTGAAGTGGTATAAAAAAAGTGAAAATCTTCAGTAAAGTTAACTAAAAGGTTAAATGAAAAAACAAATAATGCTGTATCCTCAATATATAACTCTACTAATTACCAAAAGAGTGAGAATATAATTGAATATGAAAAAGGAATATTTTCTGACAATGGACACACAAAATATAATGAGGTAATGTGGGACAAAAACAAAATAAAGAGGGGAAATGCAGGGATATGGGGACAGAGAACATGTGCACTAGTGAAGCCAAGTTGGTATCTGTGGTAGCTTGAAACTGTATGTACCAAAAAGCTCATGTTCCTACAGTCTCTTTAAGCCCAACTCTGCAAGTGAAATCATTGCCCTCCCCCTTACGTGGGACATGACATCCAGGAGTGAAAGTCTCCCGTGGCATCACGGGATATGACTTCCAGGGATGAATCCAGACTTGGCACCATGGGATCAACAATTACATCCTGACCAAAAGGGGGCAAAGAAATGTAATTAATTAAGTATCAGTGGCAGGGAGAGTTCAAATAGAGTCGAGAGGCTACTCTGGAGGTTGCTCTTACGCAAACTTCAGCTAGAACTTGCTACCTATCACAACCTGCCACCCCCCACCAGGACCATTCCAGCCAATCCTAAAGAACACCTAGGGCAATATATAAGATTCTACAAGTGTTTTAGGCACTAAAGTAATTTCCAGAAACCTACAATCTCCAGATGGGACCCTGGTCCAGATAAGTCCTGAAACCTAGGCCAGCCTCTCCAGAACATCAGATAGTTTCATCTCCCTATGCCATATTAGTGACAGACCCTTTCAATATCAAAAATTTAGAATAGCCATAGTCCAAACAACCCCAAAGAGAGGTATGGAAAGATCAAAGGTGATGATGGAATTATACACAGAAGATAGGACTTAACAAATCTGAATGCTGAATCGTTAAATCAATGTATCGTTTAGTCTCCAGTGTTTTAGAGCAGCTAGAAGTAAAAACTTAAAATTGTGAAATCGTAACCCATGTCAAAGTCTGAACTATGTTCTACAACTAATTGTGGTGCTGTGCTTTGAAATTTATAGCTTTTTTGTATATATGTTATTTTTCACAAAAAAAAAAAAAAGGAAAAAAAGTCGACTGTGATGATAAGAAAGTATTTAAGCCCTCTAGCCTCCTTTATTCTGGAGCAGTTAGAGGGAAAAATATGAGAGGATCGTATGGTAGCCCATGACAAACTCTGGAATCTGTCCTGTAAACATTTGTTGAAGAGTGCTTTGAAAACTATTGCTTTTTTTTTTATTTCTTTGCTTTGTATATATGTTATACCATACAATTAAAAAGTTTTTTAAAAATCATGTTCATAAAGCTTATTTACATCCAGAATGGGGGTGGGCCCATTCTACATGAGGCTACTTAAGTTAAAGGTGTGAACCATCTCATTCAGGGTAGGTCTTAATCCTTTTACTGGAGTCCTTTATAAGAGAATGAAATGCAGACAATGAGAGAGAAAGCAGTAGAAGCAAGAAGCTTAAAGCAACACAGCCTGCAATAGCAGGGAGAAACCAGCAGATACTACATGAGTGTTATCATGTAACAGAGGAGTCCAGGATCAGTGGCAGCTGGTCTTCAGGAGGAAATCATCATCTTGGTAGTGCATAGATTTGAAAATTTTCATGGCTTCAAAACTGTAAGCTAGTAAGCGAATAAATTCCCATAGTTAAAGCCAACATATTTCATGGTATCTGCTTTGAGAAGCTTAGCAAACTAAAACGTTATCTTTCCAAATTAGTAGGTTATAGACATAGGTTGTGTAATACAAATGCCAGGGTAACCACAAAGAATGCATTTTTAAAAAATATAGAAACAGAAATGAGAAAGAAATCAGTCAGTTACATCCATACAAAAGATCAACTACACAGAAAAGGAGGCTATAAGAAAAGAAAAGGACAAAAAAAGATGTGACATATAAAAAACAAAGGACAAAGTGGCTAAAGTAAGTTCTGCTTTTACATGAATAACGCTGAATGTTAATATATTAACCTCCCCAATCAAAACACACAGTTTGGCATAATGTATAACAAAGTATAATCCAGCTGTATGTGATTTACAAGAGACTTAGACTCCAAAACACAAATTGGTTGAAAGTGAAAGGTTGGAAGAAGACAATCCATGCAAATAATAACCTAATATGAGTGGGGACAGCTATACTAATCTCAGACAAAATAGACTTTCAGTCAAAAGTTGTTACAAAAGACAAAAAAAAAAAAAAACAAAAAACACTATATACTAATGAAAGGCCAATCCACCAAGAAGAAAAACAGTAAAAAATATATTTGCACCCAGCTATGGTATCCCAACATACATGAGACAAAATTGAAGGGAGAAATAGACACATTACTAATAATAGTTGGAGACTTCAGTTCACTCAATTCAAAAGATAGAACATCTTGACACAGATCAATAAGAAAAGACAGAATTTGAATAATATGATAAATGAACTAGACATAACAGACATATATAGAATTTTGCACCCCAAGAATTTTGCACAGCAAGATATACATTCTTCTCAAGTGCATATGGATCACTCTTCATGATAGACCACATGTTGGGTCACAAAACAAGTTTCAATAGATTTTAAAAGATTGAAACAATGCAAAGCATCTTCTCTGATGAAGGAATGAAGGGAAAAATCAATTTCAGGCAGAGAACTGGAAAATCAACATATATATGGAAATGAAATAACATTCTCTTAAACAACAAATGGGTTAATGGGCACAAAGATAGACATGTAGACCAATGGAATCAAATTGAACAGACTCTCACATTTATGGCCATTTGATTTTTGACAAAACTGCCAAATCCACTCAACTGAAGAAATAACAGTCTTTTTGACAAATGGTACTGGGAGAACTGGATATCCCTATGCAAAAGAATAAAGGAAGACATCTATCTCACACAATACACAAAAAATTAACTCAAAATGGATCTAAGACCTAAATTTAAGAATCAGAACTTTAAAATTCCTAGAAGAAAATGTAGGAAAGGATCTTGTAATAGACAATTTTCTTAGACTTTACACCCAAGCACATGCAATGAAGGAATTAAAAATGGGGGGTCATCAAAATTAAAAACCTTTGTGATTCAAAGGACTTTATCATGAAAGTGAAAAGACAACCTTCTCAATGGGAGAAATGTGGAAACCACAGATCCAGTAAGGTTTTAATCCAGTACATATAAAGGTATCCTACAAATCAACAACAAAAAGACCAACAACACAGTTAAAAAATGAGCCAAAGACTTGAACAGACATTTCTCCAAAGAGTATATACAAATAGCTAAAAAGCACATGAAAAGATGTTCAACATCTTTAGGTATTAGAGAAATGCAAATCAAAATCATAATGAGATACCATTTCACACCCACTAGAATGGCTACTATTAAAAAAAAACAACAGAAAACTACAACTATCAGAGAGGAGTAGAGAAATAGGAATACTCATTGCTGCTGGGAATGTAAAATGGTGCAGCTGCTATGGAAGACAGTTTGGCTGTTCCTCAGAAAGCAAAGTATAGAATTACCACATGACCCGGCAATCCCATCATTCCTTATATACCCAAAAGAATTGAAAGCATGGACTCAGATATTTGTACACCAATTTTCATAGTGGCATTATTCACAATTGACAAAGATGGAAGCAACACAAGCGTCAATCAACTGATGAATGCATAAACAAAATGTAGTATATACACACAATGGAATATTATTCAGCATTAAAAAGGAATTATGAAAAAAAGGAGTTATGCACTGATTCATGTGACAATACAGATGTACCTTTAAGACATCAGTTGACTGAAATAAGCCAAATGCAAAAGGATAAATATTGTATGATCTCACTAATATGAAATAATTAGAATAAGCAAGCTCATAGAGTCAGGAACTAGAATATAGGTTACCAAGGGCTGAATTGGGGTAGGGAATGGGGAGTCAATGATTAAATTTTATAGAATTTCTATTTAGACTGATTATAAAGTTTTAGAAATGGGTAGTGGTGATGGTCACACAATGTCGTGAGTTAATTAATAGCACTGAATTATATCTGTGAATGTGGTTAAAAGAGAACATTTTAGGTCATATATATGTTACTAGAATAAAAGCTATAAGAAAAAATATAGGACCATACAACACAGTTGATGGATTATAGTTAATAGTATAATTGTAACTATATTGCAAATGAGGGACCAAAATAAACAGTACAATTATAAAAATGTATTTGATGAATTATAACAAATGTATTACACTAATGCAAAGTGTTAATCATATGGGGGTTATATGGAAACTCTGTATTTTCTGCATGATTTTTTTGTCAACATACAACTTCTAATGAAAGAAATTATTTTTAGAAAAAGGAATTTTTAGCTCCAATGAAGATCACACTGGCATCTTGTTTGTTTCCCAAAAAAGAACTTCCAAATTCTCACTCAAGGCTGCTTTTCAATCTTAGAAACAGACATCTGTGTTGAGAATTACATCAATTACAGTACAAGTAAGTAAGTCTCACTTTTCTACATCGAAAGCAAGCCACATAGGTGCAGTTAATGTGAATTGGTCAACCAATAATTTGCCTTTCCATCAGAAAACATGAAAATCTTAGAAAAGAAATGGCATAACTTTGAAGATGATAAGGGCTAGCTAGTAACTGCAAGCTATACAGGTTTTATAACTGGGCAGCAGAACCAAAAGTTAAAAGAAATAGACCTAAGAAAGTATTTTGCACATTAATAAAAATTCTGTAATTGCCTCCCACACGAGATTGTTCAAGGCAAAAACTGGGACCATTTACAAAGCAATTAGATGTTATCCTGGGGAAAACATAACATGAAAAAGAAGATTACACTCAATCATTCACAACCTTTTCTTGTGCCCTGTGGGGTCCTATGCTTTAAATGTGCAACTGAGGAATTGACCTACTAGAGCTACCTGATGAGGTTTCTACAAGTCAAGCTGCTAAAGGCAGAGGGTAGCTTCATTACAGCCCTAACTTCACTGCTTATCACAGACCCAAAGTGCCCTTAAATATAATTGGATATCTCTTCCCATCTGAATTCCAACATAATTACCAGTCAAGTGACAAATAAAGGACAAACTCGGTATTACACAGAAATTCCAAAGCCATAAACAAAACTGAGGAGAGTTGTTCCTAAATAGGGAGATGCAGGTTGGAGGAGAGGTAAAGAGAAAAAAGAAGATGAAAAGCAGAGTGGTTTCCCTGACTTACAATGACCTTGTGATCATCTCATATCTTTTCCTTCTTTATCAACTGAATTCTCTCATTTCATAGTTTTCTCATATTTGAGCCTTCAAATAAAAATCAGGGCCTAGTAGTTCAGACTGATTATCAGGACCTTTTCAACTGGGAACCCCAATCATAAACTCCAGACCTTTTTAACTAGGATCTTGTGTTGAGTATGCTTATTGCCTGGAGTATGTTTTGGTATTGTTCATTCTGCTCTCTACCTCCATTTCCAAGCTCCCCAGATTCCCTGAATTGCTATTTTCTCCTCTGCTTTATCCTTTAACATTTTTTTCTGTCAACACGAACTTCAGTTTTCGAAGGGATAAAGTATCTGTATTCCCCTACATTTCTTCAGAAAATGCAGCCAAAGTGAAATTTTGTTAGCTGGTATTTTTTAATGTTATTATTACCAGGTCCAAATCTGTGGAGCAGACGGGGGTGAGGGGTATGCCAGTTTGAGTCGCTAATGCTAGCATAAATGGAAACTAAAACTGATGAAGTACTAGAATGTAATTGTTCATCTTAGATAATGGTTGGAAAAATCAGTGTTTAAAGGGGAATCAGATCAATTTGTCAGCATACATTTTATTAGTAGTAGCCTAGGCTATGCTATAAATTAGTCAAGAATGAGAAATATTATAGAATAATGACTAAGATTAAAAGTCACAGTACTTGGATTTGAATCTTAGCTCCATTTACTAGCTATGTGGCTTTCAGCAAGTTACTTAGCTTCTTACAGTCCTCATTTTCCAATCTCTAAAATGGACATCATAATAGTATATGTTAGCAACAATTAAATGAGATAGCCTATGTAAAGAGCTTAGCACCATGCAAAACACATTGTTAAGTACTCACTAAATGTTAGCTCATGTTAGGAAAATGTTAAAGAGAAAATGAGCAGGTTAATTTTTTCTTAAGGGATACCCTAAAAAATGTATGAAAGCTCAATACATTTAAACTTCTAGAAGAGAGATTCTTAACTCCACAGTCAATCAGAATCACTTGGAGAGCAGGTTAAAGCTCCTGTTGCAGGACCCCTCCCCAAAGTATTTAATTCAGTAGGTCTGTAGTGAGGCCTGAGAATCTGCATTTCTAATTTGTTCCCAGGTGATGATGACAACAACGATGATGATGGCGATGATAACCGTGATCACTAAGATGATGGCCTGGGGACAATACTTTAGAATTGCTGCTACAGAAAAAGGGGAGCTGATAACTATTGGACACCACCCTATGCCAGACACTCTGTGTACCTAAGATTTTTAGTTGACTGAAAACCATAAATTTCACTCTACAGATAAAAAAAAAAAGCCACATTTCTAAATGAGTCATGATTGCTATTCAGTTCTAATAGTTTGGCAAGCAATTCTCAATTCAGATATTCTCCTGGGCAAGAAATCATTCACAGTTACATACATATGATTTGAATCAATTCTGCTCAACTGTTGCATTTAATAAGCTGATTATTTTAATCTAATACCACACTTTGGCAGTTGAACAATAAATTCCTCTTACTTTCCAAGATTTATATGCCAAAGGTTTTATCATATGGTGCTAGCTAAATGAAAAAGGAATGCAGGGTAGAGAAGTAAATGGATGGGTCAGGAAATTAAGTTCCTGATAAAAATATCATTTATCAATATTCCCAATTATAGCATTAATCTAAATTTTCATTAAAAGTATCAGACATTAGTTATTAGTAAATTTTAAAAAGAATTTTATAATTTATTCTAATTATTCTCTTTATGATCATTATCAGCACTTTTTAAAAATATAAACGGTATAATAAAATGATGCCACAAAATAAGTAGAAACTTTCAATCTATGTTTAAAATTTTTCATGAGCACTTGGTAGAGTGTGATTAAAGGAAAAAAAAAGGTTTAAAATGGAAATTGGATAAATGTCTCTTTTAAACTCTTGAAAATCCATGTTCAAAATGAAGAATAAGGACATTTCAACCTATTCTATCTTTCATTTGAAATATTCAGAATACAATTTTTGAAGTCAGTCAAATAAAAAATGTCTTGCAAAAGCCTGGTATGGGAACCTGGTGACCTCATTAATGCCAGTTTCACAGTTTAATGACATTCTATTTTATTGAATGTTAAGGAGTAAAAGCACAAATTAAATATGGCAATGGGAGTGTGTAATTCCACTTTTTCATGAGAATGCATTCCTTGACTATAGTTAATTTAACCTTCATAGTAATGGCCAAGTTAAGCAGATTTTAAAATAAATCTGTAACAAGCCTATTCTTAGGTGAATTACTTTCAAATCACCAGTAGGTAATTTCTAGAGCAAAACTTCTTATAAGATGCTTTAGTCTTATTACTGCTAAAATAACAGCTGTATGTTACTACTAACTATTGATACCTAAGTCTTTTTGATGCTTTCCAATTCTTCTTGAATCTTTAACTCACCAGGAATATTTTTTTCAAAGAACTGGAAATAATACAAATAAAATGCAATGCATCACTTAAGAGAAAAACATTTTATCTCCACCTTGTTTCTTTTAAACACTATCTGAGAGACTTTTAAAGATTAAAATAAATAAGATTTGGAGGGAAATTTTTTTGTTAATAATAGTTTGAATGCTTTTTACTCAACCAAAGCACAAACCAGAGCTCATTTTTGCCTCTGAAAATAAACAATACTTCTTCTACATCATCAACCAGAATTTAATTTTCGTAAAATTCATCTGTGAGCTAGATTCAGTCTTTTGGATATGGACATCTCCTAAACATTGAAACCACTGAGACACAAGAAACAGAATACAATGAAAGTTTGTGGGCAGAAGGAATTCCCACATCTGACAGGTCCTATCACCCAAAATTGTGAGAGTCAAGCTCCCTATAATAATAGCTGTTCCTCAAGCTGTATAATTATTAAACTGCAGATACTAATTTGGGGGAACTGGCTTTATGGGAGGAGTACTAACTCCAAGTCCCTTCTGCTCAAGTAATTAACAATTATTAATTGAGATCGTTCTATTTGTTAGCCAGTGTACTGGGGATATAAGAAAAGAAAAAAAAAAAATCCCCCTTCTTCCCTCCTCGCTGTCCAGAGGGTTTACAATATCCTAAGAAAATTACCTACACTGTCTGCCTTTCTCTCTGGTGTCCACCTTCTGCTGGTGCCCTGTGCACAAGCCTCATCTGGATTCTTTTAAGCCCTAAATGCATCACGCTACCTCCTCCTCCAGAGCCCATGCACATGTTCTTCCCTCTCTACCTTTACCCTGGTACATCTTCCTAATTTTTAGCTGTCAGATTAACCATCACTTTCTCAGAGAACCCATGCCTGATTCACTGTTAAATGTCTGCAAAGCTCTGAGATTTTTTCTTTTAAGCATGTGTCACAATTGATAATATCTACTAGGAGAACTATTTGATCCATGTCCACTTTCTCTGCTTATCAACAACATCAAAGTCTTTCTTGACTGCTTACCATGTGCCATGTTACTGTGCTAAGGGCTGTGAATACAATAGTGAACAAGAGAGACTCTGCCTCAGTGTTGACACTTTATACCAGTGTTGGAGAGGTACGTTAATTGTTTTAACGTACCTTTTATGGTCATAAAAAGGACTTTTTATGACCTTGTTTACGTTATAAACAAGGTACTTTTTATGTTATAAAAAAAGTACTTTTTTTACGTTATAAAAAAACGTTTTTTTATAACGTAACGTAACGTTATAAAAAACGTTTATAATATAACGTAACGTTTATAATATAAACGTAACTTAATATATAACGTAAAGTAATATAACGTAACGTAATATAACGTAATATATATATAACGTAATACGTAATATATAACGTAACGTAACATAACGTAACGTTTGTAGTATAACGTAACGTTTATAATATAACGTAACGTTTTTTTACGTTATAAAAAAAGTACTTTTTATGACCTTGTTTATGTTAATTAAATAAACAAGGTCATAAAAGGTACTTTGAAAGAAATAACCAAAGCTTTGTAATTGAGAAAAGTCTGTTTTATATAATGGGGGGGGTTAGGGAAGCTGATGTATCAGAGATGAAATGGTTTCAGCAGAAAATGCATTCCAGGCACATGAAAGAGCCAATGCAAGGGTCATAAGGCTGGGAAGAGCTTTTCTGATGGAAACAGAGAGAGCTAGTGGAACTGGGACTTAGAAAGCAATGGGGAGAGAGAAATATGAGATAAAGATGCAGAGGTAAACAAAGCAATAGAACCTGTTGGGGACCTGTATGGTCTCCATAGGCAAGAAAATAAATTTTTATTTTATTCCAAACCTATTAAAAGAGTAAGATTTCACTACAGTCACATAAGAAGAAAGCAAGAAGTTCTGGGAAGGAGGGGAAGACTGGTAAGGTGCCAAGAGCATCAGAAATAGTATTTTAGCCATACTTTAAAGGAATTTTCTGAGATAAAAAGGAAAGATTAGTGAGTCTAAACACATGGTCTTTGTGACTAGAACCCTTACATAAAGGAGGCAATGTCCTTTAAAATAAACAAACGTATACTCCTCATTCCCCAGAAAAACAACTCTAATAGCAAAGGCTGCTATGAGGAGAAATAAACATTAACTGTCAACCCAAGTCAGAGATTGGCTCAATTGTCTAGATCAAGGAAAGGCAGACAGACCAAGTGCTCAGAATACTGGACTGGTAACTGCATGGCTGGAGAAAGGTAGACCAAGGGTGATATCATAAGGTGAGAATCCCTGAGACAGGTAGAGGGAGAAAAACTATGCAAGTCATTGCATACCTGCTTTTAGAGTCCTCAACCCAAGAAATACCAGGAGGTTCATGCTTCTCCTCCACCACAGAAAAGTGAGGGCACCCCAACAGTCATCAATAAAACCTTGCATTGCCCTCAAGTGATGTAACTATCACCCTACTAAATGGGACTATGTAGTAAAGAATTTAACCTTGCCCCAAAAGAAGTCTGGACTTCCTCCTCACCTTCTGAGAGGTAATTTCTAAGCCCTTGGAGAGACTGCCATGCCTAATAAGAGCTAGGCATTGAAGAAAACTGGTGATGGTGATATTGATAATGATGATGATATAAAACAGGAGAATAACAGTTAACTATAGAATGTCTACTACATGCCAGGCACTCTCCTAAGCACTTTCATACATTAAATCATTAAACCCTATAATAATCCTGTGAAGTAAGATCTAGCATCACTCTTATTTTACAGATGACAAAATAAGAAACAATTAGATGTGCTTTTGACAAAAAGAAAAGAACTGGGGCATAGTAAGAACAAACTAGTATTAAATGCAGTAATTTCTAAATTAAGATGAAAATTACCCCACCATTACTGTCCATAGTTACCTTCCTTACAGAAGCCACAGAGAAAAGGTAAATAAATGACAGCCTAACAAATATGATTGGTAGAATCTATCAATTAAATGGGCTGAATTAAAATGTCTTTACTTTTCTCCCATTCCAAGCATGTTTGGGTTCTTGAAGGTACCCTGATATCTGAAAGTGGTCAAGGATCTTGATTTTTTTTCCTAAATAAAAAAAAAAAAAAACTATTTTAAATCCAGTCCGAAGCTCATCTCTTGGATGGAGTGGAAGAGTAGGAAAATAAGGTAAGTATGAAAGGAGAAGGATAAGAATAATACTCAGAGGAAAAAGGAGCAGAATAATAAAGTAGAAAGTTAAGGGGACTGTGGGATTAAAGATCTGAGTTCTAAACCCAGTTTCATCTTGTACTAACTATATCTTTTGAAAAACTCATTTAACTTCTTTGGGCCTCAATTTCCTTGCCCATATGAGCAGATGGGATTGTATCATCTGTAAGATCCTGCTTGTCTACTACTATGAATCTATGGTAGACTGAGAATTAGGGAAGAATATTTTTTTACATCCAGAAAAGGAAATCAAAAGCTTCTGAATCTACCTGAGAGAAAGCAGGGGCTGTTTCTACAATGAGAATCCCATAAGTTGATAGTTACACCTGCTTCATTACTTTTCAATCCCTGATACTGAACCAGATAAAATATAAGCACATGGCAACCTATCTCTCCTTCCTCATACAGTTATAAGGACTTCCACTTTATTTCAATGAATCAAAAGGTTAATTTCCATATCCAGTATGAGCTGTGAAAAATGCCATTTAAACAATATTTTTTAAAAGCCAGTCAACAGAGGTCACTGATACCAAGACCAGCAGACAGCTCATGACCAGCCTTCCTAGGAGAGTGCATGATTGGTGCTTTATGACATACCAACAGCTGATGATTTGAGGATAAATGCTGATGACACTCAACATTTATACCTTATTGACCATTCAGGGACAATCAGGGAATGACTAAGTATTCTGAGAGATTCAAGGATTTGCTTTGTTTCTAAATTCTTACTTTGATTACAAGAGAAAAAACAAGTGGACTGTATTCGATATATCTGAGTACTGAATATACTTAGAACTGTCCAGAAGATTGGCCCTGCCAGTGACTTCTTGTGTGATTTTATGCAAGCCATTTAATCTCACCAAGCCTCAGTCTCCTTGGATGTATAATAAAGGAACTAGACTGAGCAATCATTCAAACATGTGGCACTCTACAAGGCACCAGGGAAACCAAAGTGGATACCATCTGTGGCCTCAAGTCCTTCTCAACATCATGGAAACAAAAAGTGACTGAAAGATTGAACTGATGAGAGACAAATTTATACACAAACAACTCTCTGCTGGGGTCCACAGTTACTGTCTTTGAAGACACTGCTCCTGAAATGCTGAAATCATGTGCTAAACATTCTTCATCCATTCATTCAGCATCCATCAAACTCCTTCCCTTCAGACATGGTAAGAAGAAAACAAATGTTGCTCAAAAAGCATCTGACATATACCTTCCTTGACCACATCCTTGTAAGGAATCCTTCCTTACATGTGGATTTAGCTCTCCTTTGCATTCCTAATTAATTTATCCATCAGGTGCCAAGGACCAGCAATGTGCAAAGCCTGGACCCCAGGCCAGGAAGATACACATATAAAAGACAGCCTTTGGGAATTCACAGATTATTGAAGACCAACAAAACACAGTTTAGTGAGGGCAATAATAAAGGATTCCAGAATGTAATGGAAACACAAGAAATTACACTTTTCCTAGATTTGGAGAAGCAAGGAGTAAAGGAAGATTCCAGGGAAGAAGTGAAACTCTTACCATATTACCTTATTTTATCTTTTTCATCAAACTTGCACCCAAATAATCCTCTCATTTAAAGGACCCCTTGATAATCAAGAATAATCTTCCTTTTTAAAGTTCAGCTGGTTAGCTACCGTAATTCCATCTGTAACCTTAATTCCCCTTTGCCAGGTATCAGAACACAGATTCTGAGGGTGAAGGCATGTACATCTATAGGGAACCATTATTTCACTTACCACAATGTCTTTCCAGAAAATATGCTCACTGAAAGCTGGAATTTTATGTTTGTTCATTACTATATAATACTGGAGATCTGCTTGCAAAATGGTGGTTGCTCAATATTGGTCGCTTGAATGGCTAATTGACAAGATCAACACCAACAATAATAATAAATAAAATTTCTGAGTGCTGACTGTATTCCATGTACTACTCATTCTCTCTTTTAACCTCTGCCTATATATTTGTGTGCACATGTGCATGTGTGTACATAAAAGATTGAGGATTATTACAGAAGTCAAAGGTCAACTTCTTGATCATTATTCATAGGCCTGGCTCTAGAAAGAGCTTTTCCATGGAAATCCCAGGCAGTACAATATTAAGATACAATCCCGTGACACTGGATGACTGATACACCATTGAAGAAAACTGCCTAAAGAGAGCACTGTTAGATTTAGTGACTGTGGCTTTAAAGAAATAAAGCTATGGTAAAGGTTTCCTGTACTGTCTTGTTCTAGCCTAATATATTCAAGAAGACTCCAATACTATAGAAAAGAGTATATTGGGGTGGAGGTGGGAATAGTTGAGGGGAGTCAAGAAATTTCTCTGGAAGAACAGGCCTTGGTGTGGAATGCTTTTCTCACTCCATGGCATAAACACAGAGCTTCTCTATACTTGGAAGGGCAGAGAGGTATCCTTGGGAGTAAAACAGTAATAGATCATTTTATACTATAAAGTTAACGGAAACCGTGGAGGCTTTTCTCCTTCAGTTTCCCAAAGTTTAAATGCCTTTGATATGATTCTTTGAAAGGGAAAAAAAAAAAATGCTGCACTAATATAGCTCTTTTAATAGCTTACCTTTATCAATAAAACATCATGAAAATTACACCATAAAAAATATTTCGGGAAACACTATCGCCTTGAACGAAGTCAACAAAGTCTCCAAAGCAGGAATAAAACCTGGGGTTTGTGTTCTCTTCCTTTATGGGGCTTTTCAGCCTTTCCTAAAAGGATGACAGGCACAAATGGGCTGCTGGTCTAGATTCTGTTGTGCGAGAATGTCAATAGCTGTTGGCTGATTATGATGGAAATCTCAACTTCTTATTGTTAGTTCACTCAAGTGGCTTTTTTCATGTGGCTCAGTTTTTCTATCACTGGGGATGGAAGAATTACCTTTTGTTTAGCTTACCCCAGAAGGACATACTTTATTCACTCTCCTCAAAATAGGGAGTGAACAGATGGGGCCCCAGGAGGGATAGACCCAAAGTTCTTTCCCAATATGAAACTTAGAACTTTGCTATTACAAAATAACAGACAAGGATAAGAGTTCGTCTTCAAAAAAAGAAGTAAGGTCAAATTCTGCAGTATTTTCTCAGGCAACAATTTTTGAGGCTCTGTTAATCTCTCTGTTCCTTAAAAGGGGATTTAGGGAGCGGGATACGGTGCCTCCGCAGTCAGAGTTCTCACCTGCCATGCCAGAGACCCAAGTTCGATTCCTGGTGCCTGTCCATGTAAAAAAATTCCTGGTGCCTGTCCATGTAAAAACGGGGGGGGGGGGGGTTAGGTGATGTAAGTCTCCGTTTATAAAGCATTTCAGGTAAATGATGCTAAAACATCCCTAGATTAAACATAGCAATTTAATGGGACTCTATGAAACCTTGTTTTTGTATAATTTGAGAGCTTTTCATCTCAGGGAAATTTGGGGAAGAGTCTAAGAAAATAGATATTAAAGAAGGGAATGTTGCCTTTTCTTGCTACCATTGCATTAAGTCAGATAAATAAAAAAGTATTCTCAACATAGACTGGCTACATCTAGGGAAGATGATGGCAGAGTACGGAGCTCCAAGACTTACTCCTTCCTTCCATAAGCTAGCAAACAGGCAAGAACTGTCTGAAACAAGTGTTCTAGGGCTCTCTAGGTCAGAACACTATACATCATCCAGGGAAGGTGAGAGGAAGATGCTGAGAAACTGCAACAAAGAACTGAGTAGTCCTCTCTGCACTGGCTGCTAGTACACATCCCTGACTCTCACTCCTGGCTGCCTTGGTTCCAGCCCCTGGCTGTGGACAGAAAGGGACATAAAAATAGTCCTCCCCAAGAACAGCAGTGGACACTTCCTAGTACTGATCATGGTTTCTGATTAGCCAATTAAGATCAGTGAGTCCCAGCTCTGAGCTACTGTTTCAACCTGCACCAGGAGGGGAGCAACCATTCTTTCAACACTATCCTCAACAGGGGAGGAAGTGGTGGCAGTTTAAAGACAACCTGTCTACTAAGAGTGTGGGGAACATATTGTTGAAAGGCACCACCTGCTGAGCAGGCAAGGAAAGCACAGCTTCAGGGAACCTAAAATAGTTTTTTTTGCATCTTTCCAAACCCTCTCGCTATGGCACTCTGGAGCTGCTCTGTGCCGTGCTCATGAGTTCCTGGCCCTATTTTGGCTGGGAAAAACAAACTTGGGAAATCATCTCTGGGGTGATGTTCCTCCCATAATTTTCCCTTCCAACAAAAGCAGTTAAGCACAATTAAAGGAGTATGAAAAAAAATTATAGAGGCAAAACAAAAATGAACAGAACAATGTCATGGAGAAGCTTAGCCTACCTATAGCTATGCCTAAGAGTTACCTCCAAAGGACCTCTTTTGTTGCTCAGATGTGGCCTCTCTCTCTCTCTCTAAGCCTAACTCCATAAGTGAAACCATTGCCCTCCCCCCTATCTGGGACATGACATCCAGGGATGAAAGTCTCCCTGGCAGCATGGGAGATGACTCCCAGGAATGAGCCTAGCACTGCCACTGTGGGATCAACAATGCCATCCTGACCAAATCGAGGGAAAAGAAGTGTAACAAATAAGGTATCACTGGCTGAGAGAGTTCAAGCAGAGTCAAGAGGCTACTCTGGAGGTCACTCTAACACATGCTTTAGTTAGACATTGCTACCTATCATAGCTTGCCAGATCCCAACCCAAACCATTACTGTCAATTTTAAAGAATACCTAGGGCATCATACAAGATTCTATAAAGGTTCCACTCACTAGGGTAACATTCCAGAAACCTACAACTTCCAGATAGGTTCCTGGGCAAGATAAATCCTGAAATGCAGAGGCACCAGCCTTTCCAGAATATCAACTAGTTCCATCCCCCATCCCATATTATTGACAGCCCCTTCCAAGATGAAAAAATTAGAATGGCCATAGCCCAAATACCCCTAAAGAGTGGGAGAAAGATCAAAGGTGATGATGGAGTTATACAGAAAAGGTCAGGTTTAACAAATGAGTACGATGCTGAATCATTATACTAACTTTTTTTTAGCCTCCAGTATCTTAGAACAGATAGAAATAAAAACTTAAAATTGTAGAATTGTAACCCATACCAAACTTTGAAATCTGTTCTACAAATGTTGCAATGTACTTTGAAATTTATTCCATTTATGCAAATGTGTTATTTAAAGAGAAGGAGGAACATAACAGAAAAGATAGGATTTAACAAGTGAGTATGACTGCTGAATTATTGTATTGATATTTCTGTTGGTCTTCAGTGTCTTGGAGCAGCTAGAAGAGAAAACAAAAAATTGTGGAACTGTAACACATACCAAACTCTAAAATTTGTCTATAACTACTTGTTAAAATTAACTTGGAAATTTATTGCTTTTTGTATACATGTTATATTTCACAATTTAAAAAAAGAGGTAATATTAGACAATTGGATTGATAAATAAAGCAAAACGTTCTTTGAAAAAATGCACAGAACATATCAAGATTTCCAAAGAAGGAAAAGAGGAAAGGAAGCTTTCTCCTGGGGGTGAAACAAATGCCCAAATAGTACAATTTCAAATATTGTACTGTATTTCCATGGCAAGAATCAGACAAAGAGGAGCTAAAAAGAAAAATCTGGTTCACCATGGGAATAAGTTGAACCAAGTGTCAAAGAAAAGACTTAACATAAAGCCAATCAACAATAAAACCCTAGGCAAGAGGGAAAAACTGACCTTCAGAGTAAACTAATCAGAGTAATCAGATATGTAAACATCAGCAACAAATTACAATCCATACTAGGAAACAGGAAGATATGGCCCAATCAAAAGGAACAAATTAGAATTTGGGAGGAATACAGAATTTGGAAGAACTAATCAAAGATATTCAAACAAATCTAATTCAATTCAAGAAGAAAAAGAAAACTATCATTAAAGAGATAACAAATAATAAGAAGACACTGGTTAAGAATAAGCAAGATTTTAAAGTATAAGAAGAAACATAATAGAAATTATGGGAATAAAAAGCACAACAGAGGAGATTAAAAAAAAAAACCCTAGAGGCATACAACAGCAGATCCGAATAGACAGAAGAAAGAATCTTTGAGTTAGAAGAAAGGACAATTGAAATCTTAACAGACAGAAGAGAGAGAAAAGAATGGAATGACTTCTGGGAAGATGGTGGAATAGGTTAGGCTGAGTTCACCTCTGCTCCAAGGAACAACTAGAGAAGTGAAAGAAAGACGACCAGGACAGCAGTTCCAGGGTGTGAGTGACCTGAGTGGGTCTTCTAAGCTATATAGGGAGGTCCTGAATGAAAAAGCTGAGGAATTGAGATGCAGAGAATAGGGTGAGTGGGCTCTGCCAGGACTGTACCTGGGACAAAAGGCCACACCCAGGAAAGTACAGCTAACTTGGGATATCAGTCCCTGAGCTCTGTAGCCCAAAGTTCTCTTGGGGAACTCAGAAGCCTGTAAACTTACTCTACCTGCTAACAGAGACCATCCAGCTAGTGCACCTTCCCATAGGGAGGCCAGAGTCCACAGGAGAACTTGAACAAGGAGGCAGGGATGTGGAAGCAAACCACATTGTGCCTCTAGCCCCCGGGTGCACACACACACTCTGCTTCCCCATGCCCAGCCCCAAAACCTCAAGCACACCCTCCCACCCAACCCCACACACAAGGACACTGCTCCCACATACCTCATGCCCTACACACCCAGATACCTCATGCCGTGCCCCCCATGTGCCTTGCCCCTGCCCCCTCATGAGTCACATCATCTCTCTTCCTGGAACCCTGTGCACCTGCAACCCACACCTTTGCATATTCATGCACCAACACACCTCATGCACCACCCCATGCAATGCCTTACCACACACACATACCCCTCTCCACCCCCACACCACTACACACCCACATATCCATTCACCTTGTATCCCGCCCTGCCCTACCACCAACCAGTGCAGTTGTGCCCCACCCTCCCATGCTCCGTGCACTCACACAGCACACTACGACCCTGTGCAATATTCTGCAACCCTATGTCACATCTAGCCCTGTGCCCCAGGACTGTGCCCAGCCCCAGGGTTGGCAGCATTCAGCATGCACTGGGACCAGTGGACCTAGCTTGAATTGCACTGGATCTCTGTGCAGCTCACTCAGCAGCTGCAGGCAGGGGTGGGCCTGAGGGGGAGAGGAGGCCCAAGAGTACCATCTCCTAGGAAGATCTGAAAAGTGTAGACTGGCAAGCTCCCTATTTGTCTAGCTTGAAACAGATCCTCAAGTACAGCTGCATCCCCTGCATAAGATTCAGGCCTCGATTCACTGGGGAACTGTTTATGAACCAAGTGTAAGAGGAGACCTTCAAGGCAAATCCAAGCAAATATAAAACCTTAGACGACTGAGGGAAATCAACTTCCAAAATAACCTTATTAAGATAAACAAATGCCTCAAAGCCAACAGAAAATCACAAAGCATATAAAGATGCAGGCAGACTTAACCAAGCCAAATGACCAAATTAAAACACTGCAGGAAATACAGACTGGAATATCTAAGCAAAGATGTTCATATACCTCTCCTAAATAAATTCTGTGGGTTGGCTAATGACATAAAGGATATCCAGAAGCAACTGGAAGGGCATAAAGAGGAATTTGAATGAATAAATAGAAAAATAGCAGCTATCAGAAATGAAAGATACTGTAGACCTAATTAAAAACATATTACAGAGATACAACAGCAGATTTGAAGAGGCAGAATAAATAAAAAGAGAACTAGAGGACAGGACCATCAAATTGAAATGCACAAAAGAACAAATGACAAAAAAGATGGAAAAACTTGAATCAGATTGCAGGGAAATGATGGGCAGCATGAACTGCACAAATACAAGAATCACTGGTTTACCAGAAGGAAAAGAAAAGAGCAAAGTGCAAGGAATAGCAGCTGAAGAGATAAAGGGGGTAAACTTCCCAAGCCTGATTAAAGACATAAATGTACAAACCAAGGAATCCCAAGGAACCCCAAATAGAATAAATCCAAATAGGTCTACTCCAAGATACATACTCATCAGTTTGTAAATGTTGAAGAGAAGCAGGAGGTCCTGAAAAGGATTAAAGCAAAAATAAATGAATTGGAGAACAAAAAAAAAAAAGAAAGAATCAATTAAATCAAAAGTTGTATCTTTGAGAAAATCAATAAAATCGATGGATCCCTAAATAGGCTAAAAACGAAAAAAAAAAAGAGAGAGGATAAAAATAAGTAAAATCAGAAATGAGCGTGGGTCATTACCATGGATACTGAAGAAATTTTTAAAAATCATAAAAGGATGCTATGAACAACACTATGCCAATACACTAGGCAACTCACAGGAAATGGACAAATTCCTAGAAACACACAGTCTCTACAATAACTCAAGAAGAAATTGAATATCTCAACAAACCAATAACCAGTAAAGAGATTCAATCAGTCATGAAAAAAATTTTTCCACAAAGAAAAGCCCAGGGCCACATGGCTTCACAGGGGAATTTTCTCAAACATTCCCCCCAAAACTAAAACCAATACTGCTCAAACTCTTCCAAAAAAAAATTGAGGAAAAAGGAACACTATCTAACTCATTTTATGAAGTTAACATCACTCATACCAAAACTAGATAAAGATACTACAATAAAAGAAAACTAGAGACCAATCTCCCTAATGAACATAAATGCAAAAATTCTCAACAAAATACTAGCAAATTGAATCGAACAGTCTAGAGATATGAATAGACATTTTCTCAAAGAGCAAATACAGATGGCTAAAAAGCACATTTTCATTAGCTATACAGGAGATGCAGATCAAGACTACAATGAGATATCATCACATGCCTATAAGAATGGCTGCTTATAAACAACAGGAAACTACAAATGTGGAGGAATTGGAACATTTATTCACTGCTGGTGGGAATGGATAATGGTACAGCTACTGTGAAGGAAAGTTTGGTGGTTCCTTAGAAAAATTAAAATCAAGTTGACCTATGACCTGGCAATACCAATAGTTAGCACATACCCACTGGAGTTGAAAGCAGTAAAATAGACATTTACACACTGATGGCCATAGAAGCATTATTCGCAATTGCCAAAAGATGAAAACAATCCAAGTGCCCATTAACAGACAAGTAGTTAAACAATATGTGTGATATACAAATGATGGAATATTATGCAGTAGTAAGATGAAATGAGATTAAACTTGGATGGAGGTAAGAGAGAACGCCGGAGGATGTGCTGGGGCAAGCGCTGGTGGAGTTTTGTCTGGTGGCCTCCCTTCTCTATGAGATCCTGTGGTTCCTGCTTTACAGATGAAGAAATTGAGTATACAAAGAAAACAGGTTGTTTGCTTAAGTCCATACAACCAGGTCTTCAGACCCCAGCTGCATTTTCTGCATGTGCTACCCCTACAACCGACTTGGCCCCAGGCAAGTTGTGCACGCAATTCCCTGCCAATTCCCGACAATGGGCAACTGCTGCTTTGGCTTCAAGGAACCGCTGATGCGGCGGCTGCGGCCCCTGCCCACTCTGCTTATCATCCGCGCCCTGATGCGGCAGAGAAGGAGCAAAGACTACCGCGTGGTGGTGATGGGCTCCGCGGGCGTGGGCAAGAGCGCGCTGGTGCAGAAGTGGGTGCGCGGCACCTTCCGTGATGTCTACCTGCCGACCATCGAAGACACCTACCGCCAGGTGATGAGCTGCGACAACAGCGTGGGCGCCCTGCACATCACCGATACCACTGGCAGCCCCCGATACCCGGGCCTGAAGCGCCTCGCCATTGCCAAGGGTCACGCCTTCATTCAGGTCTACTCGGTCACCAAGAAGCAGACCCTGGGGGAGCTGAAGCCCTTCTATGAGCTGATCTTCGAGATCAAAGGCAACAACCTGCCTAAGTGCCCCATCCTGTTGGTGGGCAACAAAAGGGAAGACTGCGAGCTGGCGCTGAGGGATGGAGCCGCCTACGCGCTGGAGTGGAATTGCGGCTTCTTGGAGACCTTGGCGAAGACCGATGTCAACGTGCGGGAGCTGTTCCTCATGATGCTGACCCACGAGAAGAAGCCCGCCGGCTGCCTCCAGATCCCCCAGAAGAAAGCCGAGGTGCCCAAGACCACCGAGAAGCTGCTGGACAAATGCATCATCATGTGAGCTTTGGGCCTCAGGAGCCCGACCTGCCTCTCCTTGCGGTGTGCTGAAGGCAAGGACTGCTCCCAGCGTGAAGGGCTGCCTGTCTGTGATTGACTTTTGTGTTTTAAAGTATGTGCTGTGGCTTAGGTTATTTAAAAAATAGGTGTCAATAAATGCCCCTTGTGAGTTGATAACTTTCCTTTTTCTCAGCTGAGAGATTTCAACTTGCTAAAACGTCAACATTTGAGGCGGGAAAAAAAAATGAGAGCATGATCCATTTATAGGAAATGAAACCTGGACAGAGGAACTTTGGAGAAAATGTCTTTCAAAAGAGAATAAAATACAGAAATGAACTGAAAGATGCCACAGTCCCTTGTGTAGCCCTATTATTGTGTTTGCTTTATACATTTCAAATCCTGTTAATGTCTGATATTTCTTTTCATAGTGTATGTATTTCTTAAGTCATGTATTTGTGTAACAAATGTTTTGACAAATTGCTGTAAGAAAGATATACTAAAAGACATGAAAATCTGTAGTTGATCATTGACGTATATAAAATTGTGAAAGTGGAACCTGCTTACCAAAGATGTGCTAGCTATTTCTTATGTCATTAAAAAATGTTTGGGTATTCCACATAGTTTAAAAAAAAAGTGCTGCATAACTTAATAAAGCTATTTCTGCATGTAAAAAAAAGCAAGTCTCAACAAATTTAAAAAGATTGAAATCATACACAACACTTTCTCGGATCATAAAGGAATGAAGTTGGAAATCAATAATAGGCAGAGTGCCAGAAAATTCACAAATACGTGGAGGCCCAACAACACACTCTTAAACAACCAGTAGGTCAAGGAAGAAATTAGTAAATATCTCGAGGCGAATGAAAATGAAAACACAACATATCAAAACCTATGGGACGCAGCAAAGGCAGTGCTAAGAGGGAAATTTATTGCCTTAAATGCCTATATCAGAAAAGAAGAAAAGGCAAAAATTCAGGAATGAACTGTCCACTTGGAAGAACTGGAGACAGAACAGCAAACTAACCCCAAAGCAAGCAAAAGGAAAGAAATAACAAAGATTAGAGCAGAAATAAATGAAATTGAGAACATGAAAACAATAGAGAAAATCAATAAGACCAGAAGTTGGTTCTATGAGAAAATCAATAAGATTGATGAGCCCTTAGCAAGACTGACAAAAAGAAGAAGAGAGAGGATGCAAAAAAATAAGATCAGAAATGGAAGAGGAGACATAACCACTGACCTCACAGAAATAAAGGAGGTAATAACAGGATACTATGAACAACTTTACGCTAATAAATACAACAATGTAGATGAAATGGACAAGTTCCTAGAAAGGCATGAACAACCAACTTTGACTCAAGAAGAAATAGACGACCTCAACAAACCAATCACAAGTAAAGAAATTGAAGCAGTCATTCAAAAGCTTCCTAAAAAGAAAAGTCCAGGACCAGACAGCTTCACATGTGAATTCTACCAAACATTCCAGAAAGAATTAGTACCAACCCTGCTCAAACGCTTCAAAAAAATCGAAGTGGAGGGAAAGCTACCTAATTCATTCTATGAAGCCAACATCACCCTCATACCAAAACCAGGCAAAGATATTACAAAAAAAGAAAACTACAGACCAATCTCTCTAATGAATATAGATGCAAAAATCCTCAACAATATTCTAGCAAATCAAATCCAGCAACACATTAAAAGAATTATACATCATGACCAAGTAGGAGTCATCCCAGGTATGCAAGGATGGTTCAACATAAGAAAATCAATTAATGTAATACACCATATCAACAAATCAAAGCAGAAAAATCACATGATCATCTCAATTGATGCAGAGAAGGCATTTGACAAGATTCAACATCCTTTCCTGTTGAAAATACTTCAAAGGATAGGAATACAAGGGAACCTCCTTAAAATGATAAAGGGAATATATGAAAAACCCACAGCTAATATCCTCCTCAATGAGGAAAAATTGAAAACTTTCCCCCTAAGATCAGGAACAAGAAAAGGATGTCCATTATCACCACTGTTATTCAACTACATGTTGGAGGTTCTAGCCAGAGCAATTAGACAAGAAAAAGAAATACAAGGCATCAAAATTGGAAAGGAAGAAGTAAAACTATCACTGTTTGCAGACGATATGATACTATACATCGAAAACCTGGAAAAATCCACAGCAAAACTACTAGAGCTAATAAATGAGTACAGCAAAGTAGCAGGTTACAAGATCAACATTCAAAAATCTGTGGTGTTTCTATACACTAGTAATGAACAAGCTGAGGGGGAAATCAAGAAACAAATTCCATTTACAATTGCAACTAAAAGAATAAAATACTTAGGAATAAATTTAACTAAGAGTTAAAAGACCTATACAAAGAAAACTACAAAAAACTGTTAAAAGAAATCACAGAAGACCTAAATAGATGGAAGGGAATACCGTGTTCATGGATTGGAAGACTAAATAGAGTTAAGATGTCAATTCTACCTAAACTGATTTACAGATTCAATGCAATACCAATCAAAATCCCAACAACTTATTTTTCAGAAATAGAAAAACCAATAAGCAAATTTATCTGGAAGGGCAGGGTGCCCCGAATTGCTAAAAATATCTTGAGGAAAAAAAACGAAGCTGGAGGTCTCGCGATGCCAGACTTTAAGGCATATTATGAAGCCACAGTGGTCAAAACAGCATGGTACTGGCATAAAGATAGATATATTGACCAATGGAATCGAATAGAGTGCTCAGATATAGACCCTCTCATCTATGGACATTTGATCTTTGATAAGGCAGTCAAGCCAACTCTCCTGGGACAGAACAGTCTCTTCAATAAATGGTGCCTAGAGAACTGGATATCCATATGCAAAAGAATGAAAGAGGACCCGTATCTCACACCCTATACAAAAGTTAACTCTAAATGGATCAAAGATCTAAACATTAGGTCTAAGACCATAAAACAGTTAGAGGAAAATGTAGGGAGATAACTTATGAATCTTACAATTGGAGGCGGTTTTATGGACCTTAAACCTAAAGCAAGACCACTGAAGAAAGAAAGAAAGAAATGGGAGCTCCTCAAAATTAAATGCTTTTGTGCATCAAAGAACTTCATCAAGAAAGTAGAAAGACAGCCTATACAATGGGAGACAATATTTGGAAACGACATATCAGATAAAGGTCTAGTATCCAGAATTTATAAAGAGATTGTTCAACCCAACAACAAAAAGACAGCCAACCCAATTACAAAATGGGAAAAAGACTTGAACAGACACCTCCCAGAAGAGGAAATACAAATGGCCAAAAGGCACATGAAGAGATGCTCAATGTCCCTGGCCATTAGAGAAATGCAAATCAAAACCACAATGAGATATCATCTCACGCCCACCAGAATGGCCATTATCAACAAAACAAAAAATGACAAGTGCTGGAGAGGATGCGGAGAAAGAGGCACACTTATCCACTGTTGGTGGGAATGTCAAATGGTGCAACCACTGTGGAAGGCAGTTTGGCGGTTCCTCAAAAAACTGAATATAGAATTGCCATACGACCCAGCAATACCATTGCTAGGTATCTACTCAGAGGACTTAAGGGCAAAGACACAAACGGACATTTCCACACCAATGTTTATAGTAGCATTATTTACAATTGCAAAGAGATGGAAACAGCCAAAATGTCCATCAACAGAAGAGGGGCTAAACAAACTGTGGTATATACATACGATGGAATATTATGCAGCTTTAAGACAGAATAAACTTATGAAGCATGTAATAACATGGATGGACCTTGAGAACATTATGCTGAATGAGACTAGCCAAAAACTAAAGGACAAATACTGTATGGTCCCACTGATGTGAACCGACATTACAGAATGAACTTGGAATATGTCATTGGTAACAGAGACCATCAGGAGTTAGAAATAGGGTAAGATAATGGGTAATTGGAGCTGAAGGGATACAGACTGTGCAACAGGACTAGATATAAAAACTCAAAAATGGACAGCACAATACTACCTAATTGCAATGTAATTATGTTAAAACACTGAATGAAGCTGCATCTGAGCTATAGTTTTTTTTGTTTGTTTGTTCTGTTTTTTTATATATATTTTTTGTATTTTGTATTTTTATTTTTTTCTCTATATTATCATTTTATTTCTTTTTCTGTTGTCTTGCTATTTCTTTTTCTAAATCGATGCAATGTACTAAGAAATGATGATCATACATCTATGTGATGATATTAAGAATTACTGATTGCATATGTAGAATGGAATGATTTCTAAATGAAAAAAAAGCATATTGACTATTCCTAAGGAAGCAAAGTATAGAATTCCTATATGATCCAGCAATCCCATTCCACATTTTCACACTTATGTTTGTTGTGGCATTATTAATGGCTGTCAAGAGATGGAAACAGCTCAAATGCCCATCAACGGACAAGTGGCTAGACAAATGTGTACACACACATGATGGATATTTTATACAGCTAAAGGACAGACTAAAGTCATGAAACTGCAACAATGTGGATGAACCTTGATGACATATGCTAAATGAAACTAGCCATATACAAAAAGACAAATACTGTATGGTCTTATTAACAGGAATTAATATTAATGAGTTTACTTTGAGGGTTAAATTTAAGAACACAGGTTATCGTGATAAAGAAAGAGGGTAGAGATTTGGCATTTGATGAGGAAGAAGTACAGAATGTTCAACAGGACTGATTGTAACAATCCAGAAACTGATAGCACAGTAGTATTTGGTGGTAGCACAATATTGTAAGTACTCTGAGCAAAACTGAGAGTGAGTATGGTTGAGGGAGGAGGGCTGTTGTCATGTATAACACCAGAAGAAAAGATAGAGGGGTAAGGACTGGGAAAGTATAGTCTACCATAGCCTAGAGTGGGCAATGATGATGATTAAATGGTCAGATATTCAAATATGTAGGATAACAAATGAATGTCCATATTGCAAGGTGTTTAAAATGGGATGCCATGTGGTGAAAAATACAGTCAATTGAAATGAATCCTCTAGTTAACAGTAAAATTATAATATTCATCCATTGAATGTAACAACAGCAATATGACAAAGCTAAATGTCAATAACCAGGGGATATGAGGGAGGGGTATAGATACTTTGCAAAGGAAATAGAAACTCTTAGATTGTGCTGGTAAGACCAAGGACATGTGATTATAACAGAAACCACTGAATTTTTCTAAGGTTGTGTTGTATGATGTGTGAATAAAACTGGTTAAAAATGAACTAAGAGATGCAAGTGCTGGAGAAAATTTGGATGGAGAGATGGACTATTCCCTGTGGTTAGGGAAGTAATGTGGTGCAACCAATCTAGAGAGCAGTGACTCCACAGGAAGCTAGGTGTGAGTTGCCATGCCTGCAACCCTGTATTTAGATGTATACTTTGAGGACCTAAGAGCATAGACATGAGTGGACATTTGCACATTGGTGTTTATAATGGTAATGTTCATGTTTTGTAATGGATGGAGATGGCCCAAAAGTGACAGCCCATGTCCTGCACCCCAACCTCCACACTCCACCACCGATACACTCAACCTACCTCTGCTAATTTGTAGGAATTATTTACCCCAGAAAACCCATGTTATAATCCTGATTCAACCTTAGGTTGTGTTCTATGTTGTGTGAATAAAACTGCTTAAAAATGAACTGAGAGATACAAGTGCTGGAGAAAATTTGGAGAGAGACATAGACCTATTCCCTGTGGTTAGGGAAGTAATATGGTGTAATTTTTTATTAGAGATTTAACTCCACGTATTTCAGGTGGGTCTTGATTAGGTTACAGGAATCCTTTAAATGAGTAAGTATTTTGGAGAGTCAGGGCCTTCAGAGAGAGAGCCAACAGAAACTTCAGAGCAGAACTCACACAGAAGCACACATGTGGAGAACAGAGACACAGATGTTTGGAGATATATTGAGCCCACCACACATCACCATATGATGTTAAGCAAACCAGAACTGGAGAGAGCTGAGGGAAGCCAAGAGATGAAAGCCAGCCCCAGAGAATAAAAGTGAGGAACCCCCAAAGGAACAGAGACTAAAACAACAGAGCCCAAAAGCAAGAGATCCAACAGATGCAAGTCACATGACTTTCGAGCTGACAGAAATGTTCTAGACCCATTAGCCTTCTTGAGTGAAGGTAACTTCCTGTTGGCACCTTAATTTGGACACTTTCACTTTCTTAGAACTGTAAACATGTAATTTATTAAATTCTTCTTTGAAAAAGACATTCCATTTTTGGTATACTGCATTCCAGCATCTTTCAAACTAATACATTGCCTGTGCCTATACCAGTGCACATGCGTAACTGCACACCTGAATTCTGGCCTCCTGTGACCAACACACTCAAGCCCCACCAACCCTGTTGTCACATACCCCCAAATATATACACTGCCCCTGCAGCCTATCTCCTGCAATGCCTTCCCTCTACATCTCACATGCTATATACTGCCCACAATCCTTGAGCCCTATATGCACTTCACCCAAGCATCCCTGATTCTCTGGCCAACATCTCACACACCCAGACACCTGCACACCAACCCTCACCATGCAAAGCCCTAGGGCACATCCTGTGGCTAGACCCAACCCCATGCCCTGCACACCACCATATGCCCACCCAAACCCTGCCCCATGACCCACACCCCCACAAACCATGCATTGCACCCCACTTGTGCCACACTGTCCCATGACCATTGCACCCACACTCACGCACTGTGCCCCATGCCACAACCTAAACCACAGCCCAAGTCCCTGTGCCTCCATTTCCTGCCCACTGGGCCGGAAAGCTTGCATCATTGACAAGTCTAGCCAGCATGCATTTCTGATCGACTGTGTACACTAGCAGCTGCCATAACCAGTTCCACAACCCCAGGTAATTCCAAGGAGGGACCCAGGGAAAACACACACACAAAAAAAAAGATGAAATGAGGTCCTGAAGTGTATGACGACGTGGGCAAACCTTAAGGATATAATGCTGAGCTGAAATAAGCCAGACAGAAAAGGATAGATACTGCATGATTTTGCTATTATGATATAGGTAAAGAGAAACTCAGAGGCTTATGCTATAGAGTATAGGGAACCAGAGATACACAGAAGCTAGTGATGGGTATATGATTAGCTAATGAGGTTGAACTTAAATGTAAGGGATTAGAGAGAAGTGAAGGCAGTTTATTAGTAGGTCTATAAGTAATACTGCCATATTGAATGTGACCATGATTGAAGGGAGTTTATAGAGTCTTGTATCTCACCAATTAACACTAAAAATATAAATAAGTTCTCGCATGAACTACTTCAAAAGTATGACTCTTTTACAAAGAGTAAATAATATCGGGATATAACGAGGACACTACCGTTGCAGGCTATGGTCTATATTTAATAGGACAACACCAATAGTATCACAGCATTACCAGGGATAAATAACTGGGGGAAAAGAACAAGAGTTAAAGAGAGGTTTGAATTTCTTATTTGGTGAGGGTGTGTTTACAGATTATTTTTCTCACAGAGCAAAGAAAATCGTCTCAAATTGAGAGCACTGATGATTGTACAACTAAATGAGGATAACAGGAGACATGGATTGTCGACTGTGGACATTATACATAATGCCCAAAGGAAGGATGTGGCTGAAAGATACATTGTGAGAAGTAGAATGGCTAACTCTGGTATATTCATATCTGACTACTGTAAGACTACAGAAAGGAACAAAGTTATGAGGCATGCAACATTGTGATTAAACCATTAGGACATTATGTGATACAAAATAAGCCAGAAACAAACAAACAAACAAAAAACAAATATTGTATTGTCTCTTTTAGAAAATACTTGTTAGAAAATTGGGGCCTAGGTCGTAGCCTCCTATAGCAATCACATTTAGTCTGGAGCTGAAATTTATTTCCAGATTTTGAGATGCTGTGCTGCATATGTATAACCTGGTATCTCCCTGGAACTAAAGCTAGTTGTGTGATACCTAAGACTCCGAGTTTAAAGTTCTGCAGCTCTGAAAGTCAGCACTGCTACATACAGCAACTGTTAAAGAAGCCAAAAAAGAGATCAGGCTTCATTTAGAGGTAAGAAAGAAGCCAATCTGATCAAGACTAAGGTAAATCAGAATACAAGGGTAAGGATGACATTATTGGTATTGTAGAACTTCACCTACTGTATGAGGCCAAAGGAAAAGAGGTTTAGGTTGTACAAAATCTACTTTTTTTCAGTAGCACATAATCTAACTCTGCCTGTTCAGGTTCCTCTTTTAAACAACACAAACACATGGAGCCCAAAATGAGAATGAGGGCTTGTAATTCTTTATAGATTGATATAATACCCAGATACATTCCAGAGTATGTTAAGCAGATAATTAAAAGGCATTAGCAAAGTTCCTTGAAGGCCTGAAGAAAAAATATGGAACTATTAAACTTTACCACTGGGGAAACCCTGACACTGTCACAAACATATGGACTCCCAAGTCAATAGGCCAAGCTCTTGAACTTGAGGTCTGCTCTTCTGAAGAGAGATGCTAAGTCTACCCAAAGTTATGACTAAGAGTTACTTGCAGAAAACCTCTTTTATTGCTCAGATGTAGGTTCTTGCTCTCTCTAAACCAAACTCTGCAAACAAAATCATTACGCTCCCCCCTACATTGGACATGGACAGGATGAAAGTCTCCCTGGCAACGTGGGACATGATTCGCAGGGATGAGCCTGGCCCTAGGACCATAGGACTGAGAAAAGTCTTCCTGACCAAAAGGGGGGAAAGAAATGTAACAAATAAGGTATCAGTGGCTAAGAGAGTTCAAATAGTGTGGAGAGGTTATTCTAGAGGCTACTTTTATGCTAGTTTCTGCTAGATATTCCTGATTACCATGGTTTGCCAAACTTCAATGAAAACCATTCCTGGCAACCCTAAAGAACACCTATAACTTTATCTGAAAATTCTGCAAAAGTTTCATACAGTAAGATTAATTTCAGGAAACTAGAATCTCCAGATGGATTCCTAGGTCAGACAAATCATAAAACCCTGAAGGGCCAACCTCTCCAAGAAAATCAAGTAGTTCCATCCCCTATCCCATATTATCAACATCCCTTTCCAACGCGAAAAATTTAGAATGGGCATAGCCCAAATACCCCTAATGATTGCAAGGATCAAAGGAGAAGGAGGAGTTATAACAGAGGAGGTAGGATCTAACAAATGAGTATGACTGCTGAATCATTACAGTGATATTTCTTTTAGTCTTCAGTGTCTTGGAGCAGCTAGAAGGAAAACCTAAAATTGTGGAACTACAACCCATACCAAACTCTTCTATACGTATTTGTTAAAACTTACTTTGATATTTATTGTTTTTTGTATATTATATTACATTATACATTTTATATTTCACAATAAAAGTTAGAGAAAAAAGAATGGAAAAAATTGAGCAGACTCTCCAGGATGTGAATGACAGCATGAAACATGCAAACATACGTGTCATGAGTGTGCCAGAAGGAGATGAGAAGGGAAAGGGAGCAGAAAGAATATTTGAAGGAATAATGGCCCAAAATTTCCCAACCCTTATGAAAGACATAAAGATACATATCCAGCAAGCACAGCATACTCCAAACAGTATAAATTCTAATAGATCTACTCCAATACTCACACTAATCAGAATGTTAAAGATAAACAGAGAATCCTGAAGGCACCAAGAGAAACATACAAGGGTTCTACAATAAGATAAAATGTTGATTTCTCATCAGAATTCATGGAAACAAAAGACCATGGTATGATATATTTAAGTTACAAAAAGATAAAAACCATCACTCAAAAGGTTTTTATCCAGCAAAATTGTCCTTCAAAAATGAAGGACAGAGTTCCAGGAGGATGGCAGAATAGGGTAGGTCGAGTTCACTCCTACTCCAAGGAACATCTAGAGAAGGCATGGAAGGTAACTGGGATGGCAATTCTAGGGTGTAGATGACCTGGGAGGATCTTCTACACCACACAGGGAAGCCCTTATTGTAAAAGCTAAGATGCAGAGAACCAGAGACTGGCCAGCTAGTGCAAACAGCCTGACCCACCCCTTTCCAAACAAAATGTTGTGTATACATATGATGTAATAGTATACACCAGTTAGATGAAATGAGGTCCTAAAACATATGATAACATGGATGAAACTTGAGGATATAATGCTGAGTGAAATAAGTCAGATACAAAAGGACAGATACTATATGATTTTGCTAATATGACTCTAGTAAAGGTCATCTCAGAGGTTACATTGTAGAACATAGTAGACAAAGAGGTACACAAAAGCTAGAGATGGGGGAAAGGCTACCCTAAGAGGTTGTACCTAAATACAAGGGAACAAATAGAAGTGATAGTAACTAATTAGCAGGTTTATAAGTTACATTGCCACATTGAAGGTGAATATGATTGAAAGGGGAGGTATAATGCCATGTATCCTATTGATTAAATTATAAATAAGTTCTTGCATGAACTATTTCAAGGGTTCGATAGTGGAGAAAGAGTCAATAGTAGTGTGATATAAGGGGAAAACTGAAAGTACATGCTATGGCCAATAGTTAACAGGAAGACATCAACAGTACTACAGCACCACCAGTGGCAACTAATTGGAAGGAAAGCAAGTAATAAGAGGTAGTTTTGATTTGATAGTTGGTGACACTGTTTATCAGTTCTTTGTCATTATGGACCAATGAAAATGGTCTAAAATTGAGAATGCTGCTGATTATGCAACCAAGTGAGGATACTGTAAGACCTGGTCTGTTTATTTTGGACATTATTTATTATGCCAAATAGATGGAGGGACCTGAAGGTTACAATGACTGAGAAACAGAATGACGAACTATTGAAACATTTATGTGATGGAACATGGTACAACCAAGAAAAGGAAGGATGTCAAAAGGCAGACAACCAACTGAATAAATCTTGGGGACAATGTGTTGTGCAAAATAAGCCAGAAACAAAAGAACAAACATGCTAAGGTCTCTTTCAGAAAATACTTACAAGAAAATCTAAGCCTAGATTGTAAACCCTTATTATCAGCCACATTTAGTCTGGATTTGTCAATGTATTTTGGGATTCTGAGACAGTGAGCTGTAAGTGGATCTGCTAGTACTTCCCTGAGACTTCAAGTAACTCCACTACACCTGGGGCCCAGAAATGGAGTGCTGCAGCACTGAAAGTTAGCGTAGCCATTTATAACAATAAAGTAACAAAAAAAGAGATCAGGCCTCAATTAGAGTTAAGGAAAAAAAGTCAATCTGGCCGGGTCTAAGTTGGATCAGAGCACAGGGTAAAAGGTGATAATGCATGTACTCTAGACCTTCACCTACTGTGTTAGACCAAAGGCAGAGAGGCTTAGCATGTCTAGAACCTAAATTTTTGTAACACACAATCTAATCAACCTGTCTTGATAGCTCTTTTAAACAACCCTACCTCCTGAAGTCCAGAATGGGAAGGAGGCCTTATAATTCTGTATATCTTAATCTCAGACTATGGTGGGTTGATAATTAAAAAGTATTAGTAGAGGACCTTGAGGGTCTGAAGGAAAAAACATATTTATATATGGAACTATCAAACTTTCCCTTCTGGGAAACTCCAGGTACCCTTCTTATCCATTGGGGACTCCCAAGAAAATACAACAAGCCTACATGGGTCATAACATTCGGGAGTGAAAGTCTCTCTGGTGGCATGGGGCATGGCTCCCAGGGATGAGTCTGGCCCTGGCACCACAGGACTGAAAATGTCTTCCAGGCCAAAAGGGGGAAAAGAAGTATAATAAAATAAGGCATCAGTGGCCAAGAGAGATCAGATGCAATCAAGAGGTTGTTCTAGAGGCTACTCTTAAGCAAGCTTCAGTTAGATAGTGCTAATTGCCATGGTTTGCTAATCCCCAACCAAAATCACTCCTATTGACTCTTAAGAACATCTAAGGCTCAAACTGAGACTCAGTATAGGTCTCATACACTAAGTTTGCCTTCCTAGAACCTATAATTCACAGAGGGTTCCTAGATCAGATAAAACCTGAAACCCAAAGGACCAGCCTCTCCAAGATTATCATTTAATCATATCTTACTATTCTTTAGTGTCAACATCCTTTCTCCAACATGCAAAATTGAGAACAGGCATTGTCCAAAGATTCATATAGATTGGGGAAAGGACCAAAGGAGAAGGAGGAGATATAACAGAGAAAACAGGATTTAACAAACGAGTATGATTGTTAAATCACTATATTTATATTCCTTCTAGCTTGCACTGTTTTGGAAAAGCTAGAAGAAAAAATCTGAGATAGTGAAAGATAGCCCATGACAAACTCTAAGAGCTGCTCTGTAACTACTTGTTGAAGTGCACTTTGAAAATTATCACTTTTTTCTTTCTTTGCTTTAGATACATATACTATATTTTACAATAAAAAAGTTAAAAAGAAAACAGTTTATTTATCTAAGTTTTTCTATTTATTGATATGAATGTTTGCAGTACTCTAAAAATTTTTCAAATTCTCTTTTCTAATCTGATTGGTCTCTTTCAACCATCGGGAATAGCTGTGAGCTAGAGGTGTCAGGAAATCATCAGTTCTATCTAAGTAGTCATTGACTCATCACATATTTATTGATTATTCTGGAAGTGTATAGAGAAAATAACTATACAACCCCTAAGCTCAGGTATAAAAATCACAGTTAAAGTAGAATTTCATTTTTTAATGAAAAATACATATTTTAGTAGCTGTTTCTATTCAGTTATATCACAATCTATTTTACATATTAATCAATTGCATAATAGTTATATTAATATAGATTGCTTATAAGCAAATATATTTCAATTAAAACTTCTTATTTATAGAAAAATAATTATTGGGTAAAAAAAAATTGGTACATTCTTTCCTCTCCCAGTCATGAAGAATAACCAAGGTGCATCTCCATCAAGAGGAAGCTTATGATGTCCCCCAACAGAGAAGGGAATAACGTTTGGGGCACCTAAACTTTTGGAATATAATGAAAATGAAAGTCACCAATATTTTTTTCAAATATTAAGAAAATAAGCTATTTTTTCTATAGAATTAAATAGAGCCTCCCCAAGGATGAAGTTATTCTGCTGACATTTCCTTCGAAGAAGCATTTCTTAAATAGATTACTCACAGGAAATGATTCTTCAAGAAATTCTGTTATGGGAACAGACAAGTCTCTTAGGTCAAAAAGCTGGAGAAAGACTGCATACAATTCTCAACTCTTAAAGACAGAAAACAGATAAATATTTTTAAAAATGCATTGAGCTATTTACCAATAAAGAAATCTGTTCAGTATTCTTTAATCCAATTTCTCAATACTATTTAATCACAGACAGTTTTTCCATGCAGCATCTATTTGGGGTCATGGGACATGCTTTGAGAAACACAATTATAGTAGCATTGAATAAGACCAGAACTTAGAAGGGAAGATGGAGAACACATATCAAAATCAATGTGATAACACAAAGATAAGATTCCAAAACCATATATTCTAAAGTACTAGTCCTTAATAGTAGCCAAAATATCAGTCCTCTCTTTAAAAAAACTTGGGATTAAAGTCTTACCTGTTTGCATTTCCAAAATGCTGTTTTCCAGTAACAGTGTGGTCAATGCCCTATCCATATAAGAGAAAAATCATAAAAGCCTTTTACTCTCTCTCACATCTCACACATACATACTTTGGGGAGGGGAACAAGGGAGATAATATTTAGAACACAAAAGGGCTATTTTATTAAGCCATCCCCCAAACTTGCCACATTTAGGTACACATTAATAAAACCAAATTCCCGTATTAGGCTCTGTCAATGTGCTTTGCCTTTTTATTGAATTTACTTGGACAACTAACTAAATAGACTTTTATTGTCCAATTCATACATAGCAGTACTAACCAAATAGACTTTTATTTAGTTAGTACTGCTGGAGAAAGGAGAAAAGAATAACATAGTCTTGCCAGGATCTAGGGAATGCTGACCTGTCTGAATATCTCTTTCCTTTCTCTTGACCATCTATTTTTACACTCAGGAGAACCCAAAGTAACTGAATAAACATTATCTTGTCCTTGAACTTCACCAAACAAAACTGTTTATATCTGAGACCATTTCCCTTGAGAATCTGAAATCATTATTTTAAAGTAAATTGTCAAATTCTACACAGTTGATCTCAGTTCAGTTCTGCCATTTGCTGCTCTATGAACCAAGTCCAGGACATGACATTAAGCCTGTGACTACAAGAGAATAAAAGTTTTAAGACAGAATAAAACATCATGTACAGTTCCTTGCAGTGAATGACATATCCCTGCCCAATCAAATACTCCAAGTAATTTCAGAAAAACCATACTCCTGCCTCCCTCACAACAGTTGTGAGAATTTAATGAGATAATGCATGTGAAAGAGTTCACTGCAGTAACATGCATAGATTTTCAATAAACATCTTCAATTCTGAACTTATTGAAATATTGTATTATTATTCCTAGCAAAGGGAGGGGAGTTAAATTTAACCCAATTAAAGAGTATCTTTTTCATGAAATATTTTGGCCATCTGACTGTTTGTTCTCCCAATCATGCATCACCTGATGAACAGCCAGGACATTTTATCTTTCCCCCTTCCCTCATTCTATCCAACACCTGGATCAGCTTTCCAATGATTAAAGAAGGAAGCTGCCTATATGAAGATGTCCAATTCATACAAAACAAATTCCCTAATTCTAAAACCTCTCCGCTAATAATGATGATAAAAAAATAAAATTTTAACATCTCTATCTTAGGTTAAAAGAACATTACAATATACAGTCAATTCTCATCATTCATGACAGTTAAGTTCTATAAAGTCACTGCAAACTCTAAATCAGCAAATATTGAATCATTGCTCCTAAGGAAAATATAAGGTGAGGTTAAGGTGAGCATTTTCATAAACTGATCCATTACCTTTACGTGTTTCTGTTTAAAGACACTTTATTTAATATGTATTGTTGGTTCATTAACATGTAACTCACAGCCAACAATACTATAATTCATGCCTGAACAAAGCTTATATAACACAAATATTTCCTCCACATGGTACATCACAACTTTCTGGCATTTAGCAACACTTGACATCAGGACTATACTTGGGGGTCATTTTAAACAGAGAAATCACCCAGTAAAAGCACAAAAATGTAAAAGTAAACAAACAGAACATGGCATTAAACAAACCGCAAAAAAGGGCACTTGTTTGCAGTAGGAAAGTTAAATCAAGAAGAGCATCAGGTTGTTCGATCTCATCTGGGAATGTATAGGCCAGGTCACTTAAATTTTTAGCCACTCTGCATGTCTGTAAATGACTGTGAAAGCACCAAGAGTATTGTGTGTGTGTGTGTATGTGTGTGTGTGTGTGTGTGTGTTTGGGGGGGCAGTGTACAAATAAGCTTTAGTGAGTAGGTTGAGTTTGCAAATACACAATCTGAGAATAGTGAAGACTGACTGTGTGTAACATGTTCCAATTTATTATCTTATTTGATCTCTTCAACCATTGCTAGTTAGGCAGATCAAATACTTTTTTTTTTTTTTCCACATGGGCAGGCACTGGGAACTGAACTCAGGTCTCCAGGATGGCAGGCAACAACTCTGCCTGCTGAGCCACCGTGGCCCCAGATCAAGTACTTTTATACCCATTATTCAGATGAGTGAAATGATACTTGAAGTAGTTGTATCCAGGTTGAATGACTCCTTTAGCCATGCACTGACCTCTAAAATGTCAGTATGAAAAATGTTAGCTCAAAGCACACTCTTTATTCATGTCTCTGTTCTGAACTGTTTCTCTCTAACCTGTTTCTCTCACATCATTCCATCCTGTTTCTAACCATATTAGCTACCAATCGGCTCCTTATTTCTTTATCTTATCCTGAAATATTGCAGCTAATTCTCAGCACTATTTCTGGATCTCCACTCAGGTTTTGTGGTCTCAGTTACTCTTCTCATTTCCTCTAGGAACCAGAAAGCTCTGTATTTGCCTCTCTGCCTAATCTTCCTTCTTCCTTTAACGGCACTGAACAGGAAGCAAGTATACACTTATTGAGTGCTTTATCTTTATCAAAGTTTGGATAGAGAACTGAAACTAACATGCTAAACAATTTTGAGACAAAGCATACTTTCCCGTCCCTGTGTGGAAGAATTCAGGGGACAAACATGTTTCTTGTTTCTGTGCTAAACAATAACTGAGATCAGGTAAAAATAGCAGCTACTTACTCCAAAAAAATACTTGGCTCCTGCTGATAAAACTGTAAACCAACTAAAATAACTAACTTATCAAAACTAACAGCTTACATATCAATGCTTATTTCAAGACTCTCACCTCACTATGCCCACCAATCCTAAACCACTCTATCTAATCCCAACTGTTTCCTTTTTAACTTCCAAACCACCAAGCTAAAGTCCTAAAATCCCTCTAAATACCCTCTCCTGACTTGTTGTCACTGAGATACTACTAATACAGTCAAGATAGCATCCTCTTTTATTGGAGAAAGTTTAATAAATGCAGTTTCACTTGAACAGGTTTTTCTGGTGATCTTTCTTCAGAGTCCACAAATGGAAAGTGACCCCATAGTCAGTGTTTGTTTGCTCTACTACTCTAATTCTTTAAAATAATGTCTTTCATATTCAAAGACAAAAGTTTGCATTTAAAATGTGAACTATGTCTGTTTCTATCAACATTTAGTCTTAGTCCATTTTCATATAGTATGTAATCCACTACATGGCACATGGAACAGATGATTTTTAATAATAGCACTAACAACAATAACAAGTATTTTTTATGCATCTTCCAAATTCTAGGCACTTTATTACATTATTTCATTTATTCCTAATAACATGCCAGAAATTCAAGTTATTTTCCCCATTTTTACATGAGGAAGGTGAGAGCCAAAGAGGGTAAACAACTCTCCCAAACACAGATAACTGGTAAGTAGTGGAGGTTGGATTCAAAACCAGGTAGCCAGCCTCAAGAGTCTGGGTTTTTTAATGAATTACCATGTTTAGAATGTAAGATTATCTCTGATGTCAAAAGCTACTTCTTTTCTATTAAGTAAAAACATGCTAGAGGGTCAAAATATCAGGAAAGACATAGAAATACTGGAGGAGAGTTCTGGGCAGAATTGGCTGAGTAGGACTTGAGTGGTAGCTTACTACTGTTGGAAGGACAAAAGTAGTACTCTATGCTGGCCAGGCATGTAGTAATACAAATTTGGCAAGGATGTTGAGAAGTAGGAACTTTCATACTTTGTTGGTGGTAGTTGTCTCTGGCTGACATGCAATGCTACACAATGGGTTGGCTTAAACAATGGGAATTTTTTGGCTCACAATTTTGAGGCTAGAAGTCCAAAGTCAAGATGTTACAAAGTGATGCTTTCTCACCAACGTGCATAAACTTCTGGTACTTATTGACAGCAATCCTTTGGCTTCCTTGGTTTGTATCCTTCTCTGCCTTGCATTATACAATAATGTCTTCTTTTTCTTCCAGCTTCCATTTACTTTTGGCTTCTGGCCCCTCCCAGTGGCTTTCTCTGACTGTGTCTGAATTTCTTCTGTTTATAAAGCACTCCAGGAATTCCAGATTAAGACCCAACCTCACCCAGTTGGGCCATACCTTACCTAAAAATACAGGCATACCTCCTTGTATATGTGCTTCAGCTTATTGCACTTAGCAGATACTGCATTTTTTTAAATTTGAAAGTACATGGCAACCTTGTGCTAAGCAAATCTATTGCTGCATATTTCTAACAGCATGTGCTCACTTCATGTCTCTGTGTGACATTTTGGTAATTCTAACAATATTTCAAACTTTTTAGTTATTACTATATTTGTTATAGTGATCAGTGATATTTAATTTTACTACAATAATTGTTTTTGGGTGCTAACTGCACCCATGTACAACAATGAACTTAACCAGTAAACGCTATGTGTGTTCTGACTTATCCACCAAGCAGCTGTTTTCTCATGCTGTCCCCAGGCTTCCCCAGACAAAATAATATTGAAATTAGGCCACGTAATAACCCTATAATATCCTCTAAGTGTTCAAGTGAAAGAAAGAATAGCAAGTCTCTCACTTTAAATCAAAAGCTAGAAATGATTCAGTTTAGTGTGGAAGGCATGTCAAAAGCCAACATAGCATTGAAAACTAGACCTCTTTTGCCAAGCAGTTATCCAAGTTGCCAATGCAAAGGAAAAGTTCTTCAAGGAAAGTAAAAGTGCTAACCCATGAACACACAAATGTTAAAAAAGCCAAACAGCCTTATTGCAGATACAGAAAAAGTTTTAGTAGTCTAGATAGAAGATAAAACCAGTCATAACATTTTCTTAAGCCAAACAATCCAGAACAAGGCCCTAACTCACTTCAATTCTATGAAGGCTGAGAGGTGTGGAAGCTGAAGAAGAAAAGTTTGAAGCTAGCAGAGGTTGGTTCATGAAGTTTAAGGAAATAATCCATCTCCATAACATCAAAGTGCCAGGTGAAGCAACAAGTACCGATGTAGAAGTCACAGCAAGTTATCCAAAAGATCTAGTTAAGATCAATGATGAAGGTGGCTACACTAAATAAGAGATTTTCAACCTAGATGAAACAGCCTTTTACTAGAAGATGATGCCATCTAAGACTTTCATAGCTGAGGAGAAGTCAATGTCTTGCTTCACAGCTTAAAAGGACAGCTTGATTCTCTTGTTAGGACTAGGGCAACTGGTGACTTGATGTTAAAGTCAAAAGGGCCCTTAATAATTATGCTAAATTCACTCTGCCTCTGCTCTATAAATGTATCAACAAAACCTGGAAGACAGAACTCTATTTACCACATGGTTTACTAAATATTTTAAGTCTACTGTTGAGACTGCTGCTCAGAAAAAATATTCCTTTCAAAATATCACTACTCAGGGCGGGCCGCGGTGGCTCAGCGGGCAAGAGTGCTTGCCTGCCATGCCGGAGGACCCCGGTTCGATTCCCGGCCCCAGCCCATGTAAAAAACAAACAAACAAAATATAATAAAATAAGATAATGTTTAAAGATGTTTCCCTTTCTTCCTCCCTTCCTTCCTTCTATCCTTCCTTCCTTCTCTGTCTTTCTTTAAAAAAAAAAAAAAATATCACTACTCGTTTACAATGTACATGGACACCCAAGAGTTCTGATGGAGATGTACAATGAGATTAATATTACCCTCTTGCCTGCTAACCCAACATCCTGCAGCCCATGGATCAAGGAGTTATATCAATTTTTGAGTTTTATTATTTATGAAATCCATTTCACAAGGCTATAGCTGCTATAGGCAGTGATTCCTCTGATGGATCTGAGTAAAAAAACTGAAAGCCTCTGGTAATGATTCTCTATTCAAGATGCCATGCAGAACATTGATGATCATGGGAAAAGGTCAAAATGTCAATAGTGGGCGGGCCGCGGTGGCTCAGCGGGCAAGAGTGCTTGCCTGCCGTGCCGGAGGACCCCGGTTCGATTCCCGGCCCCAGCCCATGTAAAAAACAAGCAAACAAACAAAATATAATAAAAACAAGAAAATGTTTAAAAATGTTTCCCTTTCTTCCATCCTTCCTTCCTTCTCTGTCTTTCCTTCCCTTCCTCCCTCTCTCTTTAAAAAAAAAAAAAAAAAAAAAAAAAAAAAAATGTCAATAGTAACATGAGTTTGGAAGAAGTTCTTTCCAACCCTTATGGATGACTTTGAGGGATATGAGCATAGGAAGTAACTGCAGATGTGGAGGAAACAGAAAGAGAACTAGAATTAGAAGTAGAACCTGAAGATGTGACTAAATTACTGCAATCTCATAATAGTTTAAAAGATGAAGTATTGCCTCTTATGGATGAGGAAAGAAAGGGATTTCTTGAGATGGAATCTACTCCTGGTGAAGAGGTTGAAGTGACAGCAAAGGATTTAGAATATTACATATACTTAGTTGATAAAGCAAGTGACAGGGTTTAAGAGAAATGACTTTAATTTTGAAAGTTCTATTGTGGTAAAATGCTACCAAACAGCATCACATGCTACAGGAAAATCTTCCGTGAAAGAAAGAAGCAACTGATAGAGCAAATTTCATGATATCTTATTTTTTAAAAACTGCCACAGTTACCCCAACTTTCAGAAACCATCACCCTGATCAACATTGAGGCAAGACCCTCCATCAGCAAAAAGATTGACTCAGTGAAAGCTCATGATGGTTAGCATTTTTTAGGAATAAAGTATTTTAAAATTAAGATATGTGCATTTTCATGCATAATGCTATTGAACACTTAATAGGCTATAGTATAATGTAAATGTAACTTTTATATGCATTGAGAAACCAAAATCTTCGTGTGACTCACTTGATTGTGACATTCGCTTTACTGAGGTACTCTAGAATTGAGCCCAAAATATCTCCAAGATATGCCTGTAACATTTTCAAGGGATCCTATTTACAGTGGGTTCACACTCATAGCAATGCAGATTAAGAACATATCCGAATGAGGGTATGCAATTCAATCTACCACAGTAGCAAAAATTGGTGCAACCTCTATGGCAAGTACTTTGGCAATGTCTAACAAAATCACATGCATAAATACACACACATTTGCTTGTATAAACATAAAGCACATCTGAAAAGATACACAAGAAATTAATCAGACATCTTACCTCTGCAAAAGGGAAGTGGTAGGCTGGAAAAAGAGCCTATGAAGAAAAATTTTTCACTATATAACTTTTTATAAATTTTGAATATTGAAGCACATGAATGTTTTACTTATTCAGAATTAAACATAGCTTTAAAATAAATAAACGGTGGTGCGAAGGTGGCTCAGTGGCAGAATTCTTGCCTGCCATGCTGGAGACCTGGGTTCAATTCCCGGTACCTGCCCACATAAATAAATAAATAAATAAATAAATAAATAAATAACAAGAAAAATTAAATATTGATATTTCTTTTGGTCTCCAGTGTCTTGGAGCAGCCAGAGGGCAAAACCTGGAAATGTGGAGCTGTAGCCCACACCAAACTCTGAATTCTGTTCTATAACTAATTGTTGTGGTGTGCTTTGAAATTTATTGCTTTTTTGTATATATGTTATTTTTCACAATTTAAAAAAAAAAGCAATAAACATTAGCTATTTAAAAAGATCTCTACTCTGGCCAACTTAGATCCAAACTGGTGGTGGTTTCACACACACACACGCATCCATTTCCCACTTGCTCATCTCTGTTCTCAAATATTGCTTGAAACATATCTTATGGTTAAATTTTTTATAAATATAAAAACATTAGAATTTCACTAAATGCAAATATCAGCAAATCTCAATGGAATTCTTATGAATATATATGTTATACCTATGCAACCTATTCAATTTTTACTACGGTTTCACAGTAGTTTTTAAGAGATATTTTAATATACATTCTTCCCACATACCCTAAATGTTTGCAAAAAGCATGAACTTGTAAAGGAATATGTGCTCTTCTGCCAGAAGTAGAGCATTGTCTTATTTAAGAGGTAAACCAATTCTACTTCAGAAAGAAAGTTTCAATTAATCAAATTCAAATTGTTTTGGAAGTATAAGGAAAATAATTTGCAAAGCCTGCAGAGACTTTGAATTTGAGTGTTTGAATGACTCAACTTCAGTGAAAGGTAAGGGCAGAATCTTCCCCTTAGCCCTGAACTCTTACTGGATGTGAGAGGCAGACACCTGCGTAGCAGACACATGCAACTACTTAACTTCCTCCTGTATATGGGAGAGACCAGTTAGAAGTTAGGTACACATGTCCAGATATGGGCACATGCCCCTTAATAGCTGAACCATAGGCTAGGAGTAGAAGGAGACACAGGAGAGTGTCAGTGAGCAATTCCTGAAGGCCCAGCTCAATTCCACCATTAAGAAGCCCAGGGCATGCTGTACGCTATAGAAGGGAAAGTTCATAATATGACCCTGTTTCTGAGGGACCTCTGAGAGACAGGACCAGAGATTCTCTGCAGGAAGAACACATTTCCCTAGCTCAAAGCCCACAGCCCTAGAAAAATAAACCATGAAAGCCCTACGTTACCTACTTATTATTATTATTATTATTATTATTATTATTATTATCTCTGGAGTCATTATTCTCTACCATTTATTGTGCATCTCTATGTGCCAACCACAGAAGTAGGCGTTTTACATTCATTTTCTATAACCATTACAATGACTCTAGGAGGTAAGAATGACCTCTATTTTTCAAATGAGGAAGCTGAGTCAGGCTTGGAAAGATTACGAAAACATTAACCTACAGAACCTGGGCCAATCTGATTCCTGTATTATAGGACCTCCTCGTATGTACACAGAATATAATTATTTATGGAAAGACTTATAACTGAGAAGTTAAGATTTAACAAATGATTACGATTACTGAATCATTATATAGATATTCCTTCTTTACTTTCTGGCATATTAAAATAGACAGAGGGAAATACCTGACATCTCTGAACTGTAATCCAGCTGCCTTGATCTCTGATAATGACTGTATAGCCTTTATCTTGCGTAAGAAGAACACAAGATAATGCCTCCATCTCCTCTTGTTTGAATCCATAAAAACCTTAAACTCCTTAGACTTGGGGAGGCAGATTTTTAGGCTGATAGCCTACCTGATTTCCTCCTTTGTGCCTAGTAAAAAACTCTTTTTCTTTCCGAAATCCTCAGTGTTATGAATTGCATGTTTTGCGCTTTGGGTCCCACCGCTTTTGTTCAGATTGACAAGGGGACAAATAGCAAACATATTTGAGGTCCATAAATGGTGCCCGTGGGTCCCCTAACCTCTGGGCTTCCCACACTAAACATCATCCCTGCTTATTCAGAGTCACTAGAAACACAGCAAGAGGTCCTCCGAGTCACATCCATCACCCTTCCCTTCAGCACACCACTCTAGCCTCAGAATGAAGAACCATCTTCTAGCCAGTAGCCTTTCTGAGTTATCCACACTCTTTCTGCTCCTATGAAACCCAACCTCCTTGGAAGATGTAATGCATCCAGAGCATGGAATCTTCTTTCAGAATCACTATTTCAGAGAAGCAGGAGGGGAAACAGTCTACTATCCAGAGCATCATTTTTCTTAGTCACAAGGCCATCTCAAGCAAAACTGCTTTGCACAACATTTCAAACTTGCATGCGTCAGGTATGTGCTTTCCAGTATTTTCACAGTGCACCTTCCTAACTTCAGAGACTCTCTAAAAATTAAGGTACATTTTTGTCACATCTCTCTCACAATCCTTTAGAGGTTTCTCTCTAATCACCATTTTGGGTAATAATGGTTTTCTAAGAACTGACAGAAAGAACTTAAATACTGTCAACAAATGACCTTGTATTCTCCTTATTCAGGCATGAGCAGCAAATAAAACAGCCACCAGGACTGTGACATGGGGCAGTAAACCACTTCAGGGTACAGAAAAACAGATCTCTTATGCCTAAAACAACAACTCACTCTGACATACATACATATACACACACGAAAGCACAAACCACATCAAATCTTACCTACTCATTAGGTAAATGTAAGAAGTCAAATTGCATTTCTTTTTGGAGAACATTTTCCTAACTAACTTAGCACCAACGCAGCATTCTTTTTCTGAAAAAAAATACAGCATTTATTATCTATGTTTGTTGGCACTTAACATACACAACAAAGTTTCCATTTGAACAATTATTAACTTCTGGCATTATATTAAAGTTTTTGAAATATGTCTCCTATTCCTTGGGAATAGGAAGTAGATTTTCTCTCATAACACCTACAGTATTGCTTTTACCAAAACAGACATTCAGGAAGAACAAGTTTAAACATAAATATTTTCTTTTTATAAATTTTCTTAAGGTTTAGACATAAAATTTTTAACTAACACTTTAAAAAGTAAATATGCTCATGAATATTGCACCCCTTCAAGATTGTGAACGTCACACACTTATTCAAAAATATTTCTATTACTCAATGCATGCTTAGTAGTTTTTGTTTCATTAACATCATATTAATTCATTTAGATTTGCTCAAAAATAATTGTCAAAAATTACCCTGGATTTGGAATTCTGACAGACACTGAAAAGTCAAAGTAGAACAAAGTACCAAAACATTAAGAACCCTCAAATCATATAAAGAATAAAGACATGCATCAACATAGACTATGAAGAGATATGTGCTGTAATTGAGGTGTGAACCAATTGCTATAGCAGCACAAAATGAACAATAAATTCACACCAGGAGATTCTAGGCCTTGAAGGATGAGTAAGAATTTTACATATAAGTGGAGGGCCATTTAGAAAAGGGAACAGCCCACCCACCCCATGGCATAAACCTTGGAAGCACATGACTACACATGGCATACTTGAAGAGAAGCAATGAGGCTAGGGACTAATCTATATCTATCGAGGATAAATGTGATTTTTTTTTAACTTTTCAAAAACCTTTCAAAGCCAAGTCTGAAAAATAAAACAGGATATGAAATCCTGATAAAACTGTTTGAAGTCAAGTATGGGTCATAAACTTGGAGAGCAGCTAAGATATAATATACATATTTGAACTATGGCAATAAAAATAATTACACAGAGTTGAAAGCTCACTTGGATGCATAAATTCTGATAGGTCCATTTAAAAGTTAGTCTAACTTCTTTAAATTCAAATCTCATAGTTATTGTCCAACCTAACAACTGGGGATTTGTGAGAAGTAAAAGTTAATAAAATCCTGACTTCAAGTTATGTTTGACGTTATTGGCCAAATTACTATGAAGAGGTAAATCTGAGGTACAAGGCTAGACCATCTAATATTAGAAATAAGAGTACACCTTTTTCTTAGGCTCAAACCATATATTATTGCTCACAAACAGAAATAATATGCTTTCTACTTCTAAGATCATATGTAAGGTTTTACGTCATGCTAAATCTTTAGTGATTTTCATTAGATTTTGTCAAAAGCATATAAAAATTGACAATTACTTTTAATCTATTGATATTATTTATGATTATGAACTAGATAAATATTTATGGTATAAGCCAAAGAAAATATTTGGAAACTCATAGGAAAAGAATAAAAATCATCCATGTCTCTACTGCGGCTCTTATCCCTTCCAGCTATTTTTTATCCATGTGCATATTTTTTTACAAAATTGCAAATACTACATATATGCTTTATATCATAATTACTTCATTTAATAAGCTCTTATGGAAATGACGACTAAAAGTTTAAGTTTATTTTTTCCAAATCAGAAAGCAAAAGGAAAAAGTGAATAGTTTGGCAATGACATTATAAAATTCTTCAATATCAAGGAATAACCCAAATGCTTTATTAACATGTGATGTCCTGCTTGGCAAGTATTCTGTGAGGACAGCTTATTTGGCAAGAACCACTGAAGACCTAAGATAACCAACTCTAAATGGACCCTTCATTGTACTCCCTAATGACAAAAGCTTTCTACTTTCAATTGCACATTATCCCCATTCACTGGACCACCATCCAGTAGAATGGGCCTAATGACCATCATCACACATTTGGCCTTTGTTCAGGCAAAATGGCAGAATTGCAGAGTTGTAACTTGCCCTTTTAATTCAGTTTCAAATTAATGGAATGAAAAAGTAGCAAACAAATCTTAATACCGTTAATGGAAAGAAAATAATTTTCATGGAATTAGCCAACATTTGAAGAGCATTCAAGAGAGAAAAAAAAATCAGGAATCAAGCTTCAAGAGAGAAAAAAATCACTGAATAGAGATAAGAACTTTAACTGACACATTAAATGTAGTACACTGATTGTCAAATAACTAAATGTTTATTATAAAGGTATGGAAGATTCTGAAAAGCCCAAAGAAAAAGAAGAAAACTCATTAACAGCCAAGTTATCACACAGGATAGCATCCATCTTTCATTGATGATTTAGTGCAGTGTTTTTCAAACAACAGATCATGACCCTTGAGCAGACTATAAAATTGACTTAGTGTCACAATCAGTATTTTAAAAAATTAAATATAAGAAAACAGAATTCAAAATACCAGAGTGTATTGCATAATGTAAGAGTAAGTTTACTTTCTAAAACATTTCTTTCAGGTGTAGAGGTTAGGTAGGTCCTGGGTCATGATGTAAAATCTATGGGTTATGATTTTAAATATTTGAAAGTCACTGCTCAGAGCCTGAGATTTACAAGGGCTCTCTTACCAGTGGGTTGGGAAGGAATCACAGTTAAATGGGAAGTACTGATTCCATCAGCTCTCTGGACAGCTATGCAGGGCCTTAGTTTGCAGAATCCTCAGACCAGGCCTAGAAGTTGTGGGAAGGCTCATCTGGGGCTTCTCAGAAGACATCCTGAGTGCAGAAGCCAATCTGACAGTAAGCAGTAAGCACAATGAAGGTCATCCAGCACGTGCTGCTCACCACACAATGGGTGGGTGAACACAATGTTCTGGCTATAGTAAAGATGACCATCTGAATATCTAGCTCTGCAACCAGCTAAGATCACACTGCTGCCACTGCGGACAAAGGGCACCATAGGAATTAATTTTTTAGATGTCCAAGGATCAGAACACGTGGCTCAAGGTAACTTAGCTAGAGAGTAGGAGCAGGATAGCCACACAAGTTCAGGAGAGAGCCCCAGATTTCTGTGTTCACATATATTACACACTGTGCTCCTTTGAAACTGTTATATACCCCAGAAAACCAATGTTCTTTTTATCCAATCTCGTGAGGACAGACCTACTGTTAGGTGGAATCTTTTGATTAGGTTGTTTCCATGGAGTTTTGACCCCACCCATTCAAGATGAGTCTTCATCCTTTATTGGAGTCCTTTAAGAGGGCTCATGGAGAGAGAGAGCTCAGAAAGAAAATGCCCCAGGAGAAGACAAAAGGATCCACAGGAGCTGAGAGAGCCATTATGAAACCAACCTAGGAGAGGAGCAGAAGATGTTACCATGTGCCCTTCCATGTGTGTCAGTTTGAATCTATTGTGTACCCTAGAAAAGCTAGGTTCTTTAATCCTCATTCAATATTGCTCATGGGAGTTTTTATTGTTTCCATGGAGATGTGACCCACCCAACTGGGGATAGTAACTTTTGACTAGATGTTTCCATGGAGATGTGTCTCCACCCATTCAAGGTAGGGTTGCTTACTGGAGCCCTTTAAATGGGAACCATTTTGGAAAAAGCTTCAGAGCCACCAGAAATATTAGAGCCAACAGAATGGACAGAGCCCCAAGGAAACTATTGAAGATTCCTGGAGAAAAAGCTAGCAGACATTGCCATGTGCCTTTCCAGCTGAGAGAGAAAGGCTGAACATCATCGGCCGTCTTGAACCAAGGTATCTTTCCCTGGATGCCTTAGATAGGACATTTTCATAGACTTGTCTTAATTTGGACATTTTCACAGCCTTAGAACTATAAACTTGCAACTTAATAAATTCCTCTTTTTAAAAGCCATCAGTTTCTGGTATATTGCATTTGGCAGCTTACAAACTAGAACACCATGTGACAGAGGAACCCTAGACACCATCAGCCTTTCTTCAGTGAAGATATCCTCTTTGGACATTTTTATAGCCACATAACTGTAAATTTGTAGCCTAATGAATCCCCTTTGAAAAAGCCAATTTATTTCTAGTATATTGTGTTCTGGCAGCTTTAGCAAACTGAAACACACGTATTTCCTTTTCAGAGGAAATACACCTTTTTAGTGCCATCCATCCTAGTCATAAAGGCACTGTACTAATAATTGCAGGTGTCTTCTACAAATTATGGTTTCATCTTTATTATGATATAAAAAATACTATTGGAAAACTAAAAAGCTATTCATGTTATCACAGGAAATTTCACCACTATATTAATGAATATGAAAGAATGTTAGACTCTGTACATATGTCTAATGTTATATATTTTAAATGGTTGTAGAAGTGGTTTTAAATTTTATATTGCTTACTTTTGCAAAAATATTTTAATAAATAATAACTCCTAAGATCTGAAAAGATCATTACTAAACAATCTTAATCAGAAGTTTCAATAGCCATTTCAAACATTAAGCAACATAAAATGGTAATGTTCACAGAAGTAAGCTCAAATTTATCACTAAAATTTTTAATGGAAATTTTATACAAATTCCATAATTAATATCTCTGTTTCTGGGTTTTTTGTGCCATAAATATATAATATGAAGGAAATGTAATGAGCTATTTTAGCCAAACCCTATCAAGCATCAAATCCCTTCCAGTTTACCTCAGTGTGTAGTTCCAATAATTTATATACACATATATATATATTCTATTATGTAAACTATTTCTATAAACTGGTATCCTCTAATAAAAGAATTATTAGAACAAATCATTTCTGTTGAGTCTTCGCTATTCATTGCATCACTTTGAAGACTAATACAGGTTGGTTTGAACAAGGCTCGGAATACACAACTATACATGCATGGACACTGCCTAGAGAAGAGAATAAGATTAAAAGAGGTCAGTCTTTTATGAAGAACCGCAAATAAGTGTTGTCACCACCCTTTAAATGCAGTGTAATTTTTCTTTTCAGCACAATCAGGAATGACTTTTTAGGACAATGTTCTGTGGATATATCTCTCCTGGTTGACCAGGACCAGACCTTGACTACGATGGTCACATAAGGTTGCCTTTAATCTGAGAACCTACAATACCTGGAAAGAGCTTTTCACTAGAGACTTCATGAATAAAATAAAGAGTGTTCTTTGAGAAAAACTGAATCTATTATGTTCATATTACTATAGATAAACCTCAAGCAGAGGTATAAACATTCCTTATGGTGAGTTTGGTGGAAATCCCTTACCCATTTAGTTAAAGGAATAACCTCTGCCCTGATCCATTTTTTATTTCCTTTCATCCAGGACCTTCTCTCCTTTTCTATGAGCTATGTCAGTCTTACCACTAGACTCAGACCCTCCACATTTGATGATCTGTCCTATTATCAATGCAGTAGCTTAAAGCTCACTTTTGTAAAAGTGCAGACTGACCATAGATCAGGATTAGAAAAAAGGCTTTTCCATCTATGAGCATTACATAGCAGGTAAGAAGGAGTAGAGGGTTTAACTGTCAGAGACAGGGAACCCCATCCCTGAACATATCAAAATAGCAGGTTTTCTTTTATACATAAGTATAACCCAAGCCCCCTCTAAGAATTGCTTTGTGGTTGGCCTGAGAGAGGAGAATGTGTAGTCATAGTGAGAAAGCTTAAAAAAGTATGTATGTAGCCATTAAATACTTCGGATCTAAAAAATCACAGTAGCAGTGATTATAGGGGAATAAAACATTGGAGCTATATAAAGAAACCACAGTGTTTGTTGTCCACAGAAGTGAAACATTGAGGTTCTCATTCTTGGTTGAGAATTTAATATTTATAATGTATGACATGAATTTCTGTTGAGACTCCTTTTCTCTTCAGTTCCATGACTATATCGATTGATGTTTATGGTTTTATTCCTTCCCATATTCTCTGCAAAGCAGGTTGCCTGCCTGTTTTACTTATCAATTAGGAGTGATTTTTTTTGCATCTAATTTTACATGCTTGCTTTTTTTACTTCAATCATGGTCTGAACATTCAGACCATAGCAGTCCAGCAGTTCAAAGATGTACAATAAGCATTTATGAATTAAAAAATTAAGGGAAGGTATATTAAACCACTTTAGTAAAAAGAGCAATTCCCCAACTGGGATCTAAGCTGGATATTAAATCTCCCCTTACTTCAGTTTTGTAGAAAGATTAACATTTTGATAATTCCTGTTTAATACCAAGAAGTACCTGTCTGTCACAGCTTTAGAGAGGTTTTCTGATTAACCCATTGTTTTAGTTTCTAAAAGCTGCCAAAATATGATAGACCAGAAATGGAATGGCTTTTATAAAGGATAATTTAATAAGCTGCAAGTTTACAGTTCTAAGGCCATGAAAATGTCCAAACTAAGGCATAGTGAAAAATACCTTGGTTCAAGAGAAGCCAATGGGTCCAGAACACCTCTTCAGTTGGAAAGGCAAATGGTGGCATCTGCTACCTTTTTCTTCTCATGTCATAAGACTTCCTCCTGGGTGTTTTCCTTCTGCAGCTCCAAAGCTCTCTGCTATGTGGGCTCTATCAGCACTGTTGGCTCTGAGCTTTTTCCAAAATGATTCCCTCTTAAAGGGCTCCAGTAAGCAACCCCATCTTGAATGGGTGGAGACACATATCCATGGAAACCATCTAATCAAAAGTTACCACCTACAATTAGGTGGGTCATATCTCTATGGAAACAATAAAAAAGACTCCACCCAGCAATGCTGAATGAGGATTATAGGACATTACTTTTCTGGGATACATAATTGCTTCAAACCAGCACACTCATACACACTTGTTATTTTGTAGGCACTACAAAAATAAGCACTATTGTCATAGAATTTATCAAAATCCATGGTAGCAGATGACAGAAAGGGGGCAACAAATTCTCTTTTATTTACCCCGTACTGCAAACTCTGGACCCAATCTGTCCTCTCTCTCTCCCACTGGCTCTATTTCTGAGCAAATGATACATCAGGTCAGAAAAACCTGCAGTATAATTTGGAAACATTAGGCCACAGTGTTTCTTAACTAAAAGAACTGAACCATAAGCTTCCTGAGGGCAGCAATCCTGGCTCTCTGGTTTTCAATTTCTTCCCCTACCCCACTGGCACCTAATACAATATTGATGCAATTTAGAAAGGACAGTCAAGAATATGTTAACAGATTTCAACTTTAGGTTAAAACAAGGAAGTACAACAACCAACCATCAGTTCAATCATAAGTGAATTCCATGGAAATAGAAACTAAAGAAGGCTGTCCTTGTGGTTATGATGAGAAAGGAAAGCCAGCTCATGTCTTCCCAGGAAGTCTATAGACCAGAGATTCTTGAAAGCAGAACCCTGAAACTCTTTATTACATAGCAATACCTTTTAAGGAAAATAAAAGTTGCCCCTCTCTTCCTGCTCTTTATACCTTTTTACAGTGTTGTAGAAATAGCACAGGACATGACTTGCAGCTGCAAAGTGATTTTAGGATGAATGAGTTACAATGGCACCTCACTCCCAGCAGGCTTATCTGTTAAAATATGACTGAAAGTTTAACCTAGTGAGCTGCATGCTTCTAATAACATCTGGCAGTCCACAGCGATTTTGAATATACCCCAGGTTCCAAACAGATCATGAACTAAATCATCTCTTCTTCCAGCCTACTCATTTTGAACCAACTCATTTTACAGTATGTTTGCACAGCCTCTCCAGTTCTGGATGATTGCTCAAAGTTCTTAGGGAAATGCTGTCTTAGCACAACTTCTAGAGTGAAGCAATTGACACAAATTGCATTGTATGCTGCTTGAGATTTAACGTTGTTACTGCCAGGAGAATATTTTTCCAAAGGTTACTAATGTATAATAAACCAAACCATGTACCAAAATCAAATTCTCAAACAATTTTCTTCTTTAGTCCAAGATTCTATTTATATCACTTTTCTTAAATGAAGACTATTAACCAAGAAGACAATAAACAAAAACTTCATTTCTTAATTAATATACAAAAACCTTTGGTATAATGAGATTATGAAAAAAAGATGTTCTCCATTGTACAAATCCCTTGGTTCCAAAATAACTACAATTGACATAAGATTCCATGACAAAAATGCTATTCATTCATTTTATAGTTCTTACTATATTAAATCCAACTAACTGTTGAGCCCAAAAGAAACACAATTTCAATGACTCATTTTTCCTCTATATATTTTATACTGAAGGAAAAGAAAGATAATATAGAGGACAAAACCACCCTAAGCATATGAAGAATATTCTGGAAGTACCATAAAAGGATCTCTGAGTTACAGAGCACTCTACTTTCATTTCCTAGAAGGGTATAATGCTAGAAGTCATAAATTTTAGATTTTATTCCAAGTAATGCAATTTAGCCTTCTGTGGATCATGAACTCTTCGGCTTATCATAAATTGAATGGTCCTGCCAATCACCACATACAAATAACTTGCACAGTGTATATATTTCCCTATTAATTACTTCTCCAACAATAATTAAGAATTGGCCCTAATATGTTAGCTCCTTATTTTATTTACAGTTCTACATTCTATAATAATGTTAAAGAGAGCTCTTTTAAGCTCACTGGCTTTATGTGCAGAATTTTCCACCCTATTCTTATGATTTCCATTTTACTTAGTCTGGCCATCACAGGTCTAATTTTGATTTAGCTGTGGTTCACTGTAACTCTGGGTTAGCAAGCCTTTATTCTTGCCTTATCATACCCATTCACTGTTTGTCCCAGCAGTCATTATGAAGGACAAAAATAAAAACAGATGCAAATAAGAACAAATAGATTACATTTGGTCTCATGAAGTACTGACTTTGGTGTGTTGGCCTTTTTGTCTTCTATAATCATATCATTGAACCACTGAATAGTCTTCCAAAATTGCTGAGTGTACCAGGAAGTAAATACACCCAAGTAGCTTTCATCTTTCTAGTAGATCTATAGGCATCAAGAGTGTTGTATCCTTCATGCAGTAATGGCCATCATCCAATGAGGAATGAGAGCCAGAAAACATAAAAAAAGAAAAATCTGCCAAAAAAAAAATGATTTTCAAATCTAAATTAGGATTTTCATATATCTTTTTTTCTCTATTTTCTTTGAAAAGAAAGTCTCTCAAAACTTTCATATAAATAAGCTTTAAACAGTTTAGGGAATTTCTTCTGTTGAGATAACTCTCCAAATTTGGAAAACCATTACATTTTATCCAGACCATAAAAGCTTCTGCAGTAACCAAGCATACAAACATTCCTCTGGGAAATTAAGTGCTTCTACTTCGAATTTCAACCATAGAAAGAATATATAGCAGTCATTCCCCAGGGGTAGTATGGTAGAGTAACTCAGAACTCAGCTCTACCTTATAATTCCCTTCATCTCCTCAAGTCTCCATTTCTTCTTTTTTTTTTTTAATATTTTAATTGAGAAATCTTCATACACATATAACATGTGGTATAAAATTAATGGCTTATAATATCATTGTATAATTGTGTATTCATTAGCATGATCATTTTTTAGAACATTTGCATCACTCCAGAAAAAGAAATAAAAAGAAAAAACTCATACATCCTCTACCCCTTATCCCTCCCTCTCAATGAACACTAGCATTTCAATCTACCCAATTTATTTTACCCCTTAGCCTCCCATTAATTATTAATTTTTTATCCATACTTTTTTTTTACTCATCTGTCCATACCCTGGGTAAAAGGAGCATTAGACACAAGGTTTTCATAATCACATAGTCACAGTATAAAAGCTATATTGTTACACACTCGTCTTCAAGGTTAATATCTAAGTTGAATAACTAAGTGAGGCTCCAACCTATATAACAGACCCCTGATAAATTATAATACTGAAAGGAAAAACAATATCTGGCAGTGTTAAGATGTCTGCAAACTTTAAAAAAGTAATTGGAGGACATTATCAACATGGTGACATAAGACATCATCTGGAAAAATCTTCCCTTAAAATCAATTAATAAAAAGACAAATACTGTGCTTGCTTCAGCAGCACATATACTAAAATTGGAATGATACAGAGAAGATTAGCATGGCCCCTGCACAAGGATGACACACAAATTCGTGAAGAGTTCCATATTCTTTTAAAAAAGAAAAAAAAAAACCACAAATACTACTAGCTGAGAACTGTGGAGAATGGCAGAGGCTGGAGAAGAAGATTTTCTTCCTGAAGTGGCCAGTCCAGACCTGTACCCCACCCCCACTGTACCCCCCCACACCCACACACAAACACTTGGTCCCATGCAGTTTGGTAGTATGGCATGTGTCCCTCCCACTGCGGATACAGAATATAGAGCTACATACAGCAGCAAGTTGGAAGTCCATGGATATCCAAACACATGGACAAAGTCTGCAGAGGCCCAGGGCAGAGCACAAGCTGCTGAGTACCATATACAAAGGGATATCCAGGGGGAGAAAAGGGGGAGAGGGGGAGAGATTGTGGAAGAACTGTTAGCAAGAGGTACACTCACCCAATCCAGTCATGTTCACCGGACCACCTAAATGCAAAATAGATCTTTTGGAATTGACCCACATTTCTGGATTGACCCTACCTGGATCCCCAGGACACGATAGTCTAAAGGCAAAGAAACTGGAGGCAGAAAAGCTTCACAGGAATAAATAAAGGGGAAAGGAGGAGGAGAAACTCAGTGAATGTAATCAGAATGGATCCCTTAACTGAAATGTATAAAGAAAGGGAGCACTGATTGAGGAAGAGAGTTTAAACAAATAATAGGAACTGAGGAGAAATTCAACACAAAAATAAACTAAATAGATCAAGATTTACAGAGAAGGGAAGGTGGCGGCTTAGCAATGTACACGTTTTAGTTCCTCCTCCAGAACAACTACTAAATAAGCAGAAACAGTACAGAACAGCTCCCAGAGCCACAACAGTGACCGGACACACAGTGTGCCCCAGTCTGGACCAGCTGGACTGGCTGCGAGTCTCCGGAACTGCGAGTTTCCCAAGCCGTGGCGGCCGGCACCCGGCACCCCGCCCCCACAGGCGGCTTCCTGGACAGAAAGGAAAGAGACTCTAACAGTAGCAGGGACTGAGTCCAACCGAACACCAATTGTGGCATTAATAAACAAACTCTGACTACTAAAAATAGGCCCCCAGCTCAGGCAAAACTGGTCAAGGCGGAGGTCGCTTACTGGGCTAAATGAAAGAGGAAAGGGGAGGAAACAAGTTTTTGTGGCTGTTTCTATGGAGGCTTGGCTGCCTCTGGATTCAGCGGTGGGACTACTCAGGCTGCAACTGCCCCAGGCATAGGCAGAAACAGACTGCTTTCAGGGCTATCTCCCACGTGTGCCTTCCCCAGGGGAGGGGTGAAGCTCAACTTAGGTGGAATCCCTCTCTCAAGGAATTCAGACCCCAGGGCTTCGCAATTTGAAGCAATTAAAACAAGCCTACAACCTCTCCTCTGTCTTCACCATGCCCCCAGCAGGGAGAGCATTCCAAAGTTAAAGGAGCCACAACATCTTTTGCTGGTGGGACCCGCAGACAGACAAGCACCATATACTGAGCAGGATAAAGAAAACAGAGCCCAGAGACGTCACAGGAAAGTCTTTAAACCTTCTGAGTCTCACCCTCAGGGAAAACTGACGCAGGTGACTCTTTCCCCCTGATAGGAGGCCAGTGTAGTCTGGGAAAACCCGGCTGGAGTCTGTAATACCTATGTAGACCCTCCTAAGGGTGGGGAGGGAAAAGGCACCTTACAAGCAGGACGAGAAACAAGAAAACAAGAACCAAAAACTTACCCTCTGTTAAACAAAACCTAAGCTAGAGGCTCAGAAAAAACTGAACTGAAGGTCAAAGAACAGACAGACAACAAACTCATCTAGCAAGAAAACCCTAGGTAAGAGAAGTGAAAGCAATCTCCAGAATAAACTAATTAAGGTAATTAAATGTCTAGATGCCAGCAAAAAATAACAAATCACACCAGGAAAATTGAAGATATGGCCCAGTAAAAGGAACAAACCCATAGTTCAAATGAGATACAGGAACTGAAAAAACTAATTCAGAATATACGAACAGAAATGGAAAACCTCACCAAAAACCAAATCAATGAATTGAAGGAGGACATGAAGAAGGCAAGGAATGAACAAAAAGAAGAAATGGAAAGTCTGAAAAAACAAATCACAGAACTTATGGGAATGAAAGATATAGTAGAAGAGATGAAAAAAACAATGGAAACCTACAATGGTAGATTTCAAGAGACAGAGGTTAGAATTAGTGAACTGGAGGACGGAACATATGAAATCCAAAAAGAAACAGAAACTATAGGGAAAAGAATGGAAAAATATGAGCAGGGACTCAGGGAACTGAATGATAATATGAAGTGCACAAATATACGTGTTGTGGGTGTCCCAGAAGGAGAAGAGAAGGGAAAAGGAGGAGAAAAACTAACGGAAGAAATAATCACTGAAAATTTCCCAACTCTTATGAAAGACCTAGAATTACAGATACAAGAAGTGCAGCGCACCCCAAAGAGAATAGGTCCAAATAGACGTTCTCCAAGACACTTTGTCAGAATGTCAGAGGTCAAAGAGAAAGAGATGATCTTGAAAGCAGCAAGAAAAAAACAATCCATCACATAGAAGGGAAACCCAATAAGACTACGTGTAGATTTCTCAGCAAAAACCATGGAGGCGAGAAGACAGTGGGATGATATATTTAAATTACTAAAAGAGAAAAACTGTCAACCAAGAATTCTATATCCAGCAAAATTGTCCTTCAAAAATGAGGGAGAAATTAAAACATTTTCAGGCAAAAAGTCACTGACAGAATTTGTGACCAAGAGACCAGCTCTGCAAGAAATACTAAAGGGAGCACTAGAGACAGATATGAAAAGACAGAAGAGAGAGGTGTGGAGAAGAATGTAGAAAGAAGGAAAGTCAGATATGATATATATAATACAAAAGACAAAATGGTAGCGGAAAGTACTACCCAAACAGTAATAACACTAAATGCTAATGGACTGAACTCCCCAATCAAAAGACATAGACTGGCAGAATGGATTTAAAAACAGGATCCTTCTAGATGCTGTCTACAGGAAACACATCTTAGACCCAAAGATAAACATAGGTTGAAAATGAAAGGTTGGGAAAAGATATTTCATGCAAATAACAACCAGAAAGAGCAGGAGTAGCTATACTAATATCCAACAAATTAGACCTCAAATGCAAAACAGTTAAAAGAGACAAAGAAGGATATTATCTACTAAGAAAAGGAACAATTCAACAAGAAGACATAACAATCATAAATATTTATGCACTGAACCAGAATGCCCCAAAATATGTGAGGCAAACACTGAAAATACTGAAAAGGGAAATAGACACATCTACCATAATAGTTGGAGACTTCAATTTACCACTGTCATCAATGGACAGAACATCTAGACAGAGGATCAATAAAGAAACAGAGAATTTGAATATTACAATAAATGAGCTAGACTTAACAGACATTCATAGGATATTACACCCCACAACAGCAGGATACACCTTTTTCTCAACTGCTCACGGATCATTCTCAAAGATAGACCATATACTGGGTCACAAAGCAAGTCTCAACAAATTTAAAAAGAATTAAATCATACAAAACACTTTCTCAGATCATAAAGGAATGAAGTTGGAAATCAATAATAGGCAGAGTGCCAGAAAATTCACAAATATGTGAAGGCTCAACAAAACACTCTTAAACAACCAGTGGATCAAGGAAGAAATTACAAGAGAAATCAGTAAATATCTCGAGGCAAATGAAAATGAAAACACAACATATCAAAACTTATGGGATGCAGCAAAGGCAGTGCTAAGAGGGAAATTTATTGCCCTAAATGTCTATATCAAAAAAGAAGAAAGGGCAAAAATTCGGGAATTAACTGTCCACTTGGAAGAACTGCAGAAAGAACAGCAAACTAACCCCAAAGCAAACAAAAGGAAAGAAAAAACAAAGATTAGAGCAGAAATAAATGAAATTGAGAACATGAAAACAATAGGGAAAATCAATAAGACCAGAAGTTGGTTCTATGAGAAAATCAATAAGATTGATGGGCCCTTAGCAAGATTGACAAAAAGAAGAAGAGAGAGGATGCAAATAAATAAGATCAGAAATGGAAGAGGAGACATAAACACTGACCTCACAGAAATAAAGGAGGTAATAACAGGATACTATGAACAACTTTATGCTAATAAATACAACAATGTAGATGAAATGGACAAGTTCCTAGAAAGGCATGAACAACCAACTTTGACTCAAGAAGAAATAGATGATCTCAACAAACCAGTCACAAGTAAAGAAATTGAATCAGTCATTACAAAGCTTCCCAAAAAGAAAAGTCCAGGACCAGATGGCTTCACATATGAATTCTACCAAACATTCCATGAAGAACTAGTACCAACCCTGCTCAAACACTTCAAAAAAAAATTGAAGTGGAGGGAAAGCTACCTAATTCATACTATGAAGCCAACATCATCCTCATACCAAAACCAGGCAAAGAAATTACAAAAAAAGAAAACTACAGGCCAATCTCACTAATGAATATAGATGCAAAAATCCTCTACAAAATTCTAGCAAATCGAATCCAACAACACATTAAAAGAATTATACAGGGCGGGCCGCGGTGGCTCAGCGGGCAAAAGTGCTTGCCTGCTATGCCGGAGGACCTCGGTTCGATTCCCGGCCCCAGCCCATGTAACAAACAAACAAAATACAATAAAACAAGAAAATGTTTAAAGATGTTTCCCTTTCTTCCTCCCTTCCTTCCTTCCATCCTTCCTTCCTTCTCTCTGTCTTTCCTTCCCTTCCTCCCTCTTTAAAAAAAAAAAAAAAAAAAAAAAGAATTATACATCATGACCAAGTAGGATTCATCCCAGGTATGCAAGGATGGTTCAACATAAGAAAATCAATTAAAGTAATACACCATATCAACAAATCAAAGCAGAGCAATCACATGATCATCTCAATTGATGCAGAGAAGGCATTTGACAAGATTCAACATCCTTCCCTGTCGAAAACACTTCAAAGGATAGGAATACAAGGGAATTTCCTTAAAATGATAAAGGGAATATATGAAAAACCCACAGCTAATATCATCCTCAATGGGGAAAAATTGAAAACTTTCCCCCTAAGATCAGGAACGAGACAAGGATGTCCATTATCACCACTGTTATTCAATCGTGTTGGAGGGTCTAGCCAGAGCAATTAGACAAGAAAAAGAAATACAAGGCACCAAAATTGGAAAGGAAGAAGTAAAACTATCACTGTTTGCAGATGATATGATACTATACATCGAAAACCCTGAAAAATCCACAGCAAAACTACTAGAGCTAATAAACGAGTACAGCAAAATGGCAGGTTACAAGATCAACATTCAAAAATCTGTAGTGTTTCTATACACTAGTAATGAACAAGCTGAGGGGGAAATCAAGAAACGAATTCCATTTACAATTGCAACTAAAAGAATAAAATACTTAGGAATAAATTTAACTAAAGAGACAAAAGACCTATACAAATAAAACTACAAGAAACTGTTAAAAGAAATCACAGAAGACCTAAATAGATGGAAGGGCATACCATGTTCATGGATTGGAAGACAAAATATAGTTAAGATGTCAATTCTACCTAAATTTATTTACAGATTCAATGCAATACCAATCAAAATCCCAACAACTTACTTTTCAGAAATAGAAAACACAATAAGCAAATTTACCTGGAAGGGCAGGGTGCCCCGAATTGCTGAAAGTATCTTGAGGAAAAAAAACGAAGTGGGAGGCCTCACACTGCCTGACTTTAATGCATATTATGAAGCCACAGTGGTCAAAACAGCATGGTACTGGCATAAAGATAGATTTATCGACCAATGGAATTGAATAGAGTGCTCAGATATAGACCCTCTCATCTATGGACATTTGATCTTTGATAAGGCAGTCAAGCCAACTCACCTGGGACAGAACAGTCTCTTCAATAAATGGTGCCTAGAGAACTGGATATCCATATGCAAAAGAATGAAAGAGGACCCGTATCTCACATCCTATACAAAAGTTAACTCAAATGGATCAAAGATCTAAACATTAGGTCTAAGACCATAAAACAGTTAGAGGAAAATGTAGGAAGATATCTTATGACTCTTATAATTGGAGGTGGTTTTATGGACCTTACACCTAAAGCAAGATCACTGAAGAAAGAAAGAAAGAAATGGGAGCTCCTCAAAATTAAACACCTTTGTGCATCAAAGAACTTCATCAAGAAAGTAAAAAGACAGCCCACACAATGGGAGACAATATTTGGAAATGACATATCAGATAAAGGTCTAATATCCAGAATTTACAAAGAGATTGTTCAACTCAACAACAAAAAGACAGCCAATCCAATTACAAAATGGGAAAAAGACTTGAGCAGACACTTCTCGGAAGAGGAAATACAAATGGCCAAAAGGCACATGAAGAGATGTTCAATGCCCCTGGCCATTAGAGAAATGCAAATCAAAACCACAATGAGATATCATCTCACACCCACCAGAATGGCCATTATCAACAAAACAGAAAATGACAAGTGCTAAAGAGGATGTGGAGAAAGAGGCACACTTATCCACTGTTGGTGGGAATGTCAAATGGTGCAACCACTGTGGAAGGCAGTTTGGTGGTTCCTCAAAAAGCTGAATATAGAATTGCCATATGACCCAGCAATACCATTGCTAGGTATCTACTCAGAGGACCTAAGTGCAAAGACACAAATGGACATTTGCACACCAATGTTTATAGCAGCATTATTTACAATTGCAAGGAGACGGAAACAGCCAAAATGTCCATCAACAGACAAGGGGCTAAACAAACTGTGGTATATACAAACAATAGAATATTATGCAGCTCTAAGACAGAATAAACTTATGAAGTATGTAACAACATGGATGGACCTTGAGAACATTATGCTGAGTGAGACTAGCCAAAAACTAAAGGACAAATACTGTATGGTCTCACTGATATGAACTGACATTAGTGAATAAACTTGGAATATGTCGTTGGTAACAGAGACCATCAGGAGATAGAAATAGGGTAAGATAGTGGGTAACTGGAGCTGAAGGAATACAGACTGTGCAACAGGACTGGATACAAAAACTCGGAAATGGACAGCACAATACTACCTAACTGTAATGTAATTATGTTAAAACACTGAATGAACCTGCATGTGAGAATGATAGAGGGAGGAGGGCTGGGGACATAAATGAAATCAGAAAGAAAGATAGATGGTAAAGATCGAGATGGTATAATCTAGGAATGCCTAGAGTGTATAATAATAGTGAAATGTACAATGTACAAATTTTAAAAATGTTTTGACATGAGGAAGAACAAAGGAATGTCATTATTGCAGGGTGCTGAAAATAGATGATAACTTACACTTTAAAATGTCACCTTATGTGTGAGACTAAAGCAAAAAACGTTTATTTGTTACAAAATTTAGATTTTGACTAGAGCATTTCCTAACATAACTCATGTAGATAGTTTGATTGAATGTCATAAGTACTTGGAATCTCAGGTAGCACATGAGATTTTGTTGGTTTGTCCAGAGTGATCCCCCAATGAATTCCAGAATGATTTGATCAGTGACTGGAAAAGTATTTGCAAGCCCCCTTTGGGGAATGGTGAGAGTGGGGAGAAATTCAACTTCCCCAAGTTGAATTCTTGATATTCTCACAAGCAGTGTGGACAACCAAAGCTATAGGCTGAGCCCCCAGGCTTGGGATTTGTTCACATGAAACTTAACCCCACAAAGGATAGGTCAAGTCTACTTAAAATTTAGGCCTAAGAGTCACCCCCAGGAGAGCCTCTTTTGTTGCTCAGATGTGGCCCCTCTCTCTAGCCAACACGACGAGCAGTCTCACCACCCTCCCCGTCTCTGCGTGGGACATGACTCCCAGGGGTGTGGACCTTCTTGGCAACATGGGACAGAGATCCTGGAATGAGCTGAGACTCAGTATCAAGGGACTCAGAAAAACCCTAGAATGAGCTGAGAATTAACATCAAGGGATTGAGAGAAACTTCTCGACCAAAAGGGGGAAGAGTAAAATGAGACAAAGTGTCAATGGCTGAGAGATTACAAACAGAGTCGAGAGGTTATCTTGGAGGTTATTCTTACACATTAAGTAGATATCACCTTGTTGTTCAAGATGTAGTGGAGAGGCTGGAGGGAATTGCCTGAAAATGTAGTGCTGTGTTCCAGTAGCCATGTTTCTTGATGATGATTGAACAATGATACAGCTTTCACAATGAGACTCTGTGAATGTGAAAACCTTATGTCTGATGCTCCTTTTAGCTACTATATTAACAGAAGAGTAGAACATATGGAATAAAAATAAATAATAGGGGGAACAAATGTTAAAATAAATTCAGTTTGAAATGCTAGTGGTAAATGAAAGCTAGGGGAAGGGGTATGGTATATATAGTCTTTTTTTTTCTCTATTATCATTTTATTTCTTTTTCTGTTGTCTTATTTTTTTCTAAATTGATGCAAATGTACTAAGAAATGATGAGTATGCAACTATGTGATGATATTAAGATTACTGATTGTATATGTAGAATGGAATGATATCTAAATGTTTTGTTTGTTAATTTTTTTTAATTAATAAAAAAAAGATTTACAGAGAAGGAACAAAAAAAGGAAGCTTTCTTATGCAGGTAAAACAATTTTTAAAAAGTACAATCTTAAAAACTGTACCACACATCCAGGACAAATTCAGATGAAGAATAGCTGAAAAAACCTGAACAGTTAAGCCAGGTTACTTTTAAAGTCTAGAATAAAATGGAACAAGCTTCAAAGAAGAGGCTTAACACAAAGCCAAATGACAATAAAACCCTAGATAAGAGGGAGGAACTGACTAGCAGAGTTAATGCATCAAAATAACTGTATTTCAAACATCACTAAAAATTTCAAGCCATACTAAAAACAATAGAAACATTTGGCTCAGCCAAGAGAACAAATTAAAACTTCAAAGAAAACACAGAATTTAGAACTAATCAAAGAATTTTAAACAAATCTCCAAAATTGATTAAAGGAGATGAAGGAAAATATAGCTAAAGAGATTAAGGATATTAAGAAGACAATGTGTGAGCATAAAGAAGAATTTGAAAGTTTAAAAAAAGAGAATCATGGGAATTAAAGACACAATAACAGAAATTATAAAATATACTGGAGGTATATAACAGCAGATTTGAAGAGGCAGAAGAAAAAATCAATGAACTAAAATAAAGGGCAATGAAATCATACAGTCAAAAGAGCAGATAGGGAAAAGAATAGAAAAAAATTGACCAGGATGTTAGTGATTTGTGTGATAGCATGAAGCAGAGGAAGAGAAGGGAAAAGGAGCAGAAAGAATATTTCAGGAAATAATGGCTGAAAATTTCCCAACTCTTGTGAAAGATATAAATACACATGTCCAACAAGCACAACATACTCCAAACCAAATACATCCAAACAGCTATTCCAGGACATGTAGTAATCAGAATATTGAATGCCAAAGATAGAAAGAATTCTGAAAGCAGCAAGAGAAAAATGATTTGTCACATCCAAAGGATTCTCAATAAGACTAAGTGCCGATTTCTCATCAGAAACCATGGAAGCGAGAAGATAGTGGTATGATGTATCTATGGTACTGAAAGAGAAAAATGGCCAAAGAAAAATTATTTACTTGGCAAAATTGTCCTTCAAAAATGAGGGAGAATTTAAAATATTAACAGATAAACAGAATCTGAGAGTTTATCCATGAAAGACCAGCCCTGCAAGGATTGCTAAAGGGAGTTCTTCATATTGAAAGGGAAAGACAGAAGATTGTGGCTTGGAATAGTGTGCAGAAATAAAGATCTTCAGCATTTTCTTGCATGGATATTTATTCCTCTTTGTGGATTGACCCTTTAATTAATTTATTGTGTCCTTCTTTGTCTCTTATAACACTTTTGACTTAATATCCTTCCATTGTCTCTCATTACTTTTTTGTCCCACATTACCCTTTTTATACTCACTTAACCATGGTGTCCTAAAATATATGAGGCAAACATCATCAAAACTGAGGGGAGAAAGAGACACTTCTACAATAATTGCAGGTTTCAATACACCACTCTCAACAACAGATAGAACATCTATACAAAGGATCAATAAAGAAACAGAGAGCATGAATAATATGATGAATGAACCAAACGTAACAGACATATACAGAACATTGCACCCCAATACAGCAGGATATACATTCTAGTCAAGTGCACAAGGATCATTCTCTAGGATAGAACACAGAGGTTCAGAAAAGAAGTCTCAATAAATTATTTTTTTTAAACTTAAAGAGAAAAATCTTTATTGTGATATAAAATGCACTTATAAAATGTCCACAGAAGGCATGTAATTCTTTACTGCTATCTAAATTAACAGGGAATACTTTATTCACCATCTAGTGTTAAGATGATGCCACCTAAAACATACTGTAAACAATCAGTTATAATCTATAACAAATGCATCACTGATTTTCAGCATTGATTCAATAATTAGTTTAAGACTGTATAATCACATCTATAATCTGGAATGTCCATTTACCTTCTTGTAGTGTAGTGGAATTTAAAAGTATAATTGCACATGGATGGTGCAGAACATTCACTACTGAATTATTTTATACCCTCATGACAGGTAACATTCTTCCTGACTGAAAATAACAGCTGCAGCTATGGTCTGCAACATAGCTTCAGGCTTCTCAATTCAATAATTTGTGTATATGTCACATCTATGTGTGCACCCATGGAACAACTTAGAGTACTTTATTTAAAAAGTGCAACATTATGTGGATTATTTTGCATGTTAAATATTGTAGTCTGATTATCTGTAAACAAACAAAATCCCACACAAACACTCTTATTTCTACTTTTTAAAAAAATCTGTCAACCCATAATTATTCTAATATGCTTTGCTTATGTGAACACACATTGAATGTTGGAAAGGTGCATATACCTTAGATAATAAGGTTTAAAACTGAGTGCTTCATAATTTATACTATGAAATGTACATTTCTGATATTCATTTTATGCAGCATAAGGTTTAGATCAGGAAATTTCCAATCCTGGATCCACTCAGTTCACTTAGAAAACAACTCCTCAAAAGTATGGCTCTTGCAGCAGGCTTAAAGATTAAACATGATGAAGTATTCTTGCTCCCTCTATTTCAAGTATCAAAGAAAAATGAGGCTCAAAATATCTCTAGGATTATAACTGAAAATGCAATGATATACAAAAGTTGTGTGTTTTGAAATAAGATCTAAATTGAAACAAAATTCTTAAGCTAAATTTATAATCTATGTTAGGGTGATAAGTACTTTGACCTTAAAATGATTTTATTAAATCTGAATATTTGTTCTAAAGTGGTAAAGAACACATTGCACTTATAAATATATGGTTTCAGAGGTAAAAATTCAATCATGATATTTAAAACTTTTAAAACATTTTTGGCTTTTGTTTTAAAATATTAAATTTCAATCTGAACATAAATATTTGGTCTCATGGTACTTAAAATTCAATGACTTTAGATATGGAAAATGTTTAGTGCACTAAAAAGAAAGAATTTACTAAAGCTGTTTAAACTTGCCTTTCACTGTCATCAGAAAATCTGCAGTATAGAAAATATTTGGTACCCTTGAGGTTTTCAGGGTAAGCTGACTTGAAATTTCAATGCCATTAAAAAAACCAAGAATCAAACAGAAAAGACTGCTGCAATAAAGCACTATGTTTTTAAAACTTGCAGACATGATCCCACAGTCTGACAAAGTTAGCACTGCTCCTCAGAATAAGTAACTTTCCACCTTTTTCTAGGCACAAGAAGTTCTGAGCTTAGAAAATAATCTAACCTGGTTCTTAACATACTCACTGAGAAGTATGAATATTTTAAGGTATTTCTCTTTTAAGAATTACGTCAATCATGTGAAAGTGTGGAATCATCAATCTTATGAAAAGTGTGCCAAGATTAAATATGACTATGACTATGTTGAACCCTTTTCTAGCTTTAACTCAAAAATAGAAATCATGAGTCTTCTATACATTAATTTTAAAAACACACAGAAGTGAAAAGTGCTATTTTTAAAAAATTACAATTTTCCCCTATTTTATATCAACGTGGAATGATTTCAAGTCTCCTGTACTAAAAGCTGGACTTTTAAAAAACTAGTATTATAATGTTTAATATGATGATTTCAATCAGTAGTGGCTTCAGTTTCAGCTGGACCACGAATTAGTCTTCGAATTCCTCTTTTTCCTGCAGGACCTTTTGGTTTTGCAAAACTTTGCTTATGAACATGTTGCTTGGGGTGTACTTCTTCATAAAGGAAGTCTGCAGTCAACTCATCCCCATTATCTATCTCAATCTTTCTAATTACATCCATTTGTAGTTGTCTTTCTACTATTTCTAGCAGAGGGCTCTTGCAGCTAGAATACAGCATCCGTTCTCTTATACTGCATGTATATCCAGGCATTGAATAAATAAAAACTATGGACTCCAAATAGTCTCCTTCATGGAAATGTTTATACAGAAAGAAATGGTAACGTGCGGAATCCTTGGGTATCCTCTTTGGCAAATCTTTTAGTTCTGTATTTGTTGTGTTGGCCAAAATAATAATTTCGTTTTTTATATCTATTTCCAACTGCACATAGTTGAGCTGTCTGTTATTCAATTTTTCCAAAGCCTGAAAAGCTTCTCGAGAAATAGGAAATGCTACTCCTTGTAGTGTTTGATGCTTAGTGTCCACACTCACATCAGTTTGTACCTCATTAATTTTAATCTGTCGTAATTCTTCCTCAGCTGCAGTCAATGGAGCAGGAGAAGATTGTGATAGCAAATATTTTTTATATCCATGGAATGATACATCTTCCTTTACTGTTCCAAATACTTCATCTTTAATGTGGCCACCTCCAAACTCCTTCTTCAGAGTTGCTCTTGTTGCTGCATATAGCATTTTTTGACGAACATGAGAATGATCTGGAGACCACGCAATGAATATCCATTCATATCCCTGGGCATTCTGGGAATCTAATCTGAATAAGATATAGCATGGTTGTTTGTCCTCCAGCAGAGGTAGAATAAAGGAATCATAATCCTTATCCCAGGAATCTGAAGGTTGACTATATGACCCAATCACAAGTTGCTCATTTTCAATAGATATTTTCAGAAGTCTATATTTTCCATTTCTTGCTCTGGCAAAGATATCTTTAACATCTTCACTAGCTTGGATGCCGGTCTGATGGGACATGGCAGCTGCCGCGGGCTCCAGGATCTGGCGCTGACTGCAGCCAGCGGCCCCGGCCGGCGGCTCCAGGAAGTCTCAATAAATTTTAAAAGATTGAAATTAAACAGAACTTCTTCTCTGTCCATAATGGAATGAAGCTTAAAACAAATAATAGGCAAAGAACTGGAAAAGTCACAAATACATGGAAGTTAAATAAAATCCTCTTAAACAATCAGTAATTTAAAGAAGAAATTATAAGGGAAAGCATTAAATATCTTATGATGAATGAAATTGAGACCACAATATATAAAAATTTATGAGATGCAATGAAGACAGTGCTGAGAGGGATATTTACCGTGTATTTTTAAAAAGAAGAAAGAGCTAATATCAAAGACCTAATTGCAAACATAAAGGTCCTAGAAAAAGAACAGCAAACTAAACCAAAGTATAGAGAAGGAAAGAAATAACAAAGATTAGGACAGAAATAAATGAATCAGAGGACAAAAGAAAACAATGGACAGCATTAACAATACCAAAAGTTGGTTCTTTGAATAGATCAATAATGACAAACTCTTAGCTAGATAAACAGAGAGAAAAATAGAGAAGATGCAAATAAATAAAATCAGAATGAAAGCAGGGACAGAAATAAAAAGGATCATAAGAGGATACAATGAACAACTGTATGCCAACAAATTAGACAACCAAGGTGAAATGGATAAATTCCTAGTAACCCATGAATGACTTATACTGACTAAAAGAAAGGCAAGACCTCAACAGACCAACAAGAGATTGAATCAACCATCAAAAACTTCCCAACAAAGAAAAAGCCCAGGATCAGATGATTTCACAGGTGAATTCTACCGAACATTCCAAAAATCAATATCAATCCTTTTCAAATATTTCCAAGAAACTGAACAGAAGGAAACACTACCTAACGCATCCTAGGAGGCCAACATCACCCTCATACCAAAGCCAGATAAAGATACTGCAAGAAAACAAAACTACAGACCAATTTCTCTTATGAAAACAGGGGCAAAAAAACCTCGGTAAAGTACTTGCAAATAGAATCCAACAGTACACTAAAAGAATTATCCACCATGATCAAGTGGGTTTTATCCCAGGCATGTAAGTGTGGTTCAACATAAGAAAATCAATTAATGTAACATTAAAAAAATGAAGGGGTAAAAATAAACACACAATCATCTCAATTGATGCAGAAAAGGCATTTGACAAAATCCAGCATCCTCTTGATAAAAACACTTAGAAAAATAGGAATAGAGGGTAACTTTCTCAACATAAGGGACATATATGTAAAACCCACTGTTAACAACAAAGTAGGTGGTGAAAAACTGAAAACTTACCCTCTAAATCTGGAACAACTCCATTATTACTGTTATTCAACATTGTGCTGGGAGTTCTAGCCAGATGAATTAGGCATAAATGTTTCAGTTCGCTAAAGCTGCTGGAATGCAATATACCAGAAATGGGTTGGCTTTTACAATGGGGATTTATTAGTTTAAAAATTTACAGTTCTAAGGCTAAATTAAGGTATCAGTGGTAGGATACCTTTTCTGAAAAAAGGGTCCTGGCACCTAGGTTTCCTCTGTCAGATAACAAGGCATTTGGTTGACGTCTGCTGGTCCTTCCATCCTGGGTTTTGTTGCTTTCAGTTCCTGGTTCCAGTGGCCAACCCCCTGAGCTTCCATGGGCCCCCGCTTAGTGTTTCCAGGGCACTTCTTTCTAAGCTCTTTCTCTCAGTATTTTTCTCTCTCTTTTATCCTCATAAAGGACTCCAGTAAAAAGAAATAAGACTACCTTGAATTGGGTGGGTCACATCTCACTGGAAATAACCTAATCAAAAGGCTCCACCCACAATAGGTCTGCACCCACAAGAATGGATTAATGATGATATTATGAGCCATTGATTGTACACCATGTAAGGACTCTGCATGAAGATGTGTCAATAAAAATATTTTTAAAAAAAGAATGGATTAAATGAACATGGCCTTTTCAGGGTACCTAACAGCTCCAAACTACCACAATAAGTAAGTAAGTAAGTAAATGGCATCCAAATTGGAAAAGTAAAGCTTTCACTATTTGCAGATGACATGCCTACATGTAGAAAGTCCTAGAAATCTACAACAAAACTACTAAAGCAAATAAATTCAGCAAATTGGTGAGGTACAAGCTCATCATGCAAAAATGATATGTAGTGTTTCTATACAAAAGTAATGAGCAATCTGAGGAGGAAATCAAGAAAAAAAACTTTCACATACAATATCAAATAAAAGAGTCAAGGAAGAGCCAAAGGTCAGGTGACAGGAGGAGCTGGAGGTCAGGCCACAGTTACAGCTGCATCCACACCTGGTTCCTGGCCCCTCAGCAGCATGGCATGCAGGATGACACTGAAGTGGCCCATGGAGTCCCAACAGTTACTGCTGAGCCCTGGCTCCCCGACTTGGCAGCACTGCACCCCTCTGGCTGGCCCCGCTCTAGGGCACCGCCAGCGCTGCTTCAGACACAAGTCCTACTGCCGACTCTGCAGTAGCACACTCCACCAGGTAGTTAGTGACACCTTCCAACTCCTGAGCAAATTTTTCAGAACATAAAACAAGAAAATAGTTGTTATCAGACGTGGAGACATTTAGAAGTTGTTCTTCATCAGACTGAAGCTTGTACTTCATAAAGTTACTTTCACTCCTCAACCCTCACAGCACCTAGTGCTCCAGTTTCCTCCTGGATGAAGAATGACCAGCCCACCTTTACCCTCCCTCAAGTTGGCATAATATGAGAGCATTTCTTAAAAGGCTATGAAGATGAAATTCAAGAGGATTATAAGCAAATCCTCAATTCCAAACTAGCAAAACAATATGAATCTTTTGTGAAATTCACACATGATCAGGTTATGTGACAATATTGGACAAGGCCAACAAGCTATGTGTTCTGAAGGTTTCTTACATATCTGAGTACCAGGTTTGACCTCAAGAGATGGCTGCTATACACTTTTTGCAACTGGATTGATAATCACATTTCAACTCTAGTTTTGCATCCTGAGAACATCATTTCTGCCAGTACATTTTATACAACTTGAAAGACCTTGAAACTTTCTACTTGCCACAAGCATATCTTTCTTTCCTGCTCATCCAATAAACAGCTGTGCCATACTGTGATAGATTTTCCAAACAAAAAACCTGGAGCAGCAGTTTAGCAAAATATGCCTTCAACAAATAGAGTCTCTCCAAGCACAGTTCTATAGGAAGTGGGTGTCTGAGAGTGTGCATATGTGTATTTTTAAAGTTATTATTTGTATTGTGCAAATATTTTGATCTTGGGGATTCTGGCTGTGAATTTGATGCACGACAACTATGGTCAAAAACAATTGCTTGGTCTTCAGAAGATCATTAAAGTTTTGTGACCACATAGGTTTATGTGCAAGTATTATTGCTAAATAAAGGCACTGTTTCCAGGCACAGAATATGAATCATAAGCTAGGATGGACATTAAATGTGATTATGATGACATAGCAAAGATCTGCGATCTAGGTCTGCACATGCTTGGTGAGGAATTAGAACAAACTGGAGGATGGGCCATTTGACACATGGACTCTGCCTAGCTGTGTTAGAAAACTTTGACTACAAGACTTAAAATACCCATATGGAGTCTGTGCTCACCTTATTCAGATAATCAAAAAAGCTCCCTGGACACTAAACCTCTCCAGGGTAAAGATCTCCCCTAGAGCAGGAACATTACCGTTTGTTCCATAGCATAGCATAGGTGAGCATGGGACTGGGCCAGACCCCAGCAGCAGTATTACTTGGGCAGAATTTGGATCTTTTAGTCAGGTTTTCCTAAATTCTTTTAAGAAGTATCCATGTTCAACTGTTTGAGCTTTGTTTTGGGAACCCCCTTCCTGAGGCTGCTTACACAGGCTGTCCTTCACTTTTTCTCCAAGGCTAAGGAACAGAAAGTAGCCTCTGTTTTGAGGAGGTAGAAGTTGAGTATACATTTATTTTTTACTGTGACTTATTCAGGATCACATTTTACAGAATGCCTTATTTCATTTATTATTGTTTCTGGAAAGGAAAGTTCTATTAGATTTGTTTTAGTTCAATAGAGAATAGGTTTTTGTTTTAATTAGGACTAATTTTGAAAAAGCATGAGTCTAATTCAAATGTATACCAATACCTTCCAAAGTAACGTAATATTCATAGACAGTTGCTCTGATCAACTGGCTTAGAAAAATTTCTGGAATATTCACATTCAAAGATTCTTTATTAACATATGTCTTTGACTTAAATCTAACCAAAAACTGCAACATTATTCTTTGTACATTTTCATTATATAGTGTTAATAAGCTCAGTTGCAAACAGACAAAATACTTAAGGTAAAAGAAAAAAAAAAGAATCAAAAATCTGAGAATAAATTTAATCAACGATGTAAAGGACTTATACACAAAAAGCCACAAAACTTTGTTACAAGAAATCAAAGAAGAGCTAAATAAATGGAAGGGCACGTCATGCTCATGGAATGGAAGACTACACTTTGTTAAAATGCAATTCTACCAAAAATTAGTTAACACAATCTAAACCAAAATTCCAATAACCAACATTGCAGAAATGGAAAAACCAATTATCAATTTATTTGGAAGGGTAAGGGGCCCTGAGTAGCCAAAAATATCTTGAAAAAGAAGAACAAAATTGGAAGATTCATACTTCCTCACTTTAAAACTTCTTGCAGAGCTACTATGGTCAAAAATAGCATGGTACTGGCACAAGGAAAGCCATAAAGATCAATAGAATAGAATTGAAAGTTCGTAAACAGACACTCATATCTATGGCCAATTGATTTTTGACAAGGCTGCCAAATCTACTCAATTGGGCAAGAATAGTCTCTTCAGCAAATGGTACTGGAAGAACTTGAAATCCATATTGAAAAGAATGTAGGAGGTTGCAAATCTCATACCATATGACAATTAATTTAAAATGGATCAAACACCTAAATATAAGAACCAGGATCCCTAAGTTTCTAGAAGAAAATGTAGGAAAACATCTAAAGGGTATTGCATTAGGCAAATGGTTTCTTAGACTTTACTCCCAAAGCATAAGCAACAAAAAACACATAAATGGGACAGTTTGGCCTTCCTCAGAAAGCTAAGTATAGAATTACCATATAAACTTGGCAATCCCTCTACTAGGTATATACTCAAAAGAATTGAAAGCAGGTACTCAAACAGATATTAGCACAACAATGTTCATAGTGACATTATTCACAATTGCCAGAAGATGGAAGCAACCCAAGCGTCCATCAACCAATCAATGGATAAACAAAATGTGGTACATATGTAAAATGGAATATTATTCAACATTAAAACAGAATATAGTTTTGGTTCATGCTACAAAATGGATGAACCTTGAAGACATACTGAGTGAAATAAGCCAGAAACAAAAGGACAAATATTGTATGATCTCATATGAAGTAACTAGAATAAACAAATACATAGAGTTAGAATCTAGAATATATATTACCAGACGTTGGGTTGGGGGTAAAGAATAGGGAATTAGTACTTAATTACAGAATTTTTATTTTGGTTGATTGCAAAGTTTTGGAAATGGATTGTGGTGATAGTAGCAGAACATTGTGAATTAAATTAACAGCACTGAATTATGTATGTGAACATGGTTAAAAGGGGACATTTTAGGTTGTATATATGTTGCTAGAATAAGAATAAAATTAAAAGTAAAAACATAGGACTGTACAACACAGTGAACCCAATTTTAAAGGATGGACAGTAGTTAATAGTACAAGTATAAAAATGTTCTTTTGTGAAATGTAATAAAGGTATCACAGTAATTATAACAAATGCGTCACACTAATACAAGGTGTTAATAATAGGTGGTATATTGGGGAAAATAACACTCTATCATAAACTATGAACTATAGTTAATATTACAATTATAATATTCTTTCATCAGTTGTAACGAAGGTGCCACACTAACGCAAAGTGTTAATAACAGGAGGAATATGGAAACACTATATTTTTATATGATTTTTCTGTAAACCTGCAACTTCTAATTAAAAATTAATTTTAAAAATTTTAATAAGAGAATTTATTGGAATGTGAAAAATAAGAATGAGGGAAAATCTGCAATTTTTAAAAAATTACTATTTTTGTACTAAACAAATATTAATGGTAATTCTGGAATCATTCCAATATTTCCAAATCTTCTGTTCAAATCTCCCAAGATAAATAATGTTTTCAACTACATTTGGTTTCTATCTTGCTTGGAGAGCTTAAAAAACACACACACACCTTAGAAAGGATAATATCAACAGGATTATTTATATGAGATTATATGAAACTAGAATCTATGTAAATATTCAAAATGATACAATGAAGATTAAAAAGGTATAAATTACATGCTACAACACAGAAGAATCTTGAAAACATATACTATATGAAAGAAACACAAAAGACCATATGTCGAATTATTCCATTAATATGAAATGTCCAGGATAAGCAAATCCAAAGAGACAGAAAGTAGTTGCCAAGGACTGGGGCAAGTGGCAAAAGTACAAGGCTGCCTCATAACAGAACCCTTGACCAAATGGTCAATGGATTTTCTTTTTGATAATTTCAAGATTGATCACATAAACCTGGATTATTAAAACTTAGAATTTATTTTTTAAAGAATAGGTGAACACGTTATGTACTCCCAGGAAAGGTGAAGTTGAATAGTGGAAGCAATTAACTAAATAATCAGGCTAAATACTTTCCTATACCATATTGAGAAAAGGTATGGATCTGCTGTAACAAAGGTAGAAGAGCTACTTAGTATCCACATTAAACCGATTATTCACTTGATCAAATTGTCCAATTTAGATTGATTAAAACCACTAATCCACTGCTCACCTTCTTGGCTAGCTCTATATGATCCTAAATACCAATTTGTTTCTAGGTCCTCAGCATTTGACAATATATTAACAACACATCTCAGTTTCTGTTGTGTAGATACTCCTACTGCCCCTTTTATTTTATTTGTAAAAACCACGGATTTACAACTAACAAACTATTTAAATAAGCCTAAAGAACCTAAAGAGATGGATCCTTCACTTGGGGCAGAATCTATGTCTAGAAAAAACACCACAAAATTAACAAAACACCCTGGATCTTGTTAAACCTACCCAAGGATCCCCTAACTCCAATGCAACCTAGTCCACAAGTGACACTGAACAATTAACAGAATTCAGTTTCATTCCCCTTAAACAAATTATGTAGGCATTATCTTTTCCATTTATGCATTAGGGGAGTCAGGTCATAAAGAGCCTGAACGGTGAATTTATAGTTCTATGAAACTAGAAATTAAAGCTACTGTCAAAACTTTAATAAGAACACAAATTTTAAAAGCACTCAGATCATACCTAGTTGATTACCATGCTTCAATTCTTTGGGTGAATTTATATAAAGCCAATAGTAGATTTAAAAACAGATAGTGAAGGAAGAAGATTTAAAAGAAAACAAGTTTGTAGAAAGCATATTAAGGGTTAAACACAAGATCAGTCGAAAGTCAACCGTACAAAGCTAGGGCTGCTAATGTCACTGACTTTTGGGGAGAGGAGATGTGTGTCAAAGACAGTACATGTCAAATATACTGGGACCCATCAATCTTTTCTTAGTAATAAGGGAATATTCACCATTGGCCTAGACTAAGTCTGATGATCCTGGCAGCAAATGTCAGAAAATTTTGCCCTTCACTTTATCTGTTGCTGACACTTGACCACATTGTTTTTCTTTCTTCGCCTGAGAAAAGAGAAAGTCAACTTAGTGGTGGAGGTGGGGCTGTCATGGGAATGATGGGAAAAGATACACATTTTGAAAATGATGGACTGCCCTCACGGAGTCTCTGCAATCCCTGTTCAGAACACTTGGGACAAACTATTATTATCCTAGCATGATTCAGAGAGCTCACTCCTTCTGCTAATGCAGAAACAAGTTGAAAGCCGATGACATCCCATGGGGTGGAGGTGGCTGGGTATAAGTGATTTTGCCTACTCAGGGATCTTACTGTCATCTGCATGAGCATCCCTTCATTTCTGTGGCCTGAAAAAATGCTGCCAGAGAGCTATTTATAGAAGAAGGAGAATGGGAGTTTTGATTGCCATTAATCTGTGTTAAATTTTCTCTATGAGTGGGGAGAGAATAGAGATTCCTCTCCAATGAAGGTTTTGGGAATTCAGTGACACTGGGAAAATACATAGATGATCTATGATTTTTTCCATGGAGAAAGGGCAGTTATAAGAATAATGTCTTCATGCCATCATTTTTTTACCCCCACTACCGTTCAGGGTCAAACAGTAGGAAAGATAACAATTGTCCATGGAGCTCAGAGAGAGTGCCCCCTGTGGGTTACAGTAAGTAGGAACAGTTTCCCAGTCTTGAAGGGTGAGAATGATTCCATTAATTAAATAAATAAGTACACACAAATTTGAAAGAAGGAGCTCAGCAAAAGTGTTATTTTAAAATGTAAGTAGATGAGTCTCGTTCCACCAAAGAGACCGTGTTCTCAGACTGACCTTGTCCCATTTGTTGGAAGAAGGGGAGATGGGCAGAGAGGAAAACTGAAGGAATACCGAAGCCAATGAACAATAGAGCATGCTCACTCACAGACAGGTAACAGTCAAGGGCTAGGTTCCTTGCAGTAGCAATTAGCATCATTTCTATAAAAGATCCTCTCACGTCATACATCACTGAGAGTCACACTATTACCAGACTCTGCCATCTGCTCATATGCTCACCACACAAATAGAGAGGACACTGTTTGCCACATCTCTAGGCATTCTGAAAAGGACAAAAAGACCTAGCTGAAAGAAGCTACAATTATTCTTGACATTTTAGAATGCAGCTCTGCTGTGTTCAGAATGTTCCATCATGAGCTTTTAAATGTGAACTAGTATAGGAGAAATTCCGGGCTGAAGTCTTTTTCTGAAATTGGAGCTCACATGTAGCCCCAGTTTTGCTTTATATGTTTTGAAACAGATTTTAGCAACTAATTGAAATACCTTCATCTTATGCAAGTGAAAAACAACAGTAACTCCTGTCAGCTTTATATTGGTTAACCTATGATTAAGAAGTGAAATGGGGAAATATGGATTTTTTTAAGAGGCTAGAAAGAAATGTGCTACTCGGGCTAGCTCAAGGTGTAAGCTTATTCATGATATATTTTCTTTACATTTGTCTTCATTTTCCATTTTTTCTTCAACAGACATACATTATGTTTATAGTAGGAAAAAGAAATTGTCAAAAAAGAAAGAAAGAAAAATCCCACCATTAGTTTTTGGTTGGTTTTTTTTCATACGCTGTATGGCAGGGGGTCACATTTCATTTTTTTTCCATGTGAGTATCCCGTTATTGCAGCACCATTTGTTGAATTTTTGCTGTTTGCTTTTTCCGTTGTTTGTTTTGCTTGCTTGCTTGTTTTTAAAAAGTGCATGAGCCAGGAATTGAACATGGGTCTCCTGCATGGCAGGCGGGAATTCTATCCACCATCAGTTTTTAACTTGGAAAGAGAATGGTAATTAAACCGAAAGGAAATATATTGATGTTCTAACAGTGATTGGCTTTAACAGGCATGTTAAATGATATCTTTTTTTTTCTTTCTACTTTTCTGTATTTTTCAAAATTTCTACAAAGAACAAGTATTGTTAACAATATCCTTTGAGGAACAAAGGATATTTGGAAAGGTTTTGCCTTATTCAATTTTACTGGCCTGGACATTAAAATAAAAGCTTGTGATTGTCTAATTGGAAGGAAACTAAGAGGAAAGTCCTGCGGAGTTTCTCGCAGACGAATGTGAAGAACTAGGAAGCATTCAATCTGTGGCCAGCCCTGAGGTTAGGTAGATCTCAGTTACCACTGTGGATTTGAAGGCTCCAAAAGACTGATTCTTCAAAATAGCTTTCCCTTTCCTAAAACGGCACCTGTCTTAAGAATCTTAAGGCTACTGTAACAAATTACCACAAAGTGGATGGCTTAAAACAACAACAGAAATTTAATCTCTCACAGTTTAGTAAGCCAGAAATTCAAAATCAAGGTGTCAGCAGGGCTGGTTCCTTCTGGAGACGCTAAGGGATAAAATGTTTCATGCCTCTCTTCTAGCTTCTGGTGATGGCCAACAATCCTTAGTGTCCCTTGGCTAAAGTAACTGAAAAACAGATGGATAAATGTTCAGGGGTGGGGAGGAAGCATCAAGGAGGAAGGAAAACTTCAGGAACATGGGATACTTCTGAAGAGGCTGGTAAACACAAGAGAACAGGACACTACCACATGCTCCAAAGGAGATAATCTTCTTCCCCCTAAAAAAATCTATTTATTTACAGCTTTTTTTTAAATTAATCTTACTTCCAACAGCCAAAACCTCAGTTTAACTTCTACTCTCAAGATAACATAGTATTATATGAGAATTTTTAAAAGGATTTTTTTTTCCAGAGAAACTACTGAGAGTAATAATTCTATCAAATTCCTTTTAAATGGAGGTATTAAAAATATGTGATCATTCTCCCATACAATTACTTGAGTGCACTCACAGTTCCCTTTCAGCTGATTGACAGAACAAGGTAACATGGAGTTATTTCTAATCACAAATTCATCACAAATGAGATGAGTAGAAAACATACACAAAAATAGTAGGTTTTTCTGTGAGGAGGAAGGCATGGTTGCTTTTTTTCCCTTCGAAAGGAAGCAAAGAGATTTATTACTGAGGAAGGAGAAAGGCAGTACCAGTTTAAAGAATGAATCAAGGACAGGAGAAAGAAATCAGGTGTTTCCCTACCAAATGACCTTATTATTTAAGAAGAAAAATATGTTCATGTTTTGAATATGTTTTATGCTCCTACATAAACCTTTTAATGAAACAAACTTTGATAGCATTAAAGGGGTCAGAATAAAATAAATCCTCCAGCTTTAGACTCTGTACCACTTTCTGTTGGACTTCTGTCCAGCCCTTACTGTGAGAATAGCAACAAGTTTAGCCCAACAATGAAGCTGAACTTGATCTTAAAAATTAAATCTTGCTTTTATCTATTCTTCCTTTTATTGTCAAGTTTCCTACATTGATTCATCACAGCTCCACTGACTAGACTTTCCCCAAGTTAGATGAACTGAATTGTAAAAATTACCTAGTGGTAACTGAAAGACAAATATAAATTGAATGATTCATTCTGGAGTTCCTTTCTATTTTAGGACTTTTGGACAGGACTACTGGCATTCAGAAGTAATAAACTAGCCTGACGACACCTTTCTTAACTTAGAGAGATTCACAATCAGTACCATATTGGATTCATGTGGATCTTGATGATGCAAAGGAGATTAAGGGGGGAAAAGTTGCCACATCACTTTTAAAGTTTGGAAGCCAATTCATCATCTCTTTTTGACATACTAGCCGCACAATATTCTTAAAAGATTACCAAAGCAGACTGCCAACAATAATAGTGTCAGTAAATCATGGGGCCAGAAATAAAAACCATAATCAAAAAGAAGCCAACCATTCACCTGGAAGTCAAATCTGAATGTGTCAATAAACTCCTGACAGACTACTGAGCTATAAGGTCAAAGTCATAATTAGTCTTTAAAGAGTAAGCAACTGATCAACTACCTAAGGAGGTAACTTCTGAGTAGTTTTGCCAGCAGCATTGATAGAATCAGACTTTTTTGTCCACATTTTGTCATAATTTTCTTTACCTGGCCAATGCTAAATATATTTGGAAGTAAAGCAAGGCCTAGTGTAGGGTATTGGCACTGACTGAAAGGTGTGAGCTGACTAACATAAGTGCTGATCCAGATGCATGAGCCTTGCTGATATCCTGTGGAACACACATGATTGACAGATGTGTGACAGTAAGCCCTCTAAAGTTTCATCAGTTTGCCACAACCTGTAAACACAAACTTTAAAGGTCACAGCACTGTTAAAATGCTGCATCATGGCAAAGGAACAAAGATTATGGCAAAAGAGGAGAACAAGAACAGACAAGTTGGGGATAAGATAAATTTGCTTCTTACTTCAACAAACTACTACCAAGAGTCTCCCCCAAGATTAAAGCGACCTCGAGGGAGAATAGTATGACTCTGTTAACAGCTCTGTACAGTTATACCAAACTCACATGTTTAATATAGAAAGGACTGGCCCACGAAAATTGTTCCACAGTACATCTCAAGATATTTCACAGATTTGATCATTATTAATGAAGACTGTAAAAACACCAAATGGATTTATTTTGAGTCACTTACCACATGGTCCAAATGCTCATTTTAAAATGTGTTAAGAAATTAAGATAAGAGGCAAGGACTCCACACAGCATATACCTGGAATAATCCTGAATAATTTTACAACACAGCTGGATTATTTTGTTGGATGTATGTTTGCATCTCCATTTCCCTATGATCCTTAATTTATAGAGAGGCAGGTTGCCACATTCCACAACCAGTGGGATTATATCTCATTCAGATTTCACAGATACATATACAAGAATGAAAAGAAAGTAGGAACTCAGGCATTTAAACCATGTTTTACCTTAAAATTAAGATCTCTTCAGAAAGGAAACTCTGATTATGGAGAATATCCATGGGTCCATAAGCCCAGGGAAATGAATACAAGTAGAAGAAAATTCCATTTATAAAGTACTCAGGGAATAGTATTGGATTTTGCTAGAAGGACTATCTTAAACTTGGTAAATCATTTCTGACAGAAGACCCTTTGCAAAATGGCATTCACTGATTTCATAAACTTTATTCTCTGTCCAGACAAATTATAAAATCTCATGAATTGCTACTGTTTATTGATAGCAAATATGAACAAAAGTCATTTTGGTAAAAAAAAAAAAAAAGGCTATATTATGACATTTGAACTACCTGAAGATAACAGCACTGGATATTGTTTTTAAAAAAATCCTTTTTTCAAGCAATTTGTTATTGTGAATTATATTCAAAATATGCTATGAACCCAAACTGGGGAGGTTTTGTAAATACTAAACACATTAGCTAACACCTACATAGTGCGTATGTTCTGTTCTTTGTGGCTTAAGTAGGTACTCATTTAACTCAAACCAACTCCATCTGTCTTATTGCAACTGGATTTTAGGGCTGGGTTGATCATTGAGACTACTGCCTTGAGACATAGGCAAGAGGACCTCTATTCTGTACTCTGCCTTTTAAAGGACTCTAGTCTGTCTTATTCAGTCATGTCTTTCCCCATATGGACTAAGGATTCCAAAGGGCCAAGAGAACATGCCCACCTTAGTTTCCATATCTCCTTCAATACTACACTCCTATTGTCTGAGATTCTAGACTGTCTGCCTCAATACAGGGAACCTCTGTTTCCAGACCTGAGAAGGCCTTCCCTGGGAGCCAATAGTCCAAGGATAAACTACCCCACCACTCTGTGCACTCCTAGACCCAAAGAGGCATCCTGGATCCCCTGTCCGCCATCACACACATTTATCCAATCCATCAGGATATCCTATGAGTTCTAGAGCATAAATTCTTCCATTTTGATGCTGCCAATCTTGTTTCAACTACAAAAATCTCTTGCCAAGATACCTTTGGAAGCCCCATAAGTGGTCTCCCTGTTTCCACTCTACATTGGCTTTAAACATTCTGTTCTCAGGATCCAACATGACATTTTAAAAATCACATCAAACTACCCCTGAGCTGAAACCCTAATTGTGGCTTGCCTTACACTTAGAATAAAATCGTCCCCTGGTAAAAGCCTGCAGGATCTAGTTCCTGCCTCTGCAACCTCAACTTGGAACTCTCTCCCTCCCTTTCTCCTCATACTCTTTCATACTGGCCTTTTGCCATTTCAAAGAGCATGCGGAGTTCTCTTCTACTACAAGGCCTCTTTCCTTGCTGCTAATCCCTGTGCCTGGAAATCTTTCTCCTGAATCTAAATGGATAATTCCTTCTCATTCTTCCAGTCTCAGCCCAGAGAAGACACCGCAGGCCACACCACCCAAAATAGACCTTGTCATTATTCTCTTTACCAGAACCTTGTTAATATCCTTCACACCACAAATCATAATTTATAATTATTTTGTGTATCTATTTTCTTTGTTTAAATGCCTCTCTCTACAGTCCAGTGTATGACACATGGGGGTAAAAATTTTTCCTATCTTGTTGTCAATTACATTTTCACCATCTAGTGTCCTTGACACATAGTAGATGCTCAAATAGTCACTGAAGAGATAACGGATATGTTGAACGAAGAAACTGATGGTTTAATTGCTTGATTAGTACACAATTTTTAATGCATGGGCTTTGGTGAATTTCTTCTGATTGTTAAGAGAATTTACTTCTTTGCCTCCTCATTTCACATCTAATTCCTAGAAAGGTGAAGCTGTCAGTTAAATTCCAGTTAGGTAAGGTATCCTATACATGACACTACAGAAAGCATCATTCTTTGGACTCAGGTTTATGATAGTGGTATTCTGTTTGAGAAAAAGGATGTTTTAAATTCCCTTGTCTCCTCTAAGGATAAGGGATCCTCTTCCAATAGCATTTAATTTTGCTTTTCAAGAAATAAATCCAGCATTTTCAGTTAGCAGAGAGAATAATTAACCAAATCTCTATACTATTCTGGTCTTTGGCATTCAATGGTAGATGTAATATTTCATCTCTGAGTTATTCCAGCCAGGGTCCTTCCTGATTGTTTTATGGCTTAATTACAATGATTACATCATGTTTATAGACTATGCTGTTCCTGTACAGTGTAAGCTTTTATATCACACTCTGAATATGAGAAGGGAATCAATGGTATGCTTTTTGGACACAAAACCAGCTAATGGGCCACAACTGTGAAGCAGAAAGCTTTTCCAAGAAAACATATAACATCATTAGCAGAGGAGACTGCATCTCATAGAGCAAGAACTGGGTGTCTGCTTTTCAATCTCTGGGTTTCAAATAGACATAACATCTCCCTTGAGTCTTCATTTAAGAAAATCTCAGGCTACAGCGACCAGAATCACTTATTTGACCTCATCACCATAACAGGCAGCCACGATCTACTGGGAAAAACACTATACTCAAATAGTAAAATCAGATTTTTTGCTTTCTTGGATTTTCTTCAAACCTTGGAGGGCAACTGTGGTAGTTAGGTTCAACTGTCAACTTGACCAGGTGAAGGTACCTAGTTCTGTTGCTGTGGACATGAGCCAATGGTACATGAACCTCATCTGCTGCTGATTACATCTGCAGTGGCTAGGAGGCATGCCTGCTGCAATGAATGATGTTTGACTTAATTGGCTGGTGCTTAAATGAAAGAGCACAACGTAGCACAGCCCAAGCAGCTTGGCATACCTCATCTCAGCACTCACAGCTCAGCCCAGGCCTTTGGAGATGCAGAAAGGAATCACCCCTGGGGAAAGCTGTCGGAACCCAGAAGCCTGGAGAGAAGGCCAGCAGAGATTACCCTGAGCCTTCCCACGTAAGAAGGAACCTCAGATGAAAGTCAGCTGCCTTTCCTCTGAAGAACTAATGAAATAAATCCCCTTTTATTAAAAGCCAACCCGTCTCTGGTATGTTGCATTCTGGCAGCTAGCAACCTAGAACAGTACCAGATAGTGTATATAAACCCCAGGATTAGCTCAGATTGAAACACAAACCCTTGTACCAATTTGCTGGGATGATCAACAGAGCATTTTTGTAGAGCCGACCTTCTCAACTGTGTGGTTTTGAACCCCCAGAGGACATTTGACAATGCATGGAGCCATGTTTGCTTGTCATAACTGGAAGGGGCATTGATACTCGGATCTAGTAAGCATCCTACAAGGCAGAGGACACCTCCCACAACAAAGAATCATTCATCCCCAAATGCCAATAGTACCAAAGTTGAAAAACCCTCTTTTACAAGGGACAAGGTCTCATAAAACAGAACTGACTTCTTGCTCACTTTGAAGTTTAAGTAGTTTTACTTCTCAAGTGGTACTCCCTACACACACAAAGAAACACTTAGGCTGCTTATGGAGTCAGGCTGGGACTACACAAATTGCACTTGTGAGTGGTACAGAATAAAACATAATTCTGTGTTGTATATAATGCCTTTCCCTATGGAACCCAAATGCTTTTCAGAAAGAGTTATTCCACTGGGAGAGAGAAATGGAAGGATCCTCATTTCACAGATGAGAAAACAGGAGGTTAGGAGAGGTTGTCATTTGCTCAAGGTTATTCAATGAATCAGGTCCAGAGTTCAGGAAACTAAGAGAGCCCAGACATCACAGAGAAGAATTCTAAAATAATGTAAAAGAAGAGAAAATAGCCCTCGGCTGTATGCCACTGTGGTGGCACAACTCTTTTCTATATCTTAAACTCCTCAATCTCAAGGAGAGAAGAGTCTCCCGTAACAGGCAGCTTGTACATCTCCCCAGAATCAGTGGCCCCCATGGAGTCACACACTGCCTTTCTGCTAGCCAAAGAGCCCTGTCTTGATAAATCCAATTCCCAGGGTTATTCTCCAGATGTTTATACTGTCAAAAGATTTAATGGGCTGCAGAAATGAGTTGGTATGTTCATTAAAATAGTCATCATAATGAAAAAGATAGACGATATCCTGCCCTTATCCTCTGTCAATCTGTCGTGTCTATGTCCCTCCTTTCTATCAATCACCATGGTATGCATTATGTAAAAACCAAAGATGAAATGTCAGCCTATGTATCTAATTGTTCTGTGTGCCATATGGGAAAATGACTGGTGGGCCCTGCTGTTCTTCTTTACAACCACCATTAATTGACATCCTTGTTAGCTAACCATGGAGATCTTGATTGAAATGGTCTTAAGGCTCCAGTAACCCTTTCAATGGGAAATGTGATTCAGGCTGATTCCTACTGAATGGAAAAATGCAGAGAAGTCTTAGAAATGCTATAACCCTTATAATGTTAACCCATAACTTTCATGGACACTGGGTCATTTATTATATTTGATCATAAGTTAACAAAGGCATCCAAAAAAAGTTACAGATTAACATTTCTGTATTTTTCCCAGGAACCAGGGGATCCCTATAGAGAGGTAAAGCTTATTTCTAGATAGGTGTGTGGAAAACAATTTATGGGGTCATTTTATTCAACAAGCTTCTGGACTACTTCAGTGAACATGCATTTGTCCATCATTAGTGAATGAATCACAGAATCTCAGTGAAAGAAAGGGCTTTAGAAGTCATTGAACTTAACATTCTACTAGGGCATGACTCTTTCTTAATATATTTCCAATAACAAATTTATACAACTTCTTTAATACTTTCACTGAAAAGGCATGCATTGCCTTACAGAGTTTTAGTTAAATGAGTCATCTAAAAGGACAAAAGATGCAAACACTGAAATATTCCAGTACATTCACTGTAGCACAGAGAATATTATCAAAAATTCCTTATTTGTAAATATAAACCTGCTTGTTCAACTTTCTTAAAGTGAAAATGATAGTGAAGCTGCCTTCAATTTCCTGTAATAATAATCTCTGTTATATTTGCACATATACACAGTATATAAATTAACTTATTTTCACCAGAGGTTGAGGAATGTTTAGCATATCCCATATTGTGAGAAAAGATTCTCCTCACCCCAAATTATGCTTTGTCCTGTCCTATATACAAGAAAGTGCAAAAGCCAACTGCTAGCAGAAAACTCGGTCCTGAAAATCCCAAACTTCTAGTTGACTCCAACGTTCAAAATAATCCATGTAAGGTTATTAGAGATAATGGCTAAAGTCACAACAACCAATGAAAGTGAAATAAAGTAAATGGCAAATGAGACTACCTAGCTATTTGAAATTAAAGTCATTTCTCTTATGCAAGATAAATCTGTAATCACTGTGTGATATACCTGGAGGTCCCATCATGTTCTACTTAAACCCAACTAGACATGAAGAGGGCTGTCTCCCTCCATCTTATATTTACTCTAAAGATAGATAAGATGAAGCTACTACATTGTTCCTAGCTTTTCTTCCTTGTTTATTTGGAAAAGTGTAAACAATCCATTGAGGTTAAAGAGATAATGTTAAGGAATGCAGCTTCAATGAATATACAGCAGATTAGTCTGGCCTATGCTTAATTTAGGACCTTGTTTAAAAGAGTTTTTCGATTTTAATTAAAATAAAATTGGCCATGGAAGAAAATGCATTTCCTCCAGCAAAGATTGTGTTGAGCTTGTTCTCTGTAATTTTGCCCATCACACCGCTGGCTGTTGCTTTTTCCACAGCTCTTAAATGGTGTCTAAATTGACCAGCTCTGTTGCCAAGGAAACGGACAGGACAATGCTAATAGAAGCTACTTAGGACACAGTGAAAAGCTTAGAAATAAAATTGTTTGACGTGAAAGGCACCGTGTCAGCAGCCAGGCAACTCTGTTAAAGGCTGCACTAAGCAGAAGATAGGTACATGTCTCCCCCTACTCTTTTCCTTCTAAATCCCTTCTAGAAAATGGATTCAGTCCTAGAAGCTTTGACAGCTATTCCTATCAGAATCACTTTTATTTCTAACTCAAAAGTAGAGAAAAATCTTTAGGTTGTGGTTTTGAAACCCAGAATAGACTTCAATTTATACCCATGGAAATGAGCTGCTTTTTTTCTTTCTAGCAACAAAGTCCTTTCCTCTCATGAATAAATTGCAAATATTCTTCTGAATTTTCCAAGATTGTTAATTAAAACCCACTTGATTTAAGCGGCTTCTCCCGTTTTGCACTCACAAACCATAAATTATGGAGGAGGTCAAAGAATGAATGGCAATTTGACATGAAGAGGTTGATTTATTGCTTCAGAAGGAGTTTCATACCAGATGTGGCAGGAGTCATAAATTAAATGCTAAATGTTATGCATTATTATGCTTTCAGGAGTATAAATGTGTCTAAAATGCTATGCAGGTGGAATGATAAAAATATGAATCTACTCTCCTGGCAATCTTAAAAGGCTCTTTAAAGCTGTCAAAAGGAAAATAACCTGAAAAACAATCTAGATAGGCCCCTCAGATGCCTTTTACAGCATGCCACTGGTTCATAAAAGTAACCCTTTCCTGTAAAAGCTGGACATTGGCTTGTGCTGGATTGGGTGGGGGGAAGAGATAAAGAATTATTTCATATGAAAAAAGAAAGAGAGAAAGAAAAGAAAAAAAATCCAGAGAGCTCTGTGTTGCTATGGCATTGTGACATGCTTCCAAATCATTACTTCTCTTTCACTCCTCTACTGATGACTATGATTTAATTTATTAAACTGCATCTGAAAGCCATTGTGGACACAATAAATCTTGCCCAACTTCATTTGGCCACTGTACTAACTATAATTGTTGTGCTTAAAATATAAAAACAAGAAAATGTTCAGATATAAGAAACCTTGAAGCCTGAAAGAGGAGCAGCAGAAAAATTAACTAGTAGGCAGAAGTCACAGATGTTAAAATTCAGTTGGGGGGTGGGCAATGGTAGCTCAGCAGGTTGAGTTCTTTCCTGCCATGCCAGAGACCCGGGTTTGCCAAGTGCCTGACCATGCGAAAAAAAAAAAACTCAATTGGGAGTGAAACTTTGTTCTGATCTTGCAACTGTTGGTGGAACTGAAGGCAATGGCTGATCATCAACTAACCTGGGATTAGAGTTCTTCTAGGCACAACTGTGAAATAGGTAGCTTGTCTGAATCCTGCTTCCCTTTTCTAAGTGCTCTGTCTTGTTCCACTAATGCCCCACCCCTCCAAGGTCCAGAAACTGTCTCCATCTGTTCAAGACTTTAACTAAGAAATCCTACTAAAGGCTTCTTTGCCCAGATTTCAAAATCACCACTCTGTTTATTGTGCATGGGGACTGTATAGGCAAGTGCATCTTTGACATCCACATGGAACACTAGCTCCACTGGCAGAGGCCTCACAGAACTCCTGTGCTTATTTTGCATACTCAACTGTGGTCCCTAGTGGGAGACAGGTTATAAAACATGGCCATTCTCCTCAAGCCCTCCTAGTGTTATCTGACACAGCTTCCTACTACATACCCTTGCTGGCTGAACCCTGCAGGGCACTGGCTTCATGAGAAAGTAAATTGCATCATCCATGTGGAACAAAGCCACACAGACAGAGTGCAAAGGCTGCAAAACACTCTGAAGAGAAGAAAGGGTCATCTAGGCATTTGGTGCTCTGAGGAAGGTTGCCAGATTTAGCAAATAAAAATGCAGAACACCCAGCTAAAGTTGCAGGTCAGATAAAAAATGAATAACTATTTTAGTATAAATAGGTCCCATGCAATATTTGGAGACTACTTATACCAAAAAGTATTCATTGTTTCTCTAAATTAAAATTTAACTGGGCATCCTATATTTTAACTGGCAACCATAGTTCTAAGGTAATACTGATTAAATAAAAGCAATGGTAAAATTATATTAGCAACATTTGCAATCATCAAGCCCCTTTTCCCTAATATGGCAGAAAAGCATCAGGAATTAAAAACAATTGTAGGTGGTGTGGGAAACATAATAGCAGCCCCTCTCAGCCTGTGCTCATTTGTCTTTTCTCACCATTTCAAATGAAGGTCATTATCACAGAACTTGCTCTGCTGATGGCTTTCTTGTTGATCCCAAGAATAAAAGAATGGGAACAGCCCTATTCTATGCAAATATGCTGTGGTAGTTTGAAGCTGTTATGTACCCCAGAAAAGCCATGTTCTCTTAATCCATTCCTATGGATGCAAACCTATTTTTGATTAGGTTATTTCAATTGAGATGTGACTTGCCTCATTCAAGGTGGGTCTTAGTCCTCCTGGAGTTCTTAATAAGAGGATGAAAGACATACAGAAGCTAAAAGAGGAATTTCAGAGAAGCACCCAAAGATGCTGAGAGGGAAGCCACTGAAGCCAGAAACTGGAAGCAATGAAAACGAGGAAAGCAGGGGCAGCAGACATCACCATGTGCCTTGCTGTCTGATGGAGGAGCCCAAGATTGCCAGCAGCCTTTCTTCAGAGAAAATATTGCCCTATTGATGCCAAAATTTGGACATTTTCATGACCTTAAAACCGTAAATTATTAAATAGCTAATAAATTCCCACTGTAAAAGCCAACACATTTCTGATATACTGCATTTCAAAACATTAGCAAAACATATATCATATAATCAAAAGCCAACAATGGCTATATGTTAAAAAAAAAAATCACTTGGAAGGTTGAGGAATGCCTGCCAAAACAACTTCACAAAATATCATCCTTTTAGTGATTCATTAAAAATAAGATAAACTTGATTCATACAAGAACCTCTGCCTTGGACCTCCTCAGCATCAAAATCTTTCTCTTGTATACTATACTTGAAACTCAAGGGTTCAGGCCACAGCTTGACCATCACAAAAGCAACAGTGGCCTCCCTATCACTAAAGATAGAACGAAGCTGAGGACATAATGGAGCGAAGAAGATGACACCAAAGTCCTTCCTTTCCCACAATCATAACCAATATTAAAGAAGGTCCATAAAGGACAGGTCCCCAGGGCTTCTGCATTTCTGTTCTAGGAACTTGAGAACAGCGTGGGAGTCAAAAATACACGAGTTAACCTAATCGATGCCTCCTTGCATCCTTGGCTATGACAGCATCTAGTGCTCTTAACTGGCTGTGCTATGCTCTGGTCTCCATGGTGACATGGTTCAAGGAATCTTCCATAACTGTTTTGCCTCTTATGATGTAGAAAACTCAGTTCTAAGTTAGTTTTTTTTTTTTTTTTTTGCTTAAAATGCTTGTTAAAATAAGGATGGTATATATTTTTTCCTTTAAAAGCACCACTTTCACATGGCTTTCAGTGCCCAAATTAACTTTCCAAAAAGAATACAGTTGATTCTTTCAAATATAATTCCCAAAGGAGGATGTACTCCATGCTGCAAAAGCCATTGTAATACATAAAGGAATATTTTGCAATAATGAATGATAAATTAACTTTTATGGAGTCAACAAGATACTGAAATAACTTTTTCTTGTTTCCCTTTCTAGATGTTGAATTTTTCCAGTATTTTCAGTTGTTAAAATCAAAAGGATGTTCACATAGATTTCCCAGCAATTTTAGTAATGTTACTATGTGTTCCTCCCATACAAGAATTGATAGGTTCCTCTTCAACCACACTCCAACAATTGAGCATTATATATGAAACAGGTAGAAAGAAATATTTGCATTCAGTCTCTTGATGTTTTGCTCCTATCCAATGAGTAAAATGAGCTGGATAAATTTATTTGTATTCAAGTGTTGATAACTGCAAAATGTAATGGGTTATTCCTCCCAAGGGGTTCTTGTATTTTAAATTCTCATTTCAAGGAATGAATCATTAGTAAATGGTTATAATAAATTATTTTATTATAAGGATGCATAGATGAGCCATTCTGCTATAAAGGGCCAGGATCACAAGGAAAAAAGTAATATCCAGACACTTCAGCAAGCCAGCAGAGCCAGCTACTGACCAGTTACCTCTTAGATAGGGAAGAAGTCCTAAGACAAGTTTGTACTTACGTAGGCATCCTCAGATTTCTCAGATCCACTATAATTCTTTCTTTCACCCCATCTATTAACCTTCAAAATATAACTCCTGAAATTGAAACCCATACCAAACTCTGAAATCTGTCCTACAACTAATTGTTGCAGTGTGCTTTGTAATTTGTCGATTTTTTGCATGTTATTTTTTCAAAATTAAAAAAATAAATGCAACTCTTCATAAAAAAGGAGACATACCCCAAATAATGAAAGCAGACAATTACACAGATATTTGTACAATAATGTTCATAGCACCATTATTCACAATTGCCAAAATGGAAGCAAACCCAAGTGTCATTAATGAATGGATAAACAAAATGAGGTATATACACAGAATTGGAATGTAACTCATTTGTAAAAAGGAATGAAGATGGGATATTATGCAACAGCATGTTTGAACCTTGAAGGCATGGCGTTGAGTGAAATAAGCCAGACAAAAGGACAAATATTGTATGATCTTACTGATATGAATTATCTAGAATAAGCAAACTCATAGAGTCAGACTCAAGAATATAGGTTACTAGGGAACACAGTAGAGGTAGAGACTAGGGAATTAAGGCTAAAAATGAATAGAGTTTCTATTTGGGATGATTTTAATAGGTGGTGATAATAGTAGCACAACATTGTAAACATAATTAACAGTACTAAATTATATATTTGAATGTGGTTAAAAGGAGAAATTATAGGGGAAAGTGTGTTTGATTAAAACACAGTTAAATATTTAAAAAGTCACTGCTTCATAATGATACTGAAATAAAAGGAAAGAAACAAACAAAACAAAATTCATTGTACAATATAAGAGTTTGCCAGGGCACCACTTACTAGTCTGAAACTGAATAATTAAATGGAAATGATTATCTTGCTTTTCTGGTATGAGCTGTAGTTAGAGGTAACCAGATAGCCCTCTTGAAAAAGGGAGAGTCCTTCAATAGAAAGATTTCCAATTAATTGATGACTAGGAATAGAATAGAATTAGAAAAAAAAAATCTCTATTGATATTAGTGATTTAGGCAACTATCATCAATAGATGTTAAAAACATTAGGTGAAAAACTGTTGGAGAAGTTTACAAAGAAGAAAGCAGCCTATCACTTCATGAACCGCTGCTCAAGTGCAGGATAACTAAAGTGAAAGACTAACAATCTATGAGACATTCTCAGGAAAACCACTGAACCTGAATCTAATCAAGGCTTTAAACCTAACTTTTGATCTATAGGAAATATGGGAAATAAAGGAAAAAAGTTAAACCCGCCATTAGGAAAATCAGAATATGGGACATTCTTATTATTTCAACAAGTTAATGACATAGGGGTAAAAGAGGAAAGGTGGGAAGAGAAGACTTCTGGGATTAAAAGAGAGTTAAGAAACATAATAACCAAATACAAAGAGTAGAACCTGTTTGGATCTTGATTCAAACAAAGCAACTATAAAAGATATTTACTGACAGAGAGAATTAAATGTGAACTGGCATTTGGATCACATTAAAGAATTATTGTTAATTTTGTTAAGTATGATAATGGTTCTGTGCTTATGTAAGAAAATGACTCATTTTCTTTTGAAGATTCTTTCTGAATTACCTAGAGGTGAAATAAGATGATGGCTAGAATTTGTTTTAAAAAACACCAGGCGGTGTATTTTTTTTTTAAAAAAAAAGGGCGGGCGACAGTGGCTCAGCAGGCAGAGTTCTCACTTGCTATGCTGGAGACCTGGGTTCAATTCGCGGTGCCTGCCCACGTTAAAAAGAAAAAGAAAGAAAAGAAAAAAAAAAAAAAAACACCAGCAAAACAAAAAGCCAGGTGGAGGGACAGATGGAACAAGAATGGCAAAATGTTGCTAGTTGTTGAAACTGGTAGCTGTTGGAAGAGTACAAGGATTTCACTGAACTCTACTTTTGCATACATTCAGAAATTTTCATAATAAAATGCTTTCTAAAATTCTGAAAGTGATTTCCCATTGAGAATTCTAATCTGGCCAATTTTGTTTTAAGTAAAACAATAAATAAAGCTATTTTAAGCCATGTTTTTTACCTCTCTCAGGTTATATCAAGAAAGAGAAAGAGCTGAACTTCCGGAAACGGGATCCAATACGTAACAGTAGAAAGGTGAAATAAGAGATGTGAAGAAAGGTCTCAGAATCACACTAGGCTCTAGGACATGTTTCTTGCATAAAAGAAATTGAACCAGATGTGAAAAAACATAAATTAGTGAAGATTTACACACTGGTGTGGCAGAGTTTGTGATTGGATTAGTTCTAGATAAATAGGAAAGTAGGCAAATGATTTTCTAAAAAATTATCAATTACTACAAGAAAACAAATGTTATACAGGAAAGAAAATATAAAATATATTAGATGTCTCAGTCATGAATAGTTTTAACATAGTCATGATAATGTAAAGACAGAATATAGATCTATTATATTCAAAATTATGAAAAAGTTATATTGGGATATTGCAGAATAGGAAGGATACAAGTAGGGGATGAGTCTGAAAAAAGAGATCTAAATTTTCATCTGTCATGGTGCAAAGTCAATAATGTTTAAAACTATAAAGTCAAGTTGTAGAAATAAAATCATACCAAGCAGTATCATAAAAGCACATGTAAAAGCTGATTTCCTAAAGAAATAAAAGGAAAAAAATAAAATTTCCTCTCCAAATTGGAGAGGAAGAAGTAAAACTTCCATTATTTGCAGATACTATGATACACTACTTGGAAAATCCTAAGAAATTTACAACAGAGCTTCTAGAGCTAATAAACAAATTCAGTAAAGTGGTAGGGTATAAGATTAATGTGCAAAAATCAATAATGTTTCTATATACATGCAATGACCTAGCTGAGAGACGATTAAGGGGGAAAAATCTATTAAAAATAGCAACTAAAAGAATCAAGTATTTAGAAATAAGCTTAATTGGGGATGTAAAGGACCTGCACACAGAAAACTACATGCCATTGCTAAGAGAAATCAAAGAATATTTAAATAGAAGGAGACACTCCCTGCTAAACAGACAGGAAGGTTAAATGTAATTAAGATGTCAATTCTATCCAAATTGATCTAAAGATTCACCAATCAAAATCCTAACAACTTACTCTGAAGGGCTGGAAAGGCTAGTTATCAAATTCATTTGGAAGGGAAAGAGACCTCAAATAGTTAAAAAAAAAAAAATCCTAAAAAAAAATAAGAACAAAGTAGGAGGATTAACAACTTCCTGATTTTAAGGCTTATTATAAAGTCGCAATGGTCAAAACAGTATGGTACTGGCACAACAATAGAACTATTGACCAATGGAATTGAATTGAAAGTGTGGAAATAGACCACCAAATCTACGGTCAATTGATCTTCAACAAGGCCCCCCAATTCCAAGGAAGTGGTATAAAACAGTCTTTTCAATAAATGGGTATGGGAGAATTGGATATCAATAGCCAAAAGAATGAAAGAGGACCCTTATGTTACATCCTATACAAAAAATTAACTCAAAGTGGATCAAAAACCTAAATATAAGAATCAGTACCATAAAACTCCTAGAAGAAAATACAGAGAAACATCTTTAAGACCAATGAATAGGAGGTAGATCCTAAACTGTACACCCAAAGCACACACCAAGAAAAAAATGAATGGGAACTCCACAAAATCAAACACTTTTGCACCTCACAAGATGTCAAAAAGGTGAAGAGGCAGCCAACTCAATAATATTTGGAAAAAATATTTGGAAATCATGTATTAGATAAAGGTTTGATATCCTTTATACATAAAGAAATCATACAACTCAACAACAAAAGAACAACCCTATTATAAAATAGGCTAAAGATATGAATAGACATTTTTCTGAGGAACAAATACAGATGGCTAAAAAGCACATGAAGAGATGCTCATTTTCATTAGCTATAAGGGAAATGCAGATCAAGAGATATCACCTCACACCTACAAAAACAACTGCTATTAAATAAATACGAAACTAGAAATGTTGGAGAGGATGTGGACGCTTATGCACTGCTGGTGAGAATGTTTAATGGTACAGCCATTTGACTTCTACAAGAAGACCATTTGATGGTTTCTTAGAAAAATGAATATTGAGTTGCCCAATGTCATGGTCAGGTTCATGTGTCAAGATGGCTAGGTGGTGGCACCTGGTTGTCTTCTCAGGCAAGCACTGGCCTGTCTGTTGCTATGAGGACATTTCATGGACTTAAATCATGATTACATCAGCTGCATCCTCAGCTGGCTGCATTTGTAATCAGCTAAGGGGAGTGTCTTCTGCAATGAGTGATGCTTAATTTAATCACTAGAAGGCTTTTAAGGAGGATTCAGAAGAGACAGTCACTCTTTCTGCTTCAGCCAGTGGAGCCTCTCCTGTGGAATTCATTCAGACTCTTCATTAGAGTCGCCAGCTTCACAGTCTGCCCTATGGGTTTGAACTCTTCCACCACCACAGTTCTCTGGCCAGCCTCTCCTGAGAGTTTGTTGTGGACCTACATCAGAGTCAACAGCTTGTGGCCTGCCCTACAGACCTTGAACCATTACATTCCCACAAGTGCCTAGCCAGTCTCTCCTAAGAGTTCTTTGTGGACCTTCATCAGAGTTACCAGCTTGTGGCCTGACCTACAGACCTTGGACTCTATAGTCCCACGGTTTTGTGAGATACTTTTATAAACTGTATATCTAGGTATCTCCTGCTGATGCTGTTTCTCTAGTGAATCCTAGCTTGGTACCAAAGGTGGTTCTTAAGAAACAGAATCTTAAAAATGAGTTTTTATAATTACTTTTTTACTCTGACTGGACTCAAAGGCACTAAGGACTCTGTTTCCTGTAATCAGAATGACACTGCCAATCCATGGGGTGAGTTGGCAAAAGACATAGTCAAAATATCACCACTGGATTCTTCCAATGCTTCGCTTCTATGAAGCCAGGCTCTGGGGGATAATGTTTTGACACCTTTACAGAGTTCTGGAAATAGGAGGTAAAGACATGTTGGCTGGTTGTTGTGAGATGTGCTGTATACACTAATGAAGGAAAAGGATGAGCTGAAGTCTTCAAATGAGAAGCTTACACAGAGTAGGACAGATGTAAATGTTTCTCTGAGTGCCCTGAAGGAAAACCTTATTTCCTGTAGCTGCATACTTGAGATCTCCAAAAATCAGACTCAGAATCTTATCATTAGAATAGGAACTTTACAACTTAAACTGAAATCTCAGTTTTTCATGGTGTCTAACATTAAAGTAAGGGCATTGATTGGAAAGGAACGGGACCCTGAGAAATCGGATGGTGACATATGGGTTGATTATCATGTCTGTGGAGAAGTTAAAATGCTAGGTCATGCTGAGTCTTTTATAGATAACCCTGTAATAATCTGCTCTGAGGACATAGTCACCCCACCTCAAGCCTGCTCTGAGGAGTTGGCCACCCTGCCTCACCTGAAGGGATTAGCCCTAGAGTGATTAATCATGTTTCACTAGATGAAACTTCAAATGAATACCCTGAAGCAACTGGCTTAGAAGATACTTCTAACTCTTTTCATGACCTACCCACACCACCTTTCATTTCTTTCAGATCTATAACTACACTAAAGTCCCAACAGGTCCCAAAAGGTGAAGTACAAACTGTCACCTGTTACCCATGAGGAGGTACCTATACTCCAAAAGAACTACATGAGTTTTTCAATTTATAGAGACAGAAATCAGGGAAATATGTGTGGCAATGGATTTTAAGGGTGTGGGATAATGGTGGGAGGAATATAAAGCTGGATCAGGCTGAATTTATTGATATGGGCCCACTTAGCAGAGATACTGCATTCAATATTATAGTGTGAGGAGCTAGAAAAGGCTTCCAACAGTTCGTTTGGACTGCTGTCACTGAGCTGGGATCCTTAAACATAATAGGGATGATCAGATCCCAAGTTGGCAGAAGCCAAGTGGCAGCACTTAATCACCAAAGACAAGGTGGACATGATATCTTAATGGACAGAAGACTCAAAGCAGAAGTCAAAATAATCTGACTCACAGAGACTTGTGGCATTGTCTAGTAGATCATGGGGTACCTAGAAGTACAATAAATAGGCAGTTTGCTAAACTCTTGTTTGAGCTGTATAAGCAAAAGAGTGCTAAGTCAAGTGAACAGAAGTCTAAATTGAATTACAAACACAGAGAGATACTGCCTCTTAATCAGTTTCCAGACTTGAGACAGTTTACCGACCCACAGCCCCTTGAATGAGGGGAGACCAGGTCCCTTTGGGGGAGGACCCTGCTACACTGTCACAAATTCATACTGTTAATCTTCCTCCAAGCCTTCCCCAAGGAGACTGAAGTTACCAGGGTAACTGTGCATTGGGGAAAAGGAAATGATCAGATATTTCAGGGATTATTAGACACTGGTTCAGAAGTGACATTAATTCCAGGGTACCCAAAACGTCACTTTGGTCCACCAGTGAGAGTGGGAGCTTACGGAGGTCAGGTGATCAATGGAGTTTTAGCTCAGGCCTGTCTCACAGTGGGTCCAGTGGGCCCCCGGACTCATTCTGTAGTTATTTCCCCAGTTACATATGCATAATTGAATAGACAAACTGAGTAACTGGCAGAATCTCCACATTGACTCTCTAATACATGGAATGAGGGCCATTATGGTAGGAAGGGCCAAAGAAGCCACTAGAACTGCCCCTACTTAGCAGAATAGTTCATCAGAAGCAAAACCGGATTCCTAGAGGGATTGCAGAGGTTACTGCCACTCTTAAGGACTTGAAGGATGCGTGGGTGTTGATTCCCACCACATCCCTATTCAAATCTCCTATTTCACCTATGCAGAAAACAGATCAGTCTTGGAGGATGACAGTGGATTATTGTAAACTCAACCAGGTGGTAACTCCAATTGCAGCCGCTGTCCTGGATGTGGTATCATTGCTTGAGCAAATCAGTACATCCCCTGGTACCTGGTATGCACCCATTGATCTGGAAAATGCTTTTTTTCTCAGTAGCTTTTAGTAAGGACCACCAGAAACAGTTTGCTTTCAGCTGGCAAGGTCAGCAATATTCTTTCACTGTCCTACTTCAGAGGTATACCAACTCTCCAGCCCTATGTCACAATGTTGTCTACAGGGACCTTGATTGTTTCTCTCTCCCACAAGACATCATACTGGACCAATATATTGATGAAATCATGTTGATTGGACCTAGCAAACAAGAAGTAGCAACTACTCTAGACTTATTGGTAAGGCATTCATGTGTCAGAGGTTGAGAGACAAATTCAACAAAAATACAGGGGCCTTCCACCTCAGTGAAATTTCTAGGTGTCCAGTGGTCTGGGGCATGTTGAGATATCTGTTCTAAGGTGAAGGGTACATTGTTGCATCTGGCCCTGCTGATGACCAAATAAGATGCACTATGCCTAGTTGGTCTCTTTGGATTCTGCTGACAACATATTCTTCATTTGGGTGTGCTATTACAGGCTATTTATCATGTGACCAGAAAAGCAGCTAATTTTGAATGGGGACCTGAACAAGAGGAGGCTCTGCAACAGGTCCAGGCTGCTGTACAAGCTGCTGTTGTGGAAAACTGAGATCCTGTCTCGAGCATTTGGAGGCCCCAATAGGAGAATCACAATGCAGACCCTTAGGATTTTGGAGCAAAGCCTTACCATTGGCTGCAAATAACTACTCTCCTTTTGAGAAACAACTTTTGGCCTGCTATTGGGCCTTAGTAGAGAATGAAGCTTAGCCATGGGCCACCAAGTTACCATGAGTCCTGAGATGCCTATCATGAGCTGGGTGTTGTCTGACTAACGAAGCCATAAAGTTGGGTGTATGCAGCAGCTCTCCATCATATACGAGATAGGGCCAGAGCAAGTCCTGAAGACACAAGTAAGTTACAGGAGGAAGTGGCCCAAATGTCCATGGACCCCACTCCTGCCACATTACCTTCTCTTTCCAAGACCAGAGCCATGGCTTCTAGGGAATTCCTTACAGCGAATTGACTGAGGAAGAGAAAACTCAGGCCTGGTTTACAGATGGTTCTGTACAATATGCAGGTACTACCCAAAAGCGGACAGCTGCAGCACTACAACCCCTTTCTAGGATGTCCCTGAAGGACAGTGGTGAGGGGAAATCCTCCCAGTGGGCAGAATTTCAAACAGTGCATCTGGATGTTTATTTTGCTTGAAAGGAGAACAGGCCAGAGATGCATTTATATACTAACACATAGGCTCTTGCTAATGGTTTGGCTGGATGGTCAGGACTTAAAGAGCATGATTGGAAAATTAGTGACAAAGAGATCTGGAGAAGAGGTATGTGGATAGACATACCTCTTTCTGAGTGGACTAAAAACATGAAGATATTTGTGTCCCATGTGAATGTATACCAGAGGGTGACTTCAACTGAGGAAGGCTTTAATAATCAAGTGGATAAGATGAACTGTTCTGTGGATACCAGTCAGCCTCTTCCCCCAGCAACTGCTGTCATTACCCAATGGGCTCATGAACAAAGTGGTCATGGTAGTAGAGATGGAGGTTATGCATGGGCTCAGCAACATAAGACTTCCACTCACTAAGGCTGACTGGGCTACAGCCACTGCTTTGTGCCCAATCTTCCAGCAGCAGAGTCCCACACTCAGCTCCTGATGTAGAACAATTCCCTGAGATGATCAGCTGGCTACATGGTGGCAGGTTGATTACACTGCACCACTTCCATCATGGAAGAGGCAGAAATTTGTTCTAACTGGAATAGACACAAACTCTGGAAATCACTTGCTTTCCCTGTGCACAATGCTTCTACCAAAACTACCATCCATAGACTTACAGAATGCCTTATCCATCATCATGGTATTTCACACAGCATTGCTTCTGAACAAGGGACCCACTTCACAGAAAATGAAGTGCAGGAATGGGCACATGATCACAGAATTCTCTGGTCTTACCATGTTCCCCATTATTCAGAGGCAGCTGGATTGATAGAACAGTGGAATGGCCTTTTGAAAACTCAATTACAGTGCCAACAAGGTGTAATACCTTGTTGCAATACCTTGGCATCCCTGCAATACCTTGCAAGGATGGGGTGATGTTCTCCAGGAGGCTATGTATGCTCTGAATCAGCATCCAGTATATGGTGCTGTTTCTCCCACAGCCAGGATTCATGGGTCCAGGAACCAAGGGGAGGAAATGGGAGTGGCACCACTCACTATTATCCCTAATGATCCACTAGGAAAATTTTTGCTTCCTGACCCTGTTGAGCTCTGCTGGCCTACAGGCTTTAGTTCCAGAAGGGAGAGTGCTTCCACCAGGAGAAACAACAATGATTCCATTGAACTGGAATCTAAGACTGCCACCTGGTCACTTTGGGCTACTCACGCCCTGGATCAGCAAGCCAAAAAGAGGATTACATTACTGGCTGGGATGATTAACCCTGACTATCAGGGGGAAATAGGACTGCAACTACACAATGGAGGCAAAGAAGAGTTTCCCTGGAATACAGGAGATCCCCTAGGGCAACTTTTAGTACTACCATGCCCTGTGACTAAAATTAATGGGAAACTGCAACAATCCAATCCAAGCAGGACTACCAATGGCTCTGAAACTTCAGGAATGAAGGTTTGGATCACCCTACCAGGCAAAGAACCATGGCCAGCTGATGTTCTAGCTGAGGGTAGAGGGGACATGGAATGGGTAATGGAATAAGGTAGTGATAAATATGAACTATGACCACATGATCAGTTACAAAAACAAGATTGTAAGGCTGTTTTTTCATGTTACAGTATTTAAGTTGTAAGATACCAAGTTTAAGAGTGAATATTACCCAAGGACTTGTACCCTATTCTGGGGAGATTTAATGTTTCTGGTTGTACACAGGACAGTTGAGTATTGTTAGCCAAGGAAAAATGTGTCTGCTATTATTTTCTATTTAGAGATTAAGTGTGGTTTAAGGTGATGTGTATAGCTGCCAAGTTCAGAAGGGGTGGACTGTCATGGTCAGGTTCATGTGTCAATTTGGCCAGGTGGTGGTGTCTAGTCATCTGGTTGGGCAAGCACTGGCCCATCTTTTGCTATGAAGACATTTCATGGACTTAAATCATGACTACGTCAGCTGTATCCACTCTCCTGAGAGTTTGTTGCAGACCTTCATCAGAGTTACCAACTTGCAGCCTGACTTACAGACCCTGGATTCTGCATTCCCACAGCTACATGATACATTTTTATAAATTTTATATCTACAGATATCTCCTGCTGATTCTGTTTCTCTAGAGAACCCTAGCTAATACACCGATGACCCGGCAATACCACTACTCAGTATATATTCAGAGTAGCTGAAAGTAGTGACACAAACAGACATTTGCCCACCAATGTTCATAACATTATCCACAATTGCCAAAAGATGGAAACAATTCAAGAGCCCATCAACAGACAAGTTGATAAAAAAGTGTGCTATACATATATGATGGAATATTATGCAGCAGTAAGAATAAATGGCATCCTGAAGCATATGACAAGATGGATGAACTTAGAGCACATAATGCTGAGTAAAATAAGCAAGACACAAAAGGATAGATACTGTATGATTTCACTTTTATAACCTTGGTAAAGGGAAACTCAGATTCTTATAATACAGAATATAGGGGACCTAGAGATACATGGAAGCTAGAGATGGAGGAATGGTTAGCTAATGAGGTTGAACTTAAATGTAAGGGAATGGATAGAAGTAAAGGCAGTTCATTAGTGGGTTTATAGACTTATATTAGTGGGGTTATTTACTTATAGGTAATATTGCTATATCAAAGGTGAACATGATTGAAAGGGGTTGTATAGAGCTATGTATCCCACTGATTAACACTACAAATATAAATAAGTTCTTGCACGAACCACTTAAAGGATATGAATCTTGTGCAAAGAGTTTATAACATCAGCATATGGGGGAAAATACTATAGAATGCTATGGGCTATATATAACAGAAAGAGATCAACAGCACCACAACAATTTCAGCAATAAATAAGGGAAGGGGAGAGGACAAGAGTTAAGGGGAGATTTGGATTTTCTATTTCATGAAGGTGTGTTTATCAGTTATTTTTCTCTTGGGAGCAAGGAAAATTGTCTAAAATTGAGAGTGTTGATGGTTATACAACTAAGTGAGGATAATAGGAGACACGGGCTGTTGACTTTAGACATTATACAGGATGCCCAATGGATGGAAGTGGCTGGAGGATACACTGGCTGAGAAGTAGAATGGCGAACTGTGGTGTGTGCATATGATCGAATATTGTGCTACTACAACAAGGAACGAAGTTATGAGGCATGCAACGTTGTGAATGAACCTGTAGAACTTTAAGTGAAACAAAAAAGCAAATATTGTGTGGTCTCATTTAGAAAATACTTATTAGAAAATCGGGGGCCTAGATTGTAAGTTCTTATAGCAGTCACATTTAATCCGGAGCTGTAATTATTATTTCTATATTTTGAGAGATTGTACTATATATATGTATAACCTGGCATTTCCGTAGAATTCTAGGTACCTGTGTGTCACCTAAGACTCAGTGTAGGAGTTCTGCAGTTCTGAAGGTCAGCGTTGCTTCATACAACAACTGTTAAATTTAAAAAGAGATCAGGCTTCAATTGGAGATAACAACAAAGCTGACTGGGTTACAACTAAGATAAATCAGAATACAGGGGTAAAGAGGACATGGTATGTATTTTATAACTTCATCTATTCTATGTGACCAAAAGAAGAGAGGTTTATTTTCTCCAAAACCTAAATTTTCCATAGCACATAATCTAACTCAACCAGTCTAGATAGACCAGAATGTGAATGAGGGCTTGTAATTCTGTATAGCTTAATCTAATGCCTGAATGCATTCCAGAGTATGTTGAGCAGATAATTTAAAAGTATTGGCAAAGTTCTTAATCTTGAGGCTTGCTCTTGTGAAGCTCATTTATGAGGCAGAGAAGCTAAGCCTACCTACAGTTATGTCAAAGAGTTACCTTCAAAGGACCTCTTCTGTAGGTCTCTCTAAGCCCAACTCTGCAAGTAAAACCATTATTCTCCTCCCTTACCTTGGGTATGATATCCAAGGGTGAAAATCTCCCTAGCAATGTGGGACATAACTCCCTAGGGATGAACCTGGCTCTGGTGAGGTTCAGTGGCTGAGATAGTTCAAATAGAGTCAAGATACTACTCTGGAGGCTACTCTTACGCAAGCTTCAGCAAGATACTACTATTTATTATGGTGTCATGGTCACGTTCATTTGTCAACTTGGCCAGGTGGTGGTACCTGTTTGTCTGGTTAGGCAAGTGCTGGCCTGTTACTATGAGGACATTTCATAGAATTAAATCATGAGCACATCGGCTGCATCCACAGCGGATTCCATTAATAATCAGCCAAGGGGGGTGTCTTCTGCAATGAGTAATGCTTAATCTAATCACTGGATGCCTTTTAAGGAGGATTCAGAAGAGACAGGCTCTCTCCCTGCTTCGGCTGGTGAGCCTCTCCTGTGGAGTTCGTCCAGACCCTTCATCAGAGCCCTCAGCTTCATAGCTTGCTTTAATTATTTTGGACCCTACATTCCCATGGTTAAGTAAGACACTTTTATAAATTTGATATTTATGGATATTTCCTGTTGATTCTGTTTCTCTAGAGAACCATAACTAATACACATGGTTTGCCAAACCCCAATCAAAACTATTCCTGCCAACCCTAAAGAACTCCTAGGGCTTTATATGAGATTCAGCAAAGGTTCCATGAATTATAATTAATTTCCAGAAACCTACAACCTCCAGATGGGTTCTTAGGCCTGATAAGAAACTCAGAGGGGCCAGCCTCTCCAGAACATCAACTAGTTTTATCCCCCTGTCCCATATTATTGATAGCCCTTTTCAACATGAAAAAGTTATAATGGACATAGCCAAAATACCCTAAAGATTGGGAGAAAAATCAAAGAAGAAGGTGGAGATATAACAGAGAAGAAAGGATTTAACAAATGAGTATGACTGCTAAATCATTACATTGGTATTTCTTTTACTCTCTAATGTCTTAGAGCAGCCAGAAGGAAAAACCTAAATTATGGAACTGTAAAACATATCAAAATCTGAAATCTGTTCTATAACTAATTGTTGTGGTGTGCTTTGAAATTTATTGCTTTTTTGTTTATATATTATTTTTCACAATAAAAAATAAAAATAAAAGGAAATTTAAAAATAATAGAAACAAAAAAGCTGGTTTCCTCTAAGAAGTTAGGAATAGGGGTATGACTTGGGCCTGCTGGTTTACCTAACAAGCCTTTAGAAATATTTTACACTTTTAATTATATGCATGCATAAAATTTTGATAAAAATAAAATTCAAGCAAAGTAAATTATTTAAAAAAAATACTCTAAACCTGTATGCTTACAGATAGGGGTAGTACATACCAAAAGAATCAACTATAAGAGATGAAAGGATTATCTCACAGGAATAAGAAATGTCAAATATAGCTTTGATGAAATAAATCTATATATAACATAAATTTTAAAAACTAATGAGTCTTTTTGGAAACATCTTGTACACGACCAAGTAAAAATGGATCTGGTCAGGAGATAAAGGACTTTATTCTATTTCAGTGTAACAGTACAAGCTAATTACTCCTACAACTAAAGTAATGTTTACCCCCTCAGGGAGAGCCTTGTTAATTCAATTAGATCTATATTCACCAGCAGGCCCATAAATCTTTCTAATTAGCCTGGTTTGCTTCCATTTTATGAGCCTACTTTCAAATAGCACCCATATTCTATAATGATGAAAGGAGAATCTTGGAAGATTCTAATTTTTCCTATCAAAGAAGAAAGAAGGACAACAGATTATGTGTCCAAAAAGACTACTTATTAGATTCAAGCCATTTGGAGCAACATACTTGTCAAACCTGGATAAAAGGCTAAAAGTGAGTAGCAGCTTCAACCAATCATCTTCAGATCATCAAGCAAACATGATAGAAGGGAATAGATTAAGCATTAGAAGAGAAATAGCATGGTGTCACAGCTATACTTCCTCAGACTGATCTCAACTGGGCTTCCACATTGGAGGAAAGCCATAGGAAACTCTACCATGACACAGGAAGTATCCTGGAAATCAAGGATTCAAAAGAACATCAGATCTTCAAAATTCAGAAGAAGTTAGCATTAGCCACATTAAATTGCATAGCCTTACCTAGAGATGCCTATAATATAGAATTTGCTCAATAAGTAAATATCATCATTATGATCACCATCATCATCATCATCACAATTTTGGAACTCTGCTAAGTGTATGCAACTTAAAGAACAGTGAAAAAAATGAAATGTTGACACTGCAGGGGATAAATGGGGGTAAACAATTTGAGACATATCAGAGAAAAGATTTCTGATATGGCATGTGATCATTTGAAAAATAATTGTATTTTACTATGTATTAATTAAAGGTCAGCCACTGTACTTGGTGCTTTCTGCACATGATCTTTGACAATTACAATAGTTCTGAAAAACAGAACTAAATAGTTAACAGTTCTGTTAAGCCCCCAAAAGGTGCTGAGTTTCAGAATCATTGATTTTTGCAAGATTTCACTAATGGTAAATGGCAAAGACTGAAATAAAAATGTCTCTGGGTCCAAAGCCCTTCCCCCTTGCAGTTCTTCCACTTGGATAGCACATTACAAATAATTTCCCCTGTGAACTTTACAGAAATCATTGCACTGGATCCACATAACCCTATAATATAGGAAATGCCTGCTAATCTCAATTGTCCATGAAAGAAACCTTGACTCAGAGAGGCTAAGTGATTAGCCCAAGGCCATACAGCTAATAAGGAACAGATAGATGGTGGGGCTCCATATCCATTTCTCTTGTCAACACATCATGCAATCTATGAAACATTAGGTTCAGTTCCTATCTCTTGTACAGAATTTCTGAAATGAGCCTTTTTTTAGGTTCAAACTGAGGTGACCATATATAATTTATCATCTAAACAGGGAAACTTTTGAGTGGGAAAAGGAGTGCTTTTAGTTATAATGTTGAGCATCAGATATAAAATGGGCAAACCAGGGGACCTATGGTCACCCTATTCAAAGAATAAGGCACTGCCAAACAATAAGGAATAATTACTTCCCTGGAATTATTTTTTCTTTACAGAGTAAGGGAAATAACATATTTATCTCAATTTAATAATTGTTTTGTCATACTTTAGGTGGGGAAAACCTTCTCTTTGAAGAAACAATGCATGCCTCATGCTCCATTTACCTTTAAAGTTCATTTTCTAGAAAAGTGGTCAGAAAATAAGAGCCCATGAGCCAGATCCTGCTTACCTACTACCTGTTTTTATAAATAAGGTTTGATTAGAACTCAGACATACCTATTTGTTTACGTATTGTCAATGCCTGTTTTGTGCTACAACATCTGAGTTGAGTAGGTACGTTAGAGACCATATGAACCACAAAGCCTAAAATCCATGCTAACTGGCTCTTTACAGAAAGAGTTTGTTGAGCCCTGATTTAAAAAATTAAATCCAAACTCTTCAACAAAGCACCTGAAGCCCTCCATAATCTGACCCCACTTCTACTGCAGTCTTATCTCTCCACATTCCACACCTCCTTTGAACACTATTCTCATTTCCAGCACCTGCCAACTTATTCAATAACTCTTTACACATGCTTCTCTCTCTGCTGGGACTACCCAGATTTCCACCTATACCTTCTGATAAACACTCTTCAAAGTTGTGAGGATTAAGCGTTACGCGGTTTAAGCACTTATGGTATCTCTTAAGTGATACCTTAAGATACTCCATTGAATGTTAAATACTACTATTACTGTTATTATTATTTTTATTCATATTATGTGCAATATAATCTTAAGCAAGTCACCTAACTTCTCCAGTCTTCATTTTATGAGTCATAAAACAACAAAGATAAATCTGTTACTGAATCATATAGAAAGATGATGCATTCAAAAATATTTTTAAACTGTAAAGTGCTGAGATCACATGAGGTTTTAGTATTAAAAGATTTGGCCATATAAATCTCCCTTCATCACTTTTTCCCTAACCCAAATTCTGACTACCTATGCAAAAGAAGATAAACCACGAAGATAAAACTAGAATTTGAAGAGCTATTTGTGATTATTTCTGGCACTGGTGTTAACAATCTCAAATGAAGCATCCATAAATTCCACAGTAGCATAAAAGATGGTACCCTTGAAACACCTGAGTAACCTCTTTTACAACCCATTGCAGCATACTGCATTGTTGCTTGAATCCCTGGGTTTATGAACATTTTTTTATACTAATTCCAACTTTTCTTTCTACATTTGTATCCCTGGGTATAATATTAACCATGGAGTTTTTTGGTGGTAGGAAAATTAAAAAGAACATGTTAAAAATATACACACCACACTTTCCAAATGGATCTTTAATTTAGGTGGCAGTTCCTTTCTTTGAGTGCTTCTCTGATACTCAAATAAAATCAGAATAAAATTAGAGTGTCTGATCTGTTTTTTTCTCACTGGTACACAAACTGGCACTGGAAGCATTCATCAGAAGGGAAAGTTTCTCCCAAAAGAGAGCTGTGAAAATCTACACAGGGAATCAAACAAATGCTATGACAAACTCCTCTAAGGCACTAAACACCTAATACATAATTTTGTAGTTGATGACGAGACCCAGGATTGTATAGAGATGTGTCCAAAATCAGAAGGAAAATTTTATGCTGAACTGAACTGTCAAACTTCAAATCCAACACAGATAAATATGTGTTTAAGAGGTGATATGGAAGGAACCACCTTCTCACTCCTAATAAATAGAAATTCTGGAAAAATATTTTAAAAGAAAAAACATTTACAGCATATTATCAAACTCAAAACAAGTAAAATGAAGTCCCTAACTGCCAGACTTAAGGAAGTAATGCAAAATCACATTATAAATGGTAAACTAAATTACAGATGCCTCTTAGGAGGCATCAAATGAGGTATTGGTCAAAATGGCTGGCAATGGGGCTCTAATACCCCCACCAGGAAGGCCTGGCTATGTAAGCTGCCAAACCTAAAAGTCCAGAGACCTAAAATTGAGGTACAATAAGTAACCACCCCGTTTCTGAAACAGGGTCTACAAAAGCTCCCTCTACCTGCCCACACCAAACAGGGAAGCTTACTATACAGCTTAGGGCTGAAGAACATAAAGTCAATTGCTTATAAATTTCCAAAGAATACCTGTACCATGTATTTGTGTTCATTTCAAATATGCCCCACTTTCAAGGTGCAATTATTCCACGTTCAAAATTCAACAGGAAAATTCATCAGAATCCTGTAAAATCCAGAGGGTCGTTTCCTCAGAAGGCAAATTCAAAACTACTCTAAAGGGGTACTTACAGAAAACATGGACATGACACCTCCTGGAAACAACGGTCACTAAGAATATGTTCAGAGTCCAATGTTACAGCCAACCATGAAGCAACTCAACCGATGCAACAACCAGTACCCAAAAACCTAGAAATCATAGGACATGCTGACAGAGATTTTAAAGAAGCATGTGTAAAATATTCGAAGATTAAAAAATAGAAATGGAAACCTAAGGCAAAAAGAGAAGAGATTTTAAAAAGGACACAGAAATTTGATTAAAAAAACTTAGAGCAGAGAGGCAAACTGGTGGTATAAGAAGTTTTACAAATTGCTCCTTCCACCAGAAAAATGAAAGGGCTGGAAAGAGATTGGAACTGACTAAGTGGTAACCTTGGGTCCAGACTGAACATTTGGAACAACCATGGGACTGGTACAAAATTTATATGTTTTGTAGCACACTATCTAATTTATCTTGTATGGTCAGTTTAGTCGAATACTATAAACTACATGGAATCTTGAATAGGGAGTGAGATCTTGTTGGTTTGTACAGGTTAGTGTGATACCCTGATATATCCCAAAGTAATTTGGGCATAAAATAAAAAAGTCTTTGCAAAGCCCCTTTGAGGGAATGGGAAAAATGTGGAAATATTAAATTTCCCTTATAGGGGAATTCTGGATACTCTCACCAGCATTGGGGACTACCCATTTAATAGGCTGAGCCCTTGATCTTAGGGCTTGTCCTTATGAAACTTACTCCTGCAAAGAAGAAGCTAAGCCTACTTATAATGATGCCCAAGTCACCCCTAGAGAACCTGTTTTATTGCTAAGATGTGGCCTCTCTGGCAGAGCCAACTCATCAAGTAAACTCATTGTCCTGCCCCTTACATGGGACATGACTCCCAGGGGTATAAATTTCCCTACCAACGTGGGACATGATTCCTGAGGATGAGCCTGGACTTGGCATCATCAGATTGAGAAAGGCTTCTTGACCAAAAGGGGGAAGAGAAATGAAACAAAATAAAGTTTCAGTGGCTGAGAAATTTCAAATAGTGTTCAGAAGTCATTCTGGAGGTTGTTCTTATGCATTATATGGATATCCCTCTTTAGTTTTAGTATATTAGCATAGCTAGAAGGAAAATACTTGAAATTGTTGAACTGTATTTCAGTAGCCTTGATTCTTGAAGACATTTGTATAACTATATAGCTTTTACAGTATAATCTATAACATGATTGTGTAAACCTTGTGCCGATTGGGTATGGAGGTCAAAAAGAAGGAGGGATAAGGGGTATGGGATGTATGAGTTTTTCATTTTTCTTTTTATTTCTTTTTCTGGAGTTATGCAAATGTTCTAAAAATGATCATGGTGATGAATACACAACTATGTGATGATATTGTAAGCCATTGATTGTACACCATGCATGTGTGTGAAAATTTCTCAATAAAAATATTTTTTAAAAAAACCTTGTGGCTGACATCCCCTTTATCCAGTATATGGACAGATAAGTAAAGAAATAAGGGCAAATAAATAAATAAATAATGGGAGGGATAAGGGGTATGGGATGTCTTGGTTGTTCTTTTTCATTTTTATTTTTATATGTGTTTTTTTGGAGTAATGACAATGTTCAGAAATCAATTGTAGTGATGGATGCACAACTATAGATGATATTGTCAACCGCTGATTGTACACTTTGGATGATCATATGGTATGTGAATATATCTCAATAAATTTGCAACAAAAGAAATAAGAGATAAAATGAATTTCACCAAAATTAAAACACTTAGGCATCAAAGGACATTATCAAAAAAGTGAAAAGACAATCTACAGAATGGAAGAATAGTTATAAACTATGTATTGGATAAGGGCTTAATTGCCAGAAAATATATATAAAAAAAAAACTTTTATAATACAACAACAAAAAAACAAGCAAAGGAAGATTCAATCCTGCTCTGTGGAACAAAATAGGGGATAGGGAGAGAATGACAGAGACTGCAGTCCCAGAGAGTGAGTAAAGGAAAAGGGTCACTAAGGTGTTTGGGAGAAGGAAAGAGGCAAGGAAATAGGGACAAGGAGAGCAGACTAGGTCAGACTGATTTTCATCCTCACCAGAGTCAGGCTGCGGCATTCAGGGAGGTGTGGATCAGAGGGAACTGATAACTCCTCTGATTCTGTCTGCCCCAGCTGCTGGCTGCGGAAACTTTCCCCAGCAGTGCCATAGCCAAATGCACCCATGATCAGCCCAGGGCTAGCATAGTCATCCACCACGAAGGCTGAGCCCCTGGGCACTGGAAGCACTCACCTGGACGCCGGGAATAAACGACCTGGTGGGCATGGTGTCTGGCAGACATGCCGAGTGCCTTTTGTGCTGCTGGTCAGCTACCCCCTTCCTATGCACTGGAACCACCTGTCCCATGTAGCAGGCCAAAAGGAAACCCACCCCACTCCCGCCCCCATGGTACACAACGTCTTCTAGCATTCAGTACTGTAGAGGAGGGGTAGGGAGGAGGGAGGAGGTGCACCAGAAGCACCAACGCTGTTGAGAGGGGTAAGTGCAAGTAGGCTAACTCCCTTCTTGCCTAGGTTTGTTTTTTTTTTCCTAATATTATTTTTTCTTTTTCCCTTTTTTTTAAAATACATTTTCTCTCTATATTTTTTTACTAGTAGTACTGTTATTTTTTATTATTCTTTTTATATCTGTTATATATTTATATTTTTAATTTTTTTTATTTCTTATTTTATATATTTTTTATTATTCTATTTTGTTTTATTTATTTTTAATTATATGTATATTTAAATTTTCTCTCCCTTTGGTGGGCACCAGTTTGAGTTCATTCCCAATGGACTGTCTCCTTCTAACTTTGGGGCCTACTATAGCTGAGGTGTGTTTTGTTGTTGTTGTTGTTGTTTCATATTTTTACTATATATTTTTTTCTTTTGGGGGGATACATGGACCAGGAATTGAGCCCAGGTCTCCCATGTGGTAGGTGGCCATTCTACCACTGAAGTACCTGTGCAAACCACAGCTTAGCATTTTTTTTTTTTTTTTTTTTTTAAACATGGGCAGGCACCGGGAATCGAACCCGGGTCCTCGGGCTTGGCAGGCAAGCATTCTTACCTGCTGAGCCACCGTGACCCACCCCACAGCTTAGCTTTTAATAGACACTAAGTTGAACTGCACCCCCTACATAAGATCCAGGCCTTGTTTTGGTGGGGAATAACTGACAAACCACATGCAAAAGGAAAACTTCAATGCAAAACCAAGTAAATACAAAACTTTAGATGAGTGGAGGAAACTATTTTAGTTTGTAAACTCCTGGAATGCAATACACCAGAATTCGAACAGCTTTTATAAAGGGAATTTAATAAGTTACAAGTTTACAGTTCTAAGCCTATGAAAATGCCCAAACTAACACATCCAGGGACAGATACCTTAATTCAAGAAAGGCCAATGGTGATGTCTGCTAGCAAGCAAGCATCTACAAACATCCATGTCTCTGTTCTCCAAGTGTCAGCATCTGTGTCAGCTTTGTTCTTTCTGAGATTACTCCAAAATGTTTCCCCTTTTAAAGACTCTCGTAAATTAATCAAGACCAGTTGGAATGGGTGGAGTCACATCTCCATCTAATCAAACGGTCATACCCACAATTGGGTATGTCACATCTCAGTGGAGATAATCTAATCAAAACTTCCCAACCTATAGTATTAAATCAGGATTAAAAGGAACGGCTGCCCCCACAAGACTGAATGAAGTTTCAAACATGGCTTTTCTTGGGTAAATAATACTCTCATACAGGCACAGAGACCAACTTACAAAATAACCTTATTAAGATAACTGAATGCCTAAACATAACAGAAAATCACAAAGCACATTAAGACCAGGCAGAAAAGGCCCAGCCAAATGACCAAATCAAAACTCTGGAGGGGATACAACAATACAGAACCACCCAAGGATATTTATAAAGAAATAAAGGATGTCAGGAAGACACTGTAAAAGCACAAAGAAGAATATAAAAGATTAAATAGAAAAATGGCAGATCTTGCAGAGATGAAAGATAGAGTAGACCAATGGAACAGATTTGAGAGTGTGGAGATAGACAACCAAATCCATGGACAAATGATCTTCAATAAGGCCCCCAAATCCACTGAACTGTGACTGAATAGTCTTTTCAATAATGGGCATGGGAGAATTGGACATCAATAGCCAAAAGAATGAAAGAGGACTCCTGCCTTACACCTTATACAAAAATTAATTCAAAATGATTGACCTAAATGTAAGATCTGATACATTAGAACTTCTAGACGGAAACACAGGGAAAAATCTTCAAGACTTTTTAAGACTTAGTAATAGGAGATACCTTCTTAAACTTTACCCCTAAAACACAAGCAGTGAAAGAAAAAATAGACAAATGAGAATCCCTTAAGAAGAAGAGCTTCTGTGCCTCAAAGACTTAATGAAAAAGGTGAAGAGGCAGATAATTCAATGGAGAAAATATCTGGAAATCACGTACCAGATAAAGGCATATATCCTGTGTACACATAAAGAAATTATACAGCTCAACAACAAAAGAACAAACAACCCAATTATAAAATGGGAAAGAGGATATGAATAGACACTTTTCTGAAAAGCAGATACAGATGGCTAAAAATCACATGAAGAGATGCTCATATTCATTAGCTATAAGGGAAATGCAAATTAGGGCGACAATAAGATATTACCTCATACCTATAAGAATGGCTGCTATTAAACAAACAGAAAACTACAAATGTTAGAGAGAATGTGGAGAAACTGGAACACTTACTCACTGCTGGTGGGAATGTGTAATGGTGCAGTGGCTGTGGAAGACAGTTTGACGATTCCTCAGAAACTAAATATTGAGTTGCCCTATGACTCAACAATATCTATACTCAGTTATACTCAGAAGAGCTGAGGGCAGTGATACAAATAGACATTTTCACATCAATGTTCATAGCAGCACTATTCACAATTGCCAAAGGATGGAAATAATCCAAGTGCCCATCAACAGACAAGTAGATAAACAAAATATGATATATACATATGATGGAATACTATGCAGCAGTCAGACGAAATGAAGTCCCAAAGCATATAACAACATGGATGAATCTTGAGGACATAATGCTGAGTAAGTAAGTCAGATACAAAAGGACAGTGGATGATTTCACTATTATGACTCTGAAAAAGATAATCTCAGAGGTTAAACTGTAGAATAAAGCAGACCTAGAAATAAACAAAAGCCAGAAATGGAGGAAAGGCTACCCTAAGAGGTTAAACCTAAGTGCAAGGGAACAGATAGAAGTGATATTAACTAATTAGCAGGTTTTACGAGTTACATTGCCATACTGAAGGTGAATATGACTGAAAGGGGATGCATAGTGCCATTTATTCCACTGATTAAATCCACAATTATAAATAAATTCTCACATGAACTATTTAAAAGGTTCAATAATGAACAAAAAGTCAATAGTAGAGGGATATAGGGGGAAACTAAAAATGCATGCTATGGCCAACAGTTAACAGGAAGACATCAACAGTTTCAAAGCCGTACCAAGGGCAACTAATTGGAAAGGAGGGACTAATGATAAGAGATAGTTTTGACTGGATAGTTGCTAACATTGTGTTTGCCAGTTCTTTTAGACAATGAAAATTGTCTAAAATTGAGTGCTGATTGCACAACCAAAAGAGGCTACTATAAGACATGGTTTGTTTATTCTGGACATTATCCATGATGTCCAATACATGAATGGAGCCAAAGGATGCAGTGACTGAAGCATAATGGCAAACTGATAGGTTTTTACGATAGAATATGGTGCAGCTACAAAAAGGAAAGGACATCAAGAGACACACAACAAACTGAATAAACCTTGGGGACAATGTATTGTGCAAAATAAGCCAGAAACAAAAGAACAATTATGCTAAGGTCTCTTTCAGAAAATGCTTATAAGAAAATGGGAGCCTAGATTGTAAGTCTTTATAGTAGCCACATTTAGTCTGAAATTGTAAATACGTTTCTAGGTTCTGAGACACTCAGCTATCTGTGCATCAGCTGCAATTTCCCTGGAACTTTGAGTATTCTGTGACACCTAAGACCCAGAAATGGAGTGCTGCAGTCCTGAAAGTTAGCATAGCTATATATAATAATTAAAGTAACTGAAAAAGAGATCAGTCCTCAATTACAGTTTAAAATGAAGTCAACCTGGCTGGTTCTAAGGTAAATTAGAATTCAGGGTAAAAGATGATAGTGTATGTAGTCTAGACCTTCACCTACTGTATGAGTCCAAACGCAGAGAGATTTATTGTATCTAGAACCTGAATTTTCTGTAACACATAATTTAAATCAATCTCTCTGGATAACTCATTTAAACAATTCAAACTCCGAGTATAGAACAGGAATGAGGCCTTGTAATTTTCTATAGCTGAATATAATACCAGGATACATTTCATAATAGGATGGGCTAATAATTACAAGTATTGATAGATTCCCTTGAGGGTCTGAAGAGAAAAAAATATATATGTATATATATTATATATATATATATATATATATATATACATACATATATATACACACATACATATATACATGCATATTAATAGTTTAAATAGTTTCATATTTATTTAAATATATATTTAAATATATTTATTTAATCTGGGAAACCCCAGGTACCTTCACAATCTTTGGGGACTCCCAAGAAAACAGGCTAAGCCCTGGATTTTTAGGCTTGCCTTTATGAAACTTTTCCATAGGGGAGAAACTAAGACCACCCATAATGAGGCCTAATAGTTCCTTCCACAAAGGCACTTTGCTGCTCAGATGTGGCCTCTCTCTCATTAAGTCCAACTCTGCAAGGAAAATCATTGCCCTCTCCACTACATGGTACAAGACATTTACAGGTAAAAATCTCCCTGACAAAGTAGGGCATGACTCCCAGGGTTGAGTCTGGCTCTGCCACCATGGGATCGGCAATGCCTTCCAGACCAAAAGGGAGAAACAAAATCTAACAAAATAAGGCATCAGTGGCCAAGAGAGATCAACTGGAGTCGAGAGGCTCCATTTCAAGAAATAAGATTGGAAGCCTCCCGCCATGACAGAGATAGGATAATACAAAACAGAGCAAAGATCCTAAAAGGGAATGTAACAATAACAGAAATTGTAATAAAAACTAGCATCAGTTGAATACTTACTTCCTGTCAAACTCTTCATTAAATTGTAATATGCATTATCACATCATGCCCTTTAAAACTCCATAGGGTAGATGCTATTATTGTAAATGTTTGACAAATCAGAATATGGAGGCTTACAGAGGTTAAATAAAATTATTCAAGTTCCCATGGTTAGTGGGTGGTTGATACAGGAGAGTCAGATTCCAGAGTTTGAGAACTATTATATATATAATACAGCCACAACCAGTAATAAACACTCCATCGGGAAATCAGACAACAGACATTTGTATGGTCCAAGAGTAAGTGGGAAGAAAGATGTATCAGGAATTATAATACACTGGCCTTCTCTAGTTTTGAAGTTGGGCTGACTAAATATTCCTACTCATTAAATGCATTAAATGGAATAGGCATGTCAAGCCTTCCTTGAACTGACTGCAAGCAAATCAGCTCTTTGAAGAAAGGATTATGATTCTATGGGTTGGTTCTGCCCCAAATGATTTCCATCTCAGGTTCCTTGTGGAGGGTCGGGGTGGGACATGTTGTTTTTACAGATAAGAATACAAGGATTCTGAGATATTGGGTAGTTTATTCAAAATTACAAAGTCAGCCAGTATTTAAACCCAGATCTCTTGTAAGATTTATGTATTCTGGGATGATAGGAGGGACTCACTCAGAGACATAAGGTCACCTTGAAGACCAAATCAACCAAAAGCCTTACCCTTCTTTACTTCAAAAATTAATATGTCTGTCACTTTTTGATACCCCCTCATGGTTAACATATTGTGACACAATTAAAATAGAATCAAATGAAGTTAAATCACGTCTAAAGGTCACATATCTAAAAGCATGTCATATCTAAAAGCAAGCAGGGAAAGAGGGGTCTAGAACTCAGTTTCTCAAATATATCATTTTTTTCAAGATAACCTGTTTTCATGACATTCAAAGATAGACATAGGTAGATGATCTCATTTTTTTTAATTGACTAGGTTTTGTTTTATGATTCATTTTCCAGATAAGTACTTTATAAATAATTATTTTTCAAACATTAAAGCCACTGAAATTGCAAAAATTTTACCAGGGAAAAGAGGGTCTTCTTGCTGATAGAGCAGTTAGGATTTCCCCTCTTTCATAATATGGTTCCTGATCTTTTACAAAAGTCACAGGTTCATTCACATTTATGAAGAATACCTCTGAATTATACTCTCTAGGCAGGACAATTGGTTTAGTAGTTCAGACCTCAGTCTCTTTCCAGCATCTGTTAATTCTATTATTTTATCATTTCTTCTTTTCCATGTATTTGAGAGAGATAAGGAGAGAAAGAAAACAAACCATACCATGATTTTCTGAGTAAACTGAACAAAAATAATGTCACAAAACTGGGTTACATTCCATGAAAGAGATTATCCAGAGCAATAATATAGCCTATGAAGAAGCGTAAAAGCTCCTCCACAGTGGTCAAAGTGGAAAACAGGTATTGAACCTTACTGGGATTTTATCTTTGTAGTGGATGAACTGATACAAGCAGCCAAAGGGTATCAAAACAATGTAAGTGCCAACTCCAGTGATGCAGAAAACATAAGACCATCCTTCATTTTCTGAGTGGCACGCTTTATTCTTATAGTCCAGATCAATCTCTGCCTCTCTCTCCTGCCTCTCTCACTCTCCCTCCCTCCCTCCCAATTCTCTCTCTCTCCTGTTTCTCTCTCCCCAACCAATGTCTCTCTCTCTCTCTCTCTCTCTCTCTCTCTCTCTCTCTCTCTCTCTCTCTCTCTCTCTCCTGCTTCTCTCTGTATATCCTCTCCCTCTCCTGTCTCTCTCTCTCTCTCCCTCTGTCTCCTGTCTCTCTCTCTCTTTCTCCTTCTCCCGTCTCCCTCTCTCCCTCTCCATTTCCATCTCTCTGTCCTCTCACCTCTCACTCTCTCTTCTCTCTCTCACACTCTCCATCCTCTCTCTATCTATCCTCTCTCTCTCTATCCTCTCTTTCCATCCTCTCTCTCTCTCTCTCTCTCTCTCTCTCTCTCACACACACACACACACACACACTCTCCAAAATGGAATGTTGCACATCAATATCCAGTTATTTGGCTACTGTTTATATTGAATGTTTCCCAATATTTAAAATTATGAAAAATCAGTCTGGAATATTATCATTTACCATTCTTTATATACAACTAAAAAGGGATTTTGGAAGGTAACAATACAAGCCTTATATTATTTGTATATCCTAGCTTTTCCTCATTCCCCAAATCAAATTTGCTTATTCAATAAATGTTGTACTGTGTTCTAGACATATACAGTTAACTAGACAATATTCTAGATCATCCAACATTAAAAACATAGCACCCTACTATAAAGATATTAAACTTTTCATTTTCAGGAATATTTTTAGCATCTAATAAAAATGTAAACAAGTGATATTAGTGTGGATGAAATAAGGTAAAACACCTCAAACACAAAATTAGTCATTTCTTTCTCCTTTATAGAATCTGGCCTGTTCTATTTCAAATACAAATCACAAGTTATATGTTTATGGGATATAGGAAGTATTAAAAATAATTTCTTAACCTCTTTGAATAAGATCATCAATTAACTCTGGGTATTAGTATCCTGGAAAAAAAGTAACCAATCTTCTTTTCTTCCTAGTACATTCCCTAGAAAGAATGGAGCACCCAACTCTCATATCATTTTTTAATAAAAAATTTTTCCCTCCTTCCTCCTTTCTTTCTTTTCCCCTTATTTCTTTCCTCCTTTTAGCATATATTTATGCTGAATAAAATTCCTCCTTTATTTCAGCATATATTTAATAATCTTTTAATGCCTATACATTGGGGACACAAAGTTAAGAGACCAACACAGAAGAATCTTCTGGAACCATTCACTGGAAGATTTCTGTTCAGGTAAGAGAGCTCCTCTATTCAAATAGCTAGTCATTAGGATATCCTCAATCTGATATTAGAAATAAATTACTGAGTTTTATGAATCAGCCTTTGAAAACAGAGTAATGTCCACTTGTTAGAAAAATCGTTTGCATAGTTTTGAAAGTAAATTATTTAACATATTTTTTTATTTTCCCCTGAAAAATAGTTTGTGTTACAGTTTGCAAATTCATCATCCTAACAGTACATCAACTTTATCAGCAGGTGTTTAATTTTCTTCATTTTTCTTGGTAAAAATAGCAATGATTGGTCATACTTTTCCTTGTGAGTGAACTGTTGCCAAGATCATCAAATTTAACTCCAGCTACCATTTCAGTCTCATCTCTCAGCATTTCTTCTTTTCCCAGGCCTACTCCACTGTGCCACCCTATTCTTACAACATCTAAGATTATCTGTGCAAATACTTCATTCATTTTATACCTCCATGATTTGGGTCAAGTAAACTTCTGCTTTAAAGGGATTTTCCTGTCCCTTTTTTTTTTTCTTTTTTTTCTTTCTTTACATGGGCAGGCTCCAGGAATTGAACCCAGGTTTCTGGCATGGCAGGCAAGAATTCTGCCACTGAGCCACCATTGCCTGCCCTCCTGTCCCTTTTTATGTACTTAGAAAAATCCAGTTTACCCTTTAAGTTTTAAGTCAAATATCATCTACCTTATGAGCTTCTCTAACACCACCCTAACACCCACACCCACATCTTAGAGTTTATCACACAAGCAGGGTGTGGTACAAGATTCCAGACAACAGTGGCCTAGCATGTCCTGAAACTGGCTTAAAGAGGTATTTCTGGTGAACTTCCATGCACAAGAACAGCTCTGCATAAGAGTTTTCAATGGGACAGATTTCTTATCATAGCTGTCTGCTTTACTTCATTTTGATGGTATATTTTACATTTTGATTGTCTTCAGGTTATAAAGGAAGCAAGTTTGCATATATCCCTGAAAGGGAAAAATGAGGAAAGCAAGTACAAAATGGCATTTAACAATTTCTCCCATTTCATAAACAGTGCCCAAGAAAATTATATCAGAGCCTACAGAAAGAGAGGCTGAAGGTAAAATCTAAAGGAACAGTATTAATGATGGCTATAGTGATTAAGAGTGCTGACTCTGGAAAGCCACATAATTGCAACTGCCTAAATCTCACTCTCTATACACCCTGAAAAACTGTATGGATCAACAAATGCAAATAAATCCACACAAATCCCATAATTTTAGCATAAATAGAATACAAAAATCACTACAAACTTTAAGTTACTTGAATGTAGGAAAATAAATACAAATTTTCAGCAAACCTTCTCTAAAATTCCTACCACAAGCCTATTCAGAAAGCTGGTTGAGGGTAGAAGGGGGTCTAGAAATTATAGGGGGAATTATTTAAGCTAAAATCATCCTAAGTAATAAAATCTGATAAAGAGTCCTGGAAGATCAAAGAATTGACTACAGGGAAGGGGCTTAATAGTGGGTGCAGGACTTAAGAGATGTCTTGAAAATAAACATTCTGGAGGAAAAGAGAACAAAGGGGAAAGAAACAAGTTCCCATGGGGAGGATGGTGAAAAGAAAAATGAAGAATATCACCATAGAATCCTTACAGAAAATATTTTAAAGGCAAAGAAAAAAAGAATAAACAACAAACAACTCTACCCTGTACTACTCCCTCCCTACACCAGCTATTAATGAAAGTGCAATCTTCTACCCTGACAGAAGATGTCACTCCTGGACTAGAAATCTGGGAAATAACCCAAACTGCAGAACTAATCCACCAAATGCATAGATGTGTGCTGTTTTCTTGTATATAAAGCTAGTAAGGAAGAGAACAGAAAAAGAAAAATTGTAAATTCCTCTGATAAAAATTCTCCCATATAAATACGCATGAAGTAGACAAAAACTAGAGCACAAAAAATGAAATTGAATTAATTATCCACAAACAATTACAGAGATGAGAAGACCCAAAAAATAAAAATTCAAAGACTAAAGACCAAAATGAAGGGGAAAAACACAAAGAAATGAGACAAGATTAGGTGATGTCAGGAAAGAAAAAAGAAAACAATATCACAAGTACGTCAAAATTATCTGGTGTCCAAGGGAAAATATATCTGAATGAAATTTAATGGAGATCACTGAAGAAAAGCAGAAATGCACCAAACAGAATTTAAATGTTCTTAAATAAGTAAAAGGGAACAGAGAAAAATGGGTTTATACCGAAAACTAGGCAACGAAAAGTCAATGCAGGTATAATTGGAGTCTCTGAAGAAGAAAAATCAATAGAAGAGAACTAATATTTTAAGCTATAGCTCATAAAAACTTTCCAGAAATTAAAAAAAAAAAACCTACATATTAAAAGACCTAGCTGCATACTTGGGAAAATTGATTTTGAAAGATTAATTTTGATACCATACCCTAGTAAAACTGTTTGAAATTTAAAAATCCTCAAGTCCTCCAGGAGAAAAAGATCAAATAATTTACAAGAGGAAGACAATTTGACTAGCACTACATTTCTCACAATAGACATGCAAAGCAAGGCAAGAATGAAGTGACATTTATGAGAATATCAATAAAAGAACATGTAAAACAAAATTGTATATTAAACCATGCTATATTTATATTCATATTTATTTATAAACCAGGCTACAGAATAATTTAACTTGTAAGAACTCAGGGGATGGTATCTACAAATAAAAATGAAAGGATGAACATAAATGAATTAAATTGGTAAAAAGACAATTTAGATTAAATAATAGATTTCCTAATGAAGTAAAGGTGGGACCAAGGATGAAAGAGTAATATGTAAATGATATATGTTCTGACAAAATAGAAATAATACAATAATTACTTTTATAAAGTAGAGGTAGAAAGGAGATAGTAGAGTAGAATTAGCTCACTGATCTCACCAATATCTGGGATTCAAAGTATACTATTAAAAATTGACAACCCTCATAGTAAAAAGCTAAGTAAAACAAGGATCAAGAGCACTCAGAGAATATTTAAATATAAAGATAAACACTAGAAATACAAAATTGTCTCAATTTCAAAAGAAACTTGAAAAATGATTTTTAAAAAATAGAAGTAAAAAGTTACTATAAATACTATAAAATAATATGGCAGAGTCAATTTTAAAGGGCTGAACTCACCTACTAAAAGTAAAAGAATTTTATATGGCTTTAAAAAATCAAACCAACTACATCTGATTACAAGAGGCATACCCAAAACAAAATTACTCAACAAAGCTAAAATCAATGGGATGGGCAAAAGTATATCAGGCAAGTGAAAACAATCAAAAAGCAACGGCTATATACCTAATATTAGACAAAGTAGAATTCAAACCAGAAAGCTTTAAATATGATCAGCAAGAACAATTTTGAATGTTAAAAGTCACAATTCACTATAGAGTTAAAACATTTATAAATATCAACATATTAATACAATACCTATATTAAAGCAACCACTTTTGTAAAGATGATGCCACAGGAGATGTGAATAAAGATGTACAGAAACCTATGAATATTAGTATAGTTTAATACTGTCATTCTCAATACAAGACAAATCAAGTAGACAAAAATAAATAAATAAGGATACAGAATACAAAACATAGCCAATAATGTAGATTGCATAGAAAATACTGAACTTCATAGTCTGATAATAAGACTAAAACTTCATCTAAAATGCCCATGGAGCATTTATAAAATTGTCAGATATTACATCAAAAAGAAAATACATAATTCCATAAAGTATAAATATTTTGAAAAAACCTGAAATCAGGCCAAAAATTAGAAATGAATACAAAAATTGTTAAAAGGCCTGTCATCTAAATTTATTATTTTTAATTTCTATTCAACAACTTTTGGCTAAAAGAGGAAATACAAACTAAAATTACAGAAATTCTAAAGAATATTTTGATCAACACAAATAAAAGGATGAAAATAAATTAATTAAATTACCAACTCAGAAAACTAAACAACAAAGTAAACCAAAAGAAATCACATGAAAGGAAACAATAACATGAAGGCAAAAATTAAAGAGAGAGTAATAAAATAATAAATTTAATATTAATGTTTTTTAAAAATTAACAAAGTAGACAAAGCACTAGCTTACTTAATCAAGAAAAACAAATGGTAAAACATACAAATATACAAAATAATGAATTACAAGGAAGAAATAACCGTTGAAACAAAAGATATTTTTAAAATCATAAGATACTACTTGTAGACTTTTATGTAAATACATTCACAAAGCTTTATAAAGTAGATAATAGTCTAAAAGAAAACAGTCTACCAAAATGGTCCCTATCAAAAATAGAAAGTCCATTCAATTTCCATAGAAGCAAACAGAGAAAACAATCAAGGAATTGCCCCACAATAAAGCACCAGGTATAGATTATCTTTGGAATTCTACAAAACTTTCAAAAAGATCCAATGCTACATAATTTTTTCCATAGAATATAAAATGAAAATAAACTTCTAAGCTATTTTTTATGAAGAAGGAACTGTAGTTATTTAAATATAATAAAAATGGTACAAAAGAGAAATTACAAACATTAACTATGAATACCGATGTAAAAATACTAAGTAAAATATTAGCAAACAGACTCTGTCTTCACTTCCCAGCTGCTGTAACAAATACCACACAGTGAATATGTTGGCTTAAACAATAGGACTTCATTGGCTTACAATTTCAAAGCTTCCTGGCTGACAGGTAATCTTTAGATTCCTTAGTTTTCCCATCACATGATGATACCTTCTCCTTTCTCTTCCAGGTTCCCACTGACTTTTGGCTTCTACCTCCTGGTTTCTCCCCATGACTTTCTCTATATTAGGACTCAGTAATAAGACTAAGACCCACCCTGATTCAGTTGGCTGCTCCTTAACTAAAAATAACTCTAAGAGATCCTATTTACAATGGGCTCATACTCAAAGGAACGGGATTAAGAGTAAGAATATGTTTTTTCTGGGGTACATAACTCAATCTGCCATAGAATCCAATAATCCCTCAAAAAAGTAATATATCATGACCAAATAACATTTTTTCCAGTCATGAATTGTTTGCTCCTTTCTAGGAAATCCAATATAAATCACCATATTAACAGATTCAAGAAGAAATATATAGCTGTCTCCAAAGATGCTGAAAAAGCCTTTGACAAATTCAATACCCATTCCTGAGAAATAGGAATTCCTCAAGACAATAGGAATTGATAGATATATACTTAGGTATAGAGAGGCAGGTGATACAGATATAGATGGATAGATAGATAATTGATTATCTACCTCTATCTAGATATGTAGACAGAGACAGAATCAGATTCAGATAAGATATCTAGATATACCTTAGTTCTAAAGCAAGCATCTTACAAAGTAGGGAAGCAGTAAAGTTATTTCCTCTAAAATCAGGAACACAAAAAGTTTGTCGACTATCTCCATTACTATTTAACATTATACTAGGCGTAGTTGTCTGTGCAACTAGAAAAGAGCTATCACTTAGAAGCATAGTAACTGGAAATAAAGAAATAAAAGTGTCTCTACTTATAAATAATAAGATGTATACCTGGAAAACCTTAGAGAATCAAGTATAAAACTAATGCTGACAATATTAGAATTCAGGATCATAAAATATGTGAAACACAGAAATCCACAGCTTTTCTATACATAAACAATAATCCCTTGGAGAATATAACGATACAGAAAATCCCATTTAAAATGGCAACAATTAATGTAAAATACTTAAAGCTAAACTTACCAAGAAATGTGAAAAGCATACATAGACAAAAATTTAAAACACTCCAAAATGTCCCCAAAATAGACTTAAATAAATAAAAAGATATCCCTTACACTTAAATAGAATGACTCAACATCATGAAGATGTCAGTTTTCCTTTAGTTGATTTACATATTAAATGTAATTTCAATAAAAATATCATAACAAGCTTTTTTATGGCGCTAAGTAAGTTGATATTAAAGTTTATATGTTAAAACAGGTATTCAAAAAAAGGTGGGAAACACTATAAGAAAAGCTACAAGGGAGGTCTAGTCCTATTAGATATCAAAACATTATGATAGTAGCACATAAACAGACAGGCTGACCAGTGGAATAGAATAGTATATTTAGAAAAGGCCTAAGTGCATATGAAAATTCAGTATATGACAAAGAAGCCATCTCAAGTGGACTTTTCATAATGATGCCAGGACAACTAGATAGCCATTTCGAAAAATAATATTAAATATACATCCCACACCATACACAAGAATAGCCTCCAAATGGATCTGGGATCTAAATATAAATATTTAAAAACTAAATTACAGAACTGCTACAAGACACTGTGGATCAATTCCTCTATAGGCTGGGTGAAAGGAAAGCCTTATTGTAATTCAAAACATCTAGGGCATTCCAGAATCCCCTGAGAAGAAAGAAATTTTAGCTCATAATGCTTTAACAATGTTGAACCTTTAAGAAAGCTTCAAACACTTGCAAAAAAGTGTAAGCAGAGGGGTTCAATAGGGACCTTAATTATGAATTAAATTAATAGTTGTTTTAGTTTGCTAAAGCTGCATACAATGCAGTAAATCTTACCATGTATACATTCATTTCACCATAATACCACAAAAGCCTTAAATCATTTCAGTCACAATATAAATACAATAATAACTAAAAAAATTGTACAAAATCTGAAGTCATTTACAGGTATGGTCTGTCCTAAAGCAAAATTCTACTCTAATTGTGGATCTGTGAACTTAGAGCAAGTTATCTGCTTCCAGTATACAAAGAAGGAAGAGTCATAGGATAAATAATCTCCCTATTGCCATAGGGAGAAAGTAGAAGGAAAAACAGAGGTCACTGGTTCTAAACAATTCTGAAAACCTGCAGGGCAAACTCCATTAGATTTCAAAATCTGAGAGTCATTCATCCTCAGGGCTTTAGAAAGCAGCAGTCCCACCCTTTCCAAGGGTCTACACACTGGCTTTGCTCTCTCCAAACAGTGGGGTGGCTGCAATCTTGGGGGACATTGGGAAGACCACCTTTTTCTCAGCTCCACCTTCTCCGAGCTTCAAGGCAGCACCTGGAATCTCCACCATTTCCAGGGCACACACTCAGTCCCTCCAGAACAATGAGATGGCAGCCAGGTTCTCCTCTCCCCCCAATCCCCAATTTATTCATTCTACACTCTCCAATGTGTGGGGTGGCACAGTTCTTCCTGAGCAATGAGGCAGAAGTCTCACTCTCTGACCCTGGGGCAAACTCACCTTCTCCACATATAATGGTGGGCCTGATCTGGTGCAAAATTTCTTGACTTCAGACCTTAGCTTCCATGGTTCTCTCTCTGAAGTTATTTTCCCTCCAGTTTGTCCCTTTTCTGTCCCTTTTTGTCCAGACTGGCAGTAGTTTCGTTTATACCAAGTCTCTTCAAAACACTCTAGGCCTTCTCTATCAAGCTCCTCACAGTTCTTCCAAAATATTCCCCTTATCCATTTAAAAACCCATTCCAGTATGTTTAGTATTTGCAAACTGCAGCAGCACCCCACTTCTCTAGTACCAAAATAGGTTTTAGTTTGCTAAAGTTGCCAGAATGCAACATACCAGCAATTGATTGACTTTTAATAAGGGGATTTATTTAAGACTTATGGTTCTTCAGAGAAAAAGCAGCTAGCTTTCATTTGAGGCTCTTTGTTACATAGGAAGGCACACAGTGACATCTGCTGGCCTTCATTCCTGGCTTCTGAGTTCCAAAGGCTTTCCCAGGGGCCATTTTTTCTGTATCCCCAAAGGTCTGGGCTGAACTGCAAGTGCTGAGATGAAGTCTAGGGAGCTGCTTGGGCTGTGCCGTGTTAAGCTCTCTTCAGACCTCTTTCTTTTAAGCCTCTAGCTAATCAAATTAAACCTCACTCATTGTTGAAGGCACTTCTCTTAGCTAACCACAATGTAATCAGCCATAGATTATTTTCACATACCGATGATTTAAGTCCACAACAGCAGAACATTGGGGCATCATCACCTGGCCAAGCTGACACCTGAACCTAACTCTCACAATGGCCTTGCCTGATAACCTACAAGGTTAAAATTTTAACCAAGAATGGAAGCTGATCATATAAGAATCAGTTCAGATAATACTCTAAATCAAATTAAATTAACATTCTTAATCAATGTAAATCTTAAATTAACTAGACTGGTTTAAAAACTTTTGTTTAAAAACAGCACATATTTTCTCCTGGATTATATTACAGTGCTAACAAAATGAAAATGTTAAGACAGTGGTCTTCTCTCCCTCCTACCTCCTTCCTCCTCTTTTCTCTCCTCTCAGCTCTCTTTCCCCCATTCTTTCTTCTTTTCTCTCTGAGGGTCCATCACTATCCCTCTGGGTTTCTTCCTTCGCCCCACCCCCTACCCCAAGTTTCTTAAGGGGTCTTTACAGTCTCGGTGGTCTCCGTGACCATACTGGCTGACGGTGGACCTCCTTCATTGCCTGCACTTCCTCTGCCCTCAATGCCTCCTCCTTTCCTACCACTATTCAGCCATTCCTGCTGTACAGCCTCAGACCCAAAAAGACACTAGAAAAGAGAACCATAATTTACAAAAAATAACAGAAGGTAACTTTTACCAGTGAAGTCCAATTGGTAACCATATCTTGCCTTATTTTTAGTATCATAACCCAAGAAAAACTATAAAGGCATGGCAAGTGTCAGGTTCCCTGCCTCCAAGACCATTTACAAATTGATTTCATTCACTGGCACAAATCATGATGCTTTAGATATGTTTTGGTCACAGATTAAAATGGTCTGGTTAGATTGGCTAGCATTCTAACTTTTGCAACATGATTATGAATTATGATTTTATCACCTGGAAAAACATTCAATACTCACTAGCAACTAAGTGAAATGCTTAAGAAACTATAAAGGGTTCATCCCCCAAATCTTGGAAATAGAGAATAAGCTAATGGTATTTTAAATCAAAACTGTCCAGATTTTCATATGAGTTGAATCAACTTGGCATAAAATGCTACCCCAAACCCTAATGATATGCAATCTACCTCACAATCTCAGTATGTAAATGTGTTGCAAGCAGACCTATGAGGTTTGAACTGACTCCTCTGCTAAAGACTCTACCTTGTTACCTTACGATTACATCAGGTATTGTCAAAAATTAACATCCTATACAGAGGTATGTGCTCAGCCTTTACAAATTACATTTCCAAAAGAAACACCACTACACATATACCTACACGATACACACCCAGGAGACTGTATACATTGAAAAAGACACCCAATAGGGCGGGCAACAGTGGTTCAGTGGCAGAGTTCTCGCCTGCCGTGCTGGAGATCCGGGTTCGATTCCTGGTGCCTTCCCATGCAAAAAATAAAAAATAAAAATAAAAACCAAAAGGTTTTGGGCGGGCCACAATGGTTCAGCAGGTAGAGTTCTCACCTGCCTTGCCAGAGGACCCGGGTTCAATTCCCGGTGCCTGCCCATGTTTAAAAAAAAAACAAACTAACTAAAAGACACCCAGTAAAGGTCATTCTTAGCATCAGTTAGGAAAGGATCACATCAAGGACTTGTAAACGCAAACACTGCTCTTGAATTACAGAACATATGAGCATCGAATCATGTTTTCTTAAATAAATGTGCTTCATCCTGCAACCTGGAAATAAAAGTATCCTTAAAATCTAACACTGCAGAACTCTAAAAGATCTATGAAAGCAAATGCGTTCTGGAGGTAATATTTAACCCGAGATTTTAGAAATCATGTAGAAGGTATCAGGCATAGACTGCTCCCTTTTAAAACTTTTGGATCAAGATCCATGTTAGAACAATGGACCTATATTTGGACTTTTATTATTGGTCTTCTCTTTCTCTCACTGATTGCCAATTCTTTCCATTATGTTTGTTCTAGGTACTAACTGGCTAATTTTTTTGCCCTTCTCTAGATGATCTTGTTTTCTGTAAAACCTTTAAACTCCTTAATATGCCATCCTCAAACAATTGCAATGACTAACAATCTTTACAACTGCTGAATTTGTTATCTGGCCCTAAACTCCACTATTAGAATTAACGTCCATACATCAACATGCTTTCACTGGACCTAGACCTTACCAGTTAGTTGCTGCTGTTTATTTGTTACAGAACTTCAAAGAAATTCAGACAATGACTAACAATCTTTACAACTGTTGAATTTATCTGGCCCTAAACTCCACTATTAGAATTAACTTCCATACATCAACATGCTTTCACTGGACCTAGACCTTACCAGTTAGTTGCTGCTGTTTATTTGTTACAGAACTTCAAAGAAATCCAGAAGATGCAGAAAATCACGGTTCTGGGTGAATTACGTATTCCAGTATTCCACTGTGACTTGAATGCTCATACTATAATGAAAAATGTGGCTGAACATCAATGTAAGCTTGCCTTTGGGATATCCTCTTTTGTAAAATGCCTGTCAAATACCTAAACATTTTTCCAACTTGGGTTATCTTTTCTTACAGATTTGTAGGAGTTCTTTATATATTCTGGTATAAACCCTTTGCAGTTGTTTGTGTCATAAGTATCTTCTCCCAACCTGTGCTTGCATTTTCATTCCCTTAATGGTATCTTTTGGTGAACAGAAATTCTCAGTTTTAATGTATATTTCTATTAATGATTTTGCATTCTACTTAAGACATCTTTGTCTATTCCAAGTTATAAAGTTTTAATGTATCTTTCTATTAATGATTTTGCATTCTACTTAAGATATCTTTGTCTTTCCCAAGTTATAAAGATAATCTGTATTTTCTTCAGGCTTCTTTATTGTTTCATATCTCACATTTAGAAATATCTTTCATGTGGTAACAAATTTTGCTATGGAGTGAACTAAAAATCAAGTTTCATTTTTTTTTTCATGTGGTTTCTAATTGACTTAACACCACTCATTGGAAATATCATCCTTTACCCACTTCCCTGAAATACTGCCTTTATAATAAATCAAGAGTCCATTATATTTGAATGTATCTTTGTATCAAAGCCATAAAATAAGAATTATTGTAGCTTTATAATAAGTTTTGCTAACTGGTAGAGAAGTCCTCCAAGATCGTCTTGGCTAGTCATGGCCTTTTGCATCCCCATATAAATTTTAGAACTAATGTGCTAATTTCCACAAAGTAACACCTATTGGGATTTGGTTTGAGCATGTCCCTTAGTTCACTAATCTTGTCTTCTACTGTTTCCAGTCTATTGCTACACTTATTAAATGAATTCTTTTTTTGTTTTTGTTTTCTGTATGCTGTATGGTGGGGTCACATGTCATTCTTTTTCCATGTGAGTATTATTGCAGCACCATTTTGTTGAATTTTTTTGTTTTGTTTGTTAGTTTGCTTTGGGAAGTGCATGGGCCAGGAATCAAACCCAGGTCTCCCACATGGCAGGCGAGAATTCAACCACTGAACTACCCTCACACCTCCCTATTAGATGAATTCTTAATTAAAAATATTGCATTTTTCAGTTCTAAACCACACGTTTGATTCTTTCATGGATTCCAATCCTTCCAAATTTCCAATTTGAAATTCTTCAAATTTTTATCTATTTTTTAAACTTGATTCTTAAACAATTCACTCTAATAACTGAATCACTCATGTGTTTTCTGCTATCTGTTTTGAAGTTCTTTCTTTATTCCTATTGTTTTTGTTAGTTTGTTTAGCATGCCTCATAATTTTTTATTGGCTACCAGGCATGGTGAATAATGTCACATATTCCTTCAAAAAAGCTTAAGGTTTTGTGTTTGCTGGCTGGACTTTTGCTCATTCTTTTATTGTTGTGTTTTAGTTGTCACTTCATTTTGTCTTACTAGCAGGCAGAGTACCAACAAATAACTTGATCTTGCCAAGTCTTTGTTTCAGACTTTTTTAGGTCTGGTCACTTTAATTTTCCTTTACAGCTGGATTACAGCATTCATTCCTAATACATACACTTTCCTTCTGGGCTGTGGCCATTTTAGAGTCTTTTAGAGCCTCTGGAATCTCAACAGAAAGCCCAGGGTATTTACCAAGGTATTTATCTTGGAGATACCCAAACTTGAATCTATTTCTGCCCAACAGTACATTGCTGCTGAAATTTCTGCTCAGTTCTTTTTCCTCCCAGCAGCTGTTTTCTGCTGGATTTCTTTGAGACTTACTCCTTATAGGTAAAACTTAGGAGTTGGCCAATAACTTCAGGGAAAGTTGTATACAGGTTTTCTCTGTAGCACCCTCCTCTCTGAGATTTCCCTTCTCTCATGGATATTGTCCAACTGTTTTGTGGCCTTGAACTCTGACCTCTGTGCCTACAAAGTAAAATCGCCACATTTTGATATTTATACAAAAAGCGAGTGTAGCAAGTTAGTAACAGCGTCCACAAACCATCCCCTCAATCAAATACACAACCTATATGACCCAATTTATTTGTAAGTTATATCGATATCCCATGCCATTTTTTCCCTTTCATTCACTTTATTAATTGTAACATTGACCTGGAATCATGAAAGGTTAAAACTGGAAAGGATCATATAGATTTTACATTCTAACACCTTCATTTCAAATATGAGGAAGATAAGCCACAACTAGATGTTAAATAATAGGTCAAAAATCTCTAATTCTTTACTAAATAAATAACCATCTACTTCCAAAGCCTCATAAGAACCCTCTTTTATTGAGCTTATTTTCTTCTTCCTCATTTTAGTAAGTTTTTTTTAATTGCTCATGAATTTTTCTATACCAGTACAAAACTAAAAATCTAAATTCTCACCACTTAATATGGTTATTCTTGAAAAATGTATTTCTAAAGCATAATGGTTGTTACAACAAATTTTGATATTATCCTCACTGCTCTTCCTACCCTTGGAGGATTACTTCTCTGGCAAATCTAAGAGAATGTCTGCCTCATTAGCTCAGGAAACACTACCAAAAGCTAATTCATTCAGTAGTAGAGACAAGAACAGATAGCATATGGCTTCACTCTGAAAATGTGGTCTCGATCCATTATAAAAAACAAACGCAGTAACACATTCTTCTATGTTTCTGCCACTGTAGAATTAATGTCCAACAAACAAATCTATACACGGTAACTGCCATGCAAAAGTTGTTTTCATTTCTTTCAGAAATAGACAGTTTAGCCCACAAATTCATTCTCCTCATCATGAAAATGTAGCTATTGTTAGAATTGAAACTAGTCTTATGGAATAATTGATGCGCAGGCAGTCTGCTAGGGTAAAGTTTCATTTCTTCTAAGCATAAAGGAATAATAATTTTTTTCTCCCACTGATATCCATAGATAAACTACCAAATAAGTAAACTTTAAATGAAGTCTTAGTCAAAACTGCTGTTGCAAATTAAAACCCAGTTTCTTTCCCTCCTAGCCAAACAACTAGGCAAAATTTCCCAGACCCTTTTGTAGATGTGGCCATGTCACTATGTTCTAGTCAATGGAACATGGTCAATTCCAATTCTAATATAAAGACCTCCCACCCATGAGCCACACTCTCTCTTTCTCCATCTACTGGATAAATGAGAGGTGGTAGAATCCCATGATGGAAGATTCCGGGAGCCCAGAGTATTTTGTGGAAAAGAGTTCTCCATCCTGCCAGTTTTACAAATGAAATAATGAGCAGGTAAGCCCAATGGATCTGGTTTCTTTCATTCAACATTTTATGACACTCATCCAAGTTGTTGTATGAGGCTATATAGTTCATTTTAATGAATGTATATTATTCCTGAAGGAATATATCACAATTGATTCCTATATTCCACTGGTGATAGATATCTGAGTAGTTTCCAATTTGGAACTATTACAAATAATATGGCTATGATAATGCTATTGTACCTATATCCTGGTGATTATGTGCATGTATCACTTTGGGCATATTCCTAGGAGCAAAATTGCTAGATATGAGGTAGTTGTTCTAATTTATTAGCTGCCAGAATGCGATATACCAGAACTAGAACAGCTTTTAAAAAGGGGAATTTAATAAGTTTCAAGTTTACAGTTCTAAGGCCATGAAAATGTCTAAATTAAGGCATTGAGGAAAATATATCTTAACTCCAGAGAAATGACCAATGAAATTCGTGATTTCTCTCTCAGCTGGGAGGGCACATGGTGACATCTGCTAACTTCTCTCCTCATTTCATAAGGCTTCCCCTGGGGCATTTTCCTTCTGCTCTAAAGGTCTCTGGTTGCACAGGCTCTGTTGGTTCTGTTGGCTCTGAAGCCTTTGCCAAAATGGATCCCTCTTAAAGGGCTCTAGTAAGCAACCCTACCTTGAATGGGTAGAGACACACTTCCATGGAAACCATCTAATCAAAAGTTACCACCCATAATTGGGTGAGTCATATCTCCATGGAAACAATCAAAAAGATTCCACCCAGAGATATCGAATGAGGATGAAAGGACATGGCTTTTCTGGGGTACATAATAGCTTCAAGTTGGCACAGTAGTCATATGTTTATTACTAGATAATGCCAAGATATTTTCAAATTGTATCAATTTATGCATCTACTTTCATTGTCCGAGAGTTCCCATGCTCCTCATCCTCATGAACATCTGTTAGTATTAAGTCAAACGTTTTCAATTAGCCATTTTGAGATTATGAAGTGGTGTCTCATGATGGTTATACCATTTTCATATGTTTATTGACCACTTGGACATCCTCTTTCATGATGAGCCTGTTTACTTCTCTTGCACAATTCTCTACCGTGTTTTAATTTTCTTTAATCTTAGGGGTTCTATATATATTCTTGATACAAGCTGCTTGTTAGTAATATGTTATATTAATCAGGGTTCTCCAGGGAAACCCACAGGAGATATATATATATAACATTAATATTATGAGATTTATTATAGGAATTGGCTCACACAATTGCAGGGATGCAAGTATGACTTCCCTAAGGCAGGCTGCAAACTGGAACTCCAGTGAAGGTTTTCAATAAATTCCCCAGCTAAAGCTGGCTAGTTGAAGTAAAGATGGAAATTCTCTCATCTGAAATCATCACTTCTTTTTTTAGGCCTTCAACTGATTGGATGCGGCTTCTCTCATTATTGAAGGCAATCTCTTTAGTTGATTGTAGATGTAATAGACCATAGATGCAATCAATTTACTGATTATTTAAATACACAAAATAATCTCATAGTTACAACCAGGCCAGTGCTTGCTTAACCAAACAACTAGACACCATAACCTAGCCAAGTTGACACATGAACTTAACCATCATACATGTATTTCAAATACATTCCTATTCTGTGGCTTGCCTTTTTATTCTTTTAATGAAACATTAAGATTGTTTATTCCTAGGGAAAAAATGAATGTTTCCTTAATGATAATGGTTTATATTTCTTGTTCAAAAAAGCTTTCCCTATCCCAAGATCATGAAAATATTCTCCCCTATTATCTTCTCAATGAGCTATTATTCTACTTTTCATATTTAACTCCACCTGGGATTGTTTTTGTATTTGAACTGAGAAAGGGGTAAAATCCTATTTGTTTTTCAAATGAAAATCCAATTGTTCCAGTAGCATTTATTGAAAAAATCAGACTTTTCCCAATTCTCAGTGTGGATCACTTCATCATGATTTTGTATGCATGTTTGTCTTTAGCATTTAAACTACAATATGGAGATTTTAGGATTTTGCATATTTCTTTTACGGTTTGTATAATTAGAACATGTATTCTTTTATAGGCAATCAGTAAATTGATTTGACTACTTGAGCAGTAGTAGGGACTTTAGTTCATCTTCATAATATCCATCAGCTCAGCTCTTCCCTTGTGACCCCCAGTCATCCTATGTAAACAAGGTCTCAATACAAAAATGACACACTTCCTATGCAAATGGAACTTCAAAACAAGTTCTCTGTACCTCAATTTCAACCATATTATTGTTCCAAACTCCTCTTAACTGAATGCTGGGGCTATAACTACTATCAGTTCTATGTGGGGACAATTTTGCAACTCAAATATATAAATTTAAAGCATATAGTATTGTCTCCTGTCAAGAAATTTACACCTGAATCAAATAGAGTTTTTGAATGAAGAAAGCAGAACATTTCGAAGTTTCCTGGAATGCCCAAACTTGGTATATATCTAAAGGGAAGAGGGTAAGAAATGACTTGATTATAATATTGACATCCTACCACTGACTTTTATCTCCAGTGAGTGGCAAAGGGTATTTTCAAACAAATTTCTAATAAATTGATATCAGGATGATTAAAATTATCAGTCATCTACAATGCTGGAAAGAAAACATTTACAGACAATACCATATTTGCCCCTAGGTCATATTCTAGGAGAAATAAGGAATAAAATGCAATAGCAATATCTGGCATTAGCATTGTACAAAGCATCCCATATATGTTATACCTACCCTGGAAACAACCTTGCAATTTAGTTATCATCATCCTCAGATAAGGCAACTGAAGTTCAACTGTTCAAAGCATGGATGTTGATGACAGTAGTACAATATTGTGAATATAATATAATATTACTGAATGGTACTTTTCAATTTAAAAACAAAACAGTTCAATTCAATGTCCAAGCAGAATTCAAGCCAGGTCTTCAAGACCTTTCTCTGTGATGAAACCACACTCTTTAAAGCCTATGAGGTCAGGAAAATGGCTCTTCCAGGTTACCACCTCTTATCTCTTCTAAATTCTTTATTCTATTCATTAAAAATAGTTATTATTAAATAAGAAAAAATAATGAAGAAAACAAAATAGTTATTATATACTATGAGTCTGTAATATCCTAATCACTAGAAAATTGCACTAAATGGGACAAAGTCCTTGTGCTCATAAAGCTTACATTCTAGTGTAGATAAAGATATAATAAAATAAATAAGATCCTTTTAGATAGAGGCATATGTTAATGAAGAAAATAAAATGGGAAGTGAGTGTTAATTGAGATAAGATAACCAAGAAAGACCTTTCTAAGAGGCCAGATTTTTTTTTTACCCCATGGGCAGGAATCAAACCCAGGTCTCTGACATGGCAGGCAAGAATAAGAGGCCATTTTTAAACTGATTCTAAAATGATGAAATAGTACTTAACCAAGCAAAGACTTAAAGGCAAAATGTTCCCAGCAGAGGGAACAACAGGTGCAAAGGCCCTCAGGCAATGCATTCATTACCACAGATGTCCAGTTCCTACACATTTTTTCCCTGTTTTAGAAGTTGCAGTAGAGAACTAACTTGGAAAAAAAATCTAAAAAATGTTGCCCTGCTCAGAGGTCCTTGTATTTACCAAGATGAAAAGTAATATAATACAATTTAATATTAATATTAATTTATAACTATTAATATTAATATTATATTAATATAATAAAAGTATAAACAGCAGAATTTCTCTAATAAGAGGAAGCATCAAAAGGTAATCAGCATCTCTCTGCATCTAAGAAGAAAATTCTGATATAGACTATTGCCCACGCAGTTCTATTCATGCCTCCTCATGAGTCTCAGTGAAGGACATATATTTTGACACAGATTTTACACATCTGAAGTAGGAACTAAAGAGCTTGGTAAGGCATAATAGCTTTTATCTGTACAGGAAGTTCCCAGTGGACCAATTTGCCACATCTCAAAGCTTTGTGAGTTAGGTTTTTTGGAAATGAAACTGCATTTCCCCGTAACATCAATGATACAATTGTGTATTAGACTCATAAGCAAGTCTACAAAAGCTTACTCAAATTAAAATGCTGCTGATATGCTGATAATCTGTAAATTAACAATGAAAACAGACTTATATTATACAACCAGTGAATAAATGGGGATAAATATCAAATCAATTTATTTTGAATGGCATTGCATACAGAAAGTAAGGTTTAAGAAGGATGGGGAGAAGGATTTTGAAGATTTTCTGGGAACTTCTAAAAATTCTGGAGGATAATGGAACTGGTTGATAAGTTATATCTAATTTTACTTTATAAGCTTGGTACAGTTGCAATACTGGTTTCTCTCTGATATATTACCATCCATGATTAGAGATGGTTGGCTTGGGGCTTTATTCAAGGCTGTGATGATCTTAAGGATTCATGTAAGGTTTAGAGAGAGTGGGAACAGAAGAAAAGAAAGAGTCTATTCCAGTAGTTTGCAAAGTTTGGTGTCCATCAGAAATGACTGGAGGACTTTTTTGAGACACAGATTGCTGAGTTTCACATCAGACTATCTGATCAATATAGGTTTAGGGTAGGGCAAAGAAGTCTAACAAGCTTCTAGGTAATATTGATAATGATGCCAATGCTGATGCTGACCCAGGGATGATGGCACTTTTAGAACCACTGTTCTAAACATAAAAGTTTCAAACCAGAAACAACACTGAAATCTTGCAGTAGGCACTGATGTTGGCCCTGCTAAGTTGTGCATTATCATAATACTTAAGGATGCTTTGTTACCAACCAACTGATAACTACACATGTGAATGGGTTGGGAAGGACCAGGGTGTCAGACAGCAGACTTTTCCAGTGTTTGGAGGTATCTAAAAGCAGGCAAAAAGATTAATGATTCTTCCCAAATTTGCATCATTCTTCCAGTACAGAAGAAATAATTTCTGGGACTATCTAGGTAATTTTGGAAGTTAACTTAATTCTTTTAGACCACAAATACACAATTTGAAAAAGTGTGATCTTATTTATAGTTCTTTGATCAACACGTATTATGCACCTACTAACTGCAAGAAACTGTGATAAATAGGAGATGTGGGAGAAAATATTATTTAATCTAAAGGGAGACATAGTCATGAACATAAATAACTAAAATCATTGCATCTTAAGCATGTACTAAGAGTGGTACACATAAATACAATGAGAGTTTAAAGGTGGGAAGGATGCTTCAACCTGGAGAAACTAGTCAAGAAAATCATAAAATTTGAGCATGAACTTGGAGAATAGGTAAGATTACAGCTTTGAGGGACTAAGAATAAAAATGGAAAATAAGCGTCAAGAAGGAAAGAAACATGTAGAAAAAAGTTAGACAGGTGAGGGATGCAAACATGCAAGAAAACAACAAGAAGCTCAAGTTGACTGGTGGACAGGCCACAAAAAGAATGGTCAGGGAAGACTAGAAAGGCAGGCTAAGATTATATCACGAAAGTCTTTAAATAGCAGGCAAAAAGACTGGAATTGACTAGGTCTTAGGGGGTTCTGAAAATATTTGAACATTGGAGCAATAAATTAGATCTGTATTTTAGTAAAATTGATTGGGCAGCAGAAATGTGAAGGTAGGGAGATTAGTCAGAAAGCTGTTATAGTAGACCAGGAATGAGAAGAGAAACCAGACTGTGCCAATCATCATAAAAAGGAGGGGAGAGTTTTGATGAATAGTGTAGGGTAAAATCAGCATCACAGAAACAGATTTGATGTCAAGGATGAGAGAGAGAGGAAGGAGACAAACATGACCCTTGTGTTTTGAACCTCCATGTTGACCAAATGACAGCATCTCCAACAGGAACGTGGAAAGTTCTAAGAAACCTTCTAATATCAAGAGAATTATGGCATTTTAAAGTTATCATCTATTCTCACACTTTGAGAAAGATGAAACTAAGTTATAAAATCCCAGCATTGTCCCCCTTCATTATTCAGTCCCACTTGCCTTGGACTATATCCCTGAAATCAATGGCTATTAAATTTCCCACCTCAATCCACATGTACACATGTAAGAGTATAAATATATAACAAGAGTGTCAAGAAACAATATTTACCCTTACCATGTGTAATGCACTCTAGTATTTCTATTCTAGTCCATTTCATTTTTAAAAATATTTATTGCAGCCACCATACTGATTTAATCACCCACAATTGGGTTGTTCCCCATAGTGTGAAAACCACTGGCCTAAAATATAAAATTTGCTGATTATGTAGATAGTGTGAAGAGCTACTTTTACCAGTTGTAAGGGGAAAAATATATGTGGAGGCAATACATTCTTCCCACTCTACAAGATATTTCAGTTTATGTCTCCAAAAATATCAGGCTTTAAAATAATGATGATAATGCTCCAATACAGAGAAAGTGAGTACATTCTGCCTCTATTTCAACAATATGTTTAAAGAATTGGACATCATTTCATATGTACTTTTAAAAAATTAATACTGCATTTAAAAGCCCATGTTATAAACTAATAAATTGATATGGGAGCAACTAAGCATTCACATTTCAAAAGCAAACTGTACTCACTGAAAGGATTTTTTTGGTTAGGTGAAAATAAGAATAAATCTCCTAATGCATTTAAATGGCTAATAAAATTAGCTACTTGATAGAATCAGATAAAGATAAACTGGGTTAAAGTCCATTTCTTCTTGATCAGAAATGAAGATAAAGCATTTTAACACTCAAAAGAGAGATGTCTCAATTTGTAAAATTGTTTTTATATACAACATTTTAAGAAGTACCTCTTGTTTACCAGGATAAGAAAGGGATATGGTAGCTAGCAATGACAGTATGCCTTCTTCCTCGATCAGACCTGACCAGAGGCAAGTCTTGCCCATGAGTGAGCTGAAAGTATGGTTTGTATGCTCACCAGCTTTTATTAGACTTAATATATTCATGTTAATGTAACAGATGTGCACTTCCCTAGAGGATGTCTGGGGAAAACGGGCAAATGGATTAGCTTGTCACTACCAACACATATAATATTTTACATGGGACAGAATTAAAATGTGACATAAATTGGGCATTCCTATGGCATAACACCAGGCTAAGTCAGTTCACACATATGATCCTTCTAACAAACCAAATAGTTAAGTTTATTATCGCTATTGTACAGCTGGATAAACTGAAGGTCCAAAAAGTTAAACAGCTTGCTGAGAGCCAAATAGCTGGGAAGAGCAGAGCTAATAGTCAAAAGTAAGGTTCATGGGTGGGCCATGGTGGCTCAGCAGGCAAGAATGCTTGCCTGCCACGCCAGAGGACCCGGGTTCGATTCCCAGTGCCTGCCCATGTAAAAAAAAAAAAAAAAAGTAAGTTTCATAATTTTCTTATCCTTCCCAGAAAAGACATGTCAGGAAACTTGCTCAGGAGCAGGCCAAACGATCTCAAGTGTAGTCTTTACGGAACTTTGTCAAAAGATAATTGGCTTCAGAGTATATGTTTGAAAATACAGTAGGTGCAGCAGGATAGGTAGTCAAGACCTTTAACAATAAATCCTCCCAGATTCTCAGCTACTGAGAATGTGTTTTTCCCCATTTCTTCCACCCCCTAATCTGTCTGCCTCCCTCCACATTTTGGTTTTCGTTTTTTTCCATCAGTAGCCATGGTAACACCCAAAGATAAAAGACAGGCAGGAGATTCTCACAAGTATCTTGAAACATGGAAATTTGCCAGCATTTTTCATCAGTATAACACTGTGTACCATACAAACAAAGTGGCACCATTTTCATTGTTTTCCATTCACTTCCCTCTCACTTAGTGACAGCCAAGGCCATTTGTGAATCTTATGAGATGACTGTCTAGTACGTTTGTATTCATAAACTTGCAGATCAGTCTTTCAATGTTTCAAAAAATGCTTGAGCTAGAAACTATTGGATTGATCTCACCATTCCCTATTAACCTCTACCTAAGAACAAAATGAGCTTTTTTGTAAGATGTTCTGTTCATTGTTTACCTTAATCAGAGGGGACTATTTAAACTGCGGCACTTCTTCGAACTTCCCATATATACTAAATAGTCAATGAAATTCTAACTATGATGGGGCTGTTCTGAATTTCTCTGCTAGATTGTGAATACTCAAAGATATGACAGTGGAATCTGAAAACACACTTGGTTCAATGTGTTTTATTTAAAAATAGTCCTGGTTAGATTCTTGAATATCTGGTTCACTCAGCCAGAATACCTAATTACTGAATGCATGGTTATAAATCAGAGGAGATTACAAAACAATGGTCATGTCTGGAACACAGTAAAACATGGAGGATTTGCAGGGATGAGTACAGTGTGGATTGGGAGATGGCAGATATGTGTTTGAGTATATGTGCAAAAACAAGTTTCATTTTTAACTTGGTTATATTATAAATTGCCTCATTGGCACTGGCTATTATTTATAGTTAAGTATTATTTATTTATTGGCTCTCTCTTCAAAAGTACTAATGACTTTATAATGAACATCAGTTCTTAAACACACAATTTACCTATTAGGATGCAAGACACACTGACCTCTTCACTCCGTGATGCCTTCAATTCTATCAATAGATATTTTGTGAGGGCCTACTATGTCACAGCCATTAATGCTTTACATATGATATCCCATTCATTCTTCCTCACAACTTTATGATATTGGATTTTTATCTCCCTTTTATGTAGAGGAAACTGAGGGTCAGAGAGATTAAATAACTTGTCTGATGTCATACACTTTATAAGTAGCAAAGCAGGGGTGAGACCCAGGCCTGTTTCCTCCCACATCTGCCTCCTTCCCATTTTGTACCAATTACTCATAGCTTTAGTCACCCTTTCACCTCATAAGCATTTGAATCCATTTTTCCTTTATAGAATCTCACATGAAGATAAGGTTCAAATTCCTTCATGTGGCATAAAAAGTCTCTCATAATCTAGCCCCTGCCTATCTGTCTAGCCTCATCACCACACCCCTTCCTGAGGTATTCTATACTCCACATGCAATTTCCCAAATAGGCCATGTAGTTCAAGTCTTTAGGCTTTTGCACAGGCTTTTTCCTTGGCCTGAAGTATCTTTCTTTCCAGGGTACATCTTTGAGATCATGCTAAATAATCTCCTAGACCTCTCTATCCTCTCCATCCTTTGGACTCTCAGAGCTCTTTTCACAGACCCATATTTATACTCCTTTCAGTTTACTGTGATTATTTCTATCCCCATCAGTCTATTTGTCCTACTGGATTTTAAACTTCCTGAAGTCAACCAGTATGGCTTACTTGTTTTTTGTTTCTCCATACAAAGTTGGTGCTCAACCACATACAAGATCTTATCAATCGAATGAATGACTCAATCCATTTCACTCAAGCATTTTCACTTCTCTCCAAGTGCAGAACCAGGAGAAGGGATCCTCTTTGCTCTGATTATCTCATGTATCAAAGCATTAAGGTTCCGCTAACAGGCCTTAGCACTATCATACCAAGAGCCACCTGACTCAAGTCTTTGCAAAATTTCAATCATAGTACCTCTGCCAACTTGAAAAAAGAATAATTGGTTTAGTTAACACAGCAAACTGCTACCTGCATTATATCAATCTATCATCTTATTGTGCTGATTTTTTCTAATGCTTCTGAAAAAGCAAAAGTTCCTAAGATTTGTGAATCTGATTCATACTCAGAATGATAAGGCCTTCAGAGAGCATTGTTCTTTAACTTCCTTGTTTGAGGAGACATTCATTATTAAGATCAGTTGATCTCAGGAATTTGTGATTCCATTTAAGCCCATTTACTTTCACTTTGCTTATCCTAGAAGTCGAAAATTCTAAACGCATGAAACTTCAGTACTGCATCTTCAAGATTTCTTTCCAGGAAATCTCCAAGGTAGGCAATGTGAGATGTATACACAGAGGAAGAACTGGGCTGCATTCCTCTTTGTGCATACTATATTCATATTATATATTCCTCCAGTACACACTATAGCACCATACACATACTAAAAACTCAATATGCATTTGCCAATTGGCATTGTGTCCTAAAGGTCTGATATTTCAGTCATTGTCAGTTTTTGCTGGGTTTTATACAGGAGGAGGGGCTTATTTCAGGGAACATGATCTCTGAGTTATGACTTTATAATTTCTCTATTATATTTCTTCATATATATAATTACATTAAAAGGGGTCTTGGCAAACCACAAGAACATTTTAGATTTTATCACTGAGTGCCACTCGTCTTGCTTTTTACAAAGTTATGTATTAGCTTTTGATCACATCCAGCTGCAGAATATTAAACTTCAGTAAAGTTGGAAATATTATTAGACTTTATTAATCATTTTCAAGCTGATGTCCCAGGTAGTATTCTGAAGACACCATTAAAACTTCTCCCTTTGCTTATTGACATAAGTCATAGTTTCTTCATTCACATCTGTTCTCCTTTTCATTTGTACATTCTCTCAGTTATTAGTTATCTTTTGTAAATAATGTAAAATAGGGTATTTTCTTATATAGAAAAATATATATACTTCTATATATGTGCTTGAAAAAATATGTACAAGTACATGACACAAGTAATTAAAAATATCTTTTGAAAGTCCTCAACCAAATCATAAAACAGAAAGAAGACAATTCCATATGAGCTATGAAAAAGAGCCAACACACAGCCTTTAGAACTTTAATTGCCTGTGTTGTATAGAAAAACAAAAAGTAAAAACCTGTTTCCAGCACTTCGTGTACCTGCTAAAGACTCTGAATGGAATTCAATATAAAGTAATTTCTCTGGTAGTTACAAGAGCTAAGTATCCAAGTACTATGTAAAGACTTTAATTAAATCCAAATTTCAATCTGTATTAAGTACTATTCTCTTGAAGTTGTTAAACAAGTTAGAATTGTTCTAAGTAGATTAAGTGCACTACACTACAAAGAAAAACAAAGTCCCAGAGTGAGATGAATGTATTATGATTAGCTCATTGAGGAGAAAGAAAAAAAATAGCAAAACAAAAGTAAGGTATTATCAAATATAACTGAGACTCACAGATCACAGTTCTAATTGTGGTAGACCTCTCATTCATAAATATAAATTAAGGCCTTATTATTTGCATATCATAAAAATATACATGCCTTAAAGACTTCATAATCTAGTTATGGAGAAAATACATATATTCATAAAATGGCATTATCATGATTGTCTCCATAGAAAATGACAAGGAATCTAAAAAAAAAAATCCTAGAACTAATGAGGTTGTAGGAAACAACTCAAAACACAAAAAAATCAACTGCACCTCTATACACTGATAATGGCCATGTATAGAAACTGAAATTTAAAATACAATATCATATAAAACCTCCACAAAGAAAATGAAATACTTATGTATAAACCTTACAAAACAAGTACCAGATTTTTATACTAAAAACATTGCAAAATACTGATGAAGGACATCAAACAAAATCTACAGAAATGGAGAGGAGACATACCATTTTCACAGACTAAAAAACTCAGCACATTAAAGATGTCAAATCTCCCTAAATTAACTTATATATTTAGTGTAAATACTCTCAAATCTCAGCAAGGTACTTAATTGATAAAGACAAGTTTATTCTAAAGTTTCTATGGAAAGACAGGGCGAGAATAGCTAGAACAATCTCAAAAAAGAATACAATAAGAGGAATCACTCTATCTGATGTTAGGGCTTACTGTATGACAACAGTAATCAAAACAGTGTGATACTTGTGAAGGGATAAACACATAGATCAATGGAACAGAATGGAGAACACAGAAATAGACCCACACACATATGCTCAACTGATTTGTGACTAATGTGCAAAAGCAATTCAATGGAGAAAAGATCGCCTTTTCAACAAATGGTGCTGGAGCTGGATAGACAAAAAAAAAAAAAAAAAAAAAAAAAGAATGTCAACCTAAATTCACCCTAACACAAATATTGACTCGAAATGGATCACAGCTTTAAATGTAAAAGACAAAACTGTAATTTTTTAAAGAAAAAACACTGGAGAAGACCTTCAGGATCCAGGTATAAACAAAGAGCTCTTAGATTTGATACTAATAAAACAATATATAAAAGGAAAAAAATAATAAATTGTACTTCATCAATTTTTCTTTAATTTGCTTGTGAAAGACCCTCTTAGAGGAAAAGACATGAGACTTGGAGGAAATATTTGCAAACCACATATCCAACAAAGTACTACTGTTTAGAATATGTAAATAAGCTTCAAAACTCAAAAATAAAAAACAAGCAATTCTATGAGAAAATGGATAAAAGATACGAGTAGGCATTTCCTCAAAGATGATTTATAGATTGCAAGTAAGCACATGAAAAGATATTCAACATCATTAGCCATTAGCATAATGCAAAGTAAGATCGACATGAGACATCACTACACACCTATTAGAACAGCTAAAACAAAATAGTGACAACATCAAATGCTGGCAAGAAGGCAGAGAAAATAGATTTTTCATACATCACTTTGGGGATATAAAATGGCACAGCCATTCGGGAACTCATTTTAACAGTTTCTTTATAAAAATAAACATGCAATTAACGTTAAGACCCAGCAATTGCACTCTTGGGAAATTTTTCCTAGAGAAATGAAAACTTATGATCACACAAAAACCCACACATGAATGTTCATAGCAGATTTATTTTATATAGTAAAAAAACTGGAAACAATTCAAATGTCCTTCAGTGAGTAAATGATTAAGCTGTAGTACCCCCTTACCATGGAATACTGCTCAACCAATTATAAATTTACCCATGCAATTAAATTGCATAGAATTAAATGCCTGCCACATACAAATCTGACTGCATGTAAAACAGGTGACATCTGAATAAGATGAGTGATTATAGAATGTCAATTCCTATTGTGCTATGTACTAAAGTTATGCAGGATGTTACCAATGGGGGAAATTGGGTAAAGTGTTCAAGGGATTATTCCATATTATTTTGTATAACTGGATGTAAAATTTAAATTTCCTCAAAATTAAAAGTTTAATTTAAAAAGAAACAATATGTTGCTTAATGATCTAGGCAGTGCCTACCATAGGAATTCATAGGCAGAAGAATAAACATGGGCTAGAGCTATAACACAAAGATGGAACTTCCCTAAATAAATTCATGGAAAGATGATAGGATTTGTTTAGGCATAAAAGAGAGAAGTGATCACTTCTATCTTATCACACTTGGATAGTAAAAATAAAGAACCAAAGCTTTCCCATTTCTGCTAAAAAGATGCAGAGGAAGCCAGGTTGTAATGAGAAAACAGACAGGCGATAGAGAGTAGGGCTGCCTAGAACATTTCCAATAACTGCTATCCCAGATCAAATACAATCCAGGCACTCTAAACAACCCTACACTTCATGAAATCCTACACTTCATGGAAAGCATGAAGCGTAGATAAAAGCTCTAGATAAAATGGTTCAATTCCTTCCAGAATATCTTCAGGGTATAAGGTAGGGTTGGTTCAGTTTTCTTTAACATCATGGAGCATCAAGGGCCTCCATTCCTATCCAACAAGACACACCATGAAGATGTTGACTGAAAGTTAGAGCGTAAAGAGAATCCAGTCTGAGTAGATGGGTGGAAGAGAGGTATTAGGGTGAATTAGGTGCAGACGTTTAGAGACAGTGAAGAAATCTGAAGGACTATAACCTCTTTCCGGTTCTGTCTCTCTCTCAGCCACTGTTCCTGTGAAGCACTTAGATGCTTAGAAAAGAGTCAGATTTTACTTCTACTACCCCTGCCCTCAATAGTACCCATGCTCTAATCATCATTCCTACCCACCTGAAGCATCAAGAATCATGCACACCACCATCTTCAAGATGGAAAAAAGTTGAAACATCTCTGATAGTTAAGGTATAATTTTGTTATAGACTCCCAGAAAAGAAAACATTTCCTATTCTCCTGTAAATTATTCTTCTAGAGATCAATCTGTTTTTGTATTTTGGAAATATCACTACTTAGAAGTCCTTCTGTCTAAGAGTGCAGAGATAGACCACCAAATCTATGGGCAACTGATCTTTGATAAGGCCACCAAATCCACTGAACTGGGACAGAACAGTCTTTTCAATAAATAGGAGAATTGGATATCAATAGCCAAAAGAATGAAAGAGGACCCCTATCTTACAGCCTATACAAAAATTAATTCAAAATGGATTAACCTAAATGTAAGAGCCAGTACATTAGAACTTCTAGAAGAAAATTCAGGGAAACATCTTCAAGATCTTGTAATAGGAAGTAGCTTCTTAAACTTTAGACCTAAAGCATAAGTAGCAAAAGAAAAAAATAGACAGGTGGGAACTCCTTAAGATCAAAAGCTTCTTTGCCTCAAAGAATCTGTCAAAAAGGTGAAGAGGTAGCTAACTCAACGGGAGTAAATATTTGGCAATTATATCAGATAAAAGGCTTAATATCCTGTATACATAAAGAAAGTATATGGCTCAACAACAAAAAAACAAACAACCCAATTGAAAAATGGGCAGGGGATGTAAATAGACATTTTTCTGAAGGGCAAATATAGATGGCTAAAAAGTATATTAAGACATATTCATTTTCATTAACTATAAGGAAAATGCAAATCAATATGACACTGAGATATCACCTCACACCTATAAGAAGGGCTACAAATGTTGGTGAGGATGAGGAGAAATTGGAACAGTTATTCACTGTTGGTGGGAATGCAAAATGGTGCAGCCTCTGTAGAAAACATTTTGGTGATTCCTAGGAAAACCTAAATATTGAGTTGCCCTATGACCCAGCAATACCAATACTTGGTATATACCCAGAGGAGCTGAAAGTAGTGACATGAACAGGCATTTGTACACCAATTTCATAGCAGCACTACTCACAATTGCCAAAGTCCCCATCAACAGATGAGTAGATAAACAAAATGTGGTATATACATATGATGGAATATTATGCAGCAATATGATGAAATGAGGTTCCGAAGCATATGACGGCGTGGATGAATCCTGAAGGCATAACGCTGAGTGAAATAAGTCAGACATAAAAGAATAGATACTGCATGATTCTGCTATTATGGCTCTGGCAAAGGCCAATGAAAATTGTCTAAAATTCAGACAATTTTAGATTGCTGATTGTACAACCACATGAGGATACTATAAGACACACTGTTTATTTTGGACATTATCCATGAGGCCCAGTTGATGGAAGGAACCAGTGTGTACAATGGCTGAGAAGGAGAATGAGAACTATGATACATTTATATGATATATTATGGCATGGCTACAAAAAGGAAGGATGTTGAAAGGCATGCAATGAACTGAATAAACCTTGGGGACAATGTGTTATGCAAAATAACCCAGAAACAAAAGAATAAATATGCTAAGATCTCTTTCAGAAAATATTTTATAAGAAAACTGAAAGCTAAATTGTAAACCCTTATAGCAGCCCCACTTAGTCTGAAGCTGTAAATATACTTCCGAATGCTGAGATGTTGAACTAGAGCTATATCAGCTGGTATTTCCCTAGGACTTTGAGTAACTGTGACACCTGGGACCCAGACAAGGAATGCTGCAGCACTGAAGGCTAGCATAACTATGTATAATAACAGTTAAAGGGGAGACTGAAGAGGAGATCAGTCCTCAATTAGAGTTAAAAACCAAGCCAATTTGGTGGGACTAAAGTAAATCAGAATGCAGTGTAAAAGATGATAGTGTATGTACTCTAGACATTCACCTACTGTATGGGGCCAGAGGCAGAAAGGTTTATCATCTCTAGAACCTAAATTTTCTGTAACACATAACCAAAATCAACTTGTCTGGATACCTCATTTGAACAACTCAGACTCCTGGGTCCAGAATGGGAACAAGGTGTTGTAGTTCTATGTAGTTTGGTATGATGCTGGGATACATGTCAGACTCTGGTGGGCTGATAAATGGGAGGTGTTGGTGGAGTCCCTTGAGGGTCCAAAGGGAAAAATATATATATACATATATATGGAACTATTGAACTTTCCCATCTGGGAAGTACTGGGTACCCTCTCAACCATAGGGTACTCTCAGGAAAATGGGCCAGGTCCTTGATTTTAAGGCTTGTTCTTATGAAACTTGTTTTCTGTGGGTGAGAAGCTAAGTCTGCCCATGGCAAGGCCTGGGGGCTCTTTCTAAGTGGCCTCGTTGTTGCCCCAGATATGGCCTCTATCTCTCTAGGCCCAACTCTGCAAAGAAAGTCACTGACCTCCTCCCCTGTGTAGGACATGACATTCAGAGGTGAAGGTCTCCCTGGCAGTGTGGAGTATGGCTCCCAGGGATGAGTCTGGTCCTGGCACCATGGGATCGACAGTGCCTTCCAGACCCAGGAGAGGAAAAGTGGCATTAAAAGATACCTAATAAAATAAGGTATCAGCAGCCAAGAGAAATCAAGTGGAGTCAAGAGGCTACACTGGAGGCAACTCTTTTTTACAAGCTTCAATTAGATAGTACTGATTACCATGGTTGCTTAACTCCAACCAGCATCACACCTATTGACCCTTTTTTAAAAAAATGTATTTTTATTGTGATATCTTTACACACATACAGTCCATCTGAAGTATACAATCAATGGCTCACAATATCATCAGGTGGTTGTGTATTTATTACCATAAGCATTTTTAGAACATTTGCATCACTCCAGAAAAAGAAATAAAAAGAAAAAACTCATGTCATATCCCTTGCCCCTCCCTCTCATTGACCTCTAGTATTTCAATCTACCCCAGTTATTACTCCTTATCCCCTTTTTATTTATTTATTTTAGTCCTTTTTTTTTAACCCATCTATCTATATACTGCATAAAAGGAACATCAGACACAGGGTTTTCACAATTACAAGGTCACACTGTAAAAGTTATATACTGGGTGGGCCACGGTGGCTCAGCAGGCAGGAATGCTTGCCTGCGATGCCAGAGGACCCGGGTTCAATTCCTGGTGCCTGCCCATGTTAAAAAAAAAAAAAAAAGTTATATACTTATACACTCATTGTCAAGAATTAATGCTACTGGAATATAGTTCAAATGTTTCAGCTACTTCCCTCTAGCCATTCCAACCCACCATAAACTAAAAGGGGCCAGTATGTAATGCATAAGAATAACCTCCAGGATAACCTCTCAACTCTGTTTGAAATCTCTCAGCCACTGAAACATTATTTTGTCTCATTTCTCTCTACCACCTTTTGGTCAAGAAGGCTTTCTCAATTCCATAATGCTGAGTCCCAGCTTATCCTAGGAGTCCTGTTCCATGTTTCCAGGGAAATTCACACCCCTGGAAGTCATGCCTCCCATAAGGGGGAGGGCAGTGAGTTTACCTGCCAAGTTGACTTAGAGAGAGAGGCCACATCTGAGTGAAAAAAGAGGTTCTCTGGGGGTGACTCTTAGGTATAATTATAAGTAGGCTTAGCTTATCCTTTGCAGAATAAGTTTCATAGGGCGAACCCCAAGTTGAGGACTCAGCCTATTGATTTGGTTGTCCCTATTGCTTGCAAGAATATCAGAAATTCCCCAGATGGGGAAATTGATTTCCTCCTTTCTCCTCAGTCCTCCAAAGGGACTTTCAAAGACATTTTTATTCTCTACCCAAATTACTCTGTGATGTATTGGGGCATCACACTAGCCTGTACAAACCAAGTTCTCATGCCCTATTCAAGATTCCATGTAATTATGGTGTTCAACTAAACTGACCATACAAGTTATATTAGATTATGTGCTATCCAAAATATAAATTTTGCATCAAATAAACATCTTTTCCTTTGGTCTCACGATGAATTTGAGGTTTTAAAATATGGACCATATCATCCTTTACCCTGTATTTTGATTTACCTTAGTCCTATCCAGATCAGTTTCATTAATATTTCTAGTCAAATCTAATCATTTTTTCAACTTTTTTTAACAGTTGCTCTAAGGGGTAATGCTGACTTTTATAGCTTCAGAGCTCTAACTCTGAGTCTTAGGTGTGACATAAATACCAGAAGTTTCAGGGAATGACCAGATTATACAAAAACAGCTCAGGATCTCAAAATTTAGAAGTAACAGTTACAATTCAGTCATAGATGTGACTGCTGTAAGAGCTTATAATCTTGGGCTCTTTACAATAGGCCCCGACTTGATAACCCATGCTCTTGACTTCAATTCTCCAAGTCTGTATATTATAGTTAGTCTATATGAATGAGGCATTATAATATTTATCTTTTTGTATTAGTCATTCATTAAACATGCTGTCCTCAAGTTTCATTCAACTAGTTGCATACCTCACAACTTCATTCCTTCTTGCAGCCACTAAGTAGTCCATTGTATGTATATACCACAGTTCCCTCTTCCATTCCTCATCTGTTGCAAATAGTGAACACTGCCTCCATTAACACCAGCAGGCAAATGTTTATTCCTGTCCTCACTCTCACTTCCTTCATGTATATAGTAGTAGGGGGGTTGCAGGATTATATGGCAACTCCAACCCTAGCCTCCTGTAGAACTACCACCCTGCCCTCCAGAGGGGCTGCACCTCTCAGCTTCCCTACCAATAGCGAATAGGTACACCTCTTTCTCCACATTTTGTATAGCACTTGTTTCTCTCTGTTCATTTTTTAACAATTTTATTCCCACAGCATACAATCCAGCCTAAGTGAAAAATCAGTGGTTCCTGATATAATCACATAGCCCATGCCTTTACCACCATAATCTAGATGAAGACATTTACTTTTCCTACACAAAGAATCCGCACCCCTCCCCCATTTCCCCTGCTTGTTGACATTTAGTTTTGGCATAATACCTTTGTGGCATTCAGTGGCAGCATATTACAATGTTACTGTTACTATAGACCCTACCTTGAAATGACTGCGTTTTTTCCTGTATACCATCCCGTTTCCAACATCTTGTGATGTAGACATTCGTTTGCTCTCCCTCATGCAAAAGCATTCTTATATTTGCACATTTAATCAACATCATTGTCCACTCTAGGTATTCCTAAATTTTACCATTCCCAGTCTTTATTCTCCATCTGTTCTAGTTTGCTAGCTGCTGGAATGCAATATACCAGAAACGGAAAGGCTTTTAAAAAGGGGAATTCAATAAGTTGCTAGTTTACAGTTCTAAGGCTGAGAAAATGTCCCAATTAAAACAAAAGGTTTACAGAAATGTCAAATCTAAGGCATCCAGGGAAAGATACCTTGGTTCAAGAAGGCTGATGAAGTTCAGGGTTTCTCTCTCAAGTGGAAGGGCACATGGCAAACACAGTAAGAGTTCCTCTCTCATCTGGAAGGGCACATGGCAAACACAGTGTCATCTGTTAGCTTCTTCTCCTGCCTTCCTGCTTCATGAAGCATGCTGGGAGGCATTTTCCTTTGTAATCTCCAAAGGTCACTGGCTGGTGGACTCTGCTTCTCGTGGCTATGTTGTTCTGCTCTGCTCTCTCTGAATCGCTCTCATTCTCCAAAATGTTTCCTCTTTTATAGAACTTCAGAAACTAAGCAAGACCCACCAGAATGGGTGGAGACATGCCATCACCTAATTCAGCTTAACAACCACTCTTGAGTAAATCACATCTCCAGGGAGATGATCTGATTACAGTTTCAAACATACAGTATTGAATAGAAATTAGAAGAAACGGCTGTCTTTACAAAATGGGATTAGGATTAACACATGGCTTTTCTAGGGTACATACATCATTTCAAACCAGCATACCATCTTTCCTTCTGGTGTCCATAGGTATACCTAGCCCTTCTCCCTCAACCATACACATAGTCAGCTCCATTCAGTGTAGTTATATTATTGTGCTATCCATTTCTGAATCTTTACATTCAGTCTTGTGTACGTTCTGTACTCCTTCAGCACCAAATACCACTCTCTACCTTCTTTCTATCTCCTTATAACCTATGTTCTTAATTTCAACTCTCAAAATTCATTCATTAATGTTAGTTCATATTAGTGAGGGCATGCAGTATATGTCGTTCTGTTTCTGGCTAATTTCACTTAGCATAATGTCTTCAAGTTCATCCACATTGTTAGATGCTTCATGACTTTCCTCTGACTTAACAGCTGTATAATATTCCATCATATGTGTATACCTGCTGGCTCTTGAGAACACCTAGGGATCAAACTATAACTCTACAAAGGTTTCATGCACTGTTTGCTTTCCTAGAGCCTATAATTCCCTGAGAGTTCCTAGGTCAGATAAATCCTGAAAACCAGAGGGACCAGCCTCTCCAAGATTACCAATCAATTATATTCCCCTATCCTTTAGTGCTGACACCCCTTCTCAACATGAAAAAGTCATAATGAGTGTTGCCCAAGGATCTGTATAGATTAGGAGAGGAATCAGGAAGAGGAAGGATGTATAACAGAGAGAATATAATTTAACAAACAAGTCTGACTTCTGAATCACTATATTAATGTCCCATCTAGCCTCAGTTTTTAGGAGCAGCTAGAAAGAAAAATCTGAGATAGTGGAACAGTAGCCCATGACAAACACTGAGATCTGTTCTGTAACTACTTGTTGAAGTGTAATTTGAAATTTTCTGCTCTTTTTTCTTTGTATATATGTTATATTTTACAATAAAAAATGGGAAAAAATTGTGGCAGACTTAGGTTCTGGATTTCAGCAAGGCATTTAATAAGCACTCTCAAGACACCCTTATGAACAATGTCAGCTGGATATTTTTAGGTAGTGTTCTAGTTTGCTAGCTGCTGGAATGCAATATACCAGAGACGGAATGGCTTTTAACAAGGGGAATTGAATGAGTTGCTAGTTTACAGTTCTAAGGCCGAGAAAATGTCCCAATTAGAACAAGTCTATAGAAATGTTCAATCAAAGGCATCCAGGGAAAGATACCTTGGTTCAAGAAGGCCAATGAAGTTCAGGGTTTCTCTCTCAAGTGAGAAGGCACATGGCAAACACAGGCAGGGCTTCTCTCTTGGCTGGAAGGGCACATGGCGAGTACGGCATCATCTGCTAGCTTTCTGTCCTGGCTTCCGGTTTCATGAAGCTCCCCGGGAGGCATTTTCCTTCTTCATCTCCAAAGGTTGCTGGCTGGTGGACTCTCTGCTTCGTAGTGTTGCTCTCTCTGAATCTCTTTCTCCAAAGTATTTCCTCTTTTATAGGACTCCAATAAACCAATCAAGACCCACCCAAATGGGTGGAGACATGTTGTCCCTTAATCCAGTTTAACAACAACTCTTGACTAAATCACATCAACCAGAGAGATGATCTCATTACAGTTTCAAATATACAGTATTGAATAGGGATTATTCTACCTTTATGAAATAGGATTTATATTAAAACATGGCTTTTCTTAGGGGACATACTTCCTTTCACACTAGTACAGGTAGATTGACAGATGGCTCCTATATTTATGGTCTGCCAAGAAGAAGGTAATGATGATCTGCAATGCTCTGACCCCAGATGTGTTCTTTTTAAATATTGTTATAACATTTTTTTTGTATGCTATATGGCAGGGGTCATATTTCATTCTTTTTCCATGTGAGTACCCTCTTATTGGAGCACCAATTTTTGAATTTTTGTTTGATTGGTTTTTCATTTGTTTGTTTGCTTGTTTGGGAAGTGCATGAGCCAGGAATTGAACCCAGATCTCCCGCATGGCAGGCAAGAATTCTACCACTGAACTACCCTTGCACCCCCTGGTACAACATTTTATATGACAACATTTGACTACAGAAAATAATTATTGATCAAATAAGCAGATAAAACCTTAGAATGAAAATGAATACTTTGAATCCTAATGTTTCCATATAGGTCAAGTGGTTCTCAACCAGGCATAATTTTGTCCTCCATGAGATATTGGATATCTGGAGACATTTTTTGTCATCATAATTGGGGGCAAAGGGAAGGAGGTGCTACTGGCATCTTTGAGTAGAGGCCAGAGATTCTGCTAAACATCTTACCATATAGAGGACAGCCCCCACCTCCCATTTTTCTTTTATCTAGTCCATCAGTGCAGCTGATGGTAAACCATTATATAAATCAACAGATTAGAAGAAAAGGGTCAAATATGGCAAGACTTAATAAATATCACTATAACATCCTCTACTTACTTTCCCCCAAATATCAGTTGTATGTCATGGGAAGGGAATCAAAGGACCTGGTTTCTCTTCACTTTCTTCCACCAAAGGAGCTGCTAGAAGAAGCCTTCTTGCTCTATCTATTCATTCTAAGAATACAAACACATTCCCAGAAACTGACTTGCCTTTCCTGAAATTCTGTTTCTTTCTTTGTAGAAAAAGGAGATTGAACCTGATGGTATTGTGATAGGGTAAAAAATTGCTCCTCCCTCAAAATATCCATGTTCTAATCCCTGAAACCTGTAAATGTAACCTTATTTGAAATAAGAGTCTCTGTAGTTATGATTAAATTGAGAATCTTGATGTGGAGATTATCCTGGATTATCTGGGTGGGCTTTAAATGTTATCACAAGTGTCCAAATAAGAAAGAGGCAGAGAGAGATTCCATACACAGAAGAGAAAGAGGCAATGCAACAATGGAGACAGAGATTGGACTGAGGCTACCACAAGTCAAGCTGACAGTCACCAGAAACTGAAAGAGGAAAAGAATTGGTTCTCCCTCTGGAGAGATTGTGGCCCAGCCAATGATTTGATTACAGCCCACTGACAGATTTCACACTTATGGTCTCCAGGACTGTGAGAGAATAAATTTCTGTTGTTTTAAACCACCAAGTTTGCAGGAATTTGTTACAGCAGCCACAGAAAATGAATACAGATTTTGGTACAGGGAGTGGGGTGCTGCTATAACAAACACCTAGAAATGTGGAAATGGCTTTGGCACTAGATAATGGGTAGAGGCTGATTAAATTTTACACATATGATAGAAAGAAGCTTTGAACAAACTGTTGGTAGAAATACTTTAAAAAACATTTGTGGTGATGGCTCAGAAGGAATGAGGAGTATGTTATTAGAAAGGGGAATAAAGCAATCCTTGTTATATAGTGGTAGAGAACGTCACTGAATTGTGGTCTACAGTTGTATGGATAGCAGCATTTGTGATGATCTTAAATATTTAGCTGAAGAAACTTCCAAGCAAAGTGTTGAAGGTGCAGCCTGGGTTTTCTTGCTGCTTATAGTAAAATGCAGGAGAAAACTGAGGACAGTATTGTTGAAAGGAATCACTACTAAAGATTTGGAAAAATCTCAGTCTATCCAGATTGCCAAAGATACTAAAATTAGGAGATTATCTCTTAGCAAAGCATGCTCTGGAGAAAAGATCAAGGAAATGGATGGACAACTTTTGGAGACAGTAAAGAGATGACTCATGGATCTACTCAACCATCTCAGTAGAAGCTGAGTGAATAAAGATGAGATTATCCAGGAAAAATCTGTTGAGGGCCATTTGTCTAATGATGTAAATCCCCATGACATACATGGGACAACACAAAATTTTTGAGAATGTTATACCATCAGAAATATTGCCAGCTTTTACTGAAGAGGAAAGAGACAGAATGAATGAAAGAAGGTTGCTAACCCCCAAAATTCTACAGGCAGGGAATAGATTGACAAAACTACTCAGCTGCAAACAGTATCCTTCAAAATAAAGGAAGGATGATTCCAAGGACAGAGGCAGCGCTAGCCATGGGCACAGAGTCAGAGGGAAAAGCCACATTCCCAGAGGGTGGAGCCTCAAGTCACTGAGGATTATTTTCAGACCTTGAAATTTAAAGAAATTTGCTCTGCTGTATCTCCAACTTGGTTGGGATGGGTGACTCTTTTATTCTTTCTTTTTTTGGAATGAGATTGCCTGTAATGGTTATCCTCTGCCTGTCCAACCTCTGTATGCTGGAAGCAAGAACTTGTTTTCTGGTTTCACAAGTCAGAGAAGAAGAGAAATTTTGACCCAGGATAGATTTTAAGAGAATGAACGAATTCTGGATTATTCAAGTGGGCCCTAAATGCAATCACATTTATCCTCATTGAAGAGAAGAGAGGAAGTTTTTAGAACCAACCACATACACAAATAAGGTAATGCAAAAATGAAACAGAGAAAGATGCAGCCACAAGCCAAGGAATGCTAACAACCACTAGAAACTGGAAGAAGCCAGGAACAGATTTCCCCCAGAGTCTTCAGAGGGAGTGTAGCCTTCTGACTTCTGACCTCCAGAACTGTGAGGGAATAATTTTCTATTGTTTTAAGCCACCAAATTTGTAGTAATGTATTATAACAGCATAGGAAACTAGTATTCTACAATTCTAAAAATAAAATGGGAAATTGTGATGTAATAGCATATGTATTTAAATAACCTGAGTCTTCAAGTAACTGCACTTTCAGAGTAATGTGGCTGTCACAAATGCAATATCACCTTAGACTTCCTTAATAGAAGCATAGAGTATAGAATAAGAAAGCTGATGTTCTGTTTTCCACTACAGTGTTCAGACAAGGTTGTGCCCTATTCTCTGTGCTAAGCTTTGGAAATAAACTGATATACTGAAATTTGTTTAAAAAAAAAAAAGAACAAGTGAAGGAGAGATAATGTGTATATGACTACAAGTTGAATAAACTAAGTAGGGGTGTTTAGTGCAAAGAAAGGCATTGCAAGGAATATAGCAACTGCTCAAATAACACAGAGGTCTGTTATGGGGAGTTGTCTCATTCTTTTTGACTGTAATGATCAGAACCTGGCTTTAAGGAGAAGGTATAGGGACAGATGAAAAAGTTACTAATTTTGAAAAATTCAACAGTTGATTGGCTTGCTTCAGGGGTGCTAGATTATCTGGTACTTGAGGGGTTACAGAACTAAAGTGATTAACTATTGGGGGATTTGGTCAGGGGGATTCTTGCCTAAAGTAGAAGATTGAACTGGATACTCTAAGTCTATTAAAATTCAATTCTGTAATTCTACTGCCTTCTGTAGAAATAGGAAAGGTCAAGTTTCTAGCTCACTAAATTTGAAACTTTGTTCAATTTTTGCTTAGCTTTTTTCCAGACCAAAAAAATTGTGGCCTCCTTTATCCTTACTGATAGTGTTATCATCCAACATTAAAGCACTTTTCCCTAAACACTTCAAATTCTTCATGGCTTCCCTAGTTGTAGATTCCAGAGTAGGGATCAGTCCTGCATGTGGGCTTGACTAATTATAAGCAGAACCAGATAATAGCAGACTATATTGTATTTTATTGCTGAAGCATTCACTGCTACAAACTTACACTTACTTTTCTTAAATAGCAAATTGTTCAGCCTGTCCATCATGCCTGAATATTTTTGAAATTCATTTTGTAAAGTTGCTGGTCCTTCCCATAAGAATAAAATATACTTGGCAAGAACTGAACTTAGTTCTGTTTCTAACCTCTAATTAAATGCTAATCCTATCCTCTAGAGGGCTGGTATCCTCAACCCACTTACACTGTACTTTCTCTTCCCTTTGTGATGCTCTCTAACCAACTAGATAAACAAGACAGGACTAGGGAGGATTTTGAACCCTTCTCTTTGGCTGTATCTTTAAAGAAAAATTCAGGGGGGAAATCAAAGAACAGTTGTTTCAGAAATACAATATCAAACGTAGTTTTTCTAGTATTTTAACTGCCTCTGGATTGGCAAAGTAGTTATTATCTCCTTCCAAGCTGAAAGTGTTTCATCAGTTACATTTTCTGGGCATAGCCCATTATGCCCACAGCTCAAGACCATGATATAAGTACCTAGGAGAAATTAAATCCTTGTCAGTGATTTCCAAGTTTCCTCAGTTGCTCACAAATCTAATATGGGCTCCCCTTTTAAAAAATCAAACCATAAAAGGTAACTCTAAGATCCATTATCATTCACAATATCCCACCAACAACCAAAAAGTGAAAACTAAAAAGCATATGCCCCAGAAATTATAACCACAGCTTCTAATACTTGCTTTCACTGAATCTAAAGGCCTTGTCAAGATATTTAAGTATGCAATTTTTACTTCAATTGCCCAGAAAAACAAATAGATGCACAACAGCCAGTTTTAGCCAACATGTCAAGTTTACTTCTGAAACATGCAAACAAATCAGCAAAAGGTTTATCTGAGACCAATGGTCATAATTTGAAAGTGAATTCTAAAGACGGAATCTTCAACTTGCCATCTAAGCTTGAATTTAACATTGGAAAATAGAATGTTATATCCTAAGGCTGTTTCCATTTTCTTTTATACAGAACGATCAATTCACACATGAACCAACATAAATGTACTGAAATCCCAAAAGGTATATGATCAATATTAACAGAAATGATTAGGAGGAGAATTCTAGGAAGATGGTGGAATATGGAGGTCTAGGATTGCTCCTCCTTGAAAACAGCAAGACAGGCAGGAACTATCTGAAACAACTGTGCTGGGGCTCTGGGGACAAGGGGATCAAGGAGGCCTATACTGCATTCAGGGAAGAATGGGAGGAAAAAGCTGAGAAACTGCAGTAAGAACTGTGAGTAACTTCACAGCAGCTGCCAATGCCCATCCCTCACTCTTGAGGCAACTGGCTGGTACAGATATAGAGGGAGATGGAAGACCTCTTGCCCAAGAATGGGGATGAGCATGGCCAACAATTGATCACAGCTCTCAATTACTGAATTCAGATTGCTGGGTTTCTGTTCTGAACTGCTGTGTCAGCCTGTATAGGACAGAGATAGGCAAGGGCCATTGTTTAAAACCCGCCCCTAATAAGGGCAGAGGCACAGTGCCTCCTGAGGGCTACAGAGAACTGTTTGCTGAGGAGCACCATCCTCTAGGCAGACACAAAACACAACATCAGGGAGTCATCAAACAAACATCCGATCTCATTCCTGACCCTCTCCAAGGACTCCTTGGAGCTACTCTGTGCTGCCTTTAAGGGTCCTTGGCCATGTTCCGACCAGGAAATACTGACTTGGGAAAGTCCTCTCAGGGGTATCCCTCTTCTAAAAATTTGCCCTCCAGACAAGCAGCAAGAGGCAATGAAAGAATTGTTTATGAAAACTATAGAGGCAAAACAAAAACAAAAGAACAGATCAAGATTCACAGAGAAGGTACAAAGGAGAGGAACTTTTCTCCTGGAGGTTAAATAACTACATAAATACCGCAATCTCAAAAAATTGTGCCATATATCCAGGGCAAGAATCATATGAAGAAGAGCTAGAAAAAGTCTGATCAGTTAAAAACTAGCAATTTTAAAGATCTACAATCAATTGAACCAAGTATCAAAGAAGAGACTTAACACAAAGCCAATCAATAATATAATCCTAAGCAAGTTAGAGAAACTGACCTTCAGAGTAAACTCAACAAGATAATCAGATGCCTGGACATCAGCAAAAAATTAAGCCATATTAAGACTTATAAAGATATGGATCAGTCAAGGGAACAAACTAAAACTTAGAGGAAACATAAAAGTTGGAACAACTAATGAAAGAAATTCAAATACATGTCCTGAATCAATTAAAAGAGATGAAGGAAAATATAGCTAAAGAAATAAAAGATGTTAAGAAGACACTGGGTAAGCATAAAGAAGAATTTGAAAGTATAAAGAGAAACATAACAGAAATGATGGTAATGAATGCACAATACAAGAGATTAAAAATACACTAGACACTAGAGGCTTATAACAGCAAATTTGAATGAGTAGAGGAAAGAATCAGTGAACTACAAGACAACAATTGAAATCTTACAGACAGAAGAACAGATAAAGAAAATAATGGAAAAAACTGAGTAGGGTCTCAGGGATTTAAATGACAGAAAAAAACATGCAACATATATGTCATGGGCATCCCTGAAGGAGAAGAGAAGGGAAAAGAAGAAAGAGTATTTGAGCAAATAATGGCTGAAAATTTTCCAACTCATGTCTTTCATGTCCAAGAATCACAGCCTACTCCAAACAAAATAAATCCTAATAGATTACTCTAAGACAAATATGAATCAGAATTTCAAATGCCAAAAATAGAGAATCCTGAAAACAGCAAGAGCAAAGCAGTTCATCACATACAAGGGATGCTCAATAAGACTAGGGAAAGAAGGCAGTGGTGTAATATACTTGAAGTACTGAAGGAGACAAACTGTCAGACAAGAATACTGTTCTAGTTTGCTAGCTGCTAGAATGCAATATACCAGAAACAGAGTGGCTTTTAAAAAGGGGAATTTAATAAGTTCCTAGTTTATAGTTCTGAGGCTGAGAAAATGTCCCAATTAAAACAAATCTATAGAAATGTCCAGTCAAAGGCATCCAGGGAAAGATACCTTGGTTCAAGAAGGCCGATGAAGTTCAGGGTTTCTCTCTCAAGTGAGAAGGCACATGGCGAACACAGTCAGAGTTTCTCTCTCATTTGGAAAGGCACATGGTGAGCACAGTCAAGGTTCCTCTCTCATCTGGAAGGCCACATGGCGAACATGGCATCATCTGCTAGTTTCTTCTCCTGGTTTCCTGTTTCATGAAGCTCCCCAGAAGGCATTTTCCTTCTTCATTTCCAAAGGTCGCTGGCTGGTGGAGTCTGCTTCTCGTGGCTATGTCGTTCTGCTCTGCTCTCTGTGAATCTCCTTCATTCTCCAAAATATTTCCTCTTTTATAGGACTTCAGAAACTTATCAAGACCACCCAAATGTGTCTTTATTAGGTGATTATGTCATCACCTAATCCAGCTTAACAACCACCCTTGATTAAAGCACATCTCCAGGGAGATGATCTGATTACAGTTTCAAACATACAGTACTGAATAGGGATTATTCAGCCTCTACAAAATGGGATTTTGATTAAAACATGGTTTTTCTAGGGTCCATACATCTTTTCAAACCAACAAAGTACTTTGTCCCTTCAAAAAAGAGGGAGAATTCTAAATATTCACAGATAAACAGAAACTGAGTTTGTCACCAAGAGACCTGTCCTACAAGAAATAAAGGGAGTTCTTCAGGCTGAAATGAAAAGACAGGAGACAGTGGCTTAGAGAAGAGCATAAATATGAAAATTATAAGAAGGGGTAGCTAAAGGGTAGCAAAGGATAGACAAAATAAGATAAATGTATAAAAACCAAAGGATAAAATGGTTGAAGTCAATACTACCTTAACAGTAATAACATTGAATGTTAATGGATAAACCTCCCAACCAAAAGACACAGATTGGCAGAATGGATAAAAAAGTATGATCCAACTATATGATGCCTACAAAAGACTCAGTTAAGACCCAAAGAGCCAAATAGATTGAAAATGAAAGACTAGAAAAAAGATAATATAATGCAGATTATGACCAAAAAAAAGAACTAGAGTAGCTCTACTAATACCAGACAGAATAGACTTAAATATAAAACTGTTATAAGAGACAAAGAAGTAAACTATATATTAATAAATGGGGCAATCCACCAAGAAGAAATAACGATCACAAATATTTATGCACCTAACAAAGATGCCCCAAAATACACAAGACAAAATTGGCAAAACTGAAGGGAGAAATAGATATCTCTACAATAATATTTGGAGACTTCATATACTACTCCATTCAGTAGATAGAACATCTAGGCAGAGGATAAATAAAGAAATAGAGAATTTGAATTATATGATAAATAAACTAGACCTAACAGACATAAACAGAACATTGTTTCCAAACCAGTAGGATGTATATTCTTCTCAAGTGTTCATGGATGGGTCATTCTCCAGGATAGACCACATGTTGCATCACAAAACATGTATCAATAAATTTAAAATGATTGCTACTATACAAAGCTCTTTTACTGATCATAACAGAAAGAAGCTGGAAATCAATAAAAGGCAGAGTGCTAGAAAATCCACCAATACACGGAAGTTAAACAATACACTTTTAAACACTCAGTGGGTTAAAGAAGGAATTACAAGAGAATTCAGTAAATATCTTAAAATGAATGAAAATGAGAACGTAACATATCAAAACATATGGATGCACTTAAGGCAGTGATGAAGGGAAATTTGTATCCCTAAATACCTACATTAAAAAGAAGAAAGAGGTAAACTCAAACACCTAACTGCACACCTGGAAAAAAAAATGGCAAACTAATCCCAAAGCAAGCAGAAGGAAAGATAACAATGATTAGAGCAGAAATAAATGAAATTGAAAAAAAAAAAAAAAAAAAACAGGACATTAACAAAACCAAAATTAAATTTACAAAACCTTAGCTATAAAGAGAAGATGCAAATAAATTAATAAAAATGAGAGGGGGGACATGACTACTGACCCCACAGAAATAAAAGGTATCATAAAATGATACAATGAACAACTGTATGCCAACAAATTAGACAACTTAGATGAAATGGACAAATTACTAGAAACACATGAGCAACCTACATTGACTGTAGAAGAAATAGAAAACTTCAACAGACCAATTATAAGTAAAAAGATTGAATCAGTTATTAAAAATATCCCAACAGAGAAAAGTCCAGGACCAGTTGGCTTCACAGGTGAATTCTACCCATCATTCCAAGAATTCTCTTATGACTCTTGCTCAAAGTCTTCCAAAAAAAAAAAAACTGAAGAGAAGTTTTGTTAGTTTGCAAGCTGCCAGAAACAAAATGGCTTTTGAAAGGGGGAAATATATGAAGTTGCCAGTTTACAGGTCTAAGACCATGAAAATGTCCAAATTAAAGCAAGGGTATGAAAATATCCAAATTAAAGCATCTGGGGAAAGATACTTTGATTCAAGAAGGCTGATTATGTTCAGGGTTTCTCTCTCAGCTGGAAAGGCACACAGTGATATCTGCTAGCTTTCTCTCCTCATTTCATAAGGCTTCCCTGGGGGCATTTTCCTTCTGTTCCAAAGGTCTCTGGCTCTGTGGGCTTTATTGGTTCTGGTGGCTCTAAAGCTTTTTCCAAAAATGGTTCCCTCTTAAAAGGCTCCAGTAAACAACCCCACCTTAAATGGGTGGAGATACATCCAGTTTCCTAGCTGCCGGAATGTAATCTACCAGAAATGGAATGGCTTTTTAAAAGGGAAATTTAATAAGTTACCAGTTTACAGTTCTAAGGCCATGAAAATTTCCTAATTAAAGCAAGTCTATAGAAATGCACAATCTAAGCCATCCAGGGAGAGATACCTTGATTCAAAAAGACCGATGAAGTTCATGGTTAATCTCTCAAGTGGAAAGGCAGTGAATATGGTCGAGGTTTCTCTCTCAGCTGGAATGGCACATGTCGAACATGGTATTATCTGCTAGCTTATTCTCCATCTCCCTGGGGGACGTTTTCCTTCTTCATCTCCAAAAGTCACTGGCTGGTAGACTCTGCTTCACGGTTCTATAGCATTCCTGCTCTCAGAATCTCATGGCTTTCTCTCTTGTTGTTCTCAAAGGCATTCTCTCCAAAAATGTCTCCTCTATAAGAGAAGACAAGATTCCAGTGAGGTAACCAAGATCCACCTGGAATGGGTAGAGACACATCACCACCTAGTCAAGTTTAATACCAACATCTGATTGAGTCACATCTCCATGAAAATATCTAATTAAAGTTTCCAACATACAGTACTGAATAAGGATTAGAAGAAATGGCTGTCTTTTATAAAATGGAATTAGGATTAAAATGTGGCTTTTCTAAGGTACACAAATCATTTCAAACCAGCACAGAAACCATCTAATCAAAAGTTACCATCCACAATTGGGTGGGTCCATGGAAACAATCAAAAAAGTCCCACCCAGCAATATCGAGGACTAAAGAACATGACTTTTCTGGGGTACATAATAGTTTCAAACTGGCACAGAAGGCAAACACTACCTAGCTCATTCTATGAAGCCAACATCACCCTACTACCCAAGCCAGATAAAGATACCACAAGAAAAGAAAATTTCAGACCAATTTCTCTTATGAATAAAGATGTAAAAATCCTCAAAAATACATGCAAATAAAATCTAACAACACATTAAAGGAATTATACATCATGATCAAGTGGGCTTTAACTCAGGTATTAACAGTGATTCAATACAAGAAAATTAATGTAACACAACAAATGTACTAGCTGGAAGTTGCTATGTACCCCCAGAAAAGGATGTTCTATTAATACATTCCTGTGGGAGCAGAACTATTGTGGTTGGAACCTTTTGGTTAGGTTATCTCAATTGAGATGTGACCCCATCCCATTTAGGGTGGGTCTTAATCCTTTTTACTGGAGTCTTTTATGAGAGGATAAAGGACAAAATAGCCCAGAGAGCTCAGACAGAAACACCCAAGAAGTTCATAGGGTGCTCAGAGAGAAATACCCAGAGAAGTTTGAAGAGCTGAGAGAGAAAATCACTGAAGCCAGATGCCAAAAGCAAAGAAACCCAGGAGAGAAGGACCAGCAGACACTAGCCATGTTCCTTCCTTGTGACAGAGATGTCCCAGATGCCAGCGGCCTTTCTTCAGAGAAGGTATCATCCTGTTGATGTCTTAATTGGGACATTTTCATGGCTTTAGAACTGTAAATTTGTTAACTAATAAATCCCCATTGTAAAAGTCAAGCCATTTCAGGTATACTGCATTCCAGCACCTTTAGCAAACCGAAACACCACCTTAACTAACAAATGGGAAAAAAACACGTGATCATCTCAACTGAGGCAGAAAAGGCATTTGACAAAATCCAGCAACCTTTCTTAAAGGTTAAACAGGCCAAAGATATAAATAGGCATTTTTCCAAAGAGGATATATAAATCGTTGAAAAGCACAAGAAAAGATGTTCAACATCACTAGCTATTAGGGAAATGCAAATCAAATCATGAGATATTATTTCACACCTACTAAAATGGCCACTATAAAAAAAAAAAAACCCAGAAAACTACAAGTGTTTGAGAGTATATAGAAAAATAATAATACTCATTCACTGCTGGTGGGAATGTAGAATGGTGCAGCCACTCTAGAGGACAGTTTGGTTGTTCCTGAGGGAGCTAAGTAGAGAATTACCACATGACCCCACAATATCACTTCTAGGCATTTACCTGGAAGAACTGAAAGCAGGAACTCAAACAGACATTTCTGTGGTGTTCTATGAATACCAGTGTTCATAGAGGCATTATTTACAATTGCCAAAAAATGGAAGCAACCCAAATGTCCATCAAACTAAATGAATAAACAAAATGTGGTATATACATATGATGGAAAATTATTTATCCATAAAAAATAATGAAGTCCTGATGCATGCAACAACATGGATGAATCTTGAGGATATTATGTTGAGTGAAATAAGTCAGACAAAAAGGAACAAATATTATATGATCTCACTAAATGCAAATTAATTCTATGAGCAAACTCATAGAATTATGATCCAGAATATAGGTTCCCAGGGGATAAAATGGAGGTAGAGAATGGGAAGCCAATGTTTAATTTGTGCAGAATTTCTATTTAGGTGATTGTAAAGGTTTGGAAATGGATGGTAATGATGGTAGCACATTATTGTGAGTGTAATTAACTGCACTGAATTGTATTTGTAAATATGGTTGAAAGGGGAAGCTTTTTATTGTGTATGTTATGAGAAGGAAAGTTAGAAGATAAAACATGGGACTGTATAACACAAGAACCTTGTAATGGGCAATGGACAATCATACAAATATAAGAATGTTCTTTTATGAATTATAGCACATATATGATACTATTATAAGTTAATACTGGTGATTGGGGTAAAATGCACCTAATAAAACTATAGACTATACTTGGCAGTAATATTTCAATATTCTTTCATTAATTGTAACAAAGGTACTACGTTAATTCAAAGGGTCAACAATAGGAAGATAAATATGAACACTGTATTTTTACATGACTTTTTTTGTAAACATACAATTTCTGTAAATAAAAAAATAACAATAATTTTAAAATATTATGCTAAGTTAAAGAACTCAGACACAAACTACTACACATTGTATGATTCCATTTACATAAAATGTAAAGATAAATAAATCTATAGATTAGTGGTTATGTAGGTCTAGGGAAGGATAGAGGGATTGAGCAGTGACTACTGAGGCTTATGGAGTTTTTCTTTTTGGAGTAATAAAAATATTCTAAAATTGACTGTGGTAATGAATGTACAACACTGTGATTATTCTAAAAGTTTCTGATGTACACTTTGGATGGATTATATGGCGTGTGAATATATCTCAATAGAACTGCTTCATATAAAAATGCCATGTCTATGAGGAATAATTTATCATTATTTCAAATTTGATTTGAGAGGCAAAACATCTATATTTGGCAATATTTGTTTTTCTGCTCCTAATTACTGGGCAACCATGAAACTGAATATAAACAATAACTGACACCCTACTTTCAAAATTTTTGTATCAAGCTATAACTTTTATGCTTAGTATTGACAATACTTATTTGTTCTGCTTCATAGACAAGTAATAAAAATTTAGACATGTATAGGAATGGCAAAAACATTTTCTGGGAACTAGAAAAACAACTTGGTTTCCATCAGCATGAAAAATAATCGCCTTCAAAACATGAACAACTAGGGCAGTGTAATGTGGCTCAGTGGCAGAATTCTCCCCTACAATGCCGGAGACCCGGGTTCATTTCCCAGTGCCTGCCCATGTAAAAAAAAAAAAAAAAAAAAAGATCAACTGATATATTTAAGTAAATTTACTAAAGCAATTAGGCATAAATATAAAATATTTATCCTCATGGAATATATTAAGCTCCATTTCCCTTAAAAGCTAAATAACTTCATCTTTCCTTTATAAAGCAATCCTATATTCTATCGAATATTACAGTAGTTTATAAGCTGGGTTTGGAAGGGAGGAGCTTTGAGGATGTTTTGAGGGAAGACAGAGAGGCTGGGCAAGAACATCCTCATCCCCAATACATGCTTACTGGTTTCAACCAGAGGAGTTCTGCTTCTATCTGTTTTAAAGACAAGTCTGAGGTTCTGGCAAGATTTCAACTAAGGAAGGGATTGGTAAAGGCTTACAAATGCCTGGCACATTGTAGGAGATCAGTATTACTGATTATGATCATTGCAATATGCTATAATCTATGTTAATAGTTCTAGTTTCTAAATTCTAAATAATCATGCCATTTTGGGAAATAGAGATCCCTGCAAATGTAACTAAGTCATCTTCATTATGGACTCCTTCCTCTTAGATCAGAAGGGGCCCAATCATTACAGTAGAATGGGATCCTGAGATGCTAAGGAAGATATAAAGGACACAACAGAAACTAGAGCCTATCTCTGCTGGAATCTTCTATTCAGAAGGTGGGAAGAGATGGAAACATCCCCTATATGGACTCATTGATGAACAGAGATGAAAGTTCTTACTAAATCATCTTCATTGTAGTCACACCCTAATAGCTACTCTTCAATGAATACCCATATTGTAAGCAAATACCAGGCAGGGGGCTTTCATATATTGTCTCAATTAATCATTTAACAAACTCCTAAAGTATAATCCCCATTTTATTGATTAAGAAACTGAAACTTGAAAGCTTTGAATAACATTTCCAAGGTCACACAGCAGAAAGTGAATGCCAACTACAGTTTATCCAGTTTGACTACAAAGCCAAAATTTTAACTTCTACTTGTAATGCCTCCTCCACTAATATTCTAACTTGCATGGAAATAAATAATATCTACCTTAGTATTTATCAAGTGTAGCAGGTGCCTTCCTAAGAGACAAACAAATTCTTTCAAATACCAGCAAAGGAATATTCCTAAATAGAACAAATTAACCATATCTTAAACATATGCTACTAAAGAAAAACAAATAAAATTGAAGGCCTGTCATAGTTTTCCTGAGCTGCTATCACAAATGCCACACAATGGATTGACTTAAACAACTGAGTTTACTGGTTCACGATTTTGAGGCTTGGAAAAGTTCAAAACCAAGGCATCAGCCAGGTGATGCTTTCTCCCAAATTCTGTAATATTCTGGTGCTGGCTGCCAGTGATCCTTGGCTTGGATCCCCACTCCCACCACATGGCCATGTTCTCTCCTTTCTCTTCTGATTCTTTTGAGTTCTGGCTTTCATTGACTTCCTGCTTCCCACTCTTCTTGGTGGCTTTCTCTGACTATGTCTGAATTCCTCAACTTATAAAGAAATCCAGGAATTCACATTAATACCCAACCTCATTCAGTCAGGTCACACCTTAACTAAAAATAACACCTGCAAGAGACCCTATTTTAAAAAGGGTTCATACCCACAGAAATGAGGAGCAAAACCATAATTATGTCAAAATTGAGGTACATCATTCAATTTACCATAGGGCCTACCCTAACAAAACTTTCAACCCAATCCGTACTAGATCTCTTTATAACATTTCCACCTAAGTATTCTCTCCTAGAGCAAACAATTAAGAAGAATATAGGTATCGTTGGCCAACTGTAGAGATACCTGATTTGACTCTTTCCCTAACTTCCATAATAGTTTTGAATTGGTCCATTCATACTCTCTCCTCTTCTGTGGTTAACAGCTCAGTTTTCTCATTCTGATGATAAAACAGAAAGATCTTAACATGGCCCACATGTGATATGAACTTCCAATCTTAATGTTTTTAGTTACCTGAATGTTAATTAACTTATAGCTATGAGTAAAATCTCATAATGTATGCCGCATGATTTCATGCCCTCTGCTCACAGCCGCAAACGCACTCCCACTCTGACCAGCTTTAAAGTACCTGTGCTCAGGACGGCATGGTATATTAAAATTAGCCCACTGCCCAGCTTTTTCTCCCTTGAGCTAATTTGCATCCATGAACAATTAAAGCCAACACTATATGTTCCTGTTTCATCATAAACAAAGTGGCTCTCACTACCTAGTCAGTGTGACTCCATGGTTAACTACTTCCCAGAAAGTATGTTTTTTTCCACAACTTCTCTTTGACTTTCTCAATCAGTTAAAAAAGCCCTAGCTATGGTCAGCCCAGCCCTGGCATTGTGGGATTGAGAAGGCCTTCTTAACCAAAATGGGGAAAGAAATGAAACAAAGTGAAATTTTAGTGGCTAAGAGATTTCAAATAGAGATGAGATCATTCTGAGGTTATTCTTATGTATTACATAGATATTCCTTTTTAACTTCAAGTGTACTAGAACTTGAGTACATGAGTACTTCTGAGTAATGAAAATGTTCAAAAATTGATTGTGATGATTAATGCATAACTACATTATGATACTGTGAGCCACTGACTTTGTACTTTGAATGATTATATGGTATATGAATATAATCTCAATAAAATTGCATTAAAGAAAGAGCTTAGCAGAGTGTTCAAAAGGAAGCACTCAATAAAATTAGCTATAATAACGTAGCCTTAATTGAAAAAATTATAATGCTCTAAAATATACAAAATGCTTAGGTAAGCTTTTTGAATTTAAGACTCGCTTTCTAGAGGTAATTTTTATTTTTCTAAAGAATATATTAAATTTTTAAGCATGATCTCCAGAGAAAAAGAATCAAGGCTACTGGATTATAGTTCAACAGTTTCAGGTATTCCTTCTAGCTATTCTAATACAGTAGAAACTAAAAAGGAGTATCTATATAATGCATAAAAATAACCTTCAGAATAACCTCTCGACTCGACTTGAAATCTCTTAGCCACTGAAACTTCATTTTGCTTTAGGTCTCTTCTTCCTTTTGATCAAGAAGACTTTCTCAATTCTATGATGTCAGGGCCAGTCTCCTCCCTGGGAGTCATGTCCTGTGTAGAGGGGAGGATATTGAGTTTATTTGCAGACTTGGCTTAGAGAGAGAGGCCACTTCACAGCAACAAAAGAGGTGAGTCTGGGGGTGACTTTTAGTCATAATTATAAGTAGGTTTGGCTTCTCCTTTGCAGAAATAGGTTTCATAAGGCAAGCCCCAAGATCAATGGCTTGTCTCATTAAATTGGTAGTCTCTACTGCTTGTGAGAACAACCAGAATTCCCCAGATGGAAAAGTTTAATATTTCCACATTTTCCCCCATTCCCTCATGGGGACTTTGCAAATGCTTTTTTGTTTTATGCCCAAATTACTCTGGGATGTATCAGGGTATTACATTAACCTGAAAAATAACAAGATCTCATTACCTATTCAAGATTCCATGTAATTACATTGTTTGAATAAACTTACCATCTAGTTTAAATTAGCTAGTGTGCTATAGAAAATATAAATTTTGCACCAAATAAATATCTCTTCCTTTGGTCTCACATAGAAGTTGAAGTTTTGAGATACAGTCAATATCATCCATTACCCTGTATTCTGATTTACCTTAGTCCTAACCAGACCAACTTCATTCATCTCTCTAACTGAAATGTGATGTCTTTCTTAGAGTCTGGAACAGTTGCTGTATGAGGTAATGCTGTTTTTCTAGCTGCAGTACTCTAACTCAGACTCAGGTGTCACACAGCTACCCAAAGTTCCAGGGAATAACCAAGGTTATATACAAACAGCACAGCATCTCAGAATTTTAAAACATCAGTTACAGTTCAGGAATAAATGTGACTGCTATAAGAGCTTACAATCGAGGAATCTTTACAGTAAACCTTATTGAACATTCTGTACTCCTTAATTGTGGATTGCCTAATCTCTGCCCGTGTTCTATCACCGAATAACCTATGCTCTTGAATTCAATTCTCAAAGTTTGCACATTATAGTTGGTCCATATTAGTGAGGTCTAACAATATTTGTCTTTTTGTTTCTGCCTTATTTCACTCAATATAATGTCCTCAAGGGTCATTCACCCAGTGCACGCCTCACAACTTCATTCCTTCTTGCAGCTGCTCAATATTCTATTGCATGTATACACCATCATTGCCCTTTTAGTCATTAGTCAATGCACCCTTAGGCCACCTCCATCCTTTGCAAATCATGAATACTGTAGTCATGAACACCAGTCTGCAAATGTCAATTTGTATCCCTGCTTTCAGTTCTTTCAAGTATATACCTAATAACAGGATTGCAGGATCATATAGCAACCTTATACTTAGCCTCTTGTGGAATCACCACACTGCCCTTCAGAGGGGACTGCACCATTCTACTTCCCTACAAACAGTGAACAGATATATCTCTCTCTCCAAATTTTCTCCAGCACTTGTATCTTTCTGTTTATTTTTTAAAGTTTTATTAACACACCATGCAATCCATCCTAAGAAGACAATCAATCACTCCTGGTGTAATCACAGTTATGCACCACCCCAGTATAATCACATAGTTATCACCACCATAATCTACATGAGAACATTTCCATTTCTTCCACAAAGAGGAGGATAAAAGGAAAAATTAGAAGGTTAAAAAAATAATAGGAGATACAACAACACCAAGAATCCCATACTCCTCTCTAATATCCTCCTCTTATTATTTTAGCCTTGGTATATTACCTTTGTTACAATTAATAGAAACATATTACGTTACTGTTAATTATAGACCTTAGTTTGCATGGATTATACTTTTCCATATACCATCCCATTTTCAACACCTTGCAATGTTGACATTCATTTGTTCTCCCTCATGTAAAAACATTCTTATATTTGTATATTTAATCACCATCACTGTCCACTCTAGGTTTCACTAAGTTATACTGTCCCAGTTTTTATTCTCTATCTTTCCTTCTGGTGTCATACATGACCCTAGCCTTCCTCATTCAACCATACTCACACTCAACTTTATAACACTTACAACATTGTGCTTTCTTTTTACATTTACTGATAGTCTTCATTTCTACACTCTTCTTCAATCCTCCCTCTCCTGACTTTTCCTATCTGTTTTTAGTGCTCCCATTAGTATTCCTTGTATAGAAGGTCTCTTTTTCACAAACTCTCTCAGGGTCTGCTTGTCTGAAAATATTTTTTAAGCTCTCCCTTTCCCTCATTTTTTAAGGACAATTCTGCCAGATATAGAATTCTTGGTTGGCAGTTTTGCTCTTTCAGAATCTTCAATACATCACACAACTGCTTTCTCACCTCCATGGTTTCTGCTGAGAAATCTGCACAAAGTCTTAGAGAGCTTCTCTTGTATGTAGTGGGTTGCTCTTCTCTTGCTGCTTTCAGAATTTTCTCTATATCTTTGACATTTGACAATCTGATTAGTAATATTCTTGGAGTAGGTCTATACAGATCCATTCTGTTTGGGGCATGCTTCAATCCTTGGGTCTGTAAGTTTAAATCTTTCATAAGAGATGGGAAATTTTCAGTGATTATTTCCTCCATTATTCTTTCTGCCCCCTTTCCCTTCCCTTTCCTTCTGGAATACCAATAATACATATATTCATGTGCTTCACATTTTCATTCAATTCACTTAGACCCTGTTTACATTTTTCCATTCTTTTCCCCATCTTTTCTTTTGTGTGTAGGACTTCAGATGTTCTGTCTTCTGGTTCACTAATCCTTTCTTCCACCTCTTCAAATCTGCTGCTGTATGTTTCCGTTATGTTTTTCATCTCCTCTATTGTACTTTTCATTCCCATAAGTTCTGCCATTTGTTTTTTCAAGATTTCAAGTTCTTATTTATGCTCACTCAGTGTCTTCTTTAGATCCTTCATCTCTTTTGCTACTCTTGTTGGTTGTCTTTGTTCTCTACCTGTTCTTTAACATTCAGTTCAACTTATTCTAGAATTATAGCTTAGCTTCAATTTAACTGATCAGAATTTTTCAGCTCTTGTCTTTCTGGATCTTGCCCTGACAGACAGAATCTACCTCAATTAGATTTTCCCAAATAAGATAGGCCCAGTATTCAGGATGAGGGTATAATCAGTACCAAGGTATCCTGAGGATGAAACCCAGCAGGCTGCTGGTCTTTCCTCTGAGGCCTCCTGATTCTGTGTTTTTCTTATCCTGCCCAGCAGTTGGCACTTCTCATCCCACAGGTCCCTACTAGCACAAAGTGGTACAGTGCCTTTAATTCTCAGTAGACTCTGTCCCTGCCAGGTGCATGGTTGAGACAGAAGCTGAGGTAGAAGATGGGCTTAAGTTGCTTCTGTTTTCCAGCCCCTGGGGTCTGCTTTACCTGAATGAGAGCCACCACTTGTGCTGGGCCCTGCATACCCCTTTCCTTGGGGAAGATACACCCTTTAGGGAATTATCTCCTTCACCTGACTAGTTACTTTGTCTCTCAGACACACCTTAACTCTGCCTTTGTGTGGGACAGTACTGAAGCCTCAGAATGCCAGCTTAATTTAACAGGCAGCTAAGAAGTAAAAAAACAGAAAAAAACAGAAAAATAAATCCTTTTCAGAGCTGGACCCCAGCCCTCTGAGTTTGCCAAACAAGAGCCAGTGTTGGTACCTGACTCCATGTGCCCCTTTTCTTGGGGCACTCCAAAAGCATCTGTTATTTTTGTTCTTATTTTGTTTTGGTTTTCATTTAATCAGTTCTGTCTTCTCTCTGCCAGGTAAAAACCTCCACATTCCTTTCATGTTTGCTCCAAGTTTATCTGTGCTCAGAGCTTGTATTCAGCAACCTAAATTTGTTAATTAATTCTACAACTGGAGCTTGATTGAGCTACCTTCCCTTGTTCCTAGTAAAGACTGCTTTTTCTCATAGGGAAGTAACTCCAAAACAGACATCATGCCATCATGCCTCCACAGCTTGGCAGACTTACAGTTCTGTACTGTGATCTAAGCCCTTCCACCCATTCCCGACTGGTGTACAATTTTGTATCCAGTCACAAGAGTCCCTCCAATAGTTGTTCCAGACAGTTCCTGACTATTTACTAGCTATCCTAGAGGATGGACTAAATTACACACCTCTCGATGCCACCATCTTGGCCTTGATTCTTGATGATGATTGTATAACTATATAGCTTTTACGGTGCGATGATGTGATTGTGAAAACCTTGTGACTAATACTCCCTTTATCCAGTGTATTGGCAGATGAAGAATAAAGACAAAATAAGTAATGGGGGGTGGTAAGTTTTAGGTGTTCTTTTTTATTTTTATTTTGTAGCAATGAAATTGTTCTAAAATTGATTGTGGTGATAATGCACAACTATATAATGACACTGTGAGACTAACTGTATACTTTAGATGATTATATGGTATGTGAATATATCTCAATAAAATTTATACAAAAAAATAAAAACAGCCCTACCCAGGCTCTTTTCATCTAAAATTCATCTAAATTTCATCTAAAATCCATTCATCTAAAATTCAACAAACTGTTACTGTTTGTGGTATAAATGTCAAGTTTGCTTTTCACTAGGACAGGGGTCACATGGTGTTGACACTTAACCAGAATCTGCAAGTGCAAGTGAGGGGTAAAGAATATGGATGACTCACTTGTTAAAGCAAAAGGTACCACTAATAGAAATGACTGTTTACTGATGTTTTTCCCAATCTGTTATAACTCAATTATAACTCTGGGAATTATATTGCCCAATTTTTGTGTGGCTCTATTTTCTGCCTAGAAATAATAAAATTATCCAAGTCACTTCCAGCCAGACTGACCTGTATCTTTCTTATGTTACTCCTAGATCATAAAAGGCCACGACTATAAGAAAGGAATGCAAGAACATTAATGCATCTGGCATGTGGTGATACTCTGTGCTTATCATAATCACATCAGCTGTGTTGCGATGCTGAAAGAAACTGAAATTGTTTCTAGGCTATGTCCACAAGTATAGAGAAGAGCAGAGACAGGTGTAAGAAAGAAAGAACAGGACTCTGGACAAGGAGCATTTGTATTTTAAAAGGAAGTAACTAAGATGAAACTGATTCCAATTTTCAAAATTGTGATATGTCTGTAAATTCTTCCACAGAAATAGAGATGATTAATATTTATGGAGGCCTTACTATGCTCTAGGCATTATGATTAAAGTGTTTTATTCACCTTATCTCATTTATTACTTGCAGTAACCCAGTGAAGTAGGGGAGAATCATCCTTTATTCTTACTTGTGAGGGAGTAGAGCCAGGTGGTAAGGAGAATGGAATCTGAAGCCAGATTGCCTAGGATCAATTCTAGCTCTGCCACCTACTGTTAGCTCTATCACCATGGACCTATCCTGCAGAGTTTGTTGTGGGGATTCAGTAATTGACTTCAGGCACTTAGGCAATCTGTGGGTTAGCTATGATTATCACTTCACCACAAATGGTTAACTGTGAGTCACAGAATAGGAACAGCAGAAGTACAACACAATGGCTCCCAAGAAACCCAGCTCTAAAGGACCACTGTTAGTGAGGATACCAGGCCATATCCACTGACTACCAGACCTTCTCAGTGATGTTAACAAACATCATCATCTTTTCCATTTGCTACTTGTTTAGTCATATGTCTACCAGAAAAGGACAAGAAGAGTTTATTTCTCTGATATCAATAACATCAGATCTGTTTCTGGGAAAGAATGTATCCACATGTAGTAGGGTTCTCCAAGGAAACAGAACCAACAGGAGATATCTGTAAATATGAGTTTTTATAAAAGTATCTCACACAACTGTGAGGATACACAAATCCAAATTCTGTAGGGCAGATTATGAGCTGGCAACTCTGATGAATTCACCAGGAGAGGCTGACTGGCTGAAGTAGAGAGATTCTCTCTTTTAACTTCTCTTTTAAAGCCTACCACTTACTAGATTAAACATTGCAGAAGACACTCCCCTTTGCTAACTGCAGATGTAATCAGCCATAGGTGCAATCAACATGCTGATGATTTAGGCCCCAAAAATGTCCTCACAACAACAGATAGGCCAGTGCTTGCTTGACCAGACAACAGGGCACTATCACCTGGCCAAGTTCACACATGAACCTGATTATTATACCACAGTTCCAGTCTTAAGCAAAAATTCTGACTCAGTGGCAATTGTCTATTTGGGATAAATTTCCTTTGAAATAAAATAGGTATGGTCCTTGTCTGATATGGGGTTTCCTAAAAGCATAGCCTGAGACAGGAATTTCAACAAACATGATTTATTGAGTAGATGCCGTTCAGGGAAAACCTGAACAAGAACATGAATCAGGGTAGGAAAAGGTAAAAAGCCAAGCAATAAAATGGTCTCAGGTAAAATTTAGGCTAAATATGATCCATGGAGAATTCTGGAATATAAATTATACAACAAAGTTGTCCCCACCTTGAGTCAAAGGGTCTATTAGCAGTGAAGTTCCCGTTAACAGTCCTCTAGCCCACCCCCTAAATAAACCTGTTCTTCTGACTTACATTTGTCAAAACAGAAACAGGAAAATGGAAATCATTCTTAATGCTTATTGGTAGGCTACCATATTTCCTCTCCCAAAGAAAGTCAGGGCAACAAAGGGTGCTCCCAATCTTCACTGTCTAAGGAAACTACAAGAATGAGACAGTTTGGTTACAGGAGTGTAATTAGTGCCATGAAATCACTGTTGGGAGAATGATTCTGCCTTGAATTTAGAGGTCACCTCTCTGCAGAGATTTGCAAAGGAAAATTCCTCACCATTACATTGTCCTACTCATACTGACAGCACATCTTGTGAGTTAGGCAGACAATCTGCATTCCTCTACATGGCCTCTCTGGGCAAGCACACACATTTAATTTAGCATCTTGGCATGCTTCCCCCAGTGGATCTGTCTTCTCACATCTCTTCCTGGGTCACATGAGCTTTTGACCAGTGCTGTTGCATAGGACCCCATGCTTAGAAGAGCGTCGTGCTTGTTTTATTGCTCCAATGTCACTACCTTGAAATTCTTAATTTCTGAACAAGGGCTATACATACTCATTTACACTGGACCCCACAAATAATATAGCCTGTCCCAGATGTATGTATTAAGCTGAACCCAGAATGGGAATGAGGAAGCACTGTAACAAGCACTCTGCACCCTATGAACCCCAAAAATGTGATAGTCATGAGAACCACTGACCGAATATATTGAGTTCTCCTTCCGGACACAAGTAGGATTGCCCTGAGTCTTGCTTTAGCCAGTGAATGTGAGCAGGCAGTGATGATATCACATCTGGGCAAAAGGCTACTTGCCATATTCCCTTTCTCCTTCCTCAACAATCAAAATGGAACTTACTTCAGTGAGGTTCCTAGGAGACAGAGGGCCCCCAGATAGCCTTCAATCATGTAGAGTGAATAGGAAATAAACCTTTGTGGTTTTAAACCACTGAGATTGTAGGATTATTTGTTTCGATAATTTAAACTCTCCTGGTGAATACAGATGGTCATAAACTCAAATGCCCACAGCATCCTCTGCAATGTTTAGAAGCTCAATTAGGGAGCTGAGAAGAGGCAGGGTACATGGCAATAACATTTTCTTCTTCTGCGGGAAGAAGATTCCTACACAAAACATGAGGGAGTTGGAGGGAAGGCCACTGGTTATTTAGCTCATTTGGTCCAACTAAACCACAAAAAAAAACAGCATTAGCAAAGTTCATTCGTAATGGTCTCAAAAGCAAAGAAACTCGTATCAGAGGGAAAAAAAACTGTTCAAATATGCATGGCTTTCCATCTCTGCCATTTTGTTTTCCAAATTTTCAGCTCTTTTTCAGGATAAAGGGAAAGGAGGAAAGATGAAATGACCCTAAAGACCCAAAAGTCATTGTCACTTTCCCTGTGCTTGACTAGCAAAGTTCAGCAGATAAATAGCATTTTAATAAAATGTTAGGTGAGCAGAAGCTTAAATAAAAATCCAAGCTATTTGATATTTGCCTCTCTCACAAGCAAGGAATCAAGGTCAATGAGAATTTACAGTAGCCCCTGAAACAGCTCTGTAAAGAAGAGTCTCATCCTGCCTGCAAGTTGGAACAGCTGCAGTGTTCTTTTATTCATGACCAAATGTTTCCAAAATGATTAAACTGGCATAGTAAATGTGCATTCTATATCAGCTGAGTGACAAGGATTAAGTGAGATTCAGATTAAAATGCTAAGTGAGTTTATACCAAGATCAAGCCAGATATATAGTTAACACTAAGAAAATACATACTGAAGAAGTAAGTGTTAAAACAACCATCTACAGAAAACTCAGAAAAACAAATTGCATGGCAGAAACTGTCTTGAATGACAAGTAAGTCAGTAGAGGCTGAAATTACATTTTTGAAAGCACAGTTGGGCTTTATCTAGAAATAAATATACAGCCAAACAAATTATTTAACTAACATGTATATCACAGTGTGTGGGGGTCAAAAGGAAACTATAGTGATAATGTCCATTTTATTGATACAAGTGTTGATGGACAAATTTCAGAACAAAATATAAGTTGGAAAAAAATTACTGTAAGAACTGCTAGATTTACTACTGCAAAATAATTATAATGCCTTCAGAAGTGTAGAACATTTTTAAAAAGTACACAATTGAAAACCAAAAGGAATAGACATTTTCTATTTACCAAACGAAAATTTAGATAAAGTTATATTTATTGTAATGGGCAGAATTAAAAAGAAAATGCCATTAGAAAAGTACCTGCAATTGCTAGATGAATAATGTCCTGAAACTTCTGTTGTGTAATGAATAGAGAAATAAAATCACAAAATCCTTTGACAATGACATCTTAGGTGATCTGAGACACTGATGAATAAATGTGATATTTGAGTTGACACCCTTGAACTTCCCTGTCTTTAGCCTTCCAATCTTCTCTAATTCAACTCATGTTCAGTGGACTTTTACCCATTCATCTGCAGGTCATTACTACAGCCTGCATTTTTGGACTTTCAAGGGTACTAAAGGATGGCAACAGACTGACATCCTTGGAAATTCACAGTAGTGGCCTTTACCCAGGAAATTTCCCCACTTGGCTTCATTAGAACACTCATTCCCAAACTCAGCAGACACTTAAAATCTGCACTCCTGAAAGTGAAGAAATAACTATCCTCACCTATGGCACACTGAATCTGAACAGCAAAATGGTGATTAACTTTTCATCCTTGGTGTCAAATGAATAACACAAAGAAGTGCCCAGGATGTAATAACTCAAAGGAACAGCAAGAGCATATGCTCTGAATCTGTCCAGTTTGAGTGCAATGCTAAACTGCCTACAGCTATAGTTTCTGCAGCTGTAACATGGGGATGATAATAATACATAACATATCATAAACCATGTAATCCTTGTACAGCACTTACTGGTCATCTTGCCCATAGGAAAAGTGGTATAGGATTGACGTTATCACATACCACTTCTCTGGAAAAATTTTAGAGCTACCCTGAGTCTCTCAGCATCTTCCACCCACTCATAAAGCACAGATTTTTAGCTGATGTGCTACAGGATGCAGAGACTATCAAGTAGGTGAAAAGATGTGTTTGTCCCAAAATTGGACAGAAAGATAAATAATAGACTGTTGAAGAAAGGTCAAGAAGAGCAGCTGTGCAGGAAGAGTAAGCAGAAAACAACATTCAAGGTCCAACCCCTGATGAGGTGTTAAATGACTGGTGGAAGCAATCCCTGTTGTAATCCAGTTAACATTTAGCACCTAATTATCACTTCTCAGTGGAGTCCAGACTAGATAATTATGAACTTCAGCCTTGGTACTATACAGGAAATGTTTGATGCTACCAAGCCAAGGAGGAAAATCATTTAATAGTTATGCTATCTAGAAGCAAGTAGAAAGAGATGCATAATATTACTCTAGATGACCAGAGAAACCTCATCCCTTGTTTGGATCTGTCCTGCAGTTCAGCAGATTCTAGCCAAACAAGATGAGGACGAGTTAATCCAAGATTTCCTGCTAAATTATGTCATATACCAGCAGTCATGAATTCTGCAACAAATAGAATCTGAGACTCCAAATCTAGATTTTCTTTCACAAAGTATACAATGTAAAGTATACAAAGCAATGCTGGTGATTCACCACCACTAGTACTATATAAAACTTGCAGTTATTTTTTTAAGAGGGATGAGAAATTTACTGATCCTTCCATTCTTCCAGAAAACATTCTCCTAGTATCTAACTAGGACAAGTGCTGGGAGTGACTAATAACTAAAATACAGGTCCTACCCCTAGGAAGCTCAGAGTCTAAAGAAGATTAATGGAGATAAAAATTTTCAAAACATTAAAAAATATATAAAAAAGCCATTTGTTTTTTTGTTTTAAATTTAAGGGGGGGGGGGTTCCTCAATAGGAGCAAATAAATCTGCCTAAGAAAGTCCTGGAAGGCTTCTCAGAAGCAAGGATATTTAGATTAAGTCTCAAGAGTAAGTGGAAGAAAAAAGAAGAGGAAAGATTCTGAGCAGAGAAAAAGATAAGAGTAGACGTTTGTTCGGCATGATGCACAACAGGGGTCCTGATGTTGGAGAAATAGGTAGGGAATATACCATGAAACATGGCAAGGGGAATATTGTTAAATAAATCAAGATGTTTGGATTTAATTCTCCAGGTAATGGGAAGCCAATAATGATTTTTTGATGTGTGTGTGTTTTTAAGATAATGGAGAGACATAAAATATTTTACTTTTTGAAAAATCATTATGGTAGCAATGTAGAGAATGTAGGAGATGGAAAGAGAGTAGAGATGTTAAAACCAGAGAGGATGTTGTGCTGTTGTAATGGTACAGGAAGAAAAGAACAAACAGCATAATTCAGTGATAGTTGGATGTTTGGGATGAGAAACAGAGCAGAATTAGGAATATAATTGCAAGGAAGTAGTGGCATAAAAGTCACACAGTAATATGTAGAGTAGGGAAGGGATGGAAATGAAGCCTCTCATAAGCAGTTTGGTAGTGCATGAGAGCTCTCTTCATCCCCTTTAGAGATGATGGTGCTATCCTCAGGACTACTGAGGAAATCTAGTCATGGAATAAAATGAAGCTGACTGAATAACCTCAGTTCTGCATTCATTAGTTTGGCTTCATTTGAACCACCTCAGTCAACGAGCCCCTAGCCAAAAAAAATAATAAAAATCAAGAGCACACTATTCTTATGAAAAATCAGAAAGCAACTGCTCCATAGCCCTGCTGCCCTCAGAAAGCTGAGCCCAAGAACAAAGACCCCTTGACAGGCAATTTATAGGGATTCCTGGAACAGAAGAGTAAAGGAGCAATAAGGAAACGTTAATGTCAATGTGTCAGCAAATGCTACAGGCAAGAGGTTGAGCAGTCAACTAAAACATCCTGCCTAAGTTCCCACAGTGACTTAGTGCTACCTTACATCTCCCTTTCATATCCTCTCCATCTTTCCTTTTGATCTTCTAAGACCAAAAGACTTCTAAAACTAATTTGAATAATTAAAGATATATCAAACATTGTAATGTGCAAAATACTATAAGAATATTCATCATTTCGTGCACTCAGATTTTTATACATTAAAGAAGGCATGATTCTCCAGATTCCATAGAGCTGGACTATGAGTAGGTGGGTGCTGACTTACTCTTTATGTCCCTTTTGTACTTTGGCAACCTCCTTCCTGACAATTCTTTGAGTATGTTGGTCTCTCTGCTAGAACTGCCAAACTAGACCTTGACATCTATATCATCAACCAATTAGATATCATAAATTCTCCAAAAATTCCAACAACCCATGACCCAAACTGCGCTTGTGACCTCCAAGAAACACAAATTTTTATGCTATAAAACTGAGATGAGCACTTTTTGCTACTTAATTATACTAATCTTCAGGGAAGCTGGGCAGGGTTTTGCAGCTAATACATAATACACACATAAAGTAATTTAGTTTGTAGGACATGTTTTAGGAAAACAAAGGACATTCAATTTTGGTACTTTCAAACTAAGAACAAGAATTTAACTTCACATTAAAAAAATTCTCAGTTCATATTAGGGTCTGTGATAGGTAGATTCAGTTGTCAACTTGGCAAGGTGAAGTGCCTAGTTATATTGCTGTGGACATGAGCCGATGGCATGTGCATCTCATCTGCTGCTGATTACATCTACAGTCGGCTAGGAGGGGTGCCTGCTGCAGTGAATGATGTTTGACTTAATTGGCTGGTGCTTAAATGAGAGACTCAACATAGCACAGCCCAAGCAGCTCAGCTATACCTCATCTCAGCACTCATAGCTCAGCCCAGGCCTTTGGAGATGCAGAAAGAAATTACCCTGGGGAAAGTTGCTGGAACTCAGAGGCCTGAAGAGAAGGCCAGCAGAGATTACCCTGTGCCTTCCCACACAAGAAAGAACCTCAGTTGAAAGTTAGCTACCTCTCCTCTGAAGAACGAAATGAATCCCCTTTTATTAAAGGCCAATCCATCTCTGGTGTGTTGCATTCCAGCAGCTAGCAAACTAGAATTGGGTCCCTGAAAAAAGAGGAGAAAGTAAAGATAATATAAGAAAAATGAAAAGGAGAAAGAAAAAGGCAAATGACAAAACACGCTTTTTCATCATCTCTAAAACATACCTTTCTTGAAACTGTTCTTTGAAATTGGGATACATCCTACAATTGATAGAGTTTTATGATCATGATGTAAAAACTATGTAACAGTTTTTTTAAAAATCTTCCTTTGACAGCTGCTGTAAAGATCAAGAAAGCAGCAGAATCAAAGAACAGTAGAACTGATGAAATGTGAATAACAATAAATGAAGGAGGCAGTTGGAGATAGTTCCATAGGCTTTAGACAAGTACTTTTACGAAAGATGAATTGTTCTTTTCACATTGGAGAGTTTCTTGGAGTTTGGGGACAGTGAGCAAAGATCACCCTACTCAATAAAAGTATTTTTTTTCTTTTAAACTCCAGAAAATAAATTCTATTGACAACCGTTTCAAGATATTTTTTAATAAGCACTTGTATTTTCAGAAATTTTGTGGTTTTGCACAGTATGTTAAAATGATGTAAAATAATTAAATTTGAAAAATAAATTTGCACAGTATGTTGAAATGATGTAAAATAATTAAATTTGAAAAAAATGCCCTAAAAGCTGCATTCTTAAAAGGCTGTAAAACTCATAGACAAAGAGATTAGATTATCTGTGCAAAGTCATAGTTAATGATGGATTGGTACCTCAGTATTCAAGCTAACATGTAGCTTTTTCTATTATGCCATGCTGCCTCTTCCTAGGTTTTAGTGAGTCCTTTGGGAAGTTTTATGTAAATTTACTAGAGATGCCAAAAAGTCTCTTTTACATTTGAGAGTGTTACACTGTTTTATCATGATTTGTCAGGGGTTATGGCTTCTTCATTTGACAACACCTGAAAGTCACATTGAATCTTTCAAATCAAATCCAGACTTCTAATCTGACTGGATCTTAGTTTGTACAATATACACTATGTTGTCATTGAGAAAAAAAGTGCTGGTTATTAGAATACTCACCTCAGAGGGATTGCATACTATGCCTGTTCGATATGTAGTAAACTCAAATAAAAATTAAATAGACGAACCCCTTCAGATATAACTGTATTATAAGCAATATTCACAGATCTTTACCTGTTCCTATAAAGTATTAAGAAGCTCTTCTCTAATTACTACAGCCAACAGCCAGTGCTCAGCCACAGAAATACCACCTGGTTGGCTAAGTTGTGGTGGGGGCGTGACTTAAACTGCAGCTACTCCTCTTCCTTTCCTTCTTGTTCTCTGGTCTTTTTCTTTCTTGTGCTTACTTTATTAAGCCTCAAAAAGAACATCAATTGAATACATACTTTTTCAACTCCATTCCTACTTTAAGCCTTTTCTGCTTTCAGTTCCCTTTACCATCAGAGGTACCAAGAGTCTCTCTGGAGAATGTTCTCAAATTTATTCATTGTTTGATGACCCATGTTAATACAAATGTAATGTGGAATGGTAAATTATGAATTGTGTCATTAGCAGCCATTAATTCTATAGCTATAGTGGTTTTATTAAGATGAGAAGCCAGCTATCTAACAGAGCACTAACGTAGGGACATAGCCAAGGTAAGTTTTGATAATAAAAGTTCTGTAGTATGGAAGCTCTCAGAGAAGGCAAGTATAGCTAAGCAATCTCATCAGGAAAGCACCAGAAGCAAAAATCAAAATGGTAATAGAATAGCTCCAGGAAGAAATTTTCCTTACTTAGCAATTTCAGTTGAGACCTGACCTCTGAAATAATAAGCCCTTGTCTTTCTTCTGTCTCTCCCCTACCCACACACACACCCTCATTCCTCTAATTTTAGCTCCAGCTTCAGAAAAAAGGAAGAGGCCTCTTCAGAAAAGAGGCCATTCTACTTAACAATGGCCATTGTTGCTTAATGGTTCATGAGTTAATACATACAAAGCACTTAGAAGTGTGTCACACACATGAAGTTCTACATAAATGTTGGCAATTATTACCATAATATCCATCCACTCAATTTTTTCCACAGAATATTACTGTGGATCTCTTAAATGCCTAGCACTGAGGTAGATTCTATAGAAATTAGGATAAATTAATTATTATTCTTGTCTTTGAGGATTTTGGTTTCATGAAAACAGGTGGTGGTGCTCAAATTCTTCTGTTCACGTTATGAGCTATGATGGTCATTATTCCCACTATATGCAGAAATAATTTGAGATTCATAGAAGTAACTTGTGAATACACAGCTGATAACTCAGGAACTTAGGACTTGAAAACAGGTCTCCCCAAACCCAAGTCATAGCTATAGAAGGATGCATGGTCGCTAATACTACAGATTTCTGGTTCAATCATATGGAGAAGGAAACATAAGAGTAGGGTGAAACTAGAGCCTAACACAGAAGAGGAGCCCACAGGAGTGTATGGATGGAGAGACAGGGACAAGGAAGTAAACCAAGCCAGGTTCCTTGAATGCGCTACCCTCACCAGCACAGCCCTGTGCCCCGCAACTAACCCCACAACCCACACCTGAACCCATGCGCCAACCCCCAGCATGCATACCCACTCCACACCCCCACCTCAAGTGCAGCCCAACCTACCTTTCCTGCACCCTCCTGATCACTATCTCCCCATCCCTGCTCCCCACAGGCTGTTGCCAGCGCATAAAGGCTGCAGGCATTAACCTCCATACCCAGGCTACACCACCCCCATCCATAGTGTCACACAGCCTCATTCTGCCCCCCTCTACCCAGAGTTCTGCACATCAGTTTACAACACACCTAGACCCTGTACAGCCAGGTTACATCCGCCCCCAGCCCAGGAAGGTATGATGCCAAACCATTGCCATAGCTCTGAGCATGCACACAAAGGGGCTCACGCCCTAGACCAGTGCACATCAGGGTTGTGCCCACATTCATAAGCACCAGTGTAACATCTGGAACCTGCACCTATACCTACGCTGCAACGCATCACCACACTGTTGTGCCCGGCCCCATACCCTGCATCCAGCTACACACCCACCTTGCAAACACAAGGCTTTAGACAAATTAACTCCCAAAGGAAATCAATCAAAATATATACATGTGATGAAAACAAGAAAAGATCACTAAGCATATCACAATGTGGACACATGTAGCCCATCCTAAAGACCAAACTAAAACACCAGAGGAGACAGACACTGAACAACTAATCAAAGATGTTCATATAACTCTACTTAATAAAATAAGTGGGATGGCTAATGACATAAAGGAGATCAAGACAACAGGAGAAGAGCATAAAGAAGAATTTGAAAGAATAAATAGAAAAATAGCAGATATCACAGAGATTAAAGACTCTTTTGACAAAAAAAAATACTAGAGGCACACAACAGCAGATTCGAAGAGACAGAAGAAAGAATAAGCAATATAGAGGACAAAATAACTGATTTCGAACACTCAAAACAGCAAATGGCAAAAAAGATGGAAAAATTTGAATTATATCTCAGAGAAATGATAGACAAAACAAACTGCACAAATATAAGAACCACTGGTGTCCCAGCAGGAGAAAAGAGGAGTAAAGGGTGAGGAAGAGTAGTTGATATAAAGGGGGAAAACTTCCCAATCCTTATAAAGGACATAAATAAACAAGTCAAAGAAGTACAATAAACTCCAAATAGAATAAATAAATCCAAATAGGCCTTCCCCAAGACACATACTATCAAATGTTGCAGAGAAGCAGAAAATACTGAAAGTGGCAAGAGAAAAACAATCAACTACATACAAAGGAAACCACATATGACTGAGTTTAGAATACTCAACTGGCACCATGGAGGTGAGAAGGTAGTGGTATGATATATTTAAGATCCTGAAAGAGAAAGACTTTCAGCCAAGAACTCTTTACTCAGCCAAATTGCCCTTCGAAACTGAGGGAGAGATTAAAATATCCACAGACAAATCCTGAAAGAATTTCTCAACAAGAAACCAGCCCTACAAGAAATGCAAAAGGGAGTTCTGCCAGTTAAAAAAAAAAAAAGACAGGAGAGGGAGGTCTGGAGGAGGACACAGAATTGAAGAGTACCAATAAGGGTAACTTAAAGGATAGAAAGAGAAAGAGGGAAAAGAATATATAGAACAGACAAAGAAAATAAAAAAAGATAAGATGTTGGATTCAAGAAATGCCTTTTCAGTAATAACTTTGAATGTTAATGGACTAAACGTACCAATTAAAAGATACAGATTGGCAGAATGGATTAAGAAATATAATCCAGCTATATGCTGCTTACAGGAGACTCATCTTAGACACAAGAATACAAATAGATTGAAAGTAAAAGGATGGAAAAAGATTTTCCATGCAAGTTGTAACTAAAAGAAAGCAGGAGTAGCTATACTATATTGGACAAAATAGACTTTAAATGTAAAGACAGCATAAGAGACAAAGAAGGACACTATATATTAATAAAAGGGACAATTCACCAAGAAGATATAACAATCATAAATGTACATGCTCCCAGTCAAGGAGCTCTAAAGTACATGAGACAGATATTGGCAAAACTGAAGGGAGTGATAGATGTTTCAACAATAATTATAGGAGATTTCAATACATAACTCTCCTCTATAGATAGAGCAACCAGACAGGAGATCAACAAGGAAACAGAGAAGTTAAACAACTTGATAAATTAAACAACTTGATAAACGAATTAGACCTAACAGACATATATAGGTCATTGCACCCCAAAACACAAGGATAAACATTCTTCTCTAGTGCTCAGGTACATTCTCCAGGATAGATCATATGCTGGGGCACAAAACAGATCTTTATAAACTTAAAAACATTGAAATTATTCACAGCACTTTCTCTGATCACAATGGAATGAAGCTAGCTATCAATAGCCACCAAGAAATGAGAACTTTCACAAATATATGAAGATCAAATAACAAAATCTTAAACAATCAATGGGTCAAAGAAGAAATTGCTAGAGAAATCAGTATCTATCTGGAGACAAATGAAAATGGGAATACAACATATCAGAACTTATGGGATGTGGGAAAGGTTGTGCTGAGAGGGAAATTTATTGCCCTAAATGCCTATATTAAAAAACAAGAAAGAGCAAAAATCACGGACTTAACTGCTCACTTGGAGGAACTTGAGAAAGAACAGCAAACTAACCCCAAAGCAAATAGAAGAAGAAAAATAACAATAACTAAAGCATAGTTAAATGAATGGGAGAACAAAAAAACAGTAGAAAGAATTTTTAAAACCAAAAGTCAGTTCTTTGAGAAAATCAATAAAATTGATGAGCCACTAGCAAGACTGACAAAGAGAAAAAAAGAGGATGCAAATAAACAAAATCAGAAATGAAAAGGGGTGCATTACCACAGACTCTGAAGAAATAAAAGAAATCACAAGAGGATACTATGAACAATGATATGCCAACAAACTTGACAACACAGGTGCCTGGAAACACACAAACAAGCTACATTCACTCAGGAAGAAGATCTCAACAAACTAATCACAAGTCAAGAGATTCAATCAGTCATCAAAAATCTTCCTACTAAGAAAAGTTCAGGGCCAGATGACTTCACAGGGGAATTTTATCAAACATTCCAAAAAGAACTAACACCAATCCCACTCAAACTTTTCCAAAAAATTGAGGAAAAAAGAACTCTACCTAACTCATTTTATGAAGCTAATATTTTAATACCAAAACCAGATAAGAAAGGAAAACTGCAGGCCAATCTCCCTAATAAACCTAGATGCAAAAATTCTCAATAAGATATTAGCAAATCAAATCCAACAACACATTAAAAGAATTATACACCATGACCAAGTGGGGTTTATACCAGGAATGCAAGGATGGTTCAACACAAGAAAATCAATTAATGTAATACAGCACATTAACAAATCAAAAGGGAAAAATCACATGATCATCTCAACTTTTCTGATAAAAACATTCCAAAAGATAGGAGTCAAAAGTAACTACCTAAATATGATAAAGGGATTATATGAAAAACCAATAGCCAGCATCGTGTTCAATGGAGAGAGACTGAAAGCCTTCCCCCTAAGATCAGGAATGAGACAAGGATGCCAACTGTCACCACTATTATTCAACATTGTGCCAGAAGTTCTAGCTAGAGCAATCAGGCAGGACAAAGAAATGAAAGGCATCCAAATTGGAGAGGAAGAAGTAAAACTTTCATTATTTGCAGATGACATGATACTATACTTGGAAGATCCTGAGAAATTTACAGCAAAGTTACATGAGCTAAGAAATTCAGCAAGGTGACAGGATATAAAATTAATGTGCAAAAAGCAGTAATGTTTCCATACACAAGCAATGACCTAACTGAGGATTCAGTTAAGGAAAAAAATTCCATTCAAAATAGCAACTAAAAGAATCAAGTACTTAGGAATGAACTTAACTAGTGATGTAAAGGACTTATACACAGAAAACTATATAACATTGCTAAAAGAAATCAAAGAAGATCTAAATAGGTGGGAAGTCATTCCCTGCTCATGGATAGGAAGGCTAAATATAGTTAAGATGTCAATTCTACCCAAATTGATCTACAGATTCAACGCAGTGTCCCTTGAGGGATGGGAGAAAAAATACAGAACTATTAAATCCCCTGATGCTGTGTCAAACTTTGGGGATGTCCAAATCAATAGGCCATACCCTTGAACTTGAGGCTTACTCTTGTGAAGCTTCTGTAGGTGGCAGGGAACCTTAGCCTACCTATAAGTATGCCTGGGAGTTGCTTCTGGAGGACCTCTTTTGTTTCTCAGATGTGGCCTCACTCTCTCTAGGCCCAACTCTGCAGGTGAAATCATTGCCCTCCTCCCTAAATGGGATGTAGAATCCAGGGGTGAAAGTCTCCCTGGTGACATGATAGATGACAACCAGGGATGAGTCTAGCCCTGTCACTGTGGGATCAACAGTTCCATCATGGCCAAGAGGAGGAAAAGAAGTATAACTAATAAAGCATCAGTGGTAGAGAGTTCAAATACAGTCAAGAGGCTACTCTGGAGATTGTTCTTACACAAACTTCAGTTAGACATTGCTACCTATCATAACCTGCCAAACCCCAACCAGGACCATCCCAGCCAATTCTAAAGAACACCTAGGGCAATATATAATATTCCACAAAGGTTCCATGCACTAGACTAACTTTCCAGAAAACTACAACCTCCAGATGGGTCCCTGGACCAGATAAGTCCTGAAAACTAGAGGGCCCAGCCTCTCCAGAACATCAGATAGTTTCATTTCCCTACCCCATATTAGTGACAGACCCTTCCAACATGAAAAAGTTAGAATGGCCATAGCCCAAACATCCCTAAAGAGAGGATATAAAGATCAAAGGTGATGGTAAAGTTATACAGAGAAGATAGGATTTAACAAATGACTATGACTGCTGAATCATTAAATTGATACCTCCTTTAGTCTCCAGTATCTTAGAGCAGCTAGAAGTCAAAACCTAAAATTGTGGAATCGTAACCCATGTCAAACTCTGAAATATGTTCTACAACTAATTGTGGTGCTGTGCTTTGAAATTTATTGCTTTTTTGTTATATGTTATATATATGTTATTTTTCACAAAGAAAAAGTCGATTGTGGTGATAAAAAACATGCTTAAACCTTCCTCCCTCCTATATTCTGGAGCAACTAGAAGGAAAAATCTGAGATCATATGGTAGCCCATGACAAACTCTGGGATCTATCCTGTAACTACTTGTTGAAGAGTGCTTTGAAAACTATTGTTTTTTTTTTTTATTTCTTTGCTTTGTATATATGTTGTCTATACAATAAAAAAGTAAAAAAAAAAAAAAAAAAAAAAGAGTAGGGTGGAACTAATTCTTCCCGGGAAAAACTATGAAAATTTCAGAGAAGAGGTGACATTTAAGTAAAGAATATTTCACAAAGGAAAAAATAGGGGGGAAAGAGGGCATTTCACTCTAAGGAACAATCCTTGTTTACCTATGGAGTCAAACAGATTCTTTTCTATACATATATAATTTTGTTGATAAATCTTCACATATATACATTCCATACATGGTATACAATCAGTGGCTCACAATATTGTCACAAAACTGTGAATTCATCACCATGATCATTATTAGAACATTTGCAACACTCCAGAAAAAAGAAATAAAAGAAAAAAGAAAAAACTCATACATACCATAAACGATAACCCCCCTCTCATTAACCACTAGTATTTCCATCTACCCAATTTATTTTACCCTTTTCCCCCCTATTATTTATTTATTTTTTTATCCATATTGTTTTATTCACCTATCCATACCCTGGAGAAAATGGGTATCAGACACAAGGTTTTCACAATCACACAGTCTTTATACAATCGTCTTCAAGAATCAAGGCTACTAGAACAGAGTTCAACAGTTTCAGGTACTTCCCTCCATTCACTCCAATACACCATAAAGTAAAAAGGGATACCTATAAAATGCATAAAAATAACCTCCAAGATAACCTCTTGGCTCTGTTTGAAATCTCTCAGCCACTGAAACTTTGTTTTGTCTCATTTCTCTCTTCCCCTTTTTGGTCCCCTTTGCCGGGCCCCAACTCATCCCAGGTTTTCTGTCCAATGTTACCAGGGAGATTTACACCCCTAGGAGTCAGGTCCCACATAGGGAGGGCAGTGAGTTCACCTGCTGAGTTGGTTTAGAGAGAGAGGCCACATCTGAGCAATAAAAGAGGTTACTTGGGGGTGAATCTTGGGCCTAATTTTAAGTAGGCTTAGCCTATCCTTTGCAAGAATAAGTTTCATAGGGGTTGTATTAGTTAGGGTTCTCTAGAGAAACAGAATCAACAGGGAACACTTGCAAATATAAAATTTATAAAAGTGTCTCACGTGACCATAGGAACGCAGAGTCCAAAATCCACAGGGCAGGCTGCGAAGCCGATGACTCCGATGGATGGCCTGGATGAACTCCACAGGAGAGGCTCACCAGTCAAAGCAAGAATGGAACCTGTCTCCTCTGAGTCCTCCTTAAAAGGATTCCCATGATTAGATTTAGCATCACTAATTGCAGAAGACACTCCCCTTTGGCTGATTACAAATGGAATCAGCTGTGGATGCAGCTGATGTGATCATGACCTAATCCTATGAAGTGTCCTCATTGCAACAGACAGGCCAGCGCTTGCCCAATCAGATAAACAGGTACCACAACTTGGCCAAGTTGACACCTGTCCCTAACCATGACAGGGGTGAACCCCAAAATTGAGGGCTCAGCCTATTGAATTAGTTGTCCTCACTGCTTGTGAGAATATAAGAAATTCTCAATTAGGGAAGTAGAATATTTCCCACTTCCTCCCCATTCCCCCAAGGGACTTTTGCAAATATTTCTTTATTCACTGTCCAGATCTTCCTGGGATTTATCAGGGCATCACACAAACCTGGACTAACAAAAAAAATATCATGACCTATTCCAGATTCCTTGTACCTATTTTTTTCAATTAAATTGACCGTACAAGTTAAATTAGGAAATGCACTACCCAACATATAAATTCTACACCCACTAAACATCTCTGCCTTTAGCCTCCCACAGAGGTTGAAGTTTTAAAATATGGACAATATCATCCTTTACCCTGTATTCTGATATACCATAGTCCTAGTCATATCAGCTTCACTCATATCCCTAATCAAAGTCTGATGATTTGTTCCAACTTTTTACACAGTTCCTGTATGGGGTACTGCTGACTTTCATAACTTCAGAGTTTTAACTCTGAGTCTCACGTGTCTCATAAATACCCGAAAGTTTCTGGTAATGACCATGTTATATACAAACAGCTCAGTATCTCAGAATTAGGAATTAACAGTTACATCTCCTGAATATATGTGACTGCTACAAGAGATTATAATTCTGGACCCTTTACAACAGGCCCCAACCTGATAACCCATGCCCTCAACTTTAGTTCACTGAGTTTTTATATTATACTTAGTCCATATGATTGAGGCATGATAATATTTGTCTTTTTGCCCCTGACATTTCATTCAACATACAGTCCTTAAGGTTTATTCACCTAGCTGCATGCCTCACAACTTCACTTCTTCCTGCTCAGTAGCCCATTGTATGTTTACACCATAGCATAACATCTCCACTCATTGTGGATCTGGAACACTGCCTCCATTAACACCAGTGTGCAAAATGTTCATTCCTGTCCCCACACTCAACTCCTCCAGGTACATACGAAGCAACTGGGGTTTAGGATCATATGTCAAATCCACACCTAGCTTCCTATGGAGCTACCACTTTGCCCTCCAAGGGCTGCATCTCTCATTTTCCTTACATATGGATTCTTATAACTCTTTAAATCCAATAGCTTCCTTCTCCTTATTTGGGAAGGTTGATCTGTTCATTCAATGAATATTTATTAAGAACCATTCTTTATAAGGCATCATATCAAGTACTGTAGGAGATGCAAAGAAAATCACAAAGCACTTTCCACCCTTAAGTATCTTTGTCAAGTAAGAAACTGACTTGGTTAGGTCCTCTTTCAGCCTTCTTGTTCAGTTTTTGCAAATCATGTGTAGTTCTCCTTCCTTCCTGGCACAAAAGCCAAGTATAAATTGTTTTTGAATAGAGCATGATTTGTGTTACTCCAGAACTAATTATGTGAAATCCCAGAACACTGGTTACAAAATATAATTATACTTTCAAAAAAATTAAAAATTTTTCAGGGTGCAACAATAATAAAGTTGAGAAAAGAATTAGAACTCTGGTTTGATCTAGACTATGAATATGAAATTTGACCCAAAAGTGAGTTAGGAGAGATCATGACATACCCATAGATAGCATTTAAATACTTCAAAATACAGAGAAGGGTTCATGGAATATGCAGGGTAACAGAGTTAGAAACTGAATCCCACCACACCATGTATGAACAATTGTCAATAAGCTGCCTCCCTTTTGCCTGATAAACATTGAAGAGAAGCCTCTCACTGGTTCTTTGGGCAGAAGAAAAGGGACTGGAAAATCTGGAAAGGTTTTAATGAATTTGAAAATCTGTTAGATTTATTATGATTCTGTGACATAGTATAATTAAGCATACAGCATCTCCACTTGCCCAAGGAAAGTACACTGGGTGAACAAGATACAGCCCCTCTCCTTTAGATTCCATAGTCAAGTTTGACAGAAAAACATCCAAATAAGTACTACTACCACTGCTAACTATGATACTAGTTGCAACATTTAGTGACTGCCTTTTATGTGCTAGGTGCATTGACTTTATTTTCAGCAATCTTTGCTTTTATTTTCTGAGGTAGGTATTATTGTCTCTATTTTATAAGTAAGTTGACCAAGACTCAGAGAATTTTAGAAATTTGCCCAAAATGACCCAAAGTGGCAGCACTGGAACTGAACCCAAATTGATTTCAGAGCGCACAGCACAATGCTTCATCCTATAAGTCCCAAAGAACTCAGAGCAAGAGAAAAGGTACCAATTTCAGATCATGGAATAAGTGTCTAAGCAATATAACAGCAAAAGACCTGAATTCAAATCTTCATTGCCTCCATCTGCTAATTCTGTAAGCCTTGAGCAAGTTACTGACCATATACTCCTTATCTACAAGACAGTTGTTGAGAGAATTATATATAAGATTACATGTTGTAAAAGTGCCAATAATACCCAATGCATAACAGGTTCTCATATGAAGCTGGTTAAATCTGAAAAATAAAGTATATTTCACTTAAAGGAAATCCAATATAATATACCAAAATCAGAGTTCACCAAATTTATATATGCATTTGCAACGAAAAGAATTCCGCTGGGGTACTATTAAGAAAAGAATATCGCTAATGTGTGCAGAAAACAATTTGATATACAACCATTAACTTTATGCAGGTTTCCAGAAACATTTTATTTAATTAAGCAAAGGACACCTAAGGTCTAGTAATTAAAACACTACCTTCCCCATTCATCTCCAGATTTTAAAAACTGCTTTCAAAACAAACCATTAGAAACTTCTAAAACTTTAGTCACTCTATTATTTAGTATTAAAGTCAATGCTAAAGGGGCACAAGGGTAGTTCACTGGTAGAATTCTCACCTGCTATGCAGGAGACCCAGGTTTGATTCCTGGACTGTGAATTTCTCCACCCCACCCCACCCCCCAAAATATTCAACTAATGGTGCTGGAATAATGGGATAGTCATATGGAAAAAGAATGAAATGTGACCGCCCACCATATAGCATACAAAAAAAAACCACACACACATGATAAAGTCAATGCTGACTTAGAAATGGTGAAGGGAACTAAAATGTATTAAATCTTTCATTCATTGGGTTCTCTACATAAGTATCACAAGGCAGGTTTACTCATAGGTTCACAAACACTGTTGATAATTCCAGACATATAAGATAAAGACATAACCTCAGTCATTCAACCCCCTAGAGGAGCAATCAATCTATCTGCAGAGATTTTTCTCAACTGTAATTATAGTGACCATATATCCTGGATTTTTGTCATCAGATCCCATATCTCCTAATTTTAAATTTAGAAAATTTTCTCAAGGTATTTTTAATTCGTTGCTAATTTGAACCATGGATTTCTAGAAAGAGAGCGAGAGAAATAAGGGAGAAAAAGAGAGAGAAAGAAAGAGAGAGAGAGAAAGGAGGGGAAGGGAGGGAGGGCTGGAGAAAGGAAGGGAGGTAGGAAAGAAAGAAGGAAGCCTTTCCCTTCACCCACACACAGATCACATGAAGCACACAGCATACGCATCTATCCAAGAGATTGATGTAGTAGCCACAAGAGCTTCATTTACAAGAGGAAACTACAGTCCTCAGAAAAGTACGCGTACATCAAGCTTAGCAGTAAAATCTCATCAGGTTGCAGATCTCTCTGCCCTACCCAACTCCCCTTTTATATTATTCACGGTTATTTGTAGAACTAATCACCTGCTAGATGTGGTGTAAATTTCTATTTTTGCTTGAATTTGGCAAGACTGCTCTCCTAACCTAAAAAATTAATTACCTGTGAATACCTCCTAGCAGCCCAGGACTTTCTTAGATGAAAGAACAGTAGGCACATGTGCTCACCATTTCAAAAAGCACACATAATAAATGAAGTGATCAAAACACAAGGCTCAGACCTGAATTGACGCCAAGGAGAGAGAACCAACTGTCAGTTCTTTAAGACATTGTTTTCAGCAACATCAAGTACCACAGAACATAATTCTCTCTACTGCCAGCAGAATGGATTTCATATTTGCCATGTGGGAGAAGGAAATAGCCACAGGGGCAAAGGAGCTATTAGAAAGAGAGAGGCCCGAAGTTTCCAAACAAGGCAGGTTTACTCATAGGTTCTGAACTTAACTGGAAAACTCAGCCTGAAGAGTTCTCCCAGAGGAAGAAACTGGGGAAGCAATGGGGCTCTGTTACAGTGGAGAAGCTCCCTTACCTTCTGAGACAAGACTGTGGAACAATATATTACTGGACCTTCACGGAGTTCTATGTGTAGTTTTGGTGACAGCAACTCCCTGTGCTATATTAGCACTTAGGGTAAAGAGGAAAAAAAAATCTCAACTTACAGCTGCTCCTTTTGCCTCCAATGGGAATAAAAGGTGAGCTTTCTGAAATAGAGGTTTGCTGACAAGCTGGTTCTCAAAACTAAACACATTCCCAACTAAAAAATCCAACTCATCTGTAACACTTGCCAAATTCTGTGATGTAAATACTCCCACTATGGCAATTTCAAGCTACCAATGGGGCTGAAAATTTCTGAACATTCAACAATCAGTCTTAGGAGCCAGTCACTGGCAGACTCCATACATAAGGCTCTGATTAAATTATTGGAATACAGGAGGTAATACACAAAGGCAGATAAACAGACTGCAACTGAACCATCTATCTCTTCAGTGAAATTCAAAGTTGGCTCAAGCAACTAAAGCAATAAATAGAGGAGTTTAGGGAGGAGAGGAGGCTAGTGAGAAATCCCTATAATAATCTCTTCCAAGGTGTGTTAGTTAGATTCAGTTGTCAACTTGGCCAGGTGAGCATACCTAGTCTTGTTGCTGCGGTCATAAGCCAATGGTACGTGAACCTCATCTGTTGCTAATTACATCTGCAGTTGGCTAGGAGGCGTGTCTGCTGCAATGAGTGACGTTTGACTCAATTGGCTGGTGCTTAAATGAGAGAGCACAACGTAGCATAGCCTAGCAGCTCGGCATTCCTCACTTCAGTACTTGCAGCTCAGCCCAGGCCTTTGGAGATGCAGAAAGAAGTCACCCCGGGGAAAGTTGTTGGAACCCAGGGGCCTGGAGAGAAAGACCAGCAGAGACCATCCTGTGCCTTCCACGTAAGAAAGAACCTCAGTGGAAAGTTAGCTGCCTTTCCTCTGAAGAACTAACAAAATAAATTCCCTTTTATTAAAAGCCAATCCATCTCTGGTGTGTTGCATTCCGGCAGCTAGCAAACTAGAACACAAGGCCTTTTAAAATCAGGATATTTTGACTTGATGTAGTGGTTTGCAATGTTGTAACATAAGTTCTCTCTATACCCCTGAACAGTCAGTAAAAGTCAGGTTCCCTCTCAGCCATGGTAGCAATATTCTGGAAAGGGAGAGCATTCTAGGATATTTCAGCATGGAATAACACAGTACAGAGAAGGGAAAACATATACAGGGCATTGAGGCTGAGGTGATCCCAACAAACTGAACTAATGCAGTAGAAGCATAAGAAACAAAGTTAACGAAAGACCTGGACCTAATTCAATAGAATCAGAAAACCAGAATTAGTAGGAAAAATACATAGCCCCATCCATCCATTTGCATTCAACTAAAAATCCCCCAGAGAGATGGGAACATCCCACTTTCAGAGGAATAAAGCAAATTGCATTTTACTCTCCAAACTCAGGGTGACCCCAACGGATATCTGCATTACAAAGCAAAAGCTTAACGCTTTTCTCCATGTTCTGTTTTTATTATACCATGTCTTAGACATCAATAAATGAGACAGGATGGAGGAGTCAAAATTCAAGTGCTGGCAAACCATAAACCTAACAGAAAGCAAAGATGGATGTGGCTAAGGTGTTAGCAGCTGTATATACAATAGCAGATCTGAAACAAAGTCCCAGAGGTTAGTACAAGTGAGGGAGGAATAGGAGAGATGTGTTTTCAAAATGGGCAAGTGTTCTAGTTTGCTAGGGGCTGGAATGCAACACACCAGAGACAGACTGGCTTTCAATAAAAGGGGATTTATCTAGTTAACATATAGTTCTTCAGAGGAAAGGCTGCTAACTTTCAACTGCGGTTCTTTCTTACATGGGAAGGCACAAGGCAATTTCAGCTGACCTTCTCTCCAGGACTCTGGGTTCCAACAACCTTTCCCCGGGGTGATTTCTTTCTGCATCTTCAAAGGCCTGGGCTGAGCTGCGAGTGCCAAGATGAGGTGGGCTGAGCTGTTTGGGCTGTGCTATGTTGAACTCTCTCATTTAAGCACCAGCCAATTAAATCAAACCTCATTCATTACAGCAGGCAAACCTCATAGCCGACTGTAGATGTAATAAGCAACAGATGAGCTTCAAGTACCATTGGCTCATGTCCACAGCAACAGAACTAGGTACCTTAACCTGGTCAAGTTGACAACCGAATCTAACTACCACAGTAAGTAAGATTCTGTGCCCAAAAAGTCAATACAATTGGTTAAGACAAAAATTTAGTGAACTAAAAATAAATCAGCTGCCCTTCCATAACCAGGCATCAGCAGAAACCCAATGAGGAGCAGGCACCCCAATTCATGATACAGAAGCCAGTCCTTGACCCATGGCAGAAGGGCAGCTTTCCTAGGGGCACTTTGAGATTTGGATTTCTGATCATAAAGACAGAACAGAATGTTCTCTGCTCTGGTGTGCTGCTCCCTCTTCCACTTGGGTGAGAAAATGCCAGCCTGTAGTTGCCAGTTGCTGGAAAGAGACAGAGAACCACAGTCCTCAGCTACAAATCACAACTTCCTCTTATGCTTTGAATGGTTTCCCAACTCTGTTTTCAGGGAACAGTATCAACACTATCGGCTACCAACTTTCGTGATTTAACGATAGGTGGATAAGTCGTCTTTCGACATTTTTTTTCCTTTTTGAGGAAAGCCAGTTCTCAAGAAGAAACTCCTGCCAGTTGGATCACTTTAGTTCATCCCTTTGTTATGAGCCTGCTCCCTCCATGTTCACCTTTGGAAACCATCAAGGAAAATGCTTAGAGTAATTTGGGTGAAGAGAGAGAAGTATTTTAATGGACAATATGATGATCAGCAAAATATGAACAAAGAGTGAACATCACACAATCAGGGGACCCAATAGCAACAGTCTTATTGAAGTCCAGGAATATCATCTCTGGCTACCAGGAGTCCTTTTTGACCCCTCTGCATAGAGGAAAGTGAACAAAGAGGCAATAGATTTATAAGAGAATTAACAATTTTGAAACACTTGCACATTTTTTCTAGGAATAAATTATTTTGGACTTTAGCATCAGACAGCTCACAAAAGAAGGAGCTTGACAATTAGCAAACTACCTGAACACTAAGAAAATCTCCCAGTCAGATACTCCCTGGGATTCATCTTAATGATTTTAAGTCCCACCCAGCTCTAAATTACTGATTCAGGGCTCAGAAATGGCCCCATAGGAGGCAGAAAGAGGGCATTTGGATTCCTAATGCTCCCGTGTCCTTCTGGGTCAACACATCATTGCCAAGGAAGTTAGCCAAGAATCTAAAAAAGTCACTTCTACCATCATTCAAGTCCATCACTTCTGTCCATCCCACAGTGGGTCCCTTACTGTAACTTCCTATCACCTACAAGAGAGCTTCCTGAATCCACTCTCACTCCTTCCCAATTTCCACACAGCTGCCCAGAGTGGCTTTTCTGAAGAACATATCTGATCATGTTATTGCTCATTTTTAAACCACACAATGTTCCCATTACCCTTAAGAACAAACTCCTTCTTCAAGACTTTGAAAGCCTGGCATGATTTTCTCCACAGCCTTCACTGCTAGCTTCATCCTCCAATACCATCCTCACCACAACCAACACACTCCACACTCCAGTGACAATGAATTACTTTCAGGTCTGGAAAAACCTCCTATTGCCCACTCTGGACCTTCATATCTGTTGTTTTGTCTGGATGGAACAATTATATCCTTGCCCCCTTTACCTAATTAAATTTGATACAGTAATACCCAGGTGCTTGCACCTTACTCTGGGAAGCTTGTCCCAACCTGAAGACCTGAATGAGAGACATTCACATCTCAGGCCTAATCTGCTACATACATTGCACACTCATCTTTAATGCTCTGATGCCCATCTAACAGCCACACTGTTCTACGGGTTCTGTGAATCAGGCACTGCGCTTACAGGTAGATCTCCAGCTCTTAGCAAAATGCCTATAAACAGAAGACGCATAGTCGATAGTTACTGAATTATCAAAAAATCAGGGCATTGAATAATTATAATAGAGTGCAGGTATATTGCACTGTTAAATTAAAGAAATGAAGAATAACACTTGTATAAAATCTTAATGTTTATCACTGACTAATTTTAACAGATATCTGAGCCCCTTTTGGATTAGAGGTTTGACAGGCAACCCATTAAAGTTGAGAAACTTACACCTTGCCTAAAGTCCTCATGCAAGTACCTGCTAAAGCCTGCACTGGAATGTCAACTGGATTTTTTACCTGCTCAAGACACCCTCCACTGTACCAGGCCACCCCAAACTCCAGGTGGGAAAAAAATCAGATTCTAACAACGACAAAAAAAAGCCTCAAGGAATTCCTATACACAAACTTCAGAGAACAAAAGAAATCAACATGCAGTCTGTTATCCTCTTCAGAGAATTTTTAGATTGTCAATAGTTTTCCATTTTCTTCAGTTCTTGGAGGAAAAAATTACTCACATTGTGGAAAATTTTGTTTGTCCATTTCTTTTCCCTTTTTTTACAGAATGTATTGATATGAGAGGAAGAAGAAAACTTTAAAAATCAAAAAAGAACTCTTTTCAAGTCCTAGAGAAGGCAAGGGTGGGTAGGAGGGGGCCTAGTTGGAGGCTCTGGTCTGTCTGGACCACCCGGCCCCAGCCCCAATTCGCAGCTGTCCTGGCTTGGGCTGTGGCCTGGGCCTCCTTCATTGGCCTCTTCATCTGCTGCCTCCTCTTTCTGCACTAATTCCTGCATTATTAAGCCAGAGCCACTTCACAAAGTTTGAGTGAAATAAGTCAATGACTTATCACTAATTAGCCCTGTCGCCTCTGGTTGCTCCAGTTCTTCTTCATAGTCTTCGATGACGTCTTCTATGAAGGACAAAGAACTTGCTCTTTATTGGTGCCTCACTAGCATCTCAAGTTCACATTGCTGCCACTAATGGAGATAAGAGTGCTCTTCACAGGCTCATCCTGGGAGGTTTTAAAAGTATGCATGTTTAGGAGGACTACCAGAAAGATGGTGGAATAGGATAGGCAGAGCTTACTCCTTCAACATGGAACAACTCAAGAAAAGGCAGAGAACAATCAGGACAGCATTTCTGGGGTTCAGGTGACCAGAGAAGGACCTCTACATTATATAGGGAAGACCTGGATGATAATGCAGAGAAACTATGACTGGGAAGTTGGGGTGAATGTGCTAAATTGTGACCACCCCTGGGGCCCCGCGGTGTGTACAGGCCAGATCAGAAGGCTGAGAAGTGGCACACTTCCACTTTTGCTGACAGCTAATGAGGTCACCCCTCTCTGTGCTGTAGCCTGATGTTCTCGTGTGAGAGCCCAGGAACCAGAAGACTCATTTTATCCACACACAGAGACTTTGCTGTGGTGCCCAATGCCTGTCCCCCATTCCTGAGGCAGGCTGCTATGGGCACCTGGTTTTGGGGAAGATTGGGGGACCCTCCCCTCAGGAGGAGAGGGGTATGCAGAGCAGTACCAATCTGACAGTTGGCCAGTGAGAGAGGCACTCTGGGTCCTGCTGCCTCCATCCTTTCTCCACAGAGCCCTGCAGAGCCCACTGAGTGCATAATGAGAGAGAAGGGGGCAAGGGAGGTTGCTGCACTGCAGTGCCAGGAGCCCTTCCCCACACCCTAGGCCAAGAGATATGCATCAGCCTGGGTCTTGCTGGACAAAGAAAAGTAGTCCACTCCTTGGCTGGCTGCTGGCTGAGAAAACTGAATATCTCAGTCTCACAGTCCCAGGTCTTTCCACACAGAAACCAGGGAATCACTAGACCCATTGTGCCCACAAGTGGAGTCTTGGCTTAGGTGTGTAGTGCCCATCCCCCACCCCCAGAGCTGGCAACTTCCACTATGCCCAGAGATCAATGGCCTTAACTAGATCGTTGCCTGGTCAGGACCCTGCCCAGCTGGCTGCTGCAGTGGGGGAGAGGCAAGGTTGTAGAGAAGAGGTGGCCCAAGAATGCCTTCTGCTGGGAAGACAAGGAAAGTACACTCTGGCAAGCTGCTTTTCTGACAAGCCTCTGTAAGTTTTCTGAAAAGGGATGCACCCCTTATGTAAGGCCCCAGCCCTGATTTGGAATTACTGACAAGCCAAGTGCCAAAGGAGACCTTCAACACAAACCCAAGCAACTACAAAATCTTAAATGAGCAAGGGAAATCAACTTCCAAAATAACCATAACAAGATAATTAAATGCCAAGAAACCAGCAAAAAATCACAAATCACATGAAGAAGCAAGAAGATATGGTCAAGCCAAATGGCCAAATTAAAAAGCCTGAGGAGACAGAGAATTTGGAACACCTAGTCAAACATGTTCAAACAAATTTTCTAAATAACTTCAATGAGTTGGCTAAAGAGATAACAGCTATCAAAAAGACACTAGAAAACAAAGAATAATTTGAAAAAATAAATAGAAAAATAACATATCACATGGAAATGAGAGATACTGTAGATCTAATTAAAAATATACTGGAGGGTGATATGACGGTGGCACAGCAGCAGAATTCTCACCTGCCATGCCAGAGACCTGGGTTCAATTCTGGTGCCTGCCCGTGCAAAAAATAAAAGAAGAAGAAGAAATTATACTGGAGACACACAACAGCAGATTTGAAGAGACAGAAAAAGGAATATGTGAACTAGAGGGCAGAGCAACTGAATTTGAATGCACAAAAGAACAAATGGTGAAAAAGATGGAAAAATTTAGGTGGGTCTCAGGGAAATGATTGACAACACAAAGTGCACAAATATAAGAATCACTGGTGTCCTAGAAGAAGAAGAGAAGAATAAAGGACTAGGAAGATTATGTGAGGAGATAATTGGGGAAAACTTCCCAACCCTTACAAAAGGCATAAATATGCAAATCAAAGAAGGCCATCAAACTCCAAATGGAATAAATTCAAATAGACCCACTCCAAGATATATACTAATCAGATTTTCAAATGCTGAAGTGGAGATAGTCCTGAAAGCAGCAAGAGAAAAGATAGTCACCATACACAAGGGAAGCCACATAAGACTAAGTGCTAATTACCCATCGGGTACCAAAAACCCAAGAAGGCAGTGGTATGATATTTTGAAAGAGAAAAATTGCCAACCACGAACTCCTTATCCAGCAAAGCTATCCTTCAAAAGTTAAGGAGAGTTTAAAATTTTCACAAATAAACAAATGCTGAGAGAATTAGCAAGAGACGTACTCTGCAAGAAATACTAAATGGAGTTCTGTCCACTGGAGGGAAAAAAGACAGGAGAAAGAGAGATCAAGAGGAGGATACAGAATTAAAGACTATTAGTATGGATAACTTAAAGGATAAAGAGAGAGAGAAAAATAGATCTGAAAAATAAAAACCAAAGGATAAAATGGTCAAATAAGACTAGCCTTTACAGTAATAGCTTTGGATGTTAACAGATTAAACTCCCCAATCAAAAGACACAGATTGGCAGAATGGTTTAATAAATATGATCCATCTATATGCTGTTTACAAGAGACTCATCTTAGACACAAAGATACAAATAGGTTGAAAGTGAAAGGATGGAAAAAGATATCCCAGGCAAGTAGTAACCAAAAGAAAGCTGGGATAACTTTACTAGTATCAGAAAAATAGACTTTAAATGCAAACATGTCATAAGAGACAAGGAAGGACATGACACATTAATAAAAGGGATAAGTCACCAAGAAGAAATAGCAATCATAAATGTTTATGCACTCAATCAAAGCACTCCAAAGTACATAAGGCAAACATTGGCAAAACTGAAGGGAGTAAAAGATATTTCTAAAATAATAGTAGGAGACTTCAACATATTATTTTCTTCAATAGACAGAACAATCAGACAGAGGATCAGTAAGGAAATAGAGAACCTAAACAATATGAAAAATAAATTAAACCTAACAGACATAATATATTTCCTCGCACCACAAAACACTAGGATATATATTCTTCTCAAGTGCTCATGGAAAATTCTCCAGGATAGATCATGTGCTGGGGCACAAAACAGGTATTAATAAGTTTTAGAAGACTGAAATTATTCACAGCACATTCACTAATCATAAAAGAATGAAGCTGGAAATCAATAACCACCAAAGAACCAGAATACTCACAGATCTATAGAGCTTAAACAACACTCAAACAATCCGCGGGTCAAAGGAGAAATTGGAAAAGAAATCAGTAAATATTTGAACAGAAATGAAAAGAATACAACATATCAAAACCTATGGGATACAGCAAAGGCAGTGCTGACAGGGAAAGTTACAGCTCTAATGCCTACATTAAAAAGGAAGAAAGAACTAAAAGTAAAGACCTAACTGAAAAACTGAAGAAACTAGAGAAAGAGCAGCAAACTAACCATAAAGAAAGTAGAAGAAAAAAAAAAAAAAAACAAAGATTAAAGCAGAAATAAGTGAAACTGAGAATAATAAAACAATGGAGAGAATCAATAAAACCAAAAGTTGATTCTTTAAGAAGATCAACAAATCCTTAGCTAGACTGACAAAGTCAAAATGAAAGAAAATGCAAATAAATAAAATCAGAAATGAGAAGGAGGTTATTACCAGGGACCCTGAAGAAATAAAAAAAGAGCGTAAGAGGATACTATGAACAACTCTATGCCCACAAATTAGACAATGCTGATGAAATGGACAGTTTTCTTAGAAACACACAGCATATATAGACTCGAGAAGAAATAGAAGACCTCAACAAACCAATCGTAAGTAAAATTATTCAATCATATATCAAAAGCTTCCCTACAAAGAAAAGCCCAGGGCTAGATATCTTTACAGGGGAATTTTACCAAACATTCCAAGATGAACTAATATAATTCCTGCTCGAACTCTCCCAAAACACTGAGGAAAATGGAACACTACCCAACTCATTCTATGAAGCTAACATCACTCTAATACCAAAACCTGAAAAAGATACTACAAGAAAGGAAAGCTACAGGCCAATCTCCCTAATGAATATAGATGTAAAAATTCTCAAAATACTTGCAAATTTAATCCAATGGCCCATTAAAAGTATTACCCACCATGACCCATGGGGTTTATTCCAGGTATGCAAAGGTAGTTCAACACAAAACAATCCATTAATGTAATACACCACATTATCAAGCTGAATGGGAAAAATTACATGATTTTCTCAACTGACCCTGAAAAGGCATTTAACAAAATTCAGCATCCTTTCTTTATAAAAACACTACAAAAGGTAGGAATTGAAGGAAATTTCCTCCATATGATAAAGGAAATACATGAAAAAACCCACAGCCAACATCAACAGTGAGAGACTGGAAGCTTTCCCCTAAGACTGGGAATAAGACAAGGATGCCCAATGTCACCGTTATTATTTAACATTGTGTTAGAAGTTCTAACTAGAACTTCTAGGCAAGAAAAAGAATAAAAGGCATCCAAATTAGAAAGAAAGAAGCAAAACTATGTACAGATGACATGAGCGTATATTTGGAAGATCTCAAAAAATCTACAGCAAAGCTACCTGAGCTAATAAACAAATTCACCAGAAAAGTAGGATACAATATTAACATGCAAAACTCAATAGTGTTTCTATATCCTAGTAATGAGTTAACCAAGGAGGCAATTAAGAAAAAAATTCCATTCATAATATCAATTAAAAGAGTCAAGTCTCTAGGGATAAATTTAACCAAGGCTGTAAAGGACCTGTGCAAAATATTGCTAAAATAAATCAAAGACCTAAATAGATGTGAAAAGATAGGAAGGCTATCACAGAAAAATAGGAAGGCTAAATGTTATTAAGCTGTCAATTCTATTCAAATTGATCTACAGATTCAACATCAGATCAATCAACATTCCAACAACCTACTTTGCAGCCTTGGAAACATTAGTTTTCAAGGGAAAAGGAAACTTAAAGCTAAAATCTTCCTTAAAAAGTAGAATGAAGCAGGAGGACTTACATTTTCTGACTTTAAAGCTTATTATAAAGCCACAGTGGTCAAAACAGCATACTTTTGGTGCAAAGATAGACATATTGCTCAAAGGAATTGAATTGAGAGTTCAGAAATAAATATTCAGATCTATAGTCAATTGATTTTTGACAACATTCCCAAATCCACTGAACTGGGACAGAACAGTCTCTTCAATAAATGGGACTGGGAGAACTGGATATCCATATCCAAAAGAACGAAAGATCCTTCTTTCATTTAAACCCTATACAAAAATTAACTCACAGTGGAACAAGACCTAAATATAAGAGCCAATGAAAACTCCTAGAAGAAAACATAGGGAAACATCTTCAAGACTTAGTGATAGGAAGTAGCTTCTCAGCATTCCACCTAAAGCATAAGCAATGAAAGAAAAAGTAGATAAATGGAAACTCCTCAAGATTGACACTTCTGTGCTTCAATGGATTTTGTCAAAAGCTTGAAGAGGTAGCCAACTCAATGGGAGAGAATATATCTGTTAAGAGTTTGATATCCAGTTTGCATAAGGAAATCCTACAACTCAACAATAAAAGGATATAAAATGGTCAAAAGATGTGAATAGATATTTTTCCAAAGAAGAAATATGAATGGCTATTTGGTTTAATGACTCCACACATGAATGAAATTCTGCAGCCCATAGTGAGAACCAAATCAATGTTCAAAAATAATAATATAAAAGGCAAGCGAGAGGTCCTTTCTATTTGGCACGTGGTAGGTCTCTACATTTCCATTAAATCAACTATAGTGCCATTGAAGTACAAACCAGCTGTTGGCTCTGTGTGCATTTCATTACATTCTCTGAACAGAGAAAAGCCATAAGTATTAATTATACTCTTAGATGGCCCATCCACAATCAACAAAGGCCCTTTTTCACTGAATCAAAAAAGTTGGACAATTGGGTAAAACTGGACCTTTGAACATTGTGTCAGCTTACTACTTAATTTTTAAAATGACTGAGTACAATTACTAATCTTTTGACATTTGATGGTTTCTACTGAGGACCCAAGTCATTATTGATGTTCTACCAAACTGTTTTTTTTTTAAAAAAGTCACATTCTAAGAATAGGGACCTAGAAAACATCAGGGTGAAATAGTTATGTGCCCTGAGCTAAAGGAATCAGTTTAGATTTGGAATTTCACTCATGCCTCATCTGTATTCTCATCTGTAAAATGGGTGGGTGGGGGATCTACGGATCACCTCATAGGAAAATGTTGAGGATTTAAATATGAAACAATCCCATTTGGAGTATGATTTTTGACAAGCTCAAAGATCCAACGTTCATCCCACTAGCTTCTAAAGCCAAAATTGCCACCTCCATGCCTCCACATGGCCTTTTGGAGGATATAAAGCTCAATGAACTGAAAGAAAAATTTCAGAAAGCTACTTCCTGCCTTCTGTAGCTGTGCTCTGCCTTCCTGCCTTCTGTAGCTGTGCTCTGCTTAAAGACTCATCTTCCATGAATATTTTTCTGAACCCCAGTCAAAGTCACCCTTCCTATATGGTCCCTCAGCTCTCTGTTTGTCCCTCTGTTGTGACACTTAGGTCATGGTTAGCTCTTCCATAGAAGGAAAAGTGGCATTCTTCAGGACTCCTGTGGTCAAAGTGACCATGACTCCCTAGTGAGTACCACTCATGAGTCAGAATATTGAGGCATACAAGCAACTGACCTTTGCCAAGCAGTGAATGGCATGTACACATAAGTCCCTTTGGTTGTCCAAAAACTATTCTTTGGTGACTCCAAAATTCTTTGACTTGTGACTGTCAACATCATTTCTTAATGTTATTTTCAGAATCTATTAAGTACAACGACGCTAATACCTAGGGATGACAAACAGGATTTGTCCTCAATTAACTCACAGTCTAGTGACAGAAACAGACATGGGCCCAGCTAACTATGACCTAAGTGTCACACACACTTAGTAAGTATACACACACACACACGTTTATATTCCAGGTAGAAGTCCTTTACCAGTTATATGTATTGTAAATAACATTTCTCAATCTGTGACTTCCTTTTTCACTCTTTATGATGTCCTTTGATTATCTGTTCTTAATTTAAATAAATAAAGTTTCTTTTGTGGTTAGTAAAAAAAGAACTATGTTATTGACTCTATCAAGAATCATAGGAAAATTACAGAGGGAGGTCAACTAGGTGAGTCTCTGAAGGATTTGACTAGAATAAGGAAGCTGAGCAACAGAGGAGTCCAACCCAACTGTTTCTCTGCCTTCTTGAACTTGTTATTGCTGAACAGACATTGACATTAAAAAGTGCCACCCACACCCAGCTGCTAAGAAAGCCCTGACAGCTGATCCAACCTAATTGTGAGAATGAGAGAAAGAGAAGAAGAAAGAGAAAGAGTCGCCAAAACCAGTCTTTCCCTAGATATATGAGAACTGTCACCAAGGGAATCAAAACAATTACAAAGGGGTTCAGAAAGCATTTTGTGAGGACAGCTATTTCCCATCTGTCCTTCTCACAATACATATCATAGTATTCTTCTTAGTAAGAAGAAATCAACCAATAAGAAATTAAGTATCCACTATGTTCCTGGCCCAGTGTTTGATGTAGTTCAGGTTTTAGGCAGAGTTTCTATCCTCAAGGAATCTCAAATCTCATTGGAGAACAAGGAACACACATGGAAAATAGAAAAAGAAACAAGGATATAGTCAGGGAGGTCACAAGTGAAAGCAAAGAGAATAAATTTCAATTTGCTAAGCCACAATAAGATACCGCTTCACATGCATCAGAATGGCTAAAACATTTTTTTTTAAGTTTCAAGACGCCAACTGGAACTCTCTTACATTGCTAATGGGATTGTAAAATGATAGAAGTACTTTGGATAACTTTATGGCATTTTCTGATAAAATTAAATATACATTACACTCCAACTCAGCAAGCCCACACTGGCACCCAAAAGAAAAGCAAAAAGATTTGTATGAGACTATTTATAGCACCCTTATTCATAATAGACCAAAACTGGAAACAATAGGAATGTCCATCAAAAACCTGGATAAATAAACCATCGTCTAGCCATGCAAGGGAAAGCTGCTCTGCAATTAAAAAAAATAATCTACTGATACATGAATTAAAGATAAGAATCTTTAAATTTTATGCTGAGTGAATGAAGCCAGATACAAACGAGTACATACTGTATGATTACATTATATTAAATATAAACATAGACAAAACTAATATATCATGATAGAAATATATTGTGTTGAGCTGGGAGGGAAATTACCAAAAGAGTACAGTGAACTTTCTGAGGGGAAAGGAAATTTTACATTCCTGTTTTGGATGGTAGTTACAGAAGTGTCATACCAAATCTAACTTTTAAATCCATGCATTTTAGTCTATTTTGCCAAATTCAAAAGGAGACCTATTCATGGTTCCCAGACCTCTCTGGTCTGTGTAAGTTTACTACCCAAAAGTCCTTATTTCTTTTTGTTAACAGCTTTATTGAGATACAATTCACATATCATACAGTTCACTCATTTAAAGTACAGTCAATGACTTTTAAAGTAGTCACAGATAAGTGCAACCATCCCCACACTCAATTTTAGGACATTTTGATTATATTAAAAGACACCCTATGCCCTTTGGTTATCACTACCTTGTCCTCAACCCCTTTTTAAGCCCTAAGCAATCACTGATCTACTTTCTGTCTCTATACATTCTTCTATTCCAGACTTTCATATGAATGAAGTCATCAGTGTTTTTTGTGACTGGCTTCTTTCCCTTAGCGTAATGTTTCCAGGATTCACACATGTTGTCGTATGTATCAGTACCTGATTGGTTTTTATGGCTGAATAGTATTTCATTGTATGGACACATCAGATGATGGACATTTGGGTTGTCTGTACCTTTTGGTTTTTATGAACAATGCTGCTATAAACATTTGTGTATAAGTATTTGTGGGGGGATGTTTTCATTTCTCTTGGATCTACATGTAGGAGTAGAATTGTTGAGTCATAGGTAACTCCATATTTCTTGGTCTGAGACTACCAGAATATTTTCCAAAGTGTCTGCACTATTTTATTCTCACCAGCAGGGTATGAAGCTTCCATTTTTTTCCACATCCTCTCCAACACCTGCTGTATCTGACTTTTTTAATCTAGCCAATTCACTGGGTGTGAAGTTGGATTGCCTTGTGGTTTTGATTTGCATAACCTTGATGACTAATGATGTCAGAACATTGGCCAGAAATGGCCAATATGTGCTTATTGGCCATCTGTGCATCTTCCAAATGTCTATTCAGATCTTTTGCCCATTTTTAATCGGGTTATTTGTCTTTTTATTATTAAGTTGTAGGTGTTCTTTTATAATCCTAGATACAAGTCCCTTATCAGATATTTGATTTGTAAATATTTTTTCCCTCCCATCCTGGGATATCTTTTCACTTTCTTGATAGTGTCCTATAAAGCACAAAAGTTTTTAATTTTGATGAAGTTCATTTGGTTTCCTTGGCTTTCTCTACTTTTTTATTCTCTATTTCATTAATCTCCACTCATTTATTATTTTCTTCTTTCTGCTTGCTTTCAGTTTAGTTTGCTCTCCTTTTCCAGGTTTTTATGGTGAAAGGTTATTAATTTGAGATTGTTCTACTTTCTTAATATAGGCATTTACAACTATAATTTCCCTTTAAGTACTGCTTCACCTGCACCCATAAATTTTGGTATGCTAGGTCTTTGTTTTCATGTCCCAAAGTATTTTCTGATTTCACTTCTGATTTCTTCTTTGACCCACCAATTATTTAGGAGTATGTTATTTAATTTCCACATTTGTGAGTTTTACCTGTCTTTTTCCTGCAAATGATTTCTAATTACATCCCTCTGTGGTCAGAGAACACATTTTGTATTATTTCTATCTTTTTATATTTCTTGATTTCTTTTATGGCCTAGGATATGGTCTATCCTGGAGAATGTTCCATGCGTACTTGAGAAGAATGTATATTCTGTTGATGTTGGGTAAAGTGTTCTATAGATGTCTGTTACGTCTAGTTGATTTATAGTGTTGCTCAAGTCTTCCATTTCCTTATTAATGTTCTATCTGCTGGTTCTTAGTATACCCCAACCTCCCAAAAGATAGACAACTCAATACACCCACATTTAGAAGATGGATGTGATGCCCATGGAAGAGAGATATTGTTATTTCATTTTGCAATGAGAAACTGAGACTCAGAGACATTAAGCAATGATCCCAATGTCATGCAGCTGGTGAATGTAGAGTCAACAGAATATCTGGCTCTAAAGTTTATGTTCTTTCCAATATCCTACAGTACCATTCAATAGGGTAGAAATTTCTCAAAAATACAATGGAATGCATGTTCAACGCAATGAACCCTGAAGACATCATCTTGAGTGAGATAAGCCAGACACAAAAGGACAAGTATTGTATGATCTCACGTATATGAAATAATTAGAATACACAAATTCATAGAATCAGAAGCTGGAGTACAGGTGACCAGGGGACAGGAGGCGTGAAGAACAGAAGTTAATGTTTAACAGATACTGAATTTCTGTCTAGGGTGATGGAAAAGTTTTGATAATGACGGTGGTGATGGTGGTACAACATTGTGAAAGTAATTAATACCACTGAAATGTATATCTGAAAGTGGATATAATACGGAATTTTAGGTTGTATATACACATAACCAGAATAAAAATAAAAACTTGTAGAGCTGTACAATACAAAGAGTGAACCCTAATGTTAACTATGGAATATAATTAATAACAAAATCATAATACACCATTTCATCAATTATAACATTTTATAATTAATGTAAAATATAAAAGTTTACATTAATGTAAAATGTTAATAATAGAGAAAACTGGGGAGAGGGCTATATCTATAGGAATGCTATACTTTCTGCTTGATTTTTTTATAAACCTACAACTTCTTTAATGAATAAAAAATATAAAAGAAAGAAAAATATAAAGCAAACAGGAAAAAAAGGCAATACTAAGAGTCTGTATCCGGCATGCCAAAAGAAGGGAGGAATTTTCTGAAACACAGATTTTCTCAGAGAAAGGGAGATTAATATCCCTTATAAGCATTAAGGGTAGTTTAATCACGAGTTAGGAAAAATAATCCACAAGTGAAAGAAAACCCTTGCAATATATTTAAAAAAACAAATCTTAACATCCAAAATATATTAAGGCCTCCTACAGTTCAGTGAGGGAAAAAATGGTTAAAAGATATGAAATGGCAATTTACAAAATGAATTTAAAAAGCCAAAAACATGTTAAGTCTTGCTAACAATCAAAGAAATAACATTTGCCCATGTGTTTGGCAAATGTTTTTAAAGATTGGTAATATCCTGTGTTGGAAAGAATGTGAGGTACTTTTATACACAGTATCAGGTAGTGTAAGTTGGCACAACCTTTTTGAAAAGCAACTTGATAGCATCTATCAAATGTATAACATCAATTTTCTTCAACCCACAATCCTACTTCTATCCCTGAGAAATCCACAAATCCACAAAGATATGTATACAAGGATTTTCACTAAAGAACTGTTTGAAGCACTATAAATGCCTGAGAATAGGGAATTGACTAAATATATGATGCTAAATCATATAATTCTATACAACTGTTATAAAAATAATAAAATGATCTTAAAGTGGCAAAGAAAGTGCTGTTCTTGGAAAGTTGTCAGTCATAAATAGTTAATTAAGTGGAAAAAGCAAGCTGCAGAGACTATATATATAATTTTATCATTTTTGTTTAGGAATAAAGCAGACATGAACTAAGCTGTGCCCTGTGCAATAATTCTTGGTTCACCATATTTTTGGCACTTGAATAAGATTATGCATTTGAGTATAGTAGGAACTCTTTGATTTTTAATTTCTAGAATGCTAATGTAAGCAACTAGCAAGGAGGAGAGAGGCTGATTCTTGCCAGGATTACTGGAAGTTGACTCAAGACCCCATCCTGAGAACCCATTAAGATGTAAATGATAGTGGTAGTCTTTATTTCTTTAACTCTTCAGAATTTACAAAGTACTCATATATAGTCTCTCATTCAATTTAATATTCTCAACAATTTCTTGAAATTGATATTGTCATCTTCATATTTTGATAAGGAAATCTTCATATAGATTAAATGAGTAACCCATGAAAACTACAAAAGGGCAGAAACCAAGTCTGATCAATCCCCCTACAACATTCTAGGATTTCATCTCAGAGCATAACAAAAAAGTGCCCAAAGCTTTATTTTGTTGCATGCATGAATGAGGAGATAGAAAGGGAGGGAGGGGGGAAAGGAAATGAATGATTTTGATCACAGGTCTTCCATTTATAGTCAGGGCCTCTTTCCACTCAACTCCACCCCTGACAGGAGAGAGGCTGGCAGGAGGTGACCAGTATGAGACAAAAAGATGTCAATAGAAACCAAAACATGTAGCAGCCTCCCCACTTCCTGTAGCAGTGAAACCCAACTCTCCAGAGCAGAACCAATGGCACCCAGCTCTACCCAGCTGGTCCCAGATGAGGGCTTCTGTTGTACAGAAACTTACCAAAGCTGGCAGATCCCAGCAGGCAGCACCGGAGATTCCTTGGCATACTGCATTTTCTGTGAACTCCAGCGCTCCCATACTCCAACAGCCTTTTGCATCCAATTCTGGTGTACTTTATATCCCTTCTCTGCCCCTTACTACGTTTGTGGACTGAGCAAATCACATAAATTCTCTGAGTCTCTGTTTCCTCATCTGTAAAGTATGAATTATCATAGTTGCTACTTTGCAGAGATTTGAAGGAGTAAATGAGATAACGTAGATAAAGTACTTAGTAAAGTATCGGATGCTTCGTAAGCACTCAATAGCTTTATACTTGTTTCTAGTCATGACATGATAAGATAAAAACAAAAGTGTGGCCACAGAAAATCTAAGAGAGCACGTTAATGTCCTGTGTGTGTGTGTGTGTGTGCACGCGCGCATGCATGTGTGTGAAGAGAGAGTAGAGAGTCTGGGTCCTGAACTGAAGTAATCTAATATTTTGATAACAGGAAAGAGACTATTTCAAAGAATCTCTCTGGAGAGTGGAGTTCAACTGTGTCACTACCCATTTGAAAAACCATTAATACAAATTCCTAGGCCCAAAACAAAGGTTGAAGTCAACCAAGATGCTTCCTTCCTTCCTGAGTAGATTTCCAAACATCCTTCCAGATACACAGGTTAAGTGGAGGATCCTGTAAGAAGAATACAGTCTAGTTGGATGCTCGCTTGCTGTGTCATCATTCAACACCCCCACCCCACAGAGATGTATTGCTACCTGATTATTGTAAAGAATGAAAGTGATGTCACAACTTGCAATACTTTCGTGTTCCAGTCACACTTATTAATTAAACATTTCTATTCCAATTTAGTACCAAAGTATTATTCATTCAAATTGGAGATCCTTCTTTAGCAATTTTGCGCAGGGTCTATAAACACTGAGAAAATGAAAGAATTAGCTTTTTGTTATTACTCTGATCTACCACCTGGGACCATTCATATTACTATTGTTAATAGAATGGCACCAATCCCAAGAACTTAGCTACAATTTTCCTGCTGGTAATGTTGCCATGATACTCTAAGAAGGCTCCACCAGAGGGGTAGACCCAAGACTCGACTGTCTTTCTCACTAAGACCTTATAACACAAGACATTAAGAAATCACACTGATATGAGAATATAAATTTTTAAAAGCATCATAGAACATAGAATACAAAGAATGAACTGTACTGTAAACTATGACCTATAATTAATTTAAAAATTATAATAATATTATTTCATCTGTTGTAGCAAAGTTGCCACTCTAATAGAAGATGCTAATAATAGGTTGTGGTGGTTTGAAGCTGTATGTACCCCAGAAAAACATGTTCTTAAACTTAATCCATTCCTGTGCATGTAAACCCATTTTAAGCAGGATCTTTTGATGAGGCTACTTCAGTAAAGGTGTGACCCACCCCAGTTAGGATGGGTTTTAATCCTATTACTAGAGTTCTTAATAAGAAAATGAAATTCAGACAAAGAGAAAGCCAAAGGAAGGAAGAAGCTATATCAATAGAACTCTGAAGAAGCTATATCAATAGAACTCTGAAGAGAAAGACACAGACATGCCGCACGTGCCTTACCATGTGATAGAGGACTCAAGGATTGTCAGCAACCAACCCCAGAATGCCATAATCCTCAGGGAGAAAGCACCACCTTGATGACACCTTAATTATGACTTTCTTTTAGCCTAAAAATGGTAAGCTAATAAATTCCCATTGCTAAAGTTGACCCATTTCATAGTATTTGATTGAGCAATCTAGGAAACTAACAATAGCAAAAACTGTGTGTGTTTATATGGGAACCTGATACTTTCTGCGTAGATTTACCTGAAAACCTACAACTGATCTTATTAAAAATTGTTCATATTATAATAAATTAATTTTAAAAAAAAGGAAATTGTAGCAGGCAGGCCTTGCCCTCTTTCTGATTTAGCTGTGCTCTCTGTGGAAAATCCCCAAACCCCCTCTCCTTGCAGGCAAGTGAGATAAGGCACATTTCCTGGTATAGAAACCCCCTCCCCTAGCCTTCAGGAACTGGTAAAGATGCATGTAGGCAAAAGAAGACATTCCTGGGGTGGGGGCCCCTCAACGGTTCAGCTCTGGGCCATTTTCTCAACTTAAATCAGCCAATTGTGTACCTTGTCTTTAACATGTCAAAAAGTCTATAAAAGCTAAGGTTGCCTTTTGTTCAGGGCTCAAACTTTTGAGGTGACTCAGCTGGGCCCTCGCGCACACGAGCTAATAAAACCTGCTTCCCGAAACTGCGGATCCTTAGTCTCAGCCTGTTCTAACTTCGCAGAACGTTCCTGGAGGCCTGCGACCTCGTTCCTGGTTTTCACGCTACAAAACGTCAGGTGAGATGACATCATCAACATGACAATGTAAGACATCCTCTGAATAAAGCACCCCAAAGATTCAAGGAATAAAAGGATAAATCCCACTTGCTTAGAATTCTGGAGGATGGCACAGATTGGAAAAGGACTCCATAAATGGTGAATCAAAGAAAAAAGAAAACATCAAGTAGGAAATTTCCATCCTGGACTCACTGGTACATTCTCCTCCCCCTCACTCAGTCTTATGCACTTTGGGAGTCCCTCAGAGGCAGCAGCATAAGTCTCTGCCACCACAGACAAAGATTTTAGAGCCACTCACAGTAGTGAGTTATAACCTCACACATATCCAGGAACAGGGACCCAAGTCAGGAGAGACCCGTCCAGGAACAGGGACCCAAGTCAGGAGAGACCCGTGGCAGAACACAAACTACTACTAGGAAGTGCTGCATACAAAAGAGCCCCCAGGGGACATTAAAAAAAAAAAAAAGAGGTAGAGACTGTAGCAGACCTGTTTGCAAGAGGAGCACTCATTCAATCCAGTTTCTGTTGCTGGAACCACATAAATGCAAAACAGACTTTTCTGGAGTGACCCACCTTACTGGAGTGGCCCCATCTGGGTATTCAGGGCAGGGTACATGAAAGGATAAGAAAAATGGAGGCAAAAAGGTCCCACAGAGAGAAAAAAAAGGAATGTTAAACTGAACTGCTATCCAACAGGGAGGGTCCCAGAACTTAAAAGTGTAAGAAAAATGGGTCACTAAATGAAGGAGTGAATTTTTAAAAATCCTAGAAGCTGGAAAGAAAATTCTGCACAAACACAAAGAGAACAGATCAAGATTCCAGGAGAAGGAACAAAGGAAAGGAAACTTTACTCTGGAGATGAAAAATTGCACAAAACATGCAATCTGAAAAATTATACCACAAATCCAAGGCAAAAGCAGGTAAAGAAGAGCCAAGAGAATCTGATTATACATGCATTATTCCAAAGGTCTAGAATAAGTTGAACCAAGCATCAAAGATGAGCCTTAACACAAAGCCAGTCAAGAAAACCCTAGACAAGAGGGAAAAATTGACCTTCAGAGTAACTCAACAAGAAAATCAGATGCCTAGACATCAGCAAAAAATTACATCATACTAAAAAACCTGGAAGATATGGCTCAGTAAAGGGAACACAATAAAACTCTGGCAGATACACTGATGTTGGAACAAATAATCAAAGAAGTTCAAATAAATCTAAATTAATTCAAGAAAATGAATGAAAATATGGATAAAGAGCCAAAGGATATTCAAAAAACAATGTGTGGGCAAAAGGAACAGAAATTATGGGGATGAAAAACATTAAAAGTAGAAGAGATTAAAAATGCACTAACGGCCTTTCATCTCTCACCCATCTTTTCTTGCAACAGTTCCCTCATGTCCTCTCACATGAATTCTTAATAAACTTTCTACCAGCTTACTCTGTGCTTTGCTGTACCCTTGAATTCTTTCTTGCAGCACAGCCAAGAGCCTAGGAAGCCGAATCTGGCAACATATTTTGGTGAACCAGGCAGAAGCCACCTCTCTCCAACCATCTGGACTAGTAAGTCATGACTATTGACTCCGAGGCTTGACTACGTGCTTTCACTCTTTCCTTTTACTTGGCTCATTGTTATCCTCACCTATGTTCCTCATGCAATTCTGCATCTCTAGGAATTTGGGGATTCTGATCCAGCTTCTCAGTCTATTCTGAGTCTCTGGTTCCCTCCTCAGAGGGAAAGGAGCCCATGTGTCCATGTTGTACAGATCTAAGGAGACTCAGAGCAGCAGGTGATACTTCCCTTGAGAACTGATTGGGGGCTTCTCCCTGTGTTGAGTAGGAATCCAAGGGAAACCAAATCAATTCCCTGTCTCTCTCCCTGTCTCTCTCTCTCTCTCTCTCTCTCTCTCTCTCTCTCTCTCTCTCTCTTTCTCTCCTCAATTCTCTCTGAGACTTCCCCATACTCTCTCCTTTCCTCCCTTCTGAGGATGCAAACCCTTCCTCCTGCTGGATCTGTTCCAATTTTCTCCTCTTAGGCAGCGGTCCTCTCCCCTGCCTCCATGAGAGTCTCCTTTTCTCCTCTGCCTGGCTTTCAATACCTTCTGAGGCATTCTGTCTCTTCTAGTAGGGGACGCTGGGCTAAGGATTCTTGTACCAAACAAGGTGTTGTCTTTGATATTCTAAGGAGGCACTGCTGTTCTATATCCATGTGAGTTGGGTATTTCCCCTCCACACCTTGATTGGTTAGTCTCTACTGAGACCTACTGCAACCGAATATAAAACTTTCCTTATTCCAAAGCAGGCTCACTTTTTAGCCCTCCCAAAACAGGACACTTAGAGGATAAAGGTATTCCCAAGAGCATTGCCCTAGAGTTCTCTCAGGTTGGGGCTTGGGGGGGGGGGGGGGGTAGTGCCCCCACGCAGGAGCCTAGATCAAGAAATTTCCAGGGAGGAACATCCTGGGGACACCCCCCCGCCAACATGTCCCAGGATGCCCTGTGACTTTACTTCCCATGTTCCCAAGAGATTCAGCCAGCAAAAAGGAAGAACTCCTCAAGAGCACTGTCCTAGAAGTCTTCTAGGAAAGGCCTGGGAAACCCCTAGAAACATAAGTCCAGACATCCCTCAGGAAAGGTGTCCCAGAGATGCCCAGCAACTATACTCCCCATGTTCCCAAGAGATTGGGCCAGCAGAAAAGGAAACATTCAATTCTGCTACAAGTTGGGAAGACAAATGGTCACACTGGCACTAGTGAGGTTCCTTAATTTTTTTTTTCAGAGAAAATGGGAAATGCCAACAGTCAATATAAGCTAAAAGATGGGGAAACGTCACTCTTCAAGGGTACTCTCAATCACAATATCATCCCCAGTCTGTAAAAGACAGGGAAAGTAGTCAGAAATTCCCTATGCCCACATGTTTATAGCTCTTTATCAAAATAAGTACCTGAAAAGGATTTGCCGCTTGTGTTACGCCCATGTCTCAATTTCAGTTAAAAGAAAAAATCTTAATGGTCCCTTTTTAAACCGATAGGGACCATATAGTCACGTTTTTGCTAGAAGGCATGAGAAAATGTACCTCTTAGCCAGTTAATTGTAATAAGCCAAGGAAGATTACTCAGAAGAAAGAAGAAAAACTGGCCCTTTTCCAGGTATGGTTAATGGAAACCCAAAAAGGTATACTAACATCAGCTCGAATTTCCAGGAAAGTCAGATTTTGCTGAGCACCCATTTCATAACCCAGTCTACTCCTCACATTCAGAGAAAGCTGCAAAAACTCACCGTGGGACTGCCAACACTCACTAATGACAAGTTAAAAACTGTCTTCTTTGTCTTTAACAATCAGAACAAGGCTGAGGAGTAGGAGAAGGCAATGAGAGGTAAACAAAGGAACAGAAAACAGGCACTATGTTTTACAGTCACTGCTAAAGGCACCTTGCCCCCTCAGGGTCACCCAAATCATGGCTCCAAGACCCAAGGGCTTTGATTCAACTGTGGTTCCAAGGGACATTGGAGTAGTGTGAAGAAATGAAGACTATCAATAAGGGTAATTGAAAGAGTAAATGCAAAACCCAAAAGTACCATATCCTCAAATACAACTCTACTCTCTAATTCCTATATGAGTCAGAATACAATTGAACAAGAAAAACGTATATTTCCTGATAATGGACATGCAAAATTTAAAGCTGTAAAGTAGGACAAAACAACACAAAAAAGAGGAACAGAGGAAAAGAGAACATATATGCTACTGAAGCTAAATTGGTATCTTTTCAAAACAGTAGGTTATAGATGTATAAACCCCAGAGTAACCACACAAAAAAAGTATTTTAAAAATATACAGAAACATAAATGAGAAAGAGATCAGTCAGACATATCACAAAAGATCACATATACAGAAAAGGAGTTTGCAATAAAGAAAAAAGAGATAAAAAGATATGACATCTAAAAACAAAGGGCAAAATGGCTAAAGTACTGTCTTTACAGTAATAACATTGAATCCAAAAATAAACTACATATTGAAAGATTTATTAGTCAGAGGTTTCAGGAGAAATAGAACCAACAGGAGATATCTATAAATATGAGATTTATAAGGTGTCTCACACAACCACGGAGACACCCCCTTAGGTGATCCTAGATGTAATCAGTGACAGCTGCAACCAACTGACTGATTATTTAATAAACCAGCCCTCTGATTTATCAACCAGTCATGAAATATCTTTGCAGTAATGGTTAGGCCAGTGCTTGTCTGACCAGAAAACTGGGCATGATCACCTAGCCAAATTGACACCAGAACCTAACCATCAAAGTCCACCCCTTGTCAATTTGGTAACCATGCACAAAACCTTAAAACATGCTTAAGTTGTAAATAGAACACAATAAAAGACATTTTTTTCACCTAACAATGTTCAAATGTCCTGTGTACAACTGGAAATGCATTAAATCTCTCTAGAATAGGGTACAAGTCCTTAGGTAACAGTCACTCTTAAACTTGATATCCTCTAACTTAAATACTATAACATGAACAATACAACTTATGTCATATGATAAGAAAACTAGGTATCTGCTTTATTTACAAACACTCATAACAAAAATGGAGGAAATATCCATACCATCACAGTCAATTCTGTAACTGGTCATGTGGTCATAGTTCATATTTATCACTACTTTCTTCCACTACCCATTCCATGTTCCCTTTACCCTCAGCAAGCACTTCAGCTGGCCATGGTTTTTTGCTTGGTGGAGTGACCCAAACTTTCATTCATGAAGTTTCTGTGCCGTAGGTAGTCCTACCTGTATTGGGTTGTCATTTTTTTATTCACTTTAATCACAGGGCATGGTAGTACTAAGAGATGCCCTAGAAGATCTCCTATATTCCAGGAAAACTCTTCTTTACCTCCATTGTGTAGTTGCAGTCCTATTTCCCCTTGATATTCAAGATCAATCACCCCAGCCAGTAAAGTAATCCAATTCAGAGGCATGAGAAGCCCAAAGTGGGCAGGTGGCAGTCTTAACTTCCAGTTCAATGAAATCATTGTTGTGTCTCCTGGTAGGAGCTCTCCTCCCTTTGGAACGAAGACCTGAAGACCAGCAGAACTCAAGGCTTCAGGGACAGGAAGCTAAAAGTTTTCTAGTAGATGATTAGAAATACACTCCCATTTTCACCCCTTGATTCCTGAACCCATGAATCCTGGCTGTGGGAGAACAGCACCATGCAGCGGATGCTGATCCAAAGCATACACAGCCTCCCGGAGAACACTATCACAGCCCAGGAAAGTATTGCCACCTACGTGGCACTGTAATGGGTCTTCAAAAGGCCATTCCACTGTTCTATTATCCCAGCTGCCTCTGGATGACAGTAAACATGATAAGACAAGAGAATTCCAAGAGCATGGTCCCATTGCCACACTTTATTTGTTGTGAAGTGAGTTCCTTGATTAGAAGCAATGCTATGTGGAAAACAAAGACAGTGGGTAAGGCATTCCACAAGTCCACGGATGGTAGTTTTGGAGAAAGCACTGTGTGCAGGGAAGGCAAACACATATCTGGAGTATATCTCTATTCCAGTGAGAACAAATGACTGCCCCATCCATGATAGAAGTGGTCCAATGTAATCAACCTACCACCGGGTAGCAAGCTGATCACTTCATGGAATGGTGCCATAATTAGGACTGACAGTGAGTCTCTGCTGCTTGCAGACTGGGCACTCAGTAGTAGCCACAGCCTGGTTGGCCTTGGTGAGTGGAAGTCTATATTACAGAGCCAGAGCATAACATTCAACCCTACCACCATGCCCACTTTATTCATGATCCCACTGGGCAATGGCAGGAGTGGCTAAAGAAAGAGGATGACTTGTATCCACAGAGGAAGTCATTTTATCCACTTGATTATTAAAACCTTCCTCTGCTGAAGTCACTCTCTGGTAAGTATTTACATGGGACACAAATATCCCTTCATGTTTTTTGCCCACTCAGAAAGGTCTATCCACATACCTCTTCCCCAGATCTCTTTCGCGCCAATTTTCCAATCATGCTCCTTCCAAATCCCTGACCATCCAGCCAAACCATTAGCATTAGTCCATGAGTCAGTATAAAAATACACCTCTGGTCAGTTCTCCTTCCAAGTAAAATGAACAACCAGGTGTACTGCTTGAAGTTCAGCCCACTGTGGGGATTTCCCCTCACCACTGTCCTTCAGGGAAATCCCAGAAAAGCAATGAAGTGCTGCAGCTCTCCACTTCTGGGTGGCAGCAGCATATCGCGCAGGACCATTGATAATCCAGGCCCGAGTTTTCTCATCCTCAGTCAATGGACTATAAGGAACTCCCCAAGAGACCATAGCTGTGAGTTGTGAAAGAGAAGGTAGTGTGACAGGAGTAGGGGTCATGGGCATGTGGGCCACTTCCTCATGTAATGTACTTGTGCCTTCAGGACCTGCTCGAGCCCTATTTCATATATACCATTTCCATTTTATGATGGAGTGCTGCTGTGCAAGCCCAACTTTATGGCTTGGTGGGTCAGACAACACCCAGCTCATGACGGAAAACTTGAGTCTTATGGTAACTTGGTGGCTCATGGTTAAGCATTCAGTCTCTACTAAGACCCAGTAGCAGGACAGCAGAGTACTTATCTGCAGTGGATGGTAAGACTTTACTCCAAAAATCCTAAGGGTCTGCGTTGTGATTCTCCTATAGGGGCCTGCTAAATGCTTCAGACAGCATCTCTATTTGCCACTGACACTTCCAGCACCATTGGATTTGCTGGATCATATGGCCTAAGTGGCAGAGCAGCTTGCACAGCAACCTGGACCTGCCACAGAGTCTCCTCTTGTTCTGGTCCCCACTCAAAACTAGCAGCTTTCCTGGTCACTTGATAAATGGACCTGAATAACACAACCAAATGAGTAATACGTTGTTTCCAAAATCCAAAGAGGCCAACTAGGAGATGTGCCTCTCTTTTGGTCATAGGAGGGGCCAGATGCAGCCATTTATCCTTCACCTTAGAAGGGATATCTCAACAGGCCCCATATCACTGGACATCTAGAAATTTCACTAAGGTGGAGGGCTCCTGTATGTTTGTTGGATTTATCTCCTATCCCCTGACACGCAAATGCCTTACTAATAAACCTAGAGTAGTTGCTATTAGCTCACTAGGTCCAATCAATATGATATCAGCAGTATAATGGACCAGCGTGATGTTTTGTGAGAGGGATAAATGATAAAGGTCCTTGTACACAAGATTATGGCATAGGGCTGGAAGGTTGATATACCTTAGAGGTAGGACAGTGAAGGTATACTGCTGGAGATTTTAGTTTACATTGTAAATCTGCTACTTGCACAATGAGGCTCTGTATTTGACTTTCAGAGATCTCAAGTCTGTAATCAAAGGAAATAAGATTTTCTTTCAGGGCACACATAGAAACGTTTGCATCTTTCATCTGGCCCTTAGGTTGCAAATCTGTAGCCCTCAGCTCAACCTTTTCCCTCATAAGTTTATCCAGCATATCTAACAACAACTAGTCAGCATCATTACCTCTAAACCCCACAAAACTCTGTAAAGGTGTCAAAAACACTCTCACCCAGAGCCTTGCCTCATATAAGCATATGATCAGCAGAATCAAATGGTGATATTTTGTGTATCTGTATTGTCAACTCATGCCATGGACTGTCAATGCCATCTTGATTATTGGAAACAGAGTCATTAGTGCCTTTGGGTCTAATAAGAGTAGAAAACCAATTGTAAAACCCATTTTTAAGAGTCTGTTTCACAAGAACCACCCTCAGTAACAAGCTGTATTACTTAGGGTTCCATAGAGAAACTGAACCAGAAGGAGCTATCTGTAAATATGAGATTTATAAAGGTGTCTCATGTAAATGTGGGAATGCAAGAGTTCAAAATCTATATGGTAGGCTATGAAGCTGGCAACTCTGATGAAGGGTCTCTACAAACTCCACAGGAGAGGTTCCCTAGCTGAAGAAGCAATGACAATTTTCTGTTCTCCCTAAAAAGTCTTCAACTGATTGGATTGTCTCATTTGCAGGATATACCCCCTTAGTAGATCCTAGATGTAATGAGCAACAGCTACAATCAACTGACTGATGAGTTAATAAACCAGACTGCTGGCTTATCAACCAGCCATGAAATATTCTTGCAGTAATGTAGGCCAGAGCTTGCCTGACCAGACAACATTCGGTAAGCTGACATGGGACAGTCTGCTGTGATTGGCAGAGAGTGCACATCCCTTCCCAGACATAGCACAGCTGGGATATTGGATCAGGTGCCCATCTATCTATGTGATAGGTACCAAAGGCCCTGGGAATAACAGAACACACACCAGAAACACAAAGAGCTATAGGGTGTTGGGAGTAGAGGAGGATTAGCTTTGAGCATTGTTAAGGTAAGGGGAAAGGGTGAGCCCTTCCAGGTGATCACTAGTGATCCTTAAATGAATTGTCTGCTAACTAGGACTCTTCTAGGAATATTTCTGAAGGGCCAACACAAAAGTTTCTGTTCAGTTCCATTTTATATGTATATACATATTCTACTATATATATATATTCTACTGCACTTACAGCTGGGAGTACAACATGGTTCAGGCCTTTGAAAAGATCACAATAATGTTAGAGGCAGAGACATAATGTATCTTTTTAAAATGCTGTGGTAAATTCAGGATCAATAGTGTTTCAAAGGTATATACCAAAAAGAATTGAAAACAAGGACTCATACACCAATGTTCATAACAGTATTATTCACAAAGTCAAAAGGTAGAAACAACCCAAAGGTCCATTAACAGATGAATGGATAAACAAAATGCAGTATACACATAGAGTGGAATATTATTCAGTTGTACAAATGAATGACATCCTGAGAAATGCCAAAACATGGATGAGTCTTGAAAACATAAAGTGAAATAAACCAGACACAAAAGTACAAATATTGTATGATACCACTTATATGAAATTTCTGGAATTAGCAAATTAATATAGAAAGTATATTAGAAGTTACCAGAAATTGGAGAGGGGGGAATGGAAAGTCATTGCTTAATGGGTACAGAGTTTCTGTTTGGGGTGGTGATAAAATTTTGTTAATTGATGGTGATGATGTTAGTACAACAATGTCAATGTAATTAATGCCATTAAATGGTACACTTAATGATGGTTAAAATGGCAAATTCTGTGTTATATAGATATGGTATTTCCCATACACTGTAATGTGAAAAAATAGTAGAATACAAAACTCTTCTTTGATAACTGGCGAGTTAATATTTTTCACCAGACGCTTACCAGCCCTGTTAATTTGTTCTTTAGTGAAGTATCTGTTCACACACTTCTAGGAAACATAATTTTGGGGGTTGAGGATTAGTTGGCAGTATTGTTTAGGGCTCTGGGGTGTTCCAGGGCTGACCCACTTGCCTCCCCCCCCCCCAAGTCTCCTTTCTCTACTGAGCACAAACCCGATGCTCTGAGGGGTAACATCTGAGGCCCCCAGTTGCCCCTTACTTTCCCTCCAAGATTTGGCCAGGCCACTCACCTGAGTTTTTCCCTTAACATAGAATAGATGTAGTGCAAAATTATTTCACTTAAATTACTTCCAATGTTTACAAGACATTTCCTGTTGTTAAGAGTATAGAATTCATACAAGCACAATAGCTTTGGAGCACCAAATTTTGTATAAATTGCCTGATTGGGCTGTTACTGTTGTCAAGTTCTTGGCTCAGCAGCCTTTCAATTTAAGATCCATCCAGCTCAGCAGAGATGCACATTACCTCCCTATCCTTTCCCTCCTCACCAAAGCCTACCACACTCAAAACCCAAAACCTGTGGTAAGGGAATCCATAGGCATGGCAATCAACAGGAACAGAGGTTTCTCTTCGCCCTTCCCCTACCTCTTCCCATCTATAGCAGGCCACTGCCTCTTTATCACTCCAGAGGGAACTGGCCATGGAGTGAGGCTGACCACAAGGGAGTGATACTTGACCATTTTACAGAGACACACTATAGCATCAGATGCTTATTGAGTAACTTTAAACAATAGACCCTTCTAATATGTAGGTATTTTTAAATACAATTGTAGTCATTTTAATTTTCTACAAAGGCCTTATATGTTTTCATCTCAAATGAGTTTTTCTCATATAAGTAATACTGAAATTATCAAGTTATCAAGCATATACTTTGATTCTGTTGTAGCTCTTATCATTCTGTTTTTTTTTTAATATATGTGTGTATGGATTCCTATACTAGATTATGAGCTCTTCAGTTCATAGCCATGGTTTTTTTGTTTTTGTATCTTACCAGTTTGTATCTTACATGGTATGTGCTCAATATAGTCAATTTTTTAAATAGAATCTGAACATCGAAGAAAGTATAGGATAGGCTTTATTGTGGAAAAAGAAACCTTTTCATCCCCAAAGTGGGACAAGATGTAAGGCTTTGTGGAGACAGTGAGCAGAAATGACCAGTTTATCCTGCAGGGTATGGCAATTGGGGCAATTTAGGGAATGTCCCAGATAGGATTACTTTTGAACTTGACCTTGAAAGATGATTATACGGAGAATAGTGAATGATAGAGGGACCAGCCTCATGATGTGCAAGCAAAGTTTTGGAAAACTAAATTATTTGATGTGGCAGGAGCATATGGTGATAAGAGGACCTGATAACTTTCAAAAAGTTGCAAGTTTATGTTATTGACCCTTCACCAATACTGAGTATCGTCATTTTACTGTAAGCTTCCCCTTACTTTAAATTCAATTAGTCTTTCTCTCATTCAGCAAACAAGTGTTGCATACTTACAGAATCTGGGGTACTATTTTTAGGACTCAATTTCTGCCTCAGTCACACCCCAGCAATGGCTCATCCATTGCTTTAGAAATGTTATTCAGATGTTTTATGTAGTTTGCCTTACCTCTGATCATAAAGAACAAGCTAAACATTGCATCTTTAATTACTTACTATTTCCCCACAAGATCTATATAAGCATTTTATAGACATCTTTGCGTAAATTATTTTTGAATTGAGTTAAGCTAACCTAAAGTGGGAAGATAGTAGGGGAAGGAAGAAGGCTAATGGGGGAAGGTGAGAGGGAGAATAAAGGTAAAGGAAGGAGAAGAAGAAAGGAAAATGTTAGTGCAGGGAAGGAAATAATTAGAAGTGAGAAAAAAGTTGGATTTATTAGAGGATGGTAAAGAACATAGTATCTTAAGTCTAGAAGATGGATCCCTAGAGGCACCACCTAAGGACACCAGAATTAGGAAGGAGGATGTACTGGACTCAATTCCCTCCAATGTTAAAGTTCTAGGCAGGATACAACAATATTACTTTGACTCATATTTGATAAGGCAACTGCAGGACTATTTAAATACTCCTAGAGATGTAGGCCTTAAGCCCATATTCTGAACCATCTAGCCAAAGATGGGATGGTAATGATAACTGAATCAACTACACATTACTGAGCACATATGGATATTCCATTGATTTGGGGGTGAATTAGGTTGATAAAATTTCAGAGCAGAAAAAAAAACTCACAATGTTCTTTCTTCTCTATTTCTAGAATAAAATGTCCCATTTCTGGGTCTGTGAAATCAGAGGACCCTGCCTAGAGAGCATTATCTATCGATATTCATTATTTCTCACAAGCCAAGTTACAGCACTGTTTCCAACTTGTGAAAATCAACTTGCTCTTGAAATTCTGCTACGCCCTAATAAGAGAAACATTGCTCCAGGGCTCCATTTCTCCCTCATGCTCTTGGTGGTTATAAAGGCATCGTAATGTGACACATAACTTTCCTGTGCTGTTCTTATTACATCAGGCAGGAGTGGACCTTGGCTAAAAGATGACTAATGACACTTCCTCCTGCTTCACTGTGGCACCAATGAATCAGACACCATTCCAGGAAGCAGTAGAAATAGAACTAGTCTATGAATCAGGAGACGTGGATCTTAGTTAAGGTTTCTTCTCTAACTAGTGATGAAATCTTGGAAAAGTCACTTAATCTCTCAAGGCTGCATTATTTCCTCCTCTTTGAAATTCAACTTGAAATATTCTCTGACTCTCAACTATTCCTAAGAAATCAAACTGAATTTGTATCGATTATAAAAACAGATATCTATTTTCATTATTTATTTTCATTTTCTGGATATTTAGGAGGACAAGGTAGTCTACGCAAGTATTAGGACATCTGCTGGGGGGAAAAAACACCCAGTTTATGCCTAAGATTTGCTTCATAGCAGCAAGTTAACAGAGGTAGCCATTGGCACTGATTCCTCTAGAATTTAGAGAAGCAACTTTATACAAGTTCTGCCATAGAGCGAGAAGGACTAATTTAGGGCTTCTGTGTGTAATTAGAAAAGCTGGAACCAAGACAAGCTGAGAAAAAATAAGCTATAGCACACACTTAGTCATGTTAAACTGTAAAAATATGCTTCTTTTTCTCTTCCAGGAAATCAAAGAACTCATTCATTAGATTATCAGGTTATACTACAAGAACTCAGAATGGAAGAAATCCTTAGTCACTTGCTTTCCTAAGAGATAGGGGCATCCTGAAGCTTTTTGTTACCCCATTCATCATGTAAAGTAAATAGATATCTTAACATGCTACTAATGACATTTATATCCACCACCACCCCCAAAAAACAGGAGGGAAGTTGATCAAATTTAACCCAGAAGTTCTCTTGTCCCAGTGCTTTGTCCTAATGTGATCACTCCCTTGAATGTTCTCAGGCCCTTCACTAACCAATAGGAATAAAGATTTATCAACACATTTGTGGATTTAACAAGGATTAAAAACTATAAATTAAGAAGATACTTGGGAATATTTTAAAAATTGGCTAGAAGTTGGGGAAGACCATTTTGAGCAAGAAATTTCTCTAGAACCCTTGAAATCACAATCTTCCTACAAGTCAGCCAATATTGTGCTGTCACATATAATCCCCTATAGAGGACGCATCATCAGTCAAGTACCATTTTATGGAACACCAACACCTTTAGGCATAAACCAGTTGTCTATAAGTACACCCAGGCCCTGCCAGGCTTTGTCATACTTCAAAACTGAACATCTAAGTCCAAAATGGTTTATAGGTTATATAAAGTTGCCTGGTGAGCAAAGGATTACAAGGGATTCAACACTTTCCTTCTATCCATCAGATAATGGTGGTTGAATGAAATTTCCAGAGTACCTCTCCCAAGGGGTGAATAGGATATAATCTAATGAATTCTAACTCTTTGACTCTATATCTACATTTCTTGTACTCACTCCCATTATGAGCCCAGAACTACGAATTCAGTAATGATGGAGGTGAGTGCTTGTCATGGTCAGATTCATGTGTCAACTTGGCCAAGTGGTGGTTCCTGTTTGGTTGGGCAAGTGCCAGCCTGTCTGTTGCAATGAGGACATTTCATAGAATTAAATCATGATCATGTCAGCTGCATCCACAGCTGATTCCATTTGTAATCAGCCAAGGGGAGTGTCTTCTGCAATGAGTGGTGCTTAATCTAATCAGTGGAAGCCTTTTAAGGAGGATTTGGAAGAGACAGGCTCTCTTCCTGCTTCAGCCGGTGAGCCTCTCCTGTGGAGTTCGTCCAGACCCTCCATCAGAATCATCGGCTTCACAGCCTGCCCTGCGGATTTTGGACTGTGTATTCCCATGATTACATGGGACATTTTTATAAATTTTATATTTGCAAGTGTTTCCTGTTGATTCTCTAGAGAACCCTAACTAATACAGTGCTCAAAATCTAATCCAAGTTCGGAATCAGCTGAATTGTTTTTCCTTCATTTAACCATTGTGAACCAGTAAATACACCATGCAGCAGATATACATGAGTTCAGACTTCATGGTAGTATTGTATATGCTGACTCCTAGTGCATCCCTTTCCCCTCCAGAAGCCTTCCCAGATTTGGTGTCCTCAGTGTGAAATAAGGAATTCATTAACTCCAAAGAGCTAAGAAGCGTAGACATATTACCATTTATACCATGTAAAGCTGGGCAGGTGTGGGAGACCATGTCAACACCCAAGACTCTCCTTTATCACCATGAAAGGAAGTTCTTGCCTCATCACAGTAATATCCTCCAACTTTTTATCTTTTTCTCTATCACCAAGACTTCAGTGAAACAGGCCTACCCAATGCCTAATCCAAATGATAGTCAAATAGATGGGTTTTAGCTTTTTGCAAAGCAACCAAAAAGTCTTGGCTGGACTTGAGAGATATTCTGGTCCTACTTAAAAAGCTGATTTTGTTCTCGCCTGCAATGCCAGAGACCCGGGTTCGATTCCCAGTGCCAGTCCATGCAAAACAAAAAGCTGATTTTATATTGAATTATATCCACATACTGCTATTTTTCTGAAACATATTTATATTTTTACTAATTTCTTTCTCAAAAAATAAACTTATCATCAACACTGAAGCCGTATTATGATGACTCCTCTGCAATGACCACAAACCATACTTGAAACAAGGTCCTGTATTTAAAACCTTCAGTCCTAGTGTATAAATGTATGTCCTTCCCCGACTCCATACACACATACCCCAGCCCATTCTCACATTACTCCAACCAGTTATAAGTCATTACCCATGACTCAAGCTTACAATCTTAATAAAACCATGCCTCCATATTCATAAAGAACATAAAGCTTCAGAAGCAGCTATCATCATCATCATCATCAAGCATTCATTGAGCATGTAATAGGAACAAGAATTGAAAATATCTGAGAAGCTTTAAATCTAATTGGAGGATATAGGACATAAACACAAAAATGAAAGAGTGTAGAAGTAATGATTCGTAGGATTCTAGAGCTATGGAAGTCTGCAATGGGCATTCTTCTAGTCCCATCTCTGATTTTCATCCTCATAGCCACCATTTTATAAATCTCATTTATATTTCAAGATCCAGGTCATTGGCCACACATTTCTCAAAGCCTACCAAAATCCATCTTTTTTGCCCTCAAATCACAAATAATATCTCAAGTCTCTCAACTCCCATAGGCGTTTATCTGTTTCTCTTCTAGGATATTTTCCACATTGTACCATAATTATTTATGTGTGTGTCTTATTCCTAGGGGGGGCCACATCAGTTAAGAAGCTTCTGTGGGGATAGACTCTATTTATCTGTGATTCTCACACATAACCTAGTACAAAGTCTTGACCATAATAAATAAGCAATAAACTAATCTCAGAGAAAGTATTAAGTTACTTATCCAGAGTCACATCATCAGAGCTGGTGTTCAATTGACCTTACAGGATGCTAGAATACTGACATCTGTTTCAGGTGGTAAATATTTGCCAATATTCAAATTGCTCCCTGCTGTCCCAGCTATGCTGGACCATCCTTTGGGACCCACTGCCCTCCTCTCATTCAACAATTACAAAAGTGATAACCAGTACATCAAAATACTTCCATGACCCAATATCTGTTCTGAAGTTGACATCCAGTTTTAAATATTTTGGATATCAGCCTTGGCACACAGCATTCAGTTACAGGGTTAGAGCAAGACATAAATATCCCACTACTCTTCCCAATACACTGATGCAAATTTGGCATACAATATACAGAGCTATATAAAAAGTAATTCACAGTAACAAGTTACAAGTAATCAGGCTACCTAAAAGGAATGGAATCAGAACTCAATCTTAAAGGAGGAGTTGAATAAGCATATAGTTATGGGAGGGCATTCCAGGCATGGAAATGCAATTATACAAATACTTAGAAGCAGTTATTTAGTTGATGCATTCAGGGCAGCTACATAATTTGCAGGGCCTGGTGCAAATAAAAATGCAGAGCCCCTTGTTCAAAAGGCTCTGTTTTTTCCCTTTCTTCTGTGGTCTCTATCCAGATTTGTCACGGTTTCTGTTTGCTATTTAACGTAGTGTTCCCTCAAGCAAGGGATACTCACAGAGTGAGTACAGACCCTCACTAGCACTCAGTGCCCTCCCCTGTGACCCACACCCCAGGTTTCCAGATATCCAGGCCCAGGCCCAGGCTAGGCGCAGGGGAACAAGAGCCTGGGAATCTATCCCAAGAAGGAAGAGATACAGCGGCTGGTGGGACCTCGTGTGAACTAAGGCTTATAAAACACAAACTTAAAGATAAAATTACTAAGAATTTCAAGATAGCAAGCCCAGAATATTGACCCTCAAGTGTCGGGCCAGGTGTTGAGCACAAACCCCTATGCAATGAAGCCACTGTTAGATGTGTCCAGAGGCTGTGAGCAACAGTTAGGGGGGAATGAAAGGTTAGCAAATGGGATCAGGTACGGCAGGAGTGAGGAAGATAAAATCTGTCTAGATAGTCACCAGCCATGTCATACACCACCCAGGATAATTGCTATTTTCCATAAATCGGTTACTTTGCAGTAAAACTAAGCACTAGATGAAGTTGGTGTACCGCTTCAGGATCCTTCCCTTAATTTCCTTCTAAAAACTCTATAGAAATGGACTGCTCTGAGATCCTGGGGCAACTTTTCAGGCCCTGGACTTATCTTTACACTCTAGCCCCACCGAGTTTCCTCTCCCACCTCCTAAATCACTCTAAATGTTACAAGAAAGGATCTGAATGGCCTACTAAGAAGTAAAGTAGCAACTAATACATTGCCCCTTCCACAGAGAAACTTGTAAAGATAAACTACTTTAAATGTCAAATATTCTCTTGTAAGCAGACTTCCAAGATTAGCAAAGGTCCTATTGATAGCAGTGAGGAAAGAAACACAGAAAAGCAAATATGTTTGGCTGGAGACCATGCCCAGTACTCCCTCCAATCACCTACTCCCCCTGAGCAAAGCTAAGTGCTGTTGCCACTACTGTCTTCTATACCTTTCCATACATACTCATCTACAAATCAAAGATTCTCTGCAAAAAGGGAGTCTGGGCCTTAAAACCAGCCAAAGAGAATTGCTCAGTCACAGGGCTTCTGAAAATGTGAAATCTGATCTTTATCACTGGGAACCTGCCATCATCATTAAACATAAAAAAGCAGACAGACATCTGTTCTGCCCAGGAACCACAGAGAACATACTAATCACAACTTACTGCCTGATGCAGAACATTGTGACCTCAGCCTGCAAAGGCTGCATACCCAGACAGACAGAGGCTGACCTAGCTGCAGTCATCCCAGTAGCAAGGTAGGCCACCACCAAGGTGCCCAATGGCTGGACGGTTTAGCTGTCTCTCATCAGCTGAATGAACAAACTTCATGGAGCCTCTTCTCCATTGCTGTGCCAGCTTCCTCTTAAAGACCCTGAATTCCAGGAACAAAGCTGGAAGCTGAGCTTACAGGCTGAATCTTTTTTTTTTTTTTTCATTCTCTAGACCTGTCATAATACTCTCTTCTCTCCTCATTGTATCCCATGTTATCTACTTGTGTCTAAGAGGGCCAGGATGCTGTGACAAATACCACACAATGTGATGGCTTAAACAACAGGAACTTGTTGGCTTGTGGGTTTGAGGCTAGGAGAAGTCCAAAATCAAGGCATCAGCAAGGTCTGTAACACTCTGGTGTTGGCTACTGGTGATCCTTGAGGTTCCTTGCCTTGTGGCCCTGCCTCACATCATATGGGGATGTTCTCTGCTTTCTCTTCTGGGTTCTGTTGAATTCCGTGGCCTTCTCTGACTACACTGAAATTTCTTCTGCTTATAAAGAACTCCAGTAATCTGGATTAAAGCCCACCCTCATTCCAGTGGGCCACATCTAAACAAAATAACATCTTCAAGAGGTCCAATATACAATGGGTTCCCACCCAAAGGACTGTGGATCAGGATCAAAACTTTGTCTAAATTGGGATATGTAATTCAACCCACCACAACCTGTCAAGGCCCATCTCGAGATCTGCATCATTCAGTCACTAATTTATTCATTTACCAAAAATGAGTATTTAATTTGTGCAGTGTGATGTACCAGTCATTGCATAGAACACAAAATTAATTGTGGGTAACTCTTTTCTTAGTGATTTTCACAAGCCTAACAGGGGAGATGAAATAGATACACAAATTAATATAAGGCTAAAAAAAGTATCAGGATCCATAAGATTGGTAAAACTATATGCTATAGGGGCTCAAAATAACTGAATACAATAAATTGTATTCAAGCATATCAAACATGGCTTAGTTGAAAAGCCGGAGACTTGCTAGGACTTGAAGAATGGGCAGCACCTGAGATACAGATATACGAGAAAAGCATAAAGAACCACAAAAGTAAATAAAGGAAGGAGGAAAGCTTAAGTTAAGTATGAAGAACATTCAAACATTTTCAATATGATTAGGAGAAATGCTTTGAGCAGGGGAGTCAAGAGAGTTTAAGGTGAGAAAAGTAAGTTGAGACCTAATCACAGTATCCCTTCCAGAAAATTTTCCAGGAAACTAACCTCTCCTGATCCCTCTTCTCTGTGACTTTTCATAATGCTCATGTTTGAGCTTGCCCTTTGTGCTCTAAATGGCAGACTTTCAACAAATGTGTGTTGAAAAATACACTCATAAGATATTTACTGTTAAATGTTTTCATACACTATATTCTACGGAAATTATGCAATGTGTTCTAAGTAAAAACTTAGTTGCTTCAAGCTGATCATCTTCATTCCCTGAAGTTTACAAAACTAATAAATATAAACTATGGTTCGTGAAATGCAAGATAATGATGTTAATTCACATTTTAAGGGCATCTTCCAGTGTGTAAACCATATCTTATTTTATTGCACTAAAGCAACTTACTTCAGATTGAGAAGGAACCAAAGGCAGATGTGGTAGTGGAATCTGAGAGACCTCCCTCTATTGCCCCAGGCTCCTGGATAGACATATACACCCTGGTGCTGCCTCACTGGAAAGTTCACCAGAGAAGCCAGTGATGGCACATATGGAACTGGACCTGATAACGGAGGAGATGAAACAAATGGAAAGTACATGGGAAATTTAGAAGGCTTGAAACTGCAAGACGGAAATATTCATAGGCTTCCAAAAGGTTTAGCTAAATAATAGCAATAATAACTATAGTTTAAGTACTTACTATGTACTAGATCCTGGGATAAACGTTTTGTAAATTCTATTTCATTTAATTTTCATAATGACCCTATGATGTAGGTATTATTATAACCACTTTATGGATGAGGAAAACAGAGTACAGAGTAGTGAAACAACTTGAGACTAAGTAACTAGGAAGGAGCAGAGTCAGTACTAAAACCCACATTTGTCAAATTCCAAACCTTCATTACATCATGTTTCAATTAATGCACAGTCCATTCTTCATACTTTATTGAGGGAGACCATGACACTGACAGATACCAATTAGGTAGACACAAGGAAGTCAGTCATGCCCTCCTGAAGCCTAACCTCTGATCAAAGTTGAAGCTCCTGAGTTAATGCATGAACAAAGATTCTCATGGACATTCAATGAAGGGAAAACAGACATGATCATGTTAAAATTTAAAAATAAGTAAATGTTTACCAGATCCCCATACTGATTGTAAGAAAAGCAAGCTAACAAACAACATGTCAAAATTCCCAAAAGGGCCAGGGGAGCCTCAGTTTCTTCACTTGTATAATGGTGTTCCCAACACATTCCTTTCTCATTTGGGCCCTCAATGATTATTAACAGGCCACCTACACATGCATCAGACAGGGCTCCAGGCACTGAAGATAACTCTTCAGCCCCTGCATTCTGATAGGGGAGACGACCAACAGCCAACATGGAAAAGAAACAAAAGAAGGCTATCTTCACCTCAAGTCCACCATGCTGTCTTGTGCGCCAGCCTACCCAGACCTGATCAGCAGCACAAACAGGATGACAGGGATGGTCCCAGCCCCTCTTTGGGTCCTGAATTAGGACCATATATGGGAACAAGCCCAGCTTACCAATCATGTGCATCTTCCCAGAGCAGCCTCCCAACATCCCCCACCCTTCCACCTCTTCAGAGACATACTGCAATTCTCCCTTCAAGCCACTTCCTATGTTGATCTGGGGAGCAGGAGAGGGGTAACTCCTCAGGCACCAGCTTCTCAGGAGGGCTGGGAAGCAGTGGGGAGAGGATTCTCAGCCTGACCATCAACATCTAAACAAAAAGATCTTGGGGGTTCCAAGCCCAACTGAACTAGACATGGCCTCTGGTGACCCAGAGCACAGGATATCCTCCAAGGCTGGATGTGTCAGCTGATGACAGGAAGGAGGAGGGCTGGCAACTGATGCTTTACCCATGATGGAAGGCAGGTGGCTTCAAGAGCATCTGCCCAACCACAGGACACTTGTGTCAAGGCCCCAAGGGGACAAAAGCAACCAAAATGGCTGGTGAAGGAGGAGGCAGAGACTCTGAGGACAGACTTATGAGAATGACTTCCTATGCTTGAACCCTGCCTCCACCACCAACCAGCAGCATAACTTTGGGGATTTAATTATTTATGCCTTAGAGGGTTCCCTCCTCCATTTTGATTTAATGTTATCAAATGTATTTTGATCATGACACTAAATTAAATTAAATATCAAAACTATAGGTAAAAGTACAATGTAGCCATCAGAGTAATGCTAATCAAAACCACAGTCAGATAGCACTTCCCACTCACTAGGATGTCTACAATCAAAAAGACAAGTACTAGTAAGGATGTGGAAAAACAGGGGGCCTTGTACATTGTTAATGGGAATGCAAAATGGAGTAGATACTTTGGAAAACAGGCTGCCCACTCCTCAAAAAGTTAAGCATAGAGTTACCATTTGGCCCAGCAATTCCACTGGTAGGTATACATCCACACAGAAACTTGCACACACATATCCATACAACATTAGTGATAATAACCAAAAAGTGAAAACAACCCAAATATCCATCCACTGAGAATGGATAAACAAAAAGTGGTATATCCATACTCAACCATAAAAAGGAATGAAGTTCTGATGTATATGACAACATGGATGAACCCTGAAGACATCATGTTGAGTGAACTAAGCCAGCACAAAAGAATAGATGTATGATCTTACATATATGAAATAATTAGAATACGAAAATTCACTGAGTCAGAGACTAGACTATAGTTTATTAGGGGTTGAGGTGCAGGTAGAGATTGGGGAGTTAATGCTTATTTGGCACAGAGTTTCTGTTTGGTGTGATGGAAAATTTTGTTAATGATCAGCGGTGATAGCTGCACATTACATTCACATTGTGAATATAATTAATGCCACTGAACTATATAATTGGAAGTGGTTAAAATGGAAAATGTAATGTTGTATATGTTACCACAATAAAAATTAAAATGAAGAAAAACAAAGCCAGTAGAACTTTACAACATATAGAGTGAACCCTAATATAAACTATGGACTATAGTGTAAAGTATAATTTTAATAGTATTGGCTCATCAATTGTAACAAATCTACCACACTAAGGAAAACTGTTAATGGGGAACACTGAGTGTGTATGTCAGGGGGTAATATGGGAACTCTGTACTTTCTGTATTTTTCTATAAACCTACAACTATTCTAATGAGAAACTAAAAATTTAAAAAAAAAACTCCAGAATGATGCACTTTTAAAAACGTTTTATTTTTAGTAGCATATATTTCACATTTTAATCACGTTTAAATGTACAATTCAGTGGTATTAGCTGATGCACTTTTTATGCTGACTGGGAAGGGAGGAAGAAGTAAGTGGCACCCACTGTCTTAAGTGGTGTTGAAGAGTGCTGAGGCAAGAGTTTTGAACTTGAGGAAGGAAGAAAACACAGTTGTCCCTATTCTTGGTCCCTCTGAAGCATTTATTCAACATTTGCTTTAGTCTTTAAAAAGTAAAAATCTCCCAAATGGTGCACTTTTTAATTCTAATATGTTGCATCATGTACCCCAACAAAAGATATGTCCTTAATCTTAATCCACGTTTTTGTGGGTGTGAATTTACTTGCAACTTGCATTTTTTGAAGATGTTATTATTAGCTAAGGTATGACCAACTGAATCCGAGTGGGTCCTAATCCACATCACTGGAGGCCATATAAAGAAAAGAAACTGAAGAGCGACAGTCAGAGAAAGCCATATGCAGGAGCCAGAAGCAGGAAGTGAGTGGACAGCAGAGAAAGAACGCCAGGGGACCTGACGCACAGGGACAAGCAGAGGAACCCCAGGCTTGCAGCAAGCCAGACCAGAACACCAGGCTCTGGAAAGGACGGCCTCGCGATGTCGATTTTGGACTTCCATACTTCCAAACCATGAGCCAATAAATGGTGGTTTAAGACAACCCATCGTGTAGTATTTATCACAGCAGCCCTGCAAACTAAGACTATAACAGTATCGTTCTTTCTGTGCTTTTTTTTTTTAAGGTTTTTTTTTCCTGAAACCCGTGTGGAGGTGAGGAAACAAGGGGCAAAATACCATATATACCTTAAATCCTCTCCAGGACATCACTTTATGGCTATCAGTTCACCTCCCCTATTTAGGTGTGTGATGAGCCCGCATCGCGGCGCAGCAGCTTCTGCGCCTCAGCCTCCTCAGGAGTGAGACTGGGATAGTGGTGCCCACCCCAGACGGCTGGTGTTGGATTAGAGTATTTCATGTCATACTTAAAGCAATGCCTGGCCAGAGTAAGCGTGTGACTCTTATATGGTTGTCATTATTATGCATAACATGGCTGTGTATATGTTAAGTATTTTCCGTAAGAACTCTCGTTAAACCTCACTTTCCAGCGGTCTGCGGAAAAGTCTCACGCGGCAGGGTCACTCACGTGCCCACACCTACAGAGTTTCTGAGATACTCACAGGTGATTTTCTGGTATGTTCTTGCCTTTATGTATTCGTGTTTTTCTTGAACGACATCATTTAATCCATTTTCTTCATCCATCTTCCGTCGCCTGCATTTCCAGTTCCAAAAGATGGTGGGAGTGGGGAGGAGCGGGCGGTGAGGAATGGAAGCCGCCAACACTGAGGGAGGCGCGTCCTGTCAGGTAGGCAGCGCTGCCCCGGCGCCCAGCCTCCTCACCTCCCGCCTTGGCACGGCAGGAGCGTGGTGGGCAGAGGCCACTGTGTGTATATATATATATATCCCAAATGGTGTGGCGGGAGGAAACGCACTCTTACGCGTATTCTATTATAGCCAGACATTGGCGGGAAGGGGCGGGAAGGCGAGAACGTGGCCGGTCCCGTGTTGCTTCCACAGGCCAGCCGCCGGGGAGCTGGGAAGCGCCAGATCCGAGCAGCAGGCGGAAAGGGGCGGGAAAGCGGGCGCGCCTCTCGCGGCCCCGCCCCCATCGGCCCCGCCTCTCTGGGCGCCTGCGACGCGCCTCTCGCCGCCCCGCCCATCTCGCTGCCCGCACGCGCCGCGCGGACCCGGTGGCTTCGGCGGCTGCAGCTGCGCGGGCCTGGGCTGCGCGGGCACGCGGCCTCCCGGGTGTCAATCACGCACCGGCTGAAGCTGGGCTAGGCGCGAGCGGCGTGGCGGCTGCGATGGGACCCCGGCGAGAGATCTGCGGCTAGCTGGCTGCACTTGCTCCACGGGTCAGGGCATCGCAGGGGGCAGGTAACGCCAGGCCCGCGGATGGTGGCTTTCTGTGCTTGATATGTCCTTTTCCAGTTCTCCCTCTCCTCCCTTTCTCTCTTTCCTTCCTATCCCTCCATGTACAAATATTCATCCTCTCTATGTCTCTCTGTCTCTCTCACTCTCTCTCGCTCTCTCTCTCTCTCTCACACACACACACCTCACTCACCTTCATTATACGTGCACGAACCTCTCCCAAAACCATGCATATCAAAATATGTGAAAATACAAATTAGAGGTAGCCAACTCTATGCTTTGGAGGTTCGTGATTTGTGTTATGTAAGAATTTGGGAGATGTACAACTAAAAACTTAAAGAGTTTCCTTCTTGTAATACAAGAAAGTTGTATGTTAGGCGAGAGTAAAATACGTGTATTTGGTGTTTGCAAAGGCTAGTATGATTTATATTCCAGACTGAATTTAACCCCCACTTGCCTTTCTCACTCGTTTGCCATGACTGAAGTTGTTGAGTGGTTTGATATGATCTCAGGAGATACTTATTTGTGGTGTTGGAAGGAGTGTTGGGGTGGAAGTTAGGCAAGGCTAATGACCTCAGAGAAATCAAAGCTGGAGTTTAAGAGCGGGTGTTTGCGTGGTTGGTTCCTGCCTTAGGCTTTGTAGCAGAAATGTTATCAGAACCTTGGAAAGCTCCTTGAGTTCTGAGCAGGCCAGCCTTTGGTGAAAGGCACCTGGAGAAAATAAAAAGAAGGAAGATCCAGTCAAGGCAGAGAGAGAGAAGAGACAGATGGGAGAATGTGACTTTTTGTCAGCTTGTTTTCTTTCCTTAACCAGATCGCTCATTCAGGATCCTAATATAATTTGCCTCTTTCCACAAATCCTCTTACATACCACTCACATATTCATGATAAAAGGAAAGAGAGTCTTGAAGATTTAGCATTGTTCTATATACTATAGACTGACCCTAGAGAATGTTGAAAACCATTTGTCAAGCCTCAGCCCGGCTTCCTCACATCAAGACTTTGAGTTCTTCTGCAAATGTATGGGGATCTCATCAGAAAGTATTCTTAATGACCTCTTAAAAATATGGCCCCAGTTATTACTTTATTTCACATAGCTAGAGTAATGTAGGAAGCCAATAGCTCTACAGCTGGGAATGGCTTTTTAATTAAATCTTGCATAGGCACCTGCTTTTCTTAGGCAGATGGAAAATAAAATGATTATGATCGGAAGAAACTGAACATAGCAGGAAAAAATCTGATATGAAGATATGACATGATACTGTTGAATAAAATCAACCCAATGAGAAAAATATCCAACAAGGCTTAATAAGTTTAAAATGCATGATGGCTATAAAATTCATTTATTTTACAATACTGTGGAACAGACACCAGATAGATTAATTCTGGAGTAACTAGGAAACCAAGTAATCTTTAAATTTAAAATCTGTAAAGCACAGATGGACCTGTCTAGTTGGTGTTATTAACTGCACGGGATATAACTGTATCAAAAGAAGAACATTTGTATACTGAATTATAGTTTAGAAAGCACTTTTCACTTATGTTCTCTTATCTACTTATAAACTATCAGGGAAGCACATTTAAAAGCTGTAAAATATATATACTGACTTCAGTAAAAAAAAAAAAATAGACTGTGTCTGCTCTTGAACAATAAGTTCCTTGTCAGCATTAAAATGATTTATAAGTTATAAAATAGTTTGTGAAGTTTAGATTTTGATCTGGATCACATTCTGCAGAGTTGTTTGGGATTTTTCTTAAATAGGATTGAAGAATGCGCCGTTAGAAAGAAAAGTTAAGGAGTAAACAAGAAGAAGAAGAAGAGGAGAACTTCAAAGGTAAGACACAAACTTTATCATAAGTATATTTATAAGTACCTTATGGTCCACATGCAGATAAAGAAGAGATTATTTTTTGCTTCTCATCTTGGTTTTAGACTTTGTGTGCCTTACTAAAAAAAAGTCTTGAAAAGATAAAGTAATTGTTAATAAGTAAGATAATTATACATCATTACCCTTCTTTAAAAAATCATAAAATTGACTACTTATCTACCTATTTAGAGGGTATTAAAAACTCTTGTAATACAGAGCCCCAATCTCTGCTCCTGTGCTAGAAAAATAAAATATCTCTGAGATAATCCATGGTAGAAACACGTTTTCAAGTGGCTTGTATAATACCAGAATGCCTAATTTAAAAGTGAAAAATCTGTTAGCTGGCTTTCATGCCTTCCTGCAGCCACTATGAATCTGGCTGAATCTTTTAAGTGAATTGACCTTTTGAATTTGGTATTGTATAAATGGTCTAAATCATCTTTATGCCTCTATACCTTGTCTCTGGCAGAGATGACCCTGTGAAAAAGTGGCTCTAATGGGAACTTAACTCTCATTATCTCAGAACTATTTTATGAGAGAGAAAAGCAATATGAAAAATTGAATGATATGTCTAAGAGAATAAATAGAACGGGGCCTGTGTCTGGTCTCACAACTGACTCACACATGCAGCCATGGGAAAACACTCATCTTTTTTGTGCCTCAATTTTCTGCCTCTCTTCTCTCACCAAATGAACAAATAATATTGCGTCTGTGATGCTTTTAGAATTTCATGAGGCAGAAAAAACATTTCTTCTTTCATGGATATGAAGATTTTTAAAGTAAAATAACAATGTAACTATATATATTAGACTGAAATTCAAATTTAAAACAAGTTCATCCTATAGTGTATTTGTACGCATAATGATCACACTAATACATGTAGGGGGTTGTTTGCCTAATAAAATAATTGTTCAAGGGATTCTTAGCATGTCCACTTCCTCTCTTTGAATGTACCCCTTTTATGGTGCCTATTTTATTGCAGATATTGCTTTATGAATGTATATCCTTCTACCCAAGAGCCCATTGAGGACAGACTGTGTCCCACTCACCTTTGTGGCTCCATTGTCTAACAGGGGCCCTGCACATAGCTCATACCTTAAAAACATTGAATGGACAGATGAATGAAAAATGAAGGACCACTTGGGCCATCACCAACCTATCTAAAACAGAGAATTTGGGAGAGGGGCTAAAGTATGATTTTGGGGCTAAAGTATGATTTTCTCCTTTCACGGATCTCTAGAATATGATAACGTGTGCTGTGTTGCTATGAATTGAATATTTATTTAACATCTAACTCTGCATGCAATTGAGATAAATGCTATGGAAAAATTATAAAAATAATAAAAACATAGGTCTCTACTTATTAGCACTTAGCATGTCTTTTAGGGAAGATAAAAACAATTTCCTCTTCATTGATGACCAAACAACCAAACACTAATGTTGCTTATACTCCAGCCATGGTAGCAAAGCTGGAAGTGAAAATACAGCAGACTTCACTTTAAAACTGGGCAATTATTAAACTACATAGGATAAACTAGTGCTGAGGCAGAAACAGAAAGTATGAACAAAGAATTTTTATTTGTCTCAGCACTTACTTTTTAACCATAGGTATCAATCAACCAGGTAGATCCCAAATATCTGTAATATTCCCCATATTGGACAAAAACTTATTGGCTTCCTTGTGAGGCTTGAAACTTGCTATTGAGATTTTGTGTGTTTGAAATCCCCACCCTAATATGTTATATTTAAAAATCTGTGTTCTTTCAAGTGATCATTCTCTTCTAGGAGTGAGTCCCAACTAGTTATATGTTTGAGAAGATATATGATACCTCTCAGACCCCTAGGAACTACTATTTTAGACAACATATGTAATACTGAAGTAACTAGTTAAACAAATAAGCAATATACAGTCGTTTAATATATTCAGTACTAACTAATTAACCTTACTAATTGCTTATTGCACCTCTCAATTGAAGTTTCATACATAATACAATGAAGCAAGAATTTGGAACAATCTGACAATTGATCAAAGAAGGCTTGGAAGGAAGTGGAATAAAAAAAGTAAATCCAATTGTTTGATCAACAAAAAGTAATTGACTCATTCTGCAAATCCATGGCCAAAGACAACTGGAAAATTCCATCTGGAAGGAATTAGTGATTATCTGGTCCAACTACCTTATTTCAAAGATGGTGATATCATGGCAGAGAGGTTAATGAACTTACCTGAGAGCTCAGGACCAGTAAGTAACTGATCAAGGCCTAGCATTAGAGTCTGGTACTCTGTGGTCAGCACAGAACAGGTCATGTTCTTGTACTTTGGGCTCCTGGAGGAGAAAATAAAGCTCATTGGGATTCCTTTTCTGGAATGCATCACTAAAAGTCCATTCTGACTTAGGGTAGTCTTCTATCATTCGGGTTCAAAATTCATTTTATGACACTTTCCATCTCTTTTATGATTTTCCCCATATTGTTTTTTAACAAAGTTGAACTACTATCATCTGATAAGGCAGGAACATTTAACCTAGTATGCCAGAAACTAGTTGTGCAAGGAATGACTACAACATGTCACATTGTCCTGTTCTTTATCAATGCTGAGAAAGCATGACATCATCATCAAAGAGAAATAGCTCTTATGGTTGCTATAAAGAATTTTTTACGTCTATAATATCTATTTTTATCCTTTTTTCATTTTAAAGTCTCTTTGTTTTATAGAAAACTTGAATATATATATGTAGATGAGTTGTTTCTGATTATGCAAGTATGATTCAGTCTGTAGTTCTAATGCTGTATTAATTAACTATCATTTTTCATGTGCTTTCTGACTCATGACATAACCTTTAGCAGATGATTTTTCTGTGCCTCAGTTTCCTTAATGACAAAGCGGAGTTAGTAATACCAATCCCATCTCTCCTTGACCAAAATTTCATAAGAATGTCTTTAAAGAAAATGTCTTTAAAATTATTCTTACTTATGTATCACTTATAATGGACTCCTATTAATCATCTTCATTGTATTAGTATTCAGCAAAAGGTACTGAAGAGATCATCCTAGCATTTAAAATTTGAAAACTAGGTTAACATTCTTTTGAACCGTCAAACTTTGATGCTCTAATCAGGCAGAGTACATTCTTAAATCTTGATAGTTTAATGAAATAATATTCTTCTGAAGCATTTAAAAGTTTAAAAAAAAATCAAACTTTTGCCTCCCCTGCGTATTCTGCCCAGGTGTTTGCTTTAGAGGATAGCAAAACCTGAAACATGAAGAAGGAACATGGAGGTAGGCACTAAATGTAATACTGAACCAACAGTTTAAAAGACAAGGCTATTGGCTATCATTAATAGCACGTAGTTTTTACATTTTCCTAAGAGCAGAACCATATTTTCCTGAATATGGCTACATTTTCTAACCAAACCCATTTGTGGTCAAGGGCACACATTTACAAAATGTCTTTATGGGCTCATTTTGTGGCCGTGGGATAAAATAATGCTAACACTCCTGGCTTCATCTTTTATTTTAGCCCCATGGCTCTATCCAGCCAAACCAGGTGCCTCACATGGAACTTGACAGAACTCTAGATTACTTTTTTCTCTTACAGAGATGCATTACTGGTTGCTTTCTCACAAAATAATTGGAAACAAATATGCCTTCTGTTGGCCTTCTGCACAGGCCCTGAAAACATGAGACTGATTGTGTCTACACAAGGAAAACAATGTAGAGGATAAGTGAAAAAGCCAAGCAAGTACTCTGCACTTCCAACTACACACTTATCCATTCATATGGACATCAGAAAACCAAAGAGCAAACACAGTATGACTGAGAATTCCCTTACTAACCAAAACTGCTATCCGTCAGTCATTCCAGGCTTTACTGTGAACGAATAGTCATGTCAACGTAGGTCCTGTTTCTAAGGGAATTGATTTGTCGAGTAGAAATTTCCATCTTAAGAAGACACAGCCCTAAGCATCCCACCAAGAACATAGTTTCATTTGGCCAATCTCTGAATTCTTATTTATACCATGACTTTTCATAGAAAATGATAAAAGCTTGGGTCTACCTTCCACATTACAATCTACCATCCCACATGGACAGATGTATCCACAAAAAATGACTGTAACATACGGTATGAGTTAGTGAGGTGGAAATTATTGACTATGCCATTTGTGATTACTAAAGCATGAAGCAAAAGTTGCTCAGCAGCTTTTTTAACAAATCCTCTGTACAGCTTGACAATTAGTTAAAATATTAGAGGAAGATAGATAAGCTCTTAAAGCACAATTTCCAACTGCTAAGAGTAACACCTTATAGATTCCACAGGGAAACACTGTTAAAAATCTGAGAGCACAATCCAAGACAAATTCCAGCTGCAGGAAGTGAGAGAACCTGCATAATTCTTTAACATGTAAGTGTAAAGACTGTCGGATACTAAAAGACTAAAAGATGAAAGGTTGGAAAACCTCAGCTTTTTTTTCCCTGCCATTTCTAATGTGCCTCATGCTTCAAATTTTGCATAATTCAAAAGTTGTACTGTCTGTGTCTCGTTTTATTTATGGAGAACCAGTATTCGTTGTGGAGTGTTTGGGGCCATTTTGCTTTAAACAGAAAAGACCAGCCTATAAGAAAAAGAGGCCTTTTAAATGTGTCTTTTATATTAAGAAAAGAGGCTTATATTCTTCAGCCTGATTCTCACTTTAGGATGCCCTTTGCTCCTGAGGGCAGAGCCCAAAGGACTGACCCGCTTAGATGCTGTCATTCCAGCTGGGAAGAATGAGTTCCTGCAGCAGTGTCTGTGGGTCCGGGCAGGCACAGCCTACTGCTGAAGGCGGGTACCAGCGCTACGGGGTCCGCTCCTACCTGCACAAGTTTTATGAGGACTGCACTGCCTCCATCTGGGAGTATGAGGATGATTTCCAGATCCAGAGATCACCTAATAGGTGGAGCTCAGTGCTCTGGAAGGTAAGTGAAGTGTGTATGTTTAACCCAGGAGATGGGGAAATTATTGAATATGGTAAATAACGTAGCCAAAGAGAACTGAGAGATTTAGTGCTCTGTGTGTGTGCATCTCTCATGGTGATATAAAATGCATTTTTCTTCTCATAATAAAGGAGAACATAAATCTGGGGCTGAAGAAAGTATCTAAACAGAGCACAATTGTTGATTAGCAGATTAAACATAAATAGGTATAATTGCCCTCATTAATTATTATGATTGCTACTGTTATTTATATGCCACTAAATTGATTAAGTGTGAGGCCATCCATAGACAAAACATTATATGCTTTCAGCCTCCCATTCAGTCTCCATAAGTATCATTTGACATGCTGCAGCAATTATTAAAGAGAAATAATTGGGTATTTAGAGAGAGTTAATGCTGAGATATAGTACAGTGATCAGGAACCCAGCTCTGCCTCTACCAGATGTGTGATAAGAAAGTTCATCTTTTTGAGCCTCAGCTTCCCCCACTATAAAAAGAAGAGGCGTCATTTGACAATTTATTCAGTCATTCAAGTTAGTGAGTGCCTACTCTGTGCCAGGAAGTTTCCAAGTGCTGTTAAAGTGGTAAGCAAGACAGAAAAAGGCCCTCCCCTTGTGGAATTTACAGTCCACCAAGGGGGACAAACTATAAACAAACCACGAAATAAAGCATCAGGAAGTTTCAAGAGCTATGAAGACAAATAAATCAGGTCAAGGAGAGAGAGGATGAGGGAGGGCTGATATTTAAATATGCTGGTTGAGGAAAGCCTCTCAGAGGAGATGACTTATGAGCAAATATCAGCATGGGTGAGGGAGCAGACCTTAAAATGATTGGGCTGAAGGTCATTCTTGGCTAGGAAAATAGCAGACCTGCCCCAAAAGCTCTGAAATGGGGACAAGTTTGATATTGAAAAATACCAAGAAGTCCAGTGTGGTTGGAATGAGAAGAGAGAGGGGCAAAGTGGCAGGTGAACTCAGGAAGATGGACAGGGCTTGGAAGCTGCAGAGCAGTGAGATCTTTGGCTTTTCCCTTTTATGCCTGAGAGGCATAGATGGGAAGCTATCTGAGCATTTTAAGCAAAAGGGTGGCAAGATCCAACTAATATTTCAACAGGGTCATTCTGGCTGCTGTATGGGAAACAGATTATAGAAGGACAAGGGTAGAAGCAGTTCTGAGACTGTGAAAATATCCAGACATCAGATGATGGTGGCTTCAGTAAGGGTATTGTTAGTGGAGATGGTGAAGAGTTGCCACATAAAGTTTGAAGACTGAGCTGTCAGGACATGCTAATGAATTGGGTATGGAGAATGAAGAAAAGAAGAATCAAGGATGATTCCAAAGTTTACAGCATGAGCTATTTAGTGAATAGTGTTACAATTTGCTGAGATGGAGAACATTGGGAGAGAAATGGAATTGTTGGGGAACCAAGTGTTCAGTTTGGGCCACATTACATTGGAGATGCCTGTTAGAAATCAAGTGGAAATCTCTAGTGGCACTTTAAAGATACTAAGCTGAAGCTCGTGGATTATGATTTATTGACATATAGAATGTATTTAAAGACACCAGACTAGATGAGCTCACCTAAGAAGAAGGTATTGACATAGAAGAGAAGAAGCCATCAGGACACTCCAACATTTAGAAATAAAAAAACAAGAGGAAAATTCAGCAAAGAGTATTGAGAATATGCAGCTTTAAATAAAATGCTGAAGTTTCCTTCCAGCTCAGACAATCTGTGCCGGTGAGATAGCAGTCATCTCTGACTCTCATAAAAGGTTCCAGAAATTTTGACATTGATATTGACATGAATGCACAATTTCTGGTGATAAGAGTACAAGAAGAGGCATTATAGCATAGTGGTTAAGATCATTGGCTCTGACTTTAAACTGCATAGGTTCAAGTCACAGGCCTTCCATTTAACCCTATAACCATGGACAAGTTAATTGGCCTTACTAGGCCTCAGTTTACCTGTTTGTAAAATGAGGACATCTATAATACTTACCACATGAAGTCATGAGAATTAAATAAGATAATATTACAAGGAGCGGGTACATAGTACACAGTAAGTATTAGAAGTGTTAGCTATTATTACTGGATGCATACAGAACACTGAACTCTGAAATAAAGCTAACCTAGAAATCTAGTTAATAAATAAAGTATTAGGTCGTATAGTTGTTAACATGGATTATCCAAGACAAATCTAACTTGTGTGGCATACTCTGAATTAGAATGGTTAAGTCAGCATCCTTGCCCTATAGAACTCTCATCTCTGATGCATCCTTATTGGCTTGATACATCTGTATTTACCCATATAAGTGAGTGGTTGCCTCCCTATTTGTCAAAAAAAACATTTGCCTGACAGATTAGTTGTGCCAAGAGCCTAAATGCTGCTGACATACAGAATATTTTAAGTGTCCATGTGGATCCAAAACACTGGCAGTTGTGTGATCTACGGAGCCTTAACCCCATCAAATAATATGTAGCTAGGATTTAAAATAAAGAACTCATGGTCAATTACCAGCCAAGAATTCAGATTTCAATATACCCTCCCTTCCATTTTATATAGACATATCCAAAAGCATATGTTCCCTTATGTGCTGGTCTTACTTCAGAGAAGAAAAAATCAGGCCAAAAAGTCCCTGCCCTCATGGCAATTATATCCTAGCAAAATCCAGATGTGGGACTCATATCCTAATTGTGAAACACTGGACAGGGAATTCAGAAAACTAATGTCAACCCAAATAACCTAAAAACTCACTGTCTTAGGAGACTTCCTCTCTACCAAGGGAATGAACCACCTCTTCTTGAATCTCCTCACAAGGTATATGAGAGAGTTCATCCCAAGGGTCTATAAAGTGCTTTGTAACAATACAGATGAAAGCAGTATTATGTATGTATTTCTACTGTAGTTTTTATCATGTTTTCCCTTTCATTTCAAACTGTGTCTCTAGATGGTTCCAGTTACTGACTTCCTTTTCTCCCTTCTTCTGCTATAGTGTTGTCAGCCTCATGTTGGTCTCTCATGGGGGACAAGGTAGCTATAGTCCCAGGGCTTTGTTAGTACTCTGCCCTTAACTCAAGCCAGCACCTTTGTGCAGCATGGAAGGGTTTAATGAGAATGGAGATTGAATTCTTAGTTTCTCAGCTGCTAAAACAAATACCATAAAATGGGTTGGTTTAGCAACAGCAATTTATTGGCACATGGTTTTGAGGCAGGGAGAAGTCCAAAATTGAGGCATCAGCAAGGCGATGCTTTCTCCCTGAGGATTGTGGCATTTCAAGGTGGCTACCATGATTCTTAGGTTGCCTTGACTTTTCTAGCACCTGGTGATGTCCTCTCCTTTCTCTTCTGGGTTATACTGACTTCCAACTTCTAGTTTCTCATTACTTTCTGTCTCTGATCTTCTCTTAAGACCTCCAATAATAGGATTAAGACCCATTCTGATTCAGTTGGCCACACCTTAACTAAAAATAACATCTTAAAAAGGTCCTATTTACAGTGGGTTCACACCCACAGGAATGGATAAAGATTAAGAACATGTTTTTTCTGGGGTATATAACTTAATCTACTGAAGAGTTAAACGGACCTGAGTTAGAATCTTTGCTCTATCACATGCTATTTACACAGTATCTGCCTCACAGTGCTATGCTTCCTTTCTACCTAGAAACTTCTACTATACAGTAGGCTATATTGTAGTCTCCAAGATTCCATGATAAGTAAAATATTATTCTTGAACTCTGAATGTGACCTGAAGGAGTTCACAATCAAATAGGAAACAGATGTGTATCATATTGTTAAAACACCCCTAAAGGTAGTTGCAGTACTTACTGAGGGCCCTGGGAGTCTGGGGTTGGAGGGGACAGTTGGGGGAAAGAATGGGTATCTGATGCTGCCTGGGGAAGAAACAGATCCATGGAAGATATAATATGTGAAAAAAAGGAACAATGTATCCCAGTAGAATGAAAATCATTGCAAAAGCTATTCATGAGAGAGTATGGCATATTCAGGAGACTGAAAATAGTTCCCTATGGCTGCAGTAAAAATGTAGAAGTTGGGGAGAGGGGTCAGGATATAAAACTGGGGAAGCAAACAAGAACTTGATAACAGACAACTTTGAACGGCTCTGAAATAGAAATTTCCCCAGTACCCTTCAGCTTGGGTACATTAAGGGGAAAAAATAATAAACCTAGGCTTTCCTGAAGTAAACACACACACACACACATGCATGCATCAAGTATTATACACATTCTCTGTGCCTCCGAGATTCTGGGTTACTGCATGATTGCCTCAACCACTCCAGTTTATAACGTTGTGGTTAAGAGCATGGGCTCTGACTTACTGCATGGGTCCCACCTTGCTCCTGCCACCCATCGTTGCTGCTCGAGGATGGAAAAGGTTGTCATGAAATGTTTCTTTCTTCTCTTTGAGCTTGACTTTGACTAAAGCTGTTGCCATTTGATTGTTTATGCAGCAAACAGCCTTGGTATGGCAGGGATGAAGCTCATGGGAGCAGTATTCTCACCCTTAATCATTCTTCCCTCACCTTAGAGTTATCTTCCTTCTTACTTCTCCTCAACTCATACTAGAAACCTCTCAGAAACTCTGTGCAGTCTTGCTTCCCCCACACCTGTAAGGGTGGAAGTAACTCTGGCCCTTCCCTTTCCTCTGGAGATCTCTTAAACTCCTGAAGCTCCCTTTTCCCATCAGCCATTTCCCCCAGAGCTAACTCAGGGTTTAAATGTAAGTCTTAGATTTCTCTTCAAAGTTTTGCTAGTTAAATATTAAGGAGTTAGATTTTGTCCTAGAGCTGAGATGAAGAAGACTATTAAGAAGAGAAACCATAAAGTATTATTTTTGTTTTAAGAGATTTATCAAGTTGGCACCTGAAAGGTGAGACTCATAATGGAGACCAGTCAGGATGCTGTTGCCATGATCCAGGCAAGGTGTGATAATGTTCTGCACCAGGAGAGGGTATAGTGATGAAGAGGAGGGAAAGAGTCAAGAGAATTTTTTTAGGTCAAACCCACTACCCAAATGGAAAGAGATAAGGCACGTGGAAGGCCCTAGACTATAGTCTGGCACTGGTTGTTGTTTTGTAAAGCTCAGTGTCCCTACAAGCAGATAAATCAAAAAGGCAGGGACAGGTGAGCTAGAATCTTCCACTACTGCTGCCAGATGACACCACTGTGAGCTCAGGCTCTGCTAAAGAGAGCTCAGCAGCAGCCCTCAGTGCCAATGAAGAAGTCATTCTTCCTTCTTTCTGCACCTCCTCTGAATTACCTCCAACCCAGATGGCTCCTTTCACATTTAGCTCCATCCAGCCCTCTCTCTATACATACTGTTCTTCCCTGCCACACTCATTCCTGCTTCCAACAGTCATTACTGTCTCCTCTTTGCCAGAACAGCTGTGTTGCTACTGCTGCTAGCTCTGCCTATTGGTATAAACTGCATGTTCTGACCTCATTAGCTCAGTAAGATACACCAAAGGGAATGTTGGGTCAAAATAACAATAATCCCAGTGTGGGAGTTAGGTTCAGGTGTCAACTTGGCCAGGTGAAGGTGCCTAGTTCTACTGCTGTGGGCATGAGCCAATGGCATATGAAGCTCATGTGTTGCTGATTACATCTGCAGTCCGCTAGGAGGTGTATCTGCTGCAATGAATGATGTTTGATTTAATTGGCTGGATACTTAAATGAGAAAGCTCAAGATAGCATCCCAAGCCACTCAGCATACCTCATCCCAGCACCAACAGCTCAGCCCAGGCTTTTGGAGATACAGAAAGGAAACACCCCGGGGAAAATTGTTGGAACCCAGAGGCCTAAAGAGAAGGCCAGCAGAGATTGCCCTGTGCCTTCCCATGTAAGAAAAAACCTCAGTTGAAAGTTAGCTGCCTTTCCTCTGAAGAACTATATGTTTTTAACTAAATAAACCCCCTTTTATTAAAAGCCAATCCATCTCTGGTGTGTTGCATTCTGGCAGCTTTGGTAGACTAAAACACTCAGCCTCTAGCTCCCCACCAACTTAATGTCTAGGGTCTGGGAGTGCATACATCCTCCCCACAGCCAAGAGAGTTTTCAGAAGTCACAGCACAAAGACCGTCCTTGCACCTATCTTTGGGGTTTCATGACCTGGTGAGGTCCTTCTCTCTCACATGGGTGTTAACCTAGCTGCCCCACAGTTCCACGTTTCTTGAGTGTAACTGGCAAGGGGGCAGCCAAATCCCAGAGGCATTCCAACTCTTCTGTGTGGAATAGGTCTCTTAGACCTGGAACCGCTTCAATTTAGGACCATTTCCAGATGCAATTTTTGTGATACTGCATGGTGTCACTCTCAAAATTGTTATTCCCTGCAGTATCATATATGAGGATTAAGCTGCTGTATCCCAACTGTCTCTCCTCACGTCCATTACACTTTCAAGGTGCCAAGGAGCAGCCTTCTCTTGACCCTATTGTAGCTTCTTCAAGGCTACAATCCCAGGTTCTTCCTGACATGTTTTAACAAGTTTGGATTCCCTCTATGGACACAGAATATGTCTCTTGGAGACCCTCGCTAGATTTGATGTGACCTTCGAAAATCTTTTTAGTTACTCATTATGTCATCCTCCCCTCCACAGATGGCAGACCTCCCTCTGATACTCTGACGTAAATAGGAAGATGAGAAGGCTGGGTGAGGCCAAACACTTCTCAGCTCTTGAAGTAAGCAGGAGCTCTGCCATCTGCAAGACATGTTTGCCTTTTAGTTTCTGAGTGATATTCCAAGAATTATGTTAATCTGTAAAGCGTTGCTCAGTTCAGGAGCAGACTGCTCTGAGAATCAATCACCTGGCTCCATATTCAGCAGTCTGGTGGTTTAAGCTAGTCAATCAGGCATATTTATTGAGCCCAAAGCTGGAATGAGAGCTGGGGAGAGACAAGAGAGAAACAAAAGACGGAGGGCTTTGGCCTCAGTTGCTGTTGAACATCTCAGAAACTAAGATGAATACATTTTTACTACCCTGAAATTTTGAGAATTAGTGCTAGCTCTTGAGGAGGGAGATAATTTACTAACAGAAAAGGCATGTCACCATGGATATTTAAGTTAATTTGATTGTGCATTAAGAATTTTCATGATGTGAGTCATTTTTAGAAAGTTGTAATGGTTAGTCCTTGAGAATAAATGTATTTGCCATCATTTTGGAAGGATGTAGAAAACAGTCCAAAATGTTATTATTTTACAACCTGGTTCCTGTGATACTTATATTTTGTGTAGTATAGTTTCTATGTTGTTCTTTCAGAAAATAGCATGTTGACTCTTTCAGTTTCTTTAAAATACTATATAAATCTGTCCATACATAATGACTAAAATGCTGTTGAAATTCAAATAAAAAAATAAAGTAACATACAGAATAATAATTGTTAATAACTCATATTAGTAATAATTATGGGTAGGGTGAGAAGTGGGAGAGGGAGTCTTTATAATCACACACCTGCTAACTATGGGACTTTGGACATAAACCCCTTAAACCTCGATTTCTTCGTAATTGAAATGGAAAGAAAAACACACACGTGAGGATTAAACAAAAAAACACTTAGAAGGACTCTAGCTCTATGCCTACATCATACTAGGTGCTCAAAAAATTTTAGTTCTCCTTTTCCTCCTTTTGTTACAATAGTGGGTTTATGAATATGTTTTCCTCTATTATCCTCTCTTACTTTATTATTACATTATCCCTAAAATTTAATAAATTGCATTTTAAATGTTCAAGATTAAATGGTGCTATGTGTTTGATTATTTTTCAAACCTTGTTATTCCAACTACAAGCAATTAGGAACTGGAGGAAATAAAAAACATGTTTAAAAAAATAACTATATTAGTAGTCCCTTATGCAAGTGCTGAGCAAATGTCAATGTACATAATTTTACAAGAGGTATATTTCCAAATAATGATAATAATAGCTACTTATTACTATTTATTACTAAGCCACGCACAGGGCTAAGTGCTTGCATACATGGTCTCAATTCATCCTCACAACAATGCTGTGAGATAAGAAGCATTATTATTTGTCATTTCACAGATGGGAAAATTAACAGTGAGAGAGTTTAAATAATTTACCTTGTATCATTCAAGTACTGGGTGGCAGTGCTGGAACCCAAGCCTGAACCTGTTAACCCCAAACCCTGTGACTTCAGACTGCCACATGGAATATTACCTTTCATCTCATTTTGTTTTAATCATTTTATTAAAGCTTGAGCTAGTACAGTTTAACCTCCATCTGCTACTCTTAGCACTTAGTAGTATCTGCATAAGAACAGCCCAAATAGCTACATATTAAAAGAGGAATTAAAAAAAAAAAAGAAAAGAAAAGGCGGGCCAAGGTGGCTCGGTAGGCAGAGTTCTTGCCTGCCATGCCGGCCTGCCATGCCGGAGACCCCGGCTCGATTCCTGGTGCCTGCCCATGCAAAAATAAAAGAGCCCTGGGCTGGGAGTCAGACCTGTGGCTTGTAGCCCTGCCTCTACAGCTTGCTCTCTGTCCGTCTTTAGGCAAATGACCTGCCCTCCATGAGGCTACATCTTCTTACTTGTAAACTGACAATTGCAGTTCCTTTCCTGCTTACTTGGGGAAAGGGGGTAGGCTGTCAATGTCTCCCAGCCAAAACCATCAGGAAGCCATCTACTCATTGCTGTGAGTAGAAGAATGACATCATAGGGGGCTATACGACATTTCAGGAAGGTGTTAGAAAAGACATATGACGTGAGCTTTAGATGGGTGGTTTTGGGGAGGATCTGAGGAAGCTGATGTTCAGTGTGGATTGGGTGCTGTTCAGGAATCAAATTGGGTGCTGTTTCGACCAGACATCTTAATAAATCTTATCTAGAAGGAGAGTGGATTAGAGCAAGAATGAAGCTGTCATTGGAAAGGAAGCAGGAGTCGTTCATATAAGGTCACAGAATGACCTTGTCTGATGTTGATGTTCCGTGAGATTGTTTATGTCCTGTAAGAGAACCCTGTGGCCTAGCCGTTTACCAATTCTGTCAACATCAAGGCCTGGCAGGTAGCGCCAGGCCAGCTTCTCAATGTCAGCAGCTGCTTTTGTCTTTCTCAAGACCAAATGAGACAATGTAAGCAACAAGCGAGTTTGCCAGCTCTAAAGCACTGTTCAAATAGGAAACTCAAAGGAAACGTTGACACTCAGTGTCACTGCTTCTGGTTTGGCATGAAAATCAGAAAGGTCCTCCTTTCGCCTTCCTTTTTAACTGAGAAAATAAATGTGTTTTCTTCCTGCAAATTTGGGGCCACTGGGAAAACAAGTCCCCTGCCCTTGAGGGCTCAGGGGAGAACTGACATTCCTGACTTACTTCTGTCTTGCTTCTGTCCCTTGTTTCACTAGGTCGGACTCATCTCTGGCACGGCCTTTGTCATCCTGGGGTTGACTGTTCTGGCAGTGGGCTTCCTTGTGCCCCCCAAAATCGAAGCCTTCGGTGAAGCTGATTTTGTGGTGGTCGACACTCATGCTGTTGAGTTTAATGGTGCCCTTGACAGCTGCAAGCTGGTCGGCGCAATCCTCTTCTGCATCGGAGGCACCTCCATGGCCGGCTGCCTGCTGATGTCAGTGTTTGCGAAAAGCAACTCCAAAGAAGAAAAATTCCTTCAGCAAAGGTTTAAAGAACGAATAGCAGACATCAAGGCCCACACCCAGCCCATAACAAAAGCCCCGGGCCCCGGGGAAACCAAGATTCCAGTCACTCTGTCCAGGGTTCAAAATGTCCAGCCTCTGTCAGTGACCTGAAACGTCTCCTTCCCGCCCCTCCCCGCTGGGATTGCCGCGCGTTGTTGACATGGAGAGGCCTGGTTGGGGAGGACCGGTTGGGGAGGACGAGGATTTGGCCTTTCCTTGCCCCAGGGTTGGGCTCTGCGGGGGCAGCGCCGTGAGCTTAGCCCAGGAGGCTCCGGGAAGTTGGCGCCGTTTGTCAACCTGCACACATATGTCCAGCTGCTTAAAATGGTGCCTCTGTGTGCCCACCAGGAGCCCCTCTGGGTCTTTCCCTCTCCTGTATCGTGACTTGGTGTCATTTTCCGTACTATTTGAAAGCGCTGAGCACTCTAGACCAGCCTTCCTCTTGGCTAACGTGGTCTGTTTTATTTGTCAATAACGGTTTTTCTGATCCTCCCTTCTTGGTGCTGTCTTCCATTCCTGTCTCCCTGTGTGTAAGACACTGTCACGTGTATTCTCAGAGAAGTGGAGTTCTCTGATTTTGTCTCAGATGTTAGTCTTTTCATTATATCTTAGCAAGAGTTTCCTTTGATTGGACAAATCTATCAAATTATCAGAGTTCTCTCCAAATCTCCAGCTTTTTTCATTTAAAAAGCTAAAATTGCCAACTTTAGAATCTTGAAACAACAGAAATAGAATATTAAGAGTATTTATTTATATGGTGTTAAAAGAGCTGAATTAGAACCCAGGAAATTTAAGTTCTTACTACTAACTGGCTGTGTGACCTTGGGAAAATTATTTGGCCTCCCCAGGCCTCTTTTCCCATCAGTAAAATGAGAGTCCTGACTATGACATCTGAGGGCCCCCCTTGCTCGAAACCTAAGATTCCTTTTTTGCCTTGTGTCTTTGTATCTCTCCCCCAAGGATGTTTCTGACGTCCTTGTGGTTCTCACCACAGTGGAACTCTCAGACCTGAACTCCGGAAAGCCACCGAGGCAGCAGCCTGTCACACTGCTGACCCTTAAATATCCAGTTCCAGCAGTTTATACAATGCTGACATATTTTTATAAAGACAAAAGGAAGATGTCCTCAAGTAAAAAAATCCCTGGGTAGATATTAACCTTTAAAAGGGTTTCCCTTCTCAAATAAGAAATATTTTCTAGTAAGATATTCACCTCAACCCTTTGCATTTTTACTTAATCGAAAGATTTAAATTACACTGAGAAAATGGAAGATGTGACCTTGGTATTCTCTCAGAATTTATACCACCATAGAGTTCTGTCTTTGGGGTTTTCTTTTTTTCCCTTCGCTGGTAAATAAAATATGGGAACAAGTGGAACCTGGAATTGCATTGTCATTCCTTCAATGTGGCTATTTTCTCTCCAACATGTAATTTTCCATTCTGAGGCTGAAAAGCTCTGATGTTCTCCTGGCTAAATGGAAGAATAAATGAAGTAATTAGTGCTCTTTGTGCACATTGTTTATTTTGCACAGTCCAGCATAAAACATGGGACAAATCAGCATCCTCAACAGCAATCACTGGCCAGATTGGGGAGAAATTTTTCCAATTTCCTCAGGCTTGCTACCTTCCTGTAGAAGTATATATATTTTTAATTGTCTGTGAAGCCTTAATATGTACTAACCAGCATCCATGCAAGTCTCACTGTTTGAAGCTCTCCAGGCTTGCTTCTGTCTTGTGTACCAATCAATCTTCGGAAATGGGACTTGACCTTTAAAAGCCTCTGATATGAAAAATAACGAGTGGCTGGGCTTGGAAACTTTCAGGTACAGGCATTAGAGTAGCCATAAAAGAAAAGGCTGTGGTTCTCAAACCAAATGTCTAAAAGAATCTATCTTACATCAAGTAGCACCTGAGTCTAAATAGGAGAAATTCAGCGTGCCCTATCTTCCTTGCTCTGTCCAGGCTTTGTACAATTCTTTTCTTGCAAGAGCCCTTCCCAGCCAAAACAGCAGGGGGTGAGGGTTATTGTAGGAAAGCAGAGGAAGGAGGTAAATGGTATTAGGAAATGATGTTTGGTCTTAGGGAAGTGTGAAGGCCAAGCATCATTAGAGAGTGGGAGCAGGAGGGTAAAAGCTGTAAAGCTATTGACAGGTCTGGGTTGCACAGACTCCAGTTAGTCTTAAGGCCTTCATCCTGGTCTAATTGTTTGTCACTGAACCACTTCTTCCCTTCAGCACTAAAACTTCCAAATCAAAGGGAAACCAGGTACTACAGCTGACGGGGGGGGGGGGGGGGGGGGGGGGGGGTGGGGTGGGGCTGGGGGGGCACAGCGTATAAAGTGCTGAGCATGCAGCTGAAAAAACTTAGAAACTTAGAAATGTGTTCTGGCCCAGAGATCATCTAAGCATAGGCCCTCGGAGCTGGTAGAAACCTTAGATAATACAGGCCCACCTCAGGCAGAAGCTCCCACTCCCCATCCCAACACCCTCGATTTGTTTGGACACTTCCAGTGATTGGATGGCTACAAATGGTTATAAAACTCATTCCCACGTTCTCCCAAAGTCTGCTTTTCCAACTTTCCAACATTGGACCAAATTCCATAATTCAGAGTCATGTGTAAATCTAACCTTTTGGCATATGACCACCCAACACCTCCTAAGGGGACATATATCTTCAGGGAGACATTTCTATATGTTCCTAATGTTCCTAATTTGTTTCTGTCACCTACTACATGAGGCACCCCCAAAGTTTTAAAAATTATATATGAGCCTCCCCAGCTTCTCTAATAGCATTACTTACTACCACAGAGTTCCTGAAGCCTAGAAACTAATCAAGGAAGGCCTCATGAGCAACTTCTTAGTGTGCTCACAGGGCCTCCTAGAACCTGGCCCAGTGCCTTTCCAATATTATTTTGGTGCATTCCCAAGAATCTCAGTCTCTCATCATACTCCACCACTTTCTTCTCTCCTAATGTGCCTGCAATTTCATCTCATCGTGCTTTTGCTCACAATGCTTACTCTCCCAGCAATAACCACCTGCTTATTCTCTGGCTTTTGGGCTCATCATTCAAGGCCATATCAAGAAATATTAGCAATAATAATAGCTAACATGCATTGACTGCCAGGCACTATTCAAAGCATTATACATATATATGTTCATTTAATCCTTATAAAAACCCTACAAAGTTGGAACATACACCCATGCCCATATACAGGAGAGTAAACTGAGGCAAAGAGTGGTTAACTTGTCCAGTAAGCAGCAAGGACAAGATTCAAAGCCGGGCAGTCTGGCTCCAGAGTCTTCACTATTATCCAATCTGCTCTTCCTCTAAAACAGTCCCCTTCTCTTGACAGCTTTTCATTGCTCCCTTACTCTGTTCAGACTTAGTGTCTCTCTCCTAGGTATATCTAGCACTCTGCACGAACACTTTCATAGCACTTATCTCTTTATTATTGTGATTTGTTTGCACATTGATTTCTTCCATTAGAAGCTAGACTATTAGCAGCTTGGGTGCAAGGAGTGTATCTCAATGAAGGCTGAACGCTTACAATGGTTGCAGTCCCACTCTGAGCCAGGAACTGGGCTGACATTAAAGAAACGAAAGGAATGATCGGTAGAGGCACTAAGGTTTTTGTGCACCTAACGTATGTCTGTGTGTATGTGTGTACATATGTCTACACATGTATATAGGCAAAAAAATAAAAACAGAATTTTGGGGAAAGACTGAGATTTACAGTTTGGATCTGGGTTGGGGAAGCCCAGTCCCATGGCTAGTTTGCCACTCCTAGGTCTTGAACACAGTCAGTTGGCCAACAACATGACACAGAACTGCCCTTACTCCCCTTCCGTGGAGTAGCTGAGAGAGGAGCAGACCTACCTAATCGAACCAGAGTAATTCATCTCTAACAGTCCTGACTGAACACCCTCATCCTTCACCCTCAAATATGAAAGGACAAGCAAGGATCATCAGACATCTTAGGAAAATCAGCAAGTTGAAAGTCTAAACGTAGAAATAACAGACTCCGTAGGAAACATTGTAAGTATGTCAGAAACCAGAGGAGAGCCTTTAAAAAATTCTAATTAGAAGTAAAGAAGCAATTGTATCAAGAAGACAAAAATAGCATACTATAAAAAGGAACATCAAATATTTTTTTAAATAAGTTACTTAAAAAGTTAAAACCTTTCCCATAATGTAAAATACCCCCCACTCCATTAAAAAAGATGTGAGGAAGAAGTTAAAAGACAGATATTCAACCAAGGAGAAAAAAAAACAGAAAAAAAATGAGAATAACATCAATAATAAAAAAAAAAATTCTCAGGGGTATAGAATATATAGCTCCAGACTGGAAATGTCTACTGAAAATTCAGCAATATGGTTTAAAAAATTTTTTTTTTCTTGAAATTTTAAGATATAATAAATAAGAGGATCTAAGAAGTTCCCGGAGAGAACAGGCCACCTACAAAATTTTAAAAATCAGAATGGGAAGATAAGAGGTGGGAGTGGGATTACATTCAATAGATTAGCCGATAATAAGGAGGTGTCTTCAAGTCAATAGGAAACATGTTACTTTTATCAAGAAGAGAAAAGATATGCAACAGAAACTCCAGAAAAAAATAAAGACTGCACAGGAAAATCAGGGCACTAATAATAAACTAGGTTTTGGCATGATGTGAGAAATTGGCAGAGTATAAGAAAAGAGAAGTCATTTGAAATCTGACCTTCTCATGGTCAGGAGGCTCATTCTACTTCTCACAGAACAGGAGTTGGGACGTTGAACCCACAGAAAGAGAACTACCAAAGTAGTTCTACAGTGATGAGTATTTACAAAGTCAAAACCAGACAAACTTTGTTTTCAACTTTCAGAAACAAATAATAGGCAACAAAAAGTTTAAATTATGATTATGGAACAGGATGTTTATGTGATAAACCCGAGAAAGTAGCTGCATCTCTTCTTTGTTCAAAATGTCTCAGATTAAAGACATCTTTGTCACATTTTAATCACAGAGCTCTGCACTTTTCTGGAGCACAAAGAAGTGGGCAAGAAATATTATAGGTATCTGTTACATTACATGGGAATTCGGTCTAAGCTCTTACAGGTAAATAAAGGCAAGACAAGACCCCTCTGAACTCGCGCTGAGTTTACAAAGATGAATGCAGACTGCTAATTTTGTTTGCCCAGAAGTTTTATAAAGGGCAGGTCAGCTCATCTGTGAGTTCCTTGAAGGTGGAAACCATATTTCTCCCAAACACCTAGTACAGTGTCTGGTTCATATTAAAAGCTCAGTAAAATGTTTGCTGAATCAAGGTGTTTTGGTTCAGGAAATTCTGCAATAATCCTTCTTATCGATCTGACCTCCTGATGGCCTCCACCAATCCTCATGATATCGGTAAGAAACATGTTTCCCAGACAGCACCTGGCTGCATCACAAGCTTTGACCTATCCTAAAATGCATTTGCTGGAATCCCCAGAAGAAATTAGCGCCTCAAAACCCATGGGAGGCCTGTGCATTTTAAACTAAGCAACTATATTAGCAGAACATAACCACTGATGGACAGACAGCTTAGCGTGGTGATTAAGCCTCTGGAGTCAGATTCCATGCGTTCAAATCTTGGCTCTGTCACTTCACAGACTGCAGAACTTTGGCCAAATCGTTACAATTCCCTGTACCTTGGTTTTCTCATCCATCAGGAATTATAACAGCTTATACCTACCAGGGTTGACTTGAGGATTAGTTGTATTAATACATCAAAAGCATTTAGAGTAATGACTCCTAGCAGGAAATGCTCATTATTAGCTGGGGTGCAGCCCACTTAAAATTCACCAACTTAAAGCTCTAGTGATTTGCCTTCACCTGGGTGATCATCCCTACTGTCAGGTCGGAAGTGATTCGGAAACTGCCAGACAGGACACCGACCTTTTCAACACCAAGTTTAATTAAGGCTGGTGAGTAGCTAAAGTGTGATGGTTCATGTCTTTCCATGTAGTTGGTGAGAAAGATTTATTAACTCATTAAAATGTCTTTTTGGTTATTTTCAGCTACTCAAAATGACTGCTACTTCCAGCCAGCTACTTATCCCAGAAAAGACCAAGAATAGAATCTGACTTTATTGACTTCCTAGACTGGTGTTTGCATCACTATATCATATTGTGCACTATGTCTGCACACTTCATCAATAAAATGGAATTAATAAGAGTACCTTCCTCATAAGACCCTTGTGAGGAGTAAATGAAAATATCCAAGTAAGTACTTAGAAGAGTGTCAATCAGCAAATAGTTGAATACTAAATTATTAAGTCACTTTTTTACATAAGGCTATTTTTGTTGTTATTATTGATATAAGCCCCTAGTGAACAGGGGCCCAATCATTCACTCATAAAGCCAATCAGAGATCAATACTTAAAGCTTTTTTGATATTGGTTGGTGATGAGCATGAAAAAGGGAGAAGAAAATGCCAAATACAGTCTGGGTTTGTAATAATAAGGTAGGAAAAAAAGATTTCCCTAGCAACAAAATTTCTGAATACATTTCCACCATCATTTCAAACTTCCTATTTATTATGACAATTTCCTGCTTTCAAACACTGAACAGTAAACAGGAAATTAGTTTGAGATGGCAGGCTCCTGCCAGAGAGAAGAAAGCCATTTCCATGGCAAGTAACCATACACTCTTCCTAGGAAATTTTCTTCAGAAACTGGATCTAATGAACACAAATTTTGAAATAATCTCAATGAATTGTAAGACTGTAAAGTTTCACTCCTAGGAATGACAGGCAAAGTTGCATTTCCTCCTTTAAAACGTCCAGATCATCATGACAATTTTGTTTTATTTTCTAACTGTAACGGTCCATCTGAAACATAAAGTAGGAGCTGACAGTGCAGCTGGAAAGAGGATTGCTTTCTGGGCTCCCCCTCCTTGTGTAGGAGCCACTTAATGGAAAGGAGCAGTGAAGCTGGCACAGGGCCCACAGCAATCTGGGTTTACTCTCTGGCAGCTGGCAGCACAGTGCTGTACATGCAGGAAGCTCAATAAACATTTCATTGATGATGAAGATGCTAATTTTTAAAACTTCATACTAAAGTGATGCCCAAACAGCTGTCTGGTTGCATACTCACATTTCACAGGAAGCCAAATGCCTTGACACTTTAAAGATAACTCCATTTACGTAATAGATACTTTCCAATATGCCATTCACATTACCTGTGAACCTGTGATGTTCCACTTGTGCCACTTGGGTTGTGACCAACAGTAATTTAAAAAAGGCTCTAAGATAGGTATGAAGACAAAACCCAAATTTTACATCCAGTCTGTGTGTTCAATGCTGTGAAACAGGCCAAAACTAATGCCAAGATGATAAGAAATCAAGTAATATGGGCTTGATCTATCGCCACCCTCATACACCATCATCATCATCATCATCATCTTCCCTTCCTGATATAAGACATCCTGAAAATTAATCAGCAGGTCTAGTTATACACAAAAGTCATGAATGAAGCTAACAGTTAAGGTAATACAAGGTAGAGCAAAACTGAAGATAGAGCTTTGGAGAATATTTTTGTCAATAATAGGAAAGCGTCCAAGAAAAGAGCACTTCTGACTCAAAGGTGGGTAGTAGAGAAGCAGAAAGAAGCAGGGAAAGTTGCCAGGAGTTTTCAAAGAGTCTAAAAACCAATGAAAAGCCAGTGTTCATGATATCCAAGAGCGCTGAGTCTTTACTATGTGCTGAGCACTGTACATGCATCTTCTTTTTAAACCCTTACAAGTTAACAAAGTAGCTGCTATTATCTTCTCCTTTGCATGAGAAAACTGTGGCTCAGAGAAGTTGAAAAAGTTGTCAAGGTCACACCATAACTGTCAAAGCCAAAACGCAAAGCAGGTCTGTTTGATGCTCAAAGCCTGTGTACTTAAGCACTAGGAACAGTGAAAAACATTCAAGTTCAAAGAGGAGGAGAAAGGGAAGAGTAGTAGGATATAGGCAAGTCCTGGCGTGTGGACAGATTCTGGCTCAGGACAGTTTGTAAAAAGCCAAGCTCACACCTGCATTTCATCCCATTGCATCTATACTGGTAGGGCTGGTTTTAGAAAGGAGTTGCCCTATGCTTAACCCAAGCTGGCATGTCCCAATGCAACTCATGCAATAATTAAGCTCAGTTTAAATGTCACTCCTTCCATGAACTCTTTCCTGATCCCTCATATCAAAATAATCCCTCCTTCCTCTGAATATTATCACCTTTATTTCTCTTGTGCCCTTTCTTTGTTTTGCTAGGTTATGATCACAAATAACACAAACTGGTTTTGGCTTCAACAACAAGAATTTATTAACTCATGGTTTCAAAGGTAGAAGGCTTGCCTATTCCCAGGGTTGGTCGCATTCTGGCTACCTGGAAATCCTTTGGATTCTTTGGCTTTCCTGTCACATGGCAAGGTTCTCTCCTTTCTTGCCTGTTTCTCACTGACTTCTGGCTTCCAGCCCCTCCCCATGGATTTTTCTTGCTATAGCTGAATTTCTTTGACTTATAAAGGACACCAGTCATCTGGATTAAGACCCAACCTGATAGGGGGTACATGGTGGTTCAGTGGTAGAATGTTTGCCTGCCATGCAGAGACCCAGGTTCAATTCCTGGCCCATGCACCACTCCCCTCTCCAAAAAAAAAAGACCCAAACTGATTCAGTTGGCCACATCTTAACCAAAAATAACATCTCCTAAAGGCCCAATTTACAATGGGTTCTCACCTACAGGAATGGGATTAAGATTAAGAACATGTTTTTTTTCTGGGGTATGTAACTCAATCTGATATATGTCCCTTAGCACCTTCTACATATATGACAGTTATTGAAATATATATCACCCATTTAAACAAAAATTGGTCACCCATATAGGAAAATATTGAACTTGATATCCAGTTATGATAGAGAGACAGCTAGCTAGCTAGCTAGCTGCCAAAGGTGCCCTAGGAAGCAGAAATAACAGTAATAGCTTTTAACATACTAAGCATACATAATTAACTAAATTTAAATATGATCAAAACTATTAAGATTATTAAAAAAAAAAAAGGGATAGAAAGTATAATAAAAAGAACAAGAGCTCCAAACAGATAAAAGAGCAAATGAATTTGAAAAAGAACCAAATAGACCTTCTAGAAATGAAAAACATAACCATTAAACTTAAAAACAAAATGAGGGCAGGGCCACGGCGGCTCAGCAGGTAGAGTTCTCGCCTGCCATGCTGGAGACCCGGGTTCGATTCCCAGTGCCTGCCCATGCAAAAGAAAAAAAAATGAAAGAAGCAAACAGCAGACCTGATCCAACTAAAAATGATTCTAGGAACTAAGAGAAATATCTCAAGTAATTACGCATAATCATACCATATATAGATGGGTTTAAAAAAAATTAAAGATTGAACCTTAGAAAAACAATTAAAAGATACAATATGTATCTAAAGAGCTTCAGAGAAGGAAAGAATAAATAAAACAGAATAGAGATCATATTTGAAATGATCTCGTCTAAAAATTTTCAAGAAATTCTTTGAGAATCTTCCAGAATTGTGAGAGAAAAAAATTATGAAAAATAAACAGAAATCTCAAAATATGATGGTAGAAAAGAAGCCAAAATATATACAAATTGTGTAAACTCTCTGTTTAAAAGGTAAAGATTTAAAAAGTCCAATTCATCTATTGCATTATTAAAAATCCAGTTGTATTCCACTTATATACATTCTTATAACATAATGGCACAGAATAGTTAAAAATAAAAAAGTAGAAAACAATATGGTCAATTTAATACCCAAAAAAGCTGGAACAGTAATAGTAACATCTGAAAAAAAAAAAAAAAGACTTTAAGAAAAAAAGCAAACAAAATATTTTGACATGGTTTTATAAAGAGTGGAACGTACAGGTCAGTTTGGACAAAGGAGATCAAGCCATTGGATTTTCACAGAGTGGTACAGAATGCCTTCAGGGAAGCAATGGGGGAAGCTCAAAGAATGAATAAGGAAAGAGGATGGCTGATTTTGTATAAATATGTAAATACAAGCCTTCTGTGTAACAACTGTTTGGGTACTGCAGAGCCAGTTTCTCCCACTGACCTCGTATTTGCAGTATTCTACATCTCTAGAACATAAGAATCCCTTTAAATGTTGCCAGTTAGCCTCTCTGAATTTCACACATTGTCTTAAATAGCTTTTTAATAAACCTGAGCTTGTCATTTTCTCTCCAATGCACAAGGGGCACTTAGCAAGATCCACCTAATTCCATAGTTCTCAATTACTATTTCCCCACACACTGCTCAAATCCCAGAGACCTTGCCTCACTAGTGCAACACTTTCCACTTGTCCCCATTTATCATAGGTGAAAATAGCAATCACACTATGCAGCATTCCAGAGACTTCACCAATTCCCAATGAATTGGTACCCATTCTGTCTACCAGCAAATGCATTGCTCCAGAATTCCATCCTAACAACAGATTTTTAAAGCTCAGGCTAATTCCAGTACCATTTTTGGTTGCATCCCCTCAACAAAGAGCCTGAGGTGGAGATTCTTACATGACTGAGAAGTGTTCTTAGGAGAAGGGGAGTGAGAGAAGCATAATAGGGCAGAAGGAAGAGCAAAGGAAGGATGCGGCTCGGCTGAAAACTAGCTTCAGCCTGATTCCACAGGGAGCTGTGGAGCACAAATTGCACCAGAGCAGTCACACATTGAGTCATGGGAGTCAATATTTTTCCTCCCATGTCAGCCAGACATTGCCTGCAAACTACCAGTGCCTCCTGGGCAAGGGAGCTTTGAGTCATTACCATTCAACCGGCCATGGAAATTGGGATCTAGGTGGGACACCAGTATCATCCCCTACATACACTCCTACTGCCTTTGAAATAATTCATGAGATGATGGGAGTGGGGGTGGGGGAATCACAAAACCTATTTAGAGCCAAATGACAATAAAGATAATTTATATCTAAGTTTGTGGGTTACAGCTTAAGTGATACAGGTGAATTTATAGCTTCAAATGCACATGTTAGAAATGAATAAAGCCAAAATGTAATTAGCAAGGCATTTCTCTTAAGGGAGTTATAGAAAACCCAAATAGAGTAGAAGGAAGGAAATAGTACCCAAAAGAACAGAAATATTCATTGAACCTTAACAGTTATAAGAAACGTTAAGAACATATAAGGAAATATATACATTCTAAAGATATATATTCTGGTATATATTACCAGAATAAAAATTGAAGAATAAAAAAAAGAGAGACAGAACATATAAGGAAAGGGAGTCACTTTTTCTTTCCTTTTGCTGGCTCCCCAGGTGGAAGCCATTTTCAGGCTCCTACCTGCTTTCTCTCTTTTGCTCTCCCACATACCCTCTCCCTGTTCCCTCACCCCAAATAAACCTGTTAAGCTTTGAAAAATAAAAAAAAAGAACATATAAGCAAGAAAATATTTGATATAAGAGCAGAGAGAGATAATGAAATAGAACAAAAACATGCAGAGGATCATTAACAAAATTTGGTTCTTTTTAAAGTGTTAATGAATAATATCTAGCAATACTGATGAAAAAAGAAATGGCAGTTATAAACAATATTAGAAATAATAAAAGAGTGCATGACTGCATTTAGATAAAGGTTTCTAAAAGTCCTGAAAGAATATGATGGGTAACTTTAGTTAAATAAATTTGAAAACATGAAACATTCTTCCAGTTAAATACAAATTCCCAAACTGATTCAATAAAAATACCTGAACCATTGGAGAAATTGAATTTTTGTAAAAGCTACTTTAAATACACACAAATACACACATACACAGTGCACACAACACACACAGTGTGAAGTACAGGCAGTTTCATAGATATGCAAACACTCAAGAAAGAGATAATTCTTACCTTCATACTTTTCCAGACATAGAAAAGGAGGGAAAGCTTACTTCCTTATAATTGAAACCAGTATAACTTGATATTAAAACCAGAAAAGAACATATGGGAAATGATCAAAATAGATCAATTACATTTACAAGTATAGATTTTAAAATGTCTAAATAATAACAAATCAAATCCAGCAACATAGAAGTGTACACATACATATTACCATAACTGTCCTAAAAATGTGAGAAAGTTTAATGTAATTCACAACATTAAAAACCTAGAAGAGAAATAATGAATATCTTAATGGCTGCAGGGTTTTATAAAATTCACCATCTATTCATACTTACAAAGTAAAACAACTCTTAGAATCTTAGAAATAAAAGAGAATTTAACTTCGTACAAGCTAGCTACCAAAAAAATTAGAAAACATCAAATTTAATGTTATTAGAAGAATTCCCTAACATCAGGGCAAGGCAAAGATTCCTGCTAGTGCTACTTTCATTCAACATTTGCTGGAGGTTCTGGCAAGTTCAATAAGATAAGAACAAAAATAACTTTAAGGATTGAAATAGAAAAAGCAAATGTTAAATTTTACAGCTATTATAAGCTTCATAAAAGTTCTAGACAAACTACAATCTCTCATAAGAGAATTCACGGGGCACTGAAAACAAGATCAATTTACAGAAATCTACAACTTAGATATCATTAATAAATTATTTGAATGTAACATTTAAAAAATTCCACTGACAAAAGCAAAAGAGCTATGATATCTAGGAATAAATACACTAAAAGATGTTTAAGACCTTATGGTGAAAATTATGCAAATTTTTGAAAAGACTTTTTAAAGACCCAAATAAGCAACTGTTCCACATTTATAGATAGGATATCATAAAGACACTTGCAGTTCCAATCAAAGTCTCAATAAGGTTTTTCACAGAATCTGATAAGCTGATCCTATACATTTATACAGAACAGTCAAGAGCCAAGCTTTTTTTGAATTTAGTATAAGGAAGGATTCACTCAACCAAACATCACTTCCTATGATAACGCTATAGTAATTTAAAAGTGAACTCGGGGCAAGGGAGATAAATAGACCAATTAAAGAGAATGCAGACTATCAGGGAATCTGTAGGCAAACCCTCCTCCACAGGGCAAGATCTTGGCCATTTGTCATGAACAATGCTTCCTTCATCTATGGACAGTTAGATTTAATAAACTGTCACAACGAGAGCTGAGTACCTCCAGGCTTGGGGACTGAGATCCTCAAGAGATCCTATCTAAAAGTTACAAGAAAGGAAAGTTACAATACATGAGGCATCACATACCCTTTCTATATTGTACATCATCATGAGTGTTTTTTGCATGCATGCTACTTTCTAATGTTTTCAGTAAAGAAGAGTGGAAATCTGTCTTTCAATATCTTAAATGAGACCTATTCTCATTACAGTTCACATCGTCAACCATCCTTAATATAAAATACAGTCATCACCTTGCTGGAGAAGCAGTTCCAGGTTGGATCTGCAGAGTTTGACTCTGGGCACCATCTGTATTCACTCCTCCACCCCCCACAGCTTCTAATGTCCTTCTAGGTAAGGGAGCTTAGGAGTAAAAGACTAAGAAATCTGTGTGGGTAATACATGATAAAAACCTTACTATTATCTTGAATATAAAATGAAGAGAATTTTTTGAAAAACCCTTGCAAATTAATATCAGCTCTCTTGTATATTCATTGACAGAACAAAACAACCTTCTTACATAATTTAGGATTAGCAAGGAAAAGGGATTCTCCTCCAATCTTGGGCCAAGCATTTCCTTAAAGCACATGGAAATCAAAATATGACTGAAGTGCTCTTATAAATCAATAGCAAAAAGACAGACTGTTCAATAAATGGTGCTAAGTCAATTTGTTTTCCAGAAAAAGAAAATAAAATAAGATTTCCATGTACATGTAAGATTTCTATATAGTTTCTATGGGCAATATAGAAACAGGCAAAATAAAAATTCCTGATAGATAAAGCCCTAAATGCAAAAAGAATACCTTAAATATTTAGAAAGGATTATAGCAAAATATAATTGCCTTCAGGGTTCAGATCTTAAATAAGGCACAAATACCAGAAACTATAAAGAAAAATATTAATAATATTTGACTATATTAATGTTTAAACTGAAGGAAAAAATAAAAATAAAAACTGCTCAAGCCTGATGCCATTTTTTTAGAAGCAAATAAGACAAACCATAAGCTGGCAGAGCTATTCTTAAAGCATATAACCAGAAAAGGTTGTGAAGAATATATAAAGACGTCCTACAAGCAATAACAAAGTGTCCACAATCTAGTCGGGAAAATAAGAAATGCATATGAATCAATGGAGAAAACTTCTGACATAGATTGAATTATGTAACCCAGAAAAGTCGTGTTCTTAATGTTAATCCACATTCTTTGGCTCTGAACCCACTGTAAATTGGACCTCTTAAAAGATGTTATATTTAGGTGAGTTGGTGGACAACTGACTGAGGGTGGATCTTAACCCAGATTACTGTAGGCTGTACAAAGAAAATGGGGAAGTCAAACAAGGAAATGGGAGGACATCGCTGTGTGACAGGGAAGCCCAGGGCCCTACTGCAGTCAGCACCAGGACACGACAGTCTTTGAGGGAAAAGCAAGCCTTGCTGATATCTACATTTTGGACAACTCTGAGCCTCAAACAGCTCTGGTAAACTGAAGACAATTCTCATGGCCAATAATCAATCTTAATAGAGATCAGAAAAAAATTGTACTAATACACAATGAACCAACATTTATCAAGCATCTGATAAACCAAAACTGGAATTTAATGGCTGATTTGACGTGGAGAATGAGGGAACGACAATAATGAGATGGCTCCCAGGTTTCTAGGTGGGGTAGGGACTGACATCATTAATCAGAATGGGCAATACAGAAACAGAAACATGTTTTCAAGAAAACAGGACAATTGCCCTTGATACCTTTGGAATATCCACTCAAGTATTATGGACTAGGTCTGGAGCTCAAAGGGAGAGGTCTAGCTTGGAGATATGAGTTGCAAGCACACAGGTGACTATGCATGCCCACAGAAACAGTGAGGATTCAGAAAGAAGGAAGAGAAGCCAATGAATTTTCAGCCAGAGTCAGGGGAGACTAGGAAAATCCTAACAATAGTAATCTGTATCTAAAAAGAGCAAATGCAATGACATATGAGACATCCTTGCATCATGGAAAATTGAGTTTTACTGTTAAAAGTATTTGAGAGTCCTGTACAATGATTTAGTAGACTAAAGTCCTGCTGAGGGGGGAGAAAAAAAACATTTACAAATCTGCAGGGAAGCACTATGTTTATTTTCATTAAAAAAGTGTTTTATAATGCACATGAGCAATTTTATCATACCTTACAGAAATTAGTCCTTGTCGGTCATGTGAAGTTTCTAATGCCAACTAACCAAGTAGCCTAAAAGATTTGACTCCAGCATCTAGATGCTTTCTTTGTTGCTGAAGTTTGCTTTCCAAAACGATAGAATAGCAAATATATACTGGTCATGTGCACAAAAGGTACAGTAACGTACTCTCCTTAGTCGTGGTATCCAAATCACACGTATTCTGTCATTACATATCAAGAAGACAAAATACTTTTACTTAACCCTTTCTTTCTCATATATTGAGGGGAAAACAAAACTATTTTAATAGAATCAAAGTAATAAATATCCCACAAACTGAAGCAAAATTTTGACCAACCTCTCTTAATATACCTGTAAAGTTGTATATTTATTCCTGTGGATAGTACACACAAAATGTGTGTAGTGTGTATAATCTAATTTCTGGTTTTAAATATACCTTTATTATAACAAAAATTCTGGACCTGTGTTTCTGTAATGCCATTTCATAAAAGAAAAAAACAGTAATTTATTTGAAAATACTCTAAAAGTTTTATCAAATTAATGACATATATATAAACCTGTTAAGAAATTTTTCTTCCATAATGAAGTTTAATATCTAGATCAAATGAAATAACTTTTAATGTGCTGAATTTCTGCATAGTTTAAATCAAGCAGTTCTTTTGTATTTGCTGAAAATGTCATGCCAAACGTTAATAGCAACACAATATTATAAACAAACAGTAAAACATCCAAACACATTTTAATAATATAAAATACAGATCTATTTACTCAAAAGATACAGTAAACTTTTGCATTGTAGAATGAGCACCATTACAGAAGTAAAAACCTAAATACTAAATCAAACACAAATAATTTTACTTGCAGAGAGAGAAGCTATAAACACAGCGAACCATATCAAAACAATGAGCACAACTTAATCTTTACTAATAATATCATAATGACCCATTTATTATATTTTAAAGATCTAAGGCACAAGGAAAAGACCAAAGCAAAACAATAAAATATGCTTCCCCCAAACTTCTTCCAAAATTGACTACAGTTATTCCTCATTCTCACATCATTACACTTGTGATAATAACTGAAACACTCAATTAAATTATATTATTTAAGCAGACAAAACTACAGAACATTCAAAGACGAAAGCTAAGTCATTCTTGGTTTAAGTCAATTTAGCATTAGTTACTTCCTGATTACACAAACGTTTTATGGCTATCCCAACATTTTTCAATTGTTCCCTAATTCCCCACCTCCTATAGGAAGTCATGCTTCCTCGAAACAATACTTTTTCCTTATTAACACATGGGAATATTCTTTTATTCTCTATCCAAGTCACTCTGACTTCCTTGGTAGGAAATATACACATTTCATGTGATAAGTGCAAAAATCAGACCATCTGTGTAACAGGACATTTTTCTTTAAGGCAAAAAATCTTATGGTATTCGTAAAAAAGGATATTTAATAACAGAACTACATGTATCTCATCACTTCAGAAAAACAAACCTTGAAAATAAAATGCTCCATTCTAGAAGAATATTATCGTCACAGAATGATGTGAAAAAGCTTCTGCACTGACTGTGAACATTAGATAAACTACTGGACCAATAAGTCAGACTTTTATTTTTTTAGTGCACCTGGCTACTAAAAAGTCTTCAATACATTCATGTAAATCATTCACACATCTTCACAAACTGTAATGGAAGTCTTTCAACAGAGCCCATGTTGTATGAAATATTCTATACCTAATGTATATGGTACTTATGGCTGATGACAAATGTACTCTGTAATTACGTCAGGAAAACAAGATAAATATCCTGGAGAAAAAAAATATATATATATATAATGTTATGTTATGTATAATCTTCTCACATTAAAAAAAATCTAATTTGTTTAACACCCTTTCCTAGAATAAATTCTTCATTAAAATGCTGGTAGTTTTCTTAATTTGAGAATTTTAAGTTTTAGTCGTCTTAAAGTCTCAGGGAAGCAAGTTTAAAGCACCACGATAAACCATCATTTCTTAACATTTCCTCTCCACATTTTTAGGCATTCTTTCTCTCAACTTCACCCAAGAGCCTATCCCATTAATATGCTGAGCCCAAGGAGGACATTTTAATGTTTTAAAGTGTGTGAGTGCATCTATGTATTTTATACATGTAAATATACCTATATATTTTTGCTAAGATTGGCAATAATTCAGATGTGATGCTTTCTGTTTAGTAATTTATCTACTTTTTTAAAAACTCTGGTTTTGCTACTTACCGATAAAAATAAATAAGAGTACACCTTTAGGAAGGTCAGTTTACAAATGAATTCACTTTGTATATAAAGCAGGTCACTTGAACATAAATTTATGGATGTTGGAACAATTAGCATGAATAATCATGTTGTACAGATTCTCGTTCTTGAGCTTAAAAAATATCCAACTGATTCTAAGTCACATTGATATTGGATGGTTGTCTGTAAAGACCCACAACAGGAACTAAAACTTTTGGAATAAAACAGGAGGCAGGATGGTATCTCCTCTTTTTACGAGCCTAGTGTACCACGATAGTCCCCAAAAGCACTTAATATCTTAATAAAAATTTTTAAAAGTATCTTAATAAATAAAATGTCATCTTATGGCCATAGAGAAAAATAATGAAAAAGAAATTATTTGGGGGCCGTGGTATTTTATTTCATAACCTATAAGTCCTAGATCTGCAAAACGCCTGATGTTCCAATTCCACTAACAAACCAGTTGTTGTAAGGTGCCTTAAATTCCAATTTAAGACAGGAGCTGCATAAAATTAAAATGATGAAATCTATGCACACGGCATCACCAAGAACTAATATTTTAAAGCACTTTATTGGTTATTCTATAAAAGCTACCAGGAGTTTCTATAGCAATCTCTCTCTATAAAATAATACGTGGAGCCTACCCATGATCCCTGCAGCCCACTCACATAAATGTTCCACAAAACTGTCCTTAAGTTTCGTTTAATTTGCAGGGCTCGTCTGTCATGGAGGACATCATCCCCAGGAGAAAACTTCCACATTTGGGAGGTGAATTAACTCTCAACATTTATGTTAATGTCATCTCCAAAATGATATCCACAATTTTGGCTCTCTGTGAATGATTTCTTACATGGCTTGAATGCATATTCTATTTTTTTAAATAACATATATCTGCAAAGTGTTTTAAATTCATTAGGTTATTGTTATTCATTCCTTCAATGTAGGTCATACTTATATTTTGTTGACAGGTTGTAAAATATGCACATAGAAGAGGAAAATGTGTCCCCACTTTCAGCTGTGGGCTATAGTTCCAGTGCTTTATTGCTTGATTGAAGCACACTTGAATTATGAACTTATTGTCTTCCATGCACATATCAGAGCTGTGCTTCATTGAAATGACCTTTCTTAAAGAGTCCCCTAAAAATTAAGCTTTATAATACAACAAAGAAAGAGACCAAAGGAAAAAAAAGAAAGAATATCTTTATTAAAGAAGAGAAAGAAAGAAACTCTTAAAGAGAACCACCTTGATAATTTGTTATAACTTCTTATATTTAATGTCTCATTTTTATAACCTTTAAAATTATTAACCTCAAGTGCGTAATGGTGTGGGACTTAAGCAAATAGTTGGTCCATTTTCCTAACAAGACAAGACTGTTGCTTGTAGTTCACAAGTGCTTTATATTGTCCCATGAAAAAGTAAGCCTATTAGTAGAAAGCACAATCTATATTTATTTACTAGAAATATAGTACCCCATTTACAATTCATCCTCCCAGATTAATATAGTCTCATAGCAATATCTCTTTGCAATACTGTTACATTATAGTTTCTGCTTATACTTCCTATTTGTGGCAAATACTAAAAAAGCCGCTAGGGAAAATACATCTGTTTTCTGTAGTATTATTAAGTTCTTAAATAACCACCAGCTACTTTGATTCCAAATGGTTGGTTATGGAACCTGGTGGGTGGGGGAAGGTTTTAATAATGATTAATAATGAATCTTATGAAAGCACTAGAAGTTACATTTCAACTCTACAACCTCTACATGATTAACAAAAATACTCTTTAATATGAGAAAATATGTTATTTCTCTATATAAGGAAGAGTGGTATCACCTGTTAAGAATTCAAAAATTAATTTGATTATATTTTCTCTATATGTACTTAACAAGGCCACTGTACCTAAATTTAATCAGCCCACAAAATGTATAATCAGGAATTGGTTTCATAATGACAATTTTTAAACTTTTTCCAACAATTTCTATCAGATGACTTCTAGCTATATAGAAAGGCATCTGCTTGAAGGCTTAAACATAATAAGCCATGAAAATAAATATTTGCTGATGCTCCTAGGGGCAAAAATATGACAAGGCAGCCCTAATAGAAACAAAGCAGAAAGGAAGTGAGATTGAGCAGTGACAAACTCTTCTTATAACCTGCTTTTGTTCTTTCTATTACATTGTATTTTGTTTCCTGTAAAAAATATATATATTTGAATAGAATTCAATTTTTGGAATAACTAAAATCGAGTTTTCTAATATAACAGCAGGGGGGAGAAGAGAAGGCTATTATTGGTAAAGATAGACTGGATCAGTAAAAATCCACAGGACACCAACATTTACAAACCATCCAGCCAGGCTGCAAATCTAATCTGGTGTTCCTTTATAATTCTTTCCTGAGTGTGTGCCATTAAAAGCCGTAATGGTTAAAACCTGGAAGCACTAAAGAGCAGGGCATGGCAATATTAACCACTAACACACTGAAAGAATGCTTCCTCCCTTCAGAAATGAATTGCATTGTCTTTGTAGTGTGTATAAGGTAGATTTTGGCTAAGAAGCAAGAAAGCAAGGCATGTCCACAAGTGGTGGAAGCATTTCGCTGTGTTGCCACCTCCAAATTATATCTGAAACTAAATTGCAATTTGTTCATTAAGTGTTTATTGCTTAAGAAAATATTACATGTTTTCCTATTGCCATTTCTTTAAAATTCTATGCCTTCTCTGACAAGTGCTTAAAATAAACTGTCATCTAATAATCTGGTGCCTAAATTTTTAAGGAAGTATACAAGAGGAGTGATCCTATTCTTTTTCATCCTTTACAAAGACAAGAGGGCAATTTTCTTTCACCGCAATCTCCTCATAGTCCCCCCTGATTTAATTCTTCTAAATGACTTTTAAAAACACATCCCACAAAATTAAGTCTCTCCTTTTGTAGCTATCGAAGGTTATCTAGTCTTTCCATTCGGCCTCACATTTTACAATTCAGCAGGTAGTGCTCAACCACATTGTCACATTATGTCTAGCAATAACTGTATACTTATTATTCAAGTATTATAACTCTTCATTTTTCTTATAATCCACATATTCGCTTTTTAAAAAAAATATCTATGCCACGACAGCACAGTCCTTGTTTTGTTCACTGTTATCATTTTCTTGTGGACTAGTGATTTTTACTTCTGGCCTTGGTGGTCTCTGAGGGTCTGATTCAGCCTGGAGGGAAAGAAATCAAAACAAAGACTCTTCTGTTTACAAAGGAAATAAAATTAACAGGGAAAAAAATTATACAAGATTCCACTAAATCATATAAATATTCAAGTAAAAAGTTTGTTTAGGTTCCCTTTGTTTCTTAACCTGCCATTACCCAGTGGACATGTCATTCTCAACACTTCCTGGGGCCATGAGCCACTAGGTGAGTTCCGGGCACAGAACCATTTCTTATGCTTCTTGCTTTATTTTCCTCAATTTTTTTTTTTTTGTATTTTTCCCCCGTGAGCTTTTCTTTGCAGCAATATTTATATTTTTCATTATAGCATTTTCAGAGAATAGGGAAGAAAAATGTAACAGCTCCACCTCCATGTCCCCTTAATCCAGCCCCATACCTGATGCTCTTCTCATTTGCATTTCCTACTAGAGTTCCTAAATTCACTGTGAATGTGGCAGCACATTTGACGACAGCAGAACAGAAAATCAAAATGCAGAAGGCAATATCTCCCCAGCAGTAACTGCTGTCCCTGCCACCCTTAAACTTCTCATTTGTTATTAATGATATTGTCTCATTCACAATTTTTCTTTCCCCCACTAGACTGAAAACTGTGGTGGGGTGGATTAGGATTAGCTGGTTTTCAAACTCTGCTCTGTGGAACCCTGGGGATTCCCACCAATCCAGGGTGGAGACAGGAAGGCACCTACAGGCCATACTTCATACTCTATAAAAGTAAGAAAACAATACTTCCAGGATGAGTCTTAGTTTACACTGCTATCCTGTGAAGTGCCTTAAATACTGTTTTGAATATATAAATGTCAATTGCTTATTGTATATGTGTCGTGTATTCCCTGCTGTTTCCTATAGTCATATCTCACTTTGCACAAGAGATGTTACATGGAACAAAATGGCACATGAGAAAGTAAATTTTGAATGATTTTATAGGCATTTTTTGAAAGTTAATTATTAAATTCTAATTTATAATTCATATAAATCTGGAGTTTCACATATTTGGTTTGTTTAAAAATATACCTGTACTAATACATTAGGGACAACAGAAATAAAAGATATTTCATATAAGAGAGATGAATAAATGATATTAAATTTCTTTGTGGGGAAATGCTTTAAAATGGGCATTTGTATAGTCCTTGAAATCCCTAACTAGTCATTACAGGGACCTTGCTCATTTGAGTTGCTAAGAATCTGGATTCATCAATACATGCCATAATTTCCTGCACTTCAAGCCCTTGCCAAATTAAATAACCTTAACTTGATTGATGCTCAATTCCTACCAAAGGCCTATTTTTAAAAGTTATATTTGTGGAAGATGGAAGGACAGGTAATCATTTCTGTGAAATCAATTCTAGGTAATGACATGAGATTAATCTAGACTACTGGAAAAATGCATACTTGGATCTTACTCTCTAGGTCCCACATGGATTTTCACTTTGATTTCATGCTATAAACTTTCACCTGATGCCACAACAATAAGAGCCTCATGAAAACTACTATTGCAGTGGTCATTCAAATGACACTGAGGACACTGACCCCTATATTATTAGGTTTTCTATATGACTCCAGGAGCCAAGAGATTTTTGCTTCCCTTAAGAAACTTGCTTTCCTTCTTCTTGAGAAGTTCATTTTTTTTCCTTATAAAAAGATAACCATATAATTGGCTGGGTTTTTCTTTTCATTTCAGCTGCCAACAACCTTGATATCTAAATTTTAGCTAACATTAATTAACTATATAGAACTACAAATGGGGACTTTCTTACAGAATAAGGCTGTAATTATCTCATCTTGAGAAGAGATGCAATGTGTGTTTTCATTCAGATGTGAAGAATGTTTTTGCATAAATTGTACAGTGGATTACAGATCAGTTTTGTACTGGCCACTGAAACCTGACCACAAGAACATTTTGCATTTTGCCAATACTAAACATGGTATCTCTAGGCAAGATAAAATGGATGAGTCAACAATATAGAATCAAGAAGACCCCATTCATATACTAGGTGTCAGGAATAAACAGACCAAGGCCCACTTCAGAGGTTACAGTCTCCAGGGCATGGAAACTTAATTTTATAGATCATCAGAAAGAAAGGGGTAAACAGATGGCAAAAATGCTGGGATTACAATCAGCCTTGTTAGATGATGCTACAGGATTGACTAGAACCTGGCAGTCAATTTCATTTCTACTTTGGAACTTCAGGTCACCTATGAAAGAATGCCAGAACTTGAGAATATCCTGGTTCAGTGGCATCAGGAGAACAGGCTAGAATAGGAGGCTTCATTACATCTTTCTTTATCTTCTCCATATACTAAATAGAGTTATATATCAATTAATCCATGCAAGGAGGACTAAACAAACAAGCATGCAATAAGTCAACTATAATACATATGGTGATTTTTAGATCATATCTTTTACTCTAGATGGCCTTGACATTCTCTTCTGGTTTGTATTTTCCTTGTCCTTTCTTTTTATTGTGCATCTTCTTAGAACCTCTGTAAAATTTTTGCAGGATGAGGTAAGAAATGAGTGGATAGACTATGGGTGGCAGAAGGACTGACATATGAACTATCAGACAGATGGCAGGGATTGTTAACTGACAAATAACATAGACAAGTAAATGCTATTGGATCCTTCTCTACTCAATCATAAAATTTCAAAGTCCTCAGTGTTAAATAATTCTGAAAGCACATGTGCACACACCCACACATAAATTCCATGCATACCATGCATACACACCAATGAGCAAAAACAATAGAAATACCTCATCTTGTCCACTGCCAGCTCCTTGAGACCTTGTTCCTTCATCCACTTCTGGCTGAAGCTCATTATTTACCTGGTCTAGTTCCTCACCATTTTCTTCGTCGGTGCCTCCATTTCCACGAGCAGGACCTGCCTGCTCCTCCCTGTTTCCCAGGGTCTCCTCAGCTTGCTCAGGGTCCTTTGTAGCCCCCCTATCTCCTTCATCTTCAACTTCACCATTCATTACTGAAAAATCCTCTTTCTGTTCTGCATCCTTGCTTTCTTTCTCTCCTGCATCCTTGCTTTCTTTCTCTCCATCTTCTTCCTCATCTACTATTTCTGCTGGCCTCTGTGAATCAAAAGGAAAAGTAGATCAAAAGCAAGTAGTATAACCAAGATTTCCCATTGCAAATATAATGTGATCATCACTGTATTGCAGTCAAGTAAAACTTCCTTGCATGTGCACAGTACTTTACAGTATACAACCTGCTAAACTTTACTGAATACCTACTGCGTGTCACACTTCACAAGTATTTTCTCATTTAAACGTTATTACAATCCGTGAGGTTAGTATTGTTCCCATTTTACAGTTAAGAAAGCTGAGGCCCAAAGAGACAAAGAACTAGTCCAAGGACCAACCGCTTATAAGTGGAAAAAGGCAAGATTTGAACTAAGCATGTGTATCCAGAACCATTGCTCTTAATCCCTGTGCTACATAGGAATCTGAACCACGTGTCCCATGGCCACATTCTTGTGGAGGGTCTGGCCGAGAGTCACCTTTGCTGAAAGATTATCATCTTCACCACCAAGGGCAACTACGCCAGGAAGTAAAGCCAGGTTATGGGATGCCAAATGTAGGAAACTTTCCACATAGTGCTAAGAAAGATGACAATATATCTCTAAATGTGAAAATTGTCGTGCAGATCCAAAGCTAAGAAATCGTATTCCTTTCGATAAAAATAATAATTGCTAAAGTATATTAAAAACTTGGTATTTTTGCAGTTAGTTGACTGCATATAAATCTACAAGAGAGTAGGAGGCCAAGCTCAAGGGCCAAGACTTTGGAAAGTAAGAAGCCCAGATTCAAGTCCTGGCCCAGACGCTTACTGGCTGTTTCCTAACTTCTGTGAGTTTCGGATGACTCATTCGCGGACGGCAAATATAATAAATATTCTGTGCATATTAAATAAGGTCAGAAATGGGAAATGCCAAGCACAGTAACCGGCAAATTACAGATCCTAAAAATTATTAAAATCCTTTTCCATTTGTTATGATACATTCTCTCCTGGCGTTATCATATTTCTTCATTTCCTCCCAATGATAGGGTGGAAATAACACAGGACTTGTTCTATGCTGGAATCCCAGAACTTTAATGCCCAGAACACAGGAAGAATTCCTATAATGCAACAAAAAGAAAGAGAAACAGCTCAATTAAAATATGGACAAATGACTTAACAGACAAAGACCAATACACAAATGGCCAAAGGGCACAGGGAAAGATAATCAACATCATGGATCTTCAGGGAGCTGCAAAGGAAGAAGGGAGGGAGGGAGGGAAGGATGGAAGAAAGGAAGGAAGGAAGGATGAAAGGAATAAAAAGAAATAAGGATGCAGAGAAATAGGAAACCTTTTTCAATGTTGATGGGAATGTAAAAAAAAAAAAAATGGCAGCCCAACTGTGGAAAATAGTTTGGTAGTTCTCAGAAAGTTAACCATAGAATTACCATATGACCCAACAACCCCATTTTAATTCTTTCAAGAGAATTGTAACAGAGACTCACATAGATCTTCCGACACCAATGTTCTTAGCAGCATTATTCACAATAGCCAAAAGGTGGATGCAACCCAAGGGTCCATCAACAGATGAATGTATGAACAAAATGTAGTGTGAGTGTGTGTGTGTGTGTGTGTGTGTGTGTGTGTACACATATATACAGTGGACTACACTCAGCCATAAGAGTGAATGATATTCTACACCATAGATAAACCTTGATAACATCATGTTGAATGAAATAAACCAGACACAAAAGGATAAACATTGCATGATTCCACTCACATGAACTAGCTAGAATATACAAATTCACAGAAACAAAGTAAATTACAGGCTACCAGTGCAGTGGGGTAGGGAAGAGTGGGAGTCGTTGCTTAATGGGTACAGAATTTCTGTTTGGGGGGATAAAAAGTTTTGGCAGCAGATGGTGGTGATGATAGCACAACATTGTGAATGTAATTGATGCCACAAATTGTCCACTTAAAATTGGTTAAAATGGGAAATTTTGTGTTATATGTAATGTCAGCATAACAAATTTTTTTTATTTAAAAAAACAAAAAAAAAGAACCTGAGACTTGCCTTTTTCTAGAGTCGTCTGATCTTGGACAGGTCACGTAATCCTCCAACTTCTGTAAAATGAGGGTTTGGGACTTAATTATCTCTGACCTCTCTTTCTGCTCTAGAAGTCCATTCTCCTCTAATTGTCTGAATAATTGTTATGGGACCATTAATAGTTTCTTTATAAAAGTTAATAACACTCTCAGTTTGGAAAATAAAGAAAAGAGGGAAATGAAAGGAAGTAGAAGAAAAGTTCAGGATAAAGTTCTACACAATATGATCTTGAAGAGGAAAGAAGAAAGAGCAGGAACTACAAATTCTTACATCCTGTCCAAAAATATTCTGTTTGATTACATGATACCAAAAAATGAAGGAAACTCAATCCTTATTCTTAAGGTAGTCCAAAAACTTCAGCGTATGGCATGTAGACTAAACAGCAGTACAGGGAGGCTGGGCCATTCAGTTTTTCACTCAGATGCTTAATGTCAAACAGCACAGGGTCCTGGCTACCTGAAGCACGCAGCCCAGGTGAGGCCCTCAGGAAGGCTAAATACAGACAGAAATTCAGGTTGGGAGAGGGTGGATCTGCCAGCTGGTGCTAAAAGAAAAGGCAAGAGATTTATGAAATGCAACCCCCAGTACGTGGAGAGGATTTTCTGCTTTTGACGTATGAGACCTAAGTGCCTAGAGGTGAGAAAAATCTGCAGCCTCCAGAGGAGAAAACGGTATCTTTCAGTCCCCACATTGCACCCATGTCCACCCTGTTTCTAAAGAGAACAAGGCATTGAGGCAGGCATGCTTGACGCTCTGACAAGAGGAGAGAGCAGAGGAAGAGGGTGGTCGTGGACAGGGTAATCATAAAAACAGAATGGAGGCTGGAGAGGAAATGTCCTGGGTCAAAAATGACTTTTATAACAAGAGCACTGAAGAAGGAAATAAATAAATGGGAGCTCCTCAAAATTAAACACTTTTGTGCATCAAAGAACTTCATCAAGAAAGTAGAAAGACAGCCTACACAATGGGAGACAATATTTGGAAATGACATATCAGATAAAGGTCTAGTATCCAGAATTTATAAAGAGATTGTCCAACTCAACAACAAAAGACAGCCAACCCAATTACAAAATGGGAAAAAGACTTGAACAGACACCTCTCAGAAGAGGAAATACAAATGGCCAAAAGGCACATGAAGAGATGCTCAATGTCCCTGGCCATTAGAGAAATGCAAATCAAAACCACAATGAGATATCATCTCACACCCACCAGAATGGCCATTATCAACAAAACAGAAAATGACAAGTGCTGGAGAGGATGCGGAGAAAGAGGCACACTTATCCACTGTTGGTGGGAATGTCAAATGGTGCAACCACTGTGGAAGGCAGTTTGGCGGTTCCTCAAAAACCTGAATATAGAATTGCCATACGACCCAGCAATACCATTGCTAGGTATCTACTCAAAGACTTAAGGACAAAGACACAAACGGACATTTGCACACCAATGTTTATAGCAGCATTATTTACAATTGCAAAGAGATGGAAACAGCCAAAATGTCCATCAACAGACGAGTGGCTAAACAAACTGTGGTATATACATACGATGGAATATTATGCAGCTTTAAGACAGAATAAACTTATGAAGCATGTAATAACATGGATGGACCTAGAGAACATTATGCTGAGTGAGTCTAGCCAAAAACTAAAGGACAAATACTGTATAGTCCCACTGATGTGAACCAACATTCGAGAATAAACTTGGAATATGTCATTGGTAACAGAGTCCAGCAGGAGTTAGAAACAGGGTAAAATAATGGGTAATTGAAACTGAAGGGATACAGACTGTGCAACAGGACTAGATACAAAAACTCAAAAATGGACAGCACAATAATACCTAATTGTAAAGTAATCATGTTAAAACACTGAATGAAGCTGCATCTGAGCTATAGGTTTTTTTGTTTGTTTGTTTGTTTGTTTTTTGTCTGTCTGTTTGTTTGTCTTTTTTTTTCTTTTTCCTTTTCTTTTTTTTACTATTATTATTATTTTTATTTTTTTCTCTATATTAACATTCTATATCTTTTTCTGTTGTTTTGCTAGTTCTTTTTCTAAATCGATGCAAATGTACTAAGAAATGATGATCATGCATGTATGTGATGATGTTAAGAATTACTGATTGCATATGTAGAATGGAATGATTTCTAAATGCTGGGTTAATTTCTTTTTTTTTCTTTAATTAATAAAAAAATAAATAAATAAATTTTTTTTAAAAATGACTTTTATGCAACACTGAGGAGCTAGTGTTACTAGGGAGAGCAGGAAAATATCCAACACCAGGAAGTCGAGGGGCTTCTTCTCCTAAGTCACTAAGAATGAGGAGGAAGATAGAATGAGGAACCAGGTCAGAGAAACCATTGCTGATGGCTCCTCACTATGCCAGAAGAGGCAAGGGGAAGGCTGAGGGATGACTCTGAAGGATTTTTAGGGTCAAGGATGCTCACTGGGGGACTCTAAGGGTCATTGAGAGGCTCTCCATCACTATGCCTTCTGCAAAGGGGCTGAAGCACTGTTTGTGTTGAGTAGGACCATAGGTGCTGGGCAGTCTCTGACATCAGAGCTCACAGCACAGAAAGCAAGAAAGACACATAAGCAGGTTGTGTTATCATATGGCAAGAGAAGAAGAGCAGGAAGCATGGATTAGGGCAGGGATACTTCAAAGCAGAGTGAGGCAGCCTGTTGCCAGATCTCACATGTTCTTCTGGTCATTGAGACTTTGAAAACCAAGCATGGACAGTGGTTGCAGAAGGAAAGGAAACAGGAGAGAAAGGAAAGCCAGATGGAAGCACCATCTACCACACATCACCCTGTGCCAAAAACCATTGTTTTAGTTTGCTAAAGCTGCTGGAATGCAATATACCAGAAATGGATTGGCTTTTATAAAGGGATTTATTCAGTTACAAATTTACAGTTCTTCAGAAAAAAGGCATCTAGCTTTCATCTGAGTTCCTCTGTCACCTGGGAAGGCACACAGTGATGTTTGCTGGCCTTCTCTTGACGCTTCAGAGTTCAAACAGCTTTCCCCGGGGTGTTTCCTCTCTGCGTCTCCAAACATCTGGCACCATCAGCTCTGAGCACTGAGTTGTGTTGTGCCGAACTGCTTCTCTCTCTTCTGACCTCTCCTTTTAAGCCTCTAACTGATTAAATTAAGCATCACTCATTGCAGAAGGCGCTTCCCTTAGCTGACCATAGATGTAATCAGCCATAGATGAAATTCACATGCTGATGATTTAGGTCTGCAGCAGGAGAACATCACCTGGCCAAGCTGACACCTGAACCTAACCATCACAACCATGCTGGTATTCAAGCATTTATTGTTTGATTTAATCTTCACGATAATCCTGTAAGGTACATTTCTTATATCTATTCACAAATGAGGGAAATGAGAAATTACACAGCACTTTCAACATCACACAGCAGGTGAACAAGTCAGGATAGGATTGCCTTATCCCCAAATTCTTATTCTCTTCCTTAAACAGGTAATATAAAAGGTTACTACGTCACCTAGATACTCCTCTAAGGACACTTGTGTGTTCTTGCAGTGGTAAGAAAATATAAATATGCTGTTGGCAACATTACTTTTGCTGTTTAAAGAATTAGTGACTTGAGGACAAAATATTTATGGATTCCTAGTAAGGACTTTTGGAGTGACTTAGGGAAGGGACATTATAAAGATTGTTAGGCAGAGTATCTGAAGCAATAGAAAATGAAAACCCAGGAGTACTCAGCGCTAATAGCCTACAAGAGCAGATTTCTCAAAATTTTCTCTGAAAACTAGATAATCACAAATCACTCTCCTAGAAATTGTTTTGATTCTCACTGTGCTTAAATTTGCCCATTTTAGGGAAAGTTGTTTTTTTGTTTTATAGAGAAGTGATACATTATTTCTTAATAAAAAATAAGAATAATAACAGAGATAACTCATAATGTCCTGTGATTATTAAGGAACTAAATAAGTTCCTTGCCTGAAACTATATTGTGAGAGCTTACTAAAGTCTATTAAGATAACCACTTCTGGGTGGGCCACGGTGGCTCAGCAGGCAAGAATGCTTGCCTGCCATGGCAGAGGACTGGGGTTCAATTCCTGGTGTCCGCCCATGTAAAAAAAAAAAAAAAAAAAGATATCCACTTCTAAGTAGAAAAAGTCTGTTTTCCTGACATCTAATTTTATACCTAAAAAATGAAAAATGATGTTATTTTTAGTTCTGAATTTTTTGTTTATCCATTCTTCTTGAATTTTTTGTTTATCCACACTTCTCTCACCCACAATCCCCAAGCACAAATGCATTTTTCCTTCTTTTAATGCAAAGGGCTGTCATATACATTAACCTTTTCTAAAAGAAGAATACACCAAAGTTGAATACATCCACCTGAAGCCCAGGCTTCCATTCTCGTCACCGTTATTACCACGACTACTAACAAGCAGTATTATGCTTTCATCCCATTATTTTCATTAGACCTTCCCAATACAGCTATTTTAGTAGTCATCAAATGAAGCCACATCTGGTTAGCTCACCTTTAAGGAGTAAAAGATTATGGTGCTGAAATACCAGTTTGATCAATTTAAATAAGACAGTGACATTAGTTAAAAGGCTTATAATCCTTTAAAATATCCCAAGTCTGGAACAATATTTATTATACTATGATACTACAATTCAGGGCAAAAAAAAAAATGCTGCTATGACAGATCTGTAATGAATAAATGAAAAGCAATGTGCTTTTTGGTATAATCTCCTTTGAAGCAGGCATTAAATTATTAAAGATGTTTCCAGTGTATACATCAATCAAATCATCCCCAGAAGGAACAGTGGGTTTTACACCCATACATACACGCGCAGATAAAATCTACACCACAGTGAGGGTCCACAAAGAAGTGGAAAAGAGCACTCCTTTTACAAGAGGGCGGGTGTCCATGGCAAGAGGGAGCTGTTCTTTAGGACAAAAAGAAATACAAGATGTAAAGGAGGAGCAATCGCACACGTATTCAACCCCCTTCCTCCTCTTCTGAAGAAAAACTGCTGGCAAGAAATGTGGTACCACTCACACAACCTGAAGTGACCCCCACCAGCTGCAGTGGGGCTCTCGTCAAGGAGCACACATGGGGGCAAACGGCACTCTCAGGAGGCCAAGGCAGGACCATGATGCCATCACTTCATGGCTGCAACAGCTGGCCCTGGCAGCTAGGGAAAACTGAATGCAAAGCCAGACACAAAAGGTCACAGGTGCGACCTTTAGGCTTGGTGGAATCAAATGTGATCCCATTTACTGCAAATGAAATGTCCAGAATAGGCAGAATTATAGACACAGGCAGCCAATGCGTGGTTGCCAGGGGCAGGGGTGGGGGGGTGAGGGTGGGGGAGCAGAGGGAGAGTAACTGTTTAATGGGTACCAGGATTTTTGGAGGGTGATGAAAATTTCTCGAAACTAGACAGAAATGATGGCTACACAGCACAGTAAATGTACCAAATGTCCCTGAATTGTACACTTTAAAATGGCTAATGATGAATTCTATGGTATGAGAATCCTACCTCAATAAAATTAAAGAGCTCTTGATCACCAGGTAGAGCTATGTGTACCCTCTCTGAGATTGCTACGATTACCCACAGAATGAGTCACTGAACTGATACAGCAACCTCTGGTTACAGCCATCTTCCTCACCCCAGGAATAAAAAGTTTCCCCTCACAAAATATCTAGTGATTCTGAGTAGGAAATCAGTGATATTGTCGAATGAATGAATGAATGAACATATGAACAAATAGATCTGAGAATATCAGCTTGCTTAGAATTAAAATACATAAATGCCAGCAAAGTATTTATTAGATAGCCACGTAAAATATTAATATTAATAAGAATCCCCCACAGTGCCACTGCCTGAAAAAATATAAAATACTTTTAAAATTTACAACTATTTAATTTCCTCAAAATTCTCAACTGGTTCTCAACCACTGCCCACCTGATTGTCCAGCTAAGAGAGCAAAGCTGGCCAGACATCAGTGCTCAGCTCAGGGAGCAGAAGCTGCCATGTGCACTCCATCCCATGCCCCATCCCCACCTCAAAGAATCTTACAAAGATCATTTGATGATGTTAACAATTGTAAAAGAAAAGTGAACACAGCAACCAAAAGAGAGGAGTTGGGGGACGTGGGGAGGAAGGAAGAGTGATACCAAAAGGAAAGGTAAGCATAAAAAATAGCAAATTCAACTTGAAGGAGTAGGGGAGGAGAAACAGCAAGGAAAATCCCTTTTACCCAAGTGCAGTCACACTGTCATTTCCCAGTAAAGGGAAGCAGAGCTTCCATCCATGACTTCACCATCCCTTCCCCCATAGCAGCCAAAGCCAACACAATCCCAAGAGAATGTGGTCATTCCTGGGGAATATCACTGGGGAGTTCCAGGACGAGGTTTATGCCTGATGAAGCTTCCTGCAATGGTGCAGTCAACCAGTAAATGCAAAATCTACTGTGCAGGATGAGGCAGGGGTGGTCTGGTAGAAAGGTACGGCGCTGAGAGTTAGGACGCCGACTCAGTAATGCCCACCTCTCACTCTTCAGCCTCAGTCCAGTGAATTCACCTCCCCTAGCCTCACAGCCCCCTCTAGAATTTGAGGATGACGATAACATTACAGGACTGTAGTAAGGAACAAATGAGATGATACATGTAAAAGACCCTTGTAAACTGAACAAGCTATGTAAATGTTTATTATTGTTATCACTACCTTTTTCTTGCCACTTAATGGAAGGAGCTGAGAGGGTGTCAGATGAAACATCCGTACACGGTTAGTACTAATGAAATTGTTTTCCAGTGGGCCACTTAGAGGACTTATCACTTCAAAACCTCATGCACATGAAAACAAAAAATTATACTAAGAATTTATCAGTTGTCTTGCCTTTTTTGGTTAATACAGTTAAAATGCAGGCTGATGTTCAAACTTCTGACTCATTGAGGCTGTTGCAGCTAATTTACTTACTAATCATCCTTGCTATTATTTACATTTCTTCGATTCCAATTTCCCTGGCATGTAATTGTTGGTAATAGATTTACCACCTAATAGCTTTACATGTTTCTGTACTGCTACAGCTCTTTCCAAAGTAACACAAATGTGCTAGCAAAAGACACCACACAGCGATCATTTCTATAAACCAGCATAAATACTTAGGTAACATATGACTTTGTTTTTAGTTGGAATGACAGGTTGGCAGAAGCCAGTTGGGACATCAAAATACCAGACATTTAGACGGCCCTTTATGCTTCTCAAAGCACTTTCACATATATTTTCTCACTTCATCTTCTCAAATGGAAGGGCAGGCAGTATTTTCCCTATCGTATAGAATGAGAAACGGAACCTGAGGAAAAGTCAAGCAGCTTGTCAAGTGCTACAAAGAAAGGAGTGGCAAAGCCTTTCACCTGCATCATAAAAATAAACAAACAGGTTTCAATTGAAGGATAGTCATCCCCTGTAGTCACCATGGTAACCAGGCACCTGGATAAGCCCAGCTTCTAATAGATGACTAATGAAGTAGAGGGACTGGCCAGGCTGAGTTTGATTCCATATCTCTGCCTCTCTCCTCCCTTCTCATTGTTGATCATCTAGACTTAAAAGCCAACCCCATTCTCTGAATATCATCCTTTTGCTCTATTAGGCAGCATCTAATCAGACAAGCCCCATTTTCTCACCAAGCATCACTTTTCTTTACTTTCCCTCCCTACCCACACACATATCCATATTCACCCTCTTTCTCTTTCTCAGTCTGTCTGTCTGTCTCTCTCTACTGACAGATCTTTCCTTAAAGAGCACTTCAGCACAAACTAGGAATGTTAAGCTCTGCAACAAGGAGAAGAACTCTGGCTGGATATGGTAGGACAAAAGAGCCAAACCCAGGCCTTCCCAGACAAAAGGGTAAAGGGATCTATTGTGGAAGAAGCTGAAAAGAGCCATAGCCATATCATTACTTATCCTATTCCTTGTGCCCTACCTGAATGCTCTACCCCTTTGTTAGAGACACCTCCTCCACGAAGCCTTCCTGGCTCTCTAGAGCAATTGTTGCTATTTATCTGTGATCCCACAACACCTGTTAAAAGCCTTTAGTACATCCTAACCACATTGTGCTGTTCTTCTCTATTTATGTGTGATAGAAATACGGAACATGAATTGCTACAGAATGGGCACCTCAAAATATGTTTGGGAAATAATGGGGAAATATCAACCCAGGCTCTCTGGAGGCCTCTGGAAGTTTTTGTAAAGCAAAGGTCTTTTTTATGCATCTTTGTACCCACCATCAGGTTTAATGGAAGTCTTTGCCTATTTGTTGTCTTGAATTAAATACAAATGTGCCTCCTAAAGACAGAAATCCAGCCTAGTATGTCACTTCAGGAAAGTGTTGGTGATGATGATGATGATGAGGCTTGCATTTACTGAGCTCTCCCCAGGTACCTGGTACTCTGTTCCATGCACCTTATATGCATAATCATACTTAAACCAAACTCACAACACTTATATTAAGAAAATATTGTTATTATCCCATTTTTCAGATAAGGAAACTAAAGAATAAGGAGTTAGATGAACTTGCCCCAAATCCCACAGATAGTAAGTGGCAAGGGGATTTGAACTCTGTTCTGTTGGCCAGACTATAGTAATTTTTCCCCTAAGATAACATGTGGAGCCTAATTAATTAAGATTAACTCAACATGTAATTATAGTCACTTCCTGCCAAGTGTCTTCTGAGCCAGTGCTTTTTCCTCACACAGGGACACTATTAAATGCAGATTCTGATTCATTCAGAAGTTGGGAGCCTTTGCATTTCTCACACCTCTCAGGTGGTGCCATGCGCTAGTCCCCACTTGGCCAGTAAGGCTCTAAACCACAAGGAACATGAAAACGGCCACAGAGACACTAATCAAATCAAACATTTTAGGTTAAAATTTCTAATTGTGACAGTGCCTTGAAATATAAGTCTTTAATTTACATAACATGGCATTTTAATCTTTAAAAATATCAGTCAACAATTTATTGAAGCTGGGAAGAAACAGAAAGATGGACTGTTGACAATGATTTTGGCCAGAAAGATGGTTCTGCAATTTATTCGAATTATATCATCATGCCAAAGTTTATTAAAGTGGGGCACATCACAGCAAGGACAATAAATCAGGAAGTTATTTTTATCTTTTATGCTTAAAGTCTTCTCCCCTGACATTTACATCAAATTTTAATCCACATGTGACTAAAATTTTAAGAGAACCAGTTTTCAGGTAGAAATTGTTTCCATGTTAAATAACCCATCCTGAAATTTCAGGTATAGCTCTTTATTATCTAATCTATAGGAAGTGCCATTTTTATGTCCCACTGGAGTCAAAATGGGTATTCATTATACTCTACACTATATATTCACTGAAGTGGCATGCATAATAATATAACAATGCCCAGAAGTCATTTAAAGTTGGATGATTCCAGCGTCAAAGCCTCTCAAACATCAAGAACAACCAGAGGGCAGCCAGATCGACGGATATATTACACAGATATGTACAATTACAGATAATATGCACTCCTAAATAACAGAGGTTTTTATAAGACCGTTGAGGTCTTTACCTCTTAAAAAATGCATTATTTATCACAAGTTAGTGCTCTTAGTATTTTTTATTGGAAAACTTCCCAGATTTTTTTTCCTTAACATGATGCTGGCTTTGGCCAGCATTTCGAGTGCATTCTGCCTGAGTTTTGACTTCATGAATAATTTGATATTTATTTTTTTAAATTGACATTCTGAGAAAATGGCTGATGGGTATGGCAAGACAGAAAAGTTCTGATATTTTATCTGGCTACATCCTAGCAGGGCAGCTCAAGGGAGCCATAAGTATTCAGATTTTCTAGAGAATATGCATGCAGTGACTAAGGTTAACTCAGGATTCCTGAGTGGTAAAAGCAAAGAAGATGGAATATGGAAATCATATGGAAATAAGCCACAAAATATCAAAAGCATCAATTATTTGGAAGGTATTTGCACAGACAGATGGGGCTGCCCAAATGACTTACACTTTAAACTCACATCACATCTCTGGCAATAAAGGCAGCACCAAATTTAGAAATGGGAAAAGGCATCCAAACAGAGACCACAGCTAATATCCTGCCACTTTAGAAGTAAATGTTGATTCTTCTAATATTTACAACAGAATTTCCTGGAGGATACATTTGAATGTTTAATACCTGTTCCGGTCCGAAAGCATTATGTGCCCCAGAAAAACCATGTTTTAATCTTATTCAATCTTGTGGAGGCAGCTGTTTCTTTTCATCCTGATTCATTATTGTTTGTGGAAACTTCTGATTAGATTGTCTCCATGGAGATGTGACCACCCAATTATGGGTGTGACCTTTTGATTAGATGGAGATGTGACTCCACCCATTCTGGGTGGGTCTTGATTACTGGGATCCTTTAAAGGAGGAAACACTGGGCAGGCCTCAGTGGCTCAGAAAGCTTCTCACCTGCTGGAGACCCGGGTTTGATTCCCAGTGCCTGCCCATACCAAAAAAAAAAAAAAATGAAGAGAACAAATACACATCATTTCTTTCACCACCCCCCGCCCCCCGCAAAAAAGAGGAAACATCTTGGAGAGAGTTAGAAATGACAGAACTGACAGAAATTCAGAGCAGAGCTGACACAGATGCTGACACTTGGGAGAACAGAGACACAGATATTTGGAGATGCTTGGAGCCTAGCAGACGTTGCCATGAGATGTTAAGCAAGCTAGAACCTAGAGATTGCCAAGGGAAGCCAAGAGATGAAGGCCATTCCTAGAGCAAAATAAGGAATCTGCACAGGAGCAGAGGATGAAATCCCAGGAGCAAGGGACCAGAGATGCCAGCCACGTGACTTCCCAGCTGACAGAGGTGTTCTAGACCCCTCAGCCTTCCTTGAATTAATCCATTTCCCTGAATGCCTTAGTTTGGACATTCGTGTAGGCTTCAGAATTATAACCTTGTAACTTACTAAATTCCCTTTTTTTAAAAGCAGTTCTAGTTCTGGTATATTGCATTCTGGCAGCTTGCAAACTAAAGCAATACCCTTGCTATCTGACATAAAAACACAAATGAGAACTTCTAATGGAAATATTTTCCCTAACTACCCAATCCTCCTCACCACTCCCCCTATAAATTTTCCCTCCCTAAAATATACAGGACCTAGAAATTGGTCATCAGAACAAAAAATAAATGAAAAGAATATCTTAGATTCCCATTTATCCATATAAAGTTTGCTACATTTAAAATCTGGGAAAGAATGTTGATTTGTTAACAGGCTTTTGGGCAGAGAGGGGATGTCTGTGGATTTTATGGTAGAGTACAGACATAGAAATTGAAAGTACAAAAGTTATCACACTTGTTTGTATTTCTGTTCCCATGGAAACTAAAATCATCTCCTACCCAAGTTGAATGAGGTGTTTTGAAATAATCAGTTTCAATTTTTCATGATAGCAAAGTACTGCTTCTTGTTTTCAGCTTCCAGAGGCTTACTTTCACAGAAAAAAAAAAATGGTTTAGATACGGTTTGAAGGTACAAAGACCTCCTGAAAAAGCAGCTTATATTAAGAGATATGAGTCTGTAAGGATAGAAGTAGAGGGAAGTTTTGACCTGCTGAAAGCTGAGACAGCCAGGCCTATTCAAGCTCTACAAGTTCTTGTGACACCCACAGGACAATATATTATACACTGGAAACATACTTAGATAGCATGAAAATATTTACTCTTCCTTAGAAAAAATATTCCCCATTAAAATTTCTCACTTTAGAAGTAAATGTTGATTTTCTTTTATTTACATCAGAAATTCCCTGCTGGCTACATTTTAATGTTTAACATCATTTCTATCAATTAAATACAAATCCTCAAACCCAATGTTACAAAAAGCCTTGTGGATGGTGCACTGGGAAATTAAGAGACCAGCTTAATCTCACGTTCTGTCTTCAGGCTCTGTGCAATGCTTATAGCACCAAACATAAATATGTTCACTAAGAGAACAGGACTTCAAATAAGGGATGGTGAATATGCTGCCTGTGCATACTTGCTCTGTGGGCCGGGAAAGCAAGCTGAGTGGCCCTCTACACAGACAAATATATAGCCACATACAGGATAACTGGAAGCCCTAACCTGTCTGCTTCCCTTCCTCGAGGTTCTCAGGCCTGCTGAGCTCCTGGTTCCACCACTAGCAGGGCTGTGTATCTTTAGAGAAATGGTCTTCCCAGTTGCGGAGCTGGTTTCTTCAATGGCAAAATAAGGAGCGTACACCACGTTCCCTTCTGATCCTAAACATTTTATAATTCTAATGTTTTTTAGGGTTTAAAAAAATATTTTATTTAAAAATTTCCAAGATCTACAATTATTCTATATCCACTAAGCAGCAACTCGCCCTTGTTCCTAATCCCATCCCTTGGTAACCTCTAATCTACTTTCTGTCTCTATGAATCTGCTATTTATAGAAAGTTCATTTAAGTGAAATTAGACAATATTTGGCCTTATGTGTCTGGCTTATTTTATTCATCATAACATTTTCAATGTTTATCCATGCCACAGCAGGTTCATGTAGACAGTACACAACTTCGTTCCTTCTCACAGCCAAACAGTAGCACGCTTTGAGTCTGCACCCCATTTTGTTTACCTATTCATCTATCGATGGACACTGGGGTGGTTTCCACTGTTTGGTCTTGGGAATGATGCTGCTGTGAAGGCCGCTGTACAAGTATCTGTCTGAGTCTATGTTTTCAGTTTCTTTGGGGGTGTACCTAGAAGTGGAATTGCAACAGAGCACATGGTAATTGTTTACTTAACTTTTTTTTTTTTTTGCATGGGTAGTCTCCAGGAATCGAACCTAGGTCTCTAGCTCAGCAGGCAAAAATATATTCAACTTTTTGAGGACGCGCCACATTGCTTTCCACAGAGGATGCACCATTTCACATTCTCACATTATTCTTTTTTTACAAATAGGTTTCGGTGAGGTAGATGTGGGGTCCTGTCAGAGGAAATAGCCTCCTTCACCTTTCTGTGTATTTGACTTTATATGGAAAAGATTATACAAATACACTCCTCACTTTCTTTCCCTTCACAAGAGAAGCTGCAGGCAGCTGCTGATTCCCCGTAAGGAGCAGCCTGAATTTGGTGATGAGACCAAGTCAGGGCATGGGGAACAAAACCATGGTGGTGGGCATACAATCTGAAACATCTTGTTTTTGGTTATAGCTTCTCAGCTGTAGCTTCTTTAAAATCGCATTACGTCCTGTATGTGTAGACTAATAGCCACAAACTTTAAAACCTATAGGAGCCTGGCAAACCATGTAAATGTGTGATTCAGGGCAGGTGCCATCCAATAAGGAGGGCTGTGGCCTTTGGTGAACTGACAGCATGTGGCCTATATAAAGAGATTCAGACATCATAAACTCTGTGCCCGGCAAGAGTCTTTCTTAGGGGAGAGGTCATATGCTGCCAATTTCCATCCCTAGTGTGAATTGCATAAAGACAGTTTTTTTCCCTCACTGGTGAATTAGTATAAAACTGATTTCTGGTTAAACACAGCAGGTTAAAGAAATCTATTTTTTCTAAGCTCCCTTTTGATACTCCTCCAACGTATCAGTAGAGGTTATTTAAAAAGGGATGAACCCATCAGAACACAGAAGACTGAAAAGAAAATAGCAGCCCCAATATCTGGGAAACAGTAAAGCTGTTGGATGTGAGACCAGTGACGGCAGACCTGAAAAGCTGAACTTTGGGCCTGCAGGAAGCAGAAGCCAAGAATCAAGCTCCTAAGTGCTGAAAAACCTGGAAAAGGCCTAGGGATGGTAGGTATCATCTATCTATTGAAAAAAGGGGTGTAAATGGGGCTGAAAACATGCAGAGTGGTTTAAAGTCTTTAAGAGAAGCAGAGAGACCCAAGATCCCCTCTGGTGCCCTCCAGGTTTATTCCCTGGAGGTGTTGGACTCAGGTACCCCTGGGAACAAGGGTACTGTACTGAAACCAAGAAGGATAAATCTCTTTACTCAACAGTGAGGCCCTCCCACCCTCTTCCGACAGTCAGAACCCAAAATGCTGACAGTCAGGTTTATTCTACCCAGGCAAGAGATTGAAAGATTTGTCTCTGAGAAAACAGACCGGTCCAAAAGGAAAATACTTATGAAATGGCCAAAACCCAATCACGCCCCCAACCAGATAAGTGCTGCTGATGTACACACTTTTCTTAATGCCTCTTCCTAAAATCTAACAGCCAATGAAAGCCTCTAACCTAGAGACAGAGATGAGAACATATAAGGAAATAACAAAAAGAAAGAAACTCAGAAAAAAATACAAAAACAGTGCAGCAAAAGAAAGTTTAAAATATTATCGCATTAACCCTTGGAGAGGTAAGGGAAGATATCACATTTATAAAGCAATAATAGAACGCTATAAAAAGGAACATTCAGAGAACATGAAAGTACTCTTAGAAATTAAAAATATGATGGCTGGAAAAAGATGAATAGAAGGAAGATATACGTTGAGGAACTCTCCCAGAAAGAAGCATCCATAGAGGAGGTCCTATATCCAGATATTTGGGCTCCAGAAGAAAATAGAAAAATGGAAGGAAATTGTCAAGGAAACAATTCAATACATTTTCCAGAACTGAAAAACAAGTTTCCAGAATAAAAAAAGTTGACCAGATACCGAGCCCAGAGATAAAAAAAGATTTACATCAGGGCACATCATTGGAAATTTTCAGAACACCGAGAACAGAGAAAAGACCCTAAAGCTAGTAAAGAAAGAAACAGGATGACTATTTACAAAAGTCTGGAAATAAAACAGCATCAAACCTCTAAGTGGGCTTTCTGGGTGGGAAGGACAATTGGACAATGCCTTCGAAATCCTAGGAGAAATTATGTCTAACCTGGAGTCGAATGCCTGGCAATATCGATAGTCAATTTTGATTACAGAATAAAAAACATTTTCATATAAGAAAGGTCTCAAAAAACTGTGCCTCCCATGAAGGCTTCCTCAGGAGGCTACTAGAGGGGAGCTCCACATGAACTAAAGTGTAACCAAGAAAAAATATGACATGGAATCCAGGAAGCAGGAAATACAGTACTAGAGAACAAAGAAAGTAATGATGAAGGAAAACACCACTGAAAATCAGATTTAGAGAACAACTTACCAACTTGAGGCAGAAGTTTGGGAGCTTGAAAAAAAGATGAAACTGAGAGATCACTGGATGCATCAAGAGATTAACAGTTCTGCTGAAATTTTCTGTAGTGCACAATCTAATTCAACCTATCTGTATAGCTCATTTGAACTACTGAAATACAGGAAACACAAAATAAGAAAGAGGTCCTATATTCCTGTACAGATTATTGTAATGCCTGGAAACATCCTAGGGTATATTAAGCAGATAATCAAAAAGTACTGGCAAAGTCCTCTGAGGGAGGGGACAAAGACTATGAAACTATTAAACCTTACCATCAGGGAATCTCCTGATACTGTGTCAAGCTTTAGGGATACCCAAATCAATAGGCCATGCCCTTGATCATGAGGCTTACTCTTGTGAAGCTTATGTAGGTAACAGAGAAGCTAAGACTACCTATAGGCATGAGTAAGAGTTACTTCTGGAGGACCTCTTTTGTTGCTCAGATGTGACCTCACTCCCTCTAAGCCCAACTCTGCAAGTGAAAGCATTGCCCTTCCCGCTATGTGGGACATGACATCCAGTGGTGAAAGTCTCCCTGGCAACATGGGAGATGACTCCCAGGGATGAATCCAGGCCTACCGCCATGGGATCAACAACTACATCTTGACCAAAAGTGGGGAAAGAAGTGTAATTAAGTATCAGTGGCAGAGAGAGTTCAAATAGAGTCAAAAGGCTACTCTAGAGGTTGCTCTTATGTAAGCTTCAGGTAGACCTTGCTACCTATCATACCCTGCCAACCCCAAACCAGGACCATTCCAGCCAGTCCTAAAGAACACCTAGGGAAATTTATAAGATTCCACAAGGGTTCCAGGCACTTGAGTAACTTGCCAGAAACCTACAAACTCCAGATGGATCCCTGGTCCAGATAAGTCCTGAAACCTAGCCCAGCCTCACCAGAACATCAGATAGTTCCATCTCTCTACCCCATATTAGTGACAGACCCTTCCAATACCAAAAATTTAGAATTTCCATAGCCCAAACAACCCCAAAGAGAGGTATGGAAAGATCAAAATTGATGGTGGAATTATACATAGAAGATAGGATGTAATAAATGAATACGAATGCTGAATCATTAAATTGATATCTTTTAGTCACCAGTATTTTAGAGCAGCTATAAGTAAAAACCTAAAATTGTGAAATTGTAACCCATGTCAAAGTCTGAATTATGTTCCACAACTAATTGTGCTGCTGCGCTTTGAAATTTTTAGCTTCTTCGTATATATGTTATTTTTCACAAAAAAAAAAGATGGAAAAAAGTCGATTGTGATGATAAAAAAGTATTTAAGCCCTCTAGCCTCCTATATTCTGGAGCAGCTGGAAGGAAAAATATGAGAGGATCATATGGTAGCCCATGACAAACTCTGGGACCTTCCTGTAACCACTTGTTGAAGAGTGCTTCGAAAACTATTGCTTTTTTATTTCTTTGCTTTGTATATATGTTATACTACACAATAAAAAAAAAGAGAGAGAGAGATTAACAGTTCTGGCAGACTTTGGAGATGGCTTAGTAACAGATACACACACACACACAAAAAAAAGAACTAAGCAAACGACAGAAAAAAACTGGGAAGTTATTAACCTAGAGAATAGGAAAAACAGGATTGCAAAAGAAAGTATCTAGAGTACACTATATGATTCAACTAAGAATAATACTTACATAGTGAAAATAATGGAAGGATTAAATATTGACAGCAAAAAAAAGTTTTAAAATTATATTGGGAAGAATGTGCCCTAGGGCAAGCTCAGAGACTCACTGAAGCTGCCCTAACCAAGCAAATACCTGTTCAATACAGGCAAAACTGTTTGTACCCCCTTAAAAAGGAGGATCCCTATGATGAGGAGTGTGAAAAAGCTCTTATTAAATTTGGAAAAAATTTGAATGTGGAAACTAAAAGAATTCAAAAAGAGAGTGGGAATTTGTATGACTAAAATTAAGTTTAGCTTTCACACAAGATGGAGCAGGATGAGAGAAACGGAACTAACTAAAGAAAGGACTAGAAAACGTCACAGACTGGTCCTGCGGGTAGGGAAAGGAGAGGACTTCTGATGGTGCCAAATCCTTATATAGGTCAGAACAAGTTTAAATAAGTAATGTGCCAGGGTCACAGAAATGTAAAGTGTAATCAAAAGTAAGAACCTTTGGTGGGCTGTGTGAATCAGTTAGACTATCCGGGTGGGCTGTAACCTCTGGAGTACCCAATCAGCAGAGAAACAGGAGAGGGACCTGCATGCTAGGCTTAGGGTATAAAATCCATGGCATTCTATCACTTGGCGTGCTAGCCACCACATTTGGTTGAGCGCCCATTCCTGCAAGAATGTGAATAAATTCTTTTCTTCTCAAAAAAAAAAAAAACATATATTGAGGGGAAAAAAGGGGTAAGGCATGTGTACAGGTTTGTGAGCATGTGGCCTTACTGGAGGTGGGGGGTGTTGGTAAGAAAGCGAAATAATTATCTTCCACAGTCATTAGATAGAAAGTTAATAAATAGCATCTACATTTGAAGAATAAAATCAAGAAATAAGCATGCTACCATATTTTATCTAATCTGAGATTCCACCAAGTAAAAGGATCACTATTACTTTTATGTCCCTCAAAGAATAAAAACAATGTCAAGCAAACTCTGACTGCCATCACTTGTAAGAGCCTAAGATCTCAGCTGATAAAATGGATGGCAGGGAGGAAGGTATGGTTCAGAAATATGGTAGCATATTCCATGAGAAAGAGCTTAACTAGTTCAAGTTGGTTACCTCTGGGAATCAAGAATTGGGTATGGGGCTACAGCAGGTGATTGTTATTTTTGTTACAATCTGTGTTGAACTGATTGACTTTTTAAAATATTAACTTCGATTTCAAAGTAAATTTCAAATAAATAAATAAGAAAATAGTATATACTCAACCTCTCCTTAAAAAAAATTAAAAACTCTTCTTTCATTGCCTCAATGTTAATAATGCTGGGTTAAATGTTATTCAATGGTAATTACTTAGGATAAAACAATTCTGCAAGTCTCCTCATTTTAGAGCTCAGAATCAACTAGCCACTGATGGGGAAAAGCTATAAAACACAAAATAATGCAAAAATGCTCTAAAGTTACAGATTTCAACTGTCACCATCTTCCTGCTCTCATCTGTCCAATGGAGCAAAATAATCGCTAATTTGGTTATTTAATAGTATTTATTTGCCTGTGTTTCTGAGATGGTGGATACTCATGCCTGATACATACTCGGGGCAGTTTACTGAATGGAAAGAGCCTCATTTCTTCCCTCCACAGCGTAGAAAAGCATCATTTTCTAAGTGAAGCACAGAGTCACACTGATCAGTGTGCAGGGAACAATAACCAGGGAACAATTAACTCTGGTTAATCAGGCTCTTACTCCACTGCATATTCTTATAAGACCTAAACCCTACCCTAAGAAAGATATTTTTTTTCTGGCCTCCCCAGAACAAATAAAATAAAAGAATGTGAACATAAAAGAATGTGAACCTCCCTCAGTTTCCCCATGGATTTGGAGGTACCCGGGATCTATCATCATTAACCCATCTGACCTTGGGACAGAGCGCTGCCTCTCTTTTAGCTGTCAGCCGTCCACAACGCCCAACGATACACACCCAAACACGCACGCGCACAGGAAGGCACACGCTAGATGATAGCAGTAGAGGCTGTCAGGAACTGCCAAAGGTTTGAAATTTTAACCTACTTGCTGGAAAACAGATTAGGCTGCCACAGCGCCATGGATACTGGCAGAAGACGCAAGACTCCTGGATCTGAGAAAAAGGACTTCAATATTCACAATAATAGCAGCAGCATTTGTGCTTGCTCCCCTAGGACCAATTCTCAAAGACAACGCAAAGAGGGGGCCAGGTGACCCACGCACACAAAGGAAGAACCCAAAGCTTTTAGGGAACACTAAACCATTATAATGGGAAGTAAATCTGCCTGACCTTCATTCCATATAGAAACATGATCTTTATTGTACTGGACAGTCAACAAACCTGGCTTCTGCCCCAGAGCAGGGTTGCCCAATCTCAGCACTATCACACTTGGGGCTAGACAATGCTTTGGTGTGGGAGGCTATCCTGTGTATTGTAAGACATTTTGTAGCATACCTGATCTCTACCCACTAAATTCCATATTATGATAACCAAAAATGTCTCCAGACATTACGAAATGTCTCCCAGGAGGCACAACTCTCAGTTGACAAGGTCTGCTCCAGAGAAGGCCACTGTCTCTGTCTTTCAAGGGTGTTCACTAAATAAACATCCTGAAAAAGATAGTTCAGGCTGGCCACGGCGGCTTAGCGGTAGAGTTCTCGCCTGTCATGCCGGAGACCTGGGTTCGATTTCTGGTGCCTCCCCACGCAAAAAAAAAAATTAAAATAAAAAGACAGTCTGAAACCATGGCAGCCAGTGCCTCTGCTCACAAGATGTGCAGAAACACAAGAGATACGGAGAACTGTCTCCAACAATACTCCATACAAATTTACTTCTAGAACTCAATCTGCTTTCCAAGCATAGATAAATTTCTTGTCCAATCTGCACATAGTATTTGCATGTACCTGCACACACATTTTTCTATGCCCCTATGACTGAAATTACAACTTGAATCATTTAGATGAAGGGAACCAGTTCAAAGACAATTACAAGGTACTGCCTGGGAGTGAGTGGATGTAAGAATTTTTTATAGCTGAGCCACGTAGTATACTATGGCTACATTTCCTTTCTTTTTCCTTCACTGGGTTAATAATTGGCTGTCTTTTTCCACTTAATACTCCCCTAAGATCATGCCTCTGCTTTGAAGATAGATATGAGTTCAAATCCCATTTCCTCTTCTCAGTGAGTAACCTCAGGCAAGTTGTTTTCTTTCTATATATACAGCGAGGTGCTGAGACCTGGATCACAGTGTTGCTGGCACAATTGTGTGAGATAAGTGTCTAGTGCGGTGTGTGGCACTCAACAGGTACTTAGTGAAAGGAAGTCTAATGAAGATCATCATTAGGGCAAATCCACGGGACTTGCTCTTATTATAAAGGAGGTCATGGGTTTTATGCTGATTTCTCCACATTCACACTTGGTGTTTTACAATATTGATAATAGCTACTTAGCTAAAGAAAGCACTAGATCATAAAGAAAACGATTCCAAGACGTACCTTCATTAGCGCCTCATGCCAACCAACTGAGCTAGACAATCCTAACTCTATTACCAAAAGGGCCAAATAAAAAAGGAATTCCAACCTTTGGTTATCTGATTTTATTTTCTTCAAGCTGATAGCAATTTGTTCATATTGCCCAGCTTTTATAGTCTGATTAATTATTCTCTCTTGCACAGTTGCATTTTAATAAGCGAGCACTCTCAAGACAAATAAAAAATCAAGCTCTGCAGACACCTTATCCAAGGCTGTTCAAGTATTATCAGAGATCAATTCCTCCTCCCAGCTCCCTTTCCTGTGATCAATCAAACTTATACTTAAATAAACACCTATCACAGATTACACAACACATTAAATCAGTGATTAACAAGAGTACTCCTTTCGTAATAATGCTAAGAATTTTCTCTTGATATTTGGCATTTTGACTTTGCAAAATAAATTAGTCTTGGTTTCTGAGGCTATTGGTTGTGATATACATGTGATGATTACTCTTCCTTGTCTAAAAATACAATAATTATAGCTTTAAAGTAGACATAAAATTCCATTTTCCCTCAGGAAAAAAATATCTGTAACAGGAGTTCATGAAAAATTGTTAGTTATAGCTAATCCTGGATAATAAATTGGATTTTTCAAATCTATGTGATTTCTGACACATTAGATTTTTCATCAGGGTGGTGATATTGGCAGAAAATGCCTGTGTGATAATCAAGCAGCAATTTCAATGCCTCACTGTTAAGACAAATGCAATTGAGAAGATCATCTATGGAATTTGCTGATAGTGAAATTTACTTTTTGAAAAGGAAATATCACATCATACTCAGAGGACAAGTGGCAATTCTTCATGCCTTCTCTCCATTCCCCTGAGTCTGGATTATGATTACTCGTCCTCCCCTAAATTCCAACTCCACTTAGGATTATAAGAAACTCTGCTAAATTATTTTAAAAACTGTAAGTGACTTCCATTTCTTGCATTTTAACTGGAATTAACACCACTCATTCCCTGTTACAAATACAGATGAGTATGCACACACACACTCATAAAAGTTCATTTTCTACTTGTCTAAGAAAGAAAATCAGTATACACATAGCAAATATTTGAGTTGCATTTACATAAGCAATTCCTTTAGGGAAAACAAATCCCAACCACAACAATTTTAAAGATAATAAAGGAGAGAATACCATGGCATTTTAAAAAAATGTTTTCCTAAATGGATAAGGACTTATTTTCAAGATTAAAATCCCAAGCCCACGTTCTTTTCTGTATCAAACTTTCTCCCTTTATATCTTATACCTAACTCCATCCCATCTTGCTTTTCAAAGTCTTTTATTAAAGGTACCATTTTCCATGATTAAAAAAATAATAGGCAGTCTACATGGCTTTTCTTTCTGGGAACACTAGAAAGAACTGAAGAGTGCTCCACTTTGTTTTGTTTTTAAGGTCGTTCAGCCACATTGCCCCCCAGAGAATTCAGCTAATTCGTGTACAAGATCGGCATGTAGCAGATAGGACAAAACTTAAAAGAAAAACAAGGGTGATTGGCTTAGACATATTTTTCAAAGGCATTACCTGATCGACTGGAATCTCAACCTGAGTATCTTCGTCTTCTTGGACTTCTGCTGCCCCCCGCATTTCAGATCTCTCTGCTCCAGCTTTGAAAATGCCTTCATCTATTATTTGAGACAAACACACAGTGAAAATCAAAATCCAATTGTGACATCTTGTGGTGGTGTTTTGAAATTGCAATCAAATACCTATTGGAGTTGGGTTTTTTGTTTGTTTGTTTGTGTAATGGCCATTTTTGGTTCCCTTTTCATTGGTAGGAGTTTTTGTAGCTCCTCAATTCTTCTACATTTTCATTGGCAAAGATTGAGCAGCCAAAACAAGGGCGGCCCAGCAGGGAAGAGCCCGTGCCAACCTCCTCCTAATCCTTCATCTACTGATGTAATAACAATCCTGGGTAGGTTATGGAGATGGGAAAGATTTCACACCAATGCTCAGTACCCCCTCCTATCCACAAAAGGTAATGATACTTGGTACTTTCAAATAATAGTTTTAGAAATCTTACTTTCCCAAAGAATGCTATGCTCTCCACATAATGTACTGGAATAGTTTTCCCTTCTCAGAGGAATATACTAAATACACTGCAGCAGAATCAGAGAGCTGAATTTCCACATCTCACAAGGATCAGACTATCTTCTCTACTGCAGATCTCCAAAAGGTTTTCATAACCCATGAGTTAAAATTCTTAATTATAAAATGTAATCGAAATCTTGAGGTCTTTAGGTTAAGCTTGCCCATATTCTATGGAAAGCAATGATGACAGTTTTCCATATTTGAAATAATTTCAATGCCTCCCTCAGCCTCCTCTTTCCCAAGCTACATAAGTAATCAAAGAATCACAGAACCATTTGTCATTCTGTCCATTTACTCGCCTAGAGACAAGTTTAATGCTTCAACCATTCTCACAGATGTTTCCTCTGCCCAGTTTTTAAGCATCTCCAGGGACAGACATTTTACCTCCTTCCTTGAAAATCTATTGCACTATTTGAATGCCCTTATAGTCTAGAATATGTTTTTGCCTTTTGCCTTAAAAATCGTGTTTCTCTAATGGCAGCTTGTTCCCAGAGAATAATTGTTCAGCACATTTCACATAACAACAGGTTATGGTGTTAAAGTTATGAAATCACTCTTAATTAAATAGAAAATCTATCTTTATATTTACTGCAGACCGAGTATGTGTGAGGCACAACATGAACCACTGTAATGCCCTGAAGTATGAATAAGATCTACTTTCTTCCCTGATGTTACCTACACCGTAGTGAGGAAACAGAGCAATCCAGAGCCCAGTGAGGTAAGGCGGAGGTAAGGACTATAATAGTTAACGGCTAGAGCAGAGTACGAATATGAGTGGACAAGATGGAGCCAGGAGAATGAGAGAGAGAGAGAGAGAGAGAGAGAGAGAGAGAGAGAGAGAGAGAGAAGGAGGGAACCAAACTCAAGACTTTTTGGTTCTCCCTAGGGAAACTGTTTTTCTTTTTATGTACTCTTCTTGTAACTCTTGACAGGATGTTGGCTTCTCAACTCTTTTTAAAAATCACAGACAACAGAGCTACCCTCAAAGCTGATTATGCATATTAGCTTAATTCGCATGGATTAATTCATTCTGAGGATTATCTACAGCAATCATTTAATCCCAGATGAATTTTCCAATCCTCCAACAAAAAGTCTTTCCATCCAACGATTCCTTCCATTAGTTGACTTCTGTATGTTCATCAATCCAAAGTAATTTTTATTCACTAGAGTTTGCTCAGTTAAAACATTCTACATATGGATGTCAGTTGGAAATATACCCACAGGAGACACTAAAAGAGCATTACCAAATAATGATTTCAGCACCAGCAGCTATTTGGGATTATCTCTACAACTAATCCTCTCCAGAGACATGGCCCGCTCAGCATGTGTGAGCATGATGCCCTAACTCTCTCATGTCTGACAACTGAGAACATGGGTCCAAAATACAATTGCAGCCATATGGAAAGCAAAACAGAGAACACGGCAATGTTCTCACATATGTGAGCCTGGAGTGAATGCTAAGGGTTTTGGTGCACGGGCAACCCCTGAGCTAAGAAAAATACAGCAAAGGGCAACGTAAAATTGGGGGCTAGGAAATTAGGTTACAGCAATTCTGTTCTACATGAGGAAAAGCAAGAGGGAGTAATCCAAATCTATAAAATTGCAGTCAACAGGGATTGTATAAACCATAAAATTCTGGAATCTGGAACTCAATGGAAATAATGGTAGAAGCAATTAAAATAAATTCTGCTTTATACACATAGAGTTCATAACTTAGAGAATTTGGAGAGGCAGAAATAAACTTATTTCAAAAAAGGGTAAGAAAATTTATCAAATATTATCCCCATATGGGCTAAAAGGGGAAGTCAAGTATGTTTGACATTCCTTTCTACCTTCTGAAGTTATCTTAGAAGGCAACAATGACACATTCACAAAATATCCCTTGGGTTGATCTTCAGGACAGAGGCTAGACTGTACTTCTGACCTATGCACATGATGTTTTTGAAAGACAGTTTTGTATCCAAGTGTTACACTTGCTTACAAATAGAATATAAAGAGAAACCTATAGATACTAAAGAAACACTTTCTTAATATTCACATTCAATGAAATGTTTAACTGAACCCAAGCAGAGCTTTTGATGGTCTGAAATCTGTTTTGAAATAAGCATTCTACCCAGAAAGAAAAATAAGATCAATAATAACAAATAAAACTAAACTGAAAGGGCACTGGAATGGAAAATGGCAACCATAAGACTATAAAGAGGAAAGAGACAAATCAACAAAACTCAACATTGGGTACAGTGACACAAATAGAGAATTTGAAGACAGAAATGTTTGCCCGAGGTGCAGGGGTTGGGGGTGTTCGGATCATCAGTGAACTGAGAGATATGCATTTCTTTAGAAGTCAGAGAGAAATGTATAGGAATAAAGGAGGACAAAAAAAGGGGAAGAACAGCAGGAAAGTTTCTTTATAATGGAGAGAAGCCAAATAAGATTTTAATTTATATTATAAATTTTATATAAAATTAAGGTAATAAGAATTTTCAAAGAAAAATAGTATTTTTAAAGTAACATTTTTCTGATTATAAATTAACACATAAGTTTTTTAGAAAATTTGGAAAACAAAGAAAATAAACATCCTTCTAATCCCAAATCCCAGAGATAACTCCTTCTAATATCATTTACCTCTCTCCAGATCACTCGTACACTCTCTTCCTCTCTCCCCCCCTTCCCTCTTTCTCATACACATATATACATACACACGTATACACACACCCTCTCACACACACAAACACATTTTCATAAAACTGAGATCTTACTGTATGTACAACTTTTAAAGACTCTTCCCTTTAAAGTCATGGCATGAGCATTTCCAATGTCATGAATGTTATTTGAAAACAACAAATGGCTACATGGGAACGTAATTAATAGATGATAGTAAATAGCGAAAAAATAGGAGTTTTAAAATGAGTCAGGTAGATTTTATTGATAAGTAAATATGTATTAAGGCCTACTATATAAATGATGCTCTGGGAAATACGGAGTGGTTGCTCTTTAAGGGCTTAATAATTGTCCCCGAAGATGTCCACATCTTAATCCCCAGAAGCTGGGAATATTTTACATTGCATGGCAAAGGGGAATGCAGGTCGCAAATGGAATAAGGCTGCTAGTCTGCTCATGCCGAGATGGGTGGGGGCGCTTGGATTATTTGAGTGGGCCCAGTGCAATCACAACGGCCCTTAGTGAAAGAGAGAGGCAGGACAGTCAGCGTCAGTGATGCAATGTGAGGAAGATTAGATTGGCCACTGTTGGTTTTGAAGATGGAAGGAGCCATGAGCCAAGGAATGTGAGCAGCCTAGAAAAAAAAGCTAGAAAAGGCACGGGCATAGATTCTTCCCTGAACTCTCCAGAAGGAACACAGCCCTGTCAGCATTTTGATGTTAGCTCAGTGAGACCCATTTCAGACCTCTGACCTCCAAAAACCATAGGATAATAAATCTGTATTGTTTACAGCCACCACACTTGCAGTAATTTGTTACAGCAGCAACAGGAAACCAATACATCATTATCCAAAAATTATCCTCTAGAGAGAACTTCAGGATAGGAGCCCCTGCAGATCCCTTTCCTGACCCCTGCAGATACCTGCCAGGCCAGGGCACCATCCACTCCTTCTGCGACTGAGGCAGGGGCCAGAAAATGCTGCCATGAGCCCTCTGCCTTCTGTTTTTCTTCCCTATTATCTCTCTTCTCCACTCTCCACCCCAAGGTACCCATATGTGTGCCCAAAGAAAATGGATTTGAAATTTTTTGTTTTCCCCTTTCCTAAAATTTTTGCAATGAAAGCCAGCTGCTAACAAACAAAACAGCAAGGATACATTTGATACACAATACTGCTCACATTTAATTACTCTATTAAGGATCAAATTCAATGCTTAGATGCACACTATACCCAAATTCAGTGCTAATCTTTTTTCTTTGAATCATGACTAGACATTTTACTGTATATTACACAGTTAAGCAATAACAATCTACCAAAAATAAAAATGCTCCTCAATTATTTTTCACTTATTCTTATGAATTTTATTCCCTAAAAAATGAAAGCAGACCTGCTAAAGTAAAGCAGTCATATCATCAATGTAATGTTCATAATAGATATGAATCTGTTTGCCCTATAGGGACATGAAACAAATGCTAGTATGTAACCTTTCTGCATCTAAAACAGCTGAAATGAAAGCATTTCCTACTTTCTATGCATCATTTAAGCTACGTGACACGACAATGCCTTTATAATCTCAAATAAGAAATTACCCAATAATAAGTGAATATGCATTCAAGTAATTGTTGGGAATCAGTACTTAAACCCATCGATCTTTCTTAAAGTGTACCTTCTCACTAGAATTATTAAAAATTATTTTAAAAACAGCACAGTAAGCCATATTTTGATGTGTTTAAGGTTTGAAACTGAAACTTAGCAGGATAATTAAGAAAAAAATAACAACGCACAATCTGAATATTTCATGGAAAACTTAGATATCTATTAACTGGAAACTGTCGACAAGTAGGAAAGTTTAACGTGACCATCAGCATTTTGCTATGATTTACTTCTGAGACTACCTCATAAAAATGTTAATTCAGAATGACAATGACATTTTTTAGTTACCTCATTAAATCCAGTAGATTACTAAGAAAAAATGCAGGGAACAAGTAGTTTATGGCTTTGAGTATTCTAGAATATTCTAAGAAGAAAAAATATAGATCTAGTTACTGTACAAGGTAAATCATCCACTCATTATATGGATCATATCAGTCACCAGAGGCAGAATTAAAATTAAAATTGGTAGGAAGATGATATAAAAAAACGATTTTCATTAGCTTAATATTAATGTGGTCTATGCTCATATATGAAAACATATTGGAATTCTAATATAACTCTTCATAGATATAGATTTTTGCAAAACAACATTTCATTGAAAATTAAAGAAAGCACTTCCAAAAGTTGACCTGGTACAAAGCAGTCTTTATGAAGTTTAGCAAGCAGAGAGGAAGAACAAATTCACATGTAATAAAAAATCCCTTACGAAAGGATATTAGCCACCCCAACCTTGATCCTTGTTACAACTTATATATTACCAGTAGGAAGAATGAAACACTAATAAAATGACAGTTAACACTCTGAGTGCATCTAATTTATTTCAATGATACAACCCAAATATTCTTTAATCACTAATTTTCATCTGTTTTCATGATGTCCCATACACTCAAATGGAAATGCTACAGCATCAAGACTATAGCAGGAGATAATTTTCTTTGGTAATTTATATTACCTGAAAATAATGTGATCTTTACACTTAACTACAGTTTGCAGTATTTGGCTTCTTTCTAGTCCCTCACGCCTACTCCAGGGTATTAAATACCATCTGTTATGCATTTGATATATAAATTTAACTATTAACTCTTTGAATAGAATTGTTTTCAGCCACTATGGATATTTTACATCATCTTTAAATGGGTGTAACAAAATTTTCTAAATGTATATGGAAAGCAAAAGTGGGATTATTATCGTTGGTTTCCTCAGATCATGGGTAATTTTGTTCTTATCCCGACATTTTCATTTTATTCTTTTTATACACAGACGTTTTAGATTTTCATCAAAATTAGAAATATTCAGAGTACAAACAGTAAAGCACATATCTGTAATATGTATAATCCATGACTCTTACTTATTTCGTAACCTATATATATCTTGATATAATACCTAAAGTCTAAACGTGATATGTAAGAGTGAGAATAATAAAGTGCCTCTGAGTAGGTTTACCTAAACCAACAAATACATACAGCTTTACCTTTATATTCCTATTTTTGCATCCTTATAAAAATTACTCTGCAAATTAGTCTTAGTTCATCAATATAACTGAATTGTTCCTGTTTCCAACCCCAGTGAATTGAAGTTACTTAAAAGTGACCTAAATTTAAGATTTCAGTTCTGAATTTTAGCTGGTCCAACAACCTCCAAATTTCCTTGCACATTCCATTTCTATGAAAGAGCTAGCACCAAGGATGAGCCTGGTCCTGGCACTGTGGTACTGACAATACCTGCCTGACCAAATGAGGGAAAAGAATGGTTAAAAAAAATAAGGTTATCAGTGGCTGAGAGAGTTCAGAGTCAAGAGGCTATCCTGGAGGCTACTCTTACACAAGCTTCAGCTAGATATTCCTATTTACCATGGTTTACTAAACTCCAACCAAAATCATTCCTTCCAACCCTAACAAACACCTAGGGCTCTGAGATTCTACAAAAATGTCATGCACTACGAGTACTTTCCAAAAATCTACAACCTCTAGATGGGTTTCTAGGCCAGATAAATCCTGAAACCCAGAGGGACCAGCCTCTCCAGGACATCAACTAGTTCCATCCGCAATCCCATATTATTGACGGCCCTTTCCAATGCGAAAAAGTTAGAATGAGCACAGTCCAGATGCCCCTAAAGACTGGGAAAAGAAACAAAGGAGGAGGAAGAGTTAGAGAAAAAAGGGTTTAACAAATGACTATGACTGCTGAATCATTATATTGATATTTCTTTTAGTCACCAGTGTCTGGGAGGAGCTAGAAGGAAAAACCTAAAATTGTGGAACTGTAACCCACACCAAACTCTGAAATGTGTTCTATAACTCTAGTTGCGGTGTACTTGGAAAATTATTGCTTTTTCATGTATATATTTCATAATTTAAAAAAACTAGGAAAAAAGAGCTAGCGATACTTTATTTCTCTTCTCTAGAAAATTCATCATAGTAACAAATGGAGCACTTGCATATAACAGAAATACACAATGCTCTTTTTAAAATCCTCAGGTTTTTGTTTGTTCACTTGTCATGCAAGCATTTACTGAGTCTCCTCCTGCTGAGGCATGTCAAATCATAAAACGATGAACAAGGCAATGACCTCAAGATGCTTCTTATTTACTGAGGAAGTGCAGTAATTTGAAGCTGTAGGTACCTAAGAAAAGATCATGGTCTTTTAATCCATTCCTATGGGTGCAGACCTATAATTGGTGGGAACTTTTAATTAGGTTATTTCAATTGAGATATGATCCATCTCATTCAAGATGGGTTTTAATTCTCTTACTGGGAGTCCTTTATAAGAGGATAAAAGACAGAAACATACATACACACATGCACACACACCAGAGGAGCTGAGAGGGGACGCACAGAAAATAGAGAGGAAGCCACTAAAGCCAGAAGCTTAAAGAAGTACCCAGGAGAGAAGGATCTGCAGATGTTGCCATGTGACAAAAGAACTTGGATCGCCGCTGGTAGCCAGTCTTTAGGAAGAAGATATCATGTTGTTGATGTCTTAAATTGGACATTTTTCATGCCTCAGAACTGTAAAACTTGTAAGTTAATAAATCCCTATTGTAAAAACCAACCCATTTCTGGTATATTGCCTTTTGTCAGCCTTACCAAAACAAAACAGGGTGTTAAATGGAAAAGTCGGCAGCACAGAATGAGCTGTTAGGGAATGCATAGAAGTGGGAAATAGGAATTGTGGATGGAAGAGAAGGCAGTCAAAGAAGGCTTCCAAGGGAAGGAAGCTGCACATCGAGGCATGAGTAGAATTAGCTAGTGAAGAATGAGAAAGGACATTCTGGCAAAAAAAAAAAAAAAGATGGGCACATGAAAAGTCTTGGAGGCTTCAGGATGCTTGGTGTGGCCCAGGAACTGGAGACAGATCTGCACAACTACAGCTGGATATGAGGCTGGCAGGTGCAAAGGGTACTGATTCAGAAACCTTGTCTGATCTGACCAAGAACATGAACTTGATCCTGAAGATGATGGAAAGTAACTAAAGGACTTGAAGCAGGGTGTGGGACCCACCTGGCTGGGGGAGTTTATCCTGGAAATAAGGCTGGCTGGGCAGCTAGGGGCAAGGACAGCTGGCAAGGTGTGTGTGGGGAGGGAAGAGTAGATGCCTTGCTAAAAGTATAACTCCATTTTGCTTGGTGGTAAATCTTCTATCTCAAAATAAAATAAAAGTTAACAGTATACTCAGTTTAGCACATTTTCTTTGGCTATGCAGAAAGTTTATAATTGAAGGAACTGCTGGCTTTAAATTCCAGCTGAAAACAATTTTTTCATAAAAAAATTTTCTGTACAGTATCTACCATGCTCTAATCTTTATTTAAAATAGCCTGAGATAAGGCCATTTATATAATTCAATTCAGCCCCATTTTAAGATGATCATCTAACCACAAATATGTCCATATATCAGCAAATGATATAGACATTTAGATATGAAATATTTCAATTTAGTACCAAATTTGAGAGACCAGTTAAACCTGAAATGCAAAGCATCAATGGGAAAAGAGATCTCAACGTTCTCAATTAATGTCAGAAAATATGCAAATGAGTTATGAAATAGTATTGTTTATTATGAAACCATCAAGGAAGAAAGTTCAAAGACGATCAAAGCAAATCAACCAGCATTTTTCCCATTTTGATGTATTGCTCTAACAGGCATCTACCTGTTAGAGTAGCACCAGAGTCTATGCTCTTTCCATTTAGTGTTATAAATTATGGATTTGGTTTATAGCTACAACAAAAATGTGTATATATTTAGCAAAGACAGAGAACATTCTCCTCTGGCTTTTTCACCTATCATGAGAGTTGATTATCTAATATTATTTAATAATTTCATTTCAAAAGTTCAAGTTCAAGGAATGAAACTTTTCTGATATCATTGCTAGTTTCTTAAATGATAGTTGAAAAATACTAATTATCCACTTGTTTTAATCTTGTGGGAAGGGACAGAAATAAAGTAATCTTTCATTCGATTTCTCATTAAACTATAATTGTTTAAATATTTCCATTGTATCAAACATGACATAAATTAACTTTTGTTCAGTTAATATAAAATTTCACCTATTTCCAGATGAGATAAAACACACATATTGGTAAACCTAAGGAAATATTTTAGCATAAATGGAAATGCTGATGTGGGTCAAAAAGCATTTCTATGGCATTTACCAAGAACAACACATAAATTAATAATAATAGTAATATTAATAATGATGATCAGCTAACACTTATTGGATGTTCATTATATGATGAACATCTTTCTAAGCATGTATTACATGTATTAACTCACTTAATCCCCATAATTACTTTATGAAGTAATTACTATTATTATCTACATTTTGCATATGAAAAACAGAACTTATATAAACTCTCAGGTTCATAGGGAACCACAATTCAGATATAGCAATCTGAGTCCTGAGTCCATGCTTTTAACTTTATCAGTGTTATTTTTACCAATGGATTGTGGCCTCCATTTAACAGGTCGCCACTAGTGTTTTTCAAATGAAATCATAAAAAACAGAATGTCGCACCAGGGCGGGCTTCATGGGCATGCAACCTGCGCTGTTACACAGGGCCCCGCTCTCAGAAGGACCATAGGTTTGGGTTAGTGCTCTGCTGCTGCCACCTCGAAATTCTTAATTTTACCTTTGATATTTTTTCAAGTGAAGTCTAACAGGACAATGAATCATGTGCATGAGAGAGATAGAAGCAATATGCATGCCATCAATTCCTTGCCGCCCCTTTTGCATGTTAGTATTTATGATGCCCCATGAGTACAAAATTCTGTGAATCCATAATGCATGGGAGCCCAGAGAGACTCTGAGTGAGAATAAGGTGAACATATTACATCTGCATCTGAGTAACAAGCAAGGACAGTGATGGCCTCTAGAGACTACACTTTCCATTGGAACCAGAACTTGTTCTGAAGGAAGGAAGAAGACAACAAATGGCATTCTACGAAACCCAAATGGCCAAGGAATCCTATCTTAAGATGAAAATGATGAAATAGAAGGAAAGAGGAAGATAGGACAACCTGTAGTTTCTTTTCTTTTCAGGCTTTCCTTACTCATCAGTAAGCTGAAAATAAAGAGTGTTGTTACAAAGTGTGCACATCAAGAAGTGAAATAAAAACGGTTGAGTTAGCAATCTTGGGGCTCACCCCTGTGAAGCTTATTCCTGCAAAGGAGAGGCTAAGCCGAAGAATCATCCCCCATAGAGCCTCTTTTGTTACTCAGATGTGACTTCTCTCTCTAAACTAACTTAGCATGTGAACTCACTGCCTCCCCGCTATATGGGACATGACTCCCAAGGGCATAATTCTCCCTGGCAATGTAGGACATGACTCCTTGGGATGAGCCGGGACCGGCATCATGGAAATGAGAAAGACTTCTTGACCAAAAGGGGGAAAACAGAGATAAGACAAAATAAATTTTAGCGGCTGAGAGATTTCAGAGTTGGGAGGTTATCCAGGAGGTTATTCTTATGCTTTATATAGATATCCCTTTTTAGTTCATGGAATATTGTAGCAGCCAAAGGGAAGTACCTGAAACTATTAAACTGTTCCAGTACACTTGATTCTTGAAGATGATTGTATAACTATATAGCTTTTACAATGTGACTGTGTGGTTGTGAAAACTTTGTGTCTGACGCTTATTTTATCCAGGGTATGGACAGATGAGTAAAAAAAAAAAAAAATAGTGAGGATAAAAAATAAGTAAATAATAGGGGGCTATGCTGGTTTGAAAGGATACATGTCCCCTATAAATCCATGTTTTAACCTAAACCCCATTTCATAAAGGCAGAATAATCCCTATTCAATACTGTACGTTTGGAACTGTAATCTGACCATCTCCCTGGAGATGTGATTTAATCAAGAGATTTGCTAAACTGGATTAGGTGACAATATGTCTCCACCCATTTGGGTGGGTCTTGGTAAGTTTCTGGAGTCCTATAAAAGAGGAAACATTTTGGAGAATGAAGGGATTAGAGAGAGCAGAGAATGCTGCAGCACCATTAAGCAAAGAGTCCATCAGCCAGTGCTTTGGAGATGAAGAAGGAAGATGCCTCCAGGGGAGCTTCATAAAACAGGAAGCCAGGAGAGACAGCTGGCAGATGATGCTGTGCTTGCCATATGCCATTCCACTTGAGAAAGAAACTATAACTGTGTTCACCATGTGCCTTCTCGGATGAGAGAGAGACCCTGAACTTCATTGGCCTTCTTGAACCAAGGTGTCTTTCCCTGGATACCTCTGATTGGACATTTCTATAGACTTATTTTAATTGGAACATTTTCTCGGCCTTAGAATTGTAAACTAGCAACTCATTAAATTTCCCTTTTTAAAAGCCATTTCATTTCTGGTATATTGCATTCTGGCAGCTGGTAAACTAGAACAGGGGCTAGAATGTTCTAGAAATGATCATGATGAGGAATAAACAACTATGTGATGATATTGTGAGCCACTGATTGTATGAAATGGTTGGACTGTACACGTGTGGATGTTTCTCAACAAAAATATTTAAAAAAAAAAAGAAGAAAAGAAAAAATAGTTGAGTTAGGCTTGTGTGGCATTTCCACTTTTCTAGTGAGAATGAAAAACATGCATGTTCAAGCTATGAAATGTGAATTATGTAACTTCAGTGATTCCACATGAGTCAAATGTGCTTATATTTTGCATTTTAAACCAGCATTGCACAATATAAAGATAAATGGTCAAATTCATGCTAACAATTTGAATTTATAATTTAACTTTTCTTTTCTTAGGATATCATTAAATAGCAAATTAAAAACATCATAAGTCTAGAGAGACCATGGAAGAAAGAAAAAAGCTTTATACTATAGTACCTTTAACAGCACGCTTTTTCTTTTTTTGCATAAGCAGCCCCACATTTTCATTTTGCACTGGATCCTACAAATTATACAGTTGACCCCATGCAGCAAACACTGTAAGATTTTTATCTCACGAAACAAACATACATAGCGTTTGTGGGTGTACTGGAATATGAGGTAATTTTTTTTCCTACTATGGGTCATAATCAGAAAGTTTAAAAATGACTATACTACACAGGAGAAAACAAAAAGCATAAAACACTCTCTACTCACCACCTGGAATATAATCCATTTAAGAGGACAACAGGGTTACCTGAATTCCAGCTCCCTATAATGTTCTGTATTCTGCCTAAATGCTTCTGCCCGGCTTCTAAGATCATCACAGTTTGGCGTAATTTCACCTTTCCAACAACATATCCCACTCCTCTGCAGCTGACCCCTCAGCTCCAGGGCCAACCATGATTGCTGCTCATATCCTGTGCTCACCCCCCACCTCTGCCCTGGCCCTCAAGCACCCCTGCTCCTTCTCACCTCTGCCCCTCGCTTTACGCAATGCCCCATGGCCACAGGCCTATCCACTTTCCCCCAGCCTTTGAGACTCTGCTCAAGGGCTACCTCCCAGGAGTCTGTCACTTCTCTGAAATTTTTATACTTACTCTCTCTACCCTAAAGAGTACCCCACCAATTTAGATATTGATAAAGACAATTTAGATATTGATTGATTGGTAGACAGACAGACAGACAGATAAATAGAGAGTGTTTCATACTCACTTCTCCCAAAGTCCATGACGTTCAAAATGGTTAGACTGCACACAGCACTCACTACGGAGCTAGCAGAGGGAAAAGGGACCCGGGTCTCTGAGTGCCTGCTGTGTGCTGAGCACTTCCCTCACAATTGCCCTGTGAGGTCGGTATTATGATCCTACTTATGCAAGAGGAACTTAAGGCTCAAATAACTTGCCCAAGAGGCCCAAACTTCTCCCACCATGAACCTCCAAAAGTTTCTGTCCATCATCTATAGACCCTCTGAAGAAGCAGCTCTGTTATTAAGATGTCAGACTACAAATTACACCAATTTGAGTCAAGGTTTTACGAGTTATGGGGAGAAATATATTACTTTTGAATTTTCAAGCAGCGTTGTAAGTTATGGCAAGAAGCATATTCAAAAGTTAAAAGTGGAATTGACAGACCTGTGTCGGATATGGACAAGAATGTGGAGAAAGAGGAGTCGTTTTGAGCTCATTTTGGAGAAACAAATGAGAAAAACTAGACAGTGATAGCATCCTTTTAAAATGAATAAAAATTTTAGGGCAAAGTAAGAAATTAAACTTTGGATGAACAAGAGAGAACAGAGAGCTACCAATTAAGGAAAAAAACTAGCAACTCAGGCATAGAACACAAGCCATGATTTTAAGTTTGATGTGTGCCTTACAGGGAGCTGTAGAAAGAAAAAAATGTTTCATTTGTTTTTTGCTTAATGGAAGGAAAGTCAAGAACTCTGTGTGCTTTTCTTAAGAAATTTTAACCTATTATTGGATCTTCTAACCATCTTTCAGGATAATTTTTCTTCCAGGTGAAGTAAAACTATATTTTTTGCGAATTAGGGTTTAGCTGTTGGAGTCCTTCCACAAAAGGTATAATTGCCAAAATAACCATGGGTTTAACACCTGATTATATCAGAAACCCCAGTGGAAATGAAAATGTAAATGTGGGATATGAGTGTAGCATGCACTAATACACAGTATGAGAACATCCATAACAATTTTATTCTTAGTGCAACACTGAAAAATAAGAGATTTAATTTCAGGGTAAAGAAATTCTGAAAAAACATCTGTTTTCTGCAAGTGTTCCTAAAGATTATATATACTCCTTTTCATTGAAAGAAGAGTTAAAAATAAGGACAGAATAGCAAATTTAGCTACAGATATAATAACCGCATGTCCATAAGGTAGTAGAACCAGAAAACAAAATAAAAACAATAAAAAACTTGAATATCTCTTTAAACAGTGAAGTCACAAAGTTCTCTATCATAATCAAAGTCATTTTTATTCCCAACCTTTTAGCTTATTTAAATGCACTTTCCTCTTTTGAGCAAAAGCTAGATTTTTATTTAAAAAAACTGATTAAAGTGTATATTTCCATATGAGCCTATGTCTAGTCAAACATTATTTACTCCGTTGCAAAAAGTCAGCAGTCAAATGAATTAGCACACACTAATGAATTTCACAGCTGGGTTTAAATGGAATCTGACAAACCTCTAACAGGAAACTTTTGGAAAACACTTTTAAGGGAAGAGGGAGCTCAAGAAATCATTGAAACTGTGTCTAACTGAATTAACTTCATTATGAATCCTATTCTAAGAATATTCACACAGTTCAATTTTACATTTAAATGTACCATACATTGTTCTTAAATACATTTTAAGCTGGACATTTTTAAACCAGATGATGAAACTATATGCAATGTTCTAGCCTGGTTACAAAGGGAGCAAAGGACAGTTTGCCTTTCTGTACACGGATGAAGCACAGCTAACTCTCTAACATACACAGAGTGCCCCATTTCTCCTGCTCGGCATGGTGATCACAGACCCGACATTTGTTTATCAAGCATCTTCTCTCCCTTTCCTAATTTACCTATTTTGCAAGACTATTTTGCAGGCTGCAACAATTTTACCTTAACTTGGAAAGGATTTTGAGTTGTCAGAGATGGTTTACACTGGCAAATGAAAAACTACTTGAACAAATGCATAAATAGCAGATGGCCCGCAAAATAAAGTTCTACATTTAAAAAATAATCCATGTAAATGTTTTGCGCATCTGACTTATTCCTTGAACTTATTAGCTTTTAAAAACTAAGCCATGGGTGGTACAACCGTGGCTCAGTGTCAAGAACTCTCACCTGCCAAGTAGGTTCGATTCCCAGAGAATGCCCATGCAAAAAAATAAAATAAATAAAAAATAAATAAGCCATAAGTTGTAACAATTGTGCCAACCAGGCTCCTTACATATTGTGTGTCTGAAGATTTGCAGATTTGCAGCCAGGAATATAGGCTATACTTGCCTGTGTAATCATCCAAGTCGCATTTACAAAGAAAAGTAAAACTGCCAGAGTGACAAAGTGGTGAAAACTACTATTCATCTGAAAGAATTTAAGAGTGAAAACTGTCCTTAAATCTCGCTATACCAGGCTTTCCCACCAGTGAGATTCAGAAGTGAGAAGTTGCTTTTTTCTAATGCACTAATTGACCATGACTTCATCCTTGACCATCCTCTTAACACAGGATTGAGACAATCCAAACCATCTGCAGCTGCCCAATCAGAACCAGATTCCCACCCACCCTCTCATGAAAGAAAAAGAAAAAGAGTTCAAGGTTTCTCACTGAAACACACAGCACAGAACTGGAATCACTTCATTTCCCTGGGAATAGTCTCTGTGCCCAGCTTGCATTTTATAAGCATTTCCATTTGTTCAATTGTTCATTGTCTAAGTGCCAACTCTGTACCACCCATGGCTGCTGCTCTTTAGGTGCTGAGGATACAAAGAATAAGACTGAGACCTTGCCCTCCAGGGGATTGGTTATATATTCATATCGGTGCACTAAATCTTCTAGTGGCCTGATGGACATCTGCTTGGTGTACAACAGTGCACAAAGGGTGCAATGATTAAATATCCAAGGAGAAGGTCATGAGAGGTGCTGCTGCTTAAGCTGGTGTGAATGAAAGGACAACATGATCAAGGTTCTGAAGGTTATAGAGCCCACTTGGGCAGGTTCAACAGAGGCACGGCAAAGGGTATCTTATGGGGGAAGCCCTGGGACGGAGGTGTGGGGGTGGTCTGTGAGAAGGCCTGCAGGATGGGCTGGGGCCAGGAGGTGGAAGATGCTTACTGAGCCAAGTGAAAACACTTGGTCTCCGTCCTGCAATGTGGAAGCTCTGACAAGGTTTTAAGCAGAGGAGGAAGATGGCTGAGAATCGAGTTTTAGGAAGACCGCTCTGGAAGCAGTTTTGATTTGAACTGTCCTGGGAGAAAGTGGGAGGCAGAAGAGGCATGGAAATGACTTGGTGTGTTAGCTTGAGAAGTCAAGGGAGAAACCCTTAGACCTTAAGAGCTACAGGAAGGTGGAATAAGAGGGTTATGAAGAAGGCAGAGAAGACACACTGAGAGGCATAGGAGGACAACCAAAAGTGGACTATCAAAGTTATCAAAATAAAGATAATTCTTTGAGAAAAAAACAGCAATCCGGAGAGTTAAATAACACTTTCTTTATTTCAAAACTGTGTCACTTTGTTCTAGGCACTTTACATATTAACAGTCATAGAGGTGTGGTGCTAAAAATACTACCACTGCTATTATCTCATTTTATAACTGAGGAAGCAAAGGCAGAGATAATTTAAGTACCTTGTCTAAGATTACACAAGTAGTACATAAGAGAGGCACTTACACAGACAACGAGATCAAGTTAGATGAAATGTAAAGACATCATTGGACTTAACCTTTGGGAGGTCAAGGCCAGCACACAGTCATTAGAAAGCTAAGAACTGAAAATTGATTTGAACATGCTGAAGCGTGAATTGTAAATGAACAAGAGAGGTATCAAGGGTAAAGAATTATTTCATAAAAGTCAATAAAACTGGAATCATAGGATGGGCTCAGTTCTCTTTAGCTGAAGCATTTGGTGAGTGTGTGAGTGTGTGCGTGTGTGTACATGTTGATGCTGGACACCGAGGAAGTAGCAGAGGCTAGAAGGTGAAAAGTCTTGGAAGCCTCTCTCAGTAGGGTCCTAGGGATGGCAGGGAGCCTCTGCTGAAGATGAGCTCACAGTGACCTGGTTCTCCGTACTTGACTCAAGCATTCCCTCTTCCAGGAGGCGTTTGCTGGCCCTTCCGCCGTCTGCAACCCCTGGACCTGCCTCTAACATAGGAAGCAGACACCACCCCTATTTGTAATGAATAATTAACTCCTATGACTATGAATGCCTTCAGGGAAGGGGTCACATCTTCTTCATCTTTGTATCACTAGCACCTAATAGAGTTATGAAATGAATCAATAAAAAAAATAAATGAGTGAGTGCATGTTTCTGCTAGATTTCTGCTTTAGAGATATCCCTCTTGGGGCCATGTAGAAAATGAACATATTTCTTTTCAAGTCACAAACAACTTTTCTGCTTTCGGTTCTCTGCAAACCCCACCCCACCCCCGCTTCAATTTGAGGATCTCCCCAGGATCCATATTTTTACAAATAGTTGCTAGCTCTTTGCTTTAGCAAAAATTCAGAAATACATAGCTGCTGTGAGACTCTAGATGCCTTTTTAATTTTAAAAAAATGTAACTAAATTAGATATACAAAGATAATTAAGTTGTCAATAAGTCATTCCTGGGCATCTGTACATGTTGAACAAGTTGTTAGCCATGACAGTTCTAGAATAGGCAGTAGATATAAATAAACAGGCTTACTTATGACCTGAAAAAAAACATGCAGTCTCCTAGATAAGCACACACATGCACACATAAATAAATATGTATATAAAGGTGGATAGAAAGTTCATAAAAGAGAAGTAAAAAGTTAATAGTGACATGTAATTACTAAGCCAGTACCCTACTGAGTACGCTCACTGGTTCCCATTCACAATTGGTCCCCAACACCAGCCAGTCCAATTGTTTAACTTCATTTAAATGGTTTGGAATTTCTAATGTCAGCAAGCCTATGATTTACATACATTATAGACATTCTGTGACAGTCTGTGATACGGAATTATGCCTATATGGTTGCATATACACAAGAAAACACAGGTTTTGAGATTACAGTTCTTTAGCAGACATAATTATCAGTCAGGGTTCTCTAGAGAAACAGAACAGCAGGATACATACAAAGGGATTTATCAGAAGGAATTGGCTCACACCACCTGGAGGTCTGGCAAATCTGAATTCCATAGGACAGGCCACAGGCGAGAAACTCCAGTAAAGGTGACAACAAAGATTTTAGGCAACAGTTTGTCTCCCTCTGGAACCCTCAGCTCTTGCTGTTGAGATCTTCAACTCATTGGTTGAGGGCCACACACATTATCTAGGGTAATTCCCTTTACTCAAAGTCAACTGACTGTAGATGCTAAGCACCTCTATGAAATACCTCCACAGTAACAATCAGAATTAAGTCAGTATCAAAGCAAACGAGATTGTTATAGATTTAGGATGTTCAATTTAACTTTATAGTTACACATTAACTATAAAGAAAATATTGGAGAATATGCATGCTCATAAAGACAGAAATCAGAATTCGGGTTGCCAATGGCAGGAGGCCGGTGGCAGGAGAATGAGGAATTAATGTATAATGGGTGTAAGGTTTGTTTGAGAGACGGGAAATTTTCCGAAACGGAAGGTGGTGAGGGCACCGCAACATGGGAAATGTGATTAATTCCACTGAATGCTGTGCCTGGGAGTGGTTGAGATGGGAAAGTTTACATAAACAATTTTTGAAAAGGGAGGGATGGAGGGAGGAGGAGGAAGAGAGAGGGAGAGAGGGAGAAAGAGATAGAGAGAGAAAGAGGGGGGGAAGGAAGGAAAGAAGGGAGAGAGGGCAACTAAAGAGACATGACAAATGCAAAATATGTTCCTTAACAGGATCTAACGAGGGAGGAGAAAAGGCTCAAAGGACATTATTGGGACATATGAAAAAACTTAAATATAGGCTGTAAGTTTTATATCAATGTTAAATTTCTTGAACTTGATGAGTACGCTTAAGGTGGTTACATAAGTGAATGTTCTGGTTCTTAGGAAACATATATATAGCAGTATTAAGTATTCAAGGAGCATGATGTATACAACATACACACAAGTGTTCAGATAATGAATTGATAAATAGATAGGCAAATAGATAGATGGATAGATAGAATGATACAGTAAATGTGGCAAAAAGCTAAAGTTAGTGGATCCAGATATCTGTGGGGAGCAGGGGTGTGTTGAAGCTCTCTATATAGGGGTTGTGTTATTTTTGTAACTGTCCTGTAAGTTTGAAAGTATTTGTAAATAAAAAGATTTTTTTAAAAAATCATACATGCCCCCATTAATACCAAAGTAATAAACATAATATATTACACCAAACTATACCACAGTAAGTCTACACAATTCTGCCCATCATTTCTCTAGCTTGCATCCTTAATCACAAACTAGTCAATAAATATTTATTGGTCTTAGTCACATGTGTTCAGCATTGTACTTAAGGCTAAAAGAAGTTTAGAACATAACACTTGCCCATAATGGATTTCTATTCCAATTGGAAGCCAACATTGAATGATTCATAAGCTTGTATTGCTATTGCATTCCCAGGCCTCACGGTCCATGTACCGTACTAGTTAGTACTCAGGATGCAAAGACACAAAAAGGTCACAGCCATGGACCTCAAGAGATCATGTAAAGAAATAAGATTTTATATAATAGGTACTAAAATGGAGGCATGTACAAAGTGCTTAAAGATTTTGGTACTGGGGAAGTGGGGTACTGCTGCAGTTTGCAAATCCCAAACATGCTGACCGGTTTTTTAAATGGATATGGGGAAGATTTGGGAAGAACTGTGATGAGCTTGATAGAGAAGGCTTTTTAGAGTGCTTTGAAGAAACTGTTGGTGGAAAGATGGACTCTAAAGAAAGGAGGTATTATTTCTGATTGAGGACACAAGGAAGTTCTCACAGACACCGTGAAATCTGAGCAGACTTTTATAAGGCATTTAGAAGTCCCAGGTGCTGCTGTCGTGGGTGTGAGGGATGCAGCACACAACACGGCACACTGATGGAACAGGCCCTGGTCTCGTGAACAGGCCGTTGCTGAAGCTGCTCAGAAAGGCAGGGTCACAGAGTGGATCTGTGTCTTACAGTAGTAGTTTGTGAAATTGTCAATACTGGGGGCAGCTCGTGGGGAGAGAGGCTGTGATCTAGGGTAATGGCAGTGGGACCAAGAGGTGGAAACTGATCCCAGGGACAGGCTGGAAATAGGCCAAACTGTATACTGCTGGACGTAGTAAGAAGGAAACGGAAGCTGAAAGATGATTCTAAGTCTTCTGGCTTAGGCATCTGAGTAGATGTACTGAGGAAGACATGATTGGGGGGCGTGATGGGGAGGGCTTCCACAAAGAATGAGCTTGACTTAGGATCTCAAGTTTGAAGACACTGTGATCTGGGGTGGAGGGATGCGGGAGGAGCTGAGAAGCACGTCTGGTGCTCCAGGGAGCTGTGAGGCTGGGATATAGGTGACAACAGGGCCCATACCGTAAAGCTGAAGAACACCAGGGGGTGTTCTTGAAGACAAGGGGGTTCACCTTGTTTCTCAGACTGAAAAAGAACAGAAAGAAAGAATACCAGCAGACTGGAGTATCACAATCACCAAAGAAAGACCATTTGAGAAGACGGCAGGGTACCCATGAAACACCAACACAATGTACAATTTCATTAAGTGATAAGTAACGCTGAGAACTCTTTGAGAACATGTATACCAGTTTTGTGACATGGGTACATGAATGGAAAAGGTTAAGATCAGTGGGGTGGGGATTACATCTTCCCAGGGAAAATGACTCTTAATCTGAGTCTTGAAAGTCTGCAGACCATGAAAAGGAGAAATGGAGGAGAAGGACATTCCAGGCAAGAATTAAAATAAAAGCAAAACACAGGAGGACCAGAGAGCATCAGGGAACTTAACTGTGGCAACCAATCTTCTTGGATTCATGTCGAAGGGTAGCAGGAGATGATGTGGGTCCAGTAGAGAAGACTACCTTGTGGGGAGCGTTCAGAGATAAGGAGAGATGTTGGGACCCATCCAGGTCGGGCCACAGCTAAGCCCCCAGGTCCTGTCTACCAGGTGGTTCCTGCTCTGAACCAATAATCCACCCTAAGAGCTCCAAATTATTCTTGTCAGCTCTTCCCAGGCTGGCTCCTGACTTGGTAGCTGGCTGAGCAGGAACACATAATATGTCTGGTGATGTCCCTCTAAACACATACTGCAAATGACGCGGCCCACCCATTCTTCAGCTGACCCTGCCCTGTCCACTGCTCACAGCCAGCTGACTGTCCCCAGATACATCAGGTAAACAGAAAGGGGCTCGTCAAAAATCTCCTGGGGCTTACATCTTGGAAGTTCTGATTAACCAGAGTATCAAAATAAGAAGGAAGAGATAAAAGACCTGTATTTTCCCACTGCTTTAAATTTGGTGATTCCGATACCTGCACATTTTACCTTAAAAGAGCCTTGCAAAGCAAGAAAGAACACTGTTCTGTTTTTCTCTCATTCTTTCTTCTCTTCTATGGTTCGTGCAAGCACGCCACCTGTGATTTAATTCTTAGGCAGTATGTTGGCAAGCTTCGATAATCTTCTTTCACAATTTATACTAAAAACACATAGCAGCAGATTATATGTGAATAATCAATAATCTTAAGTAACTGAACCTGATAAATGGAAAGGGGTTTAGCTCCTAAATAATTAGATGAAAGTCAGTTCTGGGTCCTTTTCCAAATCTGAAAGTCTCCTTCAACTGCAGACAGGAGCAAAACGTTACGCTAAATTTGAAGAAATATCTGCACCCAGCTTGGAGAAATTTAAACATTGGCTTTTTAAATGAAGGCACTTTTATAGCATTAATTGGAGATTTTAAGCAGCAGGAGGTGGGGTTTCATTTTATTTTGTACGGAAAAGTCTAACAGTTGTCAAATGGCCTGGGTAGAAGTGAATTATTTTGAGTTTTTTCTCAAGTTCTCTGAAATGAAGCTTTTACTGCCTGCCGTGTAATGGCCTTCTTTTGCTATGTAAATGTGGGATCAATCTAGTTTTAAACAGAAAGATTTTTCTAATGCATTTTTGGTATTTTTTCAAGCTGTGATACAGCTGATAGGAGTTTTTATAAAATGTGAATTACAGGAAACTCGTATTTATACGCTTCTGCAAGTAATTCGGGAGCCCTGACTTTTAAATATCTGCTAATGAAGAATTCCAAGAGCTGCACTGAGTACTCACTTGTAACATACAAATGCCTTTTCCCTAACTCACGTCCTGGTGGCAAAATCACATTCGGAAGCCTGCCCAGCGTAAGTCTCATTTTGGTCATCCGAGGGGAGGGTGTGAACCCAAGGGCAGAGGGCACGGATGGCCACAATGGAATGACAATCCTCAGGAGCTCTGATTCCCTAACGGCTGGGCAGTCACAGACTTCGAAAATGCCTGGCAGGTTTGCATTGGTTTATACTTTTCCCTTGCAGACTATTGGAAACCATAGTATGGCAACATAGACATGCGGTGAAGCCATACAGATGTGCTTTTCCTCGCCCTTCCACTGTCCGCTTCCCATTACTGCCATGGCAAATCACCACATATTGGGTGGCTTAAAACAATGCACACATTATCTTACCCTTTTGAAAGTGCAAAGTCCAAAACTGGGTCTTACTGGCTAAAACCAAGGTGTCGGCAGGGCGCCGTTCCTTTCTGGAGGCTCTAGGGGAGACTGTCTTCTCGGTCCTCCAGCTTATGGAGGCTGCCCACATTCCTTGGCTTGGGTCTCTACCATCTTCAAAGTCAGCAATGGCTGATCGAGTCTTTCTCACCAGGCCATCTCTCTGGTTCTGCCTCCTGCCTCCCTCTTCCACATTTCCAAGACCCCTGTGGTTACAATGGGCAGGACAATCTCCCCGGTGTAAGGTCAGCTGATTAGCAACCTTAATCCCACCTGAGTCTTCCCAACCCCCCACCCCCACCCCATGATGTGCCCACAAGGTCCTGAGGACCAGGACCTGGAATTGGGGAGCCATGAGTCTGCCTACCACACTCAGCAAATCGTGAGGGAACACAGTGTAAAAGGTTTTCACAGTAGACATCTTCAAAGTAGATCATTTAGGCAAATAGAAAAGCTCATTTAATCTGCAGAAGCTGTCCCCTCAGAACACTCACATTCTGCTATGACAAAAAAAAAATCCAACATGCAACCTATAAATAAACACAACTATAAGTGTTTCTCAATTACATTATCTTATATTTATGTCCTTCAGAACCAAATAACCGAAAGGATGAATTTCATTTCCACATTTATAACTGACTTACCTCGGGACTCAGGACTGTAGGAGAAATCAGGGGTTCCTTATGCCAAACTCCAGCTGTGGCCAGCTCCTGTCATATCATTATCTTTTTGAGAGGTTCACGGTGGGGCCACAGACTTCCCTTCCCTCTGAGCCCTGCCTGGGCTGTGCTTCCTCTTCCTCCATAGACGAGAACTGGACTAGCACATCTCCCCTAACCTCCAAGTCCCAAAGGCAAGCCAACAGCAATTGTGGGCTTTTTCTAAGGGATTTTACTATTCGGGACACATCAGAAATAAAGCTGAAAGACACTTTCAACAATTTAACAATATATAATGAGTACCTACTACATGCCAGGCACTGTCCTAAGCACTGGTGGAGAACTGAACTTAACAGGTAGAAATCCCTGGCCTCGTGGAACTTACATTTGGGTAAGAGATGGGGTAATAAAGAGAAGGTAAGATAAATACAGTAAATAAGAATTTAACATTATATAATTGCTATGAAGTGCTGGAAAAGTGAAATTTTAATTAGGGGAATCAGTGTAAGATTCACTGGAAAGGCAAAATTTAAATAAAGACTTAGAAGACATGAGGAATGGATATCTGCAGGAAAAATGTTCCAGACAGAGGGAATGGCCGGTGCAAAGGTTCTGAGGTAGAAGCAAACACAGGAAAAATTGCTAAGTATCAGGAAGTTATAGACGTCTCACTATAAAAGGTACCTAAAATTTATTTGAATGCAAAGGGACTAGATTCTGATCTTTTTTAAAAATTATCTTCTACAGCTCATTTCTTAAGTCTCTGTCCAGCCCATGCTTTTGATCATCACATTGTCTGCATGGCTCATGCTGCATTGAATAATGGTAGGAGATCCGCATCAGGGACCTAAAGGAACTGGACAAATGGCACCAAACTGGAGGGCTTCACTGAGACTTTGCTCAATTCCTGGGCTGCCCCTGCTTTCGGACAGGAGCAGAACTGTAAATGCAGGAATGGGCGCTATGAGAAGGGCTGTATTTGGGGACTCGGCTCTCCCTCCTGCGTCCCAGCAATCACTGCTGTCTGACCTTGCCTTGTCTGTGTATGGGTTTCCTTGTCTGCTGTTTGCCTCCATCCCCTGAAGGCTAGCTCCGTGACAGCAGGGTCCCGTCTAACTAGCACAACCCCCCAAATCACCCAGTGCGTTCACGTGCTCGGGACAACACCTGTTTCTAAGGCCCAGGCCTGGAGCCCTCTTTGTGGAAGTAAGCCTGTGAGGAAGGAAAAGGCATCAGCCCGAAGCTGATTCTTTCTCTGGGAAAAGACTATAATTTCTACACACAAGAAGTTCACTTTTAAAAGAGCGTACACCTGTTTCCCAAGACAATCCTTTCCTACTAGCACAGACCTGGATCTTATCAGGGAAAAGAAACAACCATCCTACACCCCCTCCCCCAACTACCCACCAAGGGCCTGCCTTCAGTCAGTATGTGGAGAAATCTTTATCCGAGCAAAGTGCTATCCTCCCTCCCTCAAATAGAAAGTGGTTGAGAGAGAGAGAAGCAATGGCAGAAGGCATTAAAAAAAAAAAAAAACAGAATTGTAATTATTGATGTGGTGAAAAGTGTTCTCAGGATGCTAGGCAGAGAACTATTCCCATCACATTAATAATAATAATAAAATGTCTTCGCCTCCCATGACAAGAAGTTGCAAATCTAAATAATTTTATCTTCTCCTCTGAATATTTCCCAGGATACAACAGTAGCTCTCAGGCAGAGAGAAATTATTCATTGAGTACATTAAAATACTCCCTTTCAAAAATGACTTCAAGATAATATTTGTTACGTGCCTTTTGTAATTTTACATATATATATATGTGTGTGTGTGTATGTATGCATGTTTTCACCCACACACATATTTATAAATGCATACACAAGCACCAATGTATAAATTTATATATATTTCTTTTACGAAAATGCTCGATTTTGTTAAGGGAGCAGTTTAAACTTTGTACAGTAATTTAATCCACTGTAACAGAGATAAAAAGATATATAGCTATGTCTTATCTGAAACATCAGTAATATTTATATACTCAAGCAGTGCTTTTAAAGATTTATTCATATAATTTGCCATAAAATCAAAGCACCACATCTCAGTTAAACAGACCCAGAAATATTTTAACAATTCTTCTACAGCATAATAAGTATTAGTTCATTAAGTTTTCACTACCTAAGTAATTGAAAGCTTATACCTCCCCTACAAATACAAGGATGTTTTCTTGTTGAAATGAACACACTGTTGTTGTCGTGTTTCAGAACTTTGTCTTATTCGCAAGGTCACAAAGTCAACTCAGTCAGCATGGTCTGACACCAAACAAACCCACAAATACCAAAGTGTAAGCCAGAAGACCATCAAAATTAATTATATCACCATATTTTAGAGACTCAAAGGACTCTAGAGAACAAATGTTTCAACTCTTTCATTTTACTATTGAGAACGCAATTGTTGAATAATTTGGCCAAGGCATGACTTGACCCATATTTCTTCCTTGAGCAGTTAATGCTCTTTAATTTACAGTAGGCTGTTATTATTGGGGGAGGGAGGAGTGGAAGGTGGGAAATTAAATTCATGTTTTTGCTTTAGCAACCATGGAATCATTGCCATAGCTTATTACAGTGCCTTCCAGAGATTACTGCTCAACAAATATTGGCAAAACATGAATGAATGGATGGGTGGATGGGTGGATGGGTGGGTGGATGAATGGATGAATGGATCAAATTCTTTTAAAAATATGTGCTTCAAATTGCACTTCCTTCTGGCCATGGGAAAACCCAGCAAATCTGTTCTGTGTCTGCCAAGGTACAATCTGGCAAACAGCTTTCCCAGTCTGAAGAACATTAAAGCATAACTATCCTGGGCAGTACTGGATGGTTTTCTCCATGTTGAATTCTTAGTTTTCTATGTTTAATATATTTTCAAGGGGACATGAACTCTGCACTCATGAACTCTGCACTGATGATCTTTTTACAATGGCTATAACACTGATAAAATGGTGCAACCCCCATTCCAAATGTTATGTAATTTTTAAAGTGTGGTCCATGGCTCATTCATGTTGGTATACTTTGAATTTAACCTGGTATTTAGTAGACAGTTGGATTTTGTTTTAGATATATCGGACATAGGGTCGTTGAATCAGAAAGCTGCTAATCAATGTCCAGGTGTCTGAAGAAGAGTGTCTCTCATTGGCCCCTGGTTATTTCAATAAGCTTATTAAAATAATTGGATACCACATGGATAGCAAACCTGCCAAATATCCAGATTACAGTAAACTGGAAGGGCTAACAAATAAATAAAATAAAGACCAAAAAAATGACCCCAGGCAGGCTGAAATACAAATCAAGATTAAATTTAATAGGAAAACATAAGAAATCCTGCATTATAGGATGGGAAGATGTGACTTGACAGGTGTTTACATGAAAATAAATGGGAGTTTTAGTGGAAGTTAATCTATATTGAGACTGAAAACTTGGATTCAATTCATAAAAATGTGTAATGCATTTTTTGTTGGTGTTTTGCTTTTTGTCTTTGTTATTTGGGGCATTGGCAGGCTCCGAGAATATAATATATTTTTAATAAGACAATTTTCAGATCCATATGGGCCACAGAACTCTCAAAGTCATACCAAAATATTTCAGTGGCCACCACAGTGGACGGCAAAGAAAATCATGGTGGTGGACCTCACCTGTCCAGCAAACTCCCCTTCAACCAGAACAGATACACTTCTATTTATTCTACATACTGGGTCCTTTAACTCTTTACTCTCAGATTCCTAGGCTAAAGGGGTATAGTCCAGGAGCAACTTACATCCATGTTGCACTCACATGACAAAAGTCCGTCTGCAATGAGGGAGAATGAAACCAAAAGGTTAGAAGAATTATAGTTGAAAACTGCAGAATGTCGCTCTGCTTGTGTCCCAGGCTCCAGTTTCTAAGGTTTCTGTTTCTGTCCCGGTTTATAAGTGGTGTCCAATTCTGTACATCACTTATTTCAATATCTACAATCACTTGCAACCAGAGGGTCTCGACAAAAATACACATATAACAAGGTCATTATCTAAAACAAAAGCAAGCTGGAGTGAGATGTACACAAATGTGTTTTCATTTGTTCCATGAACATTTCGGAGCGTTGACAACTGGTAGGTAACATGTGGGTTCTGGGTACAGAATGGAAATGACAGATACATAAACCGGCAAGCATAGAATGTACAATATAAGTATATACAGATTTGGGTATAGATGTAATAAAGCTAAAAATGGATAAAAATTATTATACATTTATGAGATACCATAAATGGAATTATTTGTAGGCTAAAAATTGAAAATATGTTGGAACCAATGGAACACCAGTCCTGACCAGTTAGAAAATCATAAACAACTAGTGTGGTTACTGGCCATACTGATAGGTACCAGCTGAATATATCAGACCTGATTATGTGTCAGATTACTTCCTTTAATTCACCCTATAAATTAATTATCATCCCTGAATCCTCAGTGGTTTTAAAGGCATACATCAGAAAGCAGGAATAGGTTACGGGTAGTAATTGAAAATTGAGTTTATGCCAGTTTTTCTGATTACAGGCATCATGCAATTTATCGCCCGCTAATTGAATTGTAGAGTTTTTCTCCATGAGGATTTGGAGCCAAATTTGAAATTGGTGGACTTTTCTAAAATTACTTGATCAAAAGGTAAGAAGGCCTATTCGGTCATATTCCTTTTTAAAGATATTTCCATCAGCTAATTTACACAGTGGACCTCGGTGTTGGAAAATCATTAATGTTATTGTTTTTGATTACCAGCATTTGGGAATCAATGATTTACAGAGTAATCTGTGAATCAAAGTAATCTAAAGAGGCTAATCAGTCCTCTGCCATCACAGGCTAGATTGAAAGCACATGTTTAATGGCATCATGCTGTGGACAGAAACAAAAGGGAGCACACACAGTGAAACCAGAGACAGCCAGATAAAGCAAAGAATTTGGGATAGTCATAAAGCTTCACTGCCCAAAAGCAGCAGGGGCAACTTCATTTCAATTAAAAGAATGGCAAGAAAATTGAATGTTATAACAAGGTAACAGGTTATTGCTTGTGCACAACTATTTGTGTAAAGTCAGCATGTCTATTCCCAAAGCACTTGATACTGAGATCAAGATAATCAGTAATAATGAAAGTAATGTATAAATACCTTCTCAGGTATATTCAATTTTACCTAGTTGCAGGGTATAAAAACTTGTTACTGCAAAAGAGTATAGGTTGAAATGTTACCAATTCTTTGTAAAGCCTATAACCTTCAGCCAGCTAGATTAGAAATGCAGCACTTTTCTCATTTACTTAGCTATGCATAATGTACTATTAACCAAATAAACATTAAAAGGAGGATAATGGCTCTTGTGTTTGACTTGGTAGTTATCTTACAGGCTTTTCCAAATGGATAGAAATGTGAGCATTAAACTTTTATAATACTAGAATTCACTGTATGGAAACTTCAGGAGTACAGAATGTTTTAAATAAGTATGTTTCATGTACTCATGCACCACTAACACTTAACTACTTCTCAAGAGCGGTTCTCATTTACATGTCACAATAAAAGATTCAATCACCAGCTTTCTTGGTATTTTTAGGGGAAGGCATCAGTAAAGAACAAAAAATTAAAAGATTTGATGAAAAATAAACAGTGAATCATATTTTTGAAAAAAAAAATGCACCCTCTGGAATTTTACAATAATTTCTAATATATTCCCTAACCACAAAAAAAGTCTATAGAAAAAAAAGTCAATTTTTCCCATATTCATAAAAAGTTCACTAGGAAGAATACCTAAATGTCTCGCAAAGTACTCAAAGAATAATCTTCAAAGAACTTATTTAAATAGGCAACCCTCTAAAAAGTTCTTCAAGACTGTGAAGACCTTATGTCTTTAAAAATCTTAATGCTTTGTTCCTAAAGGATATTAGGGTACATGAGTGTATTTCATATTTTATTAGCTTTTCAAACAGAAAATATAATTTTCTCAAAACAAACTCATCCCAAATATTAAAGTAATAGTTTTTGGCACTATTAAATTAATTACACAATTAATATTTAATGGCACCCACATAATTCATAAAATGAAATCCAGATTCCTTCATCGGGTTCCCAGAGCCCTTTGAGTTTTGTGCTTGGCCTCTGTTCTAGTTTGCTAGCTGCCAGAATGCAATATACTAGAAACAGAATGGCTTTTAAAAAGGGGAATTTAATAAGTTGGTAGTTTACACTTTTAAGGCTGAGAAAATGTCCCAATTAAAGCAAGTCTTATAGAAACATCCAATCTAAGGCATCCAGGAAAAGATACTTTGGTTCAAGTAGACTGATGAAGTTCCAGGTTTCTCTCTCAAGTGGAAAGGCACATGGCGAACACAGTCAGAGTTTCTCTCTCATCTGGAAAGGCACATGGCGAACACGGTCAGGGTTCCTCTCTCATCTGGAAGGGCATAGGGCGAGCTTGGCTTTATCCACTAGCTGCTTCTCCTGGCTTCCTCTTTCATGAAGCTCCCCGGGAGGCGTATTCCTTCTTCATCTCCAAAGGTCACTGGCTGGTGGACTCTGCTTCTCGTGGCTATGTCGTTCTGCTCTGCTCTCTATGAATCTTCTTTATTCTCCAAATGTTTCCTCTTTTATAGGACTCCAGAAACTAATCAAGACCCACCCAAATGGGTGGAGACATGTTGTAATCTAATCCAGTTTAACAACCACTCTTGATTAAATCACATCATCCGGGGAGATGATCTGATTAGTTTCAAACATACAGTATTTTTTTTTGAATAGGAATTACTCTGCCTTTATGAAATGGGATTTTGATTAAAACATGGCTTTTCTAGAGGACATACATCCTTTCAAACCAGCACAGCCTCCTTTCCCAGCCTCAGCTCATCCACCCCATCCCATGTACTTCACCAGCCAGCCTCCACAATGCTCTCCCAAGCCTCAGAGTCTCACACATGCAGGGTCCCTGTTTGGAATCTCGTTCCCCTTTTGTCTACCTAGAGAAGGGTTATTTCAGCCTTAGCTCAAAAGTCACCTTCTCAAGGTGGAAAATGTTAAAATTGGGGGAATCTGGGGATCTGGGGGCTGGGGATTTTTTAGAGTCCTCTCTATGGAGTTTGGATTTTTTTTTTACATGGGCAGGCACCAGGAATTGAACCTGAGTCCTCTGGCATGGTAGGCAAGCATTCTTGCCTGCTGAGACACCGTGGCCCACCCTGGATTATTTATGCAACTGTCCTGTAAGTTTGAAATTACTTCAAAATAAAAATTTTAAAAGTTAAAAGAAAAAAGAATCACTTTTTAAATTAATTAATTAATTAATTTCCCTTTAGAGATGTCAGGAACAGAGCTTGATTTTAATTGTCAGCAGTGATGTGGCATGTTCATTTTGAAATCCTCTTAGATTTTACCTTGTAGGTTGAAAATTTTCTGCTTATGATAGCAGGATCTGCAGGAACTTCCCACCCCACTGTCTTCTTCCCCACTGCGAGGAACATGTAAGCCCAGGGTTTCAGCCCTACTCACTACTTTGATTCTCTGTGCTGTTTTTGATTACTGAGCAGAGTAGTTTGTTTCTGAGTCTGGCTCTGTTTTCTTAATTTTTAATTTTATTGATAGCGCAGTGCTGGGATCATGAGGAAACTGTTTCTTATGAAAAAGGAGAATAGTCTCTATGTAAATGGGGGAATTCCCAGAGCCACACTTGCATACCTAAGACAAGGGGCATGCACAGAAAAGATCAGGGAGACTCTTATACTTTGACCTGGAGTTATTCCCTAAACTCATTGTTTGGATAAGCTCTGAAGGAGAGCATTTGCACAGGTTAATCTGCAAAGACTGGGAAAGGTATTTTATTTTTATCCTCCTTTCTGTTGTTGTTAGTACCTGGCATTCAACAAATGTTCTCTCATAAACTCTAGCTGGATATAAGCTTAAGGAACAGATGCCTCAGAGACTAAATTCCACTGATAACACATTAAAATATCAAAATGTCCATGTTTCAACAAAAAATTACAAACCATACAAAGACATAGGAAGCAGTGGTTCAGACAAAGGAGACTATGAAAGCATTAGAGATCATTGATGAGGAGGATCAAATCTGGGAGATTCCAAGCAAAGATTTTTTAAAGGTCCTAAATATGCACCAAGAGCTAAAGGAAATCATGGACAAAACCTAAAAGAAATCTGTAAAATGATAGAGGAATAGAAAGAGAGTATCAGTAGAGAGATGGAAACGATGAAAAGGAACCAAAGAGAGCTGAAGATCAGAGTAACAGAAATTTAAAATTCCCTGGAGTGCTCCAACAGCAGATTGAAGTTGGTAGAAGAAAGAATCAGTGAACTTGAAGATAAGACAATTGAAATCATCTAGTCTGAAGAGCAAAAAGAAAAAAGAAAGGTGAACAGGAACGGAGGAGCCTGTGGGACACCATAAAGCAGACTGATAAATGCATCGTGGGAGCCCCAGAAGGAGAAGACTGAGAGAAAAGGACAGAGAGACTATTCAAAGAAATAACAGCTGAAAATTTTCTAAATTTAACAAAAGACATGAAGATACACATCCAAGATTCTCAACAAACTCCAAACAGGCTAAACCCATGTTATAATCAAACTGTAGAATGCTAAAGATAAAAAGAGAGAATTCTGAAAACCATAAAACAGATGCAATGTGTCACATACAAGGTACACTATAAGATAAAGCACCAATATCTCATCAGAAACTGTGGAGGCAAGAAAGCAGTGGGAAGACATTTAAAGTGTTGAAAGCAAAAAATTGCCATCCAAGAAAGCGATAAGACATTCCCAGATAATCAAAAGCTGAGGGACTCACTCATGACTACACTAGCTGTACAAAAAAATGCTGAAGAGAGTTCTATAGGTTGAAATGAAATCACTGGATGATGACTAAAACTATATGAAGAAATAAAAATCTCTGATATGGATAATGATGTAGGTAAATATAAATACTAATACTAATGTATTTTTTATTTGTAACTCCACTTTTTACTTCCTACCAGACCTAAAGGACAAATACATAAAACAATGATGAAGTATTGGTTTTGGATTTATAAGGTATAAATATATAATTTGAGATAAGAACTACATAAAAGTGGGAGGACTGAGGGGTATAGGAACATAGTTTACATGTACTGTGACGTTTAGGATTTGCCAAACCGAATGAGATTGTTTAGATTTAGGATGCTAAATGTAAGCCCCATGGTAACCACAAAGAAAATGTCAGAGAATATGAAAAGTCATAGAGACAGAAAGTAGGTTACTGGGGGTGGGGGGTGGCAGGGGCAATAGGAGTGAATGCTAATGGGTATAAGGTTTCTGTTTTGGGTAAAAGTTCTGGTGATGGATGGTGGAGAAGACACTGCAGCATTTTGAATGTGATTAATCCTATTGCATGGTGTGTTTGGAAGAGTTGGGGTAGGAAGATCCATGTTGTACACATGTTTCCACAATTTTTTAAAAAAAAGGAGAAGAAAAACTAAAGAGATAATGACAGTTAAATGCAATACATGATACTGGTTGGGATCTAAGAATGGAGGAGAAAAGGCTCAAGAGGAACATAAGAAAATATTGGAATATAGAACGTAAACTTTGTACTAACATTCAATTCCTCAAACTCCATAACTACACTTAAGGTGATTATGTAAGTGAGTAGCCTTGTTCTTCGGAAATATACATGGAAGTATTAGTGTGTTCAAGGAGTATGATGTGTGCAATCTGCTTACAAATATTTAAAAGACAGATAGACAGATATAGAAATAGATGAATGGACAGACTGACAGAAGAAAGGGGAGAGACAGAGGGGGGAAGAAAGAAAGAGTGAGAGAGGAAGGGAGGGAAGGAGAGGTAAACAGAGGAAGGAAGGGAAGAAGGGAGAGAGAGAGAAAGAAAGAAAGGGGGAGGGGAAGGGAGGGGGAGGGAAGGAGGGAGGAAGGAAGGAAAAGAAATGGCAAATGTGACAAAATGTTAAAATTGGTGGATCTGGGTACCTGGGGGGCAGATAAGGGTATGTCGGAGTTCTCTGCGTGGGATTTACATTATTTTTGCAACTTTTCTGTGAGTTGGAAATTATTTCAAATTTTTTAAGAAAATAGTGACCTTCTGTATTTGCTCCTAGCAGTTCAAATGAAAACATAAATATAAAATGATTTAGAATCAAGAAGCCTAATCAGAAAATATTTCTTTAAAAAAAAAAAAATGGATGCGAGATTAGCTTTAAAATAAGTCAGGGTTGAAGGGAAAGTACAGAAAACTTTATCCACTGCAAAATGACATGAGGTTCCTAGATAGCAATCTGACCTTTCAGCCAAAAGAGCTCACACAGTCTGTCTCTGAGGCCCAAGCTCTTCATTTGATCTGGATGAGTAAATGCTACCATGTTCAATGAGGAAAAGCAAGTTTAGTATCTGGAAGTCAAGGACAGAACCACCCTTTAGCAAAAGTGTAAAGTTGGTCTACCATGCCTTTCAGCAGCCTTTCTGCGCCCTCTCCTGCTTTTCTTCTCCATTCCCAGCCCTAAAGACCAATGCCCCCTCGTTCCTGTCAGTCCCTGCAGGACGCCCAAAGCCTGACTTCCCTTGGCAGTGCCTCGTACCCCAAATCATTCTTTACTCCCCCTCCAAACTCCAACAAAATCCCTCAGCGGCAAATCTTACACAGCTGAAACGTAAAGTAAAATGATGGGCTGGGGTGGCAGAGGTCCTTCTGTCTACAAACACATTGAAATGCAGGTAGAATGTGAACTCAAAAAGCTTATGCACAGCCGAGCACAAAAGCAAGAAAGGGTGTTACTCAGGCACTGTAAATGACGGGATTGTCTCAGAGCTTCAGGGGGAAACGGACAGAGGTTTTGGTGCTAGGGGCTACAAAGTTGTATTTTAATGGCCACAGGGTGGTGAGGACTGAGACCCCAGCAGAAAATGGGGACCATTCCAGGACTTCTCAATACCTGCAAAGTGTACTTTAAAATGATCCACTAGACCAGGAAGAAGCAAGAAAACTTGGCATCTTCCTGGGGCCCCTGAGAAATCAAAACTCATGTACTGTCCAAGGTTATAATATCTAAATTCATACAACCCGACTAGTGGAGAAATCCCCAGCCGAGAAATAAACCTCAAAGCTGGCCCAAGCTTTTGCAGTATCTACTGCAAGAATGAAGACCATCCTCAGCAACCAGACTGTTGACATCCCAGGAAATGCTGACATCAGATTAAAGAGATGCTCAGTTATTGTGACAGCCCCAGAGGAGCCTTGCAGCTCCCGCTACCTGCTGTCACATGTGGAGCCTGTGCAAGGGCCTCACACTGGGCTTCCCTCAGGAACTGAGGTCTGTGTGTCCACTTCCCCATCAGCATCGTAACTCAGAACAGTGGGTCTCTTGCTGGAATCCGAAATTTCTTGGGGGAAAAGTATATCTGCAGGGTTCAGATGAGGCCAGGTATTGCTTGTTCAGTATCTCAATCCCAGAAAGATGAGTGTATTCTTGAAGGAAACGATATTGAACTCATATCAATTTCAACTGCTTTGATTCAGCAAGCTACAGTAGTTAAAAACTAGGGCATCGGGACTATGGACTATGGGTCCTCTACATGATGCCCAGTGAATGCAGCTGGCTGAAGGATGCACTGATGGAGAAGTAGATTGGCGAACAATGGTGTATAGTTATGAAGGAAGGTTGTACTACTACAAAAAGGAACATTGTTGTGAGGCATGCAACAATGTGAATGAGCGTGTGGGATATTTGGTGAGACAAAATAAGCCAGAAACAAAAGAACAACAATGGTATGGTCACCTTTAGAAAATGCTTATAAGGAAACAGGGGTCTAAATTGCAAGCTTTTAGAGCAGACACATTAATCCAGGGGGTGATTATTATTTCAGGATTTTGAGGGGCTGTTTTATATATATAACCTGATATTTAGAGATGAGAATGAAGCCGAAGAGGTTGGAGTTAAAGTAATTCAGAACATAGGGATAAGGAAGACAGTGTCTATATTTTAGAACCACACACACTCTTTGAGACCAATGGAAGAAAGGTTTATTTGATCCAGAATTGAAATTTTCTGTAGTGCATAATCTAATTCAACTATCTGTATAGCTCATTTGAACAACTGAAACACAGAGTGCACAGAATGAGAAAGGGGTCCTTTAATCCTGTATAGATTATTGTAATGCCTGGAAACATCCTAGAGTATACTAACCAGATAATCAAAAAGTATTGGCAAAGTCCCCTGAGGGAGGGGAGAAAGACTATGGAACTATTAAACCTTACCATCAGGGAATCCCCCGATACTGTGTCAACTTTAGGGAAACCCAAATCAGTAGTCCAGGCCCTCGATCATGAGGCTTACTCTTGTGAAGCCTATGTAGGTAGCATAGAAGCTTAGACTACCTATAGGCATGCCTAAGAGTTACTTCTGGAGGACCTCTTTTGTTGCTCAGATGTGGCCTCAGTCTCTCTAAAACCAACTCTGCAAGTGAAAACATTGCCATTCCACCTACACGGGACATGACATCCAGGGGTGAAAGTCTCCCTGGCGACATGGGAGAGGACTCTCAGGGATGAATCCCACCTGGCACCGTGGGATCAACAATTACATTCTGACCAAAAGGCAGAAAAGAAGTGTAATTAATTATCAATGGAAGAGAGAGTTCAAATAGAGTTGAGAGGCTACTCTGGAGGTTGCTCTTACGCAAGCTTCAGGTAGACCTTGCTACCTATCATAAACCTGCCAACTCCAAACCAGCACCATTCCAACCAACCCTAAAGAACATCTAGGGAAATGTATAAGATTCCACAAGGGTTCCAGGCACTCAAGTAACTTGCCAGAAACATACAACCTCCAGATGGGTCTCTGGTCCAGATAAGTCCTGAAACCTAGCCCAGCCTCTCCAGAACATCAGACAGTTCCATCTCCCTATCCCATATTAGTGACAAAACCTTCCAATATCAAAAATTTAGAATTACCATAGCCCAAACAACCCCAATGAGAGGTATGGAAAGATCAAAGGTGATGGTGGAATTATACATAGAAGATAGGACTTAAATGAATATGAATGCTGAATCATTAAATTGATATCTCTTTTAGTCTCCAGTATTTTAGAGCAGCTAGAAGTAAAAACTTAAAATTGTGAAATTATAACCCATGTCAAAGTCTGACATGTGTTCTATAACTTATTGTGGTGCTGTGCTTGGAAATTTATAGCTTTTTGTATATATGTTATTGTATATATTGAAGAGAGTATCCCTCTGGAAGGTAGATTTAAGGAAATCATCAGGATGCAACACAGAGACAAAAGGCAGGAAAAACACCAGAGCATCAATTTAATCTGGCCAAATTCTAAGAAAGCAAGCTAAACATTTTCCCACAAGATAGGGATACTGTGAAACAATGTACTATGTTTACTCTCTGAGGATTAGAGGTTTATCCTTTTTTTAAAAAGTGTATTATTCCAAATGACTACATTTTTAATGATGAAATTTTCAAGAAAATAAATTCCCAAATCCCTTTACATTATATGCCATCTTGGAGGTATTAACCTAATAAACCTCGGTGTAAGATCTTATCTGTGATGAAAGGAAGTGACTTGGTAAATTGGTTATGGTTGTTTAAATTAACTCACCTTTCCATATGCACACTTCTCCTTGCTTTGCTTCATGGAGCACTTATAACAAAGGGAAGGGGAATCACTGTGAAACCTGTTAGCATTTTCTCACTGATTTTCATGATGGAATCAGTATACTCTCCCGGAAAGAAGTAACCCCCAAAAGAGATGAAAACAGCTTCTTAAATAGCTTACTGAGGCACGGGCTGGTTTTAATATAAGGGAAGAGAGTCGACTACTGGTATGTTTTGAAAGAATCTCAATTAAACCCCATGAAAAATCTCCTCCGGCTGATGCTTACTACCAAGATGCCTACTAAAATTATCCCAGCAAATATCCACAGCTCTGGAAAGAGCCAAACATGAAGTTGTTAGTATTTGCAACTTAGTGTGACCAAGCTCCTCACAGCTAGTCAACAAGTAATTTTATTGGGGAGGGAAATGCAATAAAAGATGGCTTGGGAAGTCTTTGTTTTCTAAAGATGCAGTGCGCTATGGATGAGGTATGCTAAAGAAGGGAAGTAGATACTGAAATAGAGGAAGGAACGTATCCCCAAACTAACTTTCCCAATAAAACCTCATTTAGTTGCTCACAAATACGTGTTGGGCTCTCCTCAGTTCAAATAAGGATTGGTTACATATCATTAGCAAGCACACACACAAGAAAAAAATGTTTCAGGTGTGCAGTTTGGAGTAAAGGCAAAGCAATGGGCTTTAGAGTGAGGAGCAATCTTTTTCTAAACTCAGCTGTGCCTTAATAGCTGTGTAATTTTGAGTATGTTATTTAACCTCTCTCCAGCTGAGTTCCCATAGTTGTAGGTTGGAAATAAAATACCAAGGGTTGTTATGAATATTAAATGAAAATACGTTTTAGAGTGCTTAGCGGAACACCTGCACTAAGTAGCTGCTCAATAAATTTAGCCATTAGGATTATTATTATTGCAAGAGATCAGACGCGTGGGTCTGGGGAGCAGGGGCTCTGTATTCAAGCCCCAGACCCTTTACCTACCTGGTCCAGGATTTTAAACCCAAGTTACTTGGTCTGAACCTCTTTGAGTCTCAGATTCCTCCTGTAAAACTGAGATAATACCTACCCCATGGCACTGTTATGAAAATTAAATCATATAATGTGTATAAAGAGCTTAGTGTAGTGCTGGGCACACAGGAATCCCTTCATCGGCGATAAGGTATTATTACTAATTTTAGGCACAATGTATTAAAACCAATTTAACTGTCAGGGATATGTGATTAAGCAAAAGATCACTGGGTGACCTCTGGTATATTAAGACACCAAGAGACGAATTTTAATTCATAATTTCCTCAGGGGTGGGAACATCTGTCTACTGTGTGCCAGGAACTTCATGTATTAGCTGATGCCATGTCCACATGAAAGGATGAGCTGACCCACCTCACATAAAAGGCACAACAAATAAAGGTGACTATAAACATTTTCAAAATATGAACTTCTGCATAAATGTTAAATTGAAATGGGAACTCAATAGGGAATAACTAATAAGATGTTTGAAAATCTAAAGCATCTGTCTTCACATTATGCCAATTAACCTAATGCCCTTACTCCTTTAAAACCCTGACTACCAATTACCATCACTCCATCTGGGAGAAGCTTTAGTTTCTTTTTTGCATTCATTCACATTAGTTATTTGTTTTTTAGAAATATATAAAAAGGTATAAAATGAAGTGACCATTCTAGATCATCTTGAGGGGCCTTCTACTTTGATTTCTATTATTCATATGCAATATATTAAAACTCAGTCCTAAAATAAACCATTTGTTCTAAACTGGTTCACGTAAAAAGTCTCAGTGATTCCCTAAACGAAGGAATTAGCAAGGTGAAAGGCTCTGCTTTATGATTCCGTATAAAAGAAAGTCAACGTGAACTGATTGCTTTCAGCACTTCCAAAATTAAAAATATACTACAATCACAGTTCTGAGGAGATAGGTTTGACTTGCTAAGATGCATTCAACTAATATAAATTGCTTAAGTTCACCCCAGGGATCTGATTGTTTGAGTACCATCTAGAAAGAACAATTCTCTACTCACTAAAATACCTTTTTTTTACATCTTCAATGGGAAACTCAATCCAGCTTCTCTTCTAAAACTTTAACATGACAAAGCCCCAGATTTGCTGGCAGCTGTGTCGCTACAACATACAGCAATGTAGCTGTTTTAAGGGAGAATTTCAGAAGTTTCAAGATACGGTGGGGATGCATTAGTTGCAAATTGCCTATTTTTTTTCAGTTTCCATTTCCACCTTCCCTGTGTGTATTTTATTTTAAATTAAATAACCATAACAAGCAATGAAATAAATTTTAAAAAAAAGATGTTAAGAAAGGGAGAGTGAGGACAGGCTTCCTTGTGACGACGGTTGGTTGTTTTGTATACCACATCAAATGTCCCATCTCCCATCTGCCTTCCTCAGGAATAATGTGTATCGCAGTGATGGAGACAGCAGGGATTCCTCAGAGGCTTGCTGAGAGAATGCAGCCCTTCCTTGGGACCCCCATATTTCCCTTCATGATAACTCTATTTTAGTAGCAACATTTTTTTATTGTAACTTGAAGAGAGAAATCTCCGCTGTTGCAGAATGGGATGGCTAGCAGGATGAGATAGATTGCTCATGTTAAGAATAGCTGTCCTGTGGCAATGAGTGGAGAGAGCAGGTTCCTTCGCTGGCCAAAGAGGAGAGCAGGCTGTTTTCTCAGCACAACTGCAATTTAAGTGGCTTAATTAGTAGGCTCAAGTCCAGTGTGATTTGCCAGGATTTTACCCAGTTCCTGGTAACCTCTCTCCCCTGTCCTCTGGATCTGGATTTCATAATTCCCCCAACCCCACTCAGAGAGTAAGGAGGGTGGGGGTTGAGTGGAGAGAAGATGCTGGTTTACAAAAGGGCTTACAGGCAATTTGGAACCCACTGAATTAGAGGTAAGTACCAACAGGTAACGAAGGAAAAGAGACTAAAATCAGATAGCCAGGTCTGAGTTACAGGGCCAAAGGAAAAGAGCATGGGGTCAAAGGTGAATAGAGAGTGACAGTCCATTACCTGTCCCAACTCTTGTCTGTGGCTGGTAATTATGACTAATAAAGCACAGCACCAGAGGGTTCCCACTGTGCTTACAGGGCAAGGACAAAAGGAATCGTACAGAGGTAACAATTTTGCAAATTTTATGCACTTTTCTCTTAGGGCAACAGAAGATGTGTTCTGCACATATGTATACTCTAAGCATTCAAATTTTAAAAGGATGCTGTGCTTTCTAGCACTATAGGGCAGAAGTTTCGGGGGGTAACAATCATAATATACACAATCCACATACATAAATATAGGTAAGCTATATGAATAATTCCAAAGGACAGACTTCTTCAAGAGAATAGAAATAATACAAACCATTCCTCAAAATGTCGTTACCCCATTGACATCCCAATCCTTACACCTATCCTATTAATTCAGTACTAAAAAGAAACAAAAACAAAACAGAACGTATGAATCATATGCCTAAAGCCCTACTATACCAGGCACCAAAATTACATAGCATGATGATGCATAATTATGGCACTTTCAAATAGCATTTGAGAGCATGTCACAAGTGATGAAAAATGTAATTTATTTCTACTGGCAGATATTAATTGTTCCATATTAGAAAATTTTTGAACCATTACTGATATGCAGAAATGGTAACAAAAAAATGCCCTGAAAACAACCGAAAGGAAAGAGGTCTAGTTCTAATCATAAAAACTCCCATAGTTTAAGGAAAGGCAATTTCTCAAAGAGGACATCTAATATTAAAATTTGTAAATTGTTACCATGACATAGTAGGAAGAAGCTCAGAACTGAAGTTGCTTCCAGCAGGTCTAAAGCATGATTAATCTCTGAAAGCACTGGCTAATTCGAGTCTAGAAGTTTGTCCTGGTTCCTTAGCAAACCATCTTTGTTAAGGCAAAACGACAGTTTGAGGAAAGCTTCAGAACAGGAAGATATATGGAGAATAGATTACTCCTATAAAACTGGACCCCAGCTGGTGACAAATGAATTCCATGAATGGCTTGGGAGGGTTGTGCTCTCTCCTTATTACTATTTATAGTGCTATTACTATTCATTAAAATTTGTGACAGTGATGTTGGGTTACGTTGGCTTCCAGAACTGGCATGGTTGAAACAAGTCTTCACCAATCTCCCAGTTTGGGCTGTTCAAGAAGACTCTAGATGAGCCCTTCCCATCCACTATCTCACCTCCCAAAACACTCACCTTGATTTCTAGGCTGTTTTCACTCTCAAAGCCTGCCTCAACTGAATCTCACCTGAGCAGCAAGGCTTCCACTCACTGGACATGGGCACCATTCTGAGACCTCAAGTGGCTAAATTATGCTCTGCATCCTTCCTTTATTTCTGTCACTAGAACCACTGGTCTCCTTAAAACCTCTGCTGAATTTCTTGAGAGTTATCATTGAATCTACCTTCTCCTTTTCCATAAGACGCTTTACTTCTCTGTTACCATCCTGCTATGCATATTATCAGCTCAAATCAAATAACTTTTCCAGGGTCTTCCCAGATGCTTTCGAATTCTCTTCTGTACAAAACCATCAGGTCATTTACCCTAAGATGCTTCTTTCACCACATCAAACCCTGCACACATATGCACAATCCCCAATGTCTTACCTCTGTAGCTGAAGGATAATGTCTAAATACATTAGCTTTGTATGTAAAACTTTTTTATAATGTGGCCCCTGTCCTCTCGGTGAAGCGACTATTTGTTTTTGTTATTATTATTCTCTCCAGCTATTGCGGCCAATGAAGCACAAATACAGGGCAGTGAGGCTTCCCAGCCTCTGGATTTTCAATCAGGCAAATTCCCTGTGACTGTAATAATTTCCCATTTTTTTTTTTAGGTCAACTTCCAAGTTTTCTACAAAGCCTTTCTTAACCATTGCAGCCCCTAATGACCATCCTTTTACTTCCACAATTCTTATATATACCTTGTACTGTTAAATCTCTATATTAATAGAAAAAAATCTCTATTTTTCCAGCCAGGTTCTCCCCTTGGGCAAATGAACTATGTCTAATATTTGTAGTATCCCATAACCTGTGTTCAGAGAATGCTTGCTGACAGCACTATCTGATTCCTTTAACAAAGAAGGAAGGCCATGCTACCTGCCAAGCAAGACTATGGAACCAAGGGGATGGGGAAAATGACTGAAACCAGAATTTTAAGCAGAGGATAGGATACAATCAAATCAAACCTTCTGAAAAGATAAACCAAGCAAAATGCAGCTAGACCAAAATAAGACACGATGTTAAAAGCAAATAAGACAGAAAGCAAGGGGATGTGGTAAGTAATAAGGTAGAACACAGGCGGTGAGTAGGAGGATGAACGGAGAGCCATTCCAAAGCTGAAGTACAAAATTAAGAACGACAAACACAATTAGTGGAATATCTTAAGGGATTAGGGATTTTTTTTTCATGTTTGAGCAATATTTTGGAAAGTGGTATTTCATACATTCTTGTCTCTGTACCAAGATATTTTTCTTCCCAACATTATTTTGAAATGTACTTGACTGGTGAAGTCTTTTACTGTCATGATGCCTTTTAGCAGATACATTTGAAAATGTTAAAGCAAAGGAAAGGGGAGAAGGCATCGATGTTATTAAACCTTATATTCACCAAAAAAAAAAAAAAAAAAAAAAAAAAAGAATGACAAACACAGGACACAGCATTCAACAACAAAACACAAAGCTACTTTTCAAGCATTTCTGGAATTGTTACCAAATTTGACCCTACACTAGGTTATAAAGCAAGTCTCAACAATTTAAAGAGACTGAAGTTATTTAAGTATGTTCTCTGACCACAATGGGATTAAGTTAGAAATCAACAACATAAAGACAACCAGAAAATCCCAAACTGGCTTGAGGTTAAATGATACCATTTTAAATAATACTGGTCTGGAAGAAACAATAATGGAAATTAGAAAATATTTTATATAAATAATGAAAATAAGACAAATTAAAATGTGTTGGATCACCTAAAGCTCTACTTAGAAATTCATAGTTTTAAATGTATATATAAGAAAAAGAAAGACTGAAAATCAATGCTATAAATATCCATCACAAGACGTCAGAAAAAGAATAAGTCAAAGAAAGTTGAAGAAAGAAAGTAATAAATATAAGGACAGAAATTAAATGAAAAATAAAGCAAACATGTAATAGACAAAAATCAAAGTCAAAAGTTAATTATTTTAAAAGACTAAAAGTGATGAAACTTAGCAAGACTGATTATGAAAAAGTGAGAGCATAAATTACCAGTATGGGGCATGAAAAATTGCATATTACCACAGATCCTATAGATGCTTTTATTTTTTTTTTTAAAAAAAGAGGATACAAGAAACAATTTTACACTAATAAAATTTAAAATTTAAGTGAAATGAACTTTAAATACACAATTTACCAAAACTTACACTGTAAGAAATTTAAAAATATAAATAACCCTATAGCTTTTAAAGAAATTGAACCTGAAATTAAAAACATTCACATAAAGAAAACTCAGGTATAAGTGGATGCTGCAGTGATATGTCAAAAGGCTAAGACATCATAACCAATTTGCATTTATTCAAAAATGCACCATTAGTTGGTAATTCAAAAATCAATGTAATTCACTACATTATAAGAATAAAGGAAAAAATATATAAAAATAATCTCAACAGATACAGAAAAAAGGCATTTAATACGATTCAATACCACTTCCTTCTTTTTTTTAATTTGTGCAAATTAAGAAGGGAATTTCCCTAATAGAACCTTTAATTAAGATAAAGGATATGTACAAAAACTTAGAACAAACATCATTCTTAATAATGAAATACTGAAAGCTTTCCCTTCAAGAATATGATATTTGCTATCACTTAAATTCTATTCAGTTTTGATCACAGAAAGAAAGCAGCTATTTGATTGAAAAGAAAGAAATGAAATTGTCATTATTTGAAAATAAATTTTTATTTTTTTATTTGGACAATCCAAAATAATTGGCAGAAACTCTTATGAGTAATAATTGAATTTAGCAGTGTTATTGGAAACAAGGTCAAATATACAAAAATCTATTGTATTTCTATATACCAGAAATAAATAATTTTAAACAATGCCATTTACAGTAACACCAGAAAGCATATCAATGAATAAATTCAATAAAATGTATACAATACAGAAAAATTAAAACAAACTTAGAGGCATATGCCATGTTCATGTCTATTTGACTCAACAATTCAAAGATTAATCTATAGATTCAAATCAATCCCAACCAAAATCTCAGCAGGTGTTTCAATGGAATTTAGGAAGCTAACTCTAATAGATATATATATATATATATATATATATATATATATATATATATATACATATATATGAAAAGGACCTAGAATAGAGAAGGCAATCTTAAAGAAGAATAAGCTGGAGAATTTACACTACATTGCATTAAGACTTATTATAAAGATGAAATTAAGATAGTATGACACAAAGACAATAGACAAATTAAACATAATAAAGAAAACAAACACAGGGTTTCACAAAGATAAACTCTAATTCAAGACAAATCTGACATCACAATTCAGAGGAAAGTGATAAAATCTTCAGGAAATGGTGGTGCATCCACTGAATAGCTATATAGGGGGAAGCTAATCTTGTTCCTGCCTCACACCATACACAAAAGCCAATTCCACACATCTTGTAGCTTTAAAAATAGAAGACAGTCAAGCTTCCAGAAGAGAACATAAGAGTCCTTAGGATAGGCAAAGATCTTTTTAAACAGGGTACAGAAAGCAGTAATCATAAAGAAAAAAGATTAACAAAAAAGATTTCATTAAGATTAAGTATTTCTGTCTAACAAAAGAAATCATTAAGATAGTGACAATACAAGTCACAGCACAGGAAAAGAAATTCTCAATACATATATTCAACAAAGGACTCAGATGTTAAGAACTCCTGCAAATCAGTATGAAAAAGGCAGACAATACAACAGAAAAATGAACAAAAGACTTGAATAGTTACTGTGTTAGTTTTCTAGCTGCTAAAATAAATACCATTCAAGGGGTTGGCTTAAACAATGGAATTTATTGGCTCATAGTTTTGAGGCTAGGAGAAGTCAGAAATTGAGGCATCAGCAAGGTGATGCTTTCTTCCCAAGACTGGCATTCAGGGGCTGATTGCTGGTGATCCTTGGCCCCTGGCTTTTCTGTAAAGTGACAATGCACATAGTAGCATCTTCTCCTTTCTCTTCTGGGTTCTATTGACTTCCAGTTTCATCTTCTCATGGCTTTCTGTGTTTATGAGAACTTCAGCCATGCTAGCTTAGGCCCACCCTCCTTCAATTTAGGCACATACCTTAACTAATAACAAGTCCTATTGATAAATGAGTTCACACCCACATGACCAGGGGTTGGGACCTGAACATGCCTTTTGTGGATGTCATGATTCAAGCCCCAGCAATAACTCTACTAAAAAGATGTCCAAAATAGACATAAGACACATGAAAAATGGGCTCAATATCATTAGTTAACAGAAAAATGCAAATTAAAGCCACAATGAGAAACCACCAGTTACTCACTTGAATGGCTAACATTTTTAAATTGACAATATTAATGTTAGCAAGGCTGTGTAGCAACTAAATTTTTATACACTGCTGATGGGAGTATAAAGTGGTACAACCACTTTGGAATGTTATTTGGCAATATCAATTAAAGATGATATATGCATATCATATGACAAGCAATCAACAGAAATACATACATTCACCAAAGAATATAAAGAAAAAAATTTATAGCAGCACTAGTCATTAAAGCCCCCAAAGCAGAAACAACACAAAAGGCCATCTCCAGTGGAATGGATAAATAGTGGAATACTACACTATAATGAGAATAGCCAACTATTGATACATGCAACAAAACAGATGAATCTCACAAACATAATTTTTAGTAAAAGACGCCAAACACAAAGGGTTACATTAAAGTATAGGTTTCTATTAAAATTTGAAAACAAAAAACACTAATCTATGATGACAGAAGTCAGAATAATGGTTTTCTTCAGGGTGTACTTTCTGGAAGAGTACAGGGGTGCTTCTGAGTTGCTACTTATGCTGGTTGGAAACTGTTGTGTACCCCACAAAAGCCAGGTTCTTTAATACCAATTCATTATTGTTGGGTAGAATCTTTTCTGATTAAGTTGTTTCCAATCTTTTGATTAAGTTGGAGAAGTAACCCACCTGTATGTGGGTGAGACCTTTTGATTAGCTGATTTCAAAGGAGACACGTCTCCACCCAGTCAAGGTGGGGTTGCTTACTAGAGTTATTTAAAAGAAAACCATTTTGGAAAAAGCTGCAGAGAAACAACAGAGACAAGATGAGACCCAGATGTCTGGAGATACAGAAAGAAAATACCCTCAGGGAAGTTGTTTGAACCCAGAAGCCAAAGATACAAATAGATGCCAGCCACATGCCCTCCCAGCTGACAGAGGTGTTCCAGACCTTTCTTGAGTCAAGGTATCCTTTCCTGGATGTCTTAGTTTGGACATTTTAATGGTCTTAGAACTGTAAATTTGCAACTTAATAAATTCCCCAATAGACCATATCTGTTTTATTGCATTCTGGCAGCATTTAACAAACTAATACACTAGTAATGCTCTATTTCTTGATATGGCTGCTAGTTATATAGGTCTACTCAATTTATAAAGATTCATCAATACGTCTACTTTTGATCTAAGCACTCTTCTGGAAGTGTGTCTACAATATAAAATTTCGTAAGTGCTGTTTTGACATAGTTTTGAAGACACAGCTGAAAATTCCCCCTCGTAGGCAGTTTGCGAAGCCCACACCCAAACCACCCCCTTATCAGGTTCTAGCACTCCCGCGCTACAATAAACACACCCAACTGCCAGACGCCCCAGGTATCAAACAACTTGGAAAGGCCCCTTTTCCCTAGAGCCCTGGGAATTCTTCAAAATACCCGATCAGCAAAAAGCCTGAGAAAATTAACTCTGCCCTGCTTGCCTTATGTAAGCCACTTCCTACAATTAGTTCCATCTTGCTGGTCCTCCCCCAGATGCCGCTCCCTATGCGACTAAATATCAAAGAGTTCTGCCTTTCATCTGTTCAAGTGTCTTTGTGCTGTAGCCTGCCCTGCAGAGATCTTAGGATCGTATCTAACATCATCTCATTATAAAACAACATTAAATATCAGTAAAAAGTTTGCTTTTTAAAAATATGCCTGTGTATGTGTGTGTGTCTGTGTAGCTACTCTCCCTTCAGGCAGATAGCTAAATGCTCAGTCAAGAGAAGAGTCTCCAAAAAGCACAGGTATTTCTACCGCTTGGCAACTAAGAGCATTGAGCCCAAGAAAACCCAAAATCAAAGAGAGGGGCATGAATGGTCTGAGTGGTATGTAAACAGGAAAGGGATTAGTCAGAAGGCTGAGAGTTGTACCTTTATGAAATTGCTTTTGTTTGGGAGGGGGGGGGGGTCGTCACAATTTAAAGTTATGCCCATTATTTGATATGAGAAATCAGAAGTAGGAATAATCTTTACCCCAAAGTGGCTTCTAAATCCTCTAATAATGGAAAATCCAATAACATGTAGGCAGCATTACACAAGGAATAATTTCGCATTATAAATCGAGGAAAATGCATCAACTCAGTTGGTTTTAATAGCCTCCGTTTTTCACTGGTATCTTCTTAAGGCTGTTATCTTGGCAGCACAGTGCACCAATTCAGGGGCCATTCAACCACAATGAATTTTATATTAAATTATAACAAAATTAATTTTCAGTTTTCCACACACAGAGCTACATATGGCACCTAAGCTCTGATATTGATTTTTTTTTAAGTCAAATAAGCCGTCTTTACTCTAACTTATTACTTCTTAAATTTGAATAAACTGCCTCGGCTGACATTGGGATATATCAACTTTGTCTCAACATTATAGAATAAGCTTGTGGCAGGCAGAGACCCTGTCATTTTAATCTCTGTGCCACCAAGACATGGTTGATTAGCAAATCTGCTTTAATCAAGCCAACTTGATTAAGATCTATCATCATAAATAATTGCAATGCCTAACTTCAAATAAAAACACAGCAAAAATCATAGAATGCTCGGAAAAACTCAGTTATTCTCTCATTAAACTTTACAGAAAGTGAACCTATGTGCTAAAAAAAGAGTCAGAAAATGAGGTCACAAAAAAAATAAGACAGTAATAAGGAGTTCTGACCCTCAAAGAGTTCACAGACCAGTAGGGAAGCAGGGCATGTGAACAAATGGCTCTACTGCAATGTAATCACACCATTGTAAGGCACGTGTCGCTGTGGAGGCAGAGAAGAGGAAAAGCTCAGGAGGGTGAGAGATTTTACAGAAAAGATGGTGCCACAGTGAATCTTAGAGAGAATGCAGTTAGTGCAAACTGGGAGGCCATTCTCGGCACATGCAATCAAGAAATTCTAGAAAGTTCTGTATGGCAGATGTGCCCTCGTGAGGCTGGTGGAAGACGAAGTTAGAAACAAAGACCATGGACGAGCGTGAGAGGTGATGGAGGAATTTCATCAGAAGAGTTTTGTGTATTTAGAGGATCACTCTGACAGAGTTGTGGATGCTAAACAGAGAGGGAGCCAGTGAGGGAGGGAGTCTGCGTGGAAAACGAGAATGAGCTTAAATCAGGGGTGGAGAGGAAGGGCCAGATTCAAGAGAATTGCAGAAGGTAAAAATCAAGAGAAATTAGCCCTGACTGGGTGTGGAGAATGAGGGAACTGGAGAAAACACTGCTAATTCTAAAGTTAACATGATTAAAATGGTGGAAGAGGTGGTGACATGGAGAGAATTAGAAAGGGATGGGGCAGGGGCTGTCCACGTGCTGAAATGTCATTGCGAGCCTGTGGAAACCTATGACTTCCTTCCGCCCTCCTCCACCGACATAAACGACTCCCAGCTTTCTAGCTTGGTGGCGCCCTGGGACAGGATGTGTGAGGAAAACTAAGTCTATAGGGGGAATTCGGGGCTTGGAGATTTATTTTTAACATATGCATATAGGATGCCTGTGAGAAATCAAGGTAGAAATTTCAAATAGTTGAAATATGGCCTTAATCTAAGAAAACTGGTTGGGCCTGGAAATAAATTTCAAAGTCACGTCGGCAAAGAGGCTGTTGAGAACATATCCAGCGCCTTTAGTGAGGGATAAATAGTATTGAAAAATGAAAGTCTATCAGTCACTTTAAGGAAAAGTCACAATTTTTTTTTTTATGGGCAATGTCCTTTAAAGTTAACAGTGGTGTTCACCATCACTATTACAATTTTTAAGACGAGTGTGTGTTAACTTTTGAGCTCATCTGAGAAAGGACGTAAAAATATTAGGTTAACCCATAAGGGAAAATTTCGGTCCTCAAAAATTGACAGCAATTCTACATTGTCCAATAAAAATTCTCTGAATAATTTCTTCCTTTCCCCACACATATTAAATAAAATTACTATTCCAATTTTGAGGGTTAATTAACATTTAACTACTCTGGATTTAAAATGTATTAGAGGTTTAAATGCTGAAGTCGGTCATAGCTTTATTATCAACATTTTCTTTCTTCAAATTCTATGCCTAGAACTTCCTCTCTCAAGTAAATATTGATTCCCAATCTCAGCAGGTAGATTTCACCTTTCTCCTCTTTGTTCTCAAAGCCGTTCGTGTGCACTCTAGTCGTCTAGTTGCCATATTCTACCTTGACTTAGAACCACTTTCGAGTCTTCAACTCAGTTTAAGCCTCATGAAAAGGAAACCATGTTTTTTCCCCATTTTTATGCCTCTCCACCAAAGAGAGTCCTCACCATGTCAACAGTACAAATACGCTGAGCTTAGTAAAAGGGAGATGAACCTAGAAGCTAACTAGACTGAAAGACAATTAATGCTGAAGGTTATTTTCAGTTTTTTAAAATATTATCAGAACAAGAAATATTTTTGTCTGGTCAGTAGACCCTCTTTTTCTCTCCCTCTCTCTCCTTCTACTCCTTTTTGATCTGACTGATTTTTAAATTTAACTCCTTTATCATTCTTCAAAAAGATTTGTTCAGCTTCTGGTTTCAGACTACAGAGTCGTAATTGATCTTGGAAGGGAGGGACGCAATGACAAGGCAGCGACCTAAAGAAACATGAAATAATAACAGACACTCCTCCCCACCTATCTCCAGCCTCTCTGATTCCACGTACTGAAGTTCCTCATTTCTGGCTTTGAGGCCAGGTCAAACAAATTCATGTCTCCTGACAGAGATGAGAAGTTGCTCTAAGCCAACAGCCTCTCTAGGCACTTTCTATCTTATAAATGTGTTTTCTCATTTATTTTCATTAATGTTCCATTATTACAAAAATGCTAAATAACCATAAACCTGCTTCTAAATGATAACCTTAGGGTGTGCCTAGGAATAAAATCTAAAGAGAATATGATTATTCTCACAACTAATTTCTAAAAATTAAACAGATAACTCGCATCACAAGGAGCAGCTGTCTCATATCCATCCATCTATTAAAGAAACTTTATTCTTTGTCCCCTCTCTTTTTTTCTGAGACGTGCTCAGAAAATAAAGTTCCTAAGACATGAATTCATCATCTGAAAGTTGTCTGGTGCTGTACTAATTAGATTTGGAACTCTGTTTTAGCTAGGAAACCCTACCGAATTGAAAATGTAATAAATTTTAAACACTCTGGGACAAAATACGTCAGGGAAAATCTGGAGGCCATTCGTCATTAATGGTGCTCACTGGCTCCTTTTAAGTTGTTGTCCTTAGAGGCTGCTCTTCTTCGTTCCCAGAATGATGACAGCCCACACCATGTATTTCCAAAATTAGATGGAATTATTAAGAATTCCAATGTGGGGTAAATAATAGTATTATTATTTAATAGCTTTTCTTCCCTTTTGCTCTAAATAATTATTGAGCTAGTCTGACATGAGAACTGTCTATTCTTTCAATTGGATCTTTTTGGGAAGTTTTACAGTTAAAGAATAATAGTCATTCATTTTAATATTACAAAATTTTCTACTCATATAAACAGAACAATTTTAGAATTCTCAACTATCATCTTCTCCATATCCCTCATTAAAGTAGTTCAAATCAATGTTTTTGCTATTGTTTTTTATTTCCATCTCTACAGAGTGACTCCATCGTTGTGTTCAATTTGAGAGGCCAACGCTTTTTCACTTTTGCTGACACCAAGCACACGCGGTCTATATTATACTAAGTATAATGTATGGAAAAATCATTGTACTGATAGGACATAGGGTTTAGTGCCTTCCATTTGGTCTTAGCTTTTATAAAAAAAATGTGCAGAGATCCTCTAGCACATGTAGATTATAGACAACCATAAAGTCTGATTAAGTACACTGGTTAAAGCCCTACACCTGGGGGCAAAGGACCTTGGTTCAAGCTCCAGTTCTACTATTTACTTGCCGTGGCACCTGGAAATTAAATAGCTGCAATTTATAGAATGCCCCTGGCTTCAGCAGACTGCAACATACTTTTCTACACTTTAAACCTGTCTACATTTTAATTTTCAGATCTGTAAAATGGAAATCAAAACACCTACCTCTCAGTGTTTATCCTATAAAACAAGTGAAGTAACTGGAGGTGAAAGTGTTATACCAAAGCTTTTTTATTTCCACTTCCTTGCCTCCTCTTCCTCTACTAGCTCCTTAAGGATCAGACGTGCCCCTTTTCTTCTCGGTCTATGGCTCATCCCTAGAGCTTCTTCCTCTTCACCACGGCTTCAACTATCACTAATGGCCAGTGACTCCCAGATCTACACCGGGAGCCTTTGTCCTGACTCACATTTCTAGCTGATCCAGGTCCAACTCTACCCAGATGCCACATAGGTCCCTTTAACTCAATATGTACTGTCTTTCTCTCTTCGTATATACATTCCCTGTGAGTTAATGTCACCATCCATTTCCCTTGTTACCCAGGACAAAACACTCAGCGTCCTCGTGGGCTCCACTTCCTCTCTCATACCTTCCCATAGGATCTCAGTTCAGGTCCATTCTGTCTCCTACATAGTTCTAAAATCTGTTCTCTCCTCTCTAGTCCACTGTCATATGGTCAAGTTCATCAACATCTTTTTCCTTGTCTACTTAAGGTCTTCCAGATTTCCATATATTGGGGAAATTTCCCTCTAATTCAGAATCCACATATCAATCAAGCATCAGCTCCCACTCCAAAACAGAGTTTAGGCATTTCATTTCCTTCTAGGGCTTCCTGAAGTTCACCGTTGAAATCCTAACCCTTGCCACTGAGGCAGCATGATGGAGCTGTTGTAAGAACAGAGACTATGGAACTCGGATTAGGATTCTTCTCCCACAATTTATGAGTTTTGTAACCACAGGAATTCAGGTTCAGGCTCTCTGAGCCTCCATTTCTTGATCTATAAAATAATATCTACCTGGCAGGTTCTTTAGAGGATTCGAGGGTATGTAACACGGGGCAACAACAACTAATAGTTAATTAATTGTAATAATAATTTGCTGTAATAATTACTATAATAGTTAATACTCATTACCTCTAATTTCTCTCTCACTACTCCTTTCTATAAAACACAAACTCCACCTATATGAATCTACTCAACATTCTCAGAATATGCCATAAAATTCCATGCTTCTACATTTCTACTCAGCTGCTTTCCTTTCCTAGGAATCTTCTCCCTCTGAAAATGATCTACACATCTTTCAAGACCTAGCCATATGTTATCTCATTTATGAAGCATTCTTTATCAAGGGGAGGTTTCCCTTCCCCAACCTTTCCCTAGGCAGTCCTTGTAGGATTTTATATATACTGGCATTCAATAGAAAGGACTTTGTCATTCATTTTGCATCCCTAATGCCTGCCATGGTGCCTACCGAGTTCTGATGTCAGATGTCAGGCAGAACTTAGAAGCAATGAACTCTTGATACCTATCTGAGGACATTGCCAAGCTAAACGTGGAAAGTGCGGACCAGTTTTTCCTTGCAACTGATAGTAAAATGTGAAAGGAAAGGGATAAGCTAAAAACTGACTCCTGGGTACAAAAATGCCAGAAATTGACAATTTCAAAAATTCTGAGTTCTGGAAAGCAAGTCCTCAGAATATAGTGTTCCACATGAGGATTTAACTGAACATGGAACGAGTCAGCCATTTCAGGGCAAGTCAGGATTGAAAATCCAATTATTCAGAAAGGATCTGTGGAAAATCCTACTGTTTGATGGTTTGGGCCCCTGTGTACTACATCAAAACCAACAAATTTTTTTTGTGAGAACAGAACCACTGAACAAAAAGGGAAAATAACTTCAAGGGTAGAACCATGGAAGCTGAGGTGTGGACCTAAGACACCTCCTTGGGCCAAGAGACTGAGCCCATTGGTGGGCTTGCCCCAGCACTTAGAGAGGGCAGGCCTTCCACTCCATTGTTCAGGAAGAGTGTTGCATTCAAATGTTCTGAAAGGATAGAATATGAGCCCCAGTGACTGTGGAGAGTCTGGCCACCACACCACTGTTTGATGGGGATAGAGCTCATGCCCTGCAGATTGTGGGGAGTCTGGGTACCACCCCAAGGCTTGGAAAGGGTGGAGCTTTCACCCCAATGTCCAGAAAGAATATGGTCACTGTTCAAGCACTTAGAAAGGATGGGGCTGATGCTCCTTGAGGCCTGGAGAATAAAATACTGTTCCATAAATGATTCTCAGATACATGCCCTGCAGGATTTTGGAACTGTTTGGGAATCGGGACCTGTGTTTTCCTTCTAATTTCTGCCTATGGGAATGGGAGTGTTTATCCTATGCCTGTCCCTCCATTCAATATTAGAAGCAGATAACCCGTTCTCTAGGTTTCATGGTGTTCTAGTTTGATAGCTGCTGGAGTGCAATATACCAGAAATGGAATGGCTTTTAAAATGGGTAATTTAATGAGTTGCTAGTTTACAGTTCTAAGGCCAAGAAAATGTCCCAATTAAAACCAATCTATAGAAATGTCCAATCAAAGGCATCCAGGAAAGGATTCCTTGGTTCAAGAAGGCCAATGAAGTTCAGGGTTTCTCTCTCAAGTGAGATGGCACATGGTGAACACAGTCAGGGCTTCTCTCTCGGCTGGAAGGGCATATGACGAATACGGCATCATCAGCTAGCTTTCTCTCCTGGCTTCCGGTTTCATGAAGCTCCCTGGGAGATGTTTTCCTTCTTCAAAGGTCGCTGGCTGGTGGACTCTGCTTCGTAGTGTTGCTCTCTCTGAATCTCTTTCTCCAAAATATTTCCTCTTTTATAGGACTCCAATAAACCAATCAAGACCCACCCAAATGGGTGGAGACATGTCATCCCCTAATCCAGTTTAACAACCACTCTTGACTAAATCTCATCACCCAGGAAGATGATCTGATTACAGTTTCAAACATACAGTATTGAATAGGGATTATTCTACCTTTATGAAGTGAGATTTATATTAAAACATGGCTTTTCTTAGGGGGCATACTTCCTTTCAAACCAGCACACATGGGTCCTGAGAGAGGGGATTGTGCACTAGGATTCCTAAAGACCTCATCCAGAGCCAATTTTTATGAGACTTTGTACAAAGCATTGTTTCTGAACTGATGTAAGCATTTGGGATGTTGCATTACTGTGAATGCATTTTGCATATGGAAAGAACATGCCTTTTGGGGGCCCAGAGGTTGGAATATGGTGATTTGATGCTGTATATACCCCAGAAAAACACGTTCTTAAATTTAATCCATTCCTGTGGGTATGGACCCATTTTAAGTAGAACCTTCTGAAGAAGCTACTTCAGGTAAAGTGTGTCCCACCTCATTCAGGATGAGTCTTTATTCTATTACTGGAGTCCTTTAAAAGCAGAATGAATACAAAGGGAGAGGGGGGGAGAAAAAAAGCCATGGAAGCAAGAAGCTGAAATCAATGGAACCGGGAAGACAAGGGAAAGACCAGCAGACATCACCAGGCACCCGGCCATGTGGCAAAGGAGCCGAGGATTGCTGGCAGCCATTCTTCAGGAAGAAAGCATCACCTTGATGGTGCCTTGATTTGGACAGTTCCCTAACCTTAAAACTGTAAGCTAATAAATTTCCACTGTTTAAGCTAATCCATTTCATGGTATTTACTGGAGCAGACTAGGGAACTAAAAAGTTGTTGATGAATATTACAGGGTTTGGAGTCAGAAATAGATTCAAATTTCCTTCTGTACCTCAATAACTGTATGACTTTGGGCAAATAACTGCACTGCTCTTTACTTTTCTTATCCATGAAGTGGGAATAGTAAATAGCACCTTCCTCTTAGGACGTCAGTGAGGATTAAATGAAATACTGCATATAAAATCATGGAAGACCTCCAGTTAGAAATGGCATATTGAACACACATGTTTATCTCTACTCCCTGCTAAAACCCCCCTCAAAATAAAAAAATAATAATGTATAAATCGAGACATACATAGGGAATAGAAGAAGAAAGGACAACAAACAAAATCAAATTTTGAAAATAGAGTATGTAGTGGTAATTGGGGTGGATATTCAGAAAATATGTGGGAAAGCCAAAAAGAAGGAAGCCATTCATGCTGCAAAACTCTGAGAAGGCTCAAGAATTGAAAGCACTAAGTACTAGTGAAGACTAAGGTGCAACAGGGGACTAAAAACAAAGGGTTGGATGCAAGGTTGCATAAGGAGGAGTTAGACTCCCAGATCTCTCCTCAGCCCTCCTTAGGCAGTTGGCGAGATTGATTTGGAAAGGGTCTGGTATGGGGAACAAGGCACCTTACTCAAAACAAGGCAATTAGATAAAATTCTGTATCCTGAGAGGTGAAATCCTTAGCCCCCAGAATGCCAGCCTTCTACCTCCTTCCACCAAACCACCTCCCAACACACCAGGTAGGAAGTTGAAGGATTCCTCTTTGTACAACCCATCCAGTCCAAGAGGAAAGGCCCACCGATACTGACCAAGGCCTACCGAAATTGAGGGCCCATGATTTTCGGTGGTGCGGTCAGCCCTGCCCTGCATGCTCCCCAGCCAAAAAGCCCCACCTAGGCACACAACTTGACTATGAATAAGGATATGAACAAGACTGCCAAGCATCAACAGCCATTTGAGGAAAGTCTCTTTCATAAAACACACACATAGAGAAAGGCAGGAGTCAGAGGAACCAGAGTAAATCTGAGAACAAAAGTGAACTTCAAAAAATGTATAACAAGTAAACTTGCAAAGATAAACGAAGCTATCTCCTCCCTACAAGAACAGAATGCAATTTTTAAATTCTCAGAACACAAAACAGCTCTTAGGAGTTAAAAACATGATACAAGAAAATTAATAGAAGGACTGAAAGATAAACCTGAGGACATCTCCCTGAAAGTAGAACAAAAGATAAAAGATGGAAAATTAGAGAGAAAAAAAAAGAGTAAGAAAATGAAAGTGCTAGTCCAGGTGGTCCACTTTTTATCAGAAGTGCTGGAAAAGAAGAATAGATAAATAGAGTAGAATAAACTATCAATGATATAAATACAAGAAAATTTCTCAGGATTGAAGGACATGAGTTTCCAAACTTAAAGGCCCTAAGAAGTGCCAAAAACTATGGATGAAAAAAAAAGAGCTGCACCGTGGTATGTCATTGTGACATTTCAAGACACCAGAAATTTTTAAACTATGCTCCAAACATTTCTTTAAAGAAAAAGTAGTTCATACATATATAGAATCTATGTAGCACGTAGCGAATGCCCTGCAAGAATGCTCCCAGCCCACCCCAGAGCTCCACTGCAGTTTTGGCAAACAGTTGCCATGTATTTGGAGGCGCCCTCCTAGCTCAGGCCCTTAAGCCCTCCTTCTGAGAGATTTTTCTGACCATAGAAGCATGTTCAGCCCTAGCACATGATAGGCTAGAGCCCCCAGGAGTTAATGTATCCAAGAATAACACTCAACTGATAAGGGACAGGAGTTGGTGGACAGATATCCCAGTTTCCTCACTTCTAAATAGAACAATTCTGAGTATGTTCCATATACTCTCTCAGAGGGTGCCAGCAAAATTGAGAGCCAGTGCCCACAGCAGTAACTTAGTCCATAATATTCCCTGGTCAGCTTTCCTCCCTTCTTGTCTTACCTGCCCATGCTTCCTAGAATCACTTCCCAAATTGAACTACTTGCACCTAAATTCTTTTTGTTCGGATCCTTACTTATTATCTCAAAGCTTTTGGAGAAGCCCAAAATTAAGATAAAGAAGAATAAGAATTACATTCGATTTCTTAATAGCAACAATGAAAATTAAAAGAGAAGTAATATATTTAAATTGAGTGAAAAATATTTAAATTGTGAGTGAAAAGTATTTCTAAGAATTCTATGTCTATTCAAACTAAAAATCAAATGTGAGCATATAATGAAGACATTTTCAGACCTACTGGCTCTCCAAAAATAATTACTACCTATCTATCCATTCTCAGAAAATTACTGGAAGATATGTTCTGCCAAAATGGAATTAACCAAGAATAGGAAGCAAAAAGAATTCCCAGAAAAATGGTGAAGGGAAATTCAAGACAACATATATACTGCAGGTCCAGAAAGCAACCTGTGCAGATTGGAAACAGAGATCTGAAGGCTCCACTAGGGAGGGTTTCAAGGAAAAATAAATAAAACTGATAGGCTACCCAGTGAGTTTTGCCCAGTATATTTTGGAATGCAGTAATATGAATAATTCCACTCTCCAGCTGCTGCATCTTGAAATGGCCTACAGAAAAGTGGCATTCAATTTTGTGGTTGTTTTTAGAAGGCATTTGATTTGGCCACTAACCAACCATAGGAGAACCCTTTGGTGAAATCCTGTCCTAGTGATCCAGAATTTGAAATCTCCCAATTCAAGCTGCACATATCTGTCTGTTGATGACTGATAAAACAAATGCAAATTAGAGGAACCCAAGGTACTGAATAAGGGAGGGTAAGAGTAATGATGGTGGTTGTGTGTGTGTGTGTGTGTGTGTGTGTGTGTGTGCGTGTCTGTGGGGGGGGGGGAACCTATTCCATAAAAGGGTGCTAGAACCAAGGCAGAAGTCATGGAGGAAAAGAGCTTGACCTTGGATCCACCATCTTATTTACAGAGTATATTACACCTTCCCTCTCCCCTCCATGAACTCTCACTAAATTCCTTTCTACCCAGGAAAGGAACTCAAACATGGTGAGGCAGGATACAAAATAAACAATCGCCTCACTTCTTGCTATAATTGCTCCATCCTTCTGAAACGCAAGGGCTTTCAAAAGCATATTGTCAATATTCTTTCATTTTTCCCAACACTGCAAATATCATTATTGGTCTTGATTTTGCACACGAGTTGTGAGTTATTCTACTGTTTGCTGCTGAATGGGGCAGTAGAGTGCTGAAAAGCGCAGGGCCCAGGTCCAGCTGCCTGGTGTAAGTTCTTGCAGACCTAGAAAGCGACCGACAGACTAAAACATCAGATCTGCGCTTCTATTACGTGTTGCTCGCTTGATCATATGCAATCTTTTTAATCCTTTGGTGCTTTAGTTTCTTTGTCAAGTGGTAATAATAACAATTCCTACCCCATAGGGCTGTGAAGATTAAATGAAAATAAATATTAAAGTGCTCAGTACCTTCCTGGCACAAGTCCCCAGAAAATATTAGCTGTTTGTGCTGGCTATTGACCTGATCAGAACCATGCAAGAGGAAGGTCTCTCATTTAATTTTCCCATGATTTACAAGCTTCAGGAAGCCGTAACATGAGGAGACACACTGCTTGTTTGAAGACACCAATACCTCTCAAAATGTACTCTAGAAAACAGTAATCCCACTGGACACTCTCAGTAACAGAGATCCGCAGTCAAGAAAAAACAAACAAAAACAAGCATAGATTATTAAGGCTTTGAGAAAGCCTATACCAAAGAAAACTGTTTAACTTTGTGTAATCTAACATTTCCCCAATGTATGTTTGAGCACAGAACTCTTATTACAAGAAACCTCTATTAAGAGCTCATGAAACTATTGCTCCACAGAACCTACTTCAGGAAATGACCTTAAGGTCCTTGGGTGAGAGCTTTCACACTAAGAAGAGATTTACTCAGAAGCTCTACGTGATCCTGAGGTGCTAGGAAGCAGAGGAGATCACTGGTCTGCCTAGCCAAGGCCTCGGGAAATTATCCTCTGTGATGCCTGTTCTTACTATAAAATGACTTGGTTGTGTTGGCACCCTTACCATTAAGCAAAGTAAGCACTGGGAGAAAATCAGCTATCATCAGTCCAAAGGTACCAGGCACATGCCCTTAACTTATAAAAGAGGCACAAGGGCCCCCACAGCTTTGCTCACATTGGGACCCTCCAGTTGAAAGTGGTTTTCATTGTGTCATTTAAAAGGGAATAAAAACTTGCCCAATTTCACAGAAACAATTTGGTATTATCATCCAATTGTATAAAATAAGAATAAATGAATAGCTTTAAACCTAAGAAGCTCAAAGGACTTTATAGATAATATCTTTTTATCCCCTTTGTGATGGGGATGCTGCAGGGTGATTTGCAGTAAAGGTTATATCTTACTCTGAAAACAATTAGGGCAACAGAGAAGAATAAAAATAGAGTTCATATATAAAATAGGCCAGAGTCTACAAAGGAATCCCAGTATATTATGTGAATGGGGAAATAACCCTCTCCTCTCTCACAGCACCAAGTGGTATTTAGTAATTGTCCCAGATACCTCACTAAATACATTTAAGCAGAAAAAGGCCTTGTTCTCTGGTAGGATACTGCTAATTTCTAAATGGAAAAAAAAAATTGATGCAGAAGCCAAAGAGAGGACTAGCCCCAACAAGGAAAAAATGGCAATGCTTACAAAGTAAACACGTTTTGGCATTTATGGGTGGTGAATGGAGTTTGGACATTGAGATGGATGGAAAATGAAAACTTCTTCTACTTCATCAAAGAAAATTCCTTGATGGAAATATATTTATGACTACTGGAGGAAAATGTGTAAGTACTGAGCAACTAGTACAAAAGAAAGAAAATGGAGTTCTCCCTGGCGACTAGCAAAGTACATGCTACATAGGAGGCACTCAATGTTTATCGAAGAAATGACAGTGCTGTTCTAAGAAAGGGGATGGAGTTCCTAAGTCTAAAGATACATGAAACATGGAGTAAGAAATTCAACAACAGAGAAGGGCTCAGGTTAAGTCTTAGCTATCTAACTATTAAAAAAAAAATAGGAATTGGTCTTTTCAGAGATAAAGTAGGAGCCAGCCTCAAAAACATCTACCTTCTTCATAGTCTCCAAACCCTGAAACAATGGATCTGAATGCCAAAGACTCAGACTCAATCCTGATGATGAGTAAGGTGAGAGTAGAGAAGACTCATTATCATCCAGGATTGTTAAAAAGGAAAAACTCCTTGTTAGTAATAACCTAACTCTTACCACTTATAAAACAGGAAGGTCTCAAATCAACCATCCCCATTTTACAAAGGGATTATGAAACACTGGAGAATGGAAGAAGAGAAAAACAGGTACTCCCCCAAATCTCTCAGATAAGCTTCAGAATCTGCCAGGATGTATCAGCATTCTCACCACCAAAGAAAAACCAGTCAAAGCACATACACATGAACCACAACCCCCACCCTCCACCCCCATGCCTCTCCCTAGATCCATGGGCATCAGCAGGTGAAAATAAGTCATATGGGTACATCTACCCCTTGGCCAGCTATCTGTCAGTATGGCGATTTCCAGAAATCACCAAGCATTGGTATATTCTTTGACTCGGGGTCAACTGTGGTTTCTCTTTTTTACCCATATGCAAAACTAACTTGTTTTGATTAAATGCTATTCATCACTTCTACGGATTTGTTGATGGTGCTTACAAGATAGATTGACATGTTCTCAATTCACAATTGAGATGTTCTAACACATAGGTATCAGAATTTGTACCATTGCTCAGTAATTTTTATTTGTAGCCCTTAATCTTAATGATCACCACAAATATAGGCATACTTGACCCCTCACACACACACACAAACACATGCACACGTGCACACATGCACACCCACACACTGAATGCGTCTCTGTCTGGGATACTCAGATGGCTGCATATCTACATCCTTTACATGTGACTGACATCCAAGGAAAGGCTGTACCAAAAAGTGGATAATGCCCTACCCGATGCCCTACTGTGTGGCCTGATGTTTTACTGTGTGGCCTGATGCTCTAACAGGCCAACCCCCTACCCTGTTTTTATTCCATTGCAGGACTAGCAAAGGAAAGAAGAGTTTGGGGGAAGAGTAAGGGAAATGAATTCCCTGGCTACCTTTTCTTCCTCCCTGTTCCCTGCCACCTGCCCATGATGAACCCCTCACAAGCATTCCTGACACCCACCCCTCTCTAATCAAGCCTTAACCAAGTCTCAATTTAAGTCCTTCGTCAGATCCCAAGGCAACCCATTTTTAGTTTATTTCCGAAGAGTAGTTGGATCAAGCTTCAGTCCTTAGTATGCCAAAAACTAACCCCCGGCATGGATGCATGTTTTATCTACAGTAAGCTACAAAAGGGTTCACAGCTAACTTTGGAGACAGTTAAATTAAGGAAATGTGGTGAAGCTTGTGAGTGCCCTTATGGGCCAACAAGGAAAGAGGCATGGCTTAGAAGTAGCATCTGTGAAAAGGGAGTGTGGCAAGCCAAACCCTCAAATTGGGGGAGTGGGGAATAGAGACAATCCCAACAAAATCCTCTTGCAGATCACACTAATGCACAAACCTCAGCTCGCATTTCAGTGTCCCAACCCCCTTAACACCATATCTGGCCCCTTCCCTTCCTCCTCAGATCCCAAACCTTAGTGGGTCCCTGACCTCAAGGCTCTGCCCTTCACCTGTGAGTTCACTTAGGGCCATTCTGAATCCCTCTGCAGCAGGGTAAGGTGAGTTCCCGGCATTCTAAACTAGAGCCCCAAATTTGTTTTCCCCTCCGAGATATTATTGCAAACCGTGGGTACCTGCCAAGGCTGTCATTAGCACAATGCAATAATTAAGATGCATTATGAGTTACATAGACTACTACAGCTATTTCTATGGGAAAATGTGATCTGGGTACCAAAACACCTACTTAAAAAAAATCTGGAATAAAATCTCCCAACGGTTTGGAAATCTCTATGTAATTCAACAGTTCATGAACATCTTTTGAAAACAAACAGTATCTTCATACCTTAATCCTGGACTACACCAAAAAGATCCCCCAAAAGAATGCAATGAAGAGGCCTCAGCCCTGTATTAGTTGCAAAAGAGCAGTCGTCTCACAGTGCCTCTTAATACAGCGGACAAGTCTCTGAGTGAGTAGGATATGAAAATAATCCTTTTCCAAAACGAGCTAATATCCTACTTCACTCAAACTGAGTTATACAACTTGCTGGTATTCAGGCAGCCTCTAATTTTCAATCTCTCAGCACAACAGTCAATAGCAAAGTATAAATCCAAAAATGAATGTTTATTAATAGAATTTGAACACCACACTAAACCCTTAAGAAATTACTAAAACCTCTTGCATCACTAGAATTTTGTGGCACAAAATAGCACTAGAATTAGTGGGTCCTTAAGGCTTGGGAAACAGCTCATCTTACACATTTTTATCATAATAGTATTTGGGGTAATAAAATTTGCCTCATTTTCCACAGTTACACATTGCCATAGAGGTGGGAAGTTACCACCAGCGACCAGCGAAGGAATACAAAAACTGTATTTCCCTGTCATGGGCTGAGTGTGGTGGCAACAGACACCAACAAACCATAAATCTTACCTTAGGCTATTAAATACAACCAGCACCAGGGTTTGCGAGAGCATTGTGGCGCCTTCTGACACACTTTCTTCCAGGACAAATACCCCTTAGAGGGCGAGGTTCGGGAGAGTACGGACAACGTTTGGAAAACGAGCTTCCTGTTTTATCTTCAGTCTCTTGTGACAGAAGCTGAGCACGGGTTCCTTGGCTGAAGCAAAGAGCTTCAGGGGGGCGACGCGCCTGTGACTCTGAGGATGAACTATGGCGATGCTCCCTGCTTGGGGCACGGCAGGCAAACCACGTGCAGGCTGTAGCCATCAGGAAATTCAAGAGCATGACAGCTCCAGGGCAGTCACCCAGGCAAGGTCATAATAGCCTTTCACCAGCAGCGCATCTGGTCCCTATCATGCATCAGGACACTAACTATCACAGGCGCCTTGGGAACTACCATGGAAGGACCCTGGAAGTAAGCTCGGAACTGCATCGAGAAGGAACCAGTTCTTGCGTGCATGCACGTGCGCGTGTGTGTATGTGTGTGTGCATATGTGTGCAGGTGTGTAAGCGAGGGGGAACCATGCCCTTCCAAAGAAGGAAAGCCTTATTTTCTGCCTGCATTTTAGTACTTTCTCTTTTTAAAAAATATTTACAATCAACAATACAAAAATAAGGTGTAGCAACGCAAACCTGGCTGCTTTCTCTGAAGCTTTTCCCAACATATCTAAGGAGTCCGAAAACTCACTGTTCCTGTGGCCCAAGGGTTCTAAAAACGCTATTTTTTTTCAAGTACCAAGTATTAAAAATAACAATGACTACAATCAATTATCAAAAAAAAATGCTATTTCAAAGCAATTATCTTCACTACTTTGCTCACAGCGGAAAGCGCAGCTAGTTAAGAGCCTCTGGAACATGTATCAAGACACTACGGTTGAAGTGGTTAAAAGGGTAACAAAACATGCACTCACCAGTTAAGCTGGTATTTAAATGTAGCACTAAAAATGCATTTCACATCCAACTTCATCAATCACCAACCAATCTTACTTTACATCCTGGCTACCAAAAGAAAATGGGATTTGTTTCCCTGAAGAAATATGCCACTGCTCTGCTTGAATTATTAAGCTTCACTATTACAGAGAGAAGCAGTCAAAGAAAGGGAGGTGTGGGAGCAGGGCAGGTGGGAATAAAATTAGATCCAGGTTGCCATCTAGAGACTGGCATCAGCATTGCTCATTCATACAGCATTAGATACCAGAATACGTCAGTAACAGAACAAATAGGTGTGGCTGCAATCTCAATTATTAAAAAAGAAGCCAAGATAGTGACTTCGCAAAGTCAAAAGTCCTTTGCAAAACTGTACAAGTAAAGAATGCTGGTCAGAAATGTACATACTTTAACATACGTTATGAAATAATCATATTCACAGTAGCCCTAAAATTTAACTTTCAAAATGAAACTGAATAGTGTATGTAAAGCCAAATTAAAAATATACCTTAAGTGGAAAAAACTATATAGAGTTCATCTCTAAATTCTCCCTTTTATGGTTCATTATCTTCACTAGTCACTCCTTTCACTTCCATTTTGCTTAAAATCTTCATTTATTTTCCCTTTCGAAAAAATAAGAGAGGGCCATGCAGTGGCTCAGCAGGCAAGAATGCTCGCCTGCCATGCCAGAGGACCCGGGGTTCGGTTCCCAGTGCCTGCCCATGTAAAAAAAAAAAAAAAAAAAATGTTAAAAAAAAAAAAGAAAAAATAAGAGCCCTATTGAAACATGAGTAACTAAAAGTACCATTTGGTTCTAATTATTAAAATGGGTGGTATTAAAAAAGCAAGTTCAATAATAAGTGAATATGGAAGCTGAATTAATAAGTAATAAAAAAAGAGATACCTTTTATATGGTAATTTAGAAAATTTTTATAGACAACGCCATCTGGAGGGATATCCGTTAAAGAGTAATAGCTCAAATTTCAATAGAATGGATTTAAGCTAATATGCTCAAAAACTTAGGAAGTGATGGTTTAATCTACTAAAATACACAAAATCTTTCATTTTTCAGGGAAACGTTGTTTTGGGAAGTCAAGATTCATTTTCTAGGTTATGTGTTATTCTATCAAGACAAAAAGATACAAAATGCTTCATCTAAATTCTTAATTATGCTTCTAGTTTAACAGCATAAGCTTCTACTAGGAAAAACATTCAACCCCCAAAGGCTTCATTCAAAAGACGCTTGCAGTTGTTCCATGTAACAAAGACATCCAGCACTTAAAAACCTATGATATGCAAATTACAAAAGAGCATTAGAAAATACACACTGAAAATGGGCAACTATCCAAAAGCAACTGCAGGATTCTCTAAAGATGTGCAAAGACCAGCAGAGGATTTCTACTGTTTCCTAGCATTTTTCAAATATGACCTGCCTCCATGTTAAAAATGCTTTTGCTGTTTTCAAGGCGGGAAATACTAATACAGCCTCTTGCTCTCCCAAGTTTCTACAAATGAGATAACCTAGAAAGATGATCATTCCCTTTCCTCTGAGGGTCAATTGCTAAATCTAAAGACATTTTAAAAATATACTAAAAGTAGGAATTGGAAAGGAAGAAAATGACAGGGATTTTTACAAGCTAAAAAGAGCTTCACAGAGGACAAGCAAATGATAGACCATCAGAGAGTTTTAATAAAAAATAATTCATGAAAAGTTTATAGTGGGTTCTTCTTCTGTGTGAGTTTTCAAGTATTATAGAAATGTATCTGTTTTTTAACTTTCGGTCATTTGCTCATTTAAGAATCTCAAATGTATCAGACTGGAGCTACTAGTCAGGCATTCAAAAACCAGTAAGACATAGTCTACGACCTTAGAAGCGTCACAGTCAGGTATATCTTGATGAAAATAAAGCCTCTCATTATCTTTGATGCTCAAGGAATGGTATGTTCTTCCAGGCTAAGTTTCTTCATTACTGGTGCCAGCCACATAAGTCTCTCCATAAATATCTGTCTGAGTGACTGCATTTCACCCGGGTTCTTGTTTCACGGTCACTGAAAAGGATTGTACAAACTTACAGACAAACAGAACTTTAAGGACAAATCATTACTGAACCCACATTCAACAGATGGATAATGGGGCCATTCATAGTTGTGACTCGTCCAAGGTCCGTAGCAAAACTCAGACAAAAATCTAGGATTCCTGACTTCCAGGTAATCGCCATCATTTAAATCATTGAGGCCATAAGCCCCCTTCCTCTCTTTATTCTGTGAGTGGCTCATTCATTTAGCCGATTCTTTGAGCCTAGTCTCAAACATCTTTCCTTTGACTCTTTAATCATATGCACAACTTCCTCTTAACTCTCATGTGAGTTCACACTCTGTTCAGTTGTGAAGCACACATTAGCTATAATTCCAATGTGACATTTTGCATCATTTTTAAATGCGCCCAGGCAGAAGATGGGGCTTTGTCCATGAATTTGAAGCCTTCTCCCATCCATCCTCCTTCTGGGCACCACACCATGCCCACTGTGGGTATGTGAGTGGATGCCAGGTAGGAAAGAAAAGCAGTCATTCCACTGGGCTATTTTCCAGCCACCCCTCCCATCCCCAGTATGTCTTACTCACATGCACTCAGCCCTCCAAGAACAAGCTTGGAATGAAGCCAGAAATAGTTCCTCTTCACAAAAGCCTAAGGTTTTCCTGAATTCTCGTGCTGATACAAATTTTTAAAAAAATTTATATCATCTCTTACTTGGTGATACAAGATAAAATTACATTACTATTTTGGGTACACGTATTATTTTTTATTGTTGTTCATAAAGTTTTGTATGCATTTGGAATTCTCTTGAATATCAAAATTAGTAAAATTCTAGAAAGGTGATCTATGGCTAAAATTTCAGGAAAGGTGATTTTAAAATAAATCCTAAAGAATGTGCACAAATGTTGTAAGCACAAATAAGGGTGGCTGATATCAATAGTGGTTGGTAAAAATGTTAATAGAGTATCAGAGCAGAGGATGGTAAACTTTTCCTTTTTAAAGTTGTATAGGGCCACCACCTGAAATAATTGATCCTAAAACAAATGTCCATATAGCACAACATCTAATTACAAATAGAAATTGAACAAGAAAAACAGCAGCATCTCTCATACACAAAAATTGTTCTTTGAAACCTTCATATATGACAATAAGAAACACCTTCTGTGGGCCCAGGAAAATAAATTAATTCATTAAATTAAAATTGTCCAGATAGGTGCCTGGACCAGATAAGTGAGGGGCCAGCCTTTGCAGAACATCAGCTAGTTCCATCCCCCTATCCCATATTATTAGCAGACTCTTCCAACATGAAAAATTTAGAATGGGCATAGCCTAAATACCCGTAAAGAGTGGGAGAAAGATCAAAGGTGATGGCGGAGTTATACAGAGAAGGTAGGGTTTAACAAGCAAGTTTGAGTGCTGAATTTATATTGGTATTTCTTTTAGTCTCAAGCACCTTAGAGCAGCTAGAAGTAAAACCTAAAATTGTGAAACTGTAACTCATACCAAACTCTGAAATCTGTTCTACAATTAATTGCTGCGACGTGCTTTAAAATCTGTTGCTTTTTTGTATGATATTTTTCACACACACACACACAAAAGAGAAGGAGTTGTATAACAGAGAAGACAGAGTTTAACAAACGAGTATGATGCTGAATCATTACATCGCTATTTCTTTCGGTCTCCAGTGTCTAGGAGCAGCAGGAAGAGAAAAAATGAAAAACCCATACCAAATTTTAAAATCTGTGTTTTAACAAGTACTTGTTAAAGTGTACTTGGAAATTTATTGCTTTTTTGTATATATGTTATAATTCACAACTTTAAAAAGTAAAAAGAAAAAAATTGTATCACAGTCCTAAGATAACTGTATAGTAATTATAACGATAAACTTACCACTGTTCGGAACCGTTTGTGGTGAGTTCTTTAACTTTACAGTATTTTGTTTCACTTTTGTGGATTTGTCTGAATTCACATCTTCTTTCTTCCCTTTTCTCTTTGGGGGCTGAGGAGATGAATTGTCACTGGATCCGATTGTCGACTTAGATTGACGATCATTTCCCTAAATGGCGAAAGATTAGATCCTTACTACTGGCCAGTGGACACCCAAAGTAATTCCCAGTAAACCGGCCATTGACTAGGGAGTGGCCCGTGGGGAGGGGTGGGAGAGGGGACAGATGGGCTGTGCCGATTCCCCTACTGTCGGCTTTGATTCCCACTTTAACTCCTAATGATCTTTCCATGGGCAGAAGATGGGTGCACAGTGGAAGGAAATACAAATAACAGCTAACAAGTGCTGAGTAGTTCCTATATACCAGAGTTTATGAAACTGTTTCATTTACTCCTCACAGCCCCCTGTGCGGTAAGTGCTGTGATGCCCTGTTGTCAAGCTGACGGGAGGAAGCTCGGGGTCAGGTGGCTGGCCCAAGTTCGCGCAGCCAGCAGGGGGCAAGCAGGGCGCCCCAGGACCCACCCGCCCCCTACCCCAGCCATCCTCTCAGTCCTGCACCATTCTGAAGGATCAGCAGGTATATACTGGGTGAGGAATAGTGACATCCTGAGTTTAATCAATTAATCTAGAAATGTCGTCTTAATGGGTCGTCGCTGTGAATGCAGAGATACGGTCCTACAAGCTGGCATGCTGTGCTTGTGGGAATCCTCCAGCATCGGCAAGGCCAGCTCCACGGTCTCTGTGCATCCCTCGCCCAGAGAGATAGGCTGACATAACCGCTTCAGGAACTCATGCCCCCAACCCCCCCACGCAGTCTGCTGAGGTCACCAGGCAGCCTGCTGGTCCTGGATTCCTCAAGACAGCCACAGGGGATCACACCTTTGGTGGTCGCCACGGTGTCCCATGAACTGCTGGCCACCGAGGCTTTGACCCTGCCCGAAATGGGCTCCTCAGCACTAGGGTGAGTCTGAGGGTCAGGGGCCCCTGCCACCATCCCGAGTGGATATGAGCCGCCACAGGGGTGCTCACTACAAGTGCCCAGCAACATGTGCTGTACTCAGCTACTGCTTGGCCCGCTGCAGCAAGGAACTCCCTCCTAATAAGGCAGCCTTGGCTCTGGGCTGCCCAGGTGCTAGATTTACCTGTGGTGAGAGGTGAGGCTGCAGGTAGTGGAAAGAACACAAGTTTTAGTGACCTCAAATACCTGGGTCAGAATCACTGCTCTGCCACTAACGCCCTCTAGGCCCTCGGGTTAACCTTCCCTCTTAATTTCTTTGAATCTCAATGTCCTTATCAGTTGAATGCAGTTAATATACCTGCTTTTATGTCTATCATGAGGATGAAATGGGAAAGTTTACAAAATGAGCAGCACTGTGCCTGGCATCTAGTATTCATTCCATGAGTATCAGAGAGCTTTCCCCAGGAGCAGGGATTTAATATCTTTGTCTTAAAAATCATATTAAATTCACACCATATTGGTTGCAATCTTTATGCAACATCTGTACTATGCTAGCATCTTAAAATAAATGTAATAATATTAAATAAACAAATCTGCCTAGAAGCCCATTATAACTGCTCATTTTAAACATTTATATATTCAGTCATCCAGAAGCATTTAAACAGCTTTAGCCACCACCCAATTAAGACTAAGAATAGCAAAATTCACAGCTTACAAATGAAGTTATTTATGCTATTTTGTCATAGCCTACAAGAAAATGAATTATGCATAGATGTATTAACAGCATGAAAACTTGTCCAAATCTATAATACTTTTTTAATGTAATATAATTTCCTACTCCAACTGCAATTTAAACATAGTTCCATTTAATTATTTCATTAACTGCAACCAGAGGTTTTTCTCTTTTCTTTTTCTTCATTGACTCTTGCTCACAAGGCCATAAACTGTCTGACAGAGGAAATAGATGATATGAAAGTAGTGAAGATTCCCAAACCATCAGCCACATCTCATATTCGAGGCTATTTTCAATGGAGTCTCTCCACAATGGGATTTAATATTTTTTAAAGCCCTGGATGAGAGGAGCAATCCCTCACAAATAATAAGCAAGCCTACTAGAGTGTTCAGAGGTGCTGTTGAATTGGCTGTGCTGGTTTGAAAGTATTACATACCCTAGAAAAGCCATATTTTAATTCTGATCCAATCTTGTGGGAGTAGCCGTTTCTTTTCATCCTGATTCAATATTGTATATAGAGGCTTTTGATTAAATTATCTCCATGGAGATGTGACTTTCTCAATTGTGGGTGTGACCTTTGAGTATGTGACTCCACCCTTCCAGGTGGGTCTTGATTAGTTTTCTGGAATCCTTTAAAAGCGGAAACATTTTGGAAAGAGTCAGAAAGGACAGAAATGGCCGAAGCCTCAGAGCTGACAGAAACTTTACAGCAGAGCTGACACAGATGCTAACGCTTGGAGAACAGAGACATGGATGTTTGGAGATGCTTGGAGCCCAGCAGATGTCGGCATGAGATGTTAAGCAAACCAGAACCTGGAGAGAGCCAAGGGAGGCCAAGAGATGAAATCCAGCCCTGGAGAAGCCAAGTGAGGAAACCCACAGGAACAGAGGCTGAAAGAAATGGAGTCCAGGAAGAAGGGACCAGTAGATGTCAGCCATGTGACTATCCTGCCAACAGAGGTACTCCCCACCCATCAGCCTTTCTTGAATGAAGGTACCTCTTGTTGGTGCCTTGACATGGGTGCTTTCACTTCCTTAGAAACGTAAGCTTGTAACTTATTAAATTCCCTTTTTAAAAGCCATTCCAGTTCTGGTGTATCGTATTCCAGCACCTTGCAAACTAACACACTTGCAAAGACTAAAATGGAACCTAATAAATGAGAAGCTCTGCATCTCAGTGCTGAGTATTTATTCACCAAAGAGGTATAACAAGGGAGAATTTGACGCCCTACCCTGGAGTAACTGGTGCTGAATACAATCTTAAAAATCAACACTTTCAATATATTAAAAAGTTCTGATTTATTACATTTCTGATAGGAATACCCTGATGGGTGATTTTTGAGCATTAAGAAAGAATCGGTGCTTCAAATAAATATATAAGGCAAATCTTTGGTAAGTGAAACTCCTATATTCAATTACTGAGTGACAACTATGCAGCAGGCAGTTTGTCAGAACCTAACCAAGCTGAAAGAAAGGGAAGAATTGTTCTAAACACGGATTCATCTGAAGTGTTCATAATTTTTAAATAAATGTATAATTATATAATTTTTATTATATGCTCAATTATATAAAATATATAAACAACATATTTAAATATAAAGGGAGAGATATTCCTTTTTTTTCCCACATGTGGCATAGCTATATACATGGATCTCTCTCTCTTTTTCTCTCTCTCTCTCTATATATATTTCTAATATATGTGGTACATAGGGGATGGGGCAGCTTTCTCATCCCATATATCCATGCCAGTTGAAAACAACAATATTATTGAGCACCTCCTGAGCTGAAACCACATAAATACTGATAACGACCAAAACAAATTTTAGCTAAACCATTTTACAGACAATGGAATTAAACTTCCCAGGCTACCCAGACCTAATTTTTCTTCTACACTGCAGTTTCCTAACCTCCAGGGCTCAAGATAAACCTATTCTACAGTATGGTTCCCTAAAAGAGTCATCCTGGAAGTAACACATGATGGCCTTACCCCAAACTGGAAGGAGTCAATAATATGGCATAATTTTACGGGAGCCCTATACAGAAACTAGGCCCCGTATGATACTTAAATCTTTGTCTTGCCTTTTGACACACATACCTATCAGTGTCTGAGAAGATCAGCAAAACTCTGACTCAAACAAACAGAAGGAGCCCTTAAGTCATACCTCACTCCACTGAGATTTGGATTTTTTTTTTTAACAGTTTCCTAGGTTCTTTCCAAATAGATCCAACCAAGTCAGATTTCTACAGAAATCCCATTTTTTACATCCATACACCAAAAAAGTGCCAAAGTTATTTCAACAATAAAATGTTGAGCTTTAAATAATTTTGAGAGGTGTCTGCTTTACTGAGCAGTTTTCACAATGTGTGTACTTCAGTACTGCGCCTGGGGAGGCAGTCCAGCAGCTGGACTGCAGCCTGGCTCAGACTCGCCTTTCTTTCACTTGCAAATCTGTCGATTGCTAGTGAAAAGTCCATTATGCATACTGGCCTCAGTTTCACTATATGGAATTTATAAAGACAATCTATCTCTGGTGTGCTGCATTCTGGCAGCATAAGCAAACTAAAGCATATTTTTGGTACTAGAGAAGTGGAGTACTGCTGTATTTGCAGATACCAAACATGTTGGAACAGCTTTTTAAATGGTTGAGGGGAAGATTCTGGACGAATTGTGAGGAGCTTGATAGAGAAAGTCTAGATTGTTTTGTAAAGACTGTAGGTAGAAATGTGGACTCTAAAGATACCTCTGTTGAGGCCCTGGACAGAAATGAGGAATGTGTCATCGCAGATTGAAGGGACAGCAACCCTGGTTTTAAGGTGGCAGAGAATTTGGAAAAAATTGAATCCTGATGCTGGATGGAAAAGGAAATTTGAATTTGATGATCTAGGTTGCTTGGCTAAAGAGATTTCCAAACTGAGTGCAGAGGATGCAGCATGGTTTTCCCTTGTAGCTTATAGTAAAATGCAACCTTAAAGGGCTAGGCTGAGGGCTGAACTTTTGGGTGCTAAGAAACCATAAATTGATGATCTGGAAAATTCTGGGCTTCCAAGAAAGTGAGACCCTGGAGAACACTGCCCCACATGAGGATTTAACAAAACATGGAACCAGTCAGCTGTTACAGGACAAGCCAGGATTGGAGATGGGGTTATCCAGAAAGGACTTGTAGAAAGTCCTGTTGTCTGATGGTTTTGATCCCCGTATGCTATATGCCAAATCAACAGATATTTTGTGAGACCTATATAAAAGGAACTGCTGCCAGTCTGGACTGGAAGTTACAGAAAATGGACAGAGAAGAGAAAAAACAACCTCAGAGGCAGAACCATAGAAGCTAAGGTATGAAGTCGAGAAACCTCAGCCAGAACAACGGATACGCCTGTGCAGTGTAGAGGGCGTGGGTTTGCTCCTGAGGCAGAGGGTGGGCTTCCGCCTCAATGCTCAGGAAGAGTTCTGGTGCTCCATGCCTTGGAGAGCATGGAGCACGTTCCCCAGGGATTGGAGGGAGCCTGGCTGCCACCCCATTGTTCTGAAGAGGCTGAGCATATACCCCAGAGATGGCAGAGAATATGGGTGCCGCCCAGATGCTTGAGGAGGGCAGAGCCAAGAAAAAGGGGGTCTACCCAGTGTTCCCCAATGTTACAACTTTCATTCCAGAGTTTGGAGAGAACAAGGCCACTCCGTAGGCCCTTTGAAAGGATGGGACTGCTGCTTTCTAAAACCCTGATAATGAATGACTTTCAGACTTTGAAACCTACTGAGTTTGCCCTGCACGTTTTCAGAACTGTTTAGGTCTGGTGACACCTGTTTTCCTTCTAATTTCTCCCTATGGCAATGGGATCATTTATCCTATGACTGCTGCTTCTTTGTATATTGAAAGCAGATAACTTGCTCTAAGTTCACGGGTCCGCAGCTAGAGGAGAATTTTGCTTTAGGACAAGCCATACCTGTAACTGACTTTGATGAGATGTTGCACTATTTTTCAGTTGGTACTGTATTTGCATTGTTACTGAAATGATTTAAGGCTTTTGTGATATTGTGATGAACGTAGTTTGTATATGAAAAGATTTAGTGCATTGTATGCAGAAGAGATAAGCATTGTTAGGGGGAAAAAAGGCTGCTATTGTTTTCCATTTAGAGTGTAAGTATGGTTTAAGGTGATGAATATAGTTGATAAGTTGACAAGTGGTGGACACTGCAGTAGTTAGGTTCAGGTACCTCGGCACCTGACCAAGTTGTTCTGTTGCTGTGGACTTAAATCATTAGCATGTAAAATTCATCTACGGCTGAATACATCCGTGGTTGACTAAGGGGAGTACCTTTCACAATGAGTGACATTTTAATTTAATCAGCTAGAGGCTTCAAAGAGTTCGAAGAGAGACAAAGAGTTCAGATCCAGACATTTGGAGATGCAGAAAAGACATGCCCAGGGAAAGCCGGTTGAACCCAGAAGCTGGGAGAGGAGGCCAACAGTCACCGTGTAAGTTCCTATGGGACAGAGAAAGCCAGAGGACAGCCAGTTGCCTTTCCCCCAAAGAACTGTAATTTTGTAACTGGAGAAATCCCCTTTATAAAGCCAGTCCATCTCTGGTATATCACATTCCGGCAGCATTAGCAAACTAAAATGTGTGTATAACTTGTTTCACAGGAACTTTGTGATTCATGGATAATCATGCAGTTTTTTACCAAAACATTACCAATTACAATATTTCATTCTGTAAATTATTGATCATAAGACATATTAGCTAAATGGTAATAAGAACAACAAAAGGCAGTTTAGTCTTTGGCCTTAACTGTCAAGAAGTTCCCTGATTTTACATCTCTTACACCAGAGGGCGCTTTGGTTCTCTGTGGTTATGAGCTTGCAGCCCCACAGACCTGCCTTCATATGATGGGTTTATTTTTCAAACTCAATAGAACCTCAGACAATTCACTTATATCTTCCTTTTGTTTGTAAAGCTAGGCTCACAACTTGAGCAAATTGAGAAACTTCAGCAAATTAGCAAACTGAGAAATTGTTCTCAATTTGCTCGTTTCTTTAATTCTCCCAACGCTGTGAGTCTGCACAAGGGGTGGCTTCTGGTTTTGTCCTGACGGTGTAGAAAGGGTCTGCTTGTCCCCCTAAATGCCTCAATGCCCACAATCCCTACCGTGAGGGTGGGGCAGGGAGGTGTTGAGGACTGAGCTACTTATACACCATCTGCGTCCCCTGTGCAGACCACCGCAGCTTTTTCCTTTTTTTTTTTTTTTAATTCTATTGGCCTCCTCCCTCACTACTTTATTTGTGCAATAGAGAAATTCCTAGAAAGCGGTGTGAAAAAGCGAATTTCTAAATATCTATTTTGGTGTATCCTTTGGTTTATGTCATAAGCTCAGGGATGCTTTCCCAGTAGATTTGGCAGCGCTTCCTAAAGTTTGCAGCTAAATTCTCCCCATTCCTTTGCCTTCACTCACACCCCCTCTCACAGCCAACCAGTTAATGATCTATAAAATGTGTCGATTCTCCAGGGAACCAATTAATTGAACGAAAGGAGTAAATTAATCCTTCTGTTAAAAATCGACTTTGTGACTTTCGATTTATCTGTATACAACATTCTCTCTGGGCACGCACTGCCAGTCATTCACTGAACAGGCTTTAGTGAGAATCTCGGCTCAAATGTAACCTGAAAAAGGCCTTCTCTAAAATAGCACATTCACTTTCACTGCCTCTATCTAAGTGTATTTGTCCTTCAAGCTTATCCCTGATTTACCATATTCATGGCTCATTCTTTGTATCTCCTCCTCTGGAATATAAGGGACATACACCTGTAGTGTTTTTCTCTGGAATCTCTAAACTCCCAAGTACAAAAGCAGTGCCTAGGACATAATACACTCTCAAATGTCTGTTGGTAAAACGAATCAATCAGTGATGGCGGACAAAATTCTCGGAGAAGCATTGTGACAGGGGTCCATCTCCACTGCTGCCACCCAATCCAAGGCACCTGCGTCACCTACCGGGACCCCCTGCCTTCCCACCACCTCCTGCTTCTACTCTTACACTGACCCAATTCTCTGCAGACCCTGCAGCGAGGATGATCTCTTTAAAGTATGAATCAAATGATAACTGTCCCCCTGTAACAAGCCTCAGATGGGGTCTCATCAAGGAAACAAATCCCAGCTCCCTGCCTGGCCAACACGTCTCTACGTGGTCTGACCCTACCTGTACCTCCATCACCTCGGACCGCTCCGGCCTCCTTCCTGTCCTCTCCACACATGCCAAGCTCCTTACCAAGGGCCTTTGTATCTTTGCTTCCTCTGCCTTGGATTTTCTTTTCTTCCCTACCCTACCCCTGCACAACTAGCTCCCTTATAGCATGAAAGTCTCAGTTTCAGATAATTTTACATAAAATAGTGCCCTGGCACATTTTATTTGCCTCAGAGTGCTTATCACCATCTAAAATGACCTTATGTATCTGTTTGAGATTCCAGTCTGTTTACCCCCTTTCATCCTGACACATACACATGTGCTAGAATAGGAGTTCCTTAAAGTTAAATGAACAATTAACTGTGGCCTCGTCTGTCAGCGCACCACTGCATGCCCAGTGCTTAGAGCAGTTCCTGACACTTAGTAAGTGCCCCACACATTCTGAATGGATGATGATCTGGTGGCTGCCTGGATGGATGGATGGATGGATGGACGGATGGATGGGCGATGGATGAATGGACAGACGGATGAACAGATGGACAGATGGATGGACGGATGGATGAACGGACGGACGGATGGACGGACAGACGGACGAATGGATGGATGGATGGAGTACCGTGAGAGCACTGTGGAAGAGGTACACACTCTGCCATCATTTCATTTTTAGAAGTCACAGCATGGAAATATATTTTATAATCTTTAGCCTTTGTTTAAAGGTTACTTCCTCACAGCAGTATTTCCTGACACACTTTTTTCTCCCTTTTTTTGTCTCTCATATTATTCTGTATTTTCCTTTCATTTTCATCATGCTTTGTAACTATGTATTTATTTGCGGAATTGTTCATTTAACATTTTGTCTGCCCAAGTGGACCATGTGCCCCATAAAAGCGAGCATCAGGTATGTTCACTCAATACTGTGTCCTTGGGGTCAAGCACCATGTCAGATGCACAGAAAACTCAATCAGTCATCATTAGCTGAACCAGTCTTCACAGTACAGACTCTTAAAAAGTCTTCATAATGCCCAAGCAAGAAGGAAAATTGCATACACATGTGCATGCAACATGCAATTTAAAACAGGATACAATATTACACATTTTTATGAGAAATTTAGATTTTCCAAATTTCAGAACATTAGACACATAATTGCACATTTAGTGATTGTGAGTCCAAAGAGGAGAAGTCTGACACCCACTGCCCCTGTAAGCCAGGTTTGGTTATTCAGCCACATTGGGTGCCTGTTTAATCATCACTCTCCTAGCTATACCATAGAAAGAGCTGTTATTTGCAGGAAACACAGAATAAATTCCTCTACGATGTCCTGAAGAAGAACAAGAGAATGAAATGCAAATTTCAAAACCCTTATTCAGGTGGGCTGTGGTGGCTCAGTGGCAAAGTTCTTGTCTGCCATACTGGAGACCTGGGTTCAATTCCTGGTGCCTGCCCATGCAAAAAAAAAACACTGTTATGCATGGGTTTTATTTCACTTTATAGTAGCTAAAATATATTTTTCAGCTACTGAAATTTTCTTCTCATTCCTCTTCCTCTCCGTAGTCCTTGAGTCAGACTGTCTCAGCCTCAGTCCACTGTGGCTCCAGCTCATCCATCCCATCACTCAGGCAGTACTGATGAGGCCACCCTGTGCTGGGTGCTGGGTGCTGGGGACTAGGGATTCCACGACTTAGACACTGTCTCTGCTCTTCAAATACATCCATTATGTGGATGACTTTGCAAATCTGGCCCTGATATCCTTTCCAGCCTCCAACCTCTGCCACTTACCACTGCTCACTGAACACTTTCAATTAGGTTCTTAATGCACCTCCAACTCAACGTACTTAAAGTTTAAAAATGGTACTGCTGTTTCCCAGGCATCCACGCTCAAAAATCTGCAGACCTCTTTAGCTCCAGCCTTTTCATTAACCCCATATATCCAATCACCAAGCAAGTCCCATATTTCTTTACAAACAATAATCAGTTTCGGCTACCTCTGCCCCTTCCCTGGGCTATGCACTCAATACCTTATACCAAGGCTACTGCAATTGTCTCATGACTTATGTCTGATCTATGACTTCTTACCAAATTAAGTCTTTCTCCACATTAAAAAAAAAAGACTGGACCTTCTGAAAATGGGCACAGATTGACATTATCACTTCTCAAAACACTCAGGAACTGCCCTCTACCCGAGGATAAAGACTAGTACTCCTCATTTGGGGGTTCAAGGTCAGCTGAAGTCTATCACCACCTACCTGGACAGACCCGCTGTCCGGTCAGCCTGAGGGGCTCACTGACCCCTGGGCCAGGAGCATGAGCTCCAGGAAGGGAAACTGGCCTCAATCCCACCCCTGCCACATGCTCACTGGGAGCCTTTGGATACGTGACTTATACTCTCTGGGCTTCCTTTTCTCATTTTTAAAATGAGGATAGCAACTGTGCCTGACTCGTGGGGCTGCCATGAGGATTAAATCAGTCACATCTGTAAAGAGCTCAGCACAGGGCTGAGCTCCGGAGAGGTCACTGAACATCAGCTAGCCTTATTGCTTCTCCGCATGCACATCTCCTCCCTGTCTTCACTCCATCCATCCCTATCTGAAATCTCTTTCCTCTCATCAGCCTTTGATGGACTCTCAAAGGCATAACTTTCAAATTCAACTTCCTCCACGAACTCCTTTCAGCAAACATTGATTCCTTCTCTCTTTTTTCTCTCACGTTTACTAATCTTGCCATGAATTCAGGGTTTAGCTTTAGCTTTTAGTTACCTTATTAAGGTAATTTTTCAGTTAGATTTTAATATTCTTGAGGTCAAGAGTCATGTCATAACTAGTATAAAAGTCTCAACAAATGAGTGGGCAATAAACATCTGCTGTTTGCTCTGTTGAGTTCAGCACCACTTATTCACACAAAATTATTTTTTTTGTTTCAATAATTTACATGACATAACTAACAAAAAAGGGAGGATATGTATATCACCATCATGAGATAGGATAATTGCCCAACAATCACTTATTTTACAAAATAAGACTTAGTTAATTCAGAGGGAACAATGTTAATTGGCTCTAATAAAGACTGATCAGGCAATTCTGTTCTCGACCAGAACAACAGATCAAAGCCTGAAATGAAACTCATCCCTATGAGGGGTTTAGTCTAAAAATACAAATAGGTTAAGAAATTATCTAGTAAATGCCTGTCATAATTCCCATATAATAGGCACTTAATAAATGTTTGCTGAACTAAAGAATAAATGAATGAAAAATGGATGGGGAAGGATGATGGAAAAGTTTTAGCAATGTATAGTGTCAATGTTAGCACAATATCATGAAAGTAATTAACACCACTGAATTGTATACTTGAAAGTGGTTAAAATGGGAAATGTCATGTTACTACAATGCACAATGAAAATTAAACCAAAAATGAAAACATAGAACTGTACAATACAAAGAGTGAAGCTTAATATAAACTATGGATTTCAGGTAACAAACACTATAATTATAATACTATCAGCTCATCATTTGTATCAGTTGTGCCACATTAATGCAAAATGCTAATAATAGGGAAAATTGGGGAGAAATCTACTACTTTGTGCATGATTTTTCAGTAAATCTATGAGTCTACAACTGCTCTAAAAAAAAAAATGAAAAAAATGGATGGGACACCAAATATTTGGAAGGATCCTCCATCTTTTGAAGGAATATAACTGAGGATCACTCTTTTCTTCCCAAAACCTCCTCTTTTATTTTTTAGTCTTTATCAGAAATAGAACGCAAGACTGGATAGACCCTAATACAATCTCATGCAGAATTTGTTATAGTTTTATGTTTTATGGCCTAAATGTCAACCATGTAAATCAGGTTTATATATAAGGAATAAATATATCTACTTTGTAATCCACATTTTTTAATGTTAGTTCTCTTTTAGGATCTTAATTATAATACTAAAGTTCTAATGTTGTTTCATATAATTGCCTATATACCACAAGACAGCTAAGTTTTATGTCTTCAAGTTTAATTGAAACCCAAAGGACAGTCTCTCTGTATTGAATAGAAATAGAGAACATTAATGAGTAAAGCATCTGATACTTACACTCCCTTTAGACTTTCTGGATCCTACGATAGGAGGTAGTGAAGAGGCTTTCTGACTGCAGAAACAAATTGCAATTTAGAAATCTGAATATTACTTACAAATAGTACATAATGCAATATAATTGTCATCCCGACCTGGAAGTCAACTGACACCTGAATTTCACAGAAAGTATCATATTATTTTTCCAATTTCATAAAGAATACCATAAACTTTTCAAATCCTGTTCCAAAGTTGTAATGTTTTCCTGTATACTATTTTAATTGATGTTTACAAATAAACTTTTAGTAATACCTTAAATATTTTCAGAGCATTCTTACTCAAATTCTAAAATTTTCTATTTGCATTTCAAAAACTGTTTCCCAGGCTAAGTAATGACTTTGCAAGTTAACAATGAACTTCCCTCATTTTTATAATGTCTGCTCTTTCTGTGATAGAAGAGCAGAATAGTGAGATATTGGGGTTTATATTTAAAGAATTCTTAAACCAGCAATTCTCACCAAAAAAATAATAAATTATTTTAGACTGTAATAATAAATCATTTTGCAGATGTCTACATTAATAGGAAAAGACCCTTCCTGAAAGCTAATTGAACCTCTCGAAAAAATAGGTGGGCATATATAAAGTTAAATCTTACTAATTTGTATGAGAAAGGCCAAGATAATTACCATCAAGTACACCCTGTATCCCATAGCAGGTTAATCCAGGTTTGCTTAGCAGAGGGTTAAAAGATTCAATTTCATGGGTGGGCAAGGATGGTTAGCAATAAGTCTGCTGGTAAATAATTCTAAAGTACTGGAAAACCATGTGCTCTTACACAGTTCAAACACTGCCCCTGAAATTCCATTTCATCCATTTCTCATTTAGAAACCCTTTGGCTAGCCTTTCCATCCAGCCACAGAAATTCCCACTTAATGACGAACAAATTGGTGACATTCCATTCTATCCCTGCAAGTACTGCCCACACTGGCAGAGGACAACCATCAAAAAGAAAGTCAGTTTCCAATAACAAATTGGCCACTAAATGTTTATGCAAAGCAGCAGAGATGGGCCCTGGGACACTATGAGCAAGCTGAGGTGTTGCTGCATCTGTCAGGGCCCAGGGTTCTTCATGCATTGTCTGTAATTGGCTAAATACAGTACCTTTCATAAATATATGCCATTTCATAGAGAAAAAGTGTTCACAGTGCATGTGTGCAATTAAAAGTGTAATCTTTAAATATGTACGTGTACTAAATGTATATCTAGCCTTTCTATTTATTTGCATAAGTGAGACTTATAGTGTCCTAAATTTTACAGTTATTTAAAGGAGTGTAAAATATTATGTTTTTGCTTTTAAAAACACTTTTGGATGTTTCTATCTGAACCAACTAAAAATAATTTGGTCTAGCTAAACTGTTATGACATCTAACAGTGTTTGCTGTTAAGAAGCTCATTGCCCAGTCTCTTCTTAACAAAACTAAATCTTTTATATTTATTATAGGTCCTGTGTGGTGAAAGTAAAACACTATATAGTCTTCCGTAGAATCTCAAAAATCGTATGTTCGTACAATAGTTCTCAATGCCCCATCATGGCAACAAAACAAAGACTAATTTATATCACACATGCTGTCTATTCCATCCGATGAAAAACATCATTATTTATATAAACTATACTTGTGGCCAGCAAAAGACCCAAATGGGTATTTTAAGTGATAACTAAAAACATGAGAAATGAATAGAGATGAAGACTTACCCATAAGGCCTTCTCATAGGTGACTTGTCAAAAAGTAATTCACTGTAAGGCAATTTCTTAAACTTATCTCTGCCGACAGCCACGTAAAACTGCCCATTCTCCAACTCTGCCCCACTTTCAACAAGTTTTCCTTCTAAAGTGTAAAGTCTGTCAAAATAGTAAGGCCAACAGTTAGAATTTTAATAAGTGTTTAAACAATTGCTTAAAATTTAAAAGTAAATAAAAGCATTCTGTTCTTAATGCAGTTCCTTTGTTACAGTTCTAATCATTGCATTATAAAAGTCTCAAAGTCATTACATTCAACTAAATGTCAATGTTACAATGTAAATCTAGTTAATAACTAGCCATACAGTGTTTCATTCTAATGAGCCTGGCGAGCTGACATAAGGATCCCCGAGTACTGTCATATAAAGTTGTTGCAGGACAAATTTAACTTGTACAGAATGTGGTGTTTTAAATAAAGGGTCACTTCCATTGAAAATGGATTCTTCTATTTATATTTTGTGGGTATTCTTAAAATATATTTTCTTAGTGTATTCATCGAGCTGACAAAGCCTCTGACCACATTCTGTGCAAAAACAGCCTCCAGCCAAAGTATTACATCCAAACAAACAAAGAACTGGGTCAGAAAAAAAAAAGAGGTGAGAGGGCAGGAGGTAAAAGAACCCTCCCAGGATCACCAGCGCAGAACCGCATAGCATTCGTGCTTGTCTTTTTTTTTTGCTGCCCCTCACAGGCAAGAGCACGAACATTCTATCTTCCCAGAACCAAGGGGTTTCGCAAGAACCTCCCTTTACTGTAAAACTTCTGCTGCAAACCACAATTAATATGTTACTTATCAAAAGAACAGTGATAATTTTATTAGATGATTTAAAGTGTCTACAGAATTTTTTAAAGGATAGGAAAAAAACAGACTAATAGAAAATTTAAAAGAGAAAGACAATGCACATTTTTGAAGGTTATAAACAAGTGTTAGTAAATGGAAGGATTTCAAGTTAATCATTTAAAAAAAGATTTCTTGGACATCTTATATAATAAAGGTTAGTAATATTTGCAAAGGAAAAAAATGTGTTGATCTGTTGGCTAGTTTACTGCTTATATAAATGGCCATATATGAGAGTATGAAATACAGTGAAAACAGTCATCAAAATCAATGAAATGTGTTGGTATTTGGTTATTATATTGCTTTCTTTATAACACTGTACTTCTATCCAACAAGTCTAAATATCAACACTTAACCCAGATTTCTGTTTTTCCTGCCTTGGCCTAGCCCAGGGTTTCTGAGCAACAGCACTATTAATATTTTGGAGCAAGCAATTCTTTGTTGGGGGGTAGGGGGAGCTGTCCTGTGCATTATAGGATGTGCTTAGTAGCCTCCTAGCCTCTACCCACTAGAAGTCAGTAGCTGTGAACAACCAAAAACAGCCCCAGACATTGCCAAGTGTCCCCTAAGGTCAAAATTGCCCCTGGTTGAGAACCATGGACTAAGATCCAAGCATCCTTCACCTTTCACGTTCCTTCTAGACAAGGATCTAGACAAGTAGATCTGAATCAGTGGTTAACTTTTTTAGCTAGAAAAAACGGTGTAGCCATGGACTCGGCAAACAGCTGAGACTTGACTGGTTGCTTCTGCAGATAAGTAAAGGCTATTGAGTAAATTCTAACCTATGATTTTAGCCTTCTTTTATATGATTCTTGTTGACCCACTTTCTTCCTTTTGCTACAAAATAAAAGAAACGTAAATAAATGGGGAGTCAAAGCAACTGCTATGGAATACTTTTGATATATAATTATACTTATTCATAAGGGAGGGTCCAACCCTAAGGAAAAGGGAGCAAGTTCCAAATGAGCAGCAACCAAATCTCACTCATATCTGGCATGACATTAAAAATTAAGTTTCTCTAAATGTTTGGGGGACACATAGCTATATTCTCATTTCTATATTTGTATTTGTATACATTTTATTTCTATTTATAGATTTCTTCATATCAATTAGGTGTGGCTGAATGCAAATGGTTATATGTCTTTATATGCTTAATATTATCTGTATCTTTATTGGGTGGGTTTACATTTATATGTATGACAAAAGACAAAACTACGTATCTAAAACAGAAATCAATATATAATTATTTAGATTCTCCTTTACTCCTAACACTAAAATAAAATTCAGAAGGATCAAAAGTTTAAATGAAATTACAAAAGTATAAGATGAAAGCATGGTGGAATTTTTTTATAATCTTGAAGCAAGGAAAATATAAGCTAGTCATAAAACTAATTAAAAGGAAAGACTGATAAATTTGACTGTATCAAAATTCAAAGTATTTGTATGCAAAAAGAAACATAAGGAGTGTCAAAATTAAACTAGAAATGTATTTAAACTCACATGAGAAAGAGCCAATTTCCCTAACACATAAAGAGTATCTATAAATCAGTAAGATCAATGTACAAAGGCCATGTCAAATAGTTCATATAATGGAATATGACATAGTTCATGTAATGGAATAGGAACACGTGTACTTATTGAGAGAGTAACTTAGCAGTTAAGTGCACAGGCTCTGATGCCAGACTGCCAACTAGGTTGAATCCTGCAACTCACTATCTGCAGAAACATGGGCAAGTAACTTTCCACTTCCGTGTTTCACATTTCTTATCTATCAAAAGAGAATAATTAGATGCAAAGTCCCCAACAAAATACTTGCAAATCAAATCCAGCAGCACATTAAAAGAATTATATACCATGACCAAGAGAGTTTTTTTCCAGATATGCACAAGTGGTTCAACACAAGAAAATCAACTAATATAATACACCACATCAACAAATCAAAGGGAAAAAACAACATGATATCTCAACTGACACAGAAAACACATTTGACAAACTTGAGCATCCTTTCTTGGTAAAAATACTTTGAAAGACAGGAATAGAAAGAAACTTCCCTAACATGATAAAGAACATACATGAAAAATGCACAGTTAACATTGTACTTACTGGTGAAAGGCAGAAAGCTCTCCCTCTAAGATCTGGAGCAAGAAAAGGATGCCCACTGTCACCAACAGTTATTCGATATCATGCTAGAAGTTCTAGCTAGAGGAATTAGGCAAGAAAAAATGAAATAAAAGATACCCAAATAGGACAGGAAGAAGTAAAAGTTTCACTATTTGCAAGTGGCATGATCCTATATTTTGAAAATCCCCCCAAAAATCTATAGCAACACTACTACAGCTAATAAACGAATTCAGCAAAATGGTGGGGTACAAAATGACATGTAAAAATCAGCAGTGTTTCTGTCCACTAGTACTGAGCAATCTAAGGAGGAAATAAAGAAGAAAATTCCGTTTACAACAGCAACTGAAAGAATCAAATATCATGGAATAAATTTAGCCACGGATGTAACAGACCTGTACCCAGAAAACTACAAGAAGACATAAATAAATGGAAGGGCATTCTGTGTTCATGGACTGGAAGACTAGATATCATTGCAATGTCAATTCTACCCAAACTGATTTACAGATTCAATGCAATCCCTATCAAAATTCCAATGACCTTCTTTGAAGAAATGGAAAAGCCAATTATCAAATTTATTTGGAAGGCTAAAGAGCCCCGAATAGCCAAAAACATCCTGAAAAAGAAGAATGAAGTTGAAAGACTCACACATCTCAAAAAGCATATTACAAAGCTACAGTGATCAAAACGGCATGGTACTGGTATATAGATAGATACATTGATCTATGGACTCAAATCAAGAGTTCAGAAATAGACTTTCACATTTATGGTCAGCTGATTTTCAACCAGGCTGCCAAGTCCAGCCGAGTAGGACAGAGCAGTACCTTCAACAAATGGTGCTGAGAGAACTGTATATCCATAAAAAAGAATGGCAGAGAATCCTTAGTTCACACCTTATAAAAAATTAATTCAAAATGGACCAAATACCTAAACATTAGAGTTAAGATCATAAAACTACAAGGAAAAAAGGTAGGGAAGCATCTTCAAGATTTTGAGTAAGCAATGATTTATTAGACTTGTCGCCTGAAACACAAGAACAAAGTAGAAATAGACAAATGGGACTCCTCAAAACTGAATACTTTTGTACATCAACGGTCTCTGTCAAAAAGGTGAAAAGGCAGCCTACCCAATGAGAGAAACTATTTGGAAACCACATATCTGATAAGGATTTAATATCAAGAATATATAAAGAAATCCTATAACTCAACAGTAAGAAGACAACCCAATTTACAAATTAGCAAAAGACTTGAATAGACTCTTTTTTAAGAGAAAGTACAAATGGTCAAAAAGTACATGAAAAGATGTTAACATCCAAAGCTATTAGGAAAATACAAATCAAAACCACAAGATATCATTTCACACCTACTAGAATCACCACTAATAAACAAATGAAAAACTACAGGTGTTGGAGCAGATGTGGAGAAATAAGAACACTTATTCACTGATGGTGGGAATGTAAAATGGTACAGCCACTATGGAAGCCATTTTGGCGGTTCCTCAGGAAATAGAATTGCCATATGACCCGACAATCCTGCTACTAGGTATATACTCTGAAGAAATGAAAGCAGGGATGGGAACAGATATTTGCACACTGATGTTCATAGCAGCAGTATTCACAATTGCCAAAAGATGGAAACAATCCAAGTGTCCATCAACCAATGAATGGATAAGCAAATTGTGATAATATATACAATGAAATATTATGTAGCAGTAGAAAGAATGAAGTCCTGGAGCATGTGGCAATATGAATGAACCTTAAGAACAATATGTTGAATGAAATGTCAGATATAAAAGGACAAATATTGCATTATTTCAGTAATATGAATTACTTATAATAAGTAAACTCATAGAGCTAAAATCTAAAATATAGGTTACCACAAGAAAGAATGAGGGTAGAGAATGGGGAGCTGATGCTTAATGTGTGTTGAATTTTTAATATTTGGAAATAGAGGTGCTGACAGCACATTATGGTGAGTGCAATTAGCAGCACTGATTTATATGTGTGTTTGTGGGTGAAAGAGGGAGTTTAGAGTTGTGTTTGTCACTGGAAGGAAAGCTAGAGGATAAAATATTGGACTGTAGAAAACCGTGACTCCTGTGGTAGACGATGACTCTGATTAATAGCACAAATATGAAAAATGTTCTTTCATGAACTAGGACAAATGAGCATCACTACTACAAGGAGTTAATAATAGAGTAGTACATGGGAGAAAAATGCACCTAATGCAAACTGTGGACTATTGTTAACAATAATACTTTAATATTCTTTCATCAACACCGACAAATGAACCACACCAATGCCAAAGGTCAATAATGGAGTAGGGATAAGGAATATAGGATGGTGGTTTTTTGGTTTGTTTGTTTAAGTAATGAATATTTTCTCAAATTGATTGTGCTGATGAGTGTACAGTTATGTGATGATACTGTGAACCACTGATTGTGTACACTGGTTGGATTTTATGGTGTGTGAATATATCTCAATAAGACTGCTTAAAGAAAAAAAAACAAGAACAACACTTGCCTCGTTAAGTTGGGAAGTTTACTAAGTAAATTTTCTTATTAAGTAAAATGTAAAGCACTTGGAGTAATGCCAAGAAATGATCAATAGAAGTCATTATTGATATTAAATAAATAAAATTTAATACTATTTAACAATGAAATACTATTTTTACCCAACATGAGTAAAAAGGCAAAAAGTTTTTAGCTTTACAGCATAGTTAAAAATGTGAGAAAATAGAGCCTTCCATACTATTTGGTGAGAGTATAAATTAGAACAAACTCTTGAAGGACAACTGGAAGTATCTATCAAAATGTTAAATGTATATACCACTTGATGCAGCCATCATCATTTAGTTCTGGACTAAAGTCCAGGAGTCAATAAACTCTGATAAACTCTGCTTACATAAAAAGACATAATAGCAAATATTGGAAATGACCTAAATTTCCATCAAGAGAAGAGCATTAAATTAGGGTACACCCATAAAATGTAATACTTAATAGTTGCTAAAAATAATCAGACCTATTTGTGCTGATAAGCATAATCTCCAACATTTATCACAGGAGTAAAAAAAGCAAGGTACATATATGTGTTCCCATTTGTGTTTCTATGCATATGCAAAGAGTATTTCAGGAGAAAGGGTGAAAAGACTGGAGAGACTCTTTCTCCTCCTCCGCCATCACCGTGTGTGCGTTTGACTGTTAGCTTCACCATGCCTTCTCATAAGACTTTTAGAATCAAGCAATTCCTGGCCAAGAAACAAAAACAGAATCATCCCATTTCTCAAAATGGATTCGGATGAAAACTGGCAATAAAATCAGGTACAACTCTAAGAGGTGATATTGGAGAAGAACCAAGCCGGGTGTCTCAGGACTCACACGTGACGGCACACATGCTGACGCCGCTCCCCGTTCACGAGCATCTTCGAGCTGAAAACATCACCCTCTCTGAGAAGACGGACTTAATTTTATTGGGGGAAAACCTGGGTTTTCCTTGTTTTTATGCTTCTGTATAAATAAGTTGGTTCGCTAATAAATATGTGAGACCTTTTATTTGATAAAAATTTTAAAAAATTTTAAAAGCCTGGAGAGAGGAACTGGGGGGCCTAGAGGAGGAGAGATATTTACTTTTTATTTATACCCTTGTCCTCCTTGAATTGTTTAGCACATGCAGATATTACTTTCAGTTAAAATACCTAATCATATTTAAAATCTCAATAGCTGTCGAACAGTATATATTAATAAACACATTAAGCTATATACACATTTAACTGAAAGATGTTAGAAATCATTTAAGAACTTATATATATTTCTGTAGAGACATATATGAAAATAGGCATAAGAACTTGAAAGCAAGAGTGTACTTGATTAATGCCATATGATAGACTAGGATTAAAGTAGAATCCAAGAAGAATTACCAGGAAGCTCTTGACTGAATGGAATACTTGTGTGTATATTTTTATATATGTTAATATGTTGCGTAGCTATATATATTTCATGTTAACTTTCCACTAAAGGGAAATCAGCCTTCACCAAGGGATTATTTCATAGGCTTCATAATTTAAATGCCACTATTTTAATCTTCACTTAAATTTCAGAACCTGGGAAAAAATGCTTTTTGGTTTCTCAAATTCGGACAACCCCACCTGATTATTCTCCCTCTGCAGTATCCTCCTCAAACCCACTAATGCCTCCTGCTGTCTGATGTCTTAATCTAGGTAAATAGTTTGGAATATCCTATAGTCAAAAATATCTCTTGAGAAAGAAAGAGAATTAACTGAGAGTTAAGAATTTGCCTCTCTCAAAAAAGTCCTGCTCAACCAAAAAAAAAAAAAAGTTATGGTTGCCTCTTTGCTCTAAAACAAAAGAAAAAAATAGTTACTCTTTATTGATAGGCTACTCTGTGCCAAAGAATGCTGTAAGCACTTTATATGGATTACCTTATTTCTTAAAACAATTCTATTAGGTAACTACAGTTATATGTCCATTTTACTGATAAGGAAACTGAGGTAGGTATACAGTGCCTCACCGGTAGAAAGGAGTTCAAATCTACAGCCAAGAAACTCCAGAGCCTCCAGGAAAAGCCTTCAACAGTTCTGAAACCCACCCACTCTGGCATACCTATGGACGGCCCCACTCCTTAGAGTGATTTTTTCCGTAATCATTTGTAGTACATGATCCCACTGATTTAAGGCTTTTCTTGGGATGAGGAGGCGGGAAGCTGGGCTTAAGAGGTCCCCATTTGCAATGAGGCTGGAAAAGAAAAAAAAAAAATCCAGTTGAGCTAAATCATTTGAAACGGCTATGCATCTAAAATTACAAAGCAAATCCCAAACCAAAAGGAAACCACCAAGTCAATTTCAACTCCAAATGTAAAAGGCTCCAACTTACAAGATAGTGCAAGGTTCCTGGAGTGGTTTTCTAAAGCGAGCTGACACATTGATCCTGCTGTGGATTACTGGTTTTACCTATAAAAGTGAAGAAAAGATAACATAAATCGCTGAGCTTATGTTCGTTTTTGTCTATGGGGAAAAACAACAGGTTTCCAGACAGCTGGCTAAGACCTGTCATGCCTTTGTTAAACCTTGCTTTTTTTCCTACTTATATAAACACCCTCAGCTCACCTTCTATCAATATTACACACCTTTAACAAAGCTCTCAAGAAAAGAAAAGCAAACTATTTGAGCCCAGAACATATTGTTCACAATATTTGCAAACAAAGGAAACTGTTGGGCTATTATGAGATTTTTAAGTCAACTTTCTAAACTGCTTTCTGTAAAACACAAATAAAATACTCCCATACAATTCTGAACCCTGAAATGCCACCCTCCTCTGGTCACCCCATACTATGCTCTCTGGCTTCTCTCCTCTCCCACCTTTGATTCCTGCACCGCCTGCATCTGTATGCATCCGATCCCCTTCACTTCTCCTTTGCTTCCAGGGTCCATCCAGGCTGCTGCTAGAAAGAACCACCCAGGCCCGCTGAGTCCCCTCACCTCAGACAAGGCTAAGGGCATCAGCTGGATTGCACTGCTTTCTTGGCCATCCCTCCACTCCTCCCAAACCAACTGGGTTTTCCATTTCCTATAGTGGATAATCCAAATCTCTGCCTCTCTTCCTGAATCCCACTCCTGATGTACTCATTCTCAGCAGTTCATTTCCTTCCAAACGTCAAGAAAATAGTGGCCAACAGGCCTGAAGCCCTTCAAACTCCCTTTCCAACACAACCCAATGCATATACATCTTCACCACTTGTGTCCTTTTCTCTCTGTCTCAAAAGAAGCTGTGTCTGTGGCCTTTACAAAGCCACCCCCACCCCTAGATTCTTGATTTTGTTCCCTGTTGCCTCTACTTGCTCTGTTAATTACCCAAGACCACCCCCTATCCCTGACTAATGCCTTCAATTTCTCTCTTGACCCTATGGTCCTCCCACACACCCCCAGCTCTCACCATCATCATTCATATTTGTACTTCCTTCCACCCCATCCTCTCCTCAGTCTTCTGCAGTCTGGTTTCCACCTACACCACTGAAAGATAAAGCCCCAACTCTTAAGTACAAGAACCCCTGTGACCAACCACTGCTTCCTTGGTTCCCTCATTTCCAAGCAATACTCCTTCCATTCAGACTCCCAGTTATGTACTTTGTCCAACTAGCCAATTGCCCTCTAGTCCCAAAACATGCCCTGTATGTAGCATCCATGCCTTTACTCATCTTGTCCCTTCTGCCTAAAATGCCCTCCCCATGTCACCACCTGCTGAAATTCCATTTGCTATTCAAGGCCCAGCTCAGGAGTCCCAATCCTTCCCTGCTCATTCTTCTTTAGCTTTCTGTCTCTATTACTGCTACCACTACTGCTAATATGATAGCACTTCTGTTTTGAGGAATTTTTCCTAATTTGTAAGGGAAAGTTAACAGCAAAGGGAGCTAATAACAAAAATAGGTAACATTTATTGCACTTTATTTCATGACAAGCATGCTGTACTAAGTAATTTATACGCATTATGTATCATTAAACACAAAATCAATGTCCTGAATCCATAGTCATTAGTCCTATAAGTACTATTACTTATAGCCCCATTTTGCTAATGAAGAAGCTGGAACTTAATTAATTGATTTGGCTGAGATCACACATAATAAGAGAGTTTTTAGTGAACCCCTATCTATGAGCCTCTAACTATTCTGCCACATACTTTATTAGTAATTTTAGAGATCTAATAGTATCCCTAAATAACATATAGATGCTCTCTCTGTCAGATTATGCCATCTCTGAGAGGAACCAAGAGACTCTCTTGGTTAAGAGAGAATCCTTTTTTTCATTTAAAATGCATTTTCTAACTGGGGTTTTAATGCAAAAAAATAAAATAAAATAAAATCAGCCAAATCTACTGCTTATAAGGGGAGATTTCCAAAGCCCAGGATAAATTGCTGGCCACTTGGTACTAATCTAGGGATACTATGGCTGCAGAAAATGTGAAAATAATTAATAAATTAGAATATGTTTTTAAAATTTGTATTTCTTAGCCCATACTTTCCTTTAACCTCTAAAAATGAGCCCATACTTTCCTTTAACCTGTAAAAATGAATCAGATTTCAAATATGAGCATAATTTTACATGCCAGCACACATAGTACAGTGGATGGAGAATACTGAGATACTCCCACTCAGGCAACTACGTACACACTGATGGATCTCATCGGTGAGCAGGGTGACAAGAGTTGTATAAATTGTGGCCAAGGAACCATATCAAATGAAAAAGTACCAATGCAAAGTTCAAACTTCCATTTTGTACCCAACAGAGCTAATGCTCCTGATTGGCTTTGTCACTTGGTGAGGGAACCACCACCAAGCAAGTGCAGAGCATTCTGAAAACTAAGCTCTTGTCTTGATTCTACACAGGATTCAACACTGTCTTAGAAAGCTGAGTTTATTTGGATATTGAGAAACACATTAGCCTCATGAACCAGATAGAGGAGTCATGCTGAAGAAGTTAGAAAAGCTAAAGAACCCTCATTTCTACCTTTGAGCAAATAGATGGATAGATAATTAGATGGATGGATGGATGGATGGATGGATAGATAGATAGATAGATAGATAGATAGATAGATAGATAGATAGATAGATGATAGACAGACAGACAGACAGAGAGATAGACAGATAGATTATAGATCAATAGATAAAGATGGATGGATGGACAGAGATATGATATTATATATGAATAGGCAGAGATGATAGTTGGATAGATGATCATAGATTAGAGAGATAGAGAGATAGATAGTTGGCTAACACTTTCTCAGAAGTATTTCCAAAGTCAAAGGAGGCAAAGTGACTTAATAGCATTCACCGTGATGGAATGGAGTGAGCCAGGACTCTAATACACTTTCCAATATATCACACTGTCTCTGGTATCATATTTAGATTTTATGTCACAGACTATAATGTGGCCAAAATAAAATGCTTCCTGTGGATGTGATAAGTCCAGGGAAGAAATTTAACTCAAGTTCAAAAATTCCACGTGACAATCAGTGGGACAATATCACAGCTGAGCCAACATTCACATTAAAACATACATGACTCAAAAATACGAATTCATCTTTTAGAAAAATAAATTCAATGAAACTGAACCTGTTGCCTTGAAAATATATACTGAGAATTATGAGATAAAAGTCTACAAACTGAGTAACAGACTAAAGTTCTAAAATTCTGAACCCCATGACTAACTGCAAAAACTTTCACTGTGAACCAATTCAAAGCTTCATACCTCATTTTCTTGATCTGTAAAAATATGGATAATCCTGCTAAACTAGCCCGAAGGGATGTTCGATGGACTAATTAATGAAATGGCAATACCAATCCCTGGGGCTGTTAGGCTGAATGCTTCAGAGAATCCATCTGCCTCAAATCTCAGCACTCTTCACCTTTTTAAATGCTGGGCCAAGAAAACCAAACTCTCTCTAAGGACTTGAGGAAATAATACTGTTAATTGACACCATCCAAAAATCTAATGACTACTGACCTTGGGTAAAAACGTATGATAAAATTTTATAACTCAATTTAAATCACTTTTTAAAAACCAGTATCAGATTTTTGTGACTGTCTGTAAGATGGGCTTAGACACTTACAGAAGAAACAAACGTGTGGAAGCTGTTTATTTGCAAAATGTAGGCCACATACACAAGTAGCTCCTACTTCATTCTCCCTGTGGTATGCATTTAAGAGAAAGCAGATTCTTGTAATGGTAATCTTTGAGGAAATTTTTGTCATTTTGCAACGACAACACTCAAGATTAAAGTTCAGAAAAAGTCCTTTATAAAATATTTAATCAAATTTAGCCACCTTTATTTTTTTGCATGGGCAGGCACCAGGAATTGAATCTGGGTCTCCAGCATGGGAGGCAAGAACTCTGCCTGCTGAGCCACCGTGGCCTGCCCATATTTAGCCACTTTTGATGAACAAGAAGAAAAGGGTAAAAAAGAAAAATGTTAAAGACACCAGAATAGAAAAAATTTACCGGAGGGTCCATATACCAGAAGCATCCAAACTACAGACTGTACTAAAAGAATTTTTAAGCTAATCATCTGTGTTTTTTCAATATTATTATTTTGTAAATGGGAGAAAGATGGGCTGTGATGGGTAGTGATGCTTCCATCCACCAGGCTGAACACGCTCTGTTTTTGATGGTTATATATCAAAACAGACAATTAGAAAGTACCTTCATCAGAGGGTAGTTTGTGCTGAGAAAATCTACCAAGCTTCATGGCATAAAGCCACTGATCATAGAGATACTCTAGATGCATAGACTGAAAGAGGAATTTGAAAAATAAAGGCTACATAACAATTACTGCGAACACTGGCCAATCTTTTCAAAGGAATAGTTGTTTCACATTCTCCTTCGATTTTTATAGATGGTGTTATATTCAATTCTAATAATTAGGAATTTTGCCATACCCCAATATGAAGATCAACACAAATCTTCTAGAACACAAAAATTACATAGCTTTGCTATCACTATCTGCCACTCTTAATATGCAAGGAAATGAATTCTGATAATTCGTACAGATTTTTATAAATAAAATGTATTTGCTATATTTATGTCACTAAAGTTGTATTTCCATCACTACACATTTAAATTTTTTTACATTTCCAAGTATATGCAGATATAGGTTCACTTCTGATTAGGAATTAGATGGTTGTAAGAGACTTTTGCTCCTATAATAACAGAGAAGCTAAAATCATAGTTTTTTAAAAACCTATCAAAGAGTTTAAGATAAGGAGAAGTCTAAAGAACTAAATTCCAGAAAGAGATAAATGCTTTCTACATGAGACCCACAGCTCCTTTCATCCCCAGGAACACAGCAGGCAGAGGAACAAACTGTTCATAGATACTCAGCCAAACTTTGAACAGCAGTGTGTGGGCTGACATGACAGAAGAGGCCCAGGTGTAAAGCAAGTACACTGCCCACCAATTCTTCCCCATGGGGTCCTCTTCAAGTGCACAGAAATATAACAAAATCTAGAAGCAGGACGGAAGAGCAGAGAAAGATCTCTCATAGTGTGGAAAGCTGTCGAGCAGAGATATTCAACAATGTAAAAAGCTAAAGCTGGACTAAAACTAGAGAGAGATCTCTAGAGTCCCACTAATATTAAATTCCAGGACCTGCTGAAGGGAGAAGTCTGAATTCACCCTACAAATATTTGAAACCACTGATGAACGGAAACTAACTACAGCTGAAACACATTCTATACCAAACTCAACCATGGATTATACTAGATCAGCCTCTCATCCCAGCAGCCTGACAGAGGGATGGGTGAGCTTTTACCTGGGAATAAATATTAGCTACTTTCTGTTTCTAATATTCTTATATGCAAAATGATCAGTATACAATAAAAACTTAGAAACAAGAAAATAAAGGGGAGCCATTATCGAGAAGAAAAAAGTCAAACCCACAGATAACCATGAAGTAAAAATTAGCAAACAATGACTTTAAAATTACTATTATAAATTTTAAAGGATTCAGTGCACATATTAGATCATTTATCTTACATATCTTTGGTGTTCTGATCAGTTTTCATTTTTTGTGCTTCACTCTGGATAATCTCTGACTTTGAGTTGACTCATTCTTTTCCTTCTATTGTGTCTAATCTTCTGATCAGAGTATCAGAGATATGTAAGATAGGATATAATGTAAGTGTAAATGGAGTGTAAGGAGAAGAGAGAGAAAGAATGGGCCAGAAGTATTTATAGAGAAAATGGCCAAAATTGTTGAAAGACATCAATGCAGGGTTTGAAGAAGTTCAGTGAACCCCAACCAGGATAAATACAAAGAGCCACACCTAGGCACATTATAGTCAAATTGCAATAGGAGAAAATATGCACATTAACCTCAGAGGAACAACAATAAGAATGATGACTGGCTTCTCAACAGACGCAGTGTAAGACAGGAAACAATGGAAATAATCCCAGACAGAAGACTGGATCTGAAGGAGAGATTGAAGGGCATCAAAGAGTTAAATATGTGAGTAGTATTACAATAGACTTTTTGTGATCTTATTCTTTTTTTTTTTGCTATCATGAATTTCAATTTTATTCATTATAAAACTGAACTTTGGAGAAGATTTCAGGCAATTTTAAGAGAAAATTTTAAATAGTTATATAACTAAAAAGTTCTTCAGAAAAACACCAGGGGCGTGATACTAGAGAGACAGATGCAGCTAAGAAACTGATTTAGAGTACATGAATATGTACCAAGAATAATTATTTCACTTTTATATTACTATTTTTATTTATTTTTTATTTATGATACATACTCACATACAAATACATATCATATGATCATTCCGTTCTTGTTATATAATCAATAACTCACAATATCATCACATAGTTGTATATTCATCATCATGATTATTTCTTAGAACATTTGCATGTGATCTTATTCTTAAAGTAAATGTTTAAAGTCTATTTAAAGCAAAAATAATTATTATTCATGATGTTTGTAACACATGTAGAAGTAAAATATTTAATGTAAGAACACAAAGGGCAGGAGTAAAGGCAAATGGAATTAAACAGTTGTAAAGTTCTTCATTGTTCATAAATTGATATAATATTATCTGAAGCAAATTACATTGAATTAAGGATATACATTGAAAGCTCTAGAGTAGCCATTGAGGAAAAAAATCATAAAGAAGTATCATTAAAAGCCAATGGAGAGTTAAAATGGAATTTAAATGTTTGATTAATCTAAAGAAGGCAGGAAAGGAGAAACAAAAACCAACTATGAAATGAAAAAAATATATAGTTATATGGTAGACTGAAATCCAATTATATCAGTAATTCAATACATGTAAATATTTCAGTTAAAGTACTGAGATGGTCAAACTATATAAAGAAAAACAATCCAACTATATACTCTTAACAAGGGCAGACTTTATGCATAAGGATATGTGCAGATTGGAAGTGAGAGGATAGAAAAAGAATACCATTAAATACCAATCAACTAAATAGCACAGGTGTTTTTGAGCAATACAAATTACAAGAGATACACAATGCCTATTTCCTCTATTAAACTGCATAATAGATTTCTATTACAAGGGTTTTTCTTAAACAAATATACTTTTTAAACTTGGATATTTCTTAACAAACATCATATCCTGCACAATATCTAACATGTTTAAATATCTGTTTGTGGTGGTTTGGAACTGTATGCACCCCAGAATATTATGTCCTTAAAGCTAATCCATTGCTGTGGGTGTGGACCATTCTAAGTAGAATCTTTTGAGCAGCCCCTTCAGTTAAAGTCTAACCCACCTCATTCAGGGTGGGTCTTAATCCTCTTACTGGAGTCCCTTATAAGAGAATGAAATTCAGACAACGATAAGGCCATGGAAGCAAGAGGCTGAAAACAACAAAACCCAGAAGAAAAGTGAGAGACCAGCATGTCACCATGTGCCTTGACATGTACCAGAGAGGTCTAGGGTCTCCGGCAGCCTATCTTCAGGAAGAAAGCATCATCTTGATGATGCCTTGATTTGGATGTTTTTACGGCCTCCAAACTGTATGCTTGTATGCTAATAAATCCCCATTGTTAAAGTCAACCCATTTTATGGTATCTGTATTCAACAACCATGCAAACTAAAACACTATTTTTCTAAGTATTGTGCTCTTTTGGATTTATGAAAATTAAGCACCACAAATATTACTAATCTAGAACTCTTCTGTTCTCTTTGTTCTTCAGTGGTATCTTACACCAAAGAGAAGAACAGAAAATGAAACTGCATAACAGTTCAAAAATATCATGTCATCTGAATCCAATACTTCTCTGCTACCATTCTCAGTCTCTTATGCTAACAATAACTTCTCCTTCTTTGCCCACCTTTAAATGTTGGTATTTCCCCAGCTTCCATTGCTGCTCTTAGCAAGTCCTACCAAGCCTACTTTCTAAATCCTGACTCTTTCACACATTCTTCATTCACCTCTACTGCCAGTACCTTACTTTGGGATATGGTAGATCATCTTGATTAAGTGCTCAGGTTTTTGGAATTAGATTCTATTTTCAAATTCTGCTTCTGCACTGTCCTTAGGCCCCACTTTCTTCATCTCCAACACTGATATAATAACTACCCCCAAAGGGTTGGTATGCATCTTAAATGAAATGATATTTATGTAGTACTCACCACTGTGCTTGGCACATAGCGAGGGCTGAAGGAAAGGTCCCTGCTGCTAACTGAATCCTCATCACTTCCCACCAGAGCAACAGTCACTCATTATTCTACCTGCTTCCAGTCTCTCTCTGACCCCAGTCCCTTGAATCCATCCTCCTCATTGCTCCCAGAATGATCTCTCTCAAACACCACTCTCTTCCTATTCTCCTACTTAAAAAAAATGATCAGTGGCTCCTCAGTGACTTCAGAAGAAAGTTCCCAATATTTTGCATTAAACACAATCTCCAAGTCCTGTTCTTTCCTCCTTCACCAGTTACTGCCTCCTCATACTCTTAGCTCCAGTCATGCAGAATTACTGTCTCTTTCCAGACTATCCCATGATATCTGAGTCTTTGTGGAAGTTCTTCAGCTGCTTGACGAAACCGTTTTGCTTTGCTAAAGCTGCCAGACTGTGATATACCAGAAATGAGTTGGCTTTTAACATATGGATTTATTATCTTAAAAGTTTACAATTCTGAGCTAAGACTCAGCATCAAGGGATTGAGAAAACCTTCTCGACCAAAAGGGGGAAGAGTGAAATGAGACAAAGTGTCAATGGCTTAGAGATTCCAAACAGAGTCGAGAGGTTATCCTGGAGGTTATTCTTATGCATTAAGTAGATATCACCTTGTTATCCAAGATGTAATGGAGAGGTTGGAGGGAAGTGCCTGAAAATGTGGAGCTGTGTTCCAGCAGCCATGTTTCTTGAGGATGATTGTATAATGATACAGCTTTAACAATGTGACTGTGTGATTGTGAAAACCTTGTGTCTGATGTTTCTTTTATCTACCTTGCCAACAAACAAGTAGAACATATGGAATAAAAATAAATAATAGGGGGAACAAATGCTAAGACAAATTTAGTTGGAAATGCTAGTGATCAATGAAAGCAAGGGGTAAGGGGTATGGTAGGTATAATCTTTTTTTTTCTTTTCTGTTTTTGTTTTATTTCTTTTTCTATTCTCTTTTTATTTCTTTTTCTGAATTACTGCAAATGTTCTAAGAAATGATGACTATGCAATTAATAGATGATATTGTGAATTACTGATTATATATGTTAATATTTTATTTGGTTTGTTAATTTTTTAAATTAATAAATAAATTTTAAAAAAAAAGAACTAATGAAATAAATCCCCTTTTATTAAAAGCCAAAAAAAAAAAGTTTACAATTCTAAAGCCAAGAAAATGTCCAACTAAAGGGATCAACAGGACAACTTCTGGATTCTGAAGACAGGCTGTCAGCATCTGGACACCTCTGTCACGTGGGAAGGCACATGGCCAGTATCTGCTGGTCCTTCTCTCCTGGGTTTCACTGCTTTCAGCTTCTGGTTTCAGTGGCTTCGTTTTGAGCTTCTGTGGATTCTCTCCTAGTTTCTCCAATGTTTTTATCTATGAGTTTCTCTTAATGTCATCTCTTAGCTTTTCTGGGGCTTCTCTGGGCTTTTTCTGTGTCCTTTATTCTCTTATAAAGGATCCCATTAAGGGGATTAAGATCCACCCAGAATGATGCAGGTCACATCTCAACTGAAACAACCCATCAAAATGTCCTGCCGACAATAGGTCTGTACCCCCAGGAATGCATTAAAAGAACATGGCCTTTTCTGGGCTACATAACAGCTTCAAAACAGCACACCAACCATCCTGGTTTGTTCACAGTTGTTCTCAGTTTTAGCAATGAAAGTCTCAAGTCCCAGGAATCACTCTGTGCTGAGCAAATCAGGAGGATGTTCACCCTATTTATAATTCTCGTCCCCTCCAAAGTCTGCTTCAAATATCAACTCCTTTCTGTAAAATGTCCTGATCCCTTTCAGATACGATTAATTGCTCCTTCATCTATGTTCCTATAGGACAATAAGTGGTTTTTAAACTTTGGTTGTTATCAAAATCACCTAAGGAACTTAGCTTTGTAGTTTACCAGTGAGCCCCTATGTGATTCCGATGCACACCAATGGTGCAGAGCCCCTGTTCTTGCACATTGGTATAGGACAGCTCTATTACAAACCTTAAAATGATATAGGTTTTTTTGTTTTACACTTATTTCCTACGGGCTCAAGGGAAATAAACATCTTTTCATCTTTAAATTCTGATCACCAAGTCTGCCAAATAAAAGGTGGTCATTTAAAGATTGTAGGAGAGCTGAAGGATTGTAATTAACATACAACCAGAAGTAAAATAACACAATTTATTTAAGTGCAACCTACTTAGTAATTTATGAAGAATAAAACACCACAATTCCTCAAAAACTGCCAAAAAATTATCTATTCGATATAATAAACATATTTACACATCAAATGATATGCAAATAATTTTAGTTTTTAATTGCTCAATGATGGAGAAATAGGCCTATAGCAACAGAATAGACACAAAATTATGAAAGTTACTTCAAAAGAGTCTTTAGATATTGTCTGATACACACTTCTTAGTAGAAATGAATTCTTTGCTTCTACTATACAAATAATATCATCTCCCTAACAGTTCTCCAACACCTGTTCTAATTCTGTACATTTTCACACATGCTAAGCATGTAGTGAATTCAACCCATCATCAAAAACCCTATAACTGTAAAAGACAATTAAGACACAGATTTGTAAAATCTGCTTGTTTCTGAACATATTCAACAAAGTAACTTAATAGGAAGTCTTTTTTCCCTCCATTATTCAATTGGAAGAAACCAGCTGCATTTTTTTCAAGGCAGTTGCAAGGAAAATGCACCATAAGACACATCACTACCTCTACACCCAAACAAAGACAAAGTCCCTACAGCTTCTCTGTCCTCAAAATTGCTCTGTCGCCCTAACCCATGGCCTGGGTCCAGGTCCTCAGAGCCCCTCCTGGGAGCTGAGCCAAGCCATCATAGCCAGCGCTCAGGCATCCGGCTTCTTTCCTCTCTCAGCCACTATATCTAGATCAACCTTCCTGAAGCACACCCCAAACATGTAACTTCCCTCAGCAAACACCTTCAAAGGCTGCTGCTACTTTCAGACAAAATCCGTGTGTCTTGGCCTGATATTTGAGATCGTGTCTGAGTTGGCCCCTCCTGAAAAACTGCAATCTTATTTCTTATGATTCTACTTATGACTTTCTCTAGCCATATGTTGTTTGTTTGTTTTTTCAAGACCCAGCTCAAATGTCACTTCCTCCATGAAAACCTCACTTAGCTGGGTACAGTTTCTCTCCTCAGAAATTCCATATTATTTTGTCTGAATCTCTTTTTCACAGATATAATTCCCTTACATTATCACATTTATGAGGGCCACATCTCTCTTATGTATTTATTTATTTATGGTAGTTAGCCTCATCTATAATACAACAACCCATTCAGGGGGCTGTGGGCATGGAACTCAATCAGTCTGTACTTTCAAAGGACCAACTTTCAAGTATTATACCCCACCCAGAGTGCATCAAGCTCTTTCCATGCCATACCTTGATTTATCACAATATCTTTATAAGATATTTTACACATCAGAATTTTTACAACACTTTCATGAATATTCACATTTGTTCCTCAAAAGAACCTTATGAGGTTAGTATTATTATTCCACTTGAATAGGTTGGAAAAGATGAGCCTCTCTACCCTCAAGGTCACACCATGGAAGCAGTCATCAATCCATTTCTTCTGATTCCCAAACCTGGGTTCCTCCTAAGAGCCTGTTAACGTGGCTCAAGACAGAAACTGGCCACTAAAAGAAAAAAGTGGACTCATATTTGCACCCATTTAAACAAAACCTTTCTTAACACTGCATGTAACTGAACATATGCAAAAATTTATGCATGTTGGCATATCTAGACGACCTTTATTCATTGGACGTAACATCTCCATACCACTCAAGTTTCTCTCCCCTTGGCTGCTACCATAAAATTGTCCTCACACGATTATAGCACTAGAATTCGTCTCCAACCCCAATGGGATGAAAACTGAAATCTGTTAACCCCCAAAGCTTCTGGAAATTCCAGAAAGGCATGGTGACAAAATCAGGCCAGCCTCAGAAACATTTTAGGGAGAATATTTTCATCAACATTGTTATATATTAAACAAACAAAAAAAAATTCCAACCTAACTTCAGTGAGAACCTAGTTATAGAAGCTATCTCTAATTATAATGAACAAGCTGTTTAGAACATTCCCAGAAGAGTCCAATTAGTTTCTGTGAGCTGATGAAACCACTCATCTCTAACCGGGTCCCCAACAGGCCCCCATGTTGTTGTACCCAGTCCAGGTGCTGATTCCCAGGAGAGGGGTTCATCTTTCAGGTGTGTATTAACATCTTTAATTCAGAGGCTTCTTTTTTGCTAATAATGGATACCATAGCATCAGCTTGAAACTTTGACTTCTGAGCTGCTCTCTAAATTAATGCCTCCTTTCATTTGAAGCACAATTCAAAACAAATGAACAAGCAAATGATTATGACTACTCAACATGTAGCAAAGTAAAGGATTTCTTTTCAGCTTAAAAGTGATCCAAAAGGTAAGATGCCCATCATAAATAAAATCTTCCTTAGAAAACTCTTAGTCAGGACACATTTAAATAAATATTCATATTGCTATCTTCATTAAAAAAAAAAAAGCCCATCAATTTTCAGCCACTTTTGACCCATTAAATCAATTTCCCAGCAGCCCTCAAGTTTTTAAGCTACCGGCACCCTGTTTTTAACTGTCTCTTTATTGCACTTTGTGAAATATTTTAAAAGGTTAAACAACTGTAAACATTCTGAATATGTAGTATAAAATCTTAAGTTCATGAATTTCATTCTAAAACAATTATTTGCAATGGGCGCTTTATCTTACAGTAAAACTAAACAGGACTTGAATACTTGTTCAGGCATTTATAAGAAAGTCTGCATGGGTTTTTCTAATGCTATGCTGAAGAGAATAATATGACCCCCATCAAGTTAAAAAATAACTGATTAACCCAAGAGAATTATTTGGGGAAAGTACGGGAACTACCACTCAGTAAGCACTGGGGGGAAAAAGGATTTTTGAATTGTTTTTCTTTTCTTTTGAATATCTTCTTAATTTACAATGTCATGCTTACTACATTACTGCTGTCAATTTCTTTTTTTATTTTCCCCAATGGGATTTGGTAACCAAACCAATCTAGGCAGTGGAATGCAGGATTGCCACGAAGAATGCAATGCAGTCAGAAATGAGTGCAAGACGAAAGTGAGCAATGCTGAGTGTGCAGGAGGCAATCCATTTGAACAGCCTCCATCTGCATTTAAATTCATCATTTTGGCTCCAGGACTCCCAGTAAAGAATGTGCGGACTGTACATGATCTACATTCAGTCCTTCATAAATTCTAAGAAGGCTAGCTATTAACCCACCATCAGAAGGCAGAGCAAGGAAAGCTAAAAATTTTGAAGGACCATTAGTTTTTCACCCACTATGAACTGACACTGCTCAGTGCTGAGAATTCAGCATGGAAGAAGGCCTTGCCCTCACTGAGCTCACAGGGGTGTGTGCAGAATGAGGAGGGAGGTAAGGGGAGTAAAGGAGTAAACTAATGATTTAAAGTGGCATTCAGGGACCCTGGACTGGAAGTCAGCTTCAAGTTCAAGCTCACCTCCTCACTATGCCACCTGAGTCAACTCACCTTCACCTGTCGGAGGAAGCAAATCTACTTGGCTGTAGGATGAAGGAACTACAACTGCATTTTGATAATCTCTAAATTCCTTCCAAGTTCTAGCAGTCTCTGAAAGCATTAACATGTCATTAGAGTGAAATTGATCTTGAACAAAAATAAGGGCTTTTAAAATTAAACTATTCAGAAAAAATTAAACTATTAAAAACATAGAGGTACTTTTTCCCGGTCAAGATGGCGGCTTAACAATGTGCGCATTTTAGTTCATCCTCCAGAACAACTAAAAATAACCAGAAACAGTACAGAACAGCTCCTGGGGCCACGTCAGTGACCAGACACACAGCGTGCCCCAGTCTGGACTAGCTGGACTGGCTGCGAGCACCCCCCAGAACTGTGAGTTCCCAAAGCTGCGGCGGCCAGTGCCCCTCCTCCACAGACCACTTCCCAGAGGGGAAAGGAAAGGACTTTACCAGCAGCAGGGACTGGGCACAATCAAACGCCAATTGTGGAACTAATTAACAAATTCTGACTACTAAAAATAGGCCCCCAGCTTAGGTGAACCTGATCAAAGCAGAGGTTGCTCATTTTTGCCCCAGCGCCAAGGGGGCAGGACTGACAGAAAAAGAGGGAAAAAAAAAAAAAAGAAGGAAACAGAGGTTTTTGTGGCTGTGTATCTACAAAGGCTTGACTGCCTCTGGATACAGCAGCAGGACTTTTCAGGCTGCAACTGCCCCAGGCATAGGCAGAAGTGAGCTCTTTTGGGGGCTTATCTGGAGCCTGTGCTTTCCCCAGGGGAGGGGTGAAGCCCAACTCAGGTGAAATCCCTCCATCAAGGAATTCAGACACCAGGGCTTGGTAATTTGAAGCCATTAAAACCAGCCTACAACCTCTCCTCTGTCTCCACCACGCCCCCAGCAGGGAGAGTCTGCCAAAGTTAAAGGTACCGCATCATCTTATGCTGGTGGGACCTGCAGTCAGACAAGCGCCACACACAGGGCAGGATAAGAAAAACAGAGTCCAGAGACTTCACAGGAAAGTCTTTCAACCTGCTGGTTCTCACTCTCAGGGAAAACTGACGCAGGTGACTCTTTCCTCCTGATAGGAGGCCAGTTTGGTCTGGGAAAATCTGGCTGGGGTCAATAATATCTAAGTAGACCCTCCTAAGTGTGTGGGGGTGGGGGGGGAAGGCACCACACAAGCAGGTCAAGAAACAAGAAAACAAGAACTGAAAAATTCTCCTCTGTTAAACAAAACTTAAGCTAGAGGTCCAGATAAAGCTGAACTGAATGTCAAAGAACAGATAGACAACAAATTCATCCAACAGGAAAACCCTAGATAAAAGAAGTGAAAGCAATCTCCAGAATAAACTAATTAAGGTAATTAAATGCCTAGAAACCAGCAAAAAATAACAAATCACACTAGGAAAATTGAAGATATGGCCCAGTCAAGGGAACAAACCAACAGTTCAAATGACATACAGGAGCTGAAACAATTAATTCAGAATGTACGAACAGACATGGAAAACCTCATCAAAAACCAAATCAATGAATTGAGGGAGGATATAAAGAAGGCAAAAAGAACGAACAAAAAGAAGAAACTGAAAGTCTAAAAAAACAAATCACAGAACTTATGGGAATGAAAGACACAGTAGAAGAGATGAAAAAAACAATGGAAACCTACAATGGTAGATTTCGAGAGACAGAACATAGGATTTCTGAACTGGAGGACGGAACATCTGAAATCCAACAAGAAACAGAAACTATAGGGAAAAAAATGGAAAAAGGTGAGCAGGGACTCAGGGAATTGAAAGACAATATGAAGCGCATGAATATACGTATTGTGGGTGTCCCAGAAGGAGAAGAGAAGGGAAAAGGAGGAGAAAAACTAATGGAGGAAATTATCACTGAAAATTTCCCAACTCTTATGAAAGACTTAAAATTACAGATCCAAGAAGTGCAGCGTACCCCAAAGAGAATAGATCCAAATAGACATACTCCAAGACATTTAATAATCAGAATGTCAGAGGTCAAAGAGAAAGAGAGGATCTTGAAAGCAGCAAGAGAAAAGCAAGCCATCACATACAAGGGAAGCCCAATAAGACTATGCGCAGATCTCTCAGCAGAAACCATGGAGGCGAGAAGACAGTGGGATAATATATTTAAATTATTAAAAGAGAAAAACTGCCAACCAAGAATTCTATATACAGCAAAATTGTCCTTCAAAAATGAGGGAGAAATTAAAACATTTTCAGACAAAAAAAAATCACTGAGAGAATTTGTGACCAAGAGACCAACTCTGCAAGAAATACTAAAGGGAACACTAGAGACAAATATGAAGACAGAAGAGAGAGGTGTGGAGAAGAGTGTAGAAAGGAAGACTATGAGTAAAGGTAAAAAGAAGGAAAATTAGATGTGACATATAAAATCCAGAAGGCAAAATAGTAGAAGAAAGTACTACCCATACAGTAATAACACTGAATGTTAATGGATTAAACTCTCTAGTCAAAAGACATAGTCTGGCAGAATGGATTAAAAACAGGACCCATCTATATGCTGTCTCTACTCAAAGGACATGAGGCCAAGGACACAAATGGACATTTACACACCAATGTTTACAGCAGCATTATTAACAATTACCAAGAGATGGAAACAGCCAAAATGTCCATCAACACACAGTTGGCTAAACAAACTGTGACATTTACATAAGATGGAATATTATGCAGCTGTAAGACAGAATAAAGTTATGAAGTATGTAACAACTTGAATGGACCTTAAGGACATTATGCTGAGTGTGATTAGCCAGAAACAAAAGGACAAATATTGTATGGTCTCACTGATATGAACTGACATTAGTGAATAAACTTGGAATATTTCCTTGGTAACAGAGACCATCAGGAGATAGAAATAGGGTGAGATATTGGGTAATTGGAGCTAAAGGGATACAGATTGTGCAACAGGACTGAATATAAAAACTCAGAAATGGACAGCACAATATTACCTAACTGTAATACAATTATGTTAAAACACTGAATGAAGCTGCATGTGAGAATGATAGAGGGAGGAGGGCTGGGGACATAAATGAAATCAGAAAGAAAGATAGATGGTAAAGATTGAGATGGTATAATCTAGGAATGCCTAAAGTGTATAATAATAGTGAAATGTACAATGTACAAATTTTAAAAATGTTCTTGCATGAGGAAGAACAAAGGAATGTTATTATTGCAGGGTGCTGAACATAGATGATAATTAATACTTTAAAATGTCACCTTATGTGTGAGATTAAAGCAAAAAATGTTTGTTACAAAATTTATATTTTGACTAGTGCATTTCCTAATATAACTCATGTAGATAGTTTGATTGAATGTCATAAGTACTTGGAATCTCAGGTAGGACATGAGATTTTGTTGGTTTGTCCAGAGTGATGCCCCAATGAATCCCAGAGTGATTTGATCAGTGACTGGAAAAGTATTTGCAAGTCCCCTTCGGGGAATGGTGAGAGTGGGGAGAAATTCAACTTCCCCAAGTTGAATTCTTGATGTTCTCACAAGCAGTGTGGACAACCAAAGCTATAGGCTGAGCCCCCAGTCTTGGGGTTTGTTCACATGAAACTTAACCCCACAAAGGATAGGTCAAGTCTACTTAAAATTTAGGCCTAAGAGTCACACCCAAGAGAGCCTCTTTTGTTGCTCAGATGTGGCCTCTCTCTCCAGCCAATATGATGAGCAGTCTCACCACCCTCCCCCTCTCTGCGTGGGACATGACTCCCAGGGGTGTGGACCTTCCTGGCAACGTGGGACAGAGATCCTGGAATGAGCTGAGACTCAGCATCAAGGGACTGAGAAAAACGCTAGAATGAGCTGAGAATTAACATCAAGGGATTGAGAGAACCTTCTAGACCAAAAGGGGAAGAGTGAAATGAGACAAAGTGTTAATGGCTGAGAGATTCCAAACAGAGTCGAGAGGTTATCCTGGAGGTTATTCTTACGCATTAAGTAGATATCACCTTGTTGTTCAAGATGTAGCGGGGAGGCTGGAGGGAACTGCCTGAAAATGTAGAGCTGTGTTCCAGTAGCCATGTTTCTTGATGATGATTGAACAATGATATAGCTTTCACAATGAGACTCTGTGAATGTGAAAACCTTGTGTCTAATGCTCCTTTTAGCTACTATATCAACAGAAGAGTAGAACATGTGGAATAAAAATAAATAATAGGGGGAACAAATGTTAAAATAAATTTAGTTTGAAATGCTAGTGGTAAATGAAAGCGAGGGGTAAGGATTATGGTATGTATAATCTTTTTTTTTCTCTGTTATCGTTTTATTTCTTTTTCTGATGTCTTTTTATTTCTTTTTCTAAATCGATGCAAATGTTCTAAGAAATGATGAATATGCAACTATGTGATGATATTAAGAATTACTGATTGTATATGTAGATTGGAATGATATCTTAATGTTTTGTTTAATTTTTTAATTAATAAAAAAAGTTAAAAAAAAAAACATAGGGGTAAATCTTCATGTCCTTGGATTTAGCAATAGAATTTTAGATACGAAACCCAAAGCACAAGCAACCAAAGAAAAAATAGATAAGTTGGATTTCATTAAAATTGAAACTTTTGTCATCAAAAGTCATTATCAAGAAAATGAAAAGATAATCTACAGAATAGGAGAAAATATTGCACATCATTCATCTGATAAGGATCCAGTAACTAGAACATATAAAGGACTCTTAGAACTCAATGACAAAAAAAAAACTCAACTTTTTTTCAGGGAAATACAAATCAAAACTACAACAAGATACCATTTCACACCTGGTAGGATGTTTATTAATTAAGAAATAGAAAATGACAAGTGTTGGTGAGTATGTGGAGAAAATGGAACCTGTTGGTGGGAATGTAAAATGGTGCAGTTGCTGGACAACAGTTTGATGCCTCCTCAATGTGTTAAATAAAGAATTACCACACGACCCAGCAATTCCAATCCTAAGAATATATCCCCCAAAACTGAAACTATGTACTCAAAAAAATACTTGCACACAAATAGTCATAGCAGCATTATTTACAATAATCAAAAGGTAGAAATAACCCAAGGTCCATCAAGAGAGGAATGGATAAACAAAATGTGGTATATCCACACAGTGAAATATTATTAAGCCACAAAAAAGAATGTTATGCATACTACAATATGGATGAACCTTAAAAACATCATGCTAAGTGAAAGAAGCGGACGCCAAAAGCACATATTATGTGATTCCCATGATTCCATACCTACCCCCAACACAGGTAAATCCAAAGAGACATAAAGAAAATTGGTGGTTGCCAGGGTCTGAGGGGAGGGGGAATGAGGAGTGATTGTTTAATGGGTATGGGGCTTTCTTTTGGAGTGATGAAAATGCTTTGGAACTAGATAGAGGTGATGGTTGTACAGTATTAGGAGTATATTAAATGCCACTGAATTTATCATTTAAAATCATCAATTTTATGTTATATTAATTTGGCCTTTATAAAAAAATTAAACTATTAAAAAATATGACCTTGCTACCTAAGTGTCATGTAATTACTACAGCGTTAGGGCTTTCCATGATTTGGAAGAACACATTACAATGCACATTGATGGGATCCAATGCAGGTGTCATGCTTCCTCTCATAACTGTTAGGAAAACAATATAACATTATAACAACATAACTACATATATAAATATATATATATGTTATAAGTTTATAATATAACTTAAACTTGTTTTTTTACCTAAGATTTTAAATAAAATCACCTTTAAACTTAAGCTTCAACTGTTTATCAGATGCCACATCTACATTCATTTCTTAAGGTAAAATGAATTAACAAAAGTCAGTATTAAAAATATTCTGAAGGCCAGAAGAACTCCCTGACATGGTTGCAATACCATCTACTGTTCACACGTACACCAATAATATTATTAATTCACACTATCCTCAGTGATTTAAAGGTAGTTTTCATGCGCCATGTCCTTAACCAAATCTATTTGATGTGTTAGTGTTAAATGCTTGAGACATTTCTAAAGAAATATTTTTCTTGGAATAGCACTTAAAGCTAAATTTAAGAATTTAGGCACGTTTCCCTTTCAAATTAATCCTCAAGAGTTCACGTTCATGTTTCTTTTTCCTATTTACATATAATAATTACACTTCTCAGATAGAAATGCTGGGAAAGTATACTTTGATTTCTAGAAATTCACTTTAAGGCCAGTGTTTCGGGATGTAAAATGATACATATCTAGCTATGCTTTCTTCAAATAATCAGTCCCGTAAATAATCCCAGAGAATGCATATTTCTGTAGTCCCCTTAGTGAGCATCGAAGGAACCTCCGAGGAATGGAGTTGGCCACATCAAACACCAGCTGTGTGGCAGTGGTTGAGGACAGCACGAAGCACCCAACGCAAAACAGAAAGGAAAGTCTCTCATGGATGATGCTCCCTTCCAAAGGGGAAGACAGTCCTTCAAAGACACTCCACATTCGGAACTTCAAAGAAGTCTGCAGTAAAATCCTCTATACATCCCATAGCTTATTTAGTTTCAGCATAGAGGGTTCATTCACACAACAATACATATCAGATGTCTACTGCATGCCAGGCACTAGACTAAATGCTTTTATACAATGGCAAATAAGGTAAAGATCCCTGTTCTTATGAAGTCCATTAATAGTAGAGTGGGTCAGTGACAGACAACGAATAAGAAATCAAAGAAAAAAATACATAATCACAAATCATGAACGGTACTCTGAAGGAAATGAGCCAGTCCTGAGATGAGACAGAGATGTGCAAAGGCTCTGAAGAAGGAAAGAGCTGCGCATGTCTGAGGAACAGAAAGAAAGCAAGAGTAGCTAGAGGTATAGAAGGTGAGAAGAGAGAAGGACAAGATTACAGAAGCTGGCAAGCACGAGATTATTCAGGGCCACATAAACCAAGGTTGTATTTTAGCACAAGTGCAATTACACTTCACTGCAGAAATTAACCAAGATGATTCTGGCTGCTACATGGAAAACAGACAGGAGAGAAGCAAGACTGGAAGCAAGGAAACCAAACAGGATGTGGCTGTGTTATCTTAGTGAGAGATGGTGGTGGTTTTCCACAGGGGACAACCAAGGAAATAGAAAATGGGATAGAGCCAAGATAATTATTAGAGGTAGAAATTAGAACATACAGGAAGAAGCCTGTAGGTAATGAGGGAAAGAAAGTTTGAGCAGTTGGGTAAACAGTGGTGCTATTCACTGTGATAAAGAAGAAAAAGTTGGTGCTGTGGAATCAAGAGTTTAGTTTTGGATATTACATCTGAGATGTCTATGAGATATCAAAGTAGAGGTGCCATCCATGCTGGCAGACCTGAGCTAAAGGAAGAAGTCAGGCTGGAGATAACAAATTAAGGAGTCATCAACATATAGGTGGTATTTAAAACATGAGACTGAATGAGCTCACCAAGAAAGGGAATAAAAAAGCAAAGAGGGTGGCCCATGGCCAAGCCCTGGGTTTGGGTAACAGAGGAAAACCATTCCACGGGCAATGGGAGAAAAGTGAACAAAGAAGTAAGAGGTAAACCAGGAAAGTATAATGTTGTAGAAGCTAAGAAAGAAAGGTTGGCTTTACGAGATTGCTGCTGGGAGACAGATTAAGATGTGGACAGGAAATTGCCCATTGAATTGATTAACATGGACACCTTTTGAGAGCTTTACAAGAGCAGTATGAGAGGAGTGCAGGAGATGTAACCCTAGTGAAGTGAGTTAAGGAGTGAAAAGGTGGTAAAGAAATGGAGATGAACTTGCCTAGCATTATTAATCTCTTTAGGAAACTAAGAATTCTACTTATACTCAACCTACCAGAATAAGTTTAGGATAAACTTGTTATTCTGTGTGTGTGACTGTTTCACACATCTAAAGCCAGCCATGATGTCATTCAGGACAGGGAGAGAGTGGATTTCTGGCCTCCATTGAAATAGAGAAGTAACTGAACTAAAGGAGCCAAGCAAGGGCTTTCGAGGTTGACCCATTTACACTGGGTCACAAATGAGGAGGGTGTAGACTGCACGGGACTTTGTTGACCAGGAGGGGCATGGAGTAATTCAGATGGGCAAAGAAGAAGGAAGAATGAGTCCAAAGAAAGCAAATCACCACTTCTATGCCATCAGTAGTCTCATACAAGATAACTATATCCTGGAAAATTCACACTAAATTACTACTCCATCTTCTTTTCCTTTTCCTAAGAGATTGCTTGAATCATTTCAATAGACATGTAACAGAAACAAATGCCAAAATACTGCCAAATTCAGAGTGCTATAAGGAAGTCTAAGTTACTACATACTATGAAAATTATATTGTCCTTAAGTTCATCACTCAAAAGATTTGGATTCCATTTTTGTATATTCTTTTCCAGTTTTTCCTTACATATATATATATATATATATATTTTGTATATTCTTTTCCAGAGTTTTCCTTACACATATATATATATGTTGTATATATGAATACATGGTTCTTTTTGCCATCTCTAATTTTTTTAAATCTTTATATAGTCAGATCCGTTTATATATATGCACTAACAAACTGTGAAGAAAGGATCTTGGACCCCCAAAGAAATGTTTGGTCTTTGTTCTGGCCCCTCGGAAAACACTTGAAATTTCTCAAGTATTGGAAGTGTCTTTGTTATTCATGGTGGATCTTCCCACCTACCACACCCAACAATTTATGCTAAGGAGATGACCCAAGGTGGGGCTGACGCAAAGATAGTCAATCTTGTGATTAAAGGATGGGTACTTTGAGCCATGTGCTATCAGCTCAACCTCCAAGGAGGACAGGAGGACAGGAAAATGAGTTCAAGCACCTGACCAATGATTTCATTAATCATGGTTACTTAACGAAGCCCTAATAAAAACTCTGGACACCAAAGCCTGGGTACACTTCCCTGGTTGGCAATATTTTTCAGATACCTTGGCCAGGAGGGTGACATCTCCTGACTTCATTGGGAGAGGACAACAGAAACTTTGAGTTTGAGACACTCCCAGAACTCACACTATGCACCTCTTCTTTTGGCTGTTTCCCTTTTTGCTATAATAAATTTGTATTCTTTTTCCTATAATAAAACTGCAATCGTGGGTGCATGGGTGGTTCAGTGGTAGAATGCTTGCCTTCCATGCAGGGGACCAGAGTTCAATTCCCAGACCATGCACCCAAAAAATCCAAAACAACAACAACAACCAAAAAAAAACTGCAATCATAAATATAGTTTTTTCCTGAATCCTGTCTGTCATTCTAGTAAATTCTTGAATTTGAGGATGTTGTGGGAATCCCTGAATCTGTAGCAAGTTTGACAAAAATGATGGTAACCCTGGGAACCCCCAAACTAGTGGAGGTATCTAAAGTGAGGATGGTCCTGTGAAGTGTTCCTTTAACCTGTGAACTTTGGCTTAATTCTGGGTAGCATCAGAACCCGTTGCTACCTACATACAAGCAGAGTTGTCATCATAGAACACTTATTTTATACAAAGCTATTGTTTCTGCTGTATTTTTCACATTTATGTAATTTTTGGCATATTTTGAGATGGCGATATGTACCATTTTATTGATTTAATGCCATAAGTTTCTCAACAATTTTATTTAGATAACTTATATTGTTTTTGCTACATAATACTCAAGTCAAAATTTCTAGATTTATCGCATTTTCTTCCCTATACTTCTGAATTGTTTATCAAGATAAGTCAGTGAGAGATTCAGTATTAGAGGTCATTTTTATGACTCTGGATATGTAATGAGCCACAATTTTGAAAAACATATTAACTTAAAATGTTAACAGCAATATAGTTTTGCCCGAAATTTTCCAGCATTGAAAGAATGGTTTTTGATACCCTTTGATAAAGAAAAAGTTCCAGGCAAAAAACACCATGTATTCATACACATATACATATAATCATATCAGGAAAAAAAACTGGAAGAGAATGCACAAAAATGAAATCCAATTTTTTTGAGTGACCAAGCTTAGGGGCAATATAATTTTTGTTTTAACAAATCATTTAATTTTTCTAATCTACAACTTTTACAGCTGTTAAATATAATGTTAAAAATTAATTTTACATTTATATTTTGGGTAGCACATTACCTAATTTAACTTGTATGGTCCGTTTAGTTGAACACCATAAGTACACAGAATCCTGAATAAGGCATGAGATAGTGTTGGTTTGTCCAGGTTAGTGTGATGCCCTGATATATCCCAGAATAATTTCTGCAGTGAATAAAAACGTATTTGCAAAGTTCCCTTGGGAAACTGTGGAGAAAGGAGGAAATGCTCAACTCCCCCATTTCAAGAATTTCTGATATTCTTGTAAGCAGTGGGGACAACCAAATCAATATACTGAGCCTTCAGTCTTGAGGTTTGCCCATATGAGACTTATTCCTGCAAAGGACAGGCCAAGCCTACTAAAAATTAGGCCTAAGAGTCACCCCCAGAGAACCTCTTTTGGCCTCTCTCACTAAGCCAACTCGGCAGTTAAACTCACTGCCCTCCCCCTACATAAGGCATGACTCCCAGGGGTTTAAATCTCCCTGGCAACATGCAATAGGACTCCTGGAACGAACCGGACCTCGTATCATGGGATTGAGAAAGCCAAAAGAAGGAAGAGAGGAATGAGGCAAAAAGTTTCAGTGACTGAGAGATTTCAGAGTCAAGGGGGTTATCCTAGAGGTTATTCTTACCCATTATATAGATATCCATTTTTAGTTTATCGTGTATTGGAATGGCTGGAAGGAAGTACCTGAAACTGTTGAGCTGTGTTTCAGTAGCCTTGATTCTTAAAGACGATTGAACAAAGATATAGCTTTCACAATGTGACTGTGTGATTGTGAAAACCTTGTGTCTGATACTCCTTTTATCCAGGGTTTAGAAAAATGAGTAAAAAAAATGTATAGATAAAAAATAAATAATAGGGAGGATGAGGGATAAAATAAATTGGGTAGATAGAAATACTAGTGGTCAATGAGGGAGGGGCAAGGGGTATAGGATGTATGAGTTTTTTCTTTCTTCTTTTTATTTCTTTTTCTTGAGTGATGCAAATATTCTAAAAATGATCATGGTGATGAATACACAACTATGTGATGATATTGTGAGCCACTGATTTACACCATGTATGGACTGTGTGTGTGTGTGTGTGTGTGTGTGTGTGAAGATTTGTCAGTAAAAATATTTTTTTAATTTAATTTTACCAAGATGGTATTTATGCAGGAATAGACAACAGATCATTAGAATAGACTAGAAAACCCAGAAATAGGCCAAAGTCAGTATTTACGGAAATTTAGTATATGATAAAAGTGGTTTCTCAAATCACTGAGGCAAAGATGGGCTTTTTTAATAAATGGTGCTGGGACAATCTGGGAAAAGTCAGAATTAGATTCTTATCTCATACCCCGTACAAGAGTAAACACCAAGTAGACTGGTGGTCTAAAAGTAAAAAATAAAACCATAAAAGTACTAGAAGAAAACACATGTGACTTCCTCCTTAACCCTGGTGTAGGGAAAAGCTACTTAATTATGATTCCAAATCCAGAGGCAATGAAAGGAAAGACTGTTAAATTTGACAACGTAAAAATTAAAAAATTATTTTTCATGGCAAAAAAAAAAAAATTAAAAGCAAAGTCCAAAGACAATTGGCAAATTGGGAAAAAACATTTCCAATATATACCACAAATAAAACTGTAATATCCTTAATATAGAGAGAACTTTAAGAAAAATAGGAAATGATAGACCAAAAACCTGATTTTACAAAAACAGTAAGGGGGTGGGCCAGTGGTGGCTCAGCAGGCAGAGTTCTTGTCTGCCATGCCAGAGACCTGAGTTAGATTCCTGATGCCTGCCCATGTAAAAAAAGAAACAAAAAAAACAAAAAACAGGAGGTGGGGGGTGCAAGGGTAGTTCAGGGGTAGAATTCTCACCTGCCATGCAGGAGACCAGGGTTCAATCCTGGCCCATGCGCTTATCCCCTCCCCCACCAAAAAAAATCAACAAATGGTGCTGTAGTAATGGTCCAGTAACCTGGAAAAAAATGAAATGTGACCCCGACCACACAGCATACAATACAAAAAAAAGGAAAAGATATGGACAATTCACTTTAAAAAAAAAAAAAAGGAAGAAAGAAAACCGTCTTCCTTGAACATATGAAAATAGTCAAACTTAAAATTAGAGAACTGCAAATCAAAACAACACTGAGATACCACTTCTCACCTATCAGATTGGCAAAAATTTAAAGTATGACAACATGTGCCATTTTCCAGGCTGTGGAGACAGACACTCTCATATACTGATGATGGAATGCAGATGGATACAACGCTTCCAGAAAATTTTGGCAATATCTAAAAAAGTTACATAGACCCTTATCTTCAGGCCCAGCAATTTCTCTTCTAAGAGCCTACCTTGAACATATACATCCAACAATACAAAAATACAGCTGCACAAGGTTATGCATTACAGCAGTGTTTGTGATTGCATTATACTGGAAACAACATTAACACCTATACATAAATAAGCTATGGCATATCATACAATGGAGTGCTCTGAAGCTGTAATAAAGAATGAGGAAGATCTCCATGTACTGATATGGAGAGATTTCTAGGATATTGTGTTAAGTAAAATATAGAACAAAGTACAAAAGAGTATCTATAGCGTGCAACCCTTCATGTAGTAAAGAAGGGATTATAAAACACATACATATATCTGCTCATTTGTGCAAAAGAAGTACAGGAAGGACAAACCAGAAACTAAGAAGATTGGTTTCTCATAGGGAGTGGACAGCAACCAGTTGGAAAGGGCAAGTGAACAGGAACAGGGGTTGGGGGATGGGCGACACTTTTCTCAGTGTACCTTTTGTATAGCTTATGACTTTTAGAAACATGCCAAATTATTTAAATCAGACAGGATGTGGGAGAAACCCAAAATGGAACATAAACAATGATAAATGAACCTAACTGTATTATAAATGTGTAATAACCACAATGAAAGTGGAGAGGAAGTTCTCCAATATAAAGGACCAAAGCTCCTTGGAGAAATGATCAAATCCAGGACAGGAAAGGAAAAATACAAGACAAAGCTGGAACATCTCATGGTGCTAGGAAGTAAGAAAACGCTTGAAAAATAGCCAAGGTATGTTTAAATGACCAAGAAGCCATAACGAAAGAGTCCCAGCAACCAAAACAGGGATCATTTAAGCAACAATTAATAACAATAAGTAAACAATTATAATATTAGGTTTTAACCCATAGGATAAAATAAATAACCATGAGTCCATACTGATAGAAATTATTGAATAAATAAATAACTTTGGGAGAAAGGACTGATTTTTGTTATAGAATTCTCAAAACAAACACAGAAAGGATCATGAAGACAGAAAATTATCATTTGGCAAATACCAAAGTCATAACTGCAGCAAGAACCAGCCATGGGTACTAAAATTCGTGGGTGAAATGCTGAATGATGAGAAAGAAGATATCTACAGCCTCAAAATATCTCCCCACAAGTAGTGGAAAGGTAAATCCGGCAAATGCCACCTTAAGAACCGATCAGTTACATATGACATCATAGACGCCCTGATAAAGGCACAACATCATTTCCTCACAGTTTATGTCAAAAAATGAAAACCTCAACCCAGTCATAAGAAACATCATGTAAACCCACATAGAGGGGTTTAAAATAGCTGAACTTCAAAAGGATCAAGGTCATGAAAGATGAAAGAACAGTCAGAGAAGGGTAGAGACCAAGGAGACAACTAAATGCAATGTGGGATCCTGGGATCCAGAAACAAAGATATGAGTGAGTAAACCAACACATTTGAATAAGATCTGTAGATTAAGTAAAGAGATTAAACTGATTTTAATTTACTGCTTTCACTAACTATACTTTGGTTATGTAAGATGCTAACAGAGGAAGCTGAGTGAAGTACAGAATGCAGGAATTCTTGTTCTATTATTGCAGCTTTTCTCTAAGTATAAAATTATCTCAAAATTAAAATTCAAATAAATAAAATTTTTTAATATTTATTTAACTAAAGATCTAATACTTAGGGAGTGTGCTTCTCCCTGTCTTTACCTCTCTCTTTTCCTCCATCAGGCTCAACTCTGTACTTGCAATGTAATAAAATTTAAAAAAAAAAAAAAAAGCTCCTGAGACTACCCACAGTAGCTGTATTAGTCAGGGTTCTCTAGTGAAACAGAACCAACAGGAGAGATCTGTAAATTGGAGATTTATAAAGGTGTCTCATGCAACTATGGGAATGGAAGGGTCCAAAACCCATAGGGCAGGTTGTGAGACTGGTGGCTCCAATGAAGGGTCTGGAGGAACCCCACAGGAGAGGCTCACTTGCCAAAGAAGCAGTGAAAGAGTTCTCTTCTTCCTTAAAAGCCTTCATCTAATTGGATTATCACATTCCGGGAGGCACATCTTATTTGATTGCAGATGTAATCAGCCACAGATGCAATCAACTGACTGATGATTTAATCATCCAGCCATGAAATATCCTTGCAGCAAGGGTCAGGTCACTGCTTGCCTGACCAGAAAACTGGGCATAATCATTTAGCCAAGTTGACACCAGAACCTAATCATCACAGTCCACCTCTTGTCAACTTGGCAGCTATACCCATCACCTTGAAACACGCTTAATTTCCAAATAGAAACAATAACAAACATATGTTTCACCGAACAATACTCAACTGTCCTGCATACAACTGGAAACACACTACATCTCTCTAGAATAGGGTGCAAGTTCTTAGGTAACATTCACTCTTAAACTTCATATCCTAAGACTTAAATACTATAACATGAACAATATAACTTATGTTATATAAGAGGAAAACAAGATATTTGCTTGTGTACAAATGCAAACATACTCATAACAAAACAGGAAGGAAATATTCAATCACAGTCCTCATTTCTACAGCTGGTTACATGGTCGTAGTTCATATTTATCACTACTTTCTTCCATTACCCATTCCATGTTCCCTTTACCCTTAGCAAGCACTTCCACAGGCCATGGTTCTTTGCCAGGTAGGTGACTCAGACCTTCATACCTGAAGTTTCTGGGCCATTCGTAGTCCTGCCTGGATTGGGTTATTGCAGTTTTCCATTGACTTTAATTATAGGGCATAGGAGTACTAAGAGAAGCCCTAGAGGATCTCTGGTTTTCCAGGAAATTTCTTCTTTAGTTCCATTGTATAGTTGCAGTCCTACTTCCGCTTGATAGTCAGGATCAATCACCTCAGAGAAAAGAGTAATCCTTTTTCATACCTCTTGATTCAGTGGCATAAGAAGCCCAAAGTGGGCAGGTGGCAGTCTTAGCTTCCAGTTCAATGGAATCACTGTTCTGTCTCCTAGTAGAAATACTCCTCCCTTTAGAATTAAGACTTGTAGACCAGCAGAGCTTAAGGTTTTAGGGGCAGGAAGCAAAAACTTTCCTAATGGATCACTAGGGGTGATAGAGAGTGGTGCCACTCCCATTTCTACCCCTTGATTCCTGGACCCATGAATCTCGGCTATGGGAGAAACTGCACCATACAGTGGATGTTGATTCAGAGCACACACAGTCTCCTGGAGAACACTGTTCCAGCCCTGCAAGGTATTGCTGCACAGTTGGCACCATAACTAGATCTTCAAAAGGCAATTCCACCATTCCATCAAACCAGCTGCCTCTGGATGATGGGGAACATGGTAAGACCAAAGAATTCCATGAGCATGTGCTCATTCCCAAACTTCATTTGCTATGAAGTGGGTTCTTTGATCAGAAGTAACCCTGTGTGGAATACCATGATGGTGGATAAAGTATTTTGCAAGTCCATGAATGGAAGTTTTTGTGGAAGCATTGTGTGCAGGGAATGCAAACCCATATTGGGAGTATGTGTCTATTCCAGTTAGAGCAAATAGTTGCCCCTTCCATGATGGAAGTGGTTTAATGTAATCAACCTGCCACCAAGTAACAGGATGATCACCTTGGGAAATGGTACCATATCTAGGACTGAGTGAGGGTCTCTGCTGTTGGCAGATTGAGCACTCAGAAGTGGACACACCCAGAGCTACCTTGGTGAGTGGAAGTCCTTGTTGCTGAGCTCATGCATAACCTCCAACCCTACCACCATGCCCATTTTTCTCATGAGTCCATGGTAGGAGTGGCTGACGAAAGAGGATGACTTGATTCCATAGGATGGGTCATCTTATTCACTTGGTTCTTAAAACCTTCCTCTGCTGAAGTCAACCTCTGGTGAACACTCACATGTGGCACAAATATCTTCAAGTTCTTTGCCCACTCAGAAAGGTCTATCCACATACCTCTTCTCTAGACATCTTTGTTGCCACTTTTCCAAACATGCTCCCTCTAAGTCCCTGATGATCCAGACAAACAGTAGAAATAACCCATGAGTCAGTATACAAATGCACCTCTGGCCAGTTCTCTTATCAAGCAAAATGAACAAACAGGAACACTGCTTGAAGTTCTACTCACTTGGAGGATTTCCCCTTACCACTGTCCTTTAAGGACATCCCAGAAAGGGATTTCAGTGCTGCAGCTATCCACATCTGGGTGGTCCCTGAATATCATGCATAACCATCTGTAAACCAGGCCTGAGTTTTCTCTTGCTCAGTCAGCTGACTATAAGAACTCCCCAAGAGGCCATAGCTCTGTTCTGGAAAACAGAAGCTAATGTGACAGAAGTGGGGGCCAGGGGCATTTGGGCCATGTCCTGATGTAACTTACTTGTGCCTTCAGGACCTGCTGAAGCCCCATCTTTAATATATCATTTCCATTTTATGATGGAGTACTGCTGTGCAGGCCCAATTTTATGGCTTGGTGGTTCAGATAATATCCAGCTCATGACAGGTAACTTAGATTTCATGGTAATTTGGTGGCCCATGGTTAAGTGTTCTGTCTCGACCAAGGCCCAGTAGCAAGCTAAAAGCTATTTTTCAAAAGAGAGTAGTTATCTGCAGTGGATGGTAAGGCTTTGCTCCAAAATTCTAAGGGTCTGCACTGTGATTCTCCTATAGGGGCCTGCCAAAGGCTCCAGACAGCATCTCTATTTGCCACTGTTACTTCCAGCACCATCAGACCTGCTGGATCATATGGCCAAGTGGCAGAGCAGTTTGTACAACAGCCTGGATCTGTTGCAGAATCTGCTTTTGTTCAAATCCACACTCAAAACTCACAGTTTTTCTGGTCACTCAGTAAATGGACCAGAGTAGCACACCCAAATGAAGAATATGCTGTCTCCATAATCTAAAGAGGCCAACTAGGCATTGTGCCTCTTATTTGGTCATAGGAGGGGCCAGATGCAACAGCTTATCCTTCACCTTAGAAGGGATATCTTAACATGCCCCATAACACTGGACACCTAGAAATTTCATTGAGGTGGAAGGACCCTGTATTTTTGTTGGATTTATCTCCCATACCCTGACACACAAACGCCATACCAAGAACTCTAGAGTAGCTGCTATTTCTTGCTCTCTGGGTCTAATCAGCATGCTATCATCAATATAATGGCCCAATGTGCTATCTTTTGAGAGGGTAAAATGATCAAGTTCCCCGTGAACAAGATTGTGACATAGGGCTGGAGAGTGATATATACCTGAGGCAGGACAGTGAAGATTTACTGCTGGCCCTGCCAGCTGAAAGCAAACTGTTTCTGGTGGTCCTGACAGCTGTTGAGAAAAAAGCATTTGCTAGATCAATAGCTGTGTATCAGGCACAAGGGGATGCACTGATTTGCTCAAGCAATGATACCACATCTGGAACACAGCTGCAATTGGAGTTACCACCTGGTTAAGTTTATGATAATCCACTGCCATCCTCCACTGTGAATTGATTAAGGGGCCATGATTCTCTGTTTTTGTAATTCCAGTTAGACTCCTGTGCATTCCATCTAGAATTCTTCTGCTTGTACAGCTCAAACAAGAATTTAATAGACTGCCTATCTATTGTACTTCTAGGTACCCCATGATCTACTAGCCAACATCACAAGTCTCTGCAAGTCAGATAATTTTGACTGCTGCTTTGAGTCTGCTGCCTATTATGGTGGCCACGCCCACCTTGTTTAGAGTGATTAACTTGCCACATGGCTCGATTATATCCCTTGTGTTTAAGGATTCCAGTTCAGTGACAGCAGTTCCTACAGTAATATCTGACCTACAGAGAAGGGCAACTACAGAGCTCCTCACGGATGATGGAGCTAATCTTGGGAATTTATTTATCAAGGTTCTGGTGAACCTTGTATAGCAGGTCTTCCATGATAAATCCAATCTAACATTCCATCTCTCTGTCTCTGGGTCCCCTCATCTACATTAAACCAGGGCAGTTCTGGCATTTCAACCTCAGGTAATGTTGGCCACCTTTTGATCCATCTTTCAGCCAACTATCCACACAAATTGTTAATGCCCTTTCTAACCACTTGAGCTACAACATTGAATGCAGAATCTCTAATTAGTGGGCCTATATCAATAAATTCAGCTTGATCCAACTTTATTTTCCTTCTACTATTATCCCACACCCTTTATATCCATTCCTATACTTACTCCCTGATTCTGTCTATATAGATTGGAAACTCATGCAGTTCTTTTGAAGCATAACATACCTCCTAATGGATCACCCTTTGTACCTCACCTTTTAGGGCCTGTTGGGGCCTTAGTCTAGTTATAGGTCTTGAAGAAAAGAGGGGTGATGAGGGTGAGTCATGAAAAAAAACTAGAAGTATCTTTCAAATAAATTACCTCAGGGTATTCCATTGCAGTTTCATCTGGTGAAACAGGATTAGTCGCTCCAGACAGAGGAGTGAGGGCTGTTTCCCCAGGGCGGGTAGTTACAGGGTTAGTAGGCAGGGAAAGGTTAATTTTGTTAGGTCGAAGTTGGATGGCAGACTCTTCTGATGACACTGGAAGCTGGGAAGCTGTTTCCTCAAGACAGGCTGGAGGTTGGTAATCTCTTTCCTCAGGGCAGTCCATTACAGGTCTATCTAGCAAAGGCTCAGCAGATTCCATGGATCCTGTCTCCTAATCGCTATCATTATCAAGCTATATATCACCATCCCACATTTCAGGATCCCATTCTTTTCCAATCAAAGCCCTTACTTTAACAGCAGATACCCTGCAAGGTTGAGATTTCAGTTTATGTTGTAAATCTGCTACTCACACAATGAGGCTTTGTGTCTGGTTTTCAGAGATCTCAAGTCTGCGACCATAGGAAATAAGATTTTCTTTCAGGGCATACATGGAAACTTTTCCATCATTCATATGGTGCTTAAGGGTAAATTTGAAGATCAGCTTATCCCTTTCTCTCATCACTGTATCCAGAGTATCTAACAACATCCAGCCAACATCATTATACCTTTAATTCCACAAAACTCCATTAAAGTGTCAAAACACTCTCACCCAGAGCCTTTCCTTGTATAAGTGTACAACTAGCAGAATCTAATGGTGATATTTTTTGTATCTCTTTTGCCAACTCACCCCATGGGCTGTCAGTGCCATCTTGATTGTTGGAAACCGAGTCATTATTGTCTCTGAGTCTAGTTAGAGTAGAAAAACAATTGTAAAAATCCATTTTTAAGATTTTATTTCTCAAGAAGCACTCCTGGTACCAATATGTGTTATTCAGAGTTCTCTAGAGAACTAGAACCAACAGGAGAGACCTGTAAATATGAAGGTGTCTCAAGCAACTGTGGGAATGGAAGAGTCCAAAATCCATAGGGCAGGCTGTAAAGTTGGCTGCTCCTACAAAGGGTTTGGACAAACTCCACAGGAGAGGCTCGTTGACTGAAGAAGTAGTGAAAGAGTCTCTCTTCTTCCTTAAAAGCCTTTACTTGATTGAATTATCTCATCATGGGGGACATGCCTTAGTTGATCACAGATGCAGCAACTAACTGATGATTTAATACAGCAGCCTCCCAGTTGATCAATCAACTAGGAAATATCCTTACAGTAATGGTCAGGCCAGTTCTTGCCTGATTAAACAACTGGGCATAATCACTGGCCAAGCTGGCACCAGAACCGAATCATCACAATAGCCTTCATTTATAACTAGATTAAACTTGAGTACTTTTGTCATATGATTACATTTGGTTTTGGGTTTGGTTTCAAAGAAACTTGACCCTCTATTGCTTTGTTAAGCCAAAAACACCAAAAAATACTCAAGCTAAATTTGACGCCAAATTAATTATTTCTTGCACTACTAAAACAAAGAAGAAAGTAGAGTTGTCTGCTCAAGATCAGTCATGAATTTTGTCACTAAAATGCATACGGGGCGGGAGGATCTTTTCACACATACCAATCTTACTGGCTCAGAATAATAAGAAACAATGGTCTGTTGTTAATCAGTGAACCTAGCTTACCTCACATCCCCTACAGGTAGAACTGTCAGGAAAACCTCATCTCTAATCAAACTCACCATCCAGGAGGTCAAAGCACATAATGTAGATAAGGAAGAATGTTCCAGGTTTTATGCGATTTTTTTCCCTCAATTAAAAATGTAAGAAAACTCAAAAAGTAACTGTTTAAGACTATTAATGGACAGTGATGCCTACCCCCGTCAACTTGATGCAGTTAGCCCGCTAAGAGCTTATCTGCAACCTACCCAAATGAAATGTATTTATTTACCTGAGACAAGAAAATGAATGAGGGCTCAGCCATTTTTAGGAAAACACTCAAAGAAATGAAACTTGTATTTGGTCTATTAAGACCTTCAAAAACCCAACAGTTTATGACCCTATGTATCTCATCAGTAAATAATGGTTAGCAAGAAAACCAAAGCCTGCTCCCTCTTTGTCCCATCTCTCTCCTATTTTACTCCCTTCTCTACCTGGATTGCTTTGGTGAGGGCAACTTATTAAAAAGCAATGTCATGATATTTAAAACATTTTCACTAAATCAAAGGCAACATCCAATGTAGAAGAAAGGGTTTCACTCAAATGCAATTAAGTAAAGCTATGATTGTTTTACTCCAGTCTGTCTATAGCAGGGCAAAACAATGGCCAGGCCATATATAAATTAAAACTCTAGACCACCATCTGAAGCAACTAGTCCAGGAAGCCAAACCACAATCTCTGTAACATTTGGCCCAAAGTTGCCAGGATTTCATCAATAACTGACAGCTTCCATAATTCCCTGCCCACCCTCCAACTCCTCCTTCTCTGCCCAATCCCTGCTTCCAATTTAAGAACAACCACAGCAAGCCAGATATGCTCCCCTAACCAATGACAGAGGTGCCCCTCTTCTGGTTGCCTGCCTCCAGCTTCCCCACGCTCTCAGCCTCCAACATGATTGTACTTGAATTCTTCCCTACCACCATAAAGCTTCCCACACTTCTGCTTGCCTTTGAGTCTCTGCCAAACTCAAGTGATGATGGCTGACTCCCTTACTACCGCAGGCTCTGAATAAATAACCTTTGCTTGTTCTCACTTAGGTATTCTTCATTCATTCCCACAAGGGAAAGTCTTGGAATTAGTACGTTGAACTTGAAGTGAACCTTGCCTCTGGTGATAATCTAAAACCAGAATCTCCAGAGTCAAATACAAACCACCATCTAGTACTGAGGGAGCAAGATGTCACATTCTGTCCCTTTATTCTGGGGACTTTTTTTTTTTTTTTTGCATGGGCAGGCACCGGGTATCAAACCTAGGTCTCTGGCATGGCAGGTGAGAATTCTGCCACTGAGCCACTGTCACACTGCCTCTGTCCCTTTATTCTGAAATAAAGTTGCTCACTTGGTAGACCACCATCTTTAATTGTTCCATTAACAGTTTTGCATTACAGAAATAAGCAAATCATAAAGTTCTCCCAGTGATAGAAATATCAGCATAAAATATTGATTATTTTGCCAAATGGAGGAACTCTTAGAGGTTAAAGTCTCAATTAACTGTCCATCTTGGAAAAAATAACTTAAACCTTGGTTTCCACTCCATAAAAGGTAATGAGGATTTTGTCCTCTACACTCAGAAATTAGACATTCCTCATATTGTGAAGACATTACAAGGAACTGCTTGTATATAACCCCATTTCCGCAAAGTGATTCAAAGCAAAAAATGAAGAGTTCAAATATCTTAGCACCTTGTTTTAGATCTTAAGTTTTCAACAATTGTGTTTCATAAATTTGTTTCAAATTCAATGTACATTTATTTTTAAAAATAAATTGCTTGCAAAAATCCAGAACGTTTTCCCACTCTGACCTACTCACTCTTCATCATCACACTCTCTTCTCAACCTATAGCAGTTTATTCCTTAGCAAATACTAATGCCAATTTCTAATTTAAAAAAAATACTATACGTGTAAGCAGAAAATTAATAACATTTATTTTATTGTCTCTCTATTTCACAAAATTTAAAAGCTCTAAAATTGTTTTTCCGTCTCACAGCCTCCCTATTCTTACCACTATGATATTTACTTACCTTTAGTTCATGCCTCCCTTCCCCACTTCCATGTTGAATTCCTGCCTAAAACTAGAATAATTTTCCTTTACTGTCATCAGATGTGGGAATTCAGAATTAAAACTGTGGAACAAGTTTCATACACAGTTCCAAAACTAAATAAATAAGAAAGAAAGAAAAAATTCCTGTTCAGATAAACTGACATACTTGGTGACACATACGTACCTACGAACATTTGCAATTAGTAAACACACCTATATACAACTTCCAATTTTCCCTGTTGATGGAGAAGAGAAGGGATATGGATAATTAAAGCTCTGGCTAATGCAAAATTCATTGATTCAGCCCTTTTCATTCTGCCAGCCCATTTACCATCTACCTTTTAAACTCAAACTAACAATAAAAGGAGCTTCCTTTTGAGGAAAACCAACCACCAGCAAAGCAATATCCCTTGAAGCTCCCAGGATAATGGAAAATCAATTCAAATTTTAAAGTTTACTATAGATGATCCATGATATCAATAATCACAGAAAGACTGTTAAGAGTTGGCTGACATACAGCCATAGAGAGAAAAGACACAGACTAGGAGCCCAAATTTACCTAGCAGAGATAAAACACCATCATTCCTATCAATAAAAGCTAAGGATTTGCGAAGATCTCTCACTTCCCCTTCTCATTTAACCTGCCCACACGATACTCTGGTTGCACTATTTGTTGACTGCTGTCCCCCCAGATGGCTCACACCTTGAGCTCGGAGACTGTGTCTTTTCACATCCTCACACTCCAGAGCAGCACGTGATGGCACCACAGCAAACACCTGCAGAGCGCTCCACGTGGCCCTGACCTGTCAGAGTCAGAAAGGCCCTGGCCTTTCAGAGGCTGTAATTAACGGGATGGTTTATGTTTGAGGAGTTGAGTTGAATCCAAATACAAAGAAATCTAGGTGAGGGCGCCTAGGGCTATCATTCCCAGGTGAGGAAACTGAGGCCCATAGCTGGCCATGTGGTCCCAAGGCAGCCCAGCCCAGGACTTCTGACCATAAACCCTGAGGTTTTGCCTCTTTGCCTGAGTTTTTCGTTTTAAGTCCTATTGATACTTTCTTTGTTTACCCTACTTACTTGGAACTAATTTATTTGAATATCTTCAGGGTCTTTAGCAACTGGCAGCATGTGATGTGTCTGAATTTCACCGACATAATTAGTTTTCACTGCAGCCATGCATGCTCAATCTGTTAACAATGATGAGGTGTTACTAGTAAACAAAAGAGTATTCTTTAAGTGAAATAATTTTCTAAAAACCTAGTGAATGTGCTAATTTGTCTTTCCCCTGGCATTTATTAGTCTCTGCTTAGTATATACTTATTTGATTTACACTTTAATGTCTAACATTTGTTGTTAGCCAACAGATGGCAAGAACAAGGAAATGAGACCTAGATTCATGTTCTGCCATTCCCAAGGGGAAAAATAGTTCTTTCTGAGTGAAGTATCAATTCCTTGACAATTAACAAGAGTAGATTATATGTCAAAAAATTTCTAACAAATGCTAATGGTTCAAGAACCAAAGAGGACTACTTTTTTCAAGGATACATACCTCCTCCATATATACAGAAACGTGACAAGCTCCCCTACCCACATTACAGAGTAATTCCGAATCCCCTGCCTGTTGGCACTGAGTTGTTGACAACAGAGGATTATAACCTGGATTCCCCTGTGTAATTTACCTTTACAGTTATTAGATCTCTAGGTAATAAAGAGTTCAGATTCCTGTAAAGTATGTTATACAGGGTATATTATACTGACTGTGCCCTGGACATCTGATTATGCAACGTTTATGAATTCAACTAACTGAGGCCATAACTTGTATCAGAATATCTTTGGGCAAAGGAAAGTCTGAATAGTTTGAATACCCCAAAAGTTGATGACCACTGCATTAGGAACCTGTATAGCAATTCTGTCAAATTGCAGCCCAGTGCTATCATAACCCAGAGCTCCGTTGACCTCTGCAAACTAGTGACAAGTGCAGCAGTGAAATTTTATACCTTTATATCCTTGTCCATGCCCTTTTTACCCAGTCTCCAATATGTCTACTGAGCAAGTGATTTGTCAAGGTCTAGGTCCTCCCTGAAATTTCCTTTCCCCTTACCATGCAGTATTAAATGCATTCCCCTTGGAACGCCTCGTGCTTAAACACTGTGGTGTACTTGTCACATTTTACTATTGCTGTCTGTATGCACAGCTGCAATCCTGGCTAGACAAGTTCTTCTCTGGAAAGCAGGGGATATGTTATTCACATTTTTCAACCCATTCATCCAGTTTAGCATCTGACACATAGTAGATACTCACTTAATATTCCTCGATAATTCCTTGAAAAAAAAAAAAACCCATGTCTTTCCACCAGGTCATGCCATCTCGTATTGACAAACAACAATAAAATGAAGTCTTCAAATGAAAACAGATGGGCAGCCTCTACTGATGGAAACATCTAAATTAAGGTTTGGAGAAATAATTCAGGCTAAATAAACTAGTCACGCAAAATGTATGCAGATTAATAGCACAATTGAAGGAGAATTTTGTTCCTCAATTCCCTTTACTCATAAGGTAGACTTCTTGGAATGTTCTTATCAAGATTTTTTTTTCTTGAGCATAAAGCAGCAATATCAAGCAGAAAAACAAGTTATATCTCTTTACAAGCTATTCTGATTGAAAGATTTGTTGGGGGACAAAAAGTCACTACCATTTCTGCTTCATTTCAAATCCTCATCTTCATATTACAGCTCAAAATTATAAAAGGTGAGGTGAGGAAGAATGGTGATAACTTCAATGAAGGATAAAGAAGAAACAGACAATCTAGGCCAACAACTTAACATTAATCTTCTAATTTCCCAAACATAATAAGGAATAGGGGAGAGATTCCCTCTACCAACCCAAGTTGGAACCAACCTACCTGTTTCTATGAATAATCTACATTTCACAACAGGAGGCCTAGCTCATTTTGTGCCTTAATTGCATTCAACACAAATAATTCAAGGAACACATGAATTGACCCAAAATCAACCCCGTACACTCAGTCTTCCCTGCACTGTCCTCTATTCCATCATCACCCATTTTTTAACACCATAATGAAGACATGAATGAAAAAATGAGGAGGAGGAAAGGCTTGCTTATGTTCAAATTTCTACATCGTTTTCCTTCTAGTTAATTGTGATGCTTACAAAATGTGAAATATTGAAAAAAATTATTTAAGAATGCAAGTCTTTTACTACCTTCTTGGATTAGAAGAAAAAACAGCTACTTTGCCCCTTAAATTAAAAATATTAATATTTCACCCAGTGTTACAGTCCCAATTAAAATCTTAAGTGAACTCATTACCAAAGTCTGTGGAATTGAATGAAAAAAAATAATAAAGTCCACTAAATATGCTTCAGAATTACAGCACTCCAATTAGCACTAATCATAAACCAGAAGCCAGTTTTGTTTGCAAGGACGGTCTAGTCAATACCTGGCTGGTCCCTCCCGGTATTACTTTCATTATGAGCACTCAGAAGAATAACTGTGTTTAGATGGCTTGTTGTTGTAATTAGGTCTCCAGGTTACCAACTACCAAACAACCCCGGGCTGAATGTAACTTCTAGACAAGCTGTTCCAAAAAACTTCAAACCTGCCACATGCATCAAAAGATAAATCGCAATCTTCACACCCATGGGGAGTAGAATAATAAATCAAAGCGAAGGGTCACGCTGTACAAATAGCATTGGTTGGGCAATCTTGCACTAAAAAGTCATTCTGCCTAGCTTCAAAGGAGGAGGAATTTGGCCTCCAAAAGCCATTCGTCTGAAAATTTGGCCTTTTAAAATGGACCACCAGAAAGAATAATGCTTAAGAATTTTTATCTTGAAATTTGCTTTGTTGGTCCATAAGGGAGACTACCTTTTTAGTTCAAAACTGGTTCTTCTCTTTCTGGGATTACTGTGTGCCCATAGGGACCTAAGACTCAAAAGGACAGGGAGGATTTGAAGAGGGCAGAGCAAAGAGCTACAGCCACTGAGGGTCAGGAAACAGGATCCACGAGGAATGATTTCTTTTTTTCAGTGGCATTATTCAGTATGAGTAAGAGAAGGCGAGGCAATAGTTGAACAATATTTTTCAACCCTATGATGAAAGTTAACCCTGAACAGTGTTGCCCTGTTGTGTTACAAAGTCTTAAATTGTAGCTGAAAAAAACTAAGTATTTTCATCATTAAAGCAAAATACAGTGAAAAGAAACAAAACATTTTCTCTGTTCTAAAAATACTCTATTTGGGAGGACAGGAATACTGAAATAGAAAGTTGGGTTCCGCTTCCTTGTTCTTTCCAGAGTGACAAAGATACATATTGACATGAGACAACTCTCCTTCTTCTGTTTCCAACTCTTCCAGATGCCTCTATTTTTTTACTCAAACAGTTACTGTAACCTTACCCTTCCTCTAAAATCTTTCCTATCTAACTGGAAGATGTGAAGAGAATTCCCTCTGGTAACATGTAATTCCCATGGTTCTCCTTTCACTCAGAGCCTTATAATATGCTGCAAAATACTAATAAATCAAAGTTAAGTCTTCATTTAATATGTTTTTATCTATGTACCTCATCAGTGCTACCTACCTTACAAGTTCCTAAACAACTGCTACAGCCTCTTTTTGGATAAGCAGTCTAGTGGAGTAGCATAACTTTAAAAGAAAGGGGCAAATTTGCCCCCACACAGTGCAAATGGCTTGATATACACAGCTTTGTTTTAGAATTCCATGTGAAGACTTTATTAATATGTTTAACAGTTGACAGATATCTGCCTCTGAAAAAGAAAATGTACCCCAGATTAATAAGAGAAAAAAAAAAACCTTAGGTGGTTTAAATAGATGGTTTAAAAAACTGACACACTTTTACTTGCACTTCAAGGATCTTTAATTTTTACGAACTTTTAAATCATACACACCATCTATTCTATTTAAAGGAAACAGAAATTAGTTTTGACAAATTATTCCGGAATTCTCTATATGCATTCCAAATACATAGGAAAGATTTTATATATCATATACTTCTGTGTGAGCCCCAAGTATTCTTAGGAAGACAATCTTCAAAAATTGTCAACTGTCATTATGCTGAGTGAGATTAGCCAGAAACAAAAGGATAAATACTGTATGGTCTCACTGAACAGAACTAACATTAGTGAATGAACTTGGAGAATTTCAGTTAAGAACAGAGACCATAAGAAGATAGAAATAGGGTAGATATGGGGTAATTGGAGCTGAAAGGATACAGATTGTGAAACTAGATTGATTGTAAAATTTCAGAAATGGATAGCACAATACTACCTAACTATAATACGATAATGTTAGTACACTGAATGAAGCTGAATGTGAGAATGATAGAAGGGGAAGGGCTGGGGGCACAAATGAAATCAGAAGGAAATATATACGATAAAGATTGAGATGGTATAACCTAGGCATGCCTAGAGTGTATAATGATAGTGACTAAATGTACAAATTTAAAAATGTTTTTTGCATGAGGAAGACCAAAGGAATGTTAACACTGCAGGGTGTTGAAAATAGATGGTAATTCATATTTTAAAACTTTAACTTATGTGTGAGACTAAAGCAAAAAATGTTTATTTGGTACAAAATTTATATTTAGACTAGTGCATTTTCTAGTATAACTTATGTGGACAGTTTAATTGAACACTATAAGTACATGGAACCTTGAGTAGGGCATGAGAGTTTGTAGGTTTGTCCAGAGTGATGCCCTGATAAATCCCAGAGTGATTCGAATAGTGAATAAAAAAGTATTTGAAAAGTCCCCTTGGGGGAATGGCGAGAAAGGGGGAAAATTCAACTTCCCCATGTGGAGAATTCCTGATATTCTCATAAGCAGTGGGGACAACCAAAGCAACAGGCCAAGCCCTCAGTCTTGGGGTTAGTTCATATGAAACTTATCCCTGAAAAGGATAGGCTAAGCCTACTTAAATTAGGCCTTAGAGTCACCCCCAGAGGACCTCTTTATTGCTCAGATGTGGTCAGTCTCTCTCTCTCTCTCTCTCTCTCTCTCTCTCTCTCTCTCTCTCTCTCTCTCTCTCTCTCTCTCTCTCTCTCTCTCTCTCTCTCTCTCTCTCTCTCTCTCTCTCTCTCAGCCAACACGACAAGCAAACTCACTACCCACCCCCTCTCTATGTGGGACATGACTCCCGGGGGCGTAAACCTTCTTGGCAATGTGGGACAGAAATCCTAGAATGAGCTGGCACTCAGCATCAAGGAACTGAGAAAACCTTGATCAAAAGGGGAAAGAGAGATATGAGACAAAATAAAGTGTCAATGGCTGACAGATTTCAAATAAGGTCGAGAGGTTATCCTGGAGGTTATTCTTATGCATTATATAGATATCACCTTTTTAGTTAAGGTGTAATGGAGAGGCTGGAAGGAAGTGCTGAAAATGTAGAGCTGTGTTCCAGTAGCCATGTTTCTTGAAGATGATTACATAATGATATAGCTTTCGCAATGCGACTGTGTGATTGTGAAAACCTTGTGTCTGATGCTTTTATCTATGGTATATACAGATGAATAAAACACATGGATTAAAAATAAATAAATAATAGGGGGAACAAATGTTAAAATAAATTTAGTAGATTGAAATGTTAGTAATCTATGGGGGGGTAAAGGGTATGGTATGTATGATTCTTTTTCTTTTTTCTTTTTATTTCTTTTTCTGAATTGATGTAAATGTTCTAAGAAATTATCATGATGATGAATATATAACCATGTGAGGATATTGTGAGTTATTGATTATATACCAAGAATGGAATGATCATATGGTAAGAATGTTCATGTTTGTATGTTGTTATGTTTAAAAAATAAAAAATTTTTAATTGTCAACTAAGAACTCTATTTCCTTTCATTAGAATGGATGCTGTATTATACACCAAATGGTAATATTTTAAATCCAATCCTTTATGTGATAACAATCACTGACATTCAAATAAGCATGGTATTCTAAAGAGTTACATAGTCACTCATCCACTCATTGACTAATTTGTTAAGCAATTCTTTCATTTATTAACCACAGTTAGTTTCATCTCACCTATAAATGTGACTCTCAAAAACCACTTGCTGAAATAATCCAGAGTATTTTTTGTCAAAATTAACATTTAACAAGATATTATCAACAAATAGAAATCAATTGGGGTGACAGAAAATACACAAACTCAACAAAAAAAATTAATTCTACTTAACCAAGACATCACAGCACATATATTTTAAATTTGAAAATAATATATAAAACACACTAGAAAGAGATAAAGTGAGAGGCTAGCCAATGAAGTTTTGTTGTTGATTTTTAAATCATGTTTTATAGATGTTGCAGTACAGGTTTAAAATGAACAGGCAAAGAGCTTAAAGAGTATTGAATTAATTAATAAGTTAAAGAAATGAAAAGAGAATGAGAAAAGGTGAGATGGAGACATTCAAACCGTTAAATGTAAAACATGAAAAAAAGAAGAGGAAAAGGTATTTAAGAAAAATGGAAATGTGCTAGAATAAAAAAATTAAACATAAGAGATATTTAATAATTCTTTTAGAATTATTACAATATCTAAATTAGAAATATTTAGATGCAGTTTGAAATATTTAAATCTTGTGGAAAGTCACCTTTGTTTAACTAGCTGCATGTGAATGTGATAGGATCATGGGCGGTTGCCGGATGTAATTTCGGCCCCGTTCCTCTAGCTCTCTGCCTAGCAACATATTCAAGCTATTCCATTGGACCGTTCTGCTCTCAGCTCACCCAATCCCTCGCTGCCACCCCTTAGCCTCCTCACCAATCACGCAGCGCGCCTCCCCTGGCCCCCCCCCCATTTCCGCCACACCACTATATAAAGCTCTGTACCTCCTCTAATAAACGTTCTGGTGCGCACGCCTTGCCAGCTCCTCCAGTTCCCGCGAGTCGTTCCTCGTCTCGCGCGCCCTCCAGACCTTTGAGCCCCCGGGACCCGTCAGCTACCGAGTTCCCCCGTCTCGCTGCGAGGAAGACCCCAGGCGGGAGCTAGGGAAAGCTCCTGCAGTCGGTCACTGAGGAGTTTTAACTGAATGGTAACAGGATCAGATTTGTGTTTCCATAAAAGCAGAACAGAGAAGAAGCTGAATGGCTATAGCGAGAGCAGGTGGGAGAAAACCAAAGTCAGGCAAGATACGACGGTAGCTTCAATTATGGTGATGGTGGTGGTGGTGGTGGAGGTGGAGAGAGATGGATGAAGTACTTAGGAGAAATACTTAGGAGTTGTAATTGATAGAATTTGGTGATAAATTAAATATGGGGGGTGAGCATGAGGAAAATTTTTGACTGCCAAAACTGAACGGATTGTGGGTCATTCTCTGAGAAGGAAAGGGACAAAAAGGAACATGAGAGAAAGGCAGGGAAGAAATCCTAAATTCGGAGTTGAACATGTTGAAATTTGAACTGTCCCTGAGACATAGAAAAAAGGATTTCAATTTATAATCAGAAATACAAATCTAGAGCTTGGAGGAGAGGTCTGAGCCACAATTAGTCATTTGAAAGTATCTCTATTGGTGTCATGATTACAGAAATAGGTACGAATAAGTTTTCTAGGTAAGAGGGAGAAGGTCTGGGGTGGAATGAGAAACTCCATCATTTAAAGCCTAGTAAGGTAAAGTAAACCCGTAACAGAAGTCGAGGAGGGTACAGAGAGGTGGGAGAAAAATCAGAGCGCAGTTGTCAGAAAAGCCAAGGAAGGAGAGTATTTAGGGAGGGAGGAATGCCCAGCGGTGTCAGATAGTGATGGGAGAGTAAAATGATGTGGGATTTAACGTCATGGCAGAAACTGATGGCCTCAGCAGACACCATCCTGGAGAAGTGATAGGAACAGAAATAGACCGGGGAGCACTTGAAATAAGTGGAAGGTGAGGAAATGAAAACATTGTGTATAACTAAACATTTTGAGAAATTTTTGAAGTGGGGAAAGAGAGGGCTGTGGATGGAGGGAATTTCAGCCCTATCATGACTTCTCCAAAAAAGGAAAAAATAAAGAACAATAAATAAGAATTTTAAATGTATAATAAAGCCATCAGGAAGATACAGTTGTTGAGTAAGACAAGAGTGAAGTGAACAAAGGGCAATCTACAGTGTAAAGTCCTTCAGAGGGTGAGAGCAGATGGGATCCAAAGTGCAAGTGATGGTATCAGCCTTAGAGGGGAGAAGGAATGCTTTTCATTTCCATAGGAGAAAAAGATGAGATGGCTACAGATGGTACATGAGGTATACTTGGTACTAGGAAAATGGGGAAGCTCCCACAGGACAGTTTCTCTTTTCTTTATAAATTAAAAGATATGCCTACAGCATGGTATTGGCATAAAGATAGATATATCGACCAATGGAATCGAATAGAGTGCTCAGATATAGACCCTCTCATCTATGGACATTTGATCTTTGATAAGGCAGTCAAGCCAATTCACGTGGGACAGAACAGTCTCTTCAATAAATGGTGCCTAGAGAACTGGATATCCATATGCAAAAGAATGAAAGAGGACCCGTATCTCACACCCTATACAAAAGTTAACTCAAAATGGATCAAAGATCTAAACATTAGGTCTAAGACCATAACACAGTTAGAGGAAAATGTAGGGAGATATCTTATGAAACTTACAATTGGAGGCGGTTTTATGGACCTTAAACCTAAAGCAAGAGCACTGAAGAAAGAAAGAAAGAAATGGGAGCTCCTCAAAATTAAACACTTTTGTGCATCAAAGAACTTCATCAAGAAAGTAGAAAGACAGCCTACACAATGGGAGACAATATTTGGAAACGACATATCAGATAAAGGTCTAGTATCCAGAATTTATAAAGAGATTGTTCAACTCAACAACAAAAAGACAGCCAACCCAATTACAAAATGGGAAAAAGACTTGAACAGACACCTCTCAGAAGAGGAAATACAAATGGCCAAAAGGCACATGAAGAGATGCTCAATGTCCCTGGCCATTAGAGAAATGCAAATCAAAACCACAATGAGATATCATCTCACACCCACCAGAATGGCCATTATCAACAAAACAGAAAATGACAAGTGCTGGAGAGGATGCGGAGAAAGAGGCACACTTACCCACTGTTGGTGGGAATGTCAAATGGTGCAACCACAGTGTGTGGCGGCTCCTCAAAAAACTGAATATAGAATTGCCATACGACCCAGCAATACCATTGCTAGGTATCTACTCAAAGGACTTAAGGGCAATGACACAAACGGACATTTGCACACCAATGTTTATAGCACCCTTATTTACAATTGCAAAGAGATGGAAACAGCCAAAATGTCCATCAACAGACGAGTGGCTAAACAAACTGTGGTATATACATACGATGGAATATTATGCAGCTTTAAGACAGAATAAACTTATGAAGCATGTAATAACATGGATGGACCTAGAGAACATTATACTGAGTGAGACTAGCCAAAAACTAAAGGACAAATACAGTATGGTCCCACTGATGTGAACCGACATTAGAGAATAAACTTGGAATATGTCATTGGTAACAGAGACCATCAGGAGTTAGAAACAGGGTAAGATAACGGGTAATTGGAGCGGAAGGGATACAGACTGTGCAACAGGACTAGATACAAAAACTCAAAAATGGACAGCACAATACTACCTAATTGTAATGTAATTATGTTAAAACACTGAATGAAGCTGCATCTGAGCTATAGTTTTTTTGTTTGTTTTTTATATATATTTTTGTATTTTTTATTTTTATTTTTTTCTCTACATTATCATTTTATTTCTTTTTCTGTTGTCTTGCTATTTCTTTTTCTAAATTGATGCAAATGTACTAAGAAATGATGATCATATATCTATGTGATGATATTAAGAATTACTGATTGCATATGTAGAATGGAATGATTTCTAAATGTTGTGTTAGTTAATTTTTTTTAATTAATAAAAAAAGATATGCCTATCTTATTCTAGTCTCTGTACATGATATCAGTTTAGAGGAAACCAGAGAAATTGTGGAGAACCAAAGAATGATTACAAAAAAACAAAAAAGCAGTAGAATTGTTGGGCAGTAAGAAGAGAACACTTGAGGTTGGCAGTCACAGATTTATAGCAAATCACACTCCTGTGTTATGGGACTCTGTCCTGAAAGACACAGAAAATGTGAATATTTGGGATTTTGTCTGATAAGGGTGATGAAATTAGAGGACAAGGAGGTTCAAGGTACTATTGAAATGACAGTTCATTGAACCCAAGCTTCATAAAGACAGAAGAAAAGAGAGAGGGTTGACAGACTGAGAAAAAGTTTAAAAGTCATTTGGAGGCTCCAGTGAGGCCAAAGAACTGTCATAGAGGGGTCATTTCCAGGTGCACAATTAAGTTAAAGGTGTGACTAAAGGTGTGGGTGGTTGATATAAGAGTAGAGGAGATCATTGAAGATTAGGAGGTGAGCTATAGGCTACGCCCCCAGTCTTGGGGTTTGTTCATATGAAACTTAACCCCATAAAGGATAGGTCAAGTCTACTTAAAATTTAGGCCTAAGAGTCACCCCCAAGAGAGCCTCTTTTATTGCTCAGATGTGGCCTCTCTCTCCAGCCAACACAACAAGCAGTCTCACCACCCTCCCCCTGTCTACGTGGGACATGACTCCCAGGGTGTGGCAACGTGGGACAGAGATCTTGGAATGAGCTGAGACTCAGCATCAAGGGATTGAGAAAACCTTCTCGACCAAAAGGGGGAAGAGTGAAATGAGACAAAGTGTCAATGGCTGAGAGATTCCAAACAGAGTCGAGAGGCTATCCTGGAGGTTATTCTTACGCATTAAGTAGATATCACCTTGTTATTCAAGACGAAATGGAGAGGCTGGAGGGAACTGCCTGAAAATGTAGAGCTGTATTCCAGTAGACATGTTTCTTGATGATGATTGTATAATGATACAGCTTCCACAATGTGACTGGTGATTGTGAAAACCTTGTATCTGACGCTCCTTTTATCTATCTTGTCAACAGATGAGTAGAACATATGGAATAAAAATAAATAATAGGGGGAACAAATGTTAAAATAAATTTAATTTGAAATGCTGGTGATCAATGAGGGGGAGGGGTAAGGGGTATGTTTATGTATAATTTTTTTTCTCTGTTTTCATTTTAATTTTTTTTCTGTTGTCTTTATTTCTTTTTCTGAATTGATGCAAATGTTCTAAGAAATGACCATGATATGAATATGCAACTATGTGATGATATTGTGAATTACTGATTATATATGTAGAATGGAATAATCATATGTTAAGAATGTTTGTATTTCTTTCTTGTCATATTTTTTTAGAAAATTAAAAAAAAAAGAATAGATTAGGAGGTTAGCAACTGCAAGGCCTTGAAGTCCCCTGAGATGATGGAAGGATGTAGTATGAAGAGGAAGTGTGTAAAACCTGGACAATAACCTGGAGGAAGGAGCCATGTAGCTGAATGGAAGAAGCTTCAAAGAGGCATGTTTTTGACTGACAGGTGGAAGAAAGTAGAAGTAGCAATGAGAAGCAAGGAAGATCCCCAATCCCACCTAGGAAGACTAAAGTGTCTGAGAGTATAAAATGTGAGCCCTCTCCTAGAGCACAGTCTAATCACATGGTTCCCAACAGGGATGTTACCTGTATTTTGAAATGGATTCGTCTTCATTCTACAGGATGAAAGACATGTAGTATCTCTGGCCACTGGGCACTAGCTACACACAGCACCCCCCAACGCCTGTCACTGTGACAACCAAAATTGTCCCCATATTTCAATGTCCCTTGGAAGGGCAAAACTGGCCTCTGATCAAGAATTACTGGAAAGAAACAGAAAACAGAGAATACTGTGGTACGTTGAATTATGTATTCCAGGGTAGGATGGGGAAGAATATTCTTAAATCTTATCCTTTTCCTGGGGGTATGCACCCATCAAAAACAGGTTCTTTTGGTGATATTATTTTTAGTTAAGGCATAGCGAACTGAATCAACTGAATCAGTGATCTTAATGCTGGCGGCCTTATAAAAAGAGAAAGCCACAGGGAGGAGCCAAATGCCAGAAGTCAGTAGAACCCAGAAGAGAAAAGAGAGGACATTGCAATATACATCACCACGTGACAGCAAAAACCAAGGAACCCAAGGGCCACCAGCCACCAACACCAGAACACCACAGTCTTTTGGGAGAAAGCATCACCTGCTGACACCTTGATCTGGGACTTCTCTTAGTCTCCAAACCATGAGCCAATAAATTCCCATTGGTGAAGCCAATCCATTGTGTGGTACTTGTCTTAGAAGCCTGGGAAACTAAGACAAACACCAAATAGAGCTTTACACTAAAAAAAAAAAGAAGAAGAAGAATTTGGTCAATGAGGTCTGTTAACTAGGAAAGGGACAAAAGGATTTGGGGGGAGAGACAAACGTAAATGATAGTGAATGTTAGCCAACAAACTTGTTTTTTTGCCAATGAACTTTTAGTACAACACTTTCTTACATTCAGTTTTAAGTTGAACATAATTTATTCAATGAAATAAGTTTGTTCCGGAGTTAGAGGGACTTTGGAATAATGGAGAATTGAAGGTAAAGCCTGTGGTGGGATAAAGGGGTATAAAAAAATAATACATAGGTGGTGAGCACAGAAGAGAAGAGACTCTACAGAAGCAGAAAACTGGACCAAGATATGACTAGGAGAATACTGAATTGGTGAAGTTTCTGGCTTTTCCACTGTATGTGGGATGAGGACTGGAGGACTTTACATTCACATCTAAGATTATACCAAAGATACACATGTATTCCTCACTGATGTGTACCCACATAAAGACCCTTATGTTTAATGTAATTTTACTGAGATATATTCACATACCACATAATCATCCAAAATCAATGCGTCACAGTATCATCATACAGTTGTACATTCATCACCATAATCAATTTTTGAATATTTTTATTTCTCCAAAAAAATACATATAGAAATAAAAATAAAAATGGAAAAGAACATCAAAAATTCCTATACCTCTTATCCCCTCCATTACTTATTTATATGTTGTCCTTGGTTTTTTTATTCATCTGTCCATACACTGGATAAAGGGAGCATCAGACCCAAGGTTTTCACAGTCACACAGTCACACTGTAAAAGCTTTATAGTTACACAATTGTCTTCAAAAATCAAGGCTACTGGAATATAGTTCAACAGTTTCAGGTATTTCCTTCTAGCTGTCCTAATGTAACTAAAGACTAAAAAGGGATAGCTATATAATGTATAATAATAACCTCCAGAATAACCTCTAGACTCTGTTTGAAATCTCTCAGCCACTGAGACTTTATTTTGTCTCATTTCTCTCTTCTCCCTTTTGGTCAAGAAGGCTTTCTCAATCCCAAGGTGCCAGGTCTTGGCTCATCCCTGGGGTTCATGTCCCACCTTGCTAGGGAGATTTATACCCCAGAGAGTCCTGCCCCAAGTAGGGGAAAGGGCACTGAGTTTATGTGCTGAGTTGGCTTAGAGAGAGGGGGGCTACATCTGAGCAACAAAAGAGGTTCTCTGGGGTTGACTTATAGGCATGATCATAAGTAGTCTTAGTTTCTTCTTTGCAGGAATAAGTTTCATAAGGGCAAGCCCAAGAATGAGGGCTCAAAGGCCCTTGTTTTTATTAGAATTATTCTATTATACTAGATCTAACAAGGCAACTAACAATTATGTAGACTTTTTGGTTGATGATGATGCATGTAAATATTCAATAAATGACTAAGTACTATCTCCCAGCTTAATACTGTCTCCCTTTTTTTCTTCCACTCTAGCGATGACTTCATCATATCCCAACCAAACCACAGCAGTCCCTCTGTCTTTACAAATATACTGTTACTGCCTAGAATGTTCCCTCTCCAACTATCTGCTAAAAATTCTTGCTAATAAAAGTTTCAGTTCAAATGCAGTTCATGGTTTTCCTGACTTCCCCAGGTAGACTTCTATATACTTCATGTTCCTAATGCCCTATTTTAGAAATCATCTTATAGTATCAAAATTGTGGGGTTTTTCCTATTTGTCTTCCCCCTGTAATGTACTTTCCTTGAGGACAGATACGTGTTATCCCACCTTTACCTTCTACCACACCTTGTTTAGTGTATGGCACTACAATGAATGAATACTTGAAAAATGAACAAGATAAATGCATTCACTTGGGAATATTCTTTCAATTAGGAGACCTCTGTAATTCCTAGATTCCTAAACAAAGAAAGTAAAAGTCTGGGAACAAGAAGAAAATAGTAAGAATAAACCATAGAAGTTATAGTATAATGGTCAGAAGAGAAGGCACAGTGATTAAAATGACAGATAGCAAAGATGCTTTTCTCAAGCACATTAATGATACTCGCTCAGCAACAAAATGTTAACCACCAACCCATACTTCACTTGATTATGCTGATCAAAATAATGATGCATACTTAAGAATAGTAAAAACCCGTCTAACTTTTGATTGCTATAATCTATGTATCCAATTAAGACTAAGTATATTATCATTGTCTTTTTAGAAGATCAAATCAAGATATATGTTGATAAAATATAATCAAAGCAATCACTATAAATCTATAATTAGTACCTAATATATCACTTTATCTAAAAAAATCAACCAATTTTTCTTGCATAATAATCATGGCATATACCTTTAAGATTTTTGTATTAATGAAAGGATTGTCACATTTTTTATCCAAACTTTTTTGGTCAAATGATGTTTGGAGGGATAAATTCTAATCTTGAAAAAATGAAATTGACAACTATTGTGATATATAAATAGTACGGCATGAAATGAAAAGAGGGCTTGAATAGTCAAATCTATACTCTTCTATATTTTATCAAATGATAATAAATTTAGCCAATTATCTAGGCTTTCCCTTTTTTCTGAATTTCTATGAGCTTTTATATGAATTTTTTAATGTGAAATTAATTATTTTGGGCACTAATTTAGCTCCTTGACTAAATGTTTGAGGAGTAATCTTACATAATGGTCAAAATGTGTTATGAAATTAAATTGTGCATGCTAGCTCTGTTATGTTAGCAGGAATGAAAAAGAATTAGCTGCACTTATATACACAATTTGGGAAGCAAAGATATACACTAAGATATCTGTCATTACTATCAGCATGATACTGAACTGCACAGATGGGCGCGTGGTAAAGGGCATTTGCTATTCTTCTGGCTCTCCACTTAGATCAACCCGAATCCCTTACCGAATACGTTTAGTCACCAGCCATAAACGCTGGCAAGGCCAGCTACTCACTTTCCACCGCTCCTAAAAACAGGGCCTGGTACGTGATCCAAGTTTGGACATTCTAAGACATACTAGGACTTTATTTGGGAGCTAAAAGTGGAAAGAAAATGGGGCATAGAGAATTCACTTTAGTTGTAGTGGTAACAGTTACTCCATGGCTTCCAGAAACGGCAGTTATGAGATTGCCACAGGTGGTGACTGCTGTTCTGTGCCAGCCACAGTGGAGGTAAAATGCATGGCATTCACTTTGCCAGGTAGTAGCTGCAGTGGTATCGAGGCTAACTTTGTGGACTAGTTTTGGGTCCGGTTTGACCTGCGGTTCTAGCTGTCTAGTGCCCCTTTGTTTCTGTTTTGTTTCTGAGCTTGGATTTCCAAATCTCCCAAATGCGACAGTTGTTCATATCCTCTCAGTAAATTTCTTTTCTGCTTATATGAGCCATAATTAGATCCTGTTGCCTGTAAGAATACTGAGTAATGCAGAAATTGATTCCAAAGGTCACTGTTGACAATAGACCTTCAGGAAAATGGAAGAACATAGAATTTGTTGTCGGGCAGGCCTTGCTGCGGCTGAAGACAGTGAAAATCCAAACAGCACGTGTCATGGTCTGGTTCATGTGTCAGCTTAGCCAGGTGGTAGTATCTGTTTGTCTGGTTGGGCAAGTGCTGGCCTGTCTGTTGCGATGAGGACATTTCACAGAGTTAAATCATGATCGTGTCAGCTGCATCCACAGCTGTTCCATTTGTAATCAGCCAAAGGGGAGTGTCTTCTTCAATGAGTAATGCTTAATCTAATCACTGGAAGCCTTTTAAGGAGGACTCAGAGAAGACAGGTCCCATTCCTGCTTCGGCTGGCGAGCCTCTCCTGTGGACTTCGTCCAGACCCTCCATCGGAATCGTCGGCTTCACAGCCTGCCCTGCAGGTTTTGGACTCTGTGTTTCTGCAGTCACGTGAGAAACTTTTATAAATTTTATATTTGCGAGTGTTCCCTGTTGATTCTGCTTCTCTAGAGAACCCTAACTGATACAGCATGAATGGATGGAATTGGGGAGTTCATGACATGCTATAGTGAAATAGCTAAACCATAAAAATGGATTACCTAGAAAGAAGGGCTATAAGACGTAAAGATTTGGGGAACTAAATAGCTGTCAGAGACTAACATGAAAAACATGAAAATTCAAAAGCTACAAACGAACTACCTAATTTTAATGGTAATGGAGAGTTTAAATAAGAGAATGACCAGCTCAAATCCCTGCATTGGGAAAACACAGCATTTAAAATAGGCTCTCTGGCTTCAAGAAGGTGTCAAGATCCTTGGGTGGCAGAAGACACTTCAACTGCCAGGTAGACATGGTAACCAAACAGGCTGCAGAGTCAACATAGTAATATAGTGAAATGACCGGTAAGGACCTGTGATGGTCACTAAATGATCAGGGAATTTCTAATATTAAAAGAGTTGTAGGCGGGCCGCGGTGGCTCAGCGGGCAAAGTGCTTGCCTGCTATGCCGGAGGACCTCGGTTCGATTCCCGGCCCCAGCCCATGTAACAAAAACGGAGAAACAGAATACAATAAAACAAGAAAATGTTTAAAAATGTTTCCCTTTCTTCCTTCCTTCCTTCCTTCTATCCTTCCTTCCTTCTCTCTGTCTTTCCTTTAAAAAAAAAAAAAAAAAAAAAAAAAAAAAAAAAAAGAGTTGTATAACCTGCTACATGATTGACATAACACAAATCTCCACATCTTGTCATTAGAGGCCTGATTTAAACTAGCAGTCATCACAACCCCAAAGTAATTTGGCCTAACAGCTCCCAAAATTGAAGGGGATGCCTGGTGTCAAAGGATTCTACAATAATATCACAAATAATACCCTGAGTCCTCTTCAAAGTCTTTTCAAAGAAAGTTGAAGCAATTTAATAGGGTCATGTGCCCTGGGGTTGGGAATGAAATACCCAGTCCACTGAGGAACTAACAAACATTGGCTATTAACAGATACAATTTTCAACCCAGAATATTACATATAAGTATGTACAAAAATATCAAAGAAGGAGGGAAGGAGGGAGGGAGGGAGGGAGGGAGGGAGGGAGGGAGAGAGGGAAAGAAGGAGGAAGGAAGGAGGAAGGAAGGAAAGAAGGAAGGAAGGAAGGAAGGAAGGAAGGAAGGAAGGAAGGAAGGAAGGAAGGTAGTTCACTTACAATTTAGTGTACAAGTTTTAAAATATTGAAATAGGATCATAGCAGAACTAGAAAAAAAAAACAGACGTTACCCAGAGACCCCAAGTTGGGGTAGGACATGGAAACTAAGGAGACACTGGTTTGAAAGAAAAGGATGAGTGTATTTTCAGAGATATGAGTGATGTCGACAACAATTTTGACAGAAACAAAACATTTTGAACCCATTTCCTATTTGAAAGGAATTCTCACCATTTGGATCTTGGAAGGAAACAGATCCCACCATGACTCCCATGAGGTGAGAAGGGTGGATATTCACTTTCTCGGTCCTTTTGCAGCTAAGCCCTCAGAACACAAACTCAGCCTGGCCCAACAGTCCCACGAGAGGTAATGACAACAAAGCAGAGAAGGTAGAAGTGGTACAATCAACAGAAGCAGAACCTGGTTTCTAAGGGGGTGACAATGGCAGCACTCTGTTCAGTGTTGGAGGCAGTGGTCAGAGTATCTGAGCGTCTCCAGTGTTCGGTGATCATGGCAGGACTTTCCTCAACGGCTGGTGCTGTGGCATACTGCGACCTGTTCCTGGCTTCCTGGACTCCCTCTAACTGCTCATTTTATGAGCTTAGTTCTTAAACTCTATCAGAGATTTTGAAGGAGAGCCAATGTACTCTCAAAAATCCCTTTTCTGCTCAAATAAGCCATAGATATTTTACTTTACTTACTACAAAAACCTCTGACTAGTTCACATTTCTATTTTTCACTCTCCATATACCTCAGTCTTTGTGAAATTATGCAAACCCTCAACAGTTGAAGAGCAACTTCAAGACTCAATGGCACACAGTTTAATGTGCGCTAATTTATTTATGGAAATATTTCTCAAGTATTTCTTTAATAATGATCTGTACAATTTATCCAACATCTATTCTGTGGTCACCATAGTCAAAAGCAACATTGAGTAACACCCAGCATCTGTAGAAGGTTTGCAGCAGATCAGGAACTAATATTACATTTTCTCTTTAGGGTCACGGCCTAGTAAAGCAGGTAGCAGGGACCCCCTCTCTTGCTCCTCTTAACAGCTACTCGACTCACATGGCCCTTAACATCAGTAACAACAAGGCAAAATTTCCACTGACTGAGTTCCAACTAGGTACTGGGGACAGTGCTAGAAGTTTAGTCTGTATCTCTGTAGTTCTCATCCTCACGGCAATGCTTTAAGGGAGGCTTGGCATGTCCATATTTCAGATAAAGAAAATGAGGCCCATAGAGATCAAGTACTTATAGGTAGAGTTCTTGAGACCGTGGTGGGGGCAGTGGGGAGGGGAGGAAGAGGGATGCAGGTGGTCTCCAGCACATGATCCTTTTCCACCTCCCACCTCCAATCCCACAGTTTGCTCTGTTCGCCTGGTAACTGGGTAGATGTCAATCAAAACACTTGGTCAGAACAGCCAAAGAAGCCGAATGGCCCTCTGACAGTGACATGAGGAAAATATATGGAAACTCAGTCAGTGATTCTTGGCTCAGTATCTCTTTCTCTAATCTCTTCACACTTGGTAGTAAATTTCCATGTAAAAACATTTTGGGCTTCCTATGGGAGCCTTTTTAAAAACACACATGCCAAAGTCATTTCAACTACTGTATTGGAAACATTCAATATAAATATCCTCTCCTAAAGGGAATATTAGCAAAGGCAGGGAAAAAAAACTGTCAATTAAGAATGCAACTAAAATAACTCTAGGCAAGATTTTGTGACTAATGATCACTTGTGAAAAAGGGAAATTGAGGAGATTAAAAGAAAACTGTGCCCCTTTTTCTGGATTTACTTCTTAATTTTTAGTCTTTCTAACATATCTTCTCCTTCCTATCTTCATCAAATAAGGTGTGATGACTAAAGAAAAACCTTTAAGACCCCCCAAATACCCTTCAAGAAAAATATATATACTGATCCTTTTCAGTGAAATTCTGTTAACTCAGGAGAAAATGCTTCCCTCTGCACTAACACACAATTTATTAACACACAACCTTGTCGCCTGTGAGCTCCACAGGGCCTTGTTTTAGTCATCAGCTTCTTCCTCTAAAATGCAAATAATCAATCCCTTCTCAGAAAGGTCGTTGTACGGCTTAAATTAGATCATCTTTGTAAATTGCTTAATATGCTGCTATGCACATAGTAAAGAATCTTTCCTCTCTCTTTTTCTCTTTCTCTCTCTCTCTCTCTCCCTCTCTTTCTCCCTCTCTCACCCCCACCCCTTTCTGTCTCTCTCCTTCTCTCAGGTAGGTTCCAGTTCTGTGTAGTTTCCAACATTTGGCTTGGCTCAATATTCAATCCGTCAATACTTCAAAGACTTCTGACTCTAGCTGTTGTCAAAAAAACGCACAAACTATGCCCCCGGTGTCAATGAAGAGAAATATCATCCTCCAATTACCCAGGTCAGGAACCCAGGAATCACGTGGCTTACCTCTTTTCAGTACTCCCACATCAATCAATCACCCAGTCCTGTCTCTCAAGCCTGATCCTCCTCCCACCGTCACAGTCTCTCTCCACATGATACCACATCCATCCCCATTCACCGCCTCCTGGCCTCCAGCCTTGTTTGGTAGCAAGAGGGACCATGTCAATTCTCAGCTGAACCCTTTTCTGTAGGTTCCAACTGGTATCAGGAGAAAGCCAAAACTTAACAAAAACCCCTTCTGGCTTGATGGCCATCTACGTCCCAAAGCTCTCATATATCGTCATCCCCACACTTGCACCCCACCCATTTCCCACACTTCAGCCTAACAGAACCTGTGTAAGTTTCTCCAACGTCCCCTAGTCTCTCACATCTGCCAACACCCACACATGCCATCCTCTCTGCCTCAACACTCTTCCTCCCTGAGTGCCTGGCTAATAAATCCTCAATCTCTTTAGCTTTCAACACAATTGTCACCTCTCCCAGGAAGCTTTTGAGGATTCCCCTGGCGGCGGCTGCCTCTCTTGCACCCTGTGCCTTCTGTATCTTCACAGGAAGCACTTTTCATTATGAGGACTTGTTTGCCAACCTGCCTTCTCCAGTAGGCAACAAGGGTCATGAGAGCAGGGAACATATCTGGCTTACTCACCAATGCAAATCCAACTAGCATGATGCCCAACACATAAAAATATTTATTTGATGAAATAATTTGTGGTATTCATTTTTAACCATCAAAAAGTAGGAGCACTGGGGTGCGAAGGTAGTTCAGTGGTAGAATTCCCACCTGCCATGCCAGACACCTGGGTTCGATTCCTGGCCCATGCACTTCCCAAACAAACAAGCAAGCAAGCAAACAAAAATTCAACAAATGGTGCTGCAATAAGGGGACTGCATGGAAAAAGAATGAAATGTGACCCCCATCATACAGCATCCAAAGAAGGAAAAACAAAGCAGGAGCACTAAATTTGTGATTAGTGTCACTTCCTTGAGCTCCAAATCCTCCCACATGAAAGAAGGCTTCAAATAACAGCACTTTGTCTCCAGGTTCCCCTTCTCCAAACACTGCAAGCAATAAAGCCATCCTCTATAATCCTTCAGGGTCACTTAGACGAGTACTGAAAGAGTTACCATTATGATTTTATAATTCGGTCTATACCCAGAGTAATTACATGGTGTCTGGGACACACAATCTAAAATAATATTGGTATAGAATAACCAAGACTGTCTTTCCACTTATGACAAGTGTAGAACAGTACCTCTTGAAACCAACTTTGATGCATACCAGAGACAGAGAGGGCAAAGGGAATTTCTAAACAAGTACAGAATTACAATTTGAATGTGGTTATCTATAAACTAGTGAATTGGGGAAGGGGGAAGGGAATAGACTTTAGGAATAAATAAGAGTCACTAAGTCAAACTGGTGAAAATTCACAGTAGACAAGGCACATTGCCTACACTGCATATTATATATATATATCTCCACATATATGTGCTTAGATAGACTGATAGGTAAGGAGAACCAGTCAAAGTTAATCAATATTATTGATAAAATAATTGAACTAGGAATAACACAAGGGAATGGCAATCAGATTAGAAGTGCAGGCTATGGGAAAGGTAATTTAATCCAATTTCCATGTACAATTTGACTAAATTCAATATTAGCCAATTGAGCTTTCATGAGACATAAGCAATCCATTTGCAAAAATCATACCAAAATAAACTCTTTGATACTGGAAAAAGTATAATTAAAAAAAAGTCAACTTTTTTTTATGCCAGTTTTTTAAATCAGCTGTAGAAAATTTTATATACTAACTAATGCAAAATTTGTAGTACTGGAAATTGAATTATCAGCTCATTTTTAGAAAACAGGCTGTGATCATGGAGTTTTGTCCATTAACATATAATTTAACATATAATTTACAAAATGCAACTTAGATTATATTAGATGACTTACATAAAAAACTTTCTAAAAGTTGGCAGCCCAGTTACATTAGGTTGTATAATTTGAAATAATAAAGATGGCTAAGGAGGCTTATAATCTTTGAAACCCAAAGCTACTTACTACTAGAAGAGAAGAAAGAGAGAGAGAGATGAAGGGAGGGGTAGAGAGAGGATGGAGGAAGGGGAAAGTGGGGGAAGGGGGAAAAGAAGGGAAGGAAAGGAAAGGAGAAAGGGAGGGAGGGAAGACAGAAAGAAGAAAGGAAAAGAAAAAGAAAGAGAGAAAGAGACAGCAGAAAGGAAGGGAGGAAAAAGAAAGAAAGGAATACCGCATTAGAAATTTCCTAGAGAGAAATGTTCCAGGTTAAACATTAGACATTGCAAATATACCAAGTCAATTTATTTGTCTGTTTCCCACAATCTCTTACCACTAAGTTTTCCCCTCAGATAATAGGTTGGCTGAAATCAACCTTATTTAAACAAACCAAACATCCAAACTATGTAATCATAGGATGACATCTGAGCTTGGTCTTGCTGGCTGCTTATAAAGGAGTCTTTCACAATGATAAATGGGAATTTTCATTGTTGACCAAGTCAGACACTAAGGCACACCACCTGCATACTTCATGCTGAAATAAATCAAACACAAATAAATAGCCCTGACTTATAAAAAAAAAAATGCTCCCACCTGTTTTGAAGTACACTGAAACTGGCTGCATTTTGAACAGGAAGATAAGGCTGTTGGCCTACTACCTGGGAGACACAGAACTTTTAGTGGCTTTTCGGTATGGTGACAGAGATCAACTGAAGGCAGAACTCTCTCCCGCCTCAATCACCCAGCACCTGAGAGGACAATGGCTCTTTGGGGAAGTGGTGGGGTCCAGGGGCCTGCGTAGGCCTCACAGTGCAATGGGACTCTTGACTGCACAAGCGCGGCTTTCTCACCAGGCCACCTCACAGGGCAGGGCCCAAAGATCTACTGCCACTTTGCATGACTCAGGATTTTGAGCAAAGTTTCCCAGAGTCCCAAAGTAATTCCCCACAACTTAGGTATTTAAGATTAGACACATACATACATGCATGTGCCACACACACTCAATGTGTTCTAAATTAAAGAAAAATCAAATTTAAACTCTCTAAGCCAACAAGTTTCTACATCCTAATCGAAAGTGGATGTATCACCACAAATGATTTTATGTGCTTGTTTCTTATTAGACTCCTATTCCTCTGAGTTTCAGTTTCCTTGTTCTTTGAACACATCATTCTCTTAGGTTCTATTTTCTCAATATACAATGTGTGCAAAAATCATGAACATCTCTTTGGATGGCTGCTCTTTATGTCCAGCATGCTGTGCTACCTTCGGTTCTACATATAAAGCCACACTCCAAAAAAGGAATACTCTCCAAAAACTTTATTTTCATGGTGTTGTTTCAAATTCTGTTTTTTTAAAAATATGCCGACTAGAAGTGTCAGCAAATCACAGGGCCACATGCTTATTTACACTGAAGAACTCTGAAACCTGGGAAATCACAACAGAAAGTACCAATACAGCTCCTCGTGAGGCAGGGAAGCAGCCCATGCAGGGCTCCTTCCGAATTTCCCAAGAAGGCTCTGGAAACAATCTAACCCCCAGGACCTTACATCAGAGGGCATTTTGACATTTAATTCAATCTGAAGTCAGCCTTGCCACCCCCAGGACACAAGTGAAATATGTAAGCCAGAATAATATATTTGCTTGGTATATTTATTTTTAAAAATAGTTAAGAAGGAGATCTGACAATGTCTTTCAAAAAGTCTTCAGTAATCTTTAGCAATTAAAAAAGAAAATAAATAGATAAAACTTCCTTCAGTCTGACCTAAATTCTTCCCCCTTCACTTCACAGCTTAATTTTGTTTTCCTGTTTTTGGTACCCAGGTGTGATAAAGAAGAGCCAGTCGCCATATTCTTCATTAAGTTCTGAAGCCAATGATTAATTAGATCAAAATAATTTACTTCTCTTGGATTAACAATGTCTGGTATTATTTTCTAATCTTTCTTATTCTTTTTCATGCATCTTACTTCTTAAAACTCTTTCCAGAGTTCTCTCACAACAATGACCTTGCAGTCATTTCTGACTGGTACATGGTATGTGCCTTTTAATACCTGTATCACTAGAATGTAGCCCTCTGTCTGGCTTTCAGCAGGCTCTCAATTAAATATTCTTGAGAGCTTGTGAAACCATACATCAACAGTAGTCAATAAATGAGCATTTGTTTTACTCAACTAGATTTTACTATTTATTTAGTCACTTTCCCCTAGCATTCCGACCATATGAAAATAATCACACATACATCCTGATCAGTTCCTCTTTTTACCAGAAAACTCAATAAGTTTATTCTGACAATTATCCTAAAATGTGGACCTAAGATTTGTTTTCTGGAAGGTGCCCCATCAACCAAATATTTAAACTGCCCCATCAACCAAAAGGTTAGTGAACTTTGATACAACTTCGAATCATGCTACATAATCCTAAAATTTCATCATCAAATCTGAATCCCACGCAGAACAAGAAGTTCCTGTCTATTCAATGGGTTGTGCTGTTGAAGTTGCCAAAAGATCCTTATTTTAGTGACTTAAATGAAATTTTTTATTGAGAATAGTTTGATATTCCAATTAAATGGTATTTTAAAACATACACATTTAGTTGCTAACTTAACTATTTTACTATATATTTAAAACATTTTTAAAGAGTTGATTATTTTATCTACTAAATGTATGTCATTAATTAGAGCAACTTATTACTATAAAATTAAAAATTACACATGCTCTAATTCTGATTCCAGCAATTTAATAGACAATAAGTCTCTTAGAATCATATCTAAATGCCAAATATAGAAGGCAAGACATCTGGAACAAATGCCATGGTACTTGTTAATGACCAAACTAAACTCACTAACTTTCTAACTTTTAATCAGAACTGATTACAATATCAATGGATATTTTTCATTAGGCCAATATTTTCCAGACTGACATGAAAGCTTCTTTCCTTCTCACTCTCACTCACATACACATGCAACACAAAATGGGGTAGCGTGGGGGAAGGTAAAAGAAGATGATGTGAAAGAAAAAAAGAATATAGTCACAGAAAACTTAGTCCTCATAGATCCTTCTGAAGATTGCACATACCTTGGAATCACCATTATCACCAACCTGAACTAGGTATCCTTAAAAGAATGCTTCTTAGGGGGGCAGGGGGGAACACTTCAATTACGTTTGGAAGAATTTATAAAAGTAGATTTTATTTTCTTTGATTCTTCAGTAAATTAGTAAATGTGAGAAACATAATCTGAAAAGCTTCCCACAAGTTAAAGAAATATTCAGGAGTTAAAATATTGGGTAGTGTCCCTTTGAACCCAAACTTCCCGAGCTAAAGATTAGTGAGTTAAACCACGTAGCTCCATGCCTTCCTGCAGCCAGGTTAATAATTACACTTGACTTAATGTCCAGAATCCCATTCCCAACCGAGAGTCTCTAAGTGGGTATAACCACTAATGAAACACTGAGATGTGATAACAGTGAAATTGAAAACTTAAAGACATTCGCCTGAGTAATGAACCTGAAGTTCAACCCAAGTTCACAAAAGCTTTCAGACGGAGCCAAAGTTTCAATATTTCCAAAAACTTTCCTCCTTTCTCTCCTCCTCATCATGGTACTCCTGCAGCCTTCCACCCCCCAAAGAAGAAATACAGTTAATCCAAACTCTGCGTAAAGGAAAATCTAAATTGAGGCAGTTGTGTTTAAGAGGACCCAGTGTGACAGCTGATGTGACAAGGGGGCTCATCAGGAAGACATTCACTGGGGTCTTCGTTCAGATTTTAACAAATAATTTCTTTCTAAGGCAGCACTTCTCCAGACTATGGCTGGCACACTTTTTCAGGGATGGATTACTTAGAAAAAACATGAGCCTGATCCACTCTCTCCTGCCTATCATTTCATTTGTGCCTAGCACCTCCATCAGCAGGTGGGCAAGGAAGATGAAAGGAGAGGGAACTCAAGCCAGAGGCTTACATTTGTATTTTTAAAAATACAGGAAGGTGGAGGGACTGGGAGGCAGACCTAGTGAGCCTAATGGGCCATTTTAGAGGGATTGGAATTCACTTTGCTCAAGATGGAAGTCTCAAGGGGATTGAGCAGTGAGTGACTTGATCTGCCCAGGAAATGAGAGGATCATTTGGCAAATTTTAGAACATATACTCTAGGGGACATGGGTGGATACCAGAAGTAGAGCTCAGAGGCTACTGCAACATTCAACTAGAGATAATGGCTGGGACCAGCGTAGGATCAATAAAGGTGGTGAAAAGTGGTCTGAAGGTAAATTTGGCAGGATTTGCTGATGAGGTGTGAGATCAACGATGATTCCAAAATTTCAGACTTAAGCAGGAAGGAAGGAGCTGCCACTAATGGAAGTGAGAAAGACGGTGGGAGGAGTTGGTTATAAGGCGGACGGGGGAGAGAAAAGGATATGGATATTGTAAAGCCTAGTTTATCTTACTTAATCATTTATTATTCATCCATCATTTATTGCTTATATTTTTTACTAGAATAAAGTCACACAAATCTAAAAAAATAACACTTTCATAAACTGATAGTTAAGAGATTTACTTTAAATAAGCCAGCATTGCCAATTGTAATTATTATATTTTATTTTAGTTGTTTCTTCTTTTTAGCATGATATGGTAGTGGTAAAATAGTTGGGCAATGGAGAAGGGTGCATATGTGAGAACAAAAAACAGGCTAAGAAATTTCTGCAAAACAGGCTAAGAAATTCCATAATGGCAATTGTGTTAAGAGGAACTTAGAAGAACCTATTAGATACTGAAAATAGACAAATGCCTGATAAAATCTATATATATTCAAAGCGATGCTAAACTGAAGAAGGAGGAAGGAGAACAAAAAGATGGGTGGCTTGGAGATTTGATAAGCTGTGAAAATGCAATACAATAATACATAATTCAATTGTTGTCTCTCAATGTCAGTAATTGAGACTAAGTGAAGTAATATGCCAAAAAACATCGGAATCTAAAGAATGAGACATCATATTATATACCCTGTGCTAATTTATACTAAGTGATTTTAAAGACTTTTTTTCCAGTTTCAAAAATGGTCAAGCATCTAATTATTGGTCAGTTATTTGACTTGTGTCTATCTTACATAAAGAAGTGCAATGTGGTTTTTCTAGAGGAAATCTTTACACTATTTGATGGTCAAATTTTTTCAAAGATGCAACTAAAAGTTTCATTATGGAGAGTTTAATTATTAGCACTATGATAACTAGTATCACCTATGCTGCATGTATCCTCAGGTATGGTTTATTAGACATTTAAACAATATATAATTAAAATAATATACCCTCACAAAAAAAATAGATATGTGAGGAATTGGCTGCTGTTTTTGAGATAGGATTAGGGGAGGCAGGGCTTAGTTAGGGATTGCTGTGATGTGAGGTGGGTTTAGCAAACAAGGATCCCCAGGGAAAGAAAGGAATTGCATAACTGGTCTGGGGGCATCAGCAGCAAGAAAGCAGTAACCACTCAAAGAGGAGAGAGACCCTTGTGGCATGACCTTGGGAGAAACAGTGTTTCCTGATAACGCTGCAGCTGGTTTTCTATGTGTCTATCCCTCTAGCCTCATGAATGGCAGGGCTCCTTTTTCTCTTTCCCAGCCACGCCGATTTTTCACTCTTTTGGTCTGGAACAGGCCTTGACTCTTTCAAAGATGTCAGTATTAAATAATACCCCCTCAGTTATTTATAAAATAAGAGTTCTTTTTTTTCTTTCTTTTTTCTTTTTTTTTTTGCAACTGGGAAATTTGGTCCTCAAACTTCAATACCATTACTGGTCTGTCACATCACTTTAATTACATTACCCATTGCCCTGACTTAGAAAGAGGAAATGAGTTCCCCAGATGATGCATGTCATGTGCAGTTTTGCTCCCCAGCACTCCGCCCACTATACTACACAGTCTGGATGTTCAATCTATGTCCTCTTGGTGCAAACTCAAAGCTGAGCCTCATGGAACATAAAAGCAATGGCATGAGCCACAAAATAACTTCCAATGTCAAGAAAAGATGAGGTAGAAAAATAAGAAGAAAGAAAGCAGAAGTCACAGCCACAACAAGCAGAAGAGTGAGGGCGCAGGGTGAGCTGGCAGGGGAGAGGCAGGATATCAGAGATTCAGGTCCAGAGACTGCTGCTGAGGGTCAGGGAGGGCTCCCACAGACTGCTTCCATTCAAGAGGAAAGGTCCAGGTACGTGGCCTTGGAGAGAAGTGAGGAGGCATAGAATGAGCTCTGGGCCTAGGCCGAGAGGAGAGGGAGGAGGAACCCAAGACTTAGAAGAAGTGTGTGATTATGAAAACCTTGTGTCTGACGCTCCTTTTATCTACTTTGTCAACAGACGAGTAGAGCGTATGGAATAAAAATAAATAATAGGGGGAAAAAATGTTAAAATAAATTTAGCTTGAAATATTAGTGATTAATGGAAGGGAGGGGTAAGGGGTATGGTATGTATACTTTTTTTTTCTGTTTTCATTTTATTTCTTTTTCTGAATACGTGCAAATGTTCCAAGAAATTATCATGATGATGAATATGCAACTATGTGATGATATTGTGAATTACTGATTGTATATGTAGAACAGAATGATCAAAATAGGAATGTTTGCATTTATTTGGTGTTTTTTTTGGTATTTAAAAAAATAAAATATAAAAAAAGACTTACAAGAAGTTACAAGTAACACGATGGGCAGCCTAGATCGGAAAGCATCTTAACAATGTTACTGATACGGGGAAAGTGGAAAGAAAGATGAAAATAAAGTTCTATGAAATGAAAGGGGAACAGAGGCAATATTATGAGAGGAGTCTAAAAGCTCTAGTAAAATCAAGACAGCCGTGTGCAGAGGCAAGGGGAAGACAGCTCAGAGCGCCCCATTCCACCCCACACTTTGATGCCCAGTCACCCTTTCATTCTCCCTGCTCCTTTCTTTTTCCTTCTCCCTCTTTATTCCTCTTTCCTAACCTCCTACACCCAAAGTGGTGGCCAAATAAGACTAGGTGCTTCTTTCAGTTTGGTGGCAAAGGTCCATTCCATTTCTGCCTTTCTGTGCCTGGACGGTAGAGCAGCAGAGGGGAAAGAGGGCTAGCTGTCCTCTTGGTGCAAACTCAAAGCTGAGCCTCATGGAACATAAAAGCAATGGCATGAGTCACAAAATAGCTTCCAATGTCAAGGTGACACATAGATTTTGGTAATTGTGGCCGGCAATCAGCAAGTGACTACCATCCCATCTGAACTATTTACTATCTTAAGAGCAACCGGATTGTATCAGGACTTGGCTGAGGTTGCCCTGGGAGAAGAGAAGGAATGTCTTTGACATCCAGCAGCCATGGGGGGTCCCCATCACATGTGAAAACTTAGCCACATGGGCTAGGACTCACTGTTACTCATTCTACATCATCCCATCAAGCCACAAAGGTCTTTCTGTAGTAAAATGTCCTGGGAATAATCAGGATTAAGATGCTCTGAGCAATTAGGAAAAATGAATCATGTATACCAATACAGTGGCTTTTATTATACAACCTATCACTGAAAACTCAAACGGTATGAAATCCCCTCAGCTCTGAGGGAAATGCCCCCAGTGTTGGTGAGTAAGTAATTTTACTCGCTCCCTTCATACTGAAACATATTTAAATAAAATTTTTAGAATTACTACTGTCCTAGACTTCCCCTTCAAACAACTCTAAACCGACCTCTGTGTATCCATGTTCAAAGCCCACTTCAAAAATAATTTTGTTGATGATATTGTGAATTGCTGAGTGTATGTGTTGGGAATGTTTGTGTTTCTTTCTTGTAATTTTTTTTAATTAATAAAAAATTAAAATAATAATAATAATAATTTTGTGATGTCCTCCCTTCGTATGCTATCCTACTCCAAAGAATACCTGCCATCACTAGTACTTGCAAAAACAAAAGATTGAAACAATAATTCCTCCTTTCGGAAAGACACTATGATTGAAAGGAAATCACCACCTTATAGAAAATAGAATCTATTTTTTTTTATTTTTTATGAAAGGCCTGGATTTGTGAAATCTGTCCTCACATTCTAATCATAGACAGGGTCCTCTAACTTATAAGCTTGTTGAATTTCAAAATTTCCAGGGTAAATCACTTGTGGACAAGAGAATGGTATTTCCCCACAGTCACAATTACACAAACAATAGTTAAGTAATCATGGCTGCCCACAAGAGCATCTTCAACCTATTTCAGCTAAAACATGGCAGCATCAATAATACTGTAGAACCAACAGCTAAAGAAATCTTTCTATGGGAAAATGCATTCAGAGCTCTCTTTTGGGATACTGGAAACCCCAAAATCTCCCTTTTTCACAATGAAAGTAGGGGTCCCCTTCCTCAAAGCAGACTTCAGAATGGGGGCTACAGGGTGGACTTTGAGGAGCAGGGGGCCTGTGTTGAAGATCAAGACTGAGAAAACAAAATAAGCACAGTGAATCACTGCTTGTCTAGAAAAGGTTGGGGAGGATGAGCTTGGGAGAAAGGACGCCAAGTAGCAAGTGCAAGAGTGGGCTTGAGTGGGGGAGGGGAAGCAATGAATGGCATGGACAAGCAGTTTCTCACTACCTTTCCCCATCTCCTTCTCATTCCAAAATTCCCTCTTCCTTTCTTTTCATCCCCTTTGGAAGGCCTAATGGGGAAAGGAATGTGAAAGCTACTGTGCTGGTTTGAAACTGTATATACCCCAGAAAAGCCATGTTCTTTTAACCTAATCTTGTGGGGACAGACCTATTGTTGGGTAGGAACTCCTGATTAGGTCATTTCCATGGATATGGGACCCACCAATTCATGGTGAGTCTTAATCCTTTTACTGGAGTCATCTACAAAGAGAATAAAAGGCAGAAAATGTAGAGTGAGGCTCAGAGCTGATACAGAGGGATGAAACCAAGTGAAGGACACAGAGGGAGAGAGATGCTTGGAGACAGAAAATGCCCTGGGAAATGCTAAGAGATGAAATCCAGAGTTTGCCCCTGAGAAACTAAGAGAGGACCCACAGATGCTGAAGAGAAAATGCCCCAGCAGAAGTCCGAAGGACCCACAGGGGCTGAGAGAGCCATTTTGAAAACCAACCCAGGAAAGAAGAGCCAGAAGATGTCACCATGTGCCCTCCCAATGGGACAAAGAAACCCCTGATGTAATCAGCCTTACTTCAGTGAAGGTATCCTCTTGTCGATGCCTTAATTTGGTCATTTTCATGGCCTTAGAACTGTATATTTGTAACCTAATAAATCCCCTTTGTAAAAGCCAATGCATTGCTGGTATTTTGCATTCCAGTATCATTAGCAAACCAAAATAGCTTCCTTAGGGGTCTTTGCAGAGATAGGGAAGAGGCAAAGAGGAATCATCAATGATAACCAGGGTGGAAGAGATGCAGTCTTCACTTTGCAAAATAGGGTTGAGTTTTTCATATGTAAGATATGCATTCATAAATCAGAACCTTATCTGTGTGACTCCTGCAGAGGCCCAGAATAAAGAGGAAACAATGCCTATTGCCCCCAAAGTGGGAGAACAATTAGCAAATTAAATTAATTAGTCCTCGTGAATGCTTTCCATTTCTTAATCTTTTAAGAAAAAAATATTTCAATAAATCTGTTGCACACCTGTTGCACTCTGCCAGGCTCAATGTCTTCATTAAAGACATTATAATCCAGAAGAAAGATGCTATGCTTACAGTTTCAAAGAATTCAAACATTTCAATTTCTATCGCAGAAATCCAGGTTCAATCACCAGTGAAATGTACAGTAGCCTACCTCACATATTTGCGTATCCTTCAAAAAGAATTATATCTAGAACTAATGCACTAATCTGTCCTTTGTTACTACTTGCTATATATAGATATCGACAGGTAGTCATTCTTAAGCTGTAATATAAACACAACCTGAAAAATATATACCTTTGTCTACTTTAAGTTCATCACTTTCATGAACAATTTCCCACACACTGAAATTCAAAATATAAACTGAAATATTAATTACTTTTAAAAATGTCTGAGAATAGCACCTCTTTGAACAAATAATTTTAATAATGAATTTAACCTCACTTTCTTCAAATACTCCACAATTAGAATTTGTCTTATGTGTGTTTCTTTTCTAGAGAGACCTATTTGGTCCTATTAGGCATAAGCATGATGTTGAGAGAAAATGGGGAAGGTTGAGGAGAGCCTCTTTGGAGATCTGGACTTTAAAAGAGAAAATCTACTTTTTCCATCAGACATTTCTCCCCTGGCTGCACATGCCCACAGGAAGCCCTGGTTTATGTGGGGTCTAAAGTGGAAGAGAGGAAGCCTGGACTGGTAGATAAAATCCCAGTCCGGGTCTAACTACAATTTTTCTAATTTTTCACGGGGACGTTTAAGGCTGCTGTCTTAACTTAGTTTTTAGTCTGTGCACTTCTTCCACAAACTAAGGAATGATGTCCTATAGGATACCCAAAAATGCCATTAGGGCTTCAGCAACTAGGTGGAATGTGGTGGTCTGAATATTGATTTCACATGGCTTATTTCCAGTGTCCAACAGTCAAGTAAACTTGAATGCTAGCTAAAATGAGGTTGTTTTCCTGCACATCAAAGAAAGTTGTTCGAGTGACTCAGAAACAGCCAGGGTGATTCTGGCTATCAAACATGGGGCTGTCAGAAGCAGGTTAGGACGGGGGATGCAGATTTGATACAGATTTATATAACAGTGCTCAGTATCTCTTCCCACTTGACAGGGAAAACCCTTATGGATTTCAACCAGAGAATACCCAGCTAATAAATGGGAAAATAAGAACATGTTGCTTCTAATCCTACATGTCTCAGGCTCATCGTTTCAAAAACTTATCTAAGGAAAGGGTCACCTTTACCCTAACATATAATGCCTCATTTATATAAATTAGAAAACTGCTCACTTATAATTAGAATGCCCCCAAATCTCCAAGACACATAGGAAAAAGCACAAGAATGGCACTGTTCTTTATTTGAATCTGAAAAATATTATTCACGTTACCTCTGAATTAACAAGGTCCATTGGTCTTTTCTTGGTTTCTCCTATGTCCAAGTAACTGAGGGGGGGGGGGGGGGAGAAGGGAGAAAAAAAGAACAATAAAGTTGCTTTCATAGCTTTTGAGTCAGTTATGTAAATTTATTTCTAAATTTTTTTTAAAAGTAAGGCAAGCCATAGGAAATACTTAGGCCTAAAGCAAAAATTAATAGCTACTAATTAGAAACAATTCTAATAGCATGAATTGCTGTCAAGAAAAGCTAAGCCATGTTTACACTAAATTTCAAGGGAATTGAAATATTAGAAATCCATACATTCATTAGGAAACTTTTTTTAACCCATAATGGTTGGATACTATATATATTGTATTTCTGATTCTTATATGAATTTGATATAGACTTAAGTAGTTTGCCACTCAAGCTGCTTAATAGCCCCATTAATAGCTGACTTTAGAGCAAATAAAGCAAAGAAAACACTGATAATGTACATTAGAGTAACAGCTGGGAAATCTTTTTCCTAGGAGAACGCTTTAATGATACAGAAATGCTCAGCCATGTAGAGTGGTTTAGATATTAGTTCAGCTAAGAAACAGATGAGCAGACTAGTTAACCTCTAAAGACCCCTACTAATTCCATTACTATTTGCTACAGATATTAACCAGTGAGCATTCTTCAGGTAACATAAGCACAACCTGAAAACTTTATACTTTATACCTTTGCCAACTTTAAACTATAAATCTATCACTGGGTTCTGCTTCTAGTTTTTACAATCCCTTTCACTATGCTGCATAATGATGAACACTCTAATTTAACAAATAAATATAAACATAGCTCCTAATTTCTAATCATGTATGTGTATATGAATATATACCTAAACTACTATAATTTCTGAGTTGCAAAAAAATTTTTATATTGGAATTAATTTTGGCTTTTGGCTATTGAAATGTGGTTTCTTGTTGTTGTTTGCTTTTTTGGATAGGATGCTTTAGTTAAATCAATACCTCTGGAAATGATCACTCATTTTTCCCATGCAAACTATTTACAGAAGACAGTACAAATACTTCCTCTCATCTTTACAATAAAATGGCTGTCTGTGAATCTGCAGGGATGATTTCTGTTTTAATTCCAACATGTTCTAATTGTGTGGGTATAAGAATACTAGAAATAAGACTAGAGAAAGTTATGGGGCAACAGGTTAGCTCTTTCAATATAACCAGAGTGGTCAGCAAAACCAGGAGTGACTGGTCAGGCCTTGCTGATCACATAGTTTTGGGGACGCATGGCTAAGGGCAAAATTCTTAAAGCACTGGGTGTCCTAAAACATGTATTTGGTTGAAGGGCAATTGAAAGAGATCGTACTGCTTTGACAGAAGCCCCAAAAAAGTAAATGTGAAGGGTTAGTAAAGTTCTGCCTAAAAGTAATCAATATGCAAGTGTTTGTAAATCAAGAGGAGCACACGGAAAATGTGAAGGCACAGTTATTGGCAGTGGTAATGCTCATTAAGATGGTTAGACAATGAAACACAGTTCAAGAACAATCTGAAAATCTTCACCTATTGGTGAGGTCCTACCTGACAATCAAACAGCGAACAATAAATACTGGTGCTGAAGAGATAGAATGTGTGGTCTACCAACCAGGAAGTACAGGCATCAACTCAGAACTTGTCAGAAACGCCGAAAATCAGGTCCCACCCTGGGTGTACAGAATTAAAATCTGCACTCTAACAAGATTCCCAAGTGATCTGTGTGCACACTCAAGTTTGAGGAGCGCTGACAAGTTAATTTTGACTTAAAGTTAAGTTCGACTTCCCTAAAGCTGGTGGAAAATGATTGATAATTAAATAAGATACACTGTGTTGTACATATTGTAATCAATACCCCCGCTGCTTAAGTCAGCAAATACTCATTTTTTAACGAAAAAAAATTGTCAGGTGTAGGAATGTGAGCTCATATCTACAAGATTAATGTACTCGAGTTAATTTCCAAAATGCATAAAGAAAGTTTGAGGAAACTTTCTAGAACTCTGCCACTACAAAATAAAGGCTTAATAGCGACGTGGAATTTAATCATGGTTTCAAAAATATTCGGAAAATCTGAGTGAAAGAAATGCAAGCAGAAAGTTGATAATTTTCATTTGAAATATATTTTTCTATTGTGGCCGTCTTCCCCAACATCACTTAGGGTCTAAATGAAAGTACACGGATTACCCTCAACACTACAGAGATATTGTTTCATTGTTACAGGAACTCGTGTGTACTAAGTTTCAAATATATGCAGCCATTAAGTCCCTTTGACTTCTATCATAGTAACTATAGATACCACTACTTTAAAACAGATGAAATAAATTATTCATCCATCAGCACAGAAAACTAACAACCATGGACAATGTTATAAGTAAGCTTTTGTTGTGAATTAAAAGCGAAAGTAACCATGCAAATTTCTTGTACACACGAAGTGTATTTCTCACATACACTTGAAAGGTGAGATTGAAGTGCACTTTCTATTTGGTTTGGAACTGTATCTGTTTTTATCTTTTCAGTTGATAATAAATAAACAACAGAGGTATGATGTACTAAAGTGATGTTACATTTTCAGTAGTGAATAGACTCTGAACCAGATTTCCATTGCTGTGAAAATGCTTTATGCGGAAATTATTTAATGAAAAATAAAGTATGTGATGAAAGGAACTGGACGTAGAGTTGCCTCGCACATTTATAATTCTGAGGTGTTTACAGAACATGTTCATTTCCATAGACTTTACTTTTCAAAACAATCCTTTGAGGTGGGAATAGCTATGCTCCTTTTCTGTATTAGGAAACTGATTAAGTCAAGTGACTTACCCAAGAATACAGAGCTATAAATAGCTCATCCTCAAGTCTTCTGATTTTAAGGTCTAAGTTTCTTTGAAGAACACAAATTTTGTTTGTTCTTTTCTAAGCGAGGCAAAGCACCCTTAAGGGGGAAGTTTCAGGAAAAAACAAACCCAAATATATCCTTCACCTTCCATAAAAAGAACGGCTGGTATAATAACAGGTAGAATACCTAGAACTCAATTTGTAGGAAGTAAAGAAAGAAGGATGGTATTAGACAACCTTAACGATATTTGGAAAAACAATTCTATATAGTTAAGAAAAGAATTCACAGGAAGTGCAATAAACTTTTCTGAGCGCTAGGCTAGGAGCAGAAGCGTGCAGGCTGCGGGGGGGAGGGGCCCCAAAGTGGGGCTTGGTCAGCTGCACTTGGAATGAAAGGTTGAAAGAATTTAAACGCAGGGGCCGGACAGGAGAAGGAAATGCAGAGAAATTCTCTCCTGTCTCGCGCGATAATATCGTATACAATTCTTTAAAACAATCTTCTCATTTAAGAGTGATCTTTAAGAAATCTTTATTAAGCTAAAAGGATAGGTTACCAGAAAAAGAAAAAGGGAGGGGGGAGAAAAAAAGAGAGAAGGACGCAGATCACAAAATGCTAAAGTATTGGTCACCGACCTAGTTAAGAACACTTTTTTTTAAAAGATCCCTGCCGTTTGGACGCACTAATTTTAAGTCTGTTCCTACTGCTACCCAAGTGAAATCCCTTCTCCACTCACACTTTCAACCTCTGCCCCCAGCTGCAACGCGAACTCTGAGCCGCACGCAGAGTGGAAGGGGGCTGGAGGGGAGCTGTCACGCATGTCCTCATACCGCATACACCTGAAGAGCTGAGCGGGGGCACAGAGACTCACTTGAGTTTCTTGAAGGCTTCCTGGCCCCCGGCCACGTAGTTGGCCCCGCTCTGGAGCTGGTCCAGCTTGCGGATGCGGTGACCGTTCTGCGGGGTGTAGATGTTCCTGACCGCCCCAAAGGGCGCCTGAACGCCGCCGGTCACCTCCTTCAGGAAGACGTCAAAGCTGGACACCTTCTTCTCATGGATGACCACGCGGCGCCCCGCGAAGAAGGGGTCCCCGTTGCGGTACACCAGCACGCTCTTCACGAGCGGCTGGGACAGGTGGCTGGACCTGGCGCTGGTGCGGCTCATGCTCCCCGCGGGACACGCGGCGCGGGGTCGACTCCTGAGAGCAATGGGGAACAGACAGACCCAAAGGTAAAAGAGAGGTAGGTGACGGCCGTGCGCCCGGCGTCCGCCCGCCGAGACCCTCACGCGCTGCAGGCCTCGGGTGGACGGTCAAGGAGCCGCCCGTGCGCTGCACAGCCAATCAGCGCTCGCCGTGCGCACACCTGGCTCACAGGCTGCCCGCAGAATCCAGGTGCGCAACTTAGCGCCAAGAGCCGCGCGAGGGGCTGGGACCCGAGTTAGGGAGCCAGGGGAGAAAGCGGGGCGGGGCCGGTCAATACGAGGAAACCCAATGGCTGACAAAAGGCTTCGTCTTCTCTTCTCTCCTTGCTTCCTGACCCCTGAAGCCCTCAGTTTAGAGCACTCCAGGAGCCTGGCTCGAGTTGCTCAAATTTTCCTTTACCGATTTAAAAAACAGATGCCTGAGGTTCATTGAGAGACGCAGACGAGACTCAAGTGTCCGCGAGCCCTCGCCCCCTCCTGCGACGACCTCCGCCGGCCACTGGCGAGGTCGTGGGCACAGAGGCGGGGCGGGGCGCCGCCCGCAGCCGGGTCCCGAGAGGGAGGGGCAGGCGGTGGGGTCTCCCGGGTGGCCGCAGTGGGGTTGCTGGGAAGGCGCCCCGAGATGTACCTACCGACACCCGAGGGCGGGCGGGGCAGGGGGCGCTCGCCGGGCGGGGGCGCAGGGTGGCGGTGGGGGCGCCGCGCGGGGACTCCGCCGGCACCGCCGTGACCTCCGCGGCGGCCGCACCTCGCGCGCGCTGTTCCTCCCGCTGCCGTTACCCCCGCGGGCCGCGCGGGTCGCAGGGGAACCGAGTTGTTATGTCCCGCTGTTTCCATAGCGACTGCAGCCACGCGCGGGGGGCCGACTCCGCGAACTAGACCTGGCGCGCGCCAGGGCCCCTTGGGCACTGCTGGCTGCCACCGGCGGAGGCGCGGAAGAAGTGGGGGGTGAAAGGGAAGTCTGGGTAGCACTGTCATGCTCTCATTCAGTAAATAAGTGCCTACTGTGTGCCCGGGGATGCGTTAGGAGTTTGGGAATACTGAAGTGGAAAGGAGACCCTACCACATTTTGAGAGCCTACCATGCGCCTAGCTCTGTGCCTGGCAAAGGACTTTTTGCTGTTTCCAAGCATTCCACATCCATGCTGTTTGGCCTATGGGGCAGGATGGGGGAGAGGAGCTGTGAGAGTATTAGGAATCGCAGTAAAGAGGTGTTTGTCGGATTCAAACTGGGACGCACATTGTGGGACCAGAAAAATGCTCCAAAAAAAGATGACAATTTCCAGCTGATCTCTGCTGGTGTTCCATTTTTCCTCCTAAGAACTTCCTACTGTGTGTCCTGTGAAAACTTCATTCCTTGGTGTTCCGAATTCTCCATACATGAATAAAAATAATATTAACTACCATTAATTGAGCACTTACCAAGAACCAGACATTATATTAAGCATTTTACATGGATGATCTTCAACATAAAAAGCGAACATGGGGGACATTGCGCCTGTGCCGAAATAATTATATTAAAGTCACTTAATACATTTAGGCCTTCAAAGTTCACAGTTTTCAAAAGGTGGAAGAGAAGAGAACAATCCAGGGAGAAAAGAGAAGATGGAAATGTTGTGAGCTGGTAGTAGGAGATACACAGGTTGAGGAAATGGATGGGTAAAATATCTATGAAATTTTGCTACCCAGAAAGTGAATAAGACAAAATACCTGTTTTGAGAGATGGAGGTCACAACACCCCACCCCTGCCCCCAAATTCCTTCCCTCCTTTATAGGACTGGCTATGTAATTTGTGGGGTCCAATGCAAAATGGAAAAGCCTGACCTGGGTCCAAAATTAAGAATTTCGCAGTGGTAACCACAGAGCATTAAAGCGAGCAGTGGGGTCCTATATCCAGCCTAAGTTTCTCTTCTGAGACCAGACTCATTATTATCAACTGTCTCCTGGACAGTGGAGTGCTGGTAAATGCTTAACAACCAGGCTCCCCACCAGGAAAAAAAAAAAAGGTCTTGATTTAGAGAATTTGCAATTTTTGTAGCTGAAAACTCTACACAGGGCTGATTTCCAGATACCAACCTGACATCAACAAATGCAAGGGATGCCCATTAGTGTGCCATGATATGGTGTTATTGTCATTATGATACAGTACAAACAACTCAAGAGCACCGATGATAGTAAAATGTAGGAGGTGATGAGTTTTGAGCATTATCTTAGCTTTTAATGTACTTTAATTTATCCTTATACAACCTAATTTTTAATAATGGCCATGTTTAACAATCAGCTTGCAAAATTCCTGAAACACTAACAATTGGCTTTTACAAACAGTCCAAGGCACTGTTGCTCCCAGATAGCTTCCCTGGGCTATCTAAAAGGTTACTCCAACCCCAAATGTTCAAATGATCTCACTTTTTCCTCAAAATCTTCTCTTTTCCTATGTTCCATATCTCCACATAATGTACCTCCATTTGCCTACTCATTTGCTCAAAGCTAAACATGCACATTTGTCTTTCTCACAGAACACATGTAATTGTAACAGAAATAACAACAAAAACAAAAAACATACTCGTACTTTTGCAGTCTCTTTCCCTGTTCCTTGTGCTTTCTGATCAGAAGGATTCTTGCTTGCTAAATTGGTTCTGGAGCTCTTCTCTCTTGTGCAGAATCCCAACAATAGACAAAGGAAGGTTTAAGAAGCCAGAAAGGTTAGACAAACCCAGACCATCAAGAGCTGAGGCAGACTGAGAAGCCGCTTCAGATGGACTTTGCGGAGCATCTGATAACACAGTTAGAGCGGGAGGAGAGAGTTTTCTTTTTAAAGCTTCTTCCTAAGTGTTGAGAAACATTGAGAGTGCGAAAGGAAGCAAGAGAAGATTCTTAAAGGAGTTTATTGTGCCTTAAAAATAATACCACTAAGATATTTGGCGTTTGCTTAAGTCTGAGTAAAGCTCTGAATTGCTTCCAGTTATATTTTCCTGCCGAAATGATAATTTTTTTAACATAGTATTGTGCTGAAACCAGACTTCATAGCACCCTGGGTTTATAAAAGACAATCACCAAGTTCTATCAATTCTACCCCTCAAATATTTGTTGGATTGATTTACTTACTCCTAAAGCATTTTCTATTTCTCAACTTTGGAGCACAATTATCCTCTAAAAGTTTCCACTGTCTCCAGTGTTGCTTCCCTACTATTCATTCTCCACAAAACAACCTGAAAGATCTTTGAAAACCATCGATCTGCTTATGTCACTACTCAGCTTAAAATTCTTCAGATGTTTCCTATTAAAAAAAAAAATGGAATACAAGATCATCAACCTTGATTACAAAGCCCTCGTTGTATCTCTTCTCACACAGTCTCCTTCACCAAAATCAAGATTAACCTTTCCATATCCTTGAATATACTTTTTTTTAAAAACATAGGCAGGCTCCGTGAATCGAACCCGGGTCTCGGGCACAGCAGGTAAGAATTCCGCCACTGAGCCACTGGTGCTTTTACACATGTTTTATGAAATCCTATCTCCCGTTACTGTTTATTTGACTCCTTCCAACTTATACTCCAAGTCCCAATTTGAACGTCACTTCTTCAGGAAACCTTTTCTACTCCACTTCCTAGATCAGAATAGCCTCCCACATATTACATGCTTTTCCTCCACAGCTCCTATCAATTTAATTATAAACCTTTGTACAATGACATGTTTCCTTATAAATCTTTACAGAATTATATGTTTAATCTTTGTACAATTGTTTGTTTATATATATAAATTCCATAAAGGAAAAGATTGTGCCCATTCTGTTCATAAATGTATCCCATAGCCTACCACAATGACTAACACATGGTAAGTACTCAATAATTATTTGAGTGAATGAGTAAAAAATGTGTTGTTTAAAAATTATGAAAAAAACCTTAAAAATATTTAGAAACTGCTCCTGCAGAGCCAGCATGCTTTCAGACCAGCAAATAGAAAAGTAATTGGTAACTACAGAGATTCTAAAACTTGGTGTTACGCAGAAAATACACAGCCAAATGCAAAGGGAGCCCCTACACAGGAAAGCCCAGCTGTCTCTTTCCCCTACACTCCAGTACTGAGTTTTTGTATTCGTCCGAGGCAGTAGAGAGATAATGTAAAGTGTGACATATATTCTGCTAGTTTTCTGTAAAGGTGCTGTTGCCTTTACATATAGTTTTCATATCTCGATTTCAGAAACAGAAGGAATTTCAGCTTCCTGAAAGATATTATTTCTAAGCTCCACACGTGGTAACTGGTGACTGTTCTGGTAGGTCCTAAATACCCACAATCAAGTTAACTCAGGTGGTTCTGAACATGGTTCAGCTCTTCTCCAGATGCCTGTCCTAGGTTCCCTACTTCAGTCTGCTGTTTTAAAAGTGCTTAATATTGGAGGGTACAATGGTAGTTTAGTGGTAGAATTCTCACCTACCAGGCAGGAGACCCGGGTTCAATTCCCGGTGCATGCACCTCCCAAACAAACAAACAAGAAAAACAGACAAACAAACAAAAATTCAACAAATAATGCTGCAATACCGGGATACTCATCACCAAATCTTGTAGGTCTTACCTACTTGACATGACTTAGGGCACTCCGCTTTGCCCCATCTCCACTATTCCTATGTTGGTTCAGAACTTAGGTAGGAATTCTTGTTCTGAAAATTGTCGCAAATATGAGTTAAGAGTAAAAGAAGTGGCTTCCTAAAAAGAAAAGTCCAGGACCAGACGGCTTCACATGTGAATTCTATCAAACATTCCAGAAAGAATTAGTACCAACTCTCCTCAAACTCTTCAAAAAAATCAAAGTGGAGGGAAAACTACCTAATTCATTCTATGAAGCCAATATCACCCTCATGCCAAAACCAGGCAAAGATATTACAAAAAAAGAAAACTACAGACCAATCTCTCTAATGAATACAGATGCAAAAATCTTCAATAAAATTCTAGCAAATCGTATCCAACAACACATTAAAAGAATTATACATCATGACCAAGTAGGATTCATCCCAGGTATGCAAGGATGGTTCAACATAAGAAAATCAATTAATGTAATACACCATATCAACAAATCAAAGCAGAAAAATCACATGATCATCTCAATTGATGCAGAGAAGGCATTTGACAAGATTCAACATCCTTTCCTGTTGAAAACACTTCAAAAGATAGGAATACAAGGGAACTTCCTTAAAATGATAGAGGGAATATATGAAAAACCCACAGCTAATATCATCCTCAATGGGGAAAAATTGAAAACTTTCCCCCTAAGATCAGGAACAAGACAAGGATGTCCACTATCACCACTATTATTCAACATTGTGTTGGAGGTTCTAGCCAGAGCAATTAGACAAGAAAAAGAAATACAAGGCATCAAAATTGGAAAGGTAGAAGTAAAACTATCACTGTTTGCAGACGATATGATACTATACGTCGAAAACCCGGAAAAATCCACAGCAAAACTACTAGAGCTAATAAATGAGTACAGCAAAGTAGCAGGTTACAAGATCAACATTCAAAAATCTGTAGCATTTCTATACACTAGTAATGAACAAGCTGAGGGGGAATCAAGAAACGAATCTCATTCACAATTGCAACTAAAAGAATAAAATACCTAGGAATAAATTTAACTAAAGAGACAAAAAACCTATATAAAGAAAACTACAAAAAACTGCTAAAAGAAATCACAGAAGACCTAAATAGATGGAAGGGCATACCGTGTTCATGGATTGGAAGACTAAATATAGTTAAGATGTCAATCCTACCTAAACTGATCTACAGATTCAATGCAATACCAATCAAAATCCCAACAACTTATTTTTCAGAAATAGAAAAACCAATAAGCAAATTTATCTGGAAGGGCAGGGTGCCCCGAATTGCTAAAAACATCTTGAGGAAAAAAAACGAAGCTGGAGGTCTCGCGCTGCCTGACTTTAAGGCATATTATGAAGCCACAGTGGTCAAAACAGCATGGTATTGGCATAAAGATAGATATATCGGCCAATGGAATCGAATAGAGTGCTCAGATATAGACCCTCTCATCTATGGACATTTGATCTTTGATAAGGCAGTCAAGCCAACTCACCTGGGACAGAACAGTCTCTTCAATAAATGGTGCCTAGAGAACTGGATATCCATATGCAAAAGAATGAAAGAAGACCCATATCTCACACCCTATACAAAAGTTAGCTCAAAATGGATCAAAGATCTAAACATTAGGTCTAAGACCATAAAACAGTTAGAGGAAAATGTAGGGAGATATCTTATGAAACTTACAATTGGAGGCGGTTTTATGGACCTTAAACCTAAAGCTAGAGCACTGAAGAAGGAAATAAATAAATGGGAGCTCCTCAAAATTAAACACTTTTGTGCATCAAAGAACTTCATCAAGAAAGTAGAAAGACAGCCTACACAATGGGAGACAATATTTGGAAACGACACATCAGATAAAGGTCTAGTATCCAGAATTTATAAAGAGATTGTTCAACTCAACAACAAAAAGACAGCCAACCCAATTACAAAATGGGAAAAAGACTTGAACAGACACCTCTCAGAAGAGGAAATACAAATGGCCAAAAGGCACATGAAGAGATGTTCAATGTCCCTGGCCATTAGAGAAATGCAAATCAAAACCACAATGAGATATCATCTCACACCCACCAGAATGGCCATTATCAACAAAACAGAAAATGACAAGTGCTGGAGAGGATGCGGAGAAAGAGGCACACTTATCCACTGTTGGTGGGAATGTCAAATGGTGCAACCACTGTGGAAGGCAGTTTGGCGGTTCCTCAAAAAACTGAATATAGAATTGCCATACGACCCAGCAATACCATTGCTGGGTATCTACTCAAAGGACTTAAGGGCAAAGACACAAATGGACATTTGCACACCAATGTTCATAGCAGCATTATTTACAATTGCAAAGGGATGGAAACAGCCAAAATGTCCATCAACAGAAAAGTGGCTAAACAAACTGTGGTATATACATATGATGAAATATTATGCAGCTTTAAGACAGGATAAACTTATGAAGCATGTAATAACATGGATGGACCTAGAGAACATTATGCTGAGTGAGTCTAGCCAAAAACTAAAGGACACTCAAAAAGCTGAATATAGAATTGCCATACGACCCAGCAATACCATTGCTAGGTATCTACTCAAAGGACTTAAGGGCAAAGACACAAACGGACATTTGCACACCAATGTTTATAGCAGCATTATTTACAATTGCAAAGAGATGGAAACAGCCAAAATCTCCATCAACAGAAGAGTGGCTAAACAAACTGTGGTATATACATACGATGGAATATTATGCAGCTTTAAGACAAGATAAACTTATGAACCATGTAATAACATGGATGGACCTAGAGAATATTATGCTGAGTGAATCCAGCCAAAAACTAAAGGACAAATACTGTATGGTCCCACTGATGTGAACGGACATTCGAGAATAAACTTGAAATATGTCATTGGTAACAGAGTTCAGCAGGAGTTAGAAACAGGGTAAGACAATGGGTAATTGAAGCTGAAGGGATACAGACTGTGCAACAGGACTAGATACAAAAACTCAAAAATGGACAGCACAATAATACCTAATTGTAAAGTAATCATGTTAAAACACTGAATGAAGCTGCATCTGAGCTATAGGTTTTTGTTTTGTTTTGTTTTGATTTTACTATTATTACTTTTATTTTTTTCTCTATATTAACATTCTATATCTTTTTCGGTTATGTTGCTAGTTCTTCTAAACCAATGCAAATGTACTAAGAAATGATGATCATGCATCTATGTGATGATGTTAAGAATTAATGATTGCATGTGTAGAATGGTATGATCTCTAAATGTTGGGTTAATTTCTTTTTTTCCGTTAATTAAAAAAAAAAAAAAAAAAAGAGAAGGGATAATTGGAGATGAAGGGATACAGACTGTACAACGGGACTGGATATAAAAACTCAGAAATGGACAGCACAATACTACCCAATTGTAATGCAATTATGTTAAAACACTGAATGAAGCTGCATGTGAGGTATAGGTTTTTTGTTTTTGTTTTTTTTGTTTTTTTTTTCTTTCTATTATTGTTTTAATTCTTATTCTGTTGTCTTTTTATTTCTTTTTCTAAATCGATGCAAATGTACTAAGAAATGATGAATATGCAACTATGTGATGTTATTAAGAATTACTGATTGTACATGTAGATTGGAATGATTTCTAATTGTTTTGTTAATTCTTTTTTTAATTAATAAAAAAAAAAAAAAAAAACTAAAGGACAAATATTGTATGGTCCCAGTGATGTGAACTGACATTCGAGAATAAACATGGAATATGTCATTGGTAACAGAGTCCAGCAGGAGTTAGAAACAGGGTAAGATAATGGGTAATTGGAGCTGAATGGATACAGACTGTGCAACAGGACTAGATACAAAAACTCAAAAATGGACAGCACAATAATACCTAAGTGTAAAGTAATCATGTTAAAACACTGAATGAAGCTGCATCAGAGTCCAGCAGGAGTTAGAAACAGGGTAAGATAATGGGTAATTGGAGCTGAATGGATACAGACTGTGCAACAGGACTAGATACAAAAACTCAAAAATGGACAGCACAATAATACCTAAGTATAAAGTAATCATGTTAAAACACTGAATGAAGCTGCATCTGAGCTATAGGTTTTTTTTTTTACTATTATTATTACTTTTATTTTTTTTCTCTATATTAACATTCTATATCTTTTTCTGTTGTGTTGCTAGTTCTTCTAAACCGATGCAAATGTACTAAGAAACAATGATCATGCATCTATGTGATGATGTTAAGAATTACTGATTGCATATGTAGAATGGTATGATTTCTAAATGTTGGGTTAATTTCTTTTTTTCTGTAAATTAATAAAAAAAAAAAGAATAAAAGAAGTGATAGCTTACGTCTTTAGTTTTATTTGCATTTAGAGAATGGGATTCCTAGTAATGGAGAAAGGTTTTTCCTTACGATGTAATGCACTGATAACAAGCACAATTTTATTCAGAGTAATCACAATCCCTTGAAATAGTAAACACTAAATCCTCATTTTTTTGTCATTACTTCTTATCATAAATTGAACCCCATGGAAACCCATTGCTACTTATTTTTAAATTTGGAATAAACCAAATAACTGTAAGTTACTATTTTCTTTCTTTGAAAAATATGTACAATTTCATTTTGAAAAGTTTAATGTCAGTAAAAAATTCTGTAGTTCACTAGAGCATGATCTGCAAACCCAATGTTAAAATGGTAAGTTTAAAGGTAGAGGGAAGGAAAGTTAAGGGAATTCGCACATTTAGGTGACAACTGAGACTCAAGAGTTAAAGCTCTGAAGCTATGAAAGCAGCAGTAACCATACAGGAGCTGTTTAAAAAGTTGGAAAAGGGACCAGACTTCAACTAGAGGTATGAATGAAACTGATCTGGAAAGGACTAAGGCAGATCAGGATACATGGTAAAGGATGATATCTTCATTATTTTTTTTTTAATTTTTAAAATTGTATAATATAACATCAAAGAAAGGAAAAAGCAATAGTTTTCAAAGCACTCTTCAACGAGTGCAGAACAGATCCCAGAGAATCATCCGTATTTTAAAACGTCAACTTCTGTGTGAGACCAAGAGAAGAGATGTTTATTTGGTGCAAAATTTATATTTGGGGTAGCACATTACCTAATTTAACTTGTATGGTCAGTTTTGTTGAACACCGACAAGTACATGGACTCTTGAATAGGGTGAGAGATTTTGTAGGTTTGTCCAGGTTAGTGTGATGCCCTGATATGTCCTAGAGTAATTTGGGCAGTGAATTAAGTATTTGCAAAGTCCTCTTGGTGGACTGGGGAGAAAGGAGGAAATATACAACTTCCCCTTTTGAAGAATTTCTGATATTCTCACAAGCAGTGGGGACAACAAAATCAATAGGCTAAGCCCTTGCCCTTGGGGTTCACCCCTATAAAACTTATTCCTGCAAGGGATAGGCTAAGCCTATTTAAAATTATGCCTAAGAGTCACCCCTAGAAAACGTATTTTGTTGCTCAGATGTGGCCTCTCTCTCTCTCTCGAAACCAATTCGGCAGGTAAACTCGCTGCCCTCCCCACAACGTGGGACAAATCTCCCTGGTAATATGGGACTTGACCACCCCCCCCCACCCCACCCCCCGCGGGATGAGCTGGGACCCAGCATCATGGGGTTGAGAAAGCCTTCTTGACAAAAGGGGAGAAGAAAGAAATGAGGCAAAATAAAGTTTCAGAGGCTGAGAGATTTCAACAGGGTTGAGAGGTTACCCTGGAGGTTATTCTTATGCATTATATAGATATCCCTTTTTAGTTTATGGTGTATTGCAGTGGCTAGATGGAAGTACCTGAAACCGTTGAGCTGTGTTCCAGTAGCCTTGATTCTTGAAGACAATTGTATAAAGATAAAGCATTTACAATGTGACTGTGTGATTGTGAAAACATTATGTCTGATACTCCTTTTATCCAGGGTATGGACAGATTAGTAAAAACATATGGATAATAAATAAATAAATAAATAGTAGGGGGATGACGGGTAAAATAAGTTGGGTAGATGGAAATACTAGTGGTCAATGAGAGGGAGGGGTAAGGGATATGGGATGTATGAGTTTTTTCTTTTTTCTTTTAATTTCTTTTTCTGGAGTGGTGCAAATATTCTAAAAAATGATCATGGTGATGAATACACAACTATATGATGATATTGTGAGCCATTGATTTACATCATGTGTGGACTGTATGTGTGCAAGGATGTGTCAATAAAAACATTAAAAAGAAAGAGAGAGAATTTACATAGAGAGGCTCTATTTTATCTGTGCTGCTAAAGGAAATATCTTGCCTGGATCTTCCAGCACTTAGTACCATGGTAAAGATAAGTGTTTAATAAATATTTGTTAAATGAATTAGTCTGAGAGTGAAGGTTGGTGCAGATATGAAGGAAGAGGTGGTACCTTGTGGAGAGTGGGAGAGTTTTAATAGCTAATATGATGAGCCTAGCACAGTGTTGGATGCTTCCATGGAATATATATGTTGTATATCGTATCTTCCTTTAAGAATCCTTTAAAGAAAATAATAATAGTTCAACAACATGGAGAGTTAGATACCCAGAATGATGAGCCTTCTAAAACAAACTAAAAAATTCTGATAAAAAATAGTTTCATTCTCTTTAAATGCTTTGCTAATTTAGCAAGAATGGGAGGAATTCAGAAAAGACAAACACCAAATGAAAACAGAAACCCTGGGTGGTAAGCAAGCATTGAAATCAGGTTTAACCCTAGGTATTCCTGCCCATGCCCTGGTGACCAAGAATTATTTTGATGGCTGCAGAGGGAGGAGATACAGAGATGTCTAGACCTTCCCAAGGTGGAGAATCTAGGAGTCCCCCATTTGAATCTGCAACCTCCAACAATTGCACCGTAAATGTAATGGTGAACGAGAAATTAACCCTCTTCACAGAGCAGGCCTAAGCAAGGAAACATGCTTATTTTAACCTTGTCCTCAAAGCGGAGCTTGACAGGTAGGATTGCTAAATTTCTCCCTGATTAATTCATCATTATAACAGTTGAACTCCAGGAAGTTACTGAGCCTAATTATCTAGCCCAATCTATCTTTGTGATCCAAAAAAATGTGAAGCAGATAATTAATTTTAAAGTGATTCTGGATTGGAAATATTCTCAGATGGCTGGCAGAAACTAACGTAAATCCTATCTGCAGGAATTTACTTCTACTTAGTCCTCAAATAATTCCCACAAGGTTCCAAGGAAGGTAAACTCAAAGTAAACAAACAAACTTGTAAGAAAACAAGCCATGAAAGAGACCCCAAAGAAACAACAAGCATAAAAATCAGACCTGAAACAATTTCAGATATTGGAACTACCAAAGGTAGAGTATAAAATAACTATATTTAATTTGTTTTAAAAATATAGTGATTGAAAATATGAGTAAGGAGCAAGGTAGTAAAAAAGACCAAGCAAAATTTTGAAAAATAATAAATAAGAGGTCTAGAAATGCAAAACAAAAAAAATAGTAACTAAAAACTGAATGAAGAGGTTAAGTAGCAAATTAGTCACTCTAAAGAGAGAATTATTGAACTAGAAAACATATTCAAAGAATTCACCCACAGCACAAAACACAGAAACAGAGAGATAGATGAAAAATATTAAAGACAGATTGAAAGCTAAAATACTCCTAATCAAAATTCCAGAAAGAGAATGGAATAGGGTCTTTATTCAAAGAGTTAATTGTTGAATTGTTGAAAAGTACAATTTGTCATATTCAGAAAATCAAGTTAATCCCAAGCAGGATAACTACAAAGAATCAATACCAGGGCCATCATAGTGAATCTATCATACAAAATAAAAAAAAGAAGAAAGTAGGTTGTAAGAGCAGCTAGTGGGAAAAAACCAATTATCTACAAGAAAAGACAATTAGTTTAATAACTGGCTGCTCAGAAGCAACAACAGAAACCACAAAACAGTAGAATAAGATATTTGATGTGTTGGGAAAATAATTGTCAAATGGGATTCATACCCAGCAAAATTATCTTTTTCAAGAATGGGTGCCAAAACCTAAAACGGTGGAATTGTAACCCATACCAAACTCTGAAATCTGTTCTACAACTAATTGTTGTGCTGTGCTTTAAAATTTATTGCTTTTCTGTATATATGTTATTTTTCACAAAAAAAAGAAAAGTCAATTGTGAGGATAAATGCATAACTATATGATTATGTTGTGAACCATTGATTATACACTTTGTATGATTACATGGCATGTGGATATATAAGATATATCAATAAAAAATAAAAACAACTGTACTGGAGAACCAAAGAGAGTGGGGGGTGAGGGGAGCTTGAGCAGATCCTGAAGGCACAAGTAAATTACATTAGGAAGTGGTCCAAATGCTCATGGCCCCCACTCTTACCACATTACCTTCTTTTTCCCAGACCAGAGCTATGGCCTGTTGGGGAGTTCCTTACAGCAAATTAACTGAAGAAGAGAAAACTTGGGCCTGATTTACAGATGGTTCTGCATGATATGCAGATACCACCCGAAAGTGGACAGCTGCAGCAGTACAATCCCTTTCTGGGATGTTTCTGAAGGACAGTGGTGAGGGGAAATCCTCAAAGTAGGAAGAAGTTTGAGCAGTGCACCTGGTTGTTTATTTTTCTTGGAAGGAGAACTGGCCAGAGGTGCATTTGTATACTGACTCATGGGTCGTTATAATGGTTTGGTTGGATGATAAGGGAAAGCGCATGTTTGGAAAATTGGTGACAAAGAGGTCTGATGAAGAGGTGTGTGGATAGGCATTTCTAAGTGGGCTGAAAACATGAAGATATTTGTGTCCCATGTAAATGTGCACCAGAGGGTGACTTCAGTAGAGTAAGGTTTTAATAACCAAGTGGATAATATGACCCATTCTGTGGATACCAGTCAACCTCTTCCCCCAGCAACTCCTGTCATTGCCCAATGGGCTCATGAACAAAGTGGTCATTGTGGTAAGGATGCATGGGCTCAGCAACATGGATTTCCACTTACCAAGGCCACCCTGGGTTGGCCGCTGCTGAGTGCCCAATCTGCCAACAGCAGAGACCCACACTTAGTCCTCAATAGGGCACCATTGCCCAAGGTGATCAGCCTGCTACCTGGTGGCAGGTTAATTACACTGGACCACTTCAATCATGAAAGGGGCAGCGATTTGTTCAAACTGGAATAGACACATACTCCAGGTATGGGTTTGCCTCCTCTCCATGCCATGCCTCTGCAAAAACTACCATCCATGGTTTTACAGAATGCCTTATCCACCATCATGGTTTTCTACACAACTACACAACATCACTTCTGATCAAGGAACCCACTTCATAGCAAATGAGGTGTGGGAATGGGCACGTGTTCATAGAATGATGGTCCCCATCATCCAGAGGCATCTGGGTTGATAGAATGGTAGAATGGCCTTTTGAAGACCCAATTATGGTACCAACTAGGTGGCAATACCTTGCAGAGCTGGGGTAGTGTTCTCTAGGAGGCTGTGTATGCTCTAAATCAATGTCCACTGTATGGTACTATTTTTCCCATAGCCAAGATTCATGGGTCCAGGAATCAAGGGGTGGAAGTGGGAGTGGCAGCACTCACTATCACCCCTAGGGATCCACTAGAAAATTTTTTACTTCCTGTCACTGAAATCTTAAGTTCTGCTTGTCTACAGGTCTTAGTTCCAAAAGGAGGAATGTTCTTACCAGGAGAGACAGCAATGATTCCATTAAACTAAGTTAAGCCTACCAGCTGGCCACTTTGGGTTTCTTATGCCACGAATCAAAACAGGCAAGGAAGGCATTACTGTATTGTTTGGGGTGATTGATCCTGATTTTCAAGGGAAAATAGAACTTAAACTACATATGGAGGTAAGGATGAGATTCCATATTCTCCTGGAATACAGGAGAACCCCTAGGGCATCTCTTAGTACTACCTTGTCCTGCAATTAAAGTCAATGAAAACTGCAACAACCCAATCCAGGCAGGACTACCAATGGCCCAGCAACTTCAGGAATGAAGATTTGGGTCACTCCACCAGGCAACGAACCAGGGCCAGCTGAGATGCTTGTTGAGGGTAAAGGGAACATGGAATGGGTAGTGGAAGCAGGTAGTGATAAATATAAACTATGACTATGTGACTGGTTACAGAAATGAGAACTGTAATGGTACAAATAGATCTTCCTTGCTTTGTAATGAGTATCTGTGTATTCATACATAAAGCAAATATCTTTATTTTCCTCTCTATTTCTTCCCCTTTATCATATGACATAAGGTATATTGCTCATGTGATGGTATTTAAGTTATAGGATATTAAATTTAAGAATAATATCACCCGAGAACTTGCACTCTATTCTGAAGAATTTCATGTATTTCCAGTTGTATGCAGGACAGTTAATTATTCTTAGGTGAGGGGAAAAAATGTGTCTGTTATTGTTTTCTATTTAGAGATTAACTATAGTTTAAAGTGATGTGTATAGCTGCCAAGCTGACAAGAGGTGGACTACGATGGTCAGGTTCATGTGTCAGCTTGGCCAGGTAATGGTACCCAGTTGTCTGGTCAAGCGAGCACTGGCCCATCTGTTGCTGTGAGGACATTTCATGGACTTAAATCATGAGCCTGTTGGTTGCATCTATGGCAGATTACATCTGCAGTTGGCTAAGGGAAGTGTCTTCTGCAATAAGTGGCACTTAATCCAATCGCCCAACAACTTTTAAGGATAATTCAGAAGAGAGGATCTGTTTTTTCTGCTCTAGCCAGCCAGCCTCTCTTAGGAGTTGGCTGAGGACCTTCATTAGAGCTGCCAGCTTGAAGCCTGCCCTATAGTTTGTGGTCTCTAATGTCCCCACAATTGCATGAGACACTTTTATAAATCGCATATTTGCAGATATCCCCTGTTGGTTCTGTTTCTCTAGAGAATCTTGACTAATACAGGGGATAAGAGGGAGGGAATCTGGCAGGAGCATACTGAGATCTTGCAGGAAAATGATAATATTTTCATTCTTAGCTGGAGGATGTGTGGTACATATTGTTGTTATTGCTTTGTACCCTTCATATTTGTGATAAATATTCTTGGTAGATTTTCAGTATTTAGTAATTCTTTTTTTTTTTTTTCAAAAAGAAAGTCAAGACAGACTAATTTGAACTTAAAAGGAAGTGAGGGAGGGAAAGAAGATGAAGAGAGGAGGTAAGATAAAGAAAGGAGGGTCGGAGGAAAGGGGAGGAAGAGGAACTACCAAGAAGGTATAAGTAAGAGCTTAGGTGCTTATTGGCATTCAGGAAAGAAGAGATTAATGGGAGCCGTATCAGTCGGGGAGAGCCCCCAGAGCTGGCGGATCTCCTGGAGCCGGTCCTTGAAGAATTGACTGGATGTGGTACATTGTGAGAGATGAAGAGGAAACAAAAGGAGTCAGAGAGAAGGAAAGCTGGTGAGCAAAGACAACATGAGGGAAGAGGCAAATCATCCTCGAATGGGGCCAGGTCAGGAGACAATGAGGTGGCTGCATGGCTGGGGGAGGTGAGGGGTGAAGGACGCTGACACGTGTCCCTGTGTGGGCAGGTGGTGACGGACCTTGAAGGTCAGGAGAAATCAGTGAGGCTCCCTGAGAGGAGGCACCTGGCCCGCGCTCCTCAGTGTCCCTCTAGGAAGTGGGAAGGAGACCCTGACCTCACGCGGGTGTTGGCGGGTCCTGGGTGGCCTCATCGGTCATCTTGGGGAATCTTGTAGAATCCAGATTTTATGTGCCTACTATAGGAGAGATGCCCTGTGGTGTCTGGAGAAATCCCTGCTTCTTCTGGGGCTTAATTATGTGGAACCTGGAATTCCCTGGACAAGGGGGATGTGGGCTTCCCACGGCCCTCTGCTCAGCCGTGACTCTGCACCTGGGCCGGGAGTTCCCTCAAGCTCCCCTCCCTACGGAGTGAGGGCAGAAACCCTGAAAAACATATGCCCAGAGGCCCCATTAGAGTGAACCGTGACTTGGGGATGCGGCTGTGCCCCCGGGGGACCCGGACGGTCCCTGTCCCTATGGATCCTTCGTTCGGGGTCTTCCTCTAGAGACCTAGCTGGGTGACAGCAAGCCAGCCCGGGGGGCGCTGGCTAAGCCCACTCCTTCCCTCTTTAGGCCTAAGGAAAGTAAGGGAAGCTCCCAGGGGAAGGGTACAACATTAATGATATAATATGATGCAATCTAATGCAGTGAAACATTGCTATTTTCACTGTCGAATGCTTAAATGCCAGGTTTTTGCACAGTTGGATTCATCTCTCAGCTCATCAGAAAGGCCTTTCCCAGGCATGCCATCTGAATTAGCCCTGGCCTCTGCCTGTCAGAGCACCTACTGCATTTCCAGCTTCACAGCGTGTGTCACTCTCTAAAATGCTCAGTTGAGTGGTCATTGTCTGTTAGGTCACTGCTCTGTCTGAAATACCTAGAGCAGCGCCTGGCTCATAGTTGGCGCTCAGTGAATCTATTATGTATGTATGCGTGTAAAAAGGAGAGAGAGACAAAAAGGGAGACTAGGAGAGAAGAAGAGAGGGAGGAAGAGAGGAGGAGGAAGGAGGGAGGGAGGGAGGGAGGGAGGCCGGGAGGCGGCATCCTGGTTGGAGTCTCCGGTCCATCCACTGCAGGAATCCACGTGTCTAGGTGTGTATGGGAGACTGTTAGGCGGACCGACCAGAAGTCTATTTTGTGAGAAATCGAGGCATTTCCTGAGGAAGAAAAAAAAAAAAAAACTCATCCTAAAAGGGACAATAGTCCATCCCAAATTGTCAACATCCCTTTCCAACATGAAAAACCTAGAAAGGGCATGAACCAAATATCCCTAAAGGTTGGGGAAAAGATCGAAGGAGAATTCTATCCTAAGAGAGGATAGGATTTAGCAAATGAGCACAACTGCTGAATCATTTATATTGACATTTTTTTTTGGTCTCCCGTGTCTTGGAGCAGCAAAGAAGGAAAAACCTGAAATTGTGAAACAGTAACCCATACCAAACTCTGAATCTGTTCTATAAGTACTTGTTAAAATATACTTTTAAAATTATTGCTTTTTTGTATATATATATATATATATACACAATAAAAATGTGAAATAATAATAATAGAGGACTCCCCCATCAACCTGGAAAAATGAATAAATAAAAGGGAATAAGAGAAATAACCTGATCCCAGTAACAAAGTCTAACATGGTAGGATGAGCTTAAATGTAGCATCGCATCTGTCAGCTTCCACTCCCCAGGTGCTCATTTTGAGGAATTGGACAAGGCTATAGGTAAAAGCTGAAATAAATGTTTCACTCTAAGTACCATACAGCACTGGGCACCAACAGCACTCCTTTTGTACCCCTGACTAAAAAGAATGCGGGGAAGGAGGGAGTTGTGCCGTGAAGGGCATGAGAGCATGATGGCCAAGCCCCTTGGAGCCGGGGACTCCAGTTGTGTCCATTGCAGAGGACCCTGGCAAGGGACAGTGCCACCCCACAGAGAGGACCCTGCCCAGTGCCCATTGCTGGCTGCTGGCTTGTGAAGCCATAGAGGCCTCAGCTGATGACAGCACGAAAAGGAGCCAGAGCAGAGAATGAGGAACCTGTAGAAGCTGTGCAGGGTTATTTGAGAGCTCATTCCCTGGGAGAGCCTAGAACTAACTGAAGGAACTTTAGGAAGGGAGGATTATGGGGCACACAGGTACTTTTCATAGAGCCTGGCAAGCCTCACTCATTTCCACCTCTTTTACACCCTGGCCTGATATGTCCCTGGAAAATATAGGGGTTGAAGTGGTGAGAGTGAGAGAGAGATTTATACAAAAAAATTAACAGGATGTAGCACTGTTGAAAAAGATAAGTTAGAAACTTCTAAATATCAGTTTGGGTTGAAGTTGAGAAACAATTCTCTACAATAGAGAGTTTCATTGAGACATGCTGAGATGTAGCGTCACGTCTCTTCTGCAATTCCCTTCACAAACATGCCCACTTCTGGAGATCCAATTCTAAGGGATATGATTAATGAGATTCTTTTACCAATAAGGCGACTTGTAAACCACAGAAATCCTCCCAGGGATTCATCAACGCCCCATGCCTTCTGGAGGCATTTAACTAGCCACCTGGAGGGTTCTCCCGTCTCTAGACAATTATTTCACAGCAAGGGAAAAAAATGTCTGAGGTTTTCAACAGGAGGGCAGGTCCCACAGTCAAATTGTTTGGAGTGAATAAACATGTCAGGTGGGAGACATAGCTGCCGCAGACCAGTTAGGCACAAAACTTTATTCTTAAAGAACCGCTCTTTTCCTATGCCTGGATATCATATAGTATGACCAAAAATGATGTGTTCTATATGACAGAGGTCTTTTTTCAGAATATGATTTCTGAAACTGACTCACTAAATATGTATTGGTAATGATAGGCTCTTAAAGAAAAATTAAGAAAATCATCCATATGCATTCATCATATTATTTAAATCAACAGGGTTGACCTCAAAATTGATTTTAAATTGTTTCACTGAAAATGTCACTATTCTTCAAAATAGATTGGTTGTATTGTTTTTATTTATACATGACATTTATAACCTGCTTTTGAATATTGGCTCCATTACTTACTAGTGGGGTCACAGTAGGTCTGTTACTTAACTTTCCTAAGCCTTAATGTCCTCATCTATAAAATGGGCAAGAAAAGTCTACTTATAATAGGATTAAGAGATAATGAATGTATAGTGCTTACAGAAGTACCTGGCACGTAGTAAGCCCCCAGTACATCTTCTTTCATATTTTTAAGGTATATCTTTCTTCTTCTCCTATCGAGATGAGTATGGTAAATTCTAGAGACTGCATATGCAGCAATTAGCCAGACCGAGTAGAAGACAACAGAGCAGGGAGAAAATAACCCTACCCTGGACTGAGTCTTAAAGCCATTTGCCTCGCTGCCTGGGGGGAGCCCGTTGGTGCTCCGCCCAGATGCTCCTCAATCCCTTCCACCCTTTGGATGCATCCCGCCCCTGGCTTCTGTGTGCCTGCACCTGTGACCCTTCTTTGACAGGTTCTTAGCTATTTTCGCGAAGGGTACCCGCTATAATTCGGGGGTTGACAAGTAACAAGCAACCATGCTTCCTAGTCCTGGGAGTTGATTCACAACACCAGCACCATGTTCATCTAATTCTGGTGAATTCATTGTGCCAACCATGTCTTGGAATGGGCAGGGAGGCAACTAACATTTAACAATGTCTGTGTGCCCAGCACACACTGTGCTAGGCTCTTTGCATGGATTCTGAATCAAATAACGTACTGGTTAAAGAAGGGAGCTCTACAGCTGGGATTGATAGGTTCTTTCTGCACATTGGGTGAGTCAATTAAGCTTTTGATGTCGACAGCCTTCTCAACTGTAAAGTGGGAGTAATAATATTACCTAGTTCCTACGGTTGTAATGAAAAGTAAATGAGGTAATAGGTACGGGCAATAATAAAGATAATGTTTGTTAGATCTGGAAAAAGATGTTTATTTGTTCTTTTTCTAATCTTTGTATCAAATAAATTTTCAGTTTAAAAATTATTTGTATTTCAAAACATCTTTTTGGTGTGTGTGTATATTCATAAAAAAGTGTGATAATAAATGATGGTGATGTTCTGAGGCTGACATATTTAGCTTATAACATAGATAAAATATTGTTTTAAAAGAACAGCAATTTGAGAGTTTCTAAAGTGAGAAGGTACTGTAAAAGGGTTACCCCTATTTGCAGAATAGTTACATATCCATTATTTGTCACTGAAGTAGTGCCAATTCTAGTCAAACACCACCCTCTTTATTTGCAGATTCTAGTCAAACAGCATTCTCTTTATTTGTTCTGAAGTGTGCCTGGTGAACACTTATTACTTATATTCATTTATTTCCTTTCTGGGAAAGAGGATAGACCTGTATCTTACAGTGGACTGAAGTTGAATTTAAAGCCAGAGGTGAATGATACATGAACCGTTGAATATCTCTGTAAGTCTTTAATTTATCATTCAGTTGCATCAGCTACCAGAGAAGGATGTGGCAGATGTTAGGACAGAAGTATTATCAATTCATTCACTCAACTAATTACCAGTTCGTTCACTCTGATTTGTTTCAGTGTATTTATTGGTGATATGCATAATTTGCATCATAGGTTTATTTGTTTTGCTCTTGTACACTCTATAGTTTCTGGAAACTGAAGAACAAAGTATTACACTAGTGTTAGAGAAAATCAGGAACCCAGTGGGAATTCATCAATAATGATGAATGAGAACTAAAGTAGAAATTGGCTTTTTAAGTGATTTCTGCCTCAGTGGGAAGGGGTGAGAAGCTGCTAGGCTGACTTTAGTTGCCTGTGAGGCAGCTGGAAGTAAATATAATCTTGAAACTTTTCTTTGAATAATTCCACTTGTGGGCACAATTTACTCTCTCCCACAAGGAGTTTGTTGTAATACTTTGATTCTTTGCACAGAAAAGCCATTTAAACAAAGTAATTTCTTCCCCATGGTGATTAAATAGTCCAGCTATGGGGAAGAAAAAACTTTTCAGAGAAACTAGGCAACCTAAGCTCAAAATCCTTTCAATACTTCAGGCAGTTCTCCATTCCCTTCACTTACAATTATATTATTTCAGTCACTCTCCATAAGTACAAGCCTTTCTTCGACTCTGAGTTAATAAAAATGTAATTCATTTTCTTCTGTTTAGCACTACTAATAACTCTGACAAAGAAATACCTTAGGAATACTTTTATGTCAAACTGAGTGTTGCTTTTCTATCTCTTAGCTCTCGATTTTTTACATGCATACTAATTAAATAAGTAGGTATAAATATCTTATTGACATAAGTGCCGTTTATAAACTAAATAGAACCAAAGTATATTAAGGCAGTTAATGCCTTGAAAAAAATTTTTTCTGAAGACTTCAGGGTAGTCTGGGTCGATGATTTGGCTTGCTGCCTAATCAAATCACTACCAGATTTCATTAAAGCAAAAATTAGAGTGATGCAGACCTGAAGCTGTTGATTTTTTCTTTTAGTAAACTGCATTAATCTTTGGGCGATTTATTTATTTATTTATTTTTGTCATTCAGGTTTTGAGCAATATAACAATGCAATGAAACTGGATTGGGCCTGTCCCAAGTATTTCAGGGGCTTCTTTCATGTTTTCATACTATTGACTGGCTAAAGTTTTCCACCTGCAGAGCCTCAGAACAAATTTTGCATTTTTTTAAAAATATTGCAAAAGACTCTCACCATCCTTTGACACCAACCAGTGTGCCCAGATGGCCTTGTCTCCAGCTCCATCATCATCAAAAGGCTATTGCTAGGGGAAATCTTAGATGTTCAGTTTGGCCTATCAGATTTCAGTTCATTCCTTTCATGGATTTTCTTTAATTCCTTGACAATTACTAAGGTAAAACAGTCCTATTTCTCGGTACCTAGAAGGGTTTTTGGTTTTGTTTTGTTTTCAGGTAAAATGTCTTAAGTCACTGTGAATAATTACAAATAAAAGACTTTGAGGCCAGGGAAACTACCCCCCACTGTGAACAACTAGAAGTTAACCATTACAAAAGAATGATTTTGCAGGAAATTATGTCACTGGTAGAAAAGTTACTGGTTAACAGCAGTCTGGTTTCTGGAATTAATGGAAAGAGATTCTTTAGTATACTATGATGTCCTGATGTCATTGAGAGTTCAGAAAATTTAATTAAGAAACATTATATCAATCAGTAAGAGCATGGAGGTGAGTATTCTTAAGACATTCTAATATTTTCTACTCACACATATTTATTTCTAACTTAATTATAAACCAACAACAGATGTTTTGATGATTTCACAATATGGCATTTTTCCATTGCTCAGTTTTATGACCTATTTGATCATTTCGTAATGACATTTCCAAATAGTGTATTCAAACCATACATAGTGAATCATAGTGGGTATAGATTTGACAAGTGCTTTTTAAAACATTTACATACTAAATGAGGTGGTTTGAAGAACATTTAAATTAAAATTCTAATATAGGAAGAACTTTATCTATAAGAACCCAGCATGCCCACATCTATCTACTCTATCTAATTTTTCTCATGATTATTCAATTTTAATATGAAGGAGACAGATGGCCAAACAAGTTCACATCAGAAATTTATTCAAGCCAGAGGAAGGTGACGGGGGAAAGAAAGACACAAATCACCACATTTCATTTACTCTAAAATGCACTTCTTTTTTCATGTTTAAATACATGAAATCCGAATGTGTCTTACAGCCAATGAAATGTTAGAATTGCCGTTGGCCAGGTGCTGGGCATGACATAGTTGTCTGAGCAGGTGAGAACTTGGTCATGTACTGCTCACAATGTCACCACTTCTCCTGAGTTATGCACATGGTTAAGTTTAAACAAATGAACCTTTACAGAGTACGCTGTGACTTAGCATTGAAACGAAGTTTTACGAATGCCCTAAACAATTTATTTTGCTTACATTTTTCTCTTTTTTATATAAAAATGGTATATGATCTATGACTTAAGTCTAAAAGAGCACGTTCGATGAGCATACAATCTTAAAAATCTATGTGCTAGGTCCGCCACAGGCGTCGCTGGTCCCCAGCTGGGCGCCGCAGTTGCAGCCGCCGGCGGTTTGAAGCCAGAGCGGTCGGAGGCGCTGATGACGCCGGAGCGCAAAGAGTGCTTTTTAAAACATTTATAACATAAATAAAGAATATTTTCCTCTAAGTTACATTTAGAAGAAAATGTAGTTAAAGACTATGGACATACAATAAATATGTTTTGAGAATTGTTCCAAAGCACAAAGAGTGGAAAGAGAGTTAATGTCAAACTTGACTCTTCATTCATATAGTACAATTTGTACATCCTTTGTGAATATTATGACGGCAACTGGTATGACTGATACAATCGATAACATGGACTCTGGTGAGAAAGTACCTATTGGAAAAGTTTCTTTTATTCAGCGAGTTCGAGTTTTACTCTAGTTTTAAAGTAAACTGCTTGAGTCTTTGGAGAAGAAATGCTTCATTTTCACTCAATCACTGAAGTAAACAATTTGAAAATTTTAACATTGTCTAATAGGCATAGCTGAATATAGAGCCTGATTATTTTGAGCAGGGCTCTTTGGTCGAACTTTTGACGTTTTTTGCTTCATCATTTTCACCGTTCCCTGGCTTGAACTGTTCACCTTACCTGGTAAGGGTCCCACACCAGCCCTAGTCGTTTTTGCAGAGTATCACTGAGGTCCATTGTACTGCTCTTCACTGGTAAAGGGCAAAAGATATTTTTTTAGTAGCTGTTTTGTACCTATTCAAGTGCTACAATTTTAATTAAAAGTTTTGATAAGAATCTTTCTAAAATGTATTTTATAATACCTCATTTTATTAAGCAACAGTTTTGTTGAGATATAATTCACATATAAAATTCACCCTTTTAACCAAAAGGGGAAAAAGAAGTGTAACAAATAAAGTATCAGTGGCTGAGAGAGTTCAAATAGTTAAGAGACTACTCTGGAGGCTGCTTTTATGCAAGCTTCAGCTAGACATTGCTACCTATCATAGTTTGCCAACCCCCCACCATTCCTAGCAACCCTAAAGAACACCTAAAGCTTTATGAGATTCTACAAAGGTTTCATGTACTATGGTAACTTTCCAGAAACCTACAACCTCCAGATGGGTCCCTGAACCAGATAAGTCCTGAAATGCAGAGGGGCCAGCTTCTCCAGAACATCAACTAGTTCCATCCCCCATCCCTTATGATCGACAGCTCCTTCCAACATGAAAAAATTAGAATAGGCATAACCCAAGTAACCCTAAAAAGTAGGAGAAAGATCAAAGGAGATATTGGAGTTATACAGAAAAGGTCAGGTTTAAAAAATGAGTATGATTGCTGAATCATTATACTGATATTTCTTTTAGTCTCCAGTATCTTGGAGCAGCTAGCAGTAAAAACCTAAAATTTTGGAATTGTAACCCATACTAAACTCTGAAATCTGTTCTACAAGTAATTGTTGAGGTTTGCTTTGAAATTTATTGTTTTTTGTAGATGTTATTTTTCCAATAAAAGTCAATTGTGATGATGAATGTATAGCTATGATACTGTGAACCATTGATTGTTCACTTTGTATGGTTACATAGTATGTGAATATATAATATTTTTTAAAATTTACCATTTTAAAGTATAAAATTCATTATTTTTCAGTATCTTCAGAGTTGCCCAGCTATTACCACTGTTTAACTCCAGAATATCACCCCAAAAAGAACCCCTTATGCATTAACCCCTAGCAACCACTAATCTTTTGTCTCTGAATTTGCCTCTTCTGATGATTTGACTAGGACTTCTCCTTGCTTCAAAAAGGAAAAGAAAAGTCTTACATTTAGTTCTGTAATTCATTTTGAGTTACTTTTTCTATATGGTGTGACAGTTCAACTTCGTTCTTTTGCCGGTACATAATCAATTGTTCTAGCACCATTTGTTGAAAATACTACTCTTTATTCCATCAAATTGTCTTATTGTCTTGATACCCTTGTTAAAATTACCTGACTGTAAATATGAGGATTTTTTTCTGGCCACTCAATTCTATTCCACACTCTCTTGACTGCTGTGGCTTTGTAGTAAAGTTTGAAATCTGGAATGGTGAGTCCTCCAACTTTATCCACGAGTTTTTGTTGTTGCAACCATGGTTCCCTAGAATTTCTGTATGAATTGAAAGATCCCTTATCCATTTCTCCAAATAAGCCAGCTGGGACTTTGAATCTACAGAATAATTTGGGGCCTACTGGTATCCTAACAATATAACTCTTCTAGCATGTGAACACATATCTTTCCATTTAATTAGGTCATCATTAATTTCTTTCAGTTATGTTTTGTAGTTTTCAATGTACAAGTCTTACACTTCTTTTGTTAATCTTATCCCCAAGTATTGCATTCTTTTTGATGCTATTGTAAATGGAATTCTCAATTTCATTTTCAGATTGTTCATTGCTAGTATATAGAAATATAATTGATGTTTTACTGAATTTCTTATCTTAAAAAAAATTCTATCTGCTAGAGCACTATGTCATCATTGATTTGGAAATGTTTTCCTGTGTTAGGGGTACATAAAATAATGATGTGTCTTGTAATCAAAACTCCCTTACATTGGAAAAAGTAGCATTACCCCAGACCATAGGGTCAGAACTCATAAATCTCTCCTACAGCTTTTACATTCACAGCTGGAGTCCCCAACTGCACGATGTTCCCTGACAGACTGATATCCTAGCTGCCATTGCTATTTCTCCATCTCTGGAATCATGGAGTTTCCCCGTAGAGGAGAAAGCAAAGCTGCTGGCTGTCTTCTCAGGATCCAGCCATCACCCTTTATTCTCACCAGCATACTTTGATGGTAAGTTATTATGGGAAATCAAAAATCACTTTACCAGACATTTGCATCTTCGTATTTTCCTGAAATCAAGAAAATGTTTAGTAACATAGGTCATTACTATAGCAATGTGGATATTCACAGTACCTTTCTACTTGATATTTTGAGAACACTCACAGTTTTGACAGCTGATCAAATGGTATTTAAGCTAGTGTTCAATATTTAGAATTTGAGAACTTTGCTCTCCAGAAAAAAAAAGAAGCTACCTTGAAATTGAATCCTCAATCCCAGGCTCTCCCAGCCCACAGCTGTCTGCGTTGCCCCAGACACGTGAATCTTACAGTTGAGGTCCAGATATTATGGAGCAGAAATAAGTCATCTTCACTGTTCCCTGTCCAAATTCTCAGCCCACATAAACCAGGAGCATAGTAAAATGGCTATTGTTTTATATCAAGTTTGGGGGTAGTTTTTATCATGGCAATAAATAACTAGAACAGAAAAAAAAATAATAACTTTACCAGGTGTGAGACCTAGTTCTGGAATATAATTTGGTAATAAAATTGTGTTTAGAATTGTAGTCCATATTTCCAAAGATCCAATATTTTCTATGGCAGAAAAGAATAATAAAATAGTTTGGAAACATTCCCAATAAGAAGAGTTGAAGCAAAAATAGGGATTTAGCTAACTATTTGTCAACTAAATGTGGAACATATTCTCTGCATTTTCCCATTATCTTAAGTCCTGCCACATTGAATTGAAATTTTGAAACTAAGAGACCTTTTCTTAGGCATTAAGGCTATATTAAAATGTATGGATGCATCTTTATCAGTTTGAAAACTACACTTTCATGTGTGAGAAACTGGGGAAGGTCTATAATAATTTCTGACCTTCCCAGAAGAGTGATATATTAAACTTCTTCTCACATCATCATAGATGAGACATCAGAACAAGGCTTTACATTGTGTCTTAGTTTCCAGGCTGCTATGACAAATACCGCACAATCAGTTGGCTTAAACAACAGGAATTTATTGGCTCCTGATTTCAGAGGCTAGAGGCCTTGGCTCCTCCTGGGTTCAGAATCCTTGGGTGCCTTGGCTTCCCTATCACATAGTAATGTCCTCTCCTTTCTCTTCCCCATTCCCACTGACTTCCAACTTCCAGCCTCTAGCTCCTTCCCGTGGCTTTTTCTCTATAAGGTCTCCAATAATAGAATTAAGACCCATCCTTCGTTAGTTGCCCACACTTTAACATCTTCAAAAGGTCCTATTTGCAATGGATTCACACCCACAGGTATGGGAATAAGTTTAAGAACACATTTGGTTTTTTTTCCCCCAGGGTACATAATTGAACCTACCACAGTGGTGTGCCCTGTAACAAGCTGAGTATAATGGTGAACTTCAATAAATGGCATACCATGTTATACAAGGTTTTACTCTGCTTTAACTCTATCTTCCCAATATAAATTACTTGAAAGGAATTTTTCATTGAATTACTATATAATTGTTTGTTACTATCTAGAGCCAATTCAAGGATATTATAGTGAAGCTTATAGTTGTATACTTGGTAAGGTCTATTCTCTTTACAGGCCAAAATCTCAAACATTTTGACAGAAGTTAAATCTTTAAAAAACTAAAAAAAAAAAAAGCTGCCTTATACTCAATACCTTCTCAATATACCTGTAGATACTATATAAAGGTAGAGTCTGAAGTTAATATCAGTGTCACCATATATCACATGTTTTCTTTAAAGAAGATGTCAGTTTTAACACTTTCATTCTGAGAAATCCTTTAAAGCAGCTGTGTGGGGGCAGGGGCAACCATCTTTAATCTAAAGGCACTATCTTAAAGAAACTGATTTCAAAAACTAAAATTGGGAAAGGAAATGCAGTGGCAGGTGGGCATGATCTTAGTTTAAAAGAATATAGGTGGGTGGTGCAATGGTGGCTCGGTGGCAGAATTCTCGCCTGCCATGCTGGAGACCCAGTTTCAATTCCCGGTGCCTGCCCATGCAAAAAAAAAAAGAGAATATCAGTGAGGGGATGCACAGGTGGTTCAGTGGTAGAATGCCCACCTTCCGGGCAGGAGACCCGGGTTCAATTCCCATACCATGCATCCCCCCCCCAAAAGAAAAGTAAAAGAATATAGGTGAGGTTAGATGAATTATATAGGTATAATTTACCTGTATTTCTGATTTCTAGATTAGGAATTACCTAATTCTTTTAAGACTTCCTAACAAGTATGGATTAAAATAATCAATGAATCAATAAGCAAGCAAGCACAGAAATAGTGCTCCCTTTTGTGGCCAAATTCCTTGAAAAGTCTTCAAATATGGTACAAGCTTCAAACCCAGGTAAATCAATGACTCAGACCCCGGAGAATCACACCTACCACTATAGATGGAATTTTTAAACAGGAAGATGTTTAAAGTGGGTCAGTTTGGGATAACAGAAATGAATACTCTCCAAAGAAATCATGAAAACTTATTTTTTAGTCATAAAAACATAAAGAAAAAGAAGACTGTAACTCAGTGTGAGAATCTAATATTCGATTTGTACTTTTTAATGTCTACTATATGAGAGGAAAATGTTTATCAACAGTTAAAGGGGTTGTACTTTCTAAAGGGAAAAAGTGGTCTTGAGGTTTGTGGACTCTCATTATTATACAGCACAGTGATTTTCAACCAGGAGAGATTCTGCATACACACCTTCCCAGAGGAAACGTGGGCAACGCCTGGAAACACTGAGTGTCAAAACTGGGTAGGCAGATCTCTGCTGGCATCTAGAGGATAGAGGCCAGGAATGCAGATAAACATCCTAAATGCACAGGCCATCCCCCACCAAAGAATTATCTGGTCTGAAACGTCAGCTGAGCTGAAGATGAGTAACTCGAATATAAGAATATTTTATGATCTTTTACATACAAAACCAAATACATTTTGACCAAATTTATAGCCATAAAGATCAGGAAATCAGAAAGTATGATACTTATGAATTCAGTCTCCTATATTTGATTGCACTCTTTTGAGTTACAATTTTTGGTTTACACTTTGACATATTTACAATGTTTGGCCTCTGTTTTTCAAAATAGAACATATAGTTGGGTGTTTTGCTGGACAGCCACCATGAGATAGGAATTCGGATATTCTTGTCCCTTGAAGAAATACTAGACTGAAGGTGTTTGAATTAACTTCAGGTGGGTCTGAATGTTTTCCTTATAAAAGAAAGCCTGCCAGGGCAGGCCACGGGGCTCAGCAGGCAGAGTTCTTGCCTGCCATGCAGGAAACCTGGGTTCGATTCCTGGTGCCTGCCCATGCCAAAAAAAAAAAGAAAAAGAAAAAAAGGAAGCCTGCTAGAGAAAGGTGCATTGTGAGCAGGAAAGAAGAGAGAAAAGAATGACTGCAGCAACCAAGAAAAAGTGATTCTTTTAGGACTGGGATCCAAAGCATGCAATCCCTGAGTACTTAGGCTCTAACAGAGGGAATACTGTTTTTAACATTTCTAAAATAATCTCACAGTCATTGAACATTTATCTACAATAAAATTTCATAGGCTCACCGAAACAGAAAATTCAGTGTATTACACACAAGGTTTATTTGATATGATGTAACATTGTAGGAATTTCTAGATCCTTTGGGAAGAACAAAATACAAGGAGTCCTTTATGGTTTAACAAAAAGTTGAAAACTAGCCCTCTAAGGAAACTTGGCAGTTGAGAACAGTAAGTGCGGAAAAGTAAAACCATAATACAACATTGTATGGATTTATCCCGCAAGTTGCAACTTGCAGTGCTTCTTAAAAGCTCAATAAATGTTTCATGAAAGAATGAAGAAATAAATATGTAAATACATTCTTGCTCTCCTAAGACATCATACCAGAGCTCCCAGAGCCTACTATTTTCAAAGGTCCCCCAAATTTCCGTAATAATACTTAGATAAATATTGAATTTTTAAAAGAGATTAACAAAGGATTTTTTAAAATATTTAAAAATATTTTTTTAATATTTTAGAATTTATTTGTTATAGCAAAGAGTGTTAATAAATTCAGTTTCCACGACCATCATCTAAACTTTTGAGCACCTGCTCAAAAAAAGGCTTGTGTGCCAAGCCCTTGGATTATCTCGTTTACAACAACGTGGTGAAGGAGAGGCTTGTTTTTTTTTAACTGATTTTTTTTTCTTTAACCTTTTACTTTGAAATGATGTCAAACTTATAGGACAGTTATAAAAACAATACAAAGCCCATGATGAAAACTCTAACATACCCACCAACCCCCATACCCATATCCACCAATTTTAACATTTTGCCAAATTTACCATATCTCTCTACCTATCAATCCATGAAGAAAGGAATTTTTGAAAGAGATTAAGAAAGGAACTCCTGCTCTCTGTTATCCAAGGTAACTCAGAGTTAACCTCTAGGAATTTTTTACTAAGGATAGTCATGACAATTGGAATTTGGATAGTTTGGGAAACAGAAAAGGAGGGTAATACCATAAAAACTCAGACACATGGGCACTGAAGTAGATTCTGTGCAATTGTCTTACAGTATTTTTCAATTTCTGATTATCAGTAGTCTTTTTAAAGGTAAGCCTCCCTAGAGTAGACCATGACCTCTGGCTTCAAATATGTCTCATATGAATGTTAGATTTATTGTCTTCTGAAATCGTTTGTCTACTGAGGCCAACCAACGCTGAAAAAAAGGCAAAGTATCATCTTTAGATACTCCCTGTGCCCGTTATCCAAGGTGAAAGAGGGTGCTCAGACAGGAACCAGGAACCAGGAAAGTTGTCTTACACTAGCAAGAGTGCAAAAAATAGTTCAGCTTCGCTCTGGCTTTTTACGCTAAACATCCTTGAAGAGTAGAAGAAGATATTCTTGTCACAGGTATGGGGACAGGATCTCTGTGCGGAACCCAACTAACTTCAAATAAATATACCATATTTCATGAATGAGATTATCTAGATCAGTTATCCTTCATACTTCTTAGACAGTTCTCTAAATATGTTACAAAGACCTGCTTCAAAACTTTTAAAAGGATTGTTTTTTTAAATTTATTTTATTTTTTTAAATACCAAAAAACACACAAAGCAAATGCAAACATGCCTATTTTGATCATTCTGTTCTACATATATAGTCAGAAATTCACAATATCATCACATAGTTGCATATTCATCTTTATAATCATTTCTTGGAACACTTGCATCTATTCAGAAAATGAAATAAAACGAAAACAGAAAAAAAAAATTTATACATACCATACCCCTTACCCCTCCCTTTCATTGAGCAATCACTAGCATTTCAAACTAAATTTAGTTTAACATTTGTTCCCCCTATTATTTATTTTTATTCTATATGTTCTACTCATCTGTTGACAAGGTAGATAAAAGGACCATCAGACACAAGGTTTTCACAGTCACACAGTCACACTGTGAAAGCTGTATCATTATACAATCATCCTCAAGAAACATGGCTACTGGAACACAGCTCTACATTTTCAGGCAGTTCCCTCCAGCCTTTCCATTACATCTTGAATAACAAGGTGATATCTACTTAATGCGTAAGAATAACCTCCAGGATCACCTCTCGACTCTGTTTGGAATCTCTCAGCCATTGACATTTTGTCTCATCTCACTCTTCCCCCTTTTGGCCGAGAAGGTTTGCTCAATCCTAAAGGGATTCTTAAAATGCAGATTCCTGGGCGGGCCGCGGTGGCTCAGCGGGCAAAGTGCTTGCCTGCTATGCCGGAGGACCTCGGTTCGATTCCCGGCCCCAGCCCATGTAACAAAAACGGAGAAACAGAATACAATAAAACAAGAAAATGTTTAAAAATGTTTCCCTTTCTTCCTTCCTTCCTTCCTTCTATCCTTCCTTCCTTCTCTCTGTCTTAAAAAAAAAAAAAAAAAAAAAAAAAAAAAAAAAATGCAGATTCCTGGGCCTCCCTTCAAAACTTCTTTTCTGCAAATTGGACCCCCAGAGATAAAATCATATTTAATTGTTCCAGTTTTGAATCAGATTTGCTGGGGGTGTAGGGGATTGGGCTCTAGATGAGCTTAAGGCAAAACCTGAAAAGAGAGCAGAACCACCTCACACCCACTAGAATGGCTATTGTTGAAAATATGAAAAATATGGAATGTGGAGAAATAGGAACTCTCACATATTGTCGGTGGGAATGTAACATGATGCAGTCGCTGTGGAAAACAGTTTGGTGGGTCCTGAAAAACTTAAACATCGAACTTCCACATAATCCAACAATGACCCACTCCTAAGTATATACCCAAAAGAATTGCAAACAAGGACTCAAACAGATATTTGCACACCAATGTTCACAGCAGCATTATTCACAAGAGCCAGAAGGTGGAAGCAACCCTAACATCCATCACCAGATAAATGGATAAACAAAGTGTGGTACATACACACAGTGGAATATTACTCAGCCTTACAAAGGAATGAAGTTCTGATACATGTGACAACAGGGATGAAACTTGAAGACATCATGTTGAATGAAAGAAGCCAGACACACAGGGATAGATATTCTATGACTCCACGTATATGAAGTAGGCAGAATAAGCAAATGTGTAGACTGAGAAAGTAGAGGACCCGTTACCAAGGGCGAGGAGGAGGGGGAGCAGGGAGTGATGCATGATGGGCAGGGAGTTTCTGTTAAGAGTGAAGGGAGAGCCCTGATAATGGATGGCGGTAAGCACAGCCCAGCATTGTGAACGCGATTAATCCCACTAAATGGGATGTCTGGGAGTGACTGAGATGGGAAAGTTTATGTTGTATATGTTTCCACAGTTTAAAAAGTGACTAAACAGACAATAGCAGCTAAATGCCATACATGACACTGAAGTTGATCTAATAATGGAGGAAAAAAGGCCCAAAAGGACATTATTTGGGCATACAGAAAAATGGGATATAGTCTGAAAGCTTTATCTCAATGCTAATGTTCTTGAACTTGATATGTGTACTTAAAATGGTTACATAAGTGAATATCTTCGTTCTTAGGAAATATACATGGAGAGAGTATAATGCATATACCTACTCTCAAATGTTTAGAAAATAGATAGATAGATAGATAGATAGATCGAAAAATATGGCAAATGTGGCAAAATGTTAACTGGTGGATTTGGGTTCCTGGGAGGGGGTATGTGAAGTTCTCTGTGTGAGTTTTGTATTATTTTTACAACTGTTCTGTAAGTTTGAAATTTATTTCAAAATTAAAAGTTTAAGGAAAAATTTTTTTTAAGTGAGCAGAGCCTCTCTGAGTCCAGTTCGGAATGGTGGTGATGGCAATAAGGTAGCCCCAAGGCAAGCAGTAGAAGTGCTTGAGGTCAGACCTCTGAGCCTGTCACAGAGACCTCTCCCCACCCACCGTCCTTGATGATATGTATTTGTTTTTATCAAGGAGACCCATGTGTTGTTTCCTATGGAGCTTGATGAAAAATTAAAGCTACAGTGACTCCCAGTCTCCTGTACTACAACATGCACACCATCACTACTCCCCCACAGCCTGAAGCAGTGTGGCTGCAGGGTGGCTCCATTATTCCATGTGCAGTTACTGCTGTTTCCATGAGTACATGCTAAGGACAGACAGCGGGTCCATCTTCCTCAATTTCCAAGGCTGGCTTCTCCTACATCCTGTGCTGTTGGTGCTTGTGCCTCAGAGACTGCAGCCTGGACCCTTTTCTCTTTTTACACTCTCCCTAGGAAATCTTCTGCACTCCCATAGCTTCACCTTTTATCTATTGGCCCAAAACTCCCACATTTATATGTCTAGCCTTAGACTCTCTTCCAACCTAAGACCAATGTCTCCAGTTGCTTATTCAGCTGGATATTTGCCTGGCAATCTCAAACTCAACATGTCCAAAATGCAACTCTGATCTTCCTTCTAAACCATCTCTTCTTCCAGGGTTCCCTAACTCAGCACATTCACCGCAATTCACCTTCTCTCTTCTGCCATAATCATGGGTTTCAACTTTACCTTTTCGCTTTAGTCAATTACCAAGTCCTACCCATTTTATGTCCCAAATATCTCTCCAGACTATCCTCTCCATAGTCATTGCACCTGGCCTGGTCCCATGCCCACCCACCCCCCACCAAATCTTTTAGGGATGCTTTCTGCAGCTTCCAATGCTCTTCCTGCTTCTGCTCTTCCCTCCTATAATCCATTCCCCAAGGGGAAGCCAGAGTGATCATTTAAAAATGAATATTCCCCCCTGGTTTAAAAATCATCAATAATTCCCCATTTCTTAAAGAATGAAGTAAAAACTCCTTACACGGCTGACAAGGTCAGCCCCTGCCTACCCCTCCGGACTGATCTAGAATCACCGACCACCTCATCCAACCTGCTGCAGGCACAGTCACTTCTGATAGTTCTTTCAATGCACCAAGCAACATCAGTCTTCCAAATGTTTTCCCCCTTGTTGGAAAATTTTCCTAACCCCTCCATTTCATCTGGCTAAAGCATATGTATCCTTCTGCTCTCAACCAAAATATCACTTCCTAAGAGCGGTTCCCCTAAACTTCCAGGTTTGGTTCACCTCTTAAAAGTCCTCATAGAACCTTGCACTGCTCTCTCATTCTTCACAGCTGAAATTTAATAATTATTGTATCATGTTTTTAATGTGTCTCTGATATGAAAGCTCCCTGAGGGTAGGTAATATGTCACTGTTTTTATTTCCAGGGCCTAGCACAGTTCCTGGAACACATTCGTCAAAGGAATGAAGAATGACCAGAATGCATTTTTGCTTCCAAGAAATACAGACGAGGACTCAGAAGAATATAATACAGATGAGGACTCAGAAGAATATAATTTGCTTCTCTGGAAGACCCAAAATACCAAGGGAAAAGCCTTGTTTCCAGGTCCCGTTAATGTTGACTTTCAGCATTTGGCAGTCCCTGTGTCTTCCTGTCTGTCCAATTTCCTTTGCTTCTAAGGACTTCAGCCAAATTGGATTAAGGTCCACCCTTATTCAGTTTGGACATACTTTAACTAATCTACAAGGGTCCCATTTACAAATGGGTTCACACCCACAGGACCACAGATTAGATCCTGAATGTACCTTTTGCTGAGGACACGCAATTCCCAACAGTAACCAATGTGCTATGGAGCTAAAGAGGTAAGTAAGGTGAGAGACTAAGGAATTTTAACGTTGTTACATAGGTGCAGAAATCTTCTGGAATTCTATCTTGTCTTACAGAGAAAAGGAAGATGGTGATCAAAGTCCCATTTTTCACCACCCTACTAAAACTGCTCTTACCAAAATCACCAGAAAGCTCCACAGTGCCACACCCAAAATAAGCAATTCTCATTTTATCTGTCTGTAGATCTAACTATTTAAAATAATTGATCACTTCCTCATTCTTGAGACAATTTCCTCTTTTGGCTTCTAAGAGCCCACTTTTTTCTGATTTTACTCCTACTTCCTTCTTGTACTTTCCTGCTGGATTCATCTCCTCTTCCTGACTATTAAAGCATTCAACCTTAGGATCTTTTCTCTTTGCTGTCTAATTCACTTCTTAATAGGTCTTATTCAATCTTACAGCTTTAAAAGCTTCTATATAACCCCCCAGAACTCCAAACTGCTTACTAGACATCTATACTTAAATATCTGTCCAGTAGTTTTAACACGTCCAAAACCAAATGCCATGTCATAACCTGCTCTCCATCCAGACCTGTTCCTGTCCAAAATTCCCTATCTAAGGACTTCAGCCAAATTGGATTAAGGTCTACCCTTATTCAGGTCCACCACCATGACTCAGCTGTTCAAGCTAAAAAAATCTGAAGTCAACTTTTATGCCTCTCCCTCTTAGATCATCTTATCAACTCAATCTTCATAATATAGCTCCAAGGCCATCCCTTCTTTTCTCTTCAACTTCCACTCAATCCAAACCACCCTTACCATCTCTCTCTCTGCCCAGCTATAGTCTCCTTTCCACACTGCCAGAGTGATCCATTTAACTTTAGATCATTACCTCTGTGCTCTAAGTCCCCCGATGGACTGTCATGAATGACAAGCTATATGTCTGGCCTTGTCTCAGAGTTTTTCTAAGGCTCTGAAAGGGACAGCTAAGATAGAATTGTTTCATGTGTTGGAAGCAAAGTTTAGAAAAAGAGTTACCATATATTCAATGTTTTTGAAAGATTTATTTCATCTCTAAAGCCTTATTAAAATGAAAAATCTACCTGCCATGTTCTCTGTAACCAAGGCTCCTTCCAGATTTCAAGTCCTCTGAAGCAATGTTTGAAGTCCTCTTCGTGAGTGAATGGAAGCCTGTGAAACTCCTAGCAATGTTACTATTACAGGGACAAATCAACTCACATTTAAAAAATGTGTTTATACCGTATTTAATCAATTCTAAGGCCCACCTTTTCTCGTATTTTTAACACCAAAAGTAGGATGCACGTTACAATTGTTGGAATTAGAAATGCACAATTACTGTCATTAGAACGTATAGTTTACCAGTGATTTTTCCTTTCTTTGCATTACAGAGTAAGGGCTATCGTGAAATTGATGCTTTCTTAGATTTGATTAATACGGAGTATAAATCCTGTGCGTGTATGTTCCAAACTCTTCGTTATCAAGAATTGATAATCAAGAATTGATAAAGAAGCATTTGGAACCCATCGTTCCATATGTCAGTTAATTATTTTTGCTACGTTAAATTTAAATATAAATTAAATTAGTTGGGGATGGTTTTAACTTCCTCGCTTCAAAATTGCAAATTTCAACATGAATGAAAACGCAGAGCATTATACACGATGCTTATTTCTTCCCATGTAACCGTCGTTCGACAGTTACCTGTAAACGCGCCCCACCTTAGGACCCGCCCAGCCCCACTTTAGAGGATCGGAACTCCTATTGGCCACGAGACCAACGCGGCACACCCCGCAAGGCTCCTTCCGAGCATGCGCGGGAAGAAACACACCGCACGGTGCTCTCCGCGCATGCCCGGTAAGAGCAGCCGCGGCTTGGGCGCCGGCTCTAGAGCTGTGTTCAGGCTTGACCCGCTGCTATCCGGCTGCAGCGTCCTCCTAGCTCCAGCGCCATGGAATGCCTGCGCAGCCTCACCCGACTGCTGCCCCGCCCGGTTGGGCTTTCCCGACGATGCTTGTGCGCCCAGGCCTTGGCCTCCACCCGCGGGGCTCACCCCGTTGCCGCCGCAGCCGAACTGCTTGGGAGGAGCCCGGTTCCGCAGCTGTGCGGGCCCCGCCGGTTCCGCGTGGCAGGTACCGCCTCTCCCCGTCCCGCAGGCCTGCCACGCCGGCCTTGGAGGGCCCTTAGGTCCCCGCCCCGACGGGCCGGCCTTGCTGTGGCCGCCAGCGCCGCGTCCTCGCCGCCCTCGCCGCCCTCGGGCGCCGGGTCACCTTCTGCCCGTGTGCACAGGTCCTCGGGCTGAACCGCGCCCTCCCGCTTGTGGCGTGAGCGCGTTCCTCGCTCGCGACCCTCCCACCTCTCCGCGCTCTCCCGGTTCCTTTCCAAGTCGGTAGTTGGAACTCGAAAGAACCCTGGGAGGCGCTTGGTGGGTTGCGACCGCGTACATGCGGTCCCTGGGTTACCGCCCGCCTTAGAAGCTCCTCCGAGAAGGACTTTCAAACAAGAGTTGTGCCCTTAGAGGCCAAGTTTTTCCTACCCGTTCCTTATACCTGCCTCTAGACACATTTACACCATTGCCCAGTTAGGCAGGTACGGACGTGGGGGTGCAGGTGGAAGTGGGGCTGAGAACTTCTTGGTGAGAGTTGCTCCTGAGAAAGATCTCACTTTATTTTCAAATATTATGTAGCGATCCACCAGAGGGGTCAGAGTTGCGGGCAGGGGATAAGGAATCCGAGTTGCTGTTCAAAAGTATAGTGATGCATTTAACATTCAAAGATTTTGGTGCTGATATTGATGAGAAATAAAACTGTATGCCTTTTTCAAAAATACAGGCATATCCTAAAATACGTGCTCGCGGTTACAGTCTAAAAAACCTTCCAAACTAACTCATCACCACTGTCTCTTTCCCAACTCTGCGTCCTGACATTGGTAATTCTTTCTGAGTTGATTTATAGCCCCTGTTCTGACCCATGAAATACTTGAGAACCCAGTTTTTGCCCACTTAACTGGGAGGGCTTTCGGACCAGTACTAAGAATCAGATTCCTAGTAAAACTTTTTCTGACCTGTGACTTATTAGCAAATGATGATTTGTAGCTCTGCCTTTTACTTTTATTCAGCTGACCCTTATAGTTTATATTTGTAGAAGGCAAAAAACAACCCTTAACAAATCATATGAATTATTAAATACATATATAGTTGGAAGGAATAAGATCGGAAGTGAGAATATATCTACATATTCTCTGAAGTCAGCATGATTTCTTTGGAAGCATAAAATAATTGGTGATATTTTTACCCCTTCTGTATTCACCTTACATTTAGTATTTTTAAAAGTGTCTTTTGTCAGTTATTAAATTTACTTGATTTTACCTTAGCGAACTTCACCTTGATCTGATTGCACATTTTATATGGATTTATTTTCAAATGTAGATTTGTCTTCATTTCAGTTGAGTGGGGTATATCAAAAGTACTCATTATACACTGTATCTGATATACATAGAAAATAAGTAAAATTTATCAATTTTGTAATTAATAGGTCAGTGCCATCATTAGAATGTTGAAAGATCAGGTGGTAATTGGAACCATTATTTTTAAAATATAATTTGCATGAAGAACCTTCTTAAATTGTATAGAAAAGAAGCCTGGAGATTTTCTTTAAGCTCAAAACATTGTGTTGTGTATTTATTCATCCAACTCTGAGGTATCAATAATAATTAGAAAGGAAAAGAATGGTTAGAATCAATAAATTTTTCATCCACACCATTAATTTTAAAATCCTTCCCTGCCAAACCTAACAAAATTCCTACAGATATTAAAATTAGTTGATAAAGAGTGTTTCATCTTTTTCCCAAAGCAAGAAGGTTCAAAGAAATAATAAAACAGTCGGAAGGTTTCCACATACTACGAGAGTTGTATCTCACCTACGCGTGAAAAACCAATTGTGTAACCATAGAGAATTTTCATTTATTCTTCAGGTGAAATGCTCCGGTTTAGAACTTCTGATGTCACTCAAGCCACTTTAGCCAGTGTGGCGCCAGTGTTTACTGTGGTGAGTATGTATGGTACGTTTGATCATGTATAGAGGGCACTTCCCATGCTTATTAAGTTAACTGGATTCGATTGTTGGCCAAGATAGTAAGTTTTGTTTTTTTTTTTACATGGGCAGGCACCAGGAAGCGAACCTGGGTCCTCTGGCATGGCAGGCAAGCATTCTTGCCTGCTGAGCCGCCGTGGCCCGTAAGTTTTGTTTTTTAGTGAATCATTATAAATCTCGTTGTCTTTGCATTGTGGGTAGCCAGTAACTTGACTACCAGTTAAATGCTAAGTAAAGTTCTTAAAACTTGACTAGTGACTGTGGCACTCTTTTAATGATAGGTCATTCGAATCACACTGTTCAGAGCTTCCTGCTTGAGCACTCAAGATTTTGTTTCTACTTTGAGATCCTTGAAGGCTTTAGCAATAGAAAGCTTTGAACCTGTGCTGTATAGGATATTAAGCAGAAGCATCTTGGAGGCAGTGCAGTGTAGTATTTAAGGGTGCATGCTTTGAAGGGTCCTGATCTCTGCAACTTTATTTCAGATGGCTCAGGAGAAAATTGATAGGAATAATATGTGCCACATGTATACATATGTGTGTATATTTAGAGAGAGAGGAGGAAAAAGGGCAGTGAGGCAAAATGTTAACCAAGGGTGACCCTCAGTTTATAGATGGGAACTAGTTGTAATATTCTGGCAACTTTTTGGTAGGCTTTTAATTTAAAAAAAAAAAAGCTTGATTGTTTTTGAAAAAGAAGTGTATATGCTCTGAGACACACTTCCTAAATCCTTCTTCCTCCCTCTTACCATAAACTGAATGTACTTGGACAATTATATTAATATCTTTATGCCTAGGTTTGCTCATTTGAAAATTGGAGATTGATAGCTCTTAGCTTATAAAATTGTTTTGAGGATTAAATTAGCTCATACATGTAAAATGTAGAATAGTTCCTGGCATATAATAAGCATTCATTATGTATTAGTATGTGCTAGCTGTTGACATCATTGTTCTCATTTAGGCTTATTAACATAAGACATTTTCTTTGTAAACTACAGAACAAGATCACCCCCAGAATTATATGTAAAGGTTATCACTGTCACATAATGTTGTTATGGAAGAGTTGGGCAGTTTAATTAAAGAATACAAAATCGAATGTTAAATTTTGAAGGGAGGTTCACTGCTGGTGAAGTAATTGCCTACCAAGAACATTGAAGAAAATCAATTGATGGTATTAGAAATAAGAGAGTTTAGAAAGTGAGCTGATTACAAAGTAAATTTTTTTTCTAAATCATTGCTTTTATTGATTCTATTTTTTTAATCAGGAAAAAATCCCATTACCAGGGTCGGGGTAGGGAATGGGGAGTTAATGCTTAATTGTTATAGAATTTCTATTTATGGTGATGGAAGAGTTTTGTTAATGGATGGTGGTAATGGTAGCACAAATTGTGAGCATAATTAATAATACTGAATTATATATTTGAATGTGGTTAAAAGGGGAAATTTTAGGTTACATATATGGTACTAGAATAAAAAATTAGAAAAAAAATTGGACTTACACCACCAATAGTGAATTCTGATTTCAAGCATTACAGAAATCTGTTCCCCCTACTTTAGAGGACATACATGCATTTTGTGCTTCATGTTCTCTCTTCAAACTAACAGAAGAGCCCTTTTCTGCAAATCTTTGATTTTGCAACACCTACCAGGGAGACTTCTTAGCCTCATCTAGGCAGGCCACACTTGGTTTGACTGAGTCTACTCAGAAGCTGATAGGACAGGAACCACAGCATGCCAGCAGGGTAGCCTTGGGTGTTTTCGCTTGGAAAGAATTCCTTGCAGCAATCAGGGACTTCTCTGGCACTCCAGTGACAGTTTAGTGCAAAGGTGGGAGTGAGATCCACCTTGACTTAGAATACCCATACTCCATACCAGGCTACCAGTCAGTGATCAGTTTTACCATAGGGAATGTTGCCTAATAATACAGCTGATACTCCTTTATCACATCTCTAGGGGAGCTGAGATAGAAAGTTAATCCAAGATCAGATTTGTCCTTAGTAAAAGAAAAAGGGTGGGGTTTTTTTTGTGTGTTAGTTTGGGTGAATGTACCAGGAATCAAACCCAGGTCTTTTGCAAGGCAGGTGAACATTCTGCTACTCAACCACCTGTGCACCCCTTTTTCCCTCTTGTCTTATAGCTGGATAACTTAAAGAAGGGTACTTATAGTTTATATCTGCCTCTGAATAAGTTGGAGTGAAATAATACTCTTTTTTTTAATTATCTCTTTAGACAAAATTTGACAAATCGGGAAATGTTACTTCTTTTGGTGAGTATCTTTAATTATTTTCTTCTGAATCACTTTTTTTCAGAAGTGAATGAGTGAATCTGATAGGAATCAAGAAATAAGAATGTTTGAATGGAGTATTCTTTGTCTAGTGAGTGTATTAAAGCAGATCTTTCTTCAACATTTGTCCATCAGCCCTAATTGGAACTGGCCACCCCTGACTGTGCTTATTCTCCCAAATTTTTTTTTTTTGGTGACGGGAGGAACTTTTGTCTGTCAAAGCTTCAGGGGATATTTTGGAGAGCAGTGGATAATGTAGAACTGGCTCTAGCTCACAAAGACTTGTGCTGTTTTCCCTTTTGTTTCTCTTCCAGTAGTCTCCCTTTCATGCGGTACTAATGTTCATTCTCTTCCTGTGTTGTGATTAAGGGGGAATCATATCATATCACTGACACTGCGGTGGCAATGAATAAAGAGAGCACACTGGATGGCAGGCAAATGGAACTCCACTGCATAGGGCTGTGGACAGTTAACTTTTTTTTTAATTACAAAATTGTATTCATATTCATTACAAAATCTCGAACTAAAGTCTTGGCCTCGAGCCCCTTCTGAATCATTGAAAGATGGTAGCAAGAGAATTCCCTTCTCTCATGTCATGTTGTCTGAGATCCAGGCCTTGAGAATTTGTATCTGTGGTGTAGCTGGAAATGCTATCCTGGGCTTTGAAACCTCATTTGCATCTCATTGGGACAGTTGTCTTTTTCGTTTGTTCAATGGGGAATGTTTTTGATTTCCATTTAATGGACCACTTTTTTTTTAAGCAGTTTATTAACATATCATTCAGTCTCCCCAGCACGTACAATCAGTGCATCAGCATAATCACAGTCTTGTGCTTTCATCATCACAATCAATTTTAGAACATTTTCATTGCTTGAAAAAGAAAAGTCTTGTGACCCTTATTCCCCCTATTATTGACCCTTAGCGTCGTGATACCTTTGTTAAAATTGATGGAAGAATATTAAAATATTACTGTAAACTATAGTTCATAGTTGTGTTAGGTGGATTTTTTCCCCATATGTCATCCTATTATTAGCACCTTGTAATAGTGACATACGTTTGTTCTGGTTTATGGAAGAACATTCTTGTATTTGCACTATTAACTACCTTCACAGTCCACAGCAGGAATCACTGTGTTTTACATAGTGAAAAGTCCTATGTTTCATCCTCCAACTTTCCTTCTGGTGACATGAACGACCCTAAACCTTTTTCATCCACAATCACATGCAAAATTCAGCACTGCTAATTACACTAACAGTAATGCGCTATCCATTTCCAAATACTTGCAATCTACCTTATTAAAAATTCTGCAAAAATTAAGAACAGCTTCCCATTTCTACCTTAGTTCTATCTCCTGGTAGCTGATATGCTAGGTGTTTATACCATGTGCTTGCTCATTATATTTAGCTCCTATTAGTGAGATAGTACAATATGTGTCCTTTTGTGTCTGGCTTATGTCATGCAATGTAATGTCCTCAAGGTTGATCTTTTTTTTTTTAATTAAAAAAAAATTAACACAAGATTTAGAAATCATTCCATTCTACATATGCAATCAGTAATTCTTAATATCATCACATAGATGTATGATCATCATTTCTTAGTACATTTGCATTGATTTAGGAAAAGAACTAGCAAAACAACAGAAAAAGATATAGAATGTTAATATAGAGAAAAAAATAAAAATAATAATAAAAAATAAAATATGTATATAACAAAGGAAAAAGAAAAAACGAAAGACACATCAAACAAAAAAAAACTATAGCTCAGATGCAGCTTCATTCAGTGTTTTAACATAATTACATTGCAATTAGGTATTATTGTGCTGTCCATTTTTGAGTTTTTGTATCTAGTTCTGTTGCACAGTCTGTATCCCTTCAGCTCCAATTACCCATTATCTTACCCTGTTTCTAGCTCCTGATGGTCTCTGTTACCAATGACATATTCCAAGTTTATTCTCTAATGTCGGTTCACATCAGTGGGGCCATACAGTATTTGTCCTTTAGTTTTTGGCTAGACTCACTCAGCATAATGTTCTCTAGGTCCATCCATGTTATTACATGCTTCATAAGTTTATTCTGTCTTAAAGCTGCATAATATTCCATCGTAGGTATACGCCACAGTTTGTTTAGCCATTCGTCTGTTGATGGACATTTTGGCTGTTTCCATCTCTTTGCAATTGTAAATAAGGCTGCTATAAACATTGGTGTGCAAATGTCCGTTTGTGTCATTGCCCTTAAGTCCTTTGAGTAGATACCTAGCAATGGTATTGCTGGGTCGTATGGCAATTCTATATTCAGTTTTTTGAGGAAACACCAAACTCCCTTCCACAGTGGTTGCACCATTTGATGTTCCCACCAACAGTGGATAAGTGTGCCTCTTTCTCCGCATCCTCTCCAGCACTTGTCATTTTCTGTTTTGTTGATAATGGCCATTCTGGTGGGTGTGAGATGATATCTCATTGTGGTTTTGATTTGCATTTCTCTAATGGCCAGGGATATTGAGCATCTCTTCATGTGCCTTTTGACCATTTGTATTTGCTCTTCTGAGAGGTGTCTGTTCAAGTCTTTTTCCCATTTTGTAATTGGGTTGGCTGTCTTTTTGTTGTTGAGTTGAACAATCTCTTTATAAATTCTGGATACTAGACCTTTATCTGATATGTCGTTTCCAAATATTGTTTCCCATTGTGTAGGCTGTCTTTCTGCTTTCTTGATGAAGTTCTTTGATGCACAAAAGTGTTTAATTTTGAGGAGCTCCCATTTATTTCTTTCTTTCTTCAGTGCTCTTGCTTTAGGTTTAAGGTCCATAAAACCGCCTCCAATTGTAAGTTTCGTAAGATATCTCCCTACATTTTCCTCTAACTGTTTATGGTCTTAGACCTAATGTTTAGATCTTTGATTCATTTTGAGTTAACTTTTGTATAGGGTGTGAGATACGGGTCCTCTTTCATTCTTTTGCATATGAATATCCAGTTCTCTAGGCACCATTTATTGAAGAGACTGTTCTGTCCCAGGTGAGTTGGCTTGACTGCCTTATCAAAGATCAAATGTCCATAGATGAGAGGGTCTATATCTGAGCACTCTATTAGATTCCATTGGTCGATATATCTATCTTTATGCCAATACCATGCTGTTTTGAGCACTGTGGCTTCATAATATGCCTTAAAGTCTGGCAGCGCGAGACCTCCAGCTTTGTTTTTTTTCCTCAAGATACTTTTAGCAGTTCAGGGCACCCTGCCCTTCCAGATAAATTTGCTTATTGGTTTTTCTATTTCTGAAAAATAAGTTGTTGGGATTTTGATTGGTATTGCATTGAATCTGTAAATCAATTTAGGTAGGATTGACATCTTAACTATATTTAGTCTTCCAGTCCATGAACACGGTATGCCCTTCCATCTATTTAGGTCTTCTGTGATTTCTTTTAACAGTCTTTTTGTAGTTTTCTTTGTATAGGTTTTTTTGTCTCTTTAGTTAAATTTATTCCTAGGTATTTTATTCTTTTAGTTGCAATTGTAAATGGGATTCGTTTCTTGATTTCCCCCTCAGCTTGTTCATTGCTTATGTATAGAAATGCTACAGATTTTTGAATATTGATCTTGTAACCTGCTACTTTGCTGTACTCATTTATTAGCTCTAGTAGTTTTGTTGTGGATTTTTCTGGGTTTTCGACGTATAGTATCATATTGTCTGCAAACAGTGATAGTTTTACTTCTTCCTTTCCAATTTTGATGCCTTGTATTTCTTTTTCTTGTCTAATTGCTCTGGCTAGAACCTCCAACACGATGTTGAATAATAGTGGTGATAGTGGACATCCTAGTCTTGTTCCTGATCTTAGGGGGAAAGTTTTCAATTTTTCCCCATTGAGGATGATATTAGCTGTGGGTTTTTCATATATTCCCTCTATCATTTTAAGGAAGTTCCCTTGTATTCCTATCTTTTGAAGTGTTTTCAACAGGAAAGGATGTTGAATCTTGTCAAATGCCCTCTCTGCATCAACTGAGATGATCATTTGATTTTTCTGCTTTGATTTGTTGATATGGTGTATTACATTAATTGATTTTCTTATGTTGAACCATCCTTGCATACCTGGGATGAATCCTACTTGGTCATGATGTATAATTCTTTTAATGTGTTGTTGGATTCGATTTGCTAGAATTTTGTTGAGGATTTTTACATCTGTATTCATTAGAGAGATTGGTCTGTAGTTTTCTTTTTTTGTAATATCTTTGCCTGGTTTTGGTATGAGGGTGATGTTGGCTTCATAGAATGAATTAAGTAGCTTTCCCTCCACTTCGATTTTTTTGAAGAGTTTGAGGAGAGTTGGTACTAATTCTTTCTGGAATGTTTGGTAGAATTCACATGTGAAGCCGTCTGGTCCTGGACTTTTCTTTTTAGGAAGCTTTTGAATGACTGATTCAATTTCTTTACTTGTGATTGGTTTGTTGAGGTCATCTATTTCTTCTTGAGTCAAAGTTGGTTGTTCATGCCTTTCCAGGAACCCATCCATTTCATCTAAATTGTTGTATTTATTAGCGTAAAGTTGTTCATAGTATCCTGTTACTACCTCCTTTATTTCTGTGAGGTCAGTGGTTATGTCTCCTCTTCCATTTCTGATCTTATTTATTTGCATCCTCTTTCTTCTTCTTTTTGTCAGTCTTGCTAAGGGCCCATCAATCTTATTGATTTTCTCATAGAACCAACTTCTGGTCTTATTGATTTTCTCTATTGTTTTCTTATTTTCAATTTCATTTATTTCTTCTCTAATCTTTGTTATTTCTTTCCTTTTGCTTCCTTTGGGGTTAGTTTGCTGTTCTTTCTCCAGTTCTTCCAAGTGGACAGTTAATTCCTGAATTTTTGCCTTTTCTTCTTTTCTGATATAGGCATTTAGGGCAATAAATTTCCCTCTTAGCACTGCCTTTGCTGTGTCCCATAGGTTTTGATATGTTGTGTTTTTGTTTTCATTCGCCTCGAGATATTTACTAATTTCTCTTGCAATTTCTTCCTTGACCCACTCGTTGTTTAAGAGTGTGTTGTTGAGCCTCCACGTATTTGTGAATTTTCTGGCACTCCGCCTATTATTGATTTCCAACTTCATTCCTTTATGATCCGAGAAAGTGTTGTGTATGATTTCAATCTTTTTAAATTTGTTGAGACTTGCTTTGTGACCCAGCATATGGTCTATCTTTGAGAATGATCCATGAGCATTTGAGAAAAGGGTGTATCCTGCTGTTGTGGGATGTAATGTCCTATAAATGTCTGTTAAGTCTAGCTCATTTATTGTAATATTCAAATTCTCTATTTCTTTATTGATCCTCTGTCCAGATGTTCTGTCCATTGATGAGAGTGGGGAATTGAAGTCTCCAACTATTATGGTAGATGTGTCTATTTCCCTTTTCAGTGTTTGCAGTGTATTCCTCACGTATTTTGGGGCATTCTGGTTCGGTGCATAAATATTTATGATTGTTATGTCTTCTTGTTTAATTGTTCCTTTTATTAGTAGATAGTGTCCTTCTTTGTCTCTTTTAACTGTTTTACATTTGAAGTCTAATTTGTTGGATATTAGTATAGCTACTCCTGCTCTTTTCTGGTTGTTATTTGCATGAAATATCTTTTCCCAACCTTTCACTTTCAACCTATGTTTATCTTTGGGTCTAAGATGTGTTTCCTGTAGACAGCATATAGAAGGATCCTGTTTTTTAATCCATTCTGCCAGTCTATGTCTTTTGATTGGGGAATTCAGTCCATTAACATTTAGTGTTATTACTGTTTGGATAATATTTTCCTCTACCATTTTGCCTTTTGTATTATATATATCATATCTGATTTTCCTTCTTTCTACACTCTTCTCCATACCTCTCTCTTCTGTCTTTTCATATCTGGCTCTAGTGCTTACTTTAGTATTTCTTGCAGAGCTGGTCTCTTGGTCACAAATTCTCTCAGTGACTTTTTGTCTGAGAATGTTTTAATTTCTCCCTCATTTTTGAAGGACAATTTTGCTGGATATAGGAGTCTTGGTTGGCAGTTTTTCTCTTTTAGTAATTTAAATATATCATCCCACTGTCTTCTAGCTTCCATGGTTTCTGCTGAGAAATCTACACATAATCTTATTGGGTTTCCCTTGTATGTGATGGATTGTTTTTCTCTTGCTGCTTTCAAGATCCTCTCTTTCTCTTTGACCTCTGACATTCTAACTAGTAAGTGTCTTGGAGAACGCCTATTTGGGTCTATTCTCTTTCGGGTGCGCTGCACTTCTTGGATCTGTAATTTTAGGTCTTTCATAAGAGTTGGGAAATTTTCAGTGATAATTTCTTCCATTAGTTTTTCTCCTCCTTTTCCCTTCTGTTCTCCTTCTGGGACACCCACAACACGTATATTTGTGCGCTTCATATTGTCATTCAGTTCTCTGATCCCCTGCTCAAATTTTTCCATTCTTTTCCCTATAGTTTCTGTTTCTTTTTGGAATTCAGATGTTCCATCCTCCAATTCACTAATTCTAGCTTCTGTCTCCTTAAATCTACCATTGTAGGTATCCATTGTTTTTTCCATCTTTTCTACTTTGTCCTTAACTCCCATAAGTTCTGTGATTTGTTTTTTCAGATTTTCTGCTTCTTCTTTTTGTTCAGCCCATGTCTTCTTCATGTCCTCCCTCAATTTATTGATTTGGTTTTTGAAGAGTTTTTCCATTTCTGTTCGTATATTCAGCATTAGTTGTCTCAGCTCCTGTATCTCATTTGAACTATCGGTTTGTTCCTTTGACTGGGCCATATGTTCAATTTTCCGAGCGTGATCTGTTATTTTCTGCTGGCGTCTGGCCATTTAATCAGATTTCTCTGGGTGTGGGACCCAGCAGGTTGAAAGATTTTTCTGTGAAATCTCTAGGCTCTGTTTTTCTTATCCTGCCCAGTAGGTGGCGCTCGTGGTGCTCGTCTGTCTGCGGGTCCCACCTGTAAAAGATGCTGTGGCTCCTTTAACTTTGGAAAACTCTCGCCGTGGGGGAGGGTCGCCAGCCAAAGCAGCTTGGGGGAGTGCCAGTCCAAATCTCCCAGCCAGCCCGGGACGCCAAGCGTGGCGGGGGGGCGCCGGCCGCTGTTGCTTGGGGGCGCCGGCCGCTGTTGCTTGGGGGAGTACCTATCCAACGTTCCCAGCCAGATCGGGAAGCCACGTGTGTGGAAGGGACCCCGGTCGCCGGTCTCCGCAGCTTGGGGCACCTCCGATCCAATTCTCCCAGCTGGTCCAGGGGGCCGCGCGTGGGGCGGGGCGCCAGCCCCGCAGCTTGAGGAGACCGCCTGTCCAATTCTCCCAGCCGGCCTCAGAAGGAGGGAGGGGGGGACTCCGGCCGCCAGCCGCCCCGGCCCAGGGAAGCGCGCACCCCTCGGTGATCTCACCGCAGCCCATTCTCCGGAAGTCTCAAGGTTGATTTTTAACATCACCTGTGTCAGGACTTCTTTCCTAATTTTTTTAAAGCAGTTTTTTTGAGATAAATTCAAATACCATATAATCCATCTGAAGTGTACAGTCACCGTTTTCTAGTATGTTCACAGAATTGTGTATACATCAACACAAATTGATTCTAGACCATTTTCACCCTGAAGTGGTTCACTCTGTTATGTAGCCCCTTTTTCATCCTCTGGCTGTCCTTCTAATGACATACACAACCCTAAACTTTTGTTTCAACCACAGTTGTGCCCACATACCATTGCTGTTAGTTACACTCACTAAAGTACACTCCATCTCCTCCATCCATTTCCAAACATTTAAATTCAACGTAGTTAAATTCAGCACAAATTAAGCATTAGCTCACCATTCTCCACCCTCCTAGGAAAAAAATGTAGGGAAGCATCGTCAAGATTTTGTGATAAAGGTGGTTTCTTAGACCTTATTCTAAAGAACAAGCAATGAAAGAGAAAATAGGTAATTGGGAGGAGGATGAAAAAGGGGCTACATAACAGAGTGAACCACTTCAGGGTGAAAATGGTCTAGAATCAATTTGTGTTGATGTATACACAAATACTAATTATATCTTCTGGTGACCTGTGTTCTAGAGCGTAACACCATGAGTTTAGTAATTATTTTTACTCCATATTACAGAGATGTTACAATATTTGTACTTTTGTGTCTGACTGACTTCATTTGGCATAATGTCTTCAAGGTTCATCCATGTTGTTGCATGCATCATGATTACATTTCTTCTTAAACCTGAATAATATTCCATTGTGTATGTATATATACCACATTTTGTTCATCCATTTATTGGTTGATGAATGCTTTGATTGTTTCCATCTTGGCAACTGTGAATAATGCTGCTGTGAACATTGGTGTGCAAATATCTGTTTGCGTCCCTGCTTTTAATTCTTCTCAGTATTTACCTAGTAGCAGGATTGCTGGGTCATATGGCAGTTCTATACTTAGTTTCCTGAGGAACCACTAAACTCTCTTCCAGAGTGGCTGTATCATTCTACATTCCTACCAATAGTGAATAAGTGTTACTATTTCTCCACTTCCTCTCCAGTACTTGCAGGTTTCTATTTTTCTTAATAATGGCCTTTCTAGTAGGTGTGGATGATATCTCACTGTTGTTTTAATTTGCGTTTCCTTGATAGCTAGTGATCTTCTACATTTTTTCATGTGCTTCTTAGCCACTTGTGTATCCTCTTTGGAAAAATGTCTATACATGTCTTTTGCCCATTTTGCAATTGTGTTGTCTTAATCGTTTAGTTCTGGGATCTCTCTGTGTATTCTGGATCTTAAATGTGGTTTGCCAGTACTTTCTCCCATCAAGTAGGCTGCCTTTTCATCCTCCTCACGAAGTCCTTTGAAGCCAAAAGTATTCAATTTTGAGGAGGTCCCAATGACCTATTTTCTCTTTCATTGCTTGTTCTTTAGAATAAGGTCTAAGAAACCACCTTTATCACAAAATTTTGACGATGCTTCCCTACATTTTTTTCCTAGGAGCAATATGACTCTAGATTTTATATTTAGGTTGATCCATTCTGAGTTAATTGTTGTATAAGGTGAGAGGCAGGGGTCCTCTTTCATTCCTTAGGATGAAAGGAATCTCCCACTACCATTCATTGGAGAGACTGCTCTGTCCCACTTGGCTGGACTTGGCAGCCTTGTAAAAAAATCAGTTGACTATAGGACTGGTGGCAAGATGACAGCATAGTGAGGTGTGAAATTTAGTTCATCCTCCACAGCAGCTAGTCAGTAGCCAGGAATTTTCTACGAAACAGCTGTTAGGTGGACATCAGTGACCTGACACACACCGTACTCCAGTCTGGAACGGGTGGAATGGCTGAGATCCCTCACAAAATTGTAAGTCTCCCAACCCACAGAGGCTGGCATCTGTCCCCCATGGGCACAGCAGGTTGGTTTCACAAGGGAAAGGAAAACAGACTTTACTGGTAGCAAAGAGTTTAGTTCAATCAAGCTCTAAGTGCACAATTAAGTAACAGATTCTGAATACTGAAAATGGGGTGCACAGGTGGTTCAATGGTAGAATGTTCACCTTCCATGCGGGAGACCTGGGTTTGATTCCTGCACCATGACCCCCCCCCCCCCCCAAAAAAAAAGAGAAAATAGGCCCTGAGCACAGATAAACCTGGAGTAAGCACTAAAGGAACCAGGAGTTTCACCCCTGCAGAGAAGGGGTGGGGCTGAAGGGGATCAAAAACCAGTCCCAGAGGCTTTTTGAGTGGGACAGCACAAAATCCTGGAAACAGCTGGACCCCAGGAAGAGGGAACACATAGAGCCATGTACCAATACCAGCTCTTGATTGGCAAACCCAGGAAGCTGGGGTCCAGCTCTGAAGTGGCTTTTTTTTTTTTTAACTTCTTAAGGCCTCATTAGATAGAACTGCAAGCACTCTCAGGCTCCAGGCACCAGCAGTGCCCAGGCTAGGGCGGAATTAAGGCATGTCTGAGAGACAAAGTAAATAGGTAGATGGGGACATTCCCTAAAGGGTGTATCTTCTCCAAGAAAAGGGGGACTGGGCCCAGCTCAAGTGGAGGCCCTCCTTCAGGGAATTCAGGCCCCAGGGTCTGGAAAACATACACAACCAAATTCTACCTACTACTGCAGCCTCTGTCTCAGTCACACACTGGCAGGAAATGACTACTGAAATTAATGGCACCATATCACTTTATGCTGTTGGGCAGCTGCAGGCAGACAGGTGCCACATTCTGGGCATGATAGGAAAAGCACAAAGTCTAGAGGCTTCATAGGAAAGTCTGACAACATGCTGGGTCTCAGCCTCAGGGAAACTTGATACTGGCTACTCTTTCCTGAGATGTGGGCCTGTCTGGTCTGGGAAACTCTGACTGGGGTCAAGCATATCTGGTGAGACCCTCCTCAGAAAAAGGCTCCATATAGGCAGGGAAAGAAGCAGAAAAACAAGAACTGAAAAATTCTGGTCAGTTAAGCAGAACCTATGCTTGAGGTCTAGAATAAGTTTAACTGAATGCAGAGAACAAAGCCATCCAACAAGAAAACTCTAGGTAAAAGGGTGAAAAAAACCCCTCCAGAATAAACTGACTAAGGAAATCAAATGCCTGGCTGCCAGCTAAAAATGAGGAGTCATACTAGGAAAGTCAAAGATATGGCCTAGTCAAAGGAATGAACCAACACTTCAAATGACACACAGGAGTTGGAACAACTAATTCAGGATGTTTGAACAGATGTGTAAAATCTCATCAAAAATCAAATCAACGAATTAAAGGAGGATATAAGGATATTGGGTGAAAATAAAGAACTTGAAAGTTTGAAAAAACAAATCAGAACTTATGGGAATGAAAGGCACAGTAGAAGAGATAAAAAAAAAAACAATGGAGACCTGTGACAATATATTTGAACAGGCAGAAGAAAGGATTTGTGAACTAGAGGACAAAGATGTCTGAAATCCGACACAAAAGAAAACATAGGGAAAAGAATGGAAAAATATGAGCAGGGTCTCGGATAATTGAATGACAACATGAAATGCACTAATATATGTGTTATGGGTGTCCCAGAAGGAGGAAAGAAGGGAAAAGGAGGAGAAAGACTAATGGAGGAAATAATCACTGAAAATTTCTTATCTTTTATGAAAGGTATAAAATTACAGATCCAAGAAGTGCATTGTACCCCAAACAGAATAGTCTCAATAGATGTACTCCAAGACACTTATTAATCAGATTGTCAGATGTGAAAGATAAAGACAGATTTTTTTTGGGGGGGGGGGGGTGTGCATGATCTGGGAATGAAACCTAGATCTCCTACGTGGAAGGCGACCATTCTACCACTAAGCCATTCATGCACCCAACAAACATAGCATTTTGAAAGCAGTCCATCACATACAAGGTTTTCTGGTTTGAATCTGTTGTGTGCCTCAGAAAAGCCAAGTTCTTTAACCCTCATTCAGTATTGCTGCGTGGGAGCTTCTTGATTCCATGGAGATGTTCCTCCACCCATTCAAGGTGGGGTTGCTTCCTGGAACCCTTTAAGAGGGAACCATTTTGGAAAAGGTCAGCCAGAGACCTTTGGAGATGAAGAAGGAAAACATTCCTGGGGGAGCTTCATGAAACAAGATGTCAGGAGAGAAAGCTAGCAGACTTGGCCATGTGCTCTTCCAGCTGAGAGAGAAACCCTAGACTTCATCGGGGTTTTTTGAGTGAAGGTAACTTCTTGTTGGTGCCTTAATTTGGACATTTTCATAGCCTTGCCTTAATTTGGACATTTTCATGGCCTTAGAACTGTAAACTTGCAACTTAATAATTCCCCTTTTCCCCTTTTTGAAAACCATTCTGTTTCTAGTATATCATATTCTGGCAGCTTGCAGACTAGAACACAAGGGAAGTTCAGTAAGGTTATGTGTGGATTTCTCAGCAGAAACCATGGAGCCAAGGAGGCAGTGGTATGATATATTTAAGATACTGAAAGAGAAACACTGCCGACCAAGAATTCTATACCCAGCAAAACTGTCCTCCAAAAAATGAGGGGGTGATTAAAATATTTTCAGACAATCAGACACTGAGAGTATTTTTGACCGGCTCTTCACGAAATACTACAAGAACACTATAGGCATATAGGAAAGACAAGAGAGAGAGGTCTGAAGAAGAGTATAGAAATGAAGACTATCAGTAAAAGTAAAAAGAGGGAAAAAAATTATGTTGCATACGAAATCCAGAAGACAAAAAATGGTAGAAGTACTTCTTATTTAGTAATAACATTAAATGTTAATGGATTAAGATCTCTGTTCTAGTTTGCTAGCTGCCAGAATGCAATATACCAGAAACAGAATGGCTTTTAAAAGGGGGAATTTAATAAGTTGCAAATTTGCAGTTTTAAGGCCAAGAAAATGTCCCAAATAAAACAAGTCTATAGAAATGTCCAATCTAAGACATCCAGGAAAAGATACCTTGGTTCAAGAAGGCTGATGAAGTTCAGGGTGTCTCTCTCAAGTGAGAAGGCACATGGTGATCACAGTTAGGGCTTCTTTCTCATCTGGAAAGACATGTGGCGAACACGGCGTCATATGTTAGTTTTCTCTCCTGGGTTCCTATTTCATGAAGCTCCCTGGGAGGCATTTCCCTTCTTCATCTCCAAAGCACTAGCTGGTGGACTCTCTGCTTTGTGGTACAGCAGCATTTTCTGCTCTCTCTGAATCTCCCACTTTCTCCAACTGGGGAGAAAGGATGAAATATTCAGTTTCCCCATCTGGGGAATTCCTGATATTCTTGCAAGCAGAGGGGACAACCAATTCAATAGACTGAGCCCTTGATCTTGGGACTTGCCCCTATGAAGGTTACTCCTGCAAAGGCTTGAGTCTGAGCCTACTGATACTTATGCCTTAGAGTCACCCCAGAGAGCCTCTTTTGTTACTCAGATGTGGCCTCTCTCTAAGCCAACTCACCAGGTGAACTCTCTGCCTTCCCCTCTACGTGGAACCTGACTCCCAGGGGTATAAATCTCCCTGGCAATGTGAGGCAGGGCTCCTGGGATAAGCTAGGACCCAGCATCATGGGATTGAGAAAGCCTTGACCAAAGGGGGAAGAGAGAAATTAGATTTGGCGGCCGAGAGTTCTCAAGCAAAGTCGAGAGATTATCCAGGAAGTTATTCTTATGCATTATATAGATATTGCTTTTTAGCTTGTGGTGTATTGGAGTGGCTGGAGGGAAATAACCTGAAAGTGTTGAACTGTATTCTAGTAGCCTTGAACTTGAAGGTGATTATATAACTATACAGCTTTAACAATGCGACCGTGTCATTGTGAGAACCTTGGTCTGATGCTCAATTTATCCAGGGTATGGACAGATGAGTAAAAAAAAAAAAAAAAAAAGATAAAAAGTAAATAAATAAATAATAGGGGGGATAAGGGATTAAAAAAATGGATAGATTGAAATGCTGTGGGATAAGTGGTATGGAATGTATGATTTTTTAAATTTCTTTTTATAGCATGATGCAGATGTTCTAAAAATGATCCTGGTTGTGATGAATACACAACTATAATATGTGATGATATTGTGAACCATTGATTGTATACTTTGAATGGACTATATGTGTGTGAAGATATCTCAATAAAAATATTAAAAGAAAAAAATCAATTGACCATAGATGTAAAGGTCTGGTACTGAACTCTCAGTTCGATTCCATTGTATGTTTATGCCCGTACCATGTTGTTTAAAGTCAAGAAGTAAGAGTCTTCCTACTTCATTTTTCTTTTTCAAGATGTTTTTGACTATACGTGGCCCCTTGCCCCTTACAACTAAATATGGAAATTGGTCTTTCCAGTTCCTTAGAGTAGGCTGTTGGAATTTTGCTTGGGATTACATCGAATCTGTGTATCAATCTGGGTAGAATTAGCATCTTAACAATATTTAGTCTTTCAGTCCCTGAGCATAGAATGTTCTTCCATTTATATGGAGGCTTTTTGTTGTTGTTGTTGTTGTTGTTGTTTTTGCATGGGCAGGCACTGGGAATCGAACCCAGGTCTCCAGCATGGCAGACGATAACTCTGCCTGCTGAGCCACCATGGCCCGCCCCATTTATATAGATTTTTTAAAACTTTTAGCAGTGTATTATAGTTTTCCATGTACAATTCATTTACATCCTTGGTTAAGTTTATTCCTAGGTATTTGTTTGTTTCAGTTGTTCTTATAAATGGAATTGTTTTCCTAATTTCCTCCTCAGATTGTTCATTATCAGTGTATAGAAACACTAGTGAGTTTTATGTGTTGATCATGTACCACATGTGATCTCAGTATTAATGTTCTCACTCATTTCTGGTGTCATGTATTTTCATCTTTTCTCCTTTTTTCATCGTCAGTCTAAGGTTCTTAATTTTATTAATCTCATAAATCTCATAAGTTGTGATATGTTCTTGTTTTCATTCGTCTTAAGATATTTACTGATTTCTCTTGCAAGTTCTGCTGACTCACTGATTGTTTAAGACCATGTTGTTTAATCCCAGTGTATTTGTGAATATTCCAGTTCTCTGGCTGTTGTTCATTTCCATCTTCATTCCATTATTATCAGGGAAAGTGCTTTGTGTAATTTCAATCTTTTTAGATTTATTGCAACTTGTTGTGTGACCCAACTTGTGGTCTATCCTGGAGAATGATCTAGAGTACTGAAGAATGTATATCCTACTGTTTGGGGATGTAGTGTTTTATATATGTCTGTTAGGTCTACTTTATTTATATTATTCAAGTTCTCTGTTTCCTTATTGATCCTCTGTCTAGATGTTCTGTCGATTGATGAGAGTGGTGTATTGAAGTCGTCACATATTATTGTAGAGATGTCTGTTACTCCCTTTAGTTTTGCCAGTGTTTGCCTTATATATTTTGGGGCTGTCTGGCTAAGTGCATAAATATTTATTATTGTTAATTCTTTTTGGTGGATTGCCCCTTTTATTAATATATAATGTCCTTTTTTATCTCATACCCTTTATTCCCATGTCTATTTTGTCTAATGGTAGCATAGCATCAGCAGTTCTGTTTCAGTTACTGTTTGTGTGGAATATCTTTTTCCAGCCTTTCTTTTTCAGCCTATTTGTATCCTTGGGTCAGAAGTGAATCTCTTGTTTACAGGATATAGATGTATCATATTTTTTTATCCATTCTGCCAGCATGTGTCTTTTGATTGGGTTGTTTAATCCATTAAAGGGAATACTTACTCAACCATTTTATCCTTTGACTTTTATATATCATATCTTATTTTTGTTTCCATTTTTATCCTTTTAGTTACTTTTACTGATAATCTGCATTTTTACATTCCCTTCAAAGCCTTTCTCTCTTGTTTTTTCTTTACAGCCTGTAGCACTCCCTTTAGTATTTCTTATAAGGCAAGTCTCTTGTTAATGAACCTTCTCAGCTTCTGTTTATCTGTGAATATTTTAAACTTCCTGTATTAGTCAGGGTTTCTAGAGAAACAAAACCAACCAGAGAGATAATAGGAGATTTATAAAGGTGTCTCATGCAACCATGGGAGTGAAAGTCCAAAATCTGCAGGACAGATTGTGAAGCTGATAGCTCCAATGAAGGGTCTACACGAACTCCATGGAAGAGGCTCACTGGCTGAAGAAGCAGTGAGAGAGTCTCTCTTCCCTTAAAAGTCTTTACCTGATTGGATTATCTCACTGTTGGGGGCGGGGGTGGCGTGCCTTAGTTGATTGCAGACATTATCAGCCACAGATGCAATCAGCTGACTGATGATTTAATGCACCAGCCTTCCAGTTTATCACCCAGTCATGAAATATCCTTGTTGCAGTGGTCAAGCCAGTGCTTGACTTGACCAAGCTGACACCAGAACCTAAACATCACACTTCCCTACTTTGTGTGTGTTTGTGTGTGCGTGTGTGTGTGTGTGTGCATGCATGGGCCAGGAATCGAACCTGGGTCTCCTGTATAATCCCCTCAATTTTAAAGCACAGTTCTGCTGGATAAAGTATTCTTGACTGACAGTTTTTCTCTTTCAGTATATTCAATATACCACTTCCTCCTCGTCTGTGGTTATCTGATGAGAAATCGGCATTTGGTCTTATTGAGCTTCCCTTGTATGTGATGTATCGATTTTCTCTTGCTGCTTTCAAAATTCTCTATCTTTCAAAACAGAAAATGAAAAAAAAAATTCTCTATCTTTGATATTTGTCATTCTGCTTTATTAGTATGTGTCTTTGAGTAGGTTTATTTGGAGTTCATTGTGCTTCCTCAGATATTCCTTCTGGCTTTTTCCCTTTCCAGGACAGCTGTGGTGGCATGTTTGTACCCTTTGTGCTGTCATTCTGTTCCCTGAGACCCTGCTCAGATGTTTCTCTTCTTTTCTATATCCATTCTTCTGTGTAAGAATCAGATGTCCTGTCAGCTCTCTAATACTGTCTTCTGCCTGTTCAGATCCACTCATGTGTGCCTCTAGTATATTTTTTCTCATCCACTGTGCCTTTTACTCCCATAAATTCTGTTATTTTTCTTTGCCTACTTTCAGATTTTTCTTTATGCTCACTGTCTTCTTAATATCCTTTATCTCTTTAGCCACATTTCCCTTCATCTCCTTGAGTTGATTTATGAAATTTGCTTGAACATCTTTAATTAGTTGCTGCGATTTCTGTATATCCTCCAATCTTTTGGTCTGTTTCTTTGACTGGTCTGTATCTTCCTGTTTATTAGTATGGCTTGTAAGTTTTTGCTGATATCTGGACATCTGATGAGATTATTCTGAAGGTCAGTTTCTCTCTTAAGATTTTGTTATTGGTTTGGGTTTTTTGGGGGGGCTGGGGAGGGAGGGTTGCATGGTCCGGAAATCGAACCCACGTGGAAGGCGTGCGGAACATTCAGTGGAGCGTTCTACCACTGAACTACCCATGCACCCGGTTGGATTTGTTTTTGTTTTAAGGGTCTTGTTTGACATTTGCTTCATCAGTATTTCCCATCCAGAACAGGGCCAGGGACCCAGGTAAGGGGCATAGACCAGTTCTAAAGGGCCTGGGGGAGAGTATCTAAAAGATACCAGAAATGCCTTCTTTTCACTCCATTTTCCTGTCCTGCCCAGAACATGATGCTCTTCAGCAACCTGTTCCCTGCAGCCCTAAGAGAACAGGGTATTTTTAGCCATCTGCCTGTGTGGGCAGGCTAAATCGTCAGGACCAGTGGTCTAAATTTGCTGGCCAATAGCTGGATCAGCACTGGGCCGTGTCCCTCTCTGTTCTTGGTGGGGAGGGCTTCCACTGCCCTCCCAGTCCATAGCAGCCTGCCAGGCAGAGACGAGATTTACTTGAAGCTGCTTGCCTTGAAGGTGGGGGATGGGCTCCAGGAGCCAAGCCATGGCCGCAGCAGTTATTCACAGTTCTGTGCTGCAGTTTCTCGGTCTCTTCCTCCCACTCTTCCCTGAGTGCTGCACGGTACTCCGTGGTTTTAGAGCCTCAGGACAGTTGTCTTGGGCAGTTCCTGCCTCTCCAATAGCTGTTTTGGGGAGAGCAGTTGGGCCCTGCAGCTCCTTACTCTCCCGTGTTCCCGGAAGTCTGACAGGAGAGTTAGTTTTTAAAGTGAAGCTAGTCATTATGTTGCTGTCTCAGAATCGGGCTCAGATCTCCCTTCATTTCCGTCCATGGTCCTGTTTCTGCTGTTGCTGAGATCTTATTTTGAGTGCCTTTTGCTCAGCAGCTCCTTCAAAGGATTGTTCTAGTTACAGCTGTGTCACCAGCATGGTTTGACACTGCAAGTATAGGTACTTCTATAAAGTGTATAATTTGAGTTTCCCTCAGCTTTTATGCATTCTTTTAGGTAATTTACTTTTCAGGTGGACAAACCTAATATGAGTATTGAATTTATTTTCTTATTTTGTATTACTCCTTGTTCTGGTTTGCTAGCTGCCAGAATGCAACACACCAGAGATGGATTGGCTTTTAATAAAAGGGGATTTATTTTGTTAGTTCTTCAGAGGAAAGGCAGCTAACTTTCCACTGAGGTTCTTTCTTACGTGGAAGGCACAGGATGGTCTCTGCTGGTCTTCTCTCCAGGCCCCTGGGTTTCAACAACTTTCCCTGGGGTGACTTCTTTCTGCATCTCCAAAGGCCTGGGCTGAGCTGCGAGTGCTGAGATGAGGAATGCCAAGCTGCTTAGGCTGTGCTACGTTATGCTCTCTCATTTAATAAGCACCTGCCAATTAAGTCAAATGTCACTCATTGCAGCGGACATGCCTCCTAGCTGACTGCAGATGTAATTAGCAACAGATGAGGTTCACGTACCATTGGCTTATGTCCGCAGCAACAAGACTAGGTATGCTCACCTAGCCAAGTTGACAACTGAATCTAACTAACACTCCTAAAGAAAAGAAAATTGAACTAACCTGTTCACAGACTTAAAAATACTAAAAGTTGATGCTGTGGCAAGAGAGAACAGAAAATGTAGATGTATAAGGTTTATATTCAAGAAAGTTGATCATTTGTTACAGCAAGAAAGTGTTACTATGCATTCTAATGATTTATATCTATGGTTTTTTATTTATTTATTTATTTATTTATTTATTTATTTATTTGCATGGGCAAGCACCAGGAATCGAACCTGGGTCCCCTGGCATCGCAGGCAAGCATGCCTGCCTACTGAGCCATCATGGCCCTCCCCATATCTATGGTTTTATATTGATCCCAAGGTTCTTCTAAGTACAGAGAAGTTTTGTGAATTCAGTACGAGAAGTGCAGAGAATAATTCGAGTTTAACCAGGTTTAGCCTGAATATGTTTTTGAGGTGAAAATGAGAACTTTGGATATAGAAAGATGCATTTTAGCTCTTTGTTATGTACAAATAGAAAATCTGTTACCTTGATGGTGGTGGGAGGAGTGCTCTGACATAAAATCTCAACTCTTGAGTTTATTCGTTTAGTTCACTCTTTTTAATGAACATGTTTCTCTTATAGAAAGGAAGAAAATTGAATTATACCAAGAGTTAGGTCTTCAAGCCAGAGATTTGCGATTTCAGCATTTAATGAGCATCACAACCAGAAACAATAGGATTATCATGAGAATGGAGGTAAAAAATGTTTTCATCTACATTTCTCTCCTTCGTTCTTAGAAAAGTTACTTCCCGTCTTGATCAATGTCTACATTAAAAGTAATTCTGGAATTAAAACACCTATGTGAAACGTAGGTTATCCTATAATTTCACGTTATCAAGAGTAGAATTCATTTTACTTGAATTATATATATATATATGCTGTTACCAAAAGTCAGCAGGCATGTTCTCTTACAGATTGGAAAAGTTCTGACTCTGGTCTCCACTCAGTGACTTGAATAATACCTTAGTCTCTGGCATCTGAAATAAGAGAAAGAGTCTTGATTTATAATAGATACATTATTTTCAGTTGTATGCAGTTAATATGTAATTATAGTATAATGTCACTTTTCTTAGTAATTCAGAGTTAGCGTAAAACATGAAGTTTAGAGTTTAGAAGTAAGTGAGGAGACATGGCCCTGCAGTGGGCATGGAACTTAACTTTCTTCAAAAAAGACAGATTTTTATCCATTTTTCTAGAATTAATCAGAAATGTAAGCCACCTTCCAAGTGATTTTCTCATTATTGTTATCAAAAGCTAGCAGGACCCTTCAAAACAATGTCTCTTTGACACATTGACAAAAAAAGCCAACCCAATACCTGACCTTTTTTTTTTTTGCTTGTTTGTTTTATTAGAGAAATTATAGGTTTACTAAAATGTCATGTAGAAAATACAAAGTTGCCATATCCCCCCGACCCCCAATTATGAACACTTGGTATTAGTGTGGTACGTTTATTACATGTGATAAAAGGATAATTGTACATTTGTATAATTGTATTATTAGCTATAGTGCATAGTTTACTTTAGGATTCCCTGTTCATGTATAGCCTGTGGGTTTTTTTTTTTTATTCTAGTAACATATAAAACCTAAAGTTTCTCCTTTTAACCACATTCAAATGTGGCATTAATTACATTCACAATGTAACTGCACTTTGAATCAAATCAAATATAGAAAGAGCTGAATGTAGGAGCATAAGCTGCATTTCAGGAGGCATGTTAGGGATCTCCTTTTCAGGTACTATTATAGAACAAAGATCTTTACACTGTTGGGCATCTTGGTTATTTTCTTGGCCATTTTAAATTTCTGCTTCATAATGTGCTTGTGGCATACTTAAGTCCTGTGTGGAATGGCTTTAAGAAATTATTCTCAATCTCTCCAAGTTCTGTCCCAGCATCGTTTCTTGAGACTTTTCTTTCCCAATTGAGTGAACTTGACACTCCTGTCAAAAATCAGTTGACCATAGATGTGAGGGTCTATTTCTGAAATCTCAGTTTGATCCCATTATTCTATATCTCCTTATTCCAGCGCCATACTGTTGGTTGTTTTGTTTTTTTTTTTTTGAGTTTTTATATTGTTTTAATTTCACATTAGGTTTTTATTTGCCTTCTTTTTTTTCTTATTCAGCATAGCAACATACACACACAAATGTTCTTACCATATGATCATTCCATTCTTGATATATAATCAATAACTCACAATATCATCACATAGTTGTATGTATCATCATAGATGTATGTATCATCATGATCATTTCTTAGAACATTTGCATCAATTCAGAAAAAGAAATAAAACAGAAAAAAAATCATGTATACCATACCCATTACCCTTTCCTCTCATTGATCACTAGCATTTCAATCTACTAAATTTATTTTAACATTTGTTCCCCCTATTATTTATTTATTTTTAATCCCTATGTTTTACCTATCTGTGGATAAGATAATAGGAGCATCAGACACAAGGTTTTTAGAATCACACAGTCACATCGCGAAAGCTATATCATTTATACAATCATTTTCAAGAAACATGGCTACTGGAACACAGCTCTACAGTTTCAGGCAGTTCCCTTCAGCCTTTCCATTTCACCTTAACTAAAAAGGTAATATCTATATATCGCATAAGAATAACCTCCAAGATAACCTCTCGACTGACTCTGTTTGGAATCTCTCAGCCATAGATACTTTAATTTGTCTTTTCTCTCTTCCCCCTTTTGGTTGAGAAGGTTTTCTCAATCACTTGATGCTGAGTCCCAGCTCATTCTAGGATTTCTGTCCCACATTACCAGGAAGGTCCACATCCCTGGGAGTCATGTCCCACATAAAGAGGGGGAGGGCAGTGAGTTTGCTTGCTGTGTTGGCTGAGAGACAGGTAGGTCACATCTGAGCAGCAAAAGAGGTTCTCTGGGGGTGACTCTTAGGCCTAATTTTTTTTTTTTTTTTTTTTTTACATGGGCAGGCACTAGGAATAGAACCCGGGTCCTCGGGCATCGCAGGCAAGCACTCTTACCTGCTGAGCCACCGTGGGCCACCCTCTTAGGCCTAATTTTAAGTAGGCTTAGCCTGTCCTTTGCAGGGTTAAGTTCCATATGAATAAACCCCCAGATTGAGGGCTTGGCCTATTGCTTTGGTTGTCCCCACCGCTTGTGAGAAATATCAAGAATTCTGCACTTGGGGAAGTTGAGTTTTCCCCCTTTCTTGCCATTCACCCAAGGGGACTTTGCAAATACTTTTTATTCACTGTTCAAATGACTCTGGAATTTATTGGGGCATCACTCTGGACAAACCTACAAAATCTCATGCCCTAGCCATACTGTTTTGACCACTGTATATTTGAAATAACTTTATAATCAGGGCATGTAAGTCCTCCAACATCATTCTTTTTCAAGATGACTTTGTCTATTTGCAACTCTTAACCCTTCCATATAAATTTGACAATTGGCTTTTCCATTTCTGTAAAGAAAGTTGTTGGAATTTTTGTTGGGAATGTTGAATTTGTAAATTGTTTGGGGTAGGATTAATTTCTTTTATACATACATATTTTTATTGGCAAATATAATACATAAGAATAACCTCCAGGATAACCTCCCAACTGTTTGAAATCTCTCAGCCTCTGAGACTTTATTTTGTCTCAGGTCTCTCTTGCCCCGGTTTTGATCAAGAAGGCTTTCTCATTCCCATGATGCTGGGTCCCAGCTCATCCCTGGAGTCAGGTTCCAAATTGCCAGGGAGATTTATACCCCTGGGAGTCACGTCACACATAGTGGGGAGAGCAGTGAGTTCTCCTGCCAGGTTAGCTTGGAGAGAGAGGCCACATCTGAACAACAAACGAGGTTCTCTGGGGGCACATCTTAGGCATAGTTATCAGCAGGTTTAGCCTGTCATTTGGAGGAATAAGCTTCATAGTGGCAAGTCCCAAGATCGGGGGCTCAGCCTATTGAATGGATTGTCCCCACTGCTTGCGAGAATATCAGGAATTCCCCAGATGGGGAAACTGAATATTTTATCCTTTCTCCCCAGTTCCCTAAGGAGACTTTGCAAATACTTTTTTATTCTGTGTCCAAATAACTCTGGGATATGTTGGGGCATTATACTAAATTAAGGCACCAAGAAGAGGGTTACCTCCACAAACCAACCAGATCTCACCATATTCAGAATTCCATGTAATTATGTTTTTTTAATAAACCGACCATATAAGTTAAATTAGATAATGTGCTACCCAGAATACAAATTTTGCACCATATAAACATCTCTCCCTTTGGTCTTGCACAGAGGTTGTTTGAAAATATGGGCCATAGCATCCTTTACCCAGTAGAATAGACTTCTTAATAATATTTAGTCTTCCAATCCATAAACATAGAATGTCCTTGCATTTTTATTGATGTTTTAAATTTTATTTTAGCAATGTTTGTAGTTTCACGTACAAGTCCTTTGCATCTTTGGTTATATTAGATCAAGCCATCTTGATTGTGATTGTGAAAACCTTGTGTCTGATGTTCCCTTTGTATTTCTTTTTCTGGAGTGATGCACATATTCTAAAAAATGGTCATGGTGATGAATTTAGAACTATGTGATGATATTGTGAGCCATTGACTATACACCATGTGTGAAATGTTTGTATGTTAAGAATGCTTGTGTTTGTCTCGACTGAAAGAAGGAAGAGAGAAATGAGACAAAATAAAGTGTCAGTAGCTGAGAGATTTCAAACAGAGTCGAGAGGTTATTATGTATTATAGAAATACCCCGTTTTTAGTCTGAGGTGTATTAGAGAGACTAGAGGAAAGTACCTGAAACTAGAGCTGTGTTCAAGTAACCATGTTTCTTGAAGATGAATGTATAATGATGTAGCTTTTGCAGTGTGACTATGTGACTGTGAAAACCTTGTGTCTGATGCTCCTTTCATCTATGGCATGAACAGATGAGTAAAAAATATGGATTAAAAATAAATAGATAATAAGGGGAACAAATTTTAAAACAGATTGAGTAAATTGAAATACTAGTGATCAATGAAAGGTAGTGGTAAGGGGTATAGAAAAATATAGGGGGAACAAAAGTTAAAATATATTGAGTACATGGAAACACTGTGAGAGAGAGGGGGTAAGGGGAATGGTATATATGAGTTTTTTATTTTTTCTTTTTATTTCTTTTTCTAGACTGATGCAAATGTTCTAAAAATTGATCGTGGTGATGAATATACTACTATATGGTGATATTGTGTGCCATTGATTGTACACCATGTATGGAATGTTTGTATGTTAAGAATATTCATGTTTGTATGTTTAAGTTTGTCAATTAAAAAAATAATAAATAGAATAAAATTAAGTTTAAAAAATACAGCCAAAAAAATGAAATGATAACACATTGGATGGACTGTATGGTGTATGAATAAAACTGCTGTATAAAAATAATAATAAAAAAAAAAAGAACCCGCTTACAATGGGTTCACACTCACAGGAATGAATTAGCTTTAAGAACTTGATTTTCCAGGGTACCTACAGTTCCAAACCGGCACAGATCTCAAAAGAACAATAACTAATAAAGACCTCCCAATAACAAAACAAACAAACAAAAACTCCCAACAAAGAAAAGCTCAGCAATGGTTCCTTAGACTTTACACCCAAAGCACAAGGAGTGAAAGAATAAATAGATAAATGGGACCCTCTCAGAATTAAAAACTTTCGTGTGTTAAAGGATGTAGTCACTAAAGTGAAAAGACAACCTATTCAATGGCAGAAAATACTTGGAAACCACATATTTGATAAGGAATTAATATCCAGAATATATAAAGAAATCCTACAACTCAACAATAAAAAAGACAACCCAATTTAAAAATGGGCAAAAGACTTGAATAGACATTTTTCCAAAGAGAATTTACAAATGACTAAAAAGCACATGAAGATGCTCCACATCACTAGCTACTAGGAAAATGCACATCAAAACCACAAGGAGATATCATTTCTCATCAACTAGAATAACTGTTATTTAAAAAAAATCTAGACGATTACAAGTATTGGAGATGATGAAAGAAACAGGAACACTCATCCATTGCTGGTGGTAATGTAAAAGTGGTGCAGATGCTATGGAATCTGTTTGGCAGTTCCTCAGGAAGCTAAATATAGAATTTCCATATGACCTAGCAATCCTGCTACTAGGTATATATACCCAGAAGAATTGAAAGCAGGGACTTAAACAGATATTTGTACACTGATATTAATTACAGCATTATTCACAGTTGCCAAAAGATGGCAGCAACCCAAGTGTCCATCAGTTGATGAATGGATAAACAAATATGATATATTCATACAGTGGAATATTATTCAGCTATAAAACGGAATGAAGTCCTGATGCATGAGACGACATGAATGAACCTGGAGGACATTATGTTAAGTGAAATAAGCCTGACACAAAAATAAATATTATATGATCTCATGGATATGAAATAATTCAAATAAGCAAATTCATAAGTCAGAATCTTGAATATAGGTTACCTAGGGGATAGATTGAGGGTAGAGAATGGGGAGTTAATGCTTATATTGAACAGTTTCTATTTGGGGTGATGGAAAAGTTTTAGAAATGGATGGTCATGATGGTGGCACTACATGTGATTGTAATTAACAGCACTGAATTACATATTTGAATATGGTTATAATGGGAAACTTTAGGTTGCATATAAGTTACTGGAATAAAATTTTAAAGATAAAAAGAATGCTTGTGTTTGTATGTTGTTTTGTCAATAAAAATATTTTTTTTAAAAAGATCAGGTCATATACAAATAGGAAAAATATTGCTTTCTTTCCAGTTTGGGTGCCTTTTATACTTTTTCTTGCCTAACTGCTAGAATTGGCTAGAACTTCAGGTACAGTGTTGAATAATAGTGGTTACATTGGGCATAATTGTCATGTTCCTAGTCTTAGAGGGAAAGTTTTCAGTCTGTCAGAATTGAATATGATATTAGCAGTTTCATATATGCCCCTTATATTGAAAAAGTTTCCTTCTATTGCTAGTTTTCTCCCGTGTTTTTATCAGGATGAGTTGCGGGATTTTGTCAAATGCCTTTTCTGCATCAATTAAGAGGATCATGTGGCTTTTCCCCCTTTGTTCTAGTAGCATGTTGTATTAAGTTAATTGATTTTCTTACATTGAACTACCCATGCATATCTAGAATAAATCCCCCATCTTTATTTGTAAAGGTATTGATCTGTTATTTTCTTTTTTTGTGGTATCTTTATCTAGCTTTGGTATTAGGGTGACATTGGCCTCATAGAATGAGTTAGGGGTGTTCCCTCATCCTCAAATTTTAGAAGAGTTTGAGCAGAATTAATGTAGGTAAGTTTCACTGGTGAAGCCATCTGTTCCTGGGCTTTGTTGCTAGGTTTCTGATTTCTGATTCAGTCTCTTATAATTGGTCTACTGAGATCTCCTTTTTCTTCTCGAGTCAGTGTAGGAAGTCTTGGTATTTACGGGAATTTGGCAATTTCATTTAGGTTATCTAATCTGTTGGCATATAGTCATCGTGGTATCTTCTTATAATCTTATAATTTCATTTATCTCTGCTCTAATCGTTGCTATTTCCTTCCTTCTGCTCACTTCAAGTTTAGTTTCCTCTTCTTATTTGCCTGAAGATATGTCTCTTTTGATTTCTTTAACTCATTGGTTGTTTAACAGTGTTTTAATTTCCGCATGTTTGTGAATTTTTCATTTTTTTCCTCTGTTACTGAAATCTAACTTTGTTTGTGGTCAGAGAAGATACATTGAAAGCTTTCAGTGCTTTTAAATTTACTGAGACTTGTTTTGTGACCTAACATGGTCTTCCAAGAAAATGATCCATGTGCACTAGCGAACAGTGTGTATTCTGCTGCTGTTGGATGAAGTGTTGGTCTGCATACATACATACATACATACATACATACATACATACATACATACATACATACATACATACATACATACATACATACATGTATAGTTATATGCCCGTCTGTCTGTTGTTCTAGCTTGTTAAAAATATTGTTCAAATCGTCTCTTTCATAATTGATCTTTCTAGATGTTCGATTTATTATTGAACGTTGAGTATTAAATTTTCCTATTAATGTAGATTCATATATTTTAGGGGCTCTGCTCTTAGGTGCATACATTTTTATTAATCTTACATCTTCTTGCTGGATTGACTCCTTTATCAGTATATAGTGACCTTCCCTCTTAACAGTTTTTGACTGAAGTTCTGTTTTATCTGATAATTGTATAGTTATATCAGTTCACGTTTGTATATTACTTGCATCTTATATATTTTTCTCTCCTTTCAGTCTCAGCTCACTGATACCTGAATTTAAGGTGTCTTTTAAGAGTCATGGTTTTTTTTGTTTTGTTTTTACTTTTTTGTATATAATATAACATATATACAAATAGTGCTTTCTGGAGTATTGGGTGGTACAAGGGTAACTCAGTGGTAGAATTCTTGCCTGCCGTACAGGAGACCCGAGATCGATTCCTGGACCAGCATCCTCCCCCCCCCCCCGCCCCCCCCCCCCCAAATAGAAGCATGCTAAGAGTCATGTTTTTTTATTCATTCTGCCAGTCTCTGCCTTTTGACTGAAGAGTAATCACTTACATTTAAAGTAATTACTGATAATAAAAGACTTTCTTTTGCCATTTATTTTCTTTGTGGTTACCATGGGACTAAAATTTAATATCCTAATCTGTAACAATCATATTTGATTTGATAACTTCACTTCAGTAGCATACATGTATGCTCTTCCTTTCATTCTTCGTCCCCCCAACTTTGTGTTGTACTTTAATTATATCCTATTCACTGTTTGTCCAAAACCATAGATTTGCATTGCTTTATATGCATTTGCATTTTAGAACCTGTCAGAAGTAAAAAGTGGCATTATATACTAAAAAATATAATAAAGTATTACTAGCATTTATAATTACCCATGTGATTATCTTTACTGAAGGTCTTTATTTCTCTATGCCACTTTGATCTACTGGCTAGCTTTCCTTTCAATCTGATGAACTCCCAGTAGCATTGATTGTAGGGCAGGTCTAGTGGTGATGAACTCCTTCAGTTTTTGTTTATCTGAGAATGTCTTAATCTTGCCCTCGTTTTTGAAAACAGTCTCTCTAGATGTCTAGTTCTTGGTTGGCAGTGGTTTTCTCTCAGCACTTTAAATATTTCATCCACTGCCTTCGTGTTTCCTTACCTGAGACTTATCTTGAATTCTAGGACAAATCAGCATTTAATCTAATTGGGACTCCCTTGTACATTGTTCTGTTGTGGCTTTCAGAACTCATCCTTGTCATTGAGTTCAACAGTTTGACTGTGTGTCTGTGTGTGATTCTTGTTGAGTTTATCCTGTTTCAGGTTTGTTGGGCTTTTTGAATGTACATTTTCATGTCTTTCATTAAATTTGGAAAGTTTTTTGTCATATTTCTTTGAATATAACTTCTGCTCTTTAATTCTTTCTTTCTTTCTGCTCCTCAGCCTGAATCCTTTCCATTGTCTTTTGTCTTCAAGTTCACTGATTCATTTGCCAGCCCCAATTTGCAGTTGAAACCTTCTATGAAATTTTCATTTCAGTTAATATGCTCTTCAACTCCTATTTGGTTCCTATTTAAAATATCTGTTCTTTCTTGAGTTTCTCATATAGTTCGTTCTTTTTTTCTTGATAGCCTTTAATTTTTTTCTCTGTGTTTACCGTGAGCATTCTGAGTATCTTTTTTTTTGTCTTTGGCCGGTATGTCCAATATCAATTCCTGTTTCTTTATCTTACATTCTTTTATTGCATACTGTATATTTGAATATTTTTTAAATGTTAACTCTGGAATTTTGTCTCTGAGCTATATATTCCTCAAGTTTGCGTCCAGTTAGTGATATGTCAGAGATTTCCTTGAGTGCCAGAGCATGGCTAATAAAAACGAACCAATGCAAAAAGCACCTTTTACAGAGTTTGCAGATTGGCTCTGTGTTGATAGTTGCTCTTTTTCCGAGTTTGGCCATGTTATCAAAAAGATTAGTCTGAGGCTTATGTGAAGTGAGGGTCCTCACTGTCTTCACTCCTCTCTGTCTTTTCTAAACCTGTGTCTTGTCCTTGGCTTGTCCTTGCTCATGGTCTTAGGAATTCAACTCCTTCTGAGATACAGTGCCCCCACACCCCTGTGCTCTATTATATGACTTAATGCAGGTAACCCTTGACCCCAGGCTGCTTTGACTTAATTGTTTCCTACACTGCCTTCACTGTCTAAGCTACTTCTGTGTGTGCAGGGTGAGTTCTGGGAGGGGGAGCCCTAGATGAGTTTCCTAGTTCAGTCTTTCATGCGGCTACCCGATTGCTTGGCACTGACCTACAGGCACCCCAAATGTGCATAAGTGTCACTCTTCTCTTGGGGGAACAGGATCTGGGACCCACAGTAGGAGCATGTTAGCACCACACCACGCCAGGGAGTGGGGACAGGCCAGCACGTGCTCCAGGTGCTTCCCCTGTGGTTTTTGAGCTGCATTTTCTTGACTTGGTACTGCATCCCTTTAACTGTTTTCTGTTAAAGGAAGATGGCTCTGCCAGTTTCTGCTTGTTGTCCAAAGATTCTGTGGGGGGACAGCATCCTGAGCGTCTTACGCTGCTATCTTGGTTTACCGGAAGTGTCTAATACCTGACTTTTAAGAATTTATTATGTTCCTTTTATGCCCTACTGCTCTTATGATTTCCTTAGACATCTTAATAAATATATAATTTGTGTAAATAATTCCAATTCCATTGAAATGAGAGATATCATGACTACATATATTTTTATTTCCTTAAAAAAAAATCAAAGGAGCAATGAATTCTATTGTAATTTGGTCATTCTTAATTCAAAATTAGTGCAGTATTAAACTTCACTTAATGAATGTAATTTTTTTTCCTAAAGTTCTACAACCTGTATATAAACTTATGCATGTGTGTGTATGTAAATATATAGATGTATTTTTTTTTTTATCTTTTACAGTATTTGAAAGCTGTGATAACTCCAGAGTGTCTTCTGATATTAGATTATCGTAATTTAAATTTAGAGCACTGGCTGTTCCGGGAACTTCCTTCACAGTTGGCTGGAGAGGGTCAACTTGTCACATACCCTTTACCTTTTGAGTTTAGAGCGATAGAAGCACTCCTACAATATCGGGTGAGCCTATTTTAATTAGTTTATTGAGTTTGTTCTTGATTTAAGATATTATTGAGTAAAAAGACAAGTTGGTATTGTTACAGTAGCATTTTCCCTGGCCACCCTCTCCCCCCAGGAAAAACATCTCTATGGTTCCTGTATGGAAGAGGTACTTAATTCTTAAACTTTATGACCCAATCAGATAAAACTAAGGACTCTGAAGTCTCTTTATGGCATTCAATGAATGTCATTTGCCATTTGAAATGTTAATGACATTTCAAGCTGGCTACCATTTTGTATCATTTTAGTGGCTGGGTTACATGGTGATAGTGAAAAAACAACCTAAATATGATATAAATAAATATTTAAATGCATTCTATTTTATTCTTAACTATATGTTATAGAACTACTTACACATAATAAATGCTATAGCACAGGTCATTAATCAAATCATTATAATATTTCGCAAATCATTATTTGATTTATCTGTACGATTGTTTGAGGCAGCTAAATGGTGCCTCCCTTTGCGGTGTGGTTGGGTATAGGGAACCGTATACAATTCTTGTAATGATTTCCTTATTACATTGATAGTCATTGAGTACCTGGGGATCCTGTCAGTTCCCTTCTTGTCCCCTACAAAACTTTCACTATCTTTTCTCCTCTCACTGCTTAGGATAGATTGATTGTTCAGGAGCTGGCTGCTTGCAAGAATTGGCAGTAGGAGTGAACTAGCAGAGGGGGAGAAGGAAAGGAGGGTGAATGGGAGATGAGGTGGGTATGGATTGGGTGAACGCTCCTCTCTTGTCTGCCTTGCTTTACTGAAGGAATAGGAGATAGCTGCATTCCCTGCTCGGGTTAATTAGGCAGTAGCACTAGTTAGTACTAGTCAAAGAAGTAGTGAATTGTTGGAGCCCAATTATTGAGCAGGGAAAAAGCAGAAGTGGGAGAAAAAGGGTTTACAGTGGCTATTAACGATGGTTAACGACAGGCTGAGCAGGTTGGGTGTGTGCTCAGTAGCTGGTGCTGTTAGGAGAAAGGCACGGTTCTCAGAAGGAGACAGGTGAGTGTGGTGGGAGATCGGCCTGGGCTGGGCTGGGTCTCTCCTGCCTAGAGATGATCGCAGGGAGGATCAAGGGAACTCACGCCGTCTGCTGGAGCACACCGTTCTTGTCATTAAACGGAGTCCCAAGAAAATTGTCTAGTGAAAGACTACTATATGATAGGCAAGGACAGCTACCCCAGCAGGGATGAATTTCCAAAAACAGGAAGTCTCCCCAAACCCACCTGAGGGGCCATTACCACAAACAGGCCCCACACAGATACCCATGCCCATGACCCTTGGCAGCCCTCCTGCCGCTCCTGAGTCCATACCGAGCTGGGCAGAGCATCTCATGTTTCTTTCCAAGACTTAAAAATCAGGTCTGTCTCACTTTATCTGTTCAGCCCTCCCTCCCAGCCAGTGCTTCTTGAACCTGGAAGCAGCTCCCCAGTACCTGAAATAAACAGTAAGATGCCTGCGCAGACACTGTGATCTGTTCTCCCGTTTCCTGACCAAAAAATTTTAGATGCACAGCGACTGTGTGTTTCTAAGATAAACAAGATATGCTGGAATTTAGATCATTACTTAATTTTATCAATTCATTTACTATTATGCTGTTTACCAGCTGGCATAGTTCAGTATGTTAACTAGTGTAGCAGTGTAGTCATGCCATTGTATTCCTGCTGAATATCAGTGTCAGCCTTGTCTATATTAACCTGAATAAAAGTGTCCTTTTTACTTTACACTGATTTCTTTTCTTTTTTTTTTTAACTGATTTCTTTTCTTTTTCAAAGCCATGCTATGTTTTGGTTTTCAAAAGAGCTTTGTCCATAGAATTTGGAACCGTATTCTGGTTAGAAAGAATATAGGTATTGTTCACCACTTGTAAAGTTTGTGTTTTAACTGTGGGATGATGGATTTTGATTTAATCATCCCCCGTTCTTTTCATAATAAGTGTCTATGGGGAAGGACTCGTGAAAGCTAATTCACTGTCAACCAGATCTGAAGCTACATGACTACATTATCCGTGGTTATCTTTTAAGCCAGCAAATCTAGTTTTGGAATAGTCTGTAATAGTAATAACTGTGTTCTGAAATTTAATAACCATGTTCTGAAATGTTAGCTTCTAGCTATTTCAGATTTCTGTATTTAATCAGAGAATTCACTGATCCTAAATATACTAAAAGGATTGTTCTAATTCTTATGAAAGGTCATGTTGTTATCTAGATCAGCACTCTTCAGGGGAAACTTAGCATTTTGCAGCCACTGATCCTTGAAACATTGGAAGCTTTGGTGGATCCCAAACATTCTTCTGTAGACAGAAGCAAACTGCATATCTTACTACAAAATGGAAAAAGGTAAATATGGGTGATTTACCAAGTTTGGAGTTAAAGGCAGATATCTTGTTATTCTGTACATGTTAATGTAATTAATGTACATGTTAATATACTCTGATATATTCCAGAGTACTTTGTGCAGAAAAATAAAAAAGTATTTGCAAAGTCCCCTTGAGGGACTCGGGAAGAATGTGAAACTATTAAGCTTCCCCACCTGGGCAGGTCCCAATATTCTCTCAAGCATTAGGGACTCCCAATTAATTAATCCAAGCCCTCAATCTTGAGGCTTGCCCTTATGAAACTTATTTCTGTAACGGCGAAACTAAGTCTACTTAGGATGATGCCTAAGAGGCACCCCTAGAGAACCTCTTTTGTTTCTCGAATGTGGCCTCTCTAAGCCACTTCTGCAAATAAACTCACTACCTTCCCCCCGGCCCTACATAGGATATGACTCCCAGGGGTATAAATCTCCCTGGCAACATGGGACATGACTCACAGTGATGAGCTGGCCCTAGCATCGTGGGATTGAGAAAGCCTTCTTGACCAAAAAGGGGAAAAGAAATGGAACAAAATGAAATTTCAGTGGCTAAGAGATCTCCAACTGAGTCAAGTGTTATTTTTGACATTACTGTTATGCAAGCTTCAGCCAGATGTTCCAAATTGCCACGGTATGCCAATCCCCAACCAACGGTATTCCTGAAAACCCTAAAGAATACCTAGGGCTCTATCTAAGATTCCATAAAAGCTTTTCTTAGGAAGTTTATTTTCTTCAGAAGCTTAAGGAAGGCCTCCAGATTGTTGCTATGCCAGATAAGCCCTGAAACCCAGAGGTACCAGACTCTCCAAGAACATCAACCCGTTTCATTCCTCTACCCCATAAGGTTAACAGACCTGTCCAGCACAGAGAAGTTAAAATGGTCATTGCCCAGATATCCCTGAAGATTGAGAGAATGATCAAATGAGAGGGAGGAAGTGTAATTGAGAAATTAGGTTCTAAAAAATAGAATATATCATTATATAAATGACTCATTATATAAATATTTCCTTTTAGTTTCTACTGTAATAGAATAGCTAGAAGGAAATAACTGAAATTGTGAACTGTAATCCTGTAGCTTGACCTTTGGTAATGATTGTATAACTATATAGCTTTTTTTCTTACTATACAGCTTTTATCCTGTGACCATTTCATTGTAAAACCTTGTGACTGACACACCCATTGTCCAGTATGTCAGTAGTTGAGTGATAAAATAAAGACAAAAAAAAATAATAGGGAGATAAGGGGTATGTAATGTTTGGAGTATTTTTGTTTTTCTTTCTTTTTTTCTTTTTTTTGGAGTACTGAAAATGTTCTAAAAATGATCATGGTGATGAATGCAGAAGTATGTGATGGTACTGTGACAAGCCATCGATTGTATACTTTGGATGGATAGTATGATGTGTAAATACATCTCAGTAAAATTGAGCTTAAAAAACTGCAGATATCTTAAGCTTTTCTCGGTAGTCTTAACAGTGAAACCTTTAGCATAAATTCACAGAAAAAAATTAGTGATGATTGCCTGTTTTAAAAAATACCAACTAGTCTTGCTAATGATAATGACATTTTTTTACTTTACAGTCTACTCTTAGTGTCTTCATTGCCATATTTGGTTTTAACTATTATTATCATGTTCAGTTTCTTAGTTTTTTTTTTTTTTTTAATTAGAGTGGCTATGGGATGGGAATGTATGAGATGTATTTTATGCATGATTGTTACAGAACAATCATGCGTAAAATACAGGGTTCCCATATATCACCCTATTATTAACACTTTGCATTGTTGTGGTACCTTTGCTACAAGTGTTGAAAGCACACTAATAATTGTTCTATTAACTATAGTTCATTACTTAAGATTCACTGTGTTGTGCCGTTCCATGGATTTTTTTAAAATTTTTATTCTAGTGATCATATATACAAGCTAACATTTACCCTTTCAGCCACATTTACATATATATTTCACTGCTGTTAATTATATCTACACTGTTGTACTTGCATCACCACCATTCATTTCTGTCGTTCCAAATAGGAACTCTGTACATTTTAAACCTTATCTCCCTGTTCCCTATCACCACCCCAACCCCTGGTAACCTATATTCTAGATTCTGATGCTGTGAGTTTGCTTATTTTAATTATTTCATATCTGTGTGATCATCCAATATTATCCTCTTGTGTCTGGTTTATTTTAGATGACATGATGTCTTCAAGGTTCATCCATGATGGGTTTCATAGCTTTTCAAAGTAGAAAAATAGCTCTCTTAGTTTGCCAGGGCTGCTTATAACAAATATGCCAGACTAGTTGATTGCTAGAAATTTGTTGTCTCGCAATTTGTGGGGCTAGAACTCAGACATCAGCGTGTTGGCAGAGCCTTGCTTTCTCTGAAACCTGTAGTGTCCTGGTGGTGGCTTGCCAGCAGTCCGTAACTCAGTTTCTGTCTCCATCACATGGCCATCTCTCTCTCTTCATCTTTTTCCTCCTAACTGTCCAAATTTCCTCTGCTTGTAAGGACTCTAGGCACATTGGATTAAGGACCACCCTGTTTCACTGTGGCCACGTTTAAACTGACAGCATCATTGGAGATCTTACTTACAAATGTGTTCACATCCACAGAATTAGGGGATGAGACTTGAACATGTCTTTGTGGGGACTTCATTCACCCCATAACAGTAGCCTAGGAGGGAATTGGAGCAAAAAGGCACATATACTAATGTTTGTTGAGCACCTATTTTGCATAAAACACTAATGAGGTTCTTTTGCACAAATGATTTCATTTCATCCTATCAGTAGCCTATCTGGCAGTTTGTTTGCTATTGTCCTTTGAGAAAACTGGGATTTAGAGAATTCAGGAAACTTACCTGAACTTACACAGCTAGTAAATGACAGACTTAAATTCAAGTCCAGTTCTCATTCTCTCCAAGGTCTGTGCTGTTGTTCTTTTTTTTTTTTAATCAAAATCCATTCCAGAATTTAAGAGCAGTGTTTCAATTAATTTATATTTTAGATTGTGTAAACATGTTCTTAGGGTCTGTACTTCCTAAATTCCCTTTAAGAGTTAATGGTTAAAATTCCTGAACTAGTAATACCATGTACAAAAAATGTTGGGGTCTTTTCACCAGTTAAGAGTAAATTCTCTGTCCTTACTTTATCAGTGCCAGATTTATTAAGAATAGTAACAAGTTTTCAAACCAAAAAATCTTAGATTCACAGTCATTTTGTTTCTGAGATAAGTAGTATTTGTTGAAATTTATATTTATATCACTAGTTAATTTTCTTGCTTCATTTTGGTTTGGGAATTTACTCTTAGTTTTCATGGTAAATATTAAAGTAATGAAATGTTTTTCCTAAGTTTATGCTATTGATCATTACTATTACTCTTAGTTTATCAGAGTTAGAAACAGATATTAAAATTTTCAAAGAATCGATTTTGGAGATCTTGGATGAAGAAGAGATGTTAGAAGAACTCTGTCTGACAAAATGGAGTGACCCTCAAGTCTTGTAAGTAAATAACCATGTTTCGTTATTAATTTTCTTAGGGGGTGTCATCTCTTTTTCTTAGAGATGATTTTCTAAAGAGAACATAATATTTTTCTAGAATAGCCAATGTCGGCACTTTTCAACCCCAGTTATTTCATTTTCCTAATTCAATTTTATTTGGGTATATGGAGTATATATTGTGTATATAATATTTTTCTGGGCTGTGATAAATATAAGATAGATACACAATTACCTTTATCTTCAAGGAGTTGACCACTAAATTGACACATACCCAAATAACTTAGGGAAAATAACAAAGAGAAATTCACATGAGGGAAAGAAGGGATAGAAAGAGGTGGGTAGAGAACAAGGGAAGGGAAAAGAGTAAGATATCAACATAAATTCTCTGATTGATTGGTCAAATATAAAAATATTCCTCGTATAAACCTTTTCTCTCTTAGGAATGAAGAAATCATTCACTTCTTTATTTAAGTATATACTCAAGTGTTATGTTTTAAATACTAAACTGTTTTCGTTTTCTTAGGTCATTATTAGAAATCTGATATATGGGTTCTATAGTCTGTACAGATCTTATAAGCTTTATGTGAAATTGGCTGTGCTTTATAAAGGACTACGTAACTTTTGACAGTATAGCAGAGACAGCAGCGGAAACATGAGCACACTGTAACTGGATTGTTTTGCTTAGGACAGTCTGTCTCTTAAATATGCTTTGTGAAAAGTACTCTTTACAGAGTACTTCATTCCCCTTTCTCCACTTTGGTGGGTTGGTGTATAAATAAAGAGGAGCAAAATAACTACTGACATCGTTCAAGAATATTTTTCTTCATATATGAAAATGACATTATAGATACATGTTGGACAGGAAATGTTTTTTATGTACATTCTTAGCTTTTCCTTTTGTTTTTCCTGATCATGGTTTTGGATTTGCATTTATTCATTGACATTCATGCATCTGGATTTTCCTGTAATTGGTCTCATGTATTTGCATGAAACTCTTGGATTGGAGCCATGGAATAGAGTGAAGCTAACTAGCTTCACCAGGGCTGGAACCTGTGCCCTCAACTCATGGAGAGAGTTTAGGATCAGTTGACACAGCCATTCATAGATGGACCTCGGTCACAACAACTGAAAAGAAAGAGGCTAGTTTTTTTCACTGGTTGCTGAGTATTATATACTACTCAGGAACTAAATATATCATGTACATATTGGAGGCATATTAATTGTGCTAACTCTTTTCATTGAAGTGAGAAGAGCAGTGCTGGAATTGACCATGCAGAAGAGATGGAGTTGCTGTTAGAAAACTATTACCGATTAGCTGAAGATCTTTCTAATGCAGCTCGAGAACTCCGGGTACTGATTGATGATTCACAAAGTATTATTTTCATCAATCTGGACAGGTAAGAAAGCATTACATAAAATAATAGTAAGCATTTTCTTTATAAAATAATTATTAGAAAGTAATAAAGCCTTAAAGGAATATATATTGATAGAGAAATATATTATCATCTTTATACAATGACTACATGGAAATACCCTCTTTTTTTTTTTTTTTTAAGTGGTATGAATTTGATCCATGTGGTCTTTACGGTTATTTAGTCAATTTGCTGCCTATCGTCAGTGGCCCTTGTGATCTGACAGGTGCTCTCCTCTCCAGCCACCGCAATGTGATGATGCGGTTGAACCTGCAGCTGACCATGGGAACCTTCTCTGTTTCACTCTTTGGACTACTGGGAGTTGCTTTTGGAATGAATTTGGAGTCTTCTCTTGAAGAGGTAAGACTGAATTATTAAGTGATTAGGTTTTATTTTTTTAATCTTTTAAAGATCAAATTTTTAATAGATTTTAAAAAGAAAGTCTAAGATGTATTCCCTTGGTAAAATAAAATGTTTATTGTAACTCAATTAAAATTAAGACAATGTAGTTGTACCATTATAGCTTAGATATAAGTAAAGCCTTGGTTATTTTATGTTTTCCAAAGCATAACTACATGTGAGAAGGGTATTCTGTAACAGTTTTTCTCTGTGAAACAATGTTAGTATAAATGAATCTATCTGTGAATATAGATTTGAATTTTTGCACACTCCAGTGCTGGATTCCCTGTGCTAATTAATCTAACATCTATCCTCTGTCTCTAGCTGGCACCATAGTCCAACCCATTATCCTCTTTTGTCAGCACCACTGTATACTTTTAAAGAGTGGTCTTTAATAAAAGTCACAAATCTGACTGTGTCACTCTTCTGCATGAAACTATTCAGTGGCATTCAGTTGCCCTTAAGACAAAAATTCAAACCCTGGCAGGAGGTCTTTTCATGGTTTGATGCTGCCTCCCTCTCCGGCTTGTGTCCAGCCATTCTTCCCCAGTGTCCGTTGCTCCATCAGTATTCACTGTCATTCGTGCTGCCTCTGTACCTCTCCCTCAGCTCCTATCTTTTTTTTTTTTTTTGCCTAGCTAACTCCTCCTACTTACCTTACCTCTCAGGTTTCAATGTATGTGTCACCTACAAGGAAAGTCTTAACTGATTGTGAAGCCCAGCAAAGTAAAATTACTCCCCTCACTATACATGCCCAAATAATCCCACATTCTTCAAATTTCCAGCTACTGTTCATAAGCTCCCCGAGGTGAGGTCAAACAACATTCATCATTTTAAATGCTCCTTATGATAAAGTGTAGATGGAAAATAACTATAGTATATTTGTTCATTCAGCACACAAATATGTTATTTAGTGCTTGCTTTATACTAAGCACTGTTCTAGGCCCTGGAGGTTACATTATAGTGGAGGAGAAAGATGATAAACAGGAATATAGTATGTTGGGTGATAAGTGCCTCAAAGATAAACCAGGTAAGAGGATAGAGAAATGTTAGGAGGAGCTGGGATGGGTGGCATTTTACAGATAGGGTAGACAAAGAAGGTCTCGGAGGAGGCAACACTTGGGCAGAGACATGAATGAGAGAGCACATAGGAAAATCTGGGACTCCCTCTAAGCAGAGGGAACCACAAATGCAAAGCATCAGAACACAGCGAGTGAGCATGTCCAGGGAACAGCAAGGCCAGAGTGGTTAGAAGAGAGTGAATTCGGTGGGAGTGGTAGGAGATGAGGGGCCAAAAGGCAGAGTGTGAATAGAGCATAGTAAGGGGTTTGGGTTTATTTTAAGTCTGAAAGAAATTTACTGGAGGTTTTTGAGTCCAAATCAAGAGTGGTGGAAAGTTCAGAAGTAACATGAATATCTTAGGCACCGTCATAGACCACCACCAACAAAGACAGGTTTCTCTGTCTTTCTCCCTAATCATTTTTTTAGGAAACATGTTTATATGCATATGCTCATTTCTACAAGCTATATCCATTTTATACTTATGCTCATATTTTTCTCTCACTTAATGGCTATTTTTTAACAAGAAGATTTTTAAATATACCTTTCTGTTAGTTTTATTATGTGCAGCCACAGGTGTAGAGTAATTTGGCTGTAGCGAGATGTGTGGTAAGTAAGTGAGCTAGGCTTGCTCAGTAGTTGGGTAACCAGCTTCCACAGAACATGATTTCAGATCAGTGCCCTGTCAGAGGTACAAATTACACATCTTTGGGTTTCCTGGTGTTCGTTAAATCCATGATGCCAAAGGTCTCTGCTCCTGTATAGTTAGGGCTGATGTTTATAATGGTGAATCTAAAATAGGAAAAACTTTTTAATATTTTTTAACTGTTTAAGATGATTTCAAGCTTACAGAAAAGTTCCAAGACTAGTCAGAGAATTCCCTGTAAGTCACCCAGGTTCTCCAAACATCAACGTATTATCACATTTGCTTTATCATACATATTTATTTACACACTTCTGTTTTTAAACCAGTTGAGAGTAAGCAGCAGATATGATGATGCCCCTTTACCTGTATACATTCAGTATGTACTTCCTAAAAAGATGGACATTCTCTTACATAACCATGGTACAGTTATCAGAAATTAGGAAATTAACCTTGAAACAATGTTTTCCAACCTATAGACCCTATTCAGGTTTTGCCAGTTGTCTTAATCTTTATAGCAAAGAAACTTGGATCATTTGTTGCCTGTAGGCATCATGTCTCCTTTAATTTGGAACATACTTGGTCTTTCATAACCTTGACATTTTCAAAGAAAACAGGGCAATTATTTGACTTTTTGGGGGGGGGGGGGGGGGCGTGGGGAGTTGCATGGTTCAGGAATCAACCCAGGTCTCCCGCATGGCAGGCAAGCATTCTACTGCTGGACCACCTGAGCACCCAAATTCTTTGACTTTTGATAATGTTTTCTCATTATTAGATCCTGGTTATGCATTTTTGTCAACGTGTTTACAGTGCATCTGTCAGGAGCACATGGTGTCAGTCTGTCTCGTTGCTGGCAATATGAACTTTGATTAAAGTGGTGTGTGCTAGCTTTCACTCCTATAAAGTTACTCTTTCTCTCCTTGGAATTAGTATTTTGTGAGCAGATACTTTGAAACTATGTGAAAATCCTGTATTTCCTCATATTTTCACCTTGTAGTTTTAGCATCCATAGACAATTCTTGCCTAAATCAGTTATTACTATGATGACTGCCAAATGGTGATTTTCTAATTCCATCATTACTTCTCCATTTATTAGTTGGCATTGTATTGTGAAGAATAGCTTTCCCTTTTCTCTCACTTCATTTATATCAGTATGGATTCATGGATTCTTACTTTAATCTATGAGTCATTTGTTACTGACACTATTTTGATGCTGGCTTCTGGGTACCTTTTTTCCTCTTCATGCTGGCACTTGACTACTTTTGACATGTCCTTATCAGTTTGTAGTGCTTTCTTAGCTTCAGGCACATCAAGATATTCTAGGCAAGACAAACTTTCTAAATGATATGACTAGGTTAATAAACAGTGGAGGAGATAAAGGGCACCAAGTTTGAAAAGTGGGAACTTTATAAACCAGGCAAGGAGGAACACCCCCTCAATTTTTCAGGCACAATCAAGGCTGAGGGAGCATTAAATCTCTAGCTCTCAGACACCTTTCCCTTTATTTGTTCAACACACTGTGCTATTTTTAATGGCATTTGAGTTCAGTTTGCCTCTGACTTAGCCTACCCCTCCTTAACATCAAAATTCATAGTTAAAAGGAGGCAATTGTCTGTTCAATGTATAAAACAAATTTCCAACAGCAATAACTGGTCAGTTGTGTAAGAGGCTATGGGGTGGGGGGGCAGTGAGGTCTCATCTACTGGAACTAACCAAGCAAAGGCTGATCATGGGATTCCTTTCCTGTGGGAAATTAAATTTAAATTCTGTAAATTACAGCATCTACAGAAAACATTGTACTGCAAATATATTACAGCTTTAAAAATGATAGGTAAAGTGGTTGTTGCCGCCGGGGAAGGTAAAGCGGCGACGGCGGCCTCGGGAACTGAGGGATCCCTGGCTGGAGGTGGGGGACTCGGCGGGCACGACTAGAGATGGCGGTTCAAAAGACAGAAGGCGTTCCTGGAAGATGGCGGCTTAGTAAGACGCGCGGATCTTAGTTTCTTCTCCAGGACACCTACTAGGGGAGTAGAAACGATACAGAAAGCGCCCAAAGCCACAACAGAGATAAAAAAGACAGCGTACCCCATCCTGGAACGGCTGGCTGGCTGAGAGAAGCAACTCGGGTGAGATCGCCGAGGCGCGCGGGCCTTACCGGGCGGGGTGGCAAGCGGCCGGAGTTACTCCCTTCCCCCTTCCCGGGCCGGCTGGGAGAATTGGAGAGGTGGTCCCCTGAAACCAAGGCGACTGGCGCCCACACCACGCGCAGCCCCCGGACCAACTGAGAGAATTGGATCGGAAACCCCCAGGCCACGGAGAACAGTGACCCCGTGACTCCCGGGGAACGTGCACTCTCTCGGGCGGGCCGCTGCCGCTGGCGCCCTCCCGCCACGCGTGTTGCCCAGGGCCGACTAGGAAATTCGGACGGGCTCTTTCCCTGGCTACGGCGACCAGCAACCCTCCCTGCGTTCGGACCCCGGGCCGGCTCAAGCCGCTTCGGCTAGCGAACCCCCAGGACGGCGAGAGTTTTCCAAAGTTTAAGGTCCCACAGCACCTTTTACTGGTGGGACCCGCAGACAAACGTGTGCCACGAGCGCCACCTACTGGGCAGGATAAGAAAAACAGAACCCAGAGATTTCACAGAAAAATATTACAACCTTCCTGGGTCCAACACCAAGAGAAATCTGAATAAATGCCCAGACGCCAGCAGCAGAAGATAACTGTCCACGCTCAAAAGATTGAGAATATGGCTCAGTCAAAGGAACAAACCAATAGCTCAAATGAGACACAAGAGCTGAGACAACTAATGCTGAATATACGAACAGAAATGGAAAACCTCTTCAAAAATGAAATCGATAAATTGAGGGAGGACATGAAGAGGACATGGGCTGAACATAAAGAAGAAATAGAAAAACTGAAAAAACAAATCGCAGAACTTATGGAAGTGAAGGATAAAGTAGCAAACATAGAAAAAATAATGGATAGCTACAATGATAGATTTAAAGAGACAGAAGATAGAATTAGTGATTTGGAGGATGGAACATCTGAATTCCAAAAAGAAACAGAAACTATAGGGAAAAGAATGAAAAAATTTGAACAGGGTATCAGGGAACTCAAGGACAATATGAACCGCACAAATATACGTGTTGTGGGTGTCCCAGAAGGAGAAGAGAAGGGAAAAGGAGGAGAAAAACTAATGGAAGAAATTATCACTGAAAATTTCCCAACTCTTATGAAAGACCTAAAATTACAGATCCAAGAAGTGCAGCGCACCCCAAAGAGATTAGACCCAAATAGGCGTTCTCCAAGACACTTACTAGTTAGAATGTCAGAGGTCAAAGAGAAAGAGAAGATCTTGAAAGCAGCAAGAGAAAAACAATCCATTACATACAAGGGAAACCCAATAAGACTTTGTGTAGATTTCTCAGCAGAAACCATGGACGCTAGAAGACAGTGGGATGATATATTTAAAATACTAAAAGAGAAAAACTGCCAACCAAGACTCCTATATCCAGCAAAATTATCCTTCAAAAATGAGGGAGAAATTAAAACATTCTCAGACAAAAAGTCACTGAAAGAATTTGTGACCAAGAGACCAGCTCTGCAAGAAATACTAAAGGGAGCACTAGAGTCAGATACAAAAAGACAGAAGAGAGAGATATGGAAAGCAGTGTAGAAAGGAGGAAAATCAGATATGATATATATAATACAAAAGGCAAAATGTTAGAGGAAAATATTATCCAAACAGTAATAACACTAAATGTCAATGGACTGAATTCCCCAATCAAAAGACATAGATTGGCAGAATGGATTAAAAAACAGGATCCTTCTATATGCTGTCTACAGGAAACACATCTTAGACCCAAAGATAAACATAGGTTGAAAGTGAAAGGTTGGGAAAAGATATTTCATGCAAATAACAACCAGAAAAGAGCAGGAGTGGCTATACTAATATCCAACAAATTAGACTTCAAATGTAAAAAGTTAAAAGAGACAAAGAAGGACACTATATACTAATAAAAGGAACAATTAAACAAGAAGACATAACAATCATAAATATTTACGCACCGAATCAGAATGCCCCAAAATACGTGAGGAATATACTGCAAACACTGAAAAGGGAAATAGACTCATATACCATAATAGTTGGAGACTTCAACTCACCACTCTCATCAAGGGACAGAACATCTAGACAGAGGATCAACAAAGAAATAGAGAATCTGAATATTACTATAAATGAACTAGACTTAATAGACATTTATAGGACATTACATCCCACAACAGCAGGATACACCTTTTTCTCAAGTGCTCATGGATCATTCTCAAAGATAGACCATATGCTGGGTCACAAAGCAAGTCTTAACAAATTTAAAAAGATTGAAATCTTACACAACACTTTCTCAGACCATAAAGGAATGATGTTGGAAATCAATAATAGGCAGAGTGCCAGAAAATTCACAAATACGTGGAGGCTCAACAACACACTCCTAAACAACGACTGGGTCAAGGAAGAAATTGCAAGAGAAATTAGCAAATACCTCGAGGCGAATGAAAATGAAAACACAACATATCAAAACTTATGGGACGCAGCAAAGGCAGTGCTAAGAGGGAAATTTATTGCTCTAAATGCCTATATCAGAAAAGAAGAAAAGGCAAAAATTCAGGAATTAACTATCCATTTGGAAGAACTGGAGAAAGAACAGCAAGCTAACCCCAAAGCAAGCAAAAGGAAAGAAATAACAAAGATTAGAGCACAAATAAATGAAATTGAAAACATGAAAACAATAGAGAAAATCAATAAGGCCAGAAGTTGGTTCTATGAGAAAATCAATAAGATTGATGGGCCCTTAGCAAGATTGACAAAAAGAAGAAGAGAGAGGATGCAAATAAATAAGATCAGAAATGGAAGAGGAGACATAACTACTGACCTCACAGAAATAAAGGAGGTAATAACAGGATACTATGAACAACTTTACGCTAATAGATACAACAATTTAGAGGAAATGGACGGGTTCCTGGAAAGACATGAACAACCAACTTTGACTCAAGAAGACATAGATGACCTCAACAAACCAATCACAAGTAAAGAGATTGAATTAGTCATTCAAAAGCTTCCTAAAAAGAAAAGTCCAGGACCAGATGGCTTCACATGTGAATTCTACCAAACGTTCCAGAAAGAATTAGTACCAATTCTCTTCAAACTCTTCAAAAAAATCGAAGTGGAGGGAAAACTACCTAATTCATTCTATGAAGCCAACATCACCCTCATACCAAAACCAGGCAAAGATATTACAAAAAAAGAAAACTACAGACCAGTCTCTCTAATGAATACAGATGCAAAAATCCTCAATAAAATTCTAGCAAATCGTATCCAACAACACATTAAAAGAATTATACATCATGACCAAGTAGGATTCATCCCAGGTATGCAAGGATGGTTCAACATAAGAAAATCAATTAATGTAATACACCATATCAACAAATCAAAGCAGAAAAATCACATGATCATCTCAATTGATGCAGAGAAGGCATTCGACAAGATTCAACATCCTTTCCTGTTGAAAACACTTCAAAAGATAGGAATACAAGGGAACTTCCTTAAAATGATAGAGGGAATATATGAAAAACCCACAGCTAATATCATCCTCAATGGGGAAAAATCGAAAACTTTCCCCCTAAGATCAGGAACAAGACAAGGATGTCCACTATCACCACTATTATTCAACATTGTGTTGGAGGTTCTAGCCAGAGCAATTAGACAAGAAAAAGAAATACAAGGCATCAAAATTGGAAAGGAAGAAGTAAAACTATCACTGTTTGCAGACGATATGATACTATACGTCGAAAACCCAGAAAAATCCACAACAAAACTACTAGAGCTAATAAATGAGTACAGCAAAGTAGCAGGTTACAAGATCAACATTCAAAAATCTGTAGCATTTCTATACACTAGTAATGAACAAGCTGAGGGGGAAATCAAGAAACGAATCCCATTTACAATTGCAACTAAAAGAATAAAATACCTAGGAATAAATTTAACTAAAGAGACAAAAAACCTATATAAAGAAAACTACAAAAAACTGCTAAAAGAAATCACAGAAGACCTAAATAGATGGAAGGGCATACCGTGTTCATGGATTGGAAGACTAAATATAGTTAAGATGTCAATCCTACCTAAATTGATTTACAGATTCAATGCAATACCAATCAAAATCCCAACAACTTATTTTTCAGAAATAGAAAAACCAATAAGCAAATTTATCTGGAAGGGCAGGGTGCCCCGAATTGCTAAAAACATCTTGAGGAAAAAAAACGAAGCTGGAGGTCTCGCGCTGCCTGACTTTAAGGCATATTATGAAGCCACAGTGGTCAAAACAGCATGGTATTGGCATAAAGATAGATATATCGACCAATGGAATCGAATAGAGTGCTCAGATATAGACCCTCTCATCTATGGACATTTGATCTTTGATAAGGCAGTCAAGCCAACTCACCTGGGACAGAGCAGTCTCTTCAATAAATGGTGCCTAGAGAACTGGATATCCATATGCAAAAGAATGAAAGAAGACCCATCTCTCACACCCTATACAAAAGTTAACTCAAAATGGATCAAAGATCTAAACATTAGGTCTAAGACCATAAAACAGTTAGAGGAAAATGTTGGGAGATATCTTATGGATCTTACAACTGGAGGCGGTTTTATGGACCTTAAACCTAAAGCAAGAGCACTGAAGAAGGAAATAAATAAATGGGAACTCCTCAAAATTAAACACTTTTGTGCATCAAAGAACTTCATCAAGAAAGTAGAAAGACAGCCTTCACAATGGGAGACAATATTTGGAAATGATATATCAGATAAAGGTCTAGTATCCAGAATTTATAAAGAGATTGTTCATCTCAACAACAAAAAGACAGCCAACCCAATTACAAAATGGGAAAAAGACTTGAACAGACACCTCTCAGAAGAGCAAATACGGATGGCCAAGAGGCACATGAAGAGATGCTCAATGTCCCTGGCCATTAGAGAAATGCAAATCAAAACCACAATGAGATATCATCTCACACCCACCAGAATGGCCATTATCAACAAAACAGAAAATGACAAGTGCTGGAGAGGATGCGGAGAAAGAGGCACACTTATCCACTGTTGGTGGGAATGTCAAAGGGTGCAACCACTGTGGAAGGTAGTTTGGCAGTTCCTCAAAAAGCTGAATATAGAATTGCCATACGACCCAGCAATACCATTGCTAGGTATCTACTCAAAGGACTTAAGGGCAAAGACACAAACGGACATTTGCACACCAATGTTTATAGCAGCATTATTTACAATTGCAAAGAGTTGGAAACAGCCAAAATCTCCATCAACAGAAGAGTGGCTAAACAAACTGTGGTATATACATACGATGGAATATTATGCAGCTTTAAGACAAGATAAACTTATGAAGCATGTAATAACATGGATGGACCTAGAGAATATTATGCTGAGTGAATCCAGCCAAAAACTAAAGGACAAATACTGTATGGTCCCACTGATGTGAACAGACATTCGAGAATAAACTTGAAATATGTCATTGGTAACAGAGTTCAGCAGGAGTTAGAAACAGGGTAAGACAATGGGTAATTGAAGCTGAAGGGATACAGACTGTGCAACAGGACTAGATACAAAAACTCAAAAATGGACAGCACAATAATACCTAATTGTAAAGTAATCATGTTAAAACACTGAATGAAGCTGCATCTGAGCTATAGGCTTTTGTTTTGTTATGTTTTGTTTTGTTTTGATTTTACTATTATTACTTTTATTTTTTTCTCTATATTAACATTCTATATCTTTTTCGGTTATGTTGCTAGTTCTTCTAAACCAATGCAAATGTACTAAGAAATGATGATCATGCATCTATGTGATGATGCTAAGAATTAATGATTGCATATGTAGAATGGTATGATCTCTAAATGTTGGGTTAATTTCTTTTCTTCCGTTAATTAAAAAAAAAAGAGAAGGGATAATTGGAGCTGAAGGGATACAGACTGTACAACGGGACTGGATATAAAAACTCAGAAATGGACAGCACAGTACTACCCAATTGTAATGCAATTATGTTAAAACACTGAATGAAGCTGCATGTGAGGTATAGGTTTTTTGTTTTTGTTTTTTTTGTTTTTTTTCTTTCTATTATTGTTTTAATTCTTATTCTGTTGTCTTTTTATTTCTTTTTCTAAATCGATGCAAATGTACTAAGAAATGATGAATATGCAACTATGTGATGTTATTAAGAATTACTGATTGTACATGTAGATTGGAATGATTTCTAATTGTTTTGTTAATTCTTTTTTTAATTAATAAAAAAAAGAAAGAAACAAACAAAAAAAAATGATAGGTAAAAAGTTTACTTTAAGAAGTCTCAAACTTTCTTGGTTCACATTGCCCTTACATCATAGTAATTTTTTCATAACATCCCCAGGCCAAAAGAAATACCTAGAAATTAGTATTTTTAAAGTAGTTAGGTTGAAACAACCTAACAGCACTTCTCATGATGTCCCACAATTGTTGCTTGTTCCCTTGAAAATTTTAAATATGCTGGGGTGCTGGAGTGCCCAGGGCAGCATGCTCAGCTTACAGTTTGAGAACTGCAGCTATAAGCAAAAAAATTTAACGTACATGTCTTCTTTCATTATGACTATTAAATTTGTATGCATGTATACGAAGACTAGAAGGAAACAAAACACTTATGTTTGAGTCATAGACTCAGATTATTAAAGTATATTTAAACTCTTAAATCATGTTTCCCTTTTGCTTAATTTATGATTCTTGGTCTTTGGATGCTATTGAGGCCTTTGTTTTTAGTTCCTTGCTGTAGGAAAGACCTGTGAACATTAGATCTCTTTTAAACTCTGGAGCAGTAAGTTCAGGATATGTGCTAAGGAGCCTAGCCTTTTGTGTTTGAAATTAACTATGTTTTCTGTTTTAGGACCATAGAGTATTTTGGCTAGTTACCGGAATTATGTTTATGGGAAGTGGCCTAATATGGAGGCGTTTGCTTTCATTCCTGGGACGACAGCTGGAAGCTCCTTTGCCTCCCATGGTATGAAGGGTGCGGCCCCCGGCAGCAAGCAGAGGGGCTGCAGTCATAGAGCCCTGGAGGCGGGTAGCTGGGGTTTAAGGGGCCATAGTCTTTGTGACCCCCAGCAAGTTATTTAATTTCTCTAGGCCTCCCTCAGTTTCCTCCTCTGTAAGACCTCACCACTGCTTCATAGGGTTGTTGGGAGAATTAAATGGGATAAAATGTGTAAAGCATTTAGCACAATGCTTGGCACAATAAGAAATAGAATTTATTTTGTATAGAACACTGTGACAGGCATTAGACACTTTGACAGATGTTAGTAATGCTTGCCTGAATCAATTATTACCATGATTTTATAAAGTATTACTATTTTATCAGAGCCAAAACTGAACTATAGAAAATCCATGTTAGTTCTGATTTAGAAAAGATAAAAAAAAGTGTACCTCTTTTTTATCTTTATACTTGTAGATTACACCACTGGAAAAGTGCTTGACCTACTGATCTATTCAGATATAGCCATACCATGGTGGGCAGCCCTCTCCTTAGTTAGTAATTACATAATACGTCATGTTACTAGTGGCTTTTCTTTTAAGTGAAAAGAAAAAACAAACATAGCTTTCCTCCTTTACTTAGATGTCCTCTTTACCTAAAAAGACCTTCAGGCAGATGGAAGGATGGAAATGAAAAGCAGCCTCAGTCAAGATGGACTTCGATCCTGCAGGAATATCCTACAAACCAGTAGGAACACCCGGTGGGGACTGCATGTTCTGTGACAGTCATCACAGGCAGCTTCTGATACGCTTTATCATTTTCTTTTATAGAATCAGAGACTTGGGGAAAAAAATCAGTGATATTTAAATTACAGTGTCTGATGGTAAAAACACATGGCAGGCATAGTACTAGAACTTATTTGCATGTTCAAGATTCTGAGTAAAGAAGCAAAGTGCTTACTTTGTAAAAGGCAACAATTCTATTTCCTACAAACTTAAAGAATTTTTATAAGATGTGGCATGAATCATGCAGAGATTAATTTAACACAAGATAATTTTATATTATAATATGCAATATATTATATTTTTATTTAATTTATGTATATATCAAGAAAAGTACAATTTTAATGCCAAATGAAGCCTGTTAACTTGACGAACCCACAGTTAGGATATCAGATAGCTGTAGTTTATAGCCAGTACAGGGCATCATGTTCATATTAATTTTCTCATTCTCGGGTGACTGAGAATTAGCAGAATATGTATTAACCTTAAAATAAACTCAGTTTGTGCTTTAAATTAATCATTGACATATTCTTAGTTTCTTGTATTTGCCCCTTTTTAACAATAAGGCCCATAAAGATAAGGAAATAATATCAGCTGTATTTGGTTCCAGTTAAAGAGGTTTTGCTACAACTCTGGACCCCTGCAACTATTTTTCTTTGCTCAGCTATAATTAAAGCCTTTTGAAGTAAAGTAGATAGCAAATGCTGCCATTCTATTACTGTTTTATAGCTGCTTTTGCCTATTTTTTAGAGCATATGGCTGTGCCACTCCAGCCCCAAATGGAATGGTTCTGTAGCCCAGCCAGTCTATATCGCCTACACTCCAAAGTTGCCAGAGGGGCTTCCTAAAGCAAGAAGGCAGATAAATTTTAGAATTCTGATAACATTCAGTTCCCAGAGAAATTGTCTTTTTTTTTTTTAAGGCTAATATTTGTAAAAAGCAGCTATCCTATTTAATATCTTATCTGCCTTTTTTATATTATCTGGACATTAAGTATAATTATACAGTTGAACATTCCCAGTTAAACTTGCCTTCACAAGTAGCCTGTATGGAATATTCTATAGTGTCCCCCGAATCCACAGCAGCTCTTACACTACAAATGTTGTAGTAGTGGCAGAATAAATATGCCACTACTGTTAAGGGAACGCTAATATGGCATATGAGGAAGTTCAGAGGTCTATAGCAGGGGATGTGGCAGTAGGAACTGAATACTATTCCAGTTGCTGATTTGAAAGGAAACAGAGGGAGTTCAAGTATGTCTCCCCCACTCCATGCGTGGTCATGAGACATTAGAGGGGAGTGAGAACAGAAGGCTTGTCCTGAAGGCTCGAGGGGCCCACCGCGTTGTTGGAGTATGACTGTACAGCCCTCTAGCATTTTACATGTTCAATGGTTTCTATGGACATGTTGATAAAATCACACCTCGATAAAATCACAACAGCATACTCTCAGTTGGTGCACCTCAGAGCCGCCTGCTGCTGATTCTGTTCTTATGTTATCTCTAAAATAGGTAATAAATATTACTTAACTGTGGATTGTAAAGACAATGGCAGCCCACAGGGCAAAATCTGATTTGCCTAAAATCAGGAATAGAATAGAATTTGGTCATTTTTCCTTGTAGTGTTACTGAGTTAGTGAGTTTGGGTAAACTAAATACTTATTTATATATTTATGAGTCACATCCCATCAATAGAAGGGATAATTATGTAACTACCTCATAAGTCTCATAAGGGAAGTTACTAATGGTTTATAAAATTCTTTGAAGTGTTTTTAGATCAAGTATGATTTCAAATGTCATCTAGCTCTGCTTTGGTAACTTCAAGATGCTTCTTGCATTAAATTTCCCTTAATAAGACAGTGCCTATGCCAAAGAAGATGAAATGTAGTAGTTTTAAATGTGGAATTAAACTAATATAGCACATTTACTATTTGAAAGTTAAGGAGATAGAATTTCAAACAGTGATATGAGTAAGCAAGCAATTATACCTCATTTCACAAGTACAAGGTATGATACTCTTAACAGACTATTTGAAAGGCTTCTAAAAATGGCAAAATAGATGTCATTTTAGGATATCATTAATGCTTGCTTTATTCCTGGTAAAAACGTTGTACTAACCATTTAAACATTTCATATTAAAAAGCTACTTATTTTGGTGAATTGTTCTAAGAATTATATATAGTTTTATTTCTTGGAATCAATATTAAACTCACACTTTATTTACTTTCATTACTTTAATAACTACAGAGGTGGTCTAACAGTACATGGGATAGGGTATCTGGAAACCATGTCCTCTTCCCAAGCTCACTTCAAGTCTAGTCTCTTACGTCTGTAATACAAATGGCATAAAGCCGTTCCAAGGCATAAAACTTTGGAAAATATCATTACATTTAAAGATAGTAGACAAAAAATTACAAATATATAAATATCTTCTGACATCTTAAAATAAAGATAGTTTTAGTTACCACTATTACATGTTCAATTTTGTGTAAAGGAGAAATCATAACTCCATAGAAATCATATCCCATTACAATATTAATGTCAGAATCAATACTAAGAACTATAGTTAGTAGAATGCAAATTTAATCTACTTATTGGGCTGATACACTGGACTGTCATGTACTAATTTTTATTTCTATATGCTAGGTTTTTACATAGTTACCATATAGTTGGCCTTCAATAGCAGAAGTGCACTTTAAATCATTTTTTGACTATGGGGTTGGTATGGTTCAATAGTCTATAAACTTGTAAGTTTGCTTTTAGCCTTATAGGTTTTAACCTTTTCCACCCGGTATTTGCTATTTAATATGTGCAGGCATGTTAAATGAGAAATATCAGTCCTCAGGAAAATAAAAATGATGTTTAAATATAGGCCCTATCATTTGGTGAAGCATAATACATAGATGGACAAGATAATGGTATGCCTCCTTCTGCTCAGATCCAGCATCTGAGAGAGACATTTACTGAAATGCAAGATTGATGTCAGAGTGTGTTCTACACTCACAGACTTCTCACCCCTTATGTGAGTAGTTAAGTAATTTCAGTTCCCCTAAAAATAAATTTTTTTTTAAATAAAAATAATTCAGATAGGTTGAGCTGTCAATAATTGCTAGCCAAATAGTGCTTGTATGGCCTTTTTTGATGTGCCATACTGAAACCTTAATTTCTGATTTAATGTTCTATCTTTCATACAAGCTGTTTTTCTTGTCTCTCTTCACCAGTCTTTCCTCTGCCTCTAGAGAAGCTGAGAAAGGAAGAAAGGGGCTCTTGTCATTTATTACTTTTCTTCCTTTTTAATCATTAGAAGAAAAAGGCTAATACAAAATCAACTAGTATTTTTGCAACTCATTTTCTGTTGTTTACAAATAATATTGCCTGCAGAAGCAGTTTTTGCTATGTTACTGTACAGCATTAATGAGCTGAAACCCTGTGGTCCATTCTTTTCCCTTGAATGTGCCAGACTGCAGGACTGGCCAGTGATATCCACCTACTGAAAACAGCCAAGGCCTGCTTCATGCCTCTTGGTCTCTTACCAGTCAGCAGCCTTCAGCTCAGGCCAGGTCTCTCTCCTTTTCTGCTCTCATTCTCCAATTGGCACAACTTGTGGCAACCTAAGGCAATGAAGGCCCCTCTTGGGATGACGCAAAACTAGTGGAGAGTCACTAGGTGGTGTTGCCTGTTCAAACAGCCACCTCTGCAAAAGCATTTGAGGGCACAGAAAGTTGACAGTTTGTTCTGCATATTTGTCCTTCCTATGTATAATTGAAAATACAATAATCCTCATTAACAAAAGACCAAATCATTTACAATAAGTGATTTTGGAATTGTGTGGTTATCCTTCACCCCCATACTTTTCTCCTTGCGGGACTATCTTCCTCTCACAGTGTTTTTCCTTTATACTTTCCTTTCTGTTATACTTTGTGTGGAACAGGACACCAGAAAAAGAAGGACATTTAGGAGGAATTGTGTACAGAGATCTTCCTAAGAGGTAACGACAGAGTAAGCTTTTGCAGGCTTGGGAATGACAGGTATTTGTGTGAAATACCTGTACAGCAGATAATAAGCTAGTTGGGGGAAGAAAAGAGAAAGATTTAGATGCAATGGGAACAAAGTAGTAAGTTCTGGAAGGGGATGTGAATAACCAGAGTTTGGGCTATTTCACATATTTCTAGTGTATTCATATGATTACTACATCTGATTTCCAGACAGTCTGGCTGTTAATATTGGGTCCCCACCTTTGTTAGGATCTACAGTGGCTCTACTGGAGATGCCATATTATCCACCAGACTCTCACCCTGGAGGACTCGGCCTGAGAAGGGGAGGGGCAGATTAGGAAATAGAGTGAAATCTTTAATCGAAGCCAAGGTTGTAGACATGAAGTGCCCCAGAGAGCCGGGCTCCCATAGAACTCCTTTCAGCAGCAATGACAACTTGGTTCTGTAGAGAGAAGCAATACAGACAGTTAATTCCTAACAGCTAAGTTCCAATTGTATTCCAGGCATCATAGTCCTCTTTCTATCCCCAGAGTGTACTAAGACATTGACCAGACCTCATGCTTGAACTTAAACTCCTCTTTCCCTTGCATTCTTTTAATATTCCAGTGTCAATTAAAAGAGAAAATTTAATTGTAATTTTTCAGAAAAATGAACCAACTAGTAATTTCTCCTCTCTTTCTTCCCCTACTTATTGAATTACTTATTTACTAATTTGTCTATGATTTGGCCATGAACTAGTTTCATCTCCATTTCCTAGTAAAGCCATGGTCATTCCCGAAATCAACTCTGCCCCCACTTCATACACTCTTTGTGCTTCTTCAGTCAGTGAGTCTGTCTGTGCATCTTCCAGACCCAGTGCAGGCCCCACAAGCTCCACAGGCCTTCCCTGGCTCCACCAGCAGAGACCCTACAGCAGCTGCCGTTTGATCTCCAGGTGGTCCTGGCTGTCATGGTTTGATTGGAACAGGACATAATCTGCAGTCGCTGAGTGGGTCTTAAGGACCTTTCCTCTACCTAGATAAGCTGGCTCTGAAGACAGCCCCACAAGAGGTCTTAGTAATGTAGAGACAATAGCAGCACTGTTTAAGTGCCTAGTATCTTAATTCTAGTTGGTTAATAACAGTTGCATTACTTAATGCTCATATGTCATAGAAAGGAAAGAGGTCTTCAAAAGCATAATTTTTGCTCAAGTTTCAGGAAAAGGCCTCACCTGACCATCTCCAGATTGCCCATGTCAATTTTTTAACTAGAACTACTGATTTATCTTTGCACTCAGTGTGCTTCAGTGCTCCCACTTTTAGTTAAGTGTTAGGAAAATATGATAATTTTAATATTGACCCAAGTGAACTATAATTTGAAAGGTGAATTTGCAGTGTTGAAAAGAATCAAATATAAATTACCTTCAGATGATCCATACTGCTCCTTCTCAATTAGTGTAGATAATGTTTGATATAAATGTTTATACAATCTTTTTTATTGTGGTGATGTATAAAGTTTGCCACTTTTACCATTTTTAAGTGTAAAATTCAGTGACACTAATTACTTTGACAGTGTTGCACTACTGTCACCTTGTGTTACAAAAACTTTATCACCCAGAACATAAATTTACAATACATGGATACTTAATAATGTCTAACTTTGGAAAATGAATAGAACTTTAATTATAGGTAAGAATTTTTATGATAAAGTATTCCTGTGGCCAGACCTTTTGAGACTCCTCACATAAATGTAACAGTTCATCTTTTTTCCGTTGTGTTTAACCCCAGATCACAGGCTCGCCTGTAAACAGGTTAAAGCAAACGTCCCTGGAACTGTTGGCCACTAGAGGGCCTTTAAGCACAGTTCTGGGCAGGGGCCCAGTTCACAGCACCTGCAAGATGTACAGGCCTCGGACCTCTCTGTCTACTCTGAGGTTGAGACGCTGGGTACTGAATTCTAAAACGCAGGAAGGCTTCCCCAGCCCTGCATCCCACAGTTAATTCTTTTCTCACCATTCTTAGCATTTAATCCTCTGATTTGCATCTCTCTTTACTTTGTATGTGTATGAATCTTATTTTCTCTTAAGAGCAGAAACTTCTGTGTCTTTATCTAAGACACACAGCCTCACACAGTTCTGTACGGTATTATATCTTGTAGATGGAATCAGTGGTTTAGAAGTATAATTTAAGATAAAATCCTCTAACCTGCTACATCTGTTAATTTTAAACATGCATACCCTTTGATACAGCAATCTCAGCTGCAGGAATATTTGCACAATTATATAAAGATACAGTTGCAATAATGTTCACTACAGCATTGTCTGTGGTAATAAAAATTGGAAATTATCAGAATATGAGCCAATAAAATAAAATGTATATCCAGACAATAAAATACTGTGTAGCCATTAAAAAGAAATAGGTAGCTCTACATCTCCTGTCTGTAAAGAGGCATACAGTACATGAAAGCAAAACAAGGACAAGTAGAAGAAAATGTGTTTATCTGTCTCTGTAGTCATACTAAAACCCTGAAAATAAAGTCTAGAAGCATACACATTAATAATGGTTATCCTGTGGGACAAGGGTTGACAAACTTTTTCTGTGAAAGGCCAGATAAATACTTTACATTCACAGGTATCTGATGCAACTAATCAATTCTGCCACTGCAGTACCAAACAGCCATAGATAGTGAATGAATGAGCATGGCCGTGTGCCAAAATTTTGTAAACACTGAAATTTGAACCTCATATAAATTGCACATATCATGAATCATTTGTTTTTTGTTTTTTGCATGGGCAGGCACTGGGAATCGAACCCAGGTCTCTGGCATGGCAGGTGAGAACTCTGCCTGCTGAGCCATCATAGCCCGCTCTTGTTTGTTTTTTTTTCACCATTAAAAAAATAGCCAGTTTTAGCTCACAGGCTGTACAAAAACAGTCCATGGCTAGATTAGCCTGTGGGCCGTGGTCTGCGAGCCCCTGCTACAGAGGGTGAAACTGGAGGGATGGGGAGGGAAATTCTTTGACAAAGAGATTTGGGATTGCATTTGAATGTTTCTTTTTTGTGTTCCTCTCTAGTTTTCAAATAAAAAGTAAATCTAAAATAGAAACAAAATGAGATCACCATCCTAAGAACAAATATAAACATCAAAGAAGTACGGTCTTTCTACTTACCTTTTCCTTTGATCTCACAGTTATTATAGCGCTCCCAAACCTTGAGCTTTCCTGTAAAACATCCAGTCTGTTAATGGCCTTTTGGGGATATAAAATAATATTTTACAGTTTAAAATGATAAGGGGAAAGGCATTTTTCTAAGTCTTCTTCAGTGCTTCAACAGGTACTTACTTCAGGAGAAATCAATACATATTGGGCCTGAAAGAAGAAAAATGGGGAAGAATAATTATTAATGTTGTTACTTTTCATGTGGTTGAAATCAGTTTTAATTGTACCTTTATACTGGTGATAACCTTTAAAAAAATGCATGCCTTTTGACCCCAAAATTCCACTTCTAGAAATTTAGCTCAGAAAATATAACAGATGTATAAAAATGCTTATATGTGCATAGTCACCATATTGTTATTTAGAATAGTGAAAACTGAAAATAGCCTAAGTGACTAATAATCATTACTTAAATAATGATTAAATTATGATTTATCTATGATAAGATGGTCGGCAGCTAATATATTTCATATTGTAGAAGAATCTAGAAAATTGTTCTTGACATACTGAACAGAGAAAAATATGTTCTTGACATACTGTTGAGTTAAAAACCATCAGCTTATAAAGTTATTTGTGTACAAAACCCTGCTCAATATGACCAGAATTGTTACTAAAAATAGACACACCCATACTTCAGTGGTTAAAAGTGAGCTTTAAATCAGATCTTGGATGGTGAGTGCATGGGTATTTCCGTGGTAGAATGCTCACCTTCCGTGCAGGAGACCTGGCTTCAATTCCCGGACCATGCACCCACCCACCCCCCACCCCCCAAAATAAATTGATTAAATTAAATTTTTAAAAATCAGGGTCTTGGTTCAGTTCTGCCCTTTCTTATCAGTGTGACCTCAAACAACCCTTCAGTTTCTCTTTCTGTAACTAGGTATGATGCCAACTTTTACAGCTTAATGTATAGATTATATAAAGTTCTTAACATTGTACTTAGCATAAAATCAATACAAAAACAAAAAACGGTCACAATTAATTTCACAGAAAAAAATACTAGAAGTATACATATCCGGTTAACAGGCATCTCTGCAGAGTGGAATTTTAGGTAAATGAATAGTTTTCATCTTTGTACTATTGTATTTTCTGAAATTTGCCATTTGAAAAAAATTTTTTTAATTTTAAAAATAATAATGGCCATGTTTTAGGCTCAGAACACTTAAGGAAACCTATGTGAGAGAGAGAATAAAACAAAGCCATGAAACAGGAAACAAAAGTGTAGCTATTTAATGAAACTGCAATGGCTGTGGCCTGTTTTCTTTTACTCTTAACCAAGCAGTCCAGGTTGTGACTGGGGATCCACTGGATGCTAAGCCCAGCTGTTCATCATTCTGGAGGTAAAGAGTGCAGAAATGCAAGCATATAAGCAGCCATTCCCACAAAATGAGAGCACATGGTTGTCTTTCCCCCAGTCCTCTGGGCTCAGGTAAAAATTCTAGGAGTTTTACAGCAGACATAATGGAACAAGCCATCAGCAAGTGGTACCTTTTCCCCATATGGTGTAGAATGTCGTAGAATACTTTACCTTTTCTTCTGGACATGGAGTTAGCCACGATTTACATTTGCCTGTCATGTCACCAAGGGTAATGTGTTTGCCATTATATACGTAAACCCGGCCATCTTCACCCCCAATTAGACCAGAGGTTACATCTGCTATCCTCAGTGGGGCCGCCATGATGATTTCATCTGTAAACAGTGAAGACAGAGGAAGGATGTAACAACTGCTCCCTGTCCTTTCCATTGTTCCACTGCTGGACCCTGAACCAGCCCCCCCACAAATAACAGTGTGTCCTTTAAATAGTCTACTGTGAACTCATCCTGACAGGCTTTTGTTTCCTCTTTCATCATTTATCATCAACAGCTGATGAGTGACTCAAAGGTTTCCTGGGCATAGAAGCAGAGGGAACAAATATTACATTACTACCTTCAAGAAGTAAAACTCAATCTTGCTGTATATCCAGCTGTAGTCGTGCTCTATTTAAAATCTATCTAAAAGCCCGTGGGGCCATAGGCTGTCAATTAAGAGGGCAATTAGGATGATACAACCAGTCCATTGGGCAAGTTCTGATTGCTGAAGGCACTGTTCCTTTCTTACCTAGGCCATCATTATCCACATCACTCAAGTGCAGAACTCTGCCAAATCGAGAGAAGCGGCGGTCTCCGCTGAAGGTGCTGAGCAGAGAGGGTGGCACATCAAGTGTTAGTTTATACATCCGAGTGGTTCCACCTTGGTGCAGGGTCATGGTCAGGAAGGCCATTTTAGACATGTCATCTGAAATAAACCAAAGTGACGAATCAAAAGGGCCTGCTGATACCACAAGAAGGAAGATAAGATACAAAAGCACAATAGGATCCGATTCTTGCTTCGTGCTTGCATGCTTCAAATGATGCAGAGCACTTAGAACCACTGATTTTAGCGCTGGTCAGCTTGGGTTAAGAAGGTACAACTAGCTTATGCACCAAAACCCAAACATTGCATAAGCTCAGCGATGTCCCATCAAATATGTTTCTTCTTCTGCTCTTGGTCCTCCAAAACATTATTTATACAGCCATCCAACTTAATCTGTTTATGTCACTCTCCTATCCTACACACTTTAGTTGGAGTCCAAACTCCTTATAAGGCCACCCATAATCTGACTCCTTAGGGCTCTAGTGTTGCTTTGGATTACTTCCTCCTTTCCACCCAAAATGAACTTAAGCCATATGCTGTCATATTTCCATAATCTGGGCCTTTGAACGTGTTGTATGCTCTGCCTGGAATGGACACCCCTTCCCCTCAGGTCCCTCACTTCCCCTTGCCCATACCCCTCTAGCTAACTCCTGCTCAGTCTTCAGAATTTGGCTCAGGTATCACCTCCTCTGTGAAGCCTCTCCTAACCTGCTGGTCTACAGGAGATACCCTCCCAAATGCTCCCAGATGACCCTGTACCTAGCGCCACTGTAACACCGATTGCAGGCGACCAAGTCCATAAGTGATAGGACCACATATTCGTCATTTATTCACTCTATCTAGTACATTGTTTGGTTCATCACAAGTGCTTAAAAATGATTTTTACGTGAATGAATTTTTAACAAATTCACAACAAAGATGTTAGTTAGGTTCTGGCCTGTAGATAATCATTTGCAACAAGCCTTGATTTCAGAAATGAAAGAGTATATGCTCCAAAAACCCTAACGGCATCTGTGGCTTGGTGAAGCGGGCCGCTGGTTAACTGAACCAGGCAGTGTCCAGCGAGTGGACACAGTCGCACAATAGTGTCTGCTTAGTACCATGGGCAGAACAGGTTATTACCTGATGAGCAAGTTATTTGTTTTCACTGACAACCTTCTGTCCTTGTCTACAGCAGATTGTCAGAAGCACTTGGGGCAACAATAGCAGTGAGAAATAACAGCTAGAAAAAAACCACCTAGGTTTTTAAAAAGTACAATTGTTTATATTCAGGGTGACAGCCCAAAGGCATGAAAATAAAGGAAAGAAAATCCCTACTCCCTTCTTGTGCTCTGTATTGGAACTTGAGCTCCTGGAATGATAGGAAAAATAGTGATCTTTTGCGCTCAGGGTCCACTCCCTTGCCTGCAGGGTGGGCACCTGTCTGATCCTGCTACACATGATTGCTCGTGGGCCTCGGCCAGGTTTGCCCTCTAGGTGGGGCTTTGCACCCTCAGCCCTCCGCCTCTTCTACCAGGGCTTGTGTGGGTCCTGCAGACCCCAACTCCCTCCTCAGAGGCATTATCCCAGCATCTAGTTTGGCGGCAAGGATTAGAAAGCCTGATGATGGCGCCCCACCTAAACTGTGTTCCCACCCAATTTGATCAGTTTTTTAAAAAGCAGAAATTTGATACTCATCGGATTCACGAGTCTACTTCTCAAATGGTTTAAAATGCACAAGGGCAAGGAAGAGATTTGATTATCACTCGCAAGCCTCTGAGATGCATCAGCGTCTATTGGAGAGGCACGTTATACAATTTAGAACAATTTCATTAACGTTCTAAAATTCTCAATGTGAAAAGAAAAAAAGATTTAGATACTTAAAAGGACCATTATTTTGTAGACCACAACTTTGTCTTCATTTCTGTCATAAGCACATGTCCCTGGGTTTTCTTTGGGGGGGGGGGTCAGATTTTTAAAGCACATGCAAACGTTTTATTAATTTCTCAAGGATAATTTAAGTAGCCGCAGAAAACAACATAGCTCTGTCCCTATGGCTTATCTCCCTCACAGGCCATAGGCGAGAGCCTCGTCTTGTAGTGTGGTTCACACCATGACTCAGAAAAACTGTGGATTATAAGTCACGTCATGTCATGGACTCAGAATTATTGCAAAATACTCAAAACTAGGAATGTTAAACTCATGAATACCAACATGGTCATTACAAAAAGTTTAGAATATTTGGGGAAAAGGGGGCTAAAGAAGAATAATATACCTGGATGCAATACACATATACACATTTTAAACAATGGTATAATATTTCATATGCTGCTTTTCATATTTAGACTATTTCTAACTTTTTTTGCTACTATAAATATTGTGATCTATTTTTCCACCGTTCTGAATAGTTTTTTAGAACAGATTTATAATGTGGTCCAAGGAAATAAAGATTTTTAAGGTTTCTGACATATTGCCAAACCTTTTCTCTATCAAAGGCATGTCGATGTATTCTCACCAGCAGTGTAGGAGTGAGTGCTCATCTCAAGTTGGCTTTTGCCATTACTATTACCATTTTCATATTGAAAGTACTTTGTAGTTACTAATTAGTGCCCTAAAATCCTCATTTTGTGTTTAAACTGTTAGCTGTGTACAGTGGCTACAGTCTGAACCAAGGATTCTTCTGAGCCAGAGAGCACAGTGCAGGGAAGGACTGACGGAGCCAAGGGAATGGGCTCCTTACACTGCTCCAACCCACACCAGCAAAACCCAGCCTGGTTTCACGCTCCTGGAGGGTGCCAGTTACCTGGACGTAGATCAGAATTCTCAAACTTACAAATCAAACTCAATAAAATCCACTGTTTAATAGGTCAATCTGTAACACAGAGCTGTGATCCCCCACACTGTGCCCTGAAGTGCTGAAGTGAACTCACAGGGATGTTGTAGGCATTTTAAATTTTCAGAGGAAACACAAGGTCAGCTGTCTTCACAGTTTCTACAGTATGTCCCTACAATCATGCAAAGCTGGGTTTCTGGGAGTTGCTGAGATAGAACATGCAGGTAGTGATATCTAATCTGAATCCAAGGTTTAAAAAACTGCAGCGTTCAACACGCCCTGTTGCTAGAACATAAATAGAAGGGAGGCTCCATGGGCCTGTGGCCATGGTTAGCAAGGCCCTGTGCTCGGTCTAACACTCTGCTCTCACTGATTTGAAACTCCTAATAATTTTGAAAAGGTGGCCTATCACTTTTATTTTGCACTGGCCCCACAAATTATATAACCAGTTCTGCATACTTACTGTTTGCACCTAGTTATTATTTTTTTTGCATGGGCAGGCACTGGGAATCGAACCCAGGTCTCCGGCATGACAGGCGAGAACTCTGCCTGCTGAGCCACGGTGGGCCTGCACCTAGTTATTTAATAAACAGAACTGTTGGATAATCCTTTTGGCCTGTGGAAGTACAAGGAAAAATGGGGAAATCTGAACAGTATCACAACCTGGTTGTGATATTGTACTAGAGTTTTGCAAAATGTCATTGAGGGAAACTGGATAAAATATACACAAGATCTCTCTGTATAAAATTCATAACTGCATGTGAATTTTACAATTATCTCAACATAGAACATTTATATACACAGTTCATAAAAAAAAAAATTACTGAGACAGTAAGAGCCCCAGACTCAAGAAAATTTGAGAACCTCTAACTCTCTAGCAGAAAAAGTGAGGTGGAAAAGAAAATTAGTTATGTGTGTTGCAAGAGCTTAGAAATCAATACCCAGACTGTAAAGGAAAAAGAAAAAAATTGCCATTCCTAATTCAGTAAGTTTTCATTGTTATACTGCTGCATTCTGAATCATGCAATGAAAAATTTGGTCCTTTCCTTTGTCTAATCCACTTGTGCTTATTATTCCAATTTCTTCCATATTATATGAAAAAATGAAAATCTTTCTGAAAAAATAATTTGATGATATGTAATAAGACCATTAAAAAATTAGATCCTCTAGTCCAGGAGTTCAACCTCTAGGAATTTATCTTTAAAAACTAATGAATACAGTCAAAGATTGATGTGTACAGGTGTTCAATAATACCTTATTCACAACTGTGAAAAACTGGAAAAATAAATTTTCCAACAAGAGAGGAATGTTGTGTTTTTATGGAAAAACATTAAAAACTATTCAAAAATCATGTTTTTAGGAGAATATTTAACATGAGAACATGCTCAAGAAATAAGTGAAAAATTATATGGGGCACCAAAATAGTATGAGCTTAATATTTAAATACATAACAATATTTTCACAGATTTCCAATAAACATTTTTACTTTTATAATTTAGAGGGAGTCATTTTTTTGTTATTTTAATCATCCTATAAATTTTATAAAAATTTCTTTTTATTATATTATTAAAATAATTCCCACTCTTTTCAAAGTAGACCTATTCCTAGTGAACTGATGGATAAAATTTGCTGAGCTCCTCTCCGGCACTCAGTTCAATGGGATAGGAGCCTTACAAAAATGCTGAATTACTTGCATGCATTATTTTCAGCAACCCTTTGAGAAAAATATTCAAATCTCTGTTTTGCAGATAATGATACTTAAGTTCAGTGGGGTTAAGTAACTTACCCAAGGTATTAAAATGCAGGTCTGTCCAACAACAGAGCCCCATAACTTCCCCCTGGTGACGTGGGTCAAGGAGCCACATGAGCAAAAGGAAGTGAAGTGTCAGGGTGCAGGACTTACCGCGAGTCGGGGCTCCAACCAGCAGCACCTGTGTCAGGGTCCCATTAATCAAAACATGGCCACTGGACAGGGAAGTGCCCAGTTTCCCCATTGCCTGTGAGATACAGTGAAATAATCCTTTAGAACTGAGAAAACTTTCTCCAGTGTCCCCTCTCCCTGGGAGTTCCCGCCATACCTTGTCTCCAGAAATGGTAAACCAGCTCTGACAACTTGGTGGGAAATAGCCGTACACCCTTCCGAGGCTTGGCTTCTCATCACGTTTTTGGAATAAGGGGCCCAGCCTGGAATAAAGCACACGGGGTTCACTGCCAAGCAGACGTAGAAGCCGGCCAGGAATTGAGAGAGGCAGGCAGGACGAGACCCGAGGAGAGTGGATCCACCTGAGCCCCATCCACGCTCCCCCCTGTGGCCCCCACCAGAGCCCAGCATGGAAGCATGCTGGCCTCAGAGCCAACTGCAACATCCAAGCCCTCCAGGGACCTTTCTTGAAAATACAAGAGAATACACAGATAAAAAAAATATATAGATAGATCACCCTTGATACCCACCATCCTGCCTCCCAACTTACACCAAATATAGGGACACCTACTGATCTCCTTTTCTGAGCTATTAAGGAGAATTTGCAACCTTGCCAGAACTTGAGCTTTTCCTGGGACGAAACCGATTGCCTAGCCACCTTGTCTGAACCTGCCACGAGCGGATCCCACAGCAGCACCCCGGCCCCCCGTGCTCCCTGGCCCGGGGCTCACCTACTGGCATTCTTCCAGGTCGGGCTCCCCACCACCAGCAGGGTTCTGTGGTTTACGCTGACGCCGTGCAGGGAATACCCGAACCAGGCGAAGTCCTCCTCGCCGCTCACCAACCAGTCGGCCGCCTCCACACTGAGCTTTTCTAAAAAAAAGATGGCCAAGCCCTTTTACTTTATATGAAAAGTCCGCCAGAGTGGAAAGAGGGAGCCTTTTTTCATTTTTTCCTCCCAAAGCAGACTTTCTTTTTATTGTGACAATATGTACATAACATAAAACTTGCCATTTTAATCATTTTTAAATGTACAATTTAGTGAAATTACTTTTACAACACTGTGTTATCACCACCTGTGCCAGTTTGAAACTGTTGTGTACCCCAGAAAAGCCATGTTCTTCAGTCTTGATTCAATACTGTTGGGCGGGATCTTTTTTGTTAATTATTTCCATGGAGATGTGACCTACCAAATTGTGGGTGGGACCTTTTGATGAGGTGGTTTCCACGGAGATGTATCGCTGCACGCTGGAGCCCTTTAAGAGGGAACTATTTTGGAAAAAGCTGAGAGCTGACACAGACACATTCAGTGACGCAGAAAGAAAATACCCCCCGGGGAAGCTGTTTGAAACCAAAAGCCAAAGGACCAGCAGGTGCCAGCCACGTGCCTTCCCAGCTGACAGGTGCTCCAGACCCATCAGCCTTTCTTGAGTCAAGGTTATCGGTCCCTGAATGCCTTAGTTTGGACATTTTCATGGCCTTACAACTGTAAACTTGTAACTTAATAAATTTCTCTTTATGAAAGCCAATGCACTTCTGGTATATTGCATTTCCAGTAACTTTAACAAACTAAAACACTACCTTACATTAAAAAACAAACAAAAAACTCTTTATCACCCAAAAAGAGAAACTCTGTACCCTTTGAGCAATAACTCCTAAGAGTAGGCCCTTTTTGCAGGTGGGTAACAAACGGATTCATTCTGCTGAGAATTTGCCAGAACTCATACATGCCTCCACACTGATTCCAAGATCCCAATGTCAGAAATAGGTCTCATACTTCCCAGGAGAAATATATTTCCAGAGTTCATTTCTGGGGCATGGAGGAAGCTATCTAAAAAGAGCCTCTTCTCTAGACATTTCAGAGCATCACTGGGATGCCATCGGCTCTAAATATTTCTACTCTTACACTGGGCGACTACGAGAATGACCTGTTGGCCCCCTTTGGACCTGGATGTAGACATTGGATCATTTTCTTTATATTTACTAAATGCACCTATATACATCACTTGCCAGACATCTGTAAAGTCTGAAATGAGATAGAATAAAGAAAAAGGACAAAGGCACATGCAAGAGAAGAAATCACAGACGTACAGCGCAGCTACTGTCCACCCCCCGCCCTCCCTCTCCCCCCAAAGCATCACCTTTACCCTTCCAGCTGGCAGCAGAATAAAACGCAGCCACAATTCCCTTCTGCTTCCCTCCACCTGGTGCAAAAGGGGCACCAATCACCAGGTCAGGCTCGCTGTCTCCATTCATATCTGTGGCCAAGAGTGCCCAGCCCAGGTTACAGTAGATGTCCTGGAAGGAAATCAGGAAACCACCCTTTACTTCACACTGCAGGTAGTCAGGGGGTGGCGAGTTCTCATTTCCTGGCTAAGGTGCAAAACATACCTGGCAAGAAATGGTAATATTAGGGGCAGACGGCATTCCTCCTTCTTTAGAACCAAAGTAGATGTACACTGCACCCTAGATGTGGACAAAAGGCAGAAAGGTCATAAGGCACATCTGGTGACCCAAGAACCTTAATAATAGCAAAACAAAGAGTGCTGGCTGTGAATTAAGTCACCATCGGTGGTCCCTACTGGCAGACACTTCACAACCGCCCAAAACCTGTCTGCTCACTGTTGCTGTGCTGAAATGACTCTTCTTTTTCAGTCTGACCCTCCTGCCAGACTGTGAGGGCCCATGAAAGCAGAAACCAGTCAACTGACCTTTGCCTCCCCAATGTCTTGCTCAGGGTCTGCAGTACATAATGGTTCAGTGTTTGCAGAATGAACCCTGCAATTTCATCCACCTGCCAGCCCCAGCCCCATTTCTGGCTCCTCTTTGAAGCCTTCCCTGACCACCCCAGCCCATTATATGCATTTGAACACAGCACACCATGTCTGCACTGCTCATTTGCTTGGAACACATCCTGTGGCATTATTTTGTGTCATAGATCAATTCCTGTCTTATACTTGTCTCTAGCCCCATTCATTTGTTCATTATACAAACACTTAGTTCCCATGAACCGAAGTACTGGGGACTTGGTAGCCAAGTACTGGAGACACAATGAAGAATACAAATAATCTCTGTCTTCCCCAAAAGGCTAGTAAATAGGCAATTTCCAACACAGCATCGAGAGTGCTACACTAGGGGAAAGCACAGGCTGCTATGCAAGGACAATGGCGCAGTCACCTAACCCAGGGGTTAGATAACACTTCCTGCAGAAAGTGGCATGACACCCCTAAAGAGAAAAAAAGGAGAAAGCTTTTTAGGTAGAGGGAGCTATATGAGTCAAGGCCCCAAAGAGTGAGAGTGTGATGGGTTCAGGACATTAGAAATTGTTTGAATGGCTAGAAGGAGAGCATAAGGAGGTAAGGGCAAGAGGTGAGCCTGCAGAAGGTCGCAGGCACAGGTCATGAAGGGCCTTTGGCCCCATGTCTCACATGGTGCTCAGATGTGTTATGCACTGCCATCATATGGCATGCACTTGGGGAGAGAGTCCTGTGGTCCCCAGGGCCAGGAACTCTGCTCCCTCGAAGAAAACAGAGGGAACAGGTTGGGGTCTGTACATGAAAGAAAAGATCCAGGAAAGCTACCTCTCTGCTGTGATTACAGGAACCTACAGATGAGTTGGAATTTCTGCCTCCCTTTATTCAAATTCAGAATCATGAGGGGTGGGTAACATAACCCCATGGAACTGGGAAACCGTGATGCCGAGATAGAACCAGCAAGGCAGGAAGAGGTGCTGCTGTGTAACCCGAGGTCGTATCAAGGACCCAAATGGGGCCCAAGGTCTTCTTTAGAGGCTCTATCCTGAACTGGCCTGCCCTCAGTGCTCCTTCCCTCCCACCCCATTCACCCAGCAGCAGGGAAATGCACCCCCAACCTGCCAAATACCCACCCTACCTTACCTTGTATGCAAGTTGCTCAGAGCCCACTGAGGGGGCTCCCACAGCCAAGTCAGGCACGCCATCCTTGTTAAAGTCCAAGATGGCCACAGCTGAACCAAACCGACCTGAGGGCTGAAGAGGCATGAGTTACCTTCCCCAGCTAGGCCACGACCTTCAGAAGAGCACAAAGGAAGAGGATGCTCAAGAGAGGAGTGGAGAGGTCTCAGGACCTCTCCAAGGGCTATGGAAAAACAGCACAGCCACCCATAACACCTCTGCAACACACCATAAACAGCTCTGCTCGAAGGGTATTTTTGGCATGTCCATCTGCTCTGAGGGGAAGATGAAGTGCCAGAAAATAGAGGGCTGGTTCTCAGGAGCTCTAGGTTTTTAGAAACAAGTCTGGTGTGCAACTGTACCCAACATCAGCAGCAAACTCCACTTAAAGCATATCTAAATTAACAATTAAATGACAGCAGCAACAACAGCTAGCCTTAGTTGAGTATTCAGTTGTTCTAGAACCACACTGTCCAGTATTGTGGTCACCAGTCACATGTGGCTATCACATTTACATTTAAAGTATTTAACAGTAATTAAAATTTAAAACTTCAGTTCTTCCATTTGGTAGCCACATTTCAAATATTCAATAGCCAAACATAGTTAGTGGCTACCATATTGGACAGCACAGATATAGGACATTTCCACTGTAGTGGAGAGTTCTACTGGGTGGCGCTGTAGAACACACTACTCTAAACACTTTATGTGAGTTAAGGTAGTCATTATCCCCACTTAACAGATGGAAAACTCAGTCCTAGCTAGGGACAATTTTCTTTCAAGGTGGATTTCCTAAATCTTTGTTCTCCTATTGCCTAGAATCAGCCTAAATCTAAAATAAATTTGTTCTTTTTTTTTTCAAAACTTACGTGAGAATGAATAGTCTTTCACAAGGTGACACTTGCCACATAACGCTCAAGTGCCAATATCCACATCTATTATTTGTTGGCCAATCTCTACACCCACATGTGATGGCATCCATAAACACTGTCCCTTGCTACAAAGTAGACACTTGATAAACAAGACAAAGCTGCTTGGGGACACAAAGCATGTTGGGGCAGGGTAGAGACTAACAAGTAGTCTCCTGAGGACTGGTTAATTTCATCACCACCAGCGGCACCATCAAGCGCTCCTGCCAGGTTAACCAGTCATTCCTAGAGTAGCCCAAAATTTCAGCATGGACTAGCACCTAAGCACACAGACAAGGACACAGGAAGGTTGGTAGCAGAACCAGGGCTAGAGCAACAGGATTCCCACCCCTCATCCATGCCTTCACCTGACCATCTCCAAGATTATCAAAGGTCACTGGGGGTGGGGGGTGGCGGTAGGGAGGACATGGGGCCACCTCCTTCCTTGTGGCAAGTGCTTCTGTTTTTGTTTGTTTTTTTGATAAATTTTTTATTTTGAAATAATTCCAAACTTTCAGGACATTTGCAAAAATAATACAAAACTCAATACAGAAAACTCCAACATACCCATCACTCAGGTCCACAATTTTAACATTTTTGCTATATTTGCTATATTCTATCTGTCCATCCATCTAGCAATCCATGTAACTATCGATCTGACTTTCTAAACATTTGAGAGTAGGTTGCATGCATCAGCCCTCCTTGAACATTAATACTTCCATGTATATTTGCTAAGAACCCAGATATTCACTTATGTAACCAGGCAAATGTGTAACCTTACATACTGGCCATTTCCCACACGTCTCAGGCCCAGGGCTCCTTTCATTGGAGCCTAAACTAGAGCATAAACCATCCTGCTTTTCATTTTTAAAAATATGTTCAGAACAGTGAGTAAAAAAGTATTTGCAAAGTCTCCTTGGGGGAATGGTGAGAAAGGGGGAAAATTCAACTTCCCCAAGTGGAGAATTCTTGATAGTCTCACAAGCAGTGGAGACAACCAAAGCAATAGGCTGAATCCCCAATCTTGGAGGTTGTTCATATGAAACTTAACCCCACAAAAAATAGGTCAAGCCAACTTAAAATTAGGCCTAAGAGTCACCCCCAAGAGAACCTCTTTTGTTGCTCAGATGTGGCCTCTCTCTCCAGCCAGTACAAAAAGCAAACTCACCACCCTCCCCCTGTCTACGTGGGACATGACTCCCAGGGGTGTGGACCTTCCTGGCAACATGGGACTAGAAATCCTAGAATGAACTGGGACTTGGCATCAAAGGACTGAGAAAACCTTCTTGGCCAAAAGGGGGAAGAACAAAATGAGACAAAATAATGTGTCAATGGCTGAGAAATTCCAAACAGAGTAGAGAAGTTATCCTGGAGGTTATTCTAATGCATTATATAAATATCACCTTTTTAGTTAGGGTGTAATAGAGAGACTGGAGGGAACTGATATTTCGCAAGCAGTGGGGACAACCAAAGCAGTAGGCTGAGCCCTCAATCTTGGGGTTCACCCCTATGAAACTTATTCCTGCAAAGGAAAAGCTAAGCCTACTTATAATTATGCCTAATAGTCACATCCAGAAAGCCTCTTTTGTTGTGCAGATGTGGCCTCTCTCTCTAAGCCAACTCCGCAGATGAATTCACTGCCCTCCTCCTTCCTTACATGGGACATGACTCCCAGGGATGTAAATCTCCCTGGTAATGTGGGACAGGACACCTGGGGTGAGCCAGGACCTGGCATCATGGGACTGAGAAAGCCTTCTTGACCAAAAGCAGGGAGAGAGAAATGAGACAAAATAAAGTTTCAGTACCTGAGAGATTTCAAACAGAGCTGAGAGATTATGCTGGAAGTTATTCTTATGTATTATATAGATATCCCTTTTTAGTTTATGGTGTATTGGAGTGGCTAGAGGGAAGTACCTAAAACTGTTAAACTGTGTTCCAGTAGCCTCGATTCTTGAAGATGATTGTATCAAGATATAACTTTTACAATGTGACTTCATGATTGTGAAAACCTTGTGTCTGATACTCCTTATATCCAGGATATGGACAGATGAGTAAAAAAAAAAAAAATTATAAAAAAACAAATAATGGGGGGACTAAAGGGTAACAAATAGGGTAGATTGAAATACTGGTGGTCAATGAGAGGGAGGGGTAAGGGGTATGACTTTTTTCTTTTTATTTCTTTTTCTGGAGTGATGTAAATGTTCTAAAAATGATCATGGTGATGAATATACAACTATGTGATGATGCTGTGAGCCACTGATTGTACACCATGTATGGACTGTATGTGTGTGAAGATTTCTCAGAAATATTTTTAAAACCAAAATAGCATAGAGGGTAGCATACTAGTGGTCTATGAGGAGCCTTAGAGAAAGGGAGGCTGCAAAAAAAAAAAAAAAATCCAAGTTTCAATAAAATATACAAAGGAAATAATGGCCCAGGCAGAGGAGAAACTTAAAGCATTAGAAACTATCAATGAAGAGGATCAGACCTGGGACATTGCAGACAAAGAGTTTTTAAAAATGATCCTAAGTATATTCAAAGAGCTAAAGGAAAACATAGACAAAGAACTTAAATCAGAAAAACAAATGAAAAGAAGAGGATATATAAAAAGAAAAAATAGCAGAAGACAAAAAAGAAGATATCAATGGAGAGATGGAAATTATGAAAAGGAACTGAAAAGAGTTGAAGACCACAGTAATAATTCCTCAGAGGGCTTCAACAGCAGATTGGAGCTAACAGAAGAAAGAATCTGTGGACTTGAAGATAAGACCATTGAAATCATCTGGTCTAAGGAATAGAAAAAAAAAGAGTGATGAGAAATTAACAGAACCTGAGGAATCTATGGGACACCATCAGGCATATACATTGTGGGAATCCTAGAAGAAAGAAAGGAGCAGACAGACTATTCAAAGAAACAATGACCTGAAAACTTCCCAAATTTAACGAAAGATGCAAATATACACATCCAAACTGTGCAATGAACTTCAAACAGGATAAAACCAAATAGATCCATTCTGTGCCATGTTATAATCAAATTGTCAAATGCCAAAGATAAAGAGAAAATTCTGAAAGCTACAAGAGAGAAGCAATGCATCACATACAAGGGAACCTCAACAAGCTAAAGTGCCACTTTCTTGTCTGAAACCATGGAGACCAGAAGGCATTGGGAAGACTTATTTAAAGTGATGAAAGCAAACTGCCAACCAAGAATTTTATATCTGGCAAAACTGCCTTTCAAAAATGAGGAAGTGATTAAGACATTCCCAGATAAACAAAAGCTGAGGGACTTTATCACCTCTAGACTGGCCCTCTAGGAAATACTAAGGAGAGTTCTGCAAAGGAAAGGACACTAGACAATTGACTAAAGCCACATGAAGAAATAAAGATCTCTGGTAAAGATAATAACACGGGTAAATTTAAATAACAGTATTTTTATATTTTGGGTTTGTAACTCCACTTTTTATTTCCTACAGGTCTAAAAGGCAAATACCTATAATGTAATGATAGCAGTTTTGGACAAATGAATAAACATGTGATGTGTGACAAGAAATACATAAAGGTGGGGGGACAGAGGGGCATAAGAACACAGTGTGGGTATATTGTGGAAGTTAAGTTGGCATCAAAGCAAACCAGACTGTTACAGATGTAGGATGTTAAAGTTAAGCTCTGCGATAACCATAAAAAAAACACACCAGAACATGCAAACCTAGAAAGAAGAGTGCAGGTTAGCAGGTGTGGGGCAGGGGAGATGGAGAATTAATGCTAATGGGTGTAGGGTTTCAGTTTGGGGAAAAGGAAAGTTCTAGTAAATCCATTACTAGATTGGCAGGAAGGGGACTACGATGTCGTGAATGTGGTTAATCCCACTGAGTGGTGTGCTTGGGATGGGAAGATTTATGTTGTATATATGTTCCCACAATTTAAAAAAAAAAAGGAAGAAAGGGAAACTAAAGAAATAATGACAACTAAATGTGATATGTGATACTGGATGGGACTAAGGCTGGAGGAGAAAAGGCTCAGATGGACATTATTAGGACATAAGAAAAAAGTGGAATAGAAAATGCAGGCTCTCTATCCATACTAAGTTTCTTGATCTTGATAACTGCACTTAAGGTGCTTATGTGCAGTTATCAAGTGCAAGGTTAAGTACATATCTTTGTTTGTAGGAAGTGTGCATGGAAGTAGTATGTGTTCAAGGAATATTATGTGTGTGTGTGTGACCTACTTGCACGTTTAGAAGATAGGTGGATAGATGGACAGACAGATGATGGGCAGACAGACGGAATGGTATGGGAAAGGTGGCAGAATATTAAAATTGGTGGATCTGCAGTGACTGGAAAGGTATTTGCAAGAATGGTGAGAACGGGGAGAAATTCAACCTCCCCAAGCTGAATTCTTGATATTCTCACAAGCAGTGTGGACAACCAAAGCAATAGGCTGAGTCCCCAGTCTTGGGGTTTGTTCATATGAAACTTAACCCCACAAAGGATAAGTCAAGTCTACTTAAAATTTAGGCCTAAGAGTCACCCCCAAGAGAGCCTCTTTTGTTGCTCAAATGTGGCCTTTCTCTCCAGCCAACACAACAAGCAAACTCACCACCCTCCCCCGTCTATGTGGGACATGACTCCCAGGGGTGTGAACCTTCCTGGCAACGTGGGACAGAAATCCTAGAATAAGCTGAGACTCAGCATCAAGGGATTGAGAAAATCTTCCTGACCAAAAGGGGGAAGAGTGAAATGAGACAAAGTGTCAATGGCTGAGAGATTCCCGAGTCGAGAGGTAATTCTTACGCATTAAATAGATATCACCTTGTTATTCAAGATGTAATGGGGAAGGTGGAGCGAACTGCCTGAAAAAGTAGAGCTGTATTCCAGTAGCCATGTTTCTTGAAGATGATTGAATAATGATATAGCTTTCACAATGTGATTGTGTGATTGTGAAAACCTTGTATCTGATGCTCCTTTTATCTACCTTGTCAACAGATGAGTAGAACATATGGAATAAAAATAAATAATAGAGGGAACAAATGTTAAATTTAGTTTGAAATGCTAGTGATCAATGAAAGCGAAGGGTAAGGGGTGTGTATGTATAATCTTTTGTTTTCGTTTTATTTCTTTTTCTGTTGTCTTTTTATTTCTTTTTCTAAATTGATGCAAATGTTCTAAGAAATGATGAATATGCAACTATGTGGTGATATTGTGAATTACTGATTATATATGTAGAATGGAATGATCATATGTTTGTTTTCATTTGTTGTTAATTTTTTTAATTAATAAAAAAATAAATAATTAAAAAAATTTTTTTAAAAATTGGTGGATCTGGCTACTGGAAGGATGGAGGCATGCTGGAGTTCTCTGTATGGGGTTTGCATTATTTTTGCAACTCTCCTGAGAGTTTGAAATGATTTTGAAATAAAAACTGGTGTGAAAAATGGGTTAAAGTATTTCCAGTGTGCCAACTTATTTTCTATTTATAGCAAAAGGTTAGGTGGCATGACCTGGGCAAGAACCGCTACTTCAATGTTCAGGTCCCAGCAGCCAGTGCCAGGATAGTGTCGGCAAAGGCCCACGTTCCTCAGGAACACATTGCTGCCAGAAGCACTGAGGCCCAGTACCCTCCCGGTTCCTAGGACCCAGACAGGAGCCGAGGCTCAGGGCACACGAGGGGCCGTGGCCAGGTGTCGTGGAGTGTCCTGGTGAGCAAAGGAGGGCCAGCTGAACAAAGTCCAGAGTTTAGTTCAAATTAGTGTACCGATGTTGGGTTCTCATTTTTGACAAATATACCATAGTTATTTAAGATGCTAATACAGGGGAAACTGGGTGAGGGGGCTGCAAGGACTCTCTCTGTACTATCGTTGCAACTGTCTGCTAACTCTAACATTCATACAAAATAGGACATTTATATAAAAAAGGAGGGTTTGTGTTATCAAGAAACCACACCCTGGTCGGCCATTCAAAGCAGTTCTAAGTAGCAGGTGCATTTGTGAAGATGGTAAACTAAACATTCAGGTTAATAATAAAATGAGGTAAAATGAAGCAGATGTCTCAAACATGGAAGGTGTCACCTACATGTGAGGCACCAGCCATTGTGACTGTAACTATTCCTATTACTGGTCATTCGTTCCGGAGAAGTTGCCACCCAACGCGCGGGTGACAGACCACGGAGAGAGAAAGCGCGACAGGTGCCTCACCTGGGAGCCCTCCAGGATCCTACCCGCCTCCTTGTCCAAGTCCAAGTCCACGGGGGGCAAGCCCAGGTCGTTGCCGTACAGGAGGTACACGCGCCCGATCTGCACGTGCCCCGGGCGGCTGTAGCCCGGGGCCCCCACCACGAGGTCCCCGAACCCATCCTGGTTGAGATCCGCCGAGGCCAGGGCCCTGTAGGGAAGAGGAGGGCCCACTGCAGTAGCCACCAGCACGTGGGCACAACTGCCGCCTGCCTCTTTCTCTCCTTTCTAGAAAGTTAAACACTTTAACTTTCTCTCGCTGATGTTCCCAATTGGAATGACCACTGGGATTCTTCATGCTGAGGCTGTAATCTGTTCGTGTGATTTGCAGTCCCACTTTCAGAGAAAGACACGCTGGGCCAGTCAAGGCCTCTAGGCAACTCTGGGCAAAGTGAAATGCATCCTACAGAACCCAAAGAAGCCAAAACACAATCTTGGGCTCAGCCTAAGAACAGAGGGAAAAAAAAATCGAAAAAAAAAAGACCAACAACCAATTTTAAAATGGGCAAAGGACTTGAATGGACATGTCACCAGATAAAATATACAAAAACATATATATACAAATGGCATTAAGTACATGTAAAATACATATAAAAATGCTCAATGCCATTAACCATCAGGGAAATGCAACCCAAAACCATGATGAGAACACTTCACACCCTCTAGGATGGCTATTAATTTTTCAATGGGGAAATAAGTGTTGGCAAAGAGAAATAAGAACCCTTGTGCATTGCTGGTGGGAATGTAAAATGGTGCTGTCACTATGGTAAAAAGGTTGGTTGAATTTTCAAAAAGCTAAACATAGAATTACCTTATGACCCAGAATTCTATTTCTAGGCATACATCCACAAGAACCAAAAGTAAGGACTCAAACAGGTACTTCCACACCAATGTTCATGGCAGAAATATTCACATTCTAGAAAAAGGGAACAATCCTATTGCCCACTGACAGATGAATATTATTCAGCCATAAAAAAGGTATGACGCTCTTGATACGTGCTGCAACATGGATAAACCTTGAAGTCATCATGAACTAAGCCAGACACAAATGGACAAATACTGCATCATTCCACTTACATGAACTATCTAAAACAAGTAAATGCATACAGACAGAAAGTAGATTAAAGGTTACAGGGACTAGGGGAGGAGAAAATGGGGAGTTATTGCTTAACAGGCAGACTTTCTGTTTGGGGTCCCGAAAAACTCTTAGTAATGAATGATGCTAATGGCAGCACAGTATTGTGAATACAATTAATAACACTGAAGTATATACTTAAAATGGTTAAAATAGGGAATTCTGAGCTATATCTATATCTACATCTATATCACCACAATGAATGAATGAATAAAGAAAAGGAAAAGGAATGGATGGCAGAAGGTATGAATAAGAGAAGAGCCATTTTCTAAATGCTGTGATTCCTGGCAAGATGGTCCAGACACACCAGTGGAGAAGTTCATGTTCTCTCCTCTGCCGAGGCTCAATGCTGGCTAGGAATGGGCACCCAGGAAGCACTTCTGGAAGGTGGCCCCTCTCGGTGCATTAAGCCCAGTAGAAGGCCTTGTTTTTTGTGTTTCTTTTTGAAGGCCTTGTTTTGTACCTTTCAGAAAGGAGGCCAAGAAGAACCATTTTTCACAAGTGAAAGGTCAGTAAAGGCAGTATTTACTTCCCACTTCTCTGTGCTAGAGCTGAATGCATTCATGGCCCAAGAACGGGCTCTCAGTAAATTGTTCCAAGGAATGCACTATGGGTTAGGTTTAAGAAACTTGCTCTCTTTTGAAAATTATCATGGCGTACAGACATTTACCATAGCAAGTCAGAATATTCAAGTCACTATAGTAGCTTCCTATGGTATAATGGGAATCCCTTACATCCTTTTAATCTTCCAAAAGAGTCTAAAATAAAACAGTTCCATGAGCATTTGAAGCATTATAAATGAATAGTCCATAACCCCCGTGTTGTGATTATTTAACAAAGTGAAGGCTCCTTGTGTTTAAACATATTGTGACCAGCTGTAAAGAGATGGTTTCATCCTTATAATAATTTAACCACTAGATTGATGTTTTTGTGGATGATGAACTCATTGGAATACAATAGGTACCAACTATTTAAAACATTTGTCAAAGGATGGAATGAAACTGACAGTGACGGAAACACTCGCAAATAACCTACATGCATACCTACCAGCCAAGTCTCGCGTAGGGAAGTGACAAGAAATAAGATGATGAGGGGCTGGAGACATGCTTAGGGGGCTGCTGGGAACTGCCCGCAAACACTGTCAATATGTTCCTTTCCAAAGCCTGGTACATAAACGATAAGGGACCCTGAAATAAAGGAATAATTGCAGACAGGTAAAGATAAAGCATAAGTCACAAAGCTATTGTTTCTGGTCAAGATACCGGGCTTTGGGAAAGGAAATGAATTTTTCCTAGAAACCGAAACATTGATTTCTATCCACAAAAAGAGGTCACTTAGGATAGGCGGTTAGGCGAGGAAAATCACCACTGCCCACATCCGTAGCGAGACAGTAAAGCCATAGTCCAGCCCAACAGGGCAAACATTGGAAGAAAATTAGTTGGGGCCTCACCTGAGCTGGTCAGGACTGTCCATACTAATTTACAGAACCTAACTGGAAAAAATATATACATATATGTACTAAAATTTTTAAAAACAGAAGTCACAGTTCCATCTAGAACTCTAATTATATTTGTAGATCTAGGAACCAGAAGTATACCAGAATGCCAAAAAACAGGCTTCAAACCAAACCCAAATTGAAAAGCTACTGTGTTTGCTTCAAGTCCCAAGGTGCCAGGCAGGTATGACATGTGGTCTACAGCATGACAGAAGCTACAGGCTAGAGAATTTGGGGGACAAGTAGCCCTTCAGCTTGGGATGCTGGATTGTTCTCAACATGGTCGTTGTGGAGACACAAATGCATGCTGGACTAGCCCTCAGAGATCTGGCCAGTCATTAGATCCCTCTAGGTGCAAGGGACCCAGCTCTAAATCCATCCAAGGGTGACATGAGACCAAACGTGGCTCCCCAGGCATGCCCCAGAGCAGAAGTGGCTCAGAGCTACAGGACAGCCTGCAGGGCTCAGACCCCGGAGGGCACGGGGTTATGAGGACCTGTGGGAGGGACCAGGTTTTCTGCTTCCCCCACTCTATGCCTTCCGGCAGCCTGTACATCCTAACTGCCCAGCTCTAGCTTGCTCAGTCATCCGGGAAGCATTTAGTGAGCTGCCTCTGTGTGCCAGGCAGCATGAGAGGCCTTGGGAAAGTCCCTCCCTTACACTCCTTTGCAAAGAAAACAGATGCAGATAGAAATAGTTGAACAAAATGATATGTTCCAAAGTGATAGAACTTCCCTCCAAAGTCATAGAAGTTCTTAGATCCAGGGCCAGCTATATAATTGGTGCAAAATGAAAATGTAAAGCCGTTTTCTCAGAAGGTATTACAAATCTTAAAGAACAGCAGTAGCACATCAGCCCAGGTGTGGGGCCCTTCCAAAGGGCAGGTCCCTGGGTGACTGCACAGGCCACACGCCCACAAGGCTGGCCCTGCCAACGTCCCTGCCCATCTCCCGGAGACCCTGACCACAAGGCTGTCTGAACCCTTCTCCTGGTATTTAGAGCCCTCCACAAGCCAGCACCTACTAACTCTCCCAACCCTCTCAGACTTGCTTGTATCCTTTGTCTTGTGTTCCAGTCAAACGAGATTCCTCCCAGATTTCCAAACCTCCTGAAACTTTCCTAACACATTGCCAAAAACATCCTCGGCAACTGCTGAAATCCTCTCTACTGTTCAAGGCCTAACTCAGATGCCACTTCCTCCATGAAGCCTTCTCCAAAAGCAAAAATCAATTTCCTACTATCTAACCATCCCCTCCACCTTGGATATCCCATGGTATTTGTTGCATTCTACCCACATAATGGTAATTTGTGTATTTATCTTTTCATCCTTACAAGACTGAAATTTCTTCAAGGTCAGAGTCGCTTTCCTTATCCTATATCCCCAATAGAGTGTCTTTCACCTAAAAGATGCCCTGTCATTCCAACGGTATCCCTGGGTCTCTACATGGTGAGCCTTCAATATCGCCAACATGCTTTAGACTTGGGTCCCACAGGCTTGGCCTAGGGGCCAGGGCTACCATGGCCACCACTGGACTTGCCAGATGCCACTGAGGCCCAGACTCCCAGGTCAGGGCATCCCTGAAACAAACCAGATTTGGAGGCCAGAGGTATTTGCTGGCCTGAGACATGCGTTGGTGACTCTCGATGGATGATTAAATCCCCAATGACTGTACAAAACAAGATATCACAGCAGCAGCATTTTCCTCTTTCTCTGTTAACAGCAGAAAATTCTTACTTGGGTCCAGGAATCCACACTAAAGAACACTCCTCTCTCTGTGTAGCTTATATTTCTTTCAATATCTTCAGTTAGGGATACAGTTGAATTTCTATGAAAATCAATCTTCTGCCCTTTTGAGCTGTTGGAAAGAGAGAATGATGAAATGGTTAAGACTGAGAAAACAACCCATCCCCTGATAACTGAATTGGAGTACATATAGTCAAATTAATCACAGGTTAAAAGGATATAAAATTTTAATAACTGAGAGCTGAAAGAACACCACCACAGAAAACAAAATTTTAGAATACCCTCCATAGGAGAGTCCACAAAAATCTTTTAGTAAACATGTTTCCAAGGTTTAAAAGATGAATCTTATAAGAAATGATATTTCTTCTAGCCTCAGCATTCTATAATGGGAGTAAAAGGCTTGAATTTCTCCGAGATTTCTAAAAGTAAAGATTATTTTAATGTTTCACATAGAAGGTCAAGAGACTGGTCTATAGCTCGTTGGGAAACTGGCATATGGGCTTACTGATATAACTTTATATGCTGGAATTAATTACACAATAAAAATACATTTTCATGAAGATGGTATGATACTATACTTGGAAGATCCTGAGAAATCTATAGCAAAGTTACTTGAACTAATAAACAAAATCAGCAAGGGGTGGGAAATAAAAAAAAGTACATTTCAGATTCAGATACTTTCCCCACCCTTACATAAATCAGATACTTAGAAGGGTCAGACAGTCTTTAGAAATGATTGAAGGGTTGGGAAGGCAACAGAAACAACTGAAAGGGGTCCCATTGTAGAGAGAAAGGATTCTGACAGTGTAGAAATAAACCCAATCTACAGGTGTTCAATTCAATTTTTTAAAATCTACCTAATTCAAATAAAATTACATAATGAGGATTTAAATGAACACTTCCTAAAATTATTCAGTTCTTCAAAAGCTCCCTCTCACCTTAGTAATAACCTCTGTTTGAGTAACTAGTACCCTAAATATCTCAGTTAAAACATTACTTCTTCAAGGAAGGCTCTCCTGCTCTGTGTTAGAGCCCCAGAATGCCCCACACTTTTCCTTCATAACACTTACAATATTTACAAATCCTTCTTCAGTGCTGACACCTGCTAACCTTTACACTCTACGAGAGTAGGAACTATTTTTGTCTCATTTACAATGGCATCTCAAGTGCCTGAATTAATTGCTGGCACCTAATGATTAATAAATATTTATTAAATGAATGAATGATTGGTGGTTGGTACCTGAGTCTAGCAGGGTAAGCTATTGTTCTTTTTTTCAATTTTTATTGATAAAACCAAACAACATACAAACACAAACATTCTAACATATGAACATCCCATACTTGGTTAACAATCAATGGATCACAATGATATTCTGTATATTTGAATATACACATAGTTGTATATTCATCGCCATGATCATTTCTCAGAACACGTACATCACTCCAGAAAAAGAAATAAGAAAAAGAAGAAACTCATACATAGCAAACCCCATACCCCTCCCTCTCATTGACCACTAGTATGTCTGTCTACCCAATTTATTTTAACATTTGTTCCCCCATTTACTTATTTTTAATCCATATGTTTTACTCATCTGTCCATATCATAGAAAAAAGGAGCATCAGACACAAGGCTTTCACAATCACAGTCACAGTGCGAAAACTATATAATTATGCAATCGTCTTCAAGAAACATGGCTGCTGGAACACAGCTCTACATTTTCAGGCACTTCCCTCTAGCCTAATATACCTTAAACTAAAGGGGGGTATCTGTATAATGTGTAAGAATAACCTCTGGGATATAACCTCTCGACTCTTGTTTGAAAACAAGCTATTTATTAAAATACAAATGAGGTCTTCTTCCACAGAAATCACTGCTGTCTTATTGCTAAATATTTTTTCAGGGTGAAATTTGGACAAAGTTTATGAGTAAAAACAGTAATAACAACAGTAATCCTAATGTAACTGCCATTTTGTGAGCAACTTACTATGCGTCAATTGCTTTATATCTGTTTGATACACATGATCCCTGCCATCACTCTGGGAGTGATGCATATGTGTATTTTTTTCCATTTCACAGAAGGAGGAAGCCATAACTCAGGAAAAAAAAATCACACATAGTTGTAAATGGCAGAGCTGGAATTTTAACCTATATCTGTTTGTCTGCAAATGCCACGCACTCAACATCTACAAGAAACCACCACTGGCTGGAACGCTCTTCTCCTAATGCCCGCTTTTAGAATCCACTTACCCGTAGCTAATGTTTTGCCGGCCTCCACATGCTATGAAGAGAGGGTTCTCAGGTAGGGTGCAGTCGCTGGGGAAAGAGTCAAACGAATTAGGCATCTTTCTTCCTTCTTTCCAAGCATGAACTTGACTGAGAATTGGTGGAGCATTTCACCTGCAGAAGGCCTAGCTTCGAGCTGCTCATCACCAATCCACACAGGTCCCCCAGGGCCCAGGGCCTTCTAGCATGGGGCGGGAAGCTGCAGGCGGTGGTCTGACGATGTGGACTGTCCCACATCAACGTCCCCCCAGACTCACAGCCGTCCTATCCCCTCCCCGCCCACTTTGCAGGCCCATGCAAACTCCAGGCGCCTTCGAGCCTGTGAAAGAAACCAGCACCTAACTGTATGGCCTTCTGCCCACCAGTGCCCACTTAAGCCCGAGAGGGCCTAAGACATGTAGCTTTTGGTCAGGGCCTTTACCCCTAACTCTGAACCGAAGCATCAGGGGAGCAGGTATCACTTTGGGGCCATCTTTATTTTAAGAAAAAGGCTATTTTTAAGGAGAGGAAGGTTTGCAGGAGCTCCCCGAGGGAGGCAGTAGAAAGGCCAGGAGCTTGGAGGCGGGACGGACCAATTGCTGGGAGAGAGATTCCACAGAGGAGGGAGAAAGAAGCTAGAGACAAATTTTTCCTGTCCAAGTCTTTCTCAGGGCCAGCCTAAGAAATTCATGGCAATTTCTGCCTTGCTAAATGAGGACAGAGATCAAGAGACAAGAGAAGTAGGTTCCTTCCCAATTATTTCCTTCTAATTAAAGGATATCAGCTACCCATCTTCCCTTAGCTATGTGAAGAACCAAATAAAAACAAACATTAAAAACTGTTCTCCATTTAAGGATCATTACCCATGGATTATAGAGAACAAGTAAAGGCAGGTCACTCACCCAAGCAGGGTTACATGTTACGCATCTTCCCCATATAAACTTAACCTCCTTCTCAGCATAATTACAGTGCTAACAGCCAACACTTATTAAGTGGTTATTACATGAGATCTCTTTAAATGAGAGATGGCATTTACTCCTCACGACAATGCTATATAATAGGGACAGAATTATTAGCATCCCCATTTTAAAGACGGGGAAACTAAAGCTTAGGGAGGTTTAACAACCAGCTCCAGAGAATTCAGAGCAAGTTGTTAAACTTGCAAGAGGCTGACTGGCAGGTCTCTTAAATTCCAAAGCCCCAAATTCTCACCACTGCGTTGGCATGCACCCAATAATCCACAGCCACAGAAAGAGGGTGGATTTTATTTGAGGTCTATTTGGCTATTAAAAATGGCCTTCATTGACAAATGGATTGCTTATTCATGCCAAATTGTTACTTACCAAGTCTTAAAAACAACCTTAATATTTGCCAGGTTAAAATAGAATTTGTCTTCAAAGGATATATGTATTTTTTGCTTTCTTTTTAACATTTTTTATTGTGAAATATAACATATACAAAAAAGCAGTATATTTCAAAGGACTCTGTAATAAGTAGTTATAGAACAGATTTCAGAGTTTGGTATGGGTTACAGTTCCATAACTTTAGGTTTTTCTTTCTAGCTGCTCCAAGACACTGGAGACAAAGAAATCTCCATCTAATGATACAGCAGTCGCACTCATTCGTTAAATCCTATCTTCTCTGTTATAATTCCACCTTCTCCTTCGATCCTCCTCCCAATCTTTAGGGGTATTTGGGCTCTGCACAACTAAGTGAGGATAAAGTGAGACATGGATTGTTGACTTTGGACATTATCCATGATGCTCAATGGATGGAGGTGGCTGAAGGATACACTGACCGAAAAGCAGAAGGGCAAACTGTGGTGTGTATATGATGGACTATTGTGCAGCTACAGAAAGGAACAAGGAACGTTGCATGTAAGGCACGCAATGAGATAAATGAAACTTTGAGACATTATGTGGTGCAAAATAAGTCAGAAACAAAAGAACAAATATTGTATGGTCTCTTTTAGAAGATAGTTATAAGAAAACTGGGGCCTGGATTGTAAGCTCTTACAGCAGTCACATTTAGTCTGGAGCTGTAAATGTTATTTCTAGATTTTGAGAGGCTGTGCTGTATGTGTATAACCTGGTCTCTCCCTGTAACTTTGGGTACCTGTGTGACATCTTAGACTCAGAGTTGGAGTTCTACATCTCTGAAAGCCAGCATTGCTACATACAACAACAATTAAAGAAACAGAAAGAGAGATCAAGCTTTCAATTAGAGAGAAGAAAGAAATTTCTTTTAAATATAAAATTAGGCTTAACAATATTTGACTATTAGCAAATGTTTATAAGGGTAAAGGAACATCATCCAGTGTATACTATTTCAGAGCCTGTTTGGGCCATGCGGACGTCTATATACCCAGCCTTTCTGCGACCCTTACCTGGCACAGCCCCCAGGCATAGGTCCTACCCACAGGGCCCCTCTCCACCTTTTCCACTGCTCTGGCTGCTGCTTAAGCTCCCCACGTGCCCTTTCGGGCATCAGACACTGCTTCAGATGTTTCCTACTCAACTCCCCACCCTGCTTCTCGTGATTCAGCAGTGGGGAGGGACAGCACTCTCAGGTATATGGTGGCACTTGAGCTCCGAGAAAAACCTGGGAGAGGCTAAGGATCATTCAGGCTGAAGAGGTGACAATCCCCGTCTACGCTGACCTAGAATCCCCGAGTCTCTCTGACACTCTTCTTGGCACACTGAGGAAAAGAAAAGCAGCTGTCCCATCTGGACTGAACGTCAAGTTTTGCAGAAGGCTATGCCTTACAAATGCATCCATTCCTGGCTCTAACGAAGTGTGGGAGAGATGGAGAGAAGTATTTGGAGTTCTCGTTTTTTCTGTCCTTTTAGTTTTAGGGGAAGTGCCCTTTGAAAGCCTTGAACCCTGGGAGGTCAATGGGGTGTGTGGGCTTACCCCGCCCCCGCCACCATTACTGGCTGCAGTAAAAGCACAGTGGCTGGAGCCACTGCAGAGCCTGTGGGGGGCTGGCACTCAAGCTCGCAGCTTGTGTTCTCCCAAAAGGAAACAAACAGAGGTCCAGCTGTGGAAGCTGATTCCTTCCCAGCTAAGCCATTTCTTGCAGACCACGAAATCTGCACTATCTACCTCTCTATCCCGAAAACACGGGAGACATCAGCAGCTCTAATTTGATGGGAATGTTAAGATTTTGAGATGACCATGTTTCCATTCTTTTCCTCCTTAATTAGGTTAGGATAGCACCTCGTGAGATTTTTTTTTATTACTGTTATTTGATCAGTTGGAAACCCTGGGAGTTATGTTGGAGAAGAAGGTGGCAAGGCAGAGAGCGATTGGTATAAGAAAGAGAGTAATAATTCACCTGGTGCCATTCTCTAACATAAAGCTTGTTAGATGGTAAATCTTGGTGGACCAATATGCCATGTCATCCAATCCTCCAAGGAAATAGTCCTGGAATTGTTCTACCAAAAATGGAGACTTCTTAGAATAAGTGGGATAAAGCTACAGCAGAGAGAAAGAAAAGTAAATAAATCAGGTTCTATACCTGGTATCTGTATAACCTTTAACGTAAGAGCATTTATAAAATTAAAGCACTTACCTTGGAAACAGCTAACATCTCACCATACCTGCAACACAAACAACAATTTGACTCTGAGCGGTGTTTTCTACAGAGAAATGAAGCAAATAATGAAGAAAAAGCTCCCTCAACTTATATCTGCTGCCTTTGAAGGAGTAAAATCCACATATCTTAAACTCTCGGGACACTGAGACATTGAAAAGTGTACTAGTGAAGTTATACTTTTAAAATAAAATCAGCTGCGAAGTTTTCTCTGGGTTACACTTACATTCCCAAGAACTGAAGATACGAACAGTCAACAATTACATTTTTGGTGATGACTTCTCGGCCATAGAGTTTCTTATAAATTCCCAACAGATCTTTGACAGGTACATACCTAAGAAATACATTAGAATAAACTGAGTTGTTTTCATTATGAAGCTGAAGATAACAGCAATAATAATTACAAGAACAGCAGAAGCAGCAGTAACAGGAGCTAACAGTTATTCCAAGATTATTATGTGCCCGACTCTCCAAGGGGCTTTACATACACTATTTATTAATCCTACCAATGACTCCAGCATAGTTAGTACTATCGTATTCTCATTTTACATAAGAAGAAACTGAGGCACAGAAAAATTAAATAGTTTTTCCAAGGACGCAGAGCACGCAACTTGTTCCTTAATTAAATATTTATGAAAGTACATTCTAAGACAGGAAACTATAAGCACAAGAGGGGTATTTAATGTTTGTGAATTCAGAGTTCAAGAACAATTTAAAAGATTAGATATTCTCTTTAGTGGAATTAAACTCAAATCCAACTCCTTATCCTGACACCCCAGTCTGAGAGTACACAGTATAAAGCAAATGAAGAGAATTCTAAGTTAGGCTTTTGATCCACAGCTACTAGTTGTTTCAGATGGAAGAGAAGCAGCATCTTAAATATTAGGCTTATACTGAATCATCTTTTATCTTACTTTCAAAGTCTTCAGAGTATAAAAGATAAGGCTCACAGCCAAGAAAACCTGATTTTAATATATTTATAAGGAAAAGCTATTGAGATGTTCATTTTTCATTTTATAAGAGCTCAAAAATGGCCCTCCTAATAAAAATAACTTAAAAAACTAGACAAAATAACAAAAATATATTTTTTTAATGAATCATTAAGCAAACAAGAAAGCGAAAAATCTCCAAAGACCAACAACAAATGGAAAGTGGAAACCTTGGGTGGTAAGCAAGTGAGAAAGCCAACTTTTGCCCTGAGGATCTCTGCCAAATCCTAGGAACCTGGAGTTTTAGGGATGGTGATGTGGGGTGCAGATAGAGTTTAGGAACCCCTCAAAGTGGCACAGCTCACAGGAGACTGAGACACAAAAGGCTACACTTTCCAATGAATATGAACTAGAAGTAAACCTACCATATAAATAAGGAAAGCAAAGAAATCTGCCTGTTGTGATCTTGGAAATGGGGAAGGAGAGAGAGAAAAAAATGTCTTTCCCTGAATTGTAACCACTGTCACATATGTTTTGTCCTACATTCACATTAGCTGTTTAAACAGAAAACCTTTAAGGGATGAATGTAACTTGAAGTGGTCCTGGATCAGTAGGCCTCAAGGCCAAGATGAATCCTCCCTGGAGGATGCAATTCTAACTCAAGCACCAACTAAAAAGAAGCACTGAAAATAATCAAAAGACGACCAGCGTAACGACAATCAACATCTGATAAAACAGACTTTAAGGCAACAAGCATTAGAAATAAAAAGAGTCATGATAAGAGGTTCAATTCACCAGAATAACAGACAATTTTGAAACCTGAATGTACCTAACAGTGTACCTTCAAAACATATATACAGCAAACCTTAGTAGAACTACAGGGAGAAATTGAAAAAATCCACCAAAATATAGGGGATGAATTTTAAGAAATCTCTGCCAGTAATTATTAGCTCAAACTGACAGGAAAATAAAGAAATAAATAGCACAATTATATAAGATTCAAACAGCAAATTTAACAAGTTTTAGCTAATGGCACATACAGAACTACACCAAAACTGGCAAATTAAAATTCTCTTCAAGCATGCATGGACTATTTACAAAAATTTGACCATATTCTAGGCCATAAGTCAAGACTCGACAAATTTCACAGGAAACCAAAGGCAGAGGGAAAAATAAATAAATATAAGAGTTCAAAGTAATGAAACAGAAAATGAACATGTAATAGAGAGTCAAAAAAAAAATGTTCACTCTTTAAAATAATAAAACTGAGAAATATTGCAAAGGATAATTATTTAAAAACATGAGAAGGCCGAATAAATAATGTTAAGGATAACAAAGGTAACACAAGTATAGGTAAAACAGGGTCACCAAAGTATCTAAGCACTTAGATCGAATGGGAAAGTCCAAGCAAAATACAACTTACAAAGCTCCTTAAAAAGAAACTGAAAAAATTAATAGTCCTATGACCATTAAAGAAGTTTAAAAATGCCCACAAAGAGAGAAGACCCCCAGGGATGAGTCTAGCCCTGGCACTGTGGTATCAACAATACCAAACTGACCAAAAGGGGGAAAAGAAGTAGAACACATAAGGTATCAGTGGCTGAGAGAATTCAAATACAGCCGAGAGGCTACTCTGGGGGTCACTCTTATACAAGCTTCGGTTAAACACTGCTACCTATCACAGCTTGCCAAACCCCAAACAAATTCTAAAGAACATCTAGGGTGTTACGTAAGATTCTACAAAAGTTCCATGCTCTAGGGTAACTTACCAGAAACCTACAACCTTCAGATGGGTCCCTGGACCAGATAAGTCCTGAAATGCAGAGGGGCCAGCCTCTCCAGGACATTAACTAGTTCCATCCCCCAAGCCATATTATTGATAGCCCCTCCCAATATGAAAAAGTTAGAATGGCCATACCCAAATACCCCTAAAGAGTAGGAGAAAGGTCAAAGGTGATGGTGGAGTTATAGAGAAGGTAGGGTTTAAACAAATGAGTATGATTACTGACTCATTATATTGATATTTCTTTTAGACTCCAGTATCTTAGCAGCTAGAAATAAAAACCTAAAATTGTGGAATTGTAACCCATATCAAACTCTGAAATCTGTTCTATGACTAATTGTTGCAGTGTACTTTGAAATTTATTGCTTTTGTATATGTTATTTTCCCACACACAAAAAAAAAAAGTTGAAAGAAAATTTTTTTTGAAAAAATTGATTTTGTCCCAGGCATGTACGGTTGATTTAGTATTAGAAAATTAATATAATTCACTACATTAACAGATTAAGAGAGAAACAATTAACTATCTCAGTGGATACAGAACAAGAGTTCAATACAATCTGAAATCAATTATGATTTAAAAGTTATTAACAAACTAGAAGTAGAAGGAAACTTCCTTAACCTGGATAAAGTTCTCGAAAAATGTATATGTGGTAATCATTACACTTAATGATAAAATTCTGAGATTCTCTTTAAGATCAGGAACACATTAAGTATGGAAAATATCACCACTTCTATTCAGACTGCACTAAGGATATTAGCCAGTGAGATAAGCCAAGAAAAAATAAAAGATATTAAGATTGAAAAGGAAAAGAAATACTATATATATGCTATATATATTTAGATTTATATATTTATATATATAGTAAATTCAAAAGAACCTCCAGATAAATTAGAATTAAGAAGACAGCTTAAAATTGTTGCTAGACACAAATTGAAATTAGAAAGTTATTTGCATTTCTATGTACCAGCAGCCAAGTAGAAAATATGACTTTAAAAAGCTACCATTTATAGTAGCAAGTAAAAATATAAAGTCTTTGAGACTAAATCTAATAAAACATATTAAGGACTTTGTGGAAAAAATTATCAAACTTTAGTGAAAGGTATTAGAAGATGACTATGAAAACATACGATATTTATGGATAAATAGATTGAAAAGTTGTCAGTTCTCCCAGTTTATCACTCAATAAAATTCTAATCACTATTCCAAAGTTTTTCTTGGAATATAACAACCTGACACCAAACTTTATATGAAAGTGTAAAGGCAAAAGAATAGACAAGGTATTTTTGAAGGAAAAAGGAACAAGGTGGGGAATTTTCCCTAATAGACATCAAGAGTTATTATAAGTGCCCTTCTCCCCTCTTTCTCCGCCGGCCCGCCGCGCGGCGCCCACACCCCACAGCAGCCGACCCGCCTGCCCTCCTTCTCCCCTCTTCCCCCTCCTGCTCCGGCGGCTCTCCAACCACCACGGTGCCTCTTCAGCCTTCACCGGCTCCTCCGCCACCAGCCTCGACAGCCTTGCCGCCCTCACCTTTCCTCCTCCAGAACAGCTACTGCGGGAGACAATACAGAGCAGCTCCCAGAGCCACGACGGAGATCAAAGGGACAGCGTACCCCATCCTGGAATGGCTGACTGTCTGGGAGAACCAGCTCCGGTGAGAACACCGAGGGACGCGGGCTTTCCTGGGCAGGACGGCAAGCGGCCGGAGTCCCTCCCTTCCTCCTTCCCAGGCCAGCTGGCAAAATTGGGCAGGCGGTCCCCTCAGGCCGCGGCGGCTGGCATCCCCACCACGCAAGGCCCCCCGGACCAACTGAAAGAGTTGGGTCAGAAATCCCCAGACTGCAGAGAACGGTGACCAGGGGGTCCCTTCCAAACACGTGACTCCCCGGTCCGGCTGGGAACAGTGCACTCTCCCGGGCTGCGACAGCTGGCACCCTTCCGCCACGCTTGGCGCCCCGGGCTGACTAGGAAATTTGGTTGGGCGCTCTCAAGTGCTGCGGCGGCCGGCGACCCTCCCCGCGTTCGGACCCCCGGGCCAGCTGGCACTCTTCCAAGATGCTTCGGCTGCCAAACCTCCCCTACAGCGAGAGTTTTCCAGAGTTAAAGGACCCACAGCAACTTTTACTGGTGGATCCCGTAGACAAACGTGTGCCATGAGTGCCACCTACTGGGCAGGATAAGAAAAACAGAACCCAGAGATTTCACAGAAAAATCTTACAACCTGTGGGGTCCAACACTCAGGGAAATCTGACTAAATGCCCAGACGCCAGCAGAAGATAACGGATCACGCTCAGAAAATTGAAAATATGGCCCAGTCAAAGGAACAAACCAATAGTTCAAATGAGATACAGGAGCTGAAACAACTAATGCTGAATATACGAACAGAAATGGAAAACCTCTTCAAAAACGAAATCGATAAATTGAGGGAGGACATGAAGAAGACATGGGCTGAACATAAAGAAGAAATAGAAAAACTGAAAAAACAAATCACAGAGCTTATGGAAGTGAAAGATAAAGTAGAAAAGATGGAAAAAACAATGGATACCTACAATGATAGATTTAAAGAGAAAGAAGATAGAATTAGTGATTTGGAGGATACAACATCTGAATTTCAAAAAGAAACAGAAACTATCCGGAAAAGAATGGAAAAATTCGAACAGGGTATCAGGGAACTCAAGGACAATATGAACCGCACAAATATACGTGTTTCCCAGAAGGAGAAGAGAAGGGAAAAGGAGGAGAAAAACTAATGGAAGAAATTATCACTGAAAATTTCCCAACTCTTATGAAAGACCTAAAATTACAGATCCAAGAAGTGCAGCGCACCCCAAAGAGATTAGACCCAAATAGGTGTTCCCCAAGACACTTATTAGTTAGAATGTCAGAGGTCAAAGAGAAAGAGAGGATCTTGAAAGCAGCGAGAGAAAAACAATCTGTCACATACAAGGGAAACCCAATAAGACTATGTGTAGATTTCTCAGCAGAAACCATGGAAGCTAGAAGACAGGGGGATGATATATTTAAGTTACTAAAAGAGAAAAACAGCCAACCAAGACTCCTATATCCAGCAAAATTGTCCTTCAAAAATGAGGGAGAAATTAAAACATTCTCAGACAAAAAGTCACTGAGAGAATTTGTGACCAAGAGACCAGCTCTGCAAGAAATACTAAAGGGAGCACTAGAGTCAGATACAAACAGACAGAAGAGAGAGATATGGAGAAGAGTGTAGAAAGAAGGAAAGTCAGATATGATATATATAATACAAAAGACAAAATGGTAGAGGAAAATATTATCCAAACAGTAATAACTCTAAATGTTAATGGACTGAATTCCCCAATCAAAAGACATAGACTGGCAGAATGGATTAAAAAACAGGATCCTTCTATATGCTGTCTACAGGAAACACATCTTAGACCCAAAGATAAATATAGGTTGAAAGTGAAAGGTTGGGAAAAGATATTTCATGCAAATAACAACCAGAAAAGAGCAGGAGTGGCTATACTAATATCCAACAAATTAGACTTCAAATGTAAAACAGTTAAAAGAGACAAAGAAGGACACTATATACTAATAAAAGGAACAATTAAACAAGAAGACATAACAATCATAAATATTTATGCACCGAACCAGAATGCCCCAAAATACGTGAGGAATATACTGCAAACACTGAAAAGGGAAATAGACACATATACCATAATAGTTGGAGACTTCAATTCACCACTCTCATCAATGGACAGAACATCTAGACAGAGGATCAATAAAGAAATAGAGAATCTGAATATTACTATAAATGAGCTAGACTTAACAGACATCTATAGGACATTACATCCCACAACAGCAGGATACACCTTTTTTTCAAGTGCTCATGGATCATTCTCAAAGATAGACCATATGCTGGGTCACAAAGCAAGTCTTAACAAATTTAAAAAGATTGAAATCATACACAACACTTTCTCGGATCATAAAGGAATGAAGTTGGAAATCAATAATAGGCGGAGTGCCAGAAAATTCACAAATACATGGAGGCTCAACAACACACTCTTAAACAACAAGTGGGTCAAAGAAGAAATTGCAAGAGAAATTAGTAAATACCTAGAGGCGAATGAAAATGAAAACACAACATATCAAAACTTATGGGACGCAGCAAAGGCAGTGCTAAGAGGGAAATTTATTGCCCTAAATGCCTTTATCAGAAAAGAAGAAAAGGCAAAAATGCAGGAATTAACTGTCCACTTGGAAGAACTGGAGAAAGAACAGCAAACTAATCCCAAAGCAAGCAAAAGGAAAGAAATAACAAAGATTAGAGAAGAAATAAATGAAATTGAAAACAATAGAGAAAATCAATAAGACCAGAAGTTGGTTCTATGAGAAAATCAATAAGATTGATGGGCCCTTAGCAAGATTGACAAAAAGAAGAAGAGAGAGGATGCAAATAAATAAGATCAGAAATAGAAGAGGAGACATAACTACTGACCTCACAGAAATAAAGGCGGTAATAACAGGATACTATGAACAACTTTACGCTAATAAATACAACAATGTAGATGAAATGGACGGGTTCCTGGAAAGACATGAACAACCAACTTTGACTCAAGAAGAAATAGATGACCTCAACAAACCAATCACAAGTAAAAAGATTGAATTAGTCATTCAAAAGCTCCCTAAAAAGAAAAGTCCAGAACCAGATGGCTTCACATGTGAATTCTATCAAACATTCCAGAAGGAATTAGTACCAACCCTCCTCAAACTCTTCAAAATAATCGAAGTGGAGGGAAAACTACCTATTCATTCTATGAAGCCAACATCACCCTCATACCAAAACCAGGCAAAGATATTACAAAAAAAGAAAACTACAGACCAATCTCTCTAATGAATATAGATGCAAAAATCCTCAATAAAATTCTAGCAAATCGTATTCAACAACACATTAAAAGAATTATACATCATGACCAAGTAGGATTCATCCCAGGTATGCAAGGATGGTTCAACATAAGAAAATCAATTAATGTAATACACCACATCAACAAATCAAAGCAGAAAAATCACATGATCATCTCAATTGATGCAGAGAAGGCATTTGACAAGATTCAACATCCTTTCCTGCTGAAAACACTTCAAAAGATAGGAATACAAGGGAACTTCCTTAAAATGATAGAGGGAATATATGAAAAACCCACAGCTAATATCATCCTCAATGGGGAAAAATTGAAAACTTTCCCCCTAAAATCAGGAACAAGACAAGGATGTCCACTATCACCACTATTATTCAACATTGTGTTAGAAGTTCTAGCCAAAGCAATTAGACAAGAAAAAGAAATACAAGGCATCAAAATTGGAAAGGAAGAAGTAAAACTATCACTGTTTGCAGACGATATGATACTATACGTCGAAAACCCGGAAAAATCCACAACAAAACTACTAGAGCTAATAAATGAGTACAGCAAAGTAGCAGCCTACAAGATCAAAATTCAAAAATCTGTAGCTTTTCTATACACTAGTAATGAACAAGCTGAGGGGGAAATCAAGAAACGAATCCCATTTACAATCGCAACTAAAAGAATAAAATACCTAGGAATAAATTTAACCAAAGAGACAAAAAACCTATATAAAGAAAACTACAAAAAACTGCTAAAAGAAATCACAGAAGACCTAAATAGATGGAAGGGCATACCGTGTTCATGGATTGGAAGACTAAATATAATTAAGATGTCAATCCTACCTAAACTGATCTACATATTCAATGCAATACCAATCAAAATCCCAACAACTTATTTTTCAGAAATAGAAAAACCAATAAGCAAATTTATCTGGAAGGGCAGCGTGCCCCGAATTGCTAAAAACATCTTGAGGAAAAAAAACGAAGCTGGAGGTCTCGCGATGCCTGACTTTAAGGCATATTATGAAGCCACAGTGGTCAAAACAGCATGGTATTGGCATAAAGACAGATATATCGACCAATGGAATCGAATAGAGTGCTCAGATATAGACCCTCTCATCTATGGACATTTGATCTTTGATAAGGCAGTCAAGCCAACTCACCTGGGACAGAACAGTCTCTTCAATAAATGGGGCCTAGAGAACTGGATATCCATATGCAAAAGAATGAAAGAAGACCCGCATCTCACACCTTATACAAAAGTTAACTCAAAATGGATCAAAGATCTAAACATTAGGTCTAAGACCATAAAACAGTTAGAGGAAAATGTAGGGGGATGTCTTATGAATCTTACAACTGGAGGTGGTTTTATGGACCTTAAACCTAAAGCAAGAGCACTGAAGAAAGAAATAAATAAATGGGAGCTCCTCAAAATTAAACACTTTTGTGCATCAAAGAACTTCATCAAGAAAGTAGAAAGACAGCCTACACAATGGGAGATAATGTTTGGAAATGACATATCAGATAAAGGTCTAGTATCCAGAATATATAAAGAGATTGTTCAACTCAACAACAAAAAGACAGCCAACCCAATTACAAAATGGGAAAAAGACTTGAACAGCCACCTACCAGAAGAGGAAATACGGATGGCCAAGAGGCACATGAAGAAATGCTCAATGTCCCTGGCCATTAGAGAAATGCAAATCAAAACCACAATGAGATATCATCTCACACCCACCAGAATGGTCATTATCAACAAAACAGAAAATGACAAGTGCTGGAGAGGATGCGGAGAAAGAGGCACACTTATCCACTGTTGGTGGGAATGTCAAATGGTGCAACCACTGTGGAAGGCAGTTTGGCGGTTCCTCAAAAAGCTGAATATAGAATTGCCATACGACCCAGCAATACCATTGCTAGGTATCTACTCAAAGGACTTAAGGGCAAAGACACAAACGGACATTTGCACACCAATGTTTATAGCAGCGTTATTTACAATTGCAAAGAGATGGAAACAGCCAAAATGTCCATCAACAGAAGAATGGCTAAATAAACTGTGGTATATACATACGAAGGAATATTATGCAGCTTTAAGACTAGATAAACTTATGAAGCATGTAATAACATGGATGGACCTAGAGAATATTATGCTGAGTGAGTCTAGCCAAAAACTAAAGGACAAATACTGTATGGTCCCACTGATGTGAAAGGACATTCGAGAATAAACTTGAACTATGTCATTGGTAACAGAGTCCAGCAGGAGTTAGAAACAGGGTAAGATAATGGGTAATTGGAGCGGAAGGGATACAGACTGTGCAACAGGACTAGATACAAAAACTCAAAAATGGACAGCACAATAATACCTAATTGTAAAGTAATCATGTTAAAACACTGAATGAAGCTGCATCTGAGCTATAGGGTTTTTTTGTTGTTGTTTTTTACTGTTATTACTACTTTTATTTCTTTTCTCTATATTAACATTTTATATCTTTTTCTGTTGTGTTGCTAGTTCCTCTAAACTGATGCAAATGTACTAAGAAACGATGATCATGCATCTATGTGATGATGTTAAGAATTACTGAGTGCATATGTAGAACGGTATGATTTCTAAATGTTGTGTTAATTTCTTTCTTTCTTTCTTTTTCTTTCCGTATATAAAAAAAATAAAAAAATAAAAATTAGTTATCAAAAAAAAAAGAGTTATTATAAGTGAAGATGGAAGTTGGAGTTGGACATGATTAATAAGAGCCGGAAGCAAACAAAAAAGGAGTTATTATAAAGCTACAGTAATTAGGGGGGATGCAATGGTAGTTCAGAGGTGGAATTCTCGCCTGCCATGCAGGAGACCTGGGTTCAATTCCCAGCACATGCACTTCCCAAAACAAATAAGCAAAACTAACAAACAAAAAAAATTCAACAAATGGTGGTATAATAACGGAATACTCACATGGAAAAAGAATGAAATGTGACCCCACCACACAGCGTACAAAAAAAAAAAGAGTACAGTAATTAAAATGATCAGTATTGCTCAGGAATAGATAATTAGATCAATAAAATACAACAGAAAGCCCAGAAATGGACCATACATATAGGGAATTTTTATTTATGACAGAGAGGTATTGCAGAACATTGAGGAAAGGAAACTATTGATAAAGGATTCTAAGACAATACCTATTGGAAAAAGTGAAATTAGATGCCTACAAAATATACAAAAAAGAATTCCAGGTATATTGAAGACATAAAGACTAAAAAATAAAACTATAAAACCTTTACAAGACTAGAAAGGAGGGGCAGGCTATGGTGGCTCAGCAGGCAAGAATGCTCACCTGCTATGCCAAAGGACCCGGGTTCGAATCCCAGTGCCTGCCCATGTTAAAAAAAAAAAAGAAAAAGCTAGAAAGGAGAATAATCTCATGACCTCAAAGGAAGGAATAATTTCTTAAATAAGGCAAAGGTTAAAAACTATAAAGGAAAAAATTAATATGGCCAACTACGTTAAAATTAAATCATTTTCAAGAGATATGGAGAGTGAAAAACCATGCCACTAACTGTAAAAAAAAAAATAAGATATTTGTAACAAGTACAAATTGTAAATGACAAATTGATAAAAGATTAGAATACTCACAAAGACAAAGCTAGCAGAAAAATAGGCTAAAAAAATTGAAGAAAGCTTTCACTTAAAATCAAACACACATGATCGATAAAATATTAAAAAAGTGATCACCCTCACTGGCAATCTGGAAGATGCAAACCAAAAGGTTGAATGAGATACCACACACCAGGTAACCTGGTAACAATTTAAAAGTTGGAAAAAACCAAGTATTAAAGAAGGTGTAGAAAAAGTAGAACTATTATACAAAGCTGGAGGAAGTATAAATTGGGAAGACCATTTTGATAAAGTCTGGTACTGCTTAGTAAAGTTAAACACCCATAAGTCTTACAGCTCAGCAATTCCACTTGTGGTGGCATTTACACGAGAGACTGTCCTCTGGTACAAAAGTGTATGTAGGAAAAGTTTTCCATAGCAATCTTGTATGTAAAGCAGAGACACCTAAAGCTGACTAATGTCCATCAACACTAGAATAGAGCAACTCATCCTGGTATATTCATACAATGGAGGATACACTGATGTGAGATGAACCAGCAGCTGAACATTACCACTATGATTAAGTCAAAAGCATAATTTTAAGCAAAAAAAATTTACAGGATATAGAATATGTAATTCCATTTATCAAATGTCCAAAAACACAATATTTTGCATATGAATGCATACATATGGAATAAAATTATTTTTTTAAAAATGGTTAGCAGAAAACTTAAGGTCATGGTTTCCCCTGGTGGAGAGAAGGTGATTGTAGAGGTACCAGTAATTCTCTATTTCTCAAGCTGGGTGGTAGCTGCCAAGGTGAGCACTATCGTATTATTCTTTCATTTGTACATATACATCCTTTCGTATGTTTTTCATGTTTTGCCATTAAATTTTTTAAAGACTCTACTTAGACAATACCGATGCACAGTTTTACTTTTCACAGCTTACACATGTAGGTGATTCCTAATTATATTGCAATTATATTTTTAGGAAAAAAGGATCAAGCTCTTAAATGCCACTTAATCACGTTTTTAAATGTATATTGCTCTTTCTTACCAGCGGTGCGCGAGGTAATTAAAACTGAACTCAAATTGGCTCAACACATCTCCTCCTATGGCATGAAAAATATTTACATTTGGTGAGTCATGGAAACAAACCGCATCCTTCTTCAGCACCAGTTCTCACGATTCAGGTCATTAGTTCACATACTTACATGTTTCTATTAATTGTTTGAGGTGTAGGCATATCTTTCTTTAAGAGAAAGCAATCTTTAAAAAAACACAATAACTTAGCTAGTGAAGTATATGCATTAAGAAAGAAGCATCCATATAACCAAAGGATTATTATTATTTTTTTTTTTGCATGGGCAGGCACCAGGAATCGAACCTGGGTCTCCAGCACAGCAGGGAAGAACTCTACCTGGTGAGCCACTGTGGCCCACCTGAACCAAAGGACTTTTCACCTTAAGGAAGGAGACCACAAGGATTCTTTTAAATAAACACCTGTCACCACTTAATTTACATATTTAAAGGAAATTTACTATAGAAAAAAAGGTGGAGTTAACCAATTTAAAGCTGAAGTATTAGAAGATACTAGCTAAGGAGTTTTAATCCAATATAAAGGTACAGTTTCCTAAGATTATGACAAATATTATGTTTCTCTAGAAAAAATTACATATATCCACAATTTTTCAAAAATACATATCTATGTCAAATGAGGTATACACATACTCTAAATGAACTACAATATTCAAATAGATAGCAAGTTACTATATGCTACTGGCAACAGATGATAAAAAGATACATATTTAAAATGCACTAATGATTTTCTTATAAGTGAAATATAACTACCACAGGAGAAAGTTTGGCAAATGTAAATAAACAATACCAAAGTCACCAGCTGAATGAGCCTCAGAATAGGAGCCGTGAAAATCAATCTGAGAAAGAAAGAGAACCATCTGATATGTATTACAAGCTGTAGCCAAAACGCTTATCTTCACAAACATGTAGTGGGGAGATGACAGCATAACTCAATGAAATGCTGAGGATGTATAATGGGTGGGCCCAATTTTCACTCAAACATTTTATTTCATTACTTCTTTAGTAAAAAAAAATAATAATAATAATCATATTGGTGGCTGAGTTGTCACACCTAGGGGCTGATAATAGGTAAAGCTATTGCAGACAATTGTGGAGATATATAAAATCTCCATCAAGTACAAGTTTACACTCCTAACAGAATGGAATCAATATCAATTAATGATCAGTGGGGACTTCCAGGAGTTATATCACCAGATATGATAAAATTTTTCAGTTTGGGAATAGGGCATTTTCATAGATAAAAACAAAGCGGGGGTGGGCCAAACAAACCTGAAACTACTACTTTTAAATGAAGCCAAGTGGCAAGTATTCATTTCCATATTAAGAAACATAGTTGTCTTGTGTCTGATACTCCTTTCATCTAGGCTATGGACAGATGAATTACAAAATGGATAAAAAAAATAAATAACAGGGGGGACAAAGTTAAAATTGATTGGGTAGATGGAAATACTGGTGGTCAATGAGAGGCGGGAGATGGGAGGTTTGGTATATATGAGTTTTTTCCCTTTTTTATTTCTTTTTCTGGAGTGATGCAGATATTCAAAAAAAATGATCATGGTGATGAATACACAGCCACGTGGTGATGTTGTGAGCCACTGATTGTACACCATGTATGGAAGGTATGTATGTTAAGAATGTCCGTATGTTAAGTTTTAGCAATAAAAATATTAAAAAAAAAAAAAGAGGTGGGACTATATGCATTGACATGGAAAGAAGCCCATGATCCTTTTTTTTTTTTAACTGAGAAAGCAAATTACAGAAGACAACGTATAGGCTAAATACATTTTAATTTCAAGAAGTAAATTTTGTGTGGTTGTGGGTGGAGACTGAAGAGTTTTATATGTGCATACAAAACCCTGGACAGCTATACTCTGAGGTGGTGGTGGCGGCCTTGGAGAGTGGGCTGGAGGAGGCCTGGAAGTGGCAGACTTTCCCTTTTTGACTCTTTTATATACTTCCACATTGTCTGAACTTTTCACAAGTAAGTATTATAATAAAAAGATATAATCAGCAACCCATGTTTGGGAGAGAGATTGACCAAAAAAATTATATATATATATACCTATACATATATATATATATAATTATGTACAATCAATGGCTCACAACATCACCACATGGCTGTGTATGTGTGTATATACATGCTTGTTAAAAACAGCTTTAGTACAAACATGAAATTTCTCAGTGTCTGGACAAGAACAGAAAATCACATCTCTCACTGTTTTCAATGCACATGAGTCACTCTGCCCTTTTGGATGAATTTGCCCTGGTGGCAATTAAGAGCAATGAATAGAAAGAGAGGGAAATTTAACCAAACACTATTTTTGGCAAAAAGCCATTTCATACGACATCTGAATAACCTAAAAAGTTTCCCTTCCCTTTAAAAGAGTTTTCCATACTGGGTATGACATCCTCCCTCCCTCAAAGTCATTAACCATGACGTCATGTACTCACGGCCGCCATCGTCCGAAGGAACCCTTGTTCGATACCCAGGCTGTGCCAGCTGATGTCGGCCACCATGTGGGAGGTGATGCCAAACAGGAACGCTACCAACTTCTCTGTGTCCTGCCAAGCAAGCAAATTAGAGTCATGTGTGTTTGGGTTGTTTTATAGCAATGATCCTATAAAAAGCATTGAGTCTTATAAAAAAAAATCAGATGCAGGTATATCATAGTGCCAAGAACCACCTAATATTTTTTTTGCAATGTTTTGCAGTCCCTCGGAAGTGCTTTCAGATGAACTTCTATTGGAACAAAATGTCCAAGTGGCGTAACCCAAGCATCCTCTAATAATTCATTCAAGTATTAACTAGCCATCTACTCTATCCCAACTACTATATTTGGCATTGAGGGTACAACTATAAATAAGTCCTTATACATTTTGGGGGGAGGAGGGTAAAAAATAGGGTAAAAGCAGGTGCAGAAGAAAGTTTAGAACTGAGTTTGTTTAGGATGGGGCGTGCCTACCTTCTCCCAGGGAAGAGGGTAGTTCTCTCGGATGTAATGAACACTTGCATTCAGAAATGGAGTCCAGTGAGTGCTCTCAGATACGCCATGGAATGTTCCTGACGAAATAAAGGCAGGCCTCAGGAGTCTTGAAAAATCGGAGATTCTCAATCAAATAGCCACTGAACCAGGTCTTCCACTCCCACCCATTGCTGCATCCCTTTGCAGTCTAATTCCCTTGGTCTCTCGGAGTTCAGAGGAAGGCTGCAGAACAGAAGAGCCAACCACGACTTCAGAACAGGTAACATCCTCTCTGCATGATGACTGGAGCCTCCCAATAAGAAGAAAGGGGTCTAAACTGGCTCCCAGTATCTCACATCCCTGAGCTCAAATATGGGCTAGCTGTGTTTTCGATTTCTGTATTCTAAACCGGAGACAAGTTTTTGTTTTGTTTTTACAAAATCTATGGTGAATCATCATTATTCTAAGAAACCATCAGTGATAGATAGATAGACAGACAGACAGACCGATGGACAGACAGCTGATATACAGAAAGAATGATGTGGCAAAATGTTAAACTTGGTAATTCCGGGTATCTGGTGGGTCTGGGGGTATGTTGGAACTCTCCAAGTGAGGTTTGCATTGTTTTTGCAAATGTTCTGCAAATTTAAAATTATTTCAAAATAAAGTTTTAAAAATGTTTTTTAAAAACTCAAAAAAAAGAAAAAAGAAAGAACCATCGGTTATCAAACAATCCTTCCGAAAGTTTACAAGTCAGTTGGAGAGCCAGCCACGCTTGCATCCAATCCTGCTTATGGCAAATGTCCTTGCCGCTGTAATTTTAGAAATTAGATATTAGGTAAACTGATGATGTATGAGTACAAAAACAGAGTTGTTTCTTTGGAAACACTGTCAAGGAAAACTAAGTGCTTTTGAAAGGTGTAATAACAGTGAATTCCCCACACCCCACACTCCCCCAAAAATCCTACCATTGCATTAAATATATATGAGACAACAGTAAGATTTGGGAAAATTCAGTAAAATCTAAGCGCAATTTGCACTGAAATTCCTTCTAATCATTATATATTTTATAATTCTTTTTAAAAATTTATCAATCATCCCAATCACTTCAGCTAAGACAGTATCTACCACTTTAAAAATAATTGGAAAATGCTGACGAATAGCTTGCATTCTTTTTTCACACTTTTCAGAATCTTTATAATCTGTGATGCCAATCTCTAAAAATGATACAATAAGCAGTGTTTCTCTAATTTATTTGACAAAAACAAACTTTTTTCTTTCTTTTGTGTAAATTCTCAAGGGACTTAAGATGTCGAGTGAGACAGAGAGAGACAGACAGAGACAGAGAGAGAGACAGAGAGAGAAAACTCTCTGAATACAGTTTGGGAAATGCCAAATTAGAAATAATAGGTTGGAAAAAGAAGGGTAAATTGCAGCAAACAGGCAAAATAACAGAATTGGGAAAAGAAAACAAGCTAAAAAGGAAACAACAACAACAAACAACTGACAGATACTCAAAATACAAAGCTTAATCATTTGGGATTATCATTATAAGAGAGGGAATAGCCCTAACTATTTCATCAGCCCTAAAGGTATTACAGCATTAAGAGAAAGAAACAATGGCTAGCGACCTCCAGATACCCCCAGTTTACACAGTGACCTAGTGTGCTTGAAGCCTTCCATTTCCCCCTCCAGATCCACTCTGTGCCCTCTTAGACCTCTCGGTGAAGGAGGCAACTTGCTTCAACTGGCCTCTCTGCCCTCTAGTTTTTGGGTGGTTGGGTTTGGCTAGTGTTGAGACCCACAAGAGATGGGGAGGAGAGAGGAGAGCGCTGGCAGGGTATTTAATCCCCCAGCTCCCCTTCTTTGGGTTCATGGCAGGCTGGCTGTGTCCCTTGACCAAAGATCTTGGCTTCAATCAAGAGGCCCTCTGCACACAGCTCTCACTGTCTGCAGTTCCAGCATCAGCTCGGCTCCCTTTCCGTACGCCACAGATCGATCCCAGGGTGATAACATGTCCAGCTTTACTGCTCCAGTTTTGCACCATCCCTTGTGATTTCCTTACATGCTTTCCATATCTTTGTAAATAGCCCCTTTATAAAACTTCCTTCACATCACTGTTTGAATGGACCGTCTGTGTCCTTCCAGGGCTCTGAGAGACTACAGCCCAACTACTAGCTCAGATACTTGTAGCACTACTTTGGATTTGTATAACACATGAAAAAACACTAAGTATGAATGCCAGCGATAAGCCAGTGAAGTAGCAGGCATTAATATTACCATTTTACAGACACAGGAGCTGAGGCTAAACATGGAAACTGAGGCTTTTCCAAGGTTACATGCTAACAGGCTATATAACAGGAACCAAACTCAGACCTTTCAATCTCTTGTGAAATATTTTTTCCTATGTCATAAAGCAGTAATACAGATAAGGATGTACAGAAAATCGTGAATATTTTCATATTTATGCTTAAGTGGGTAAATTGTTTAAACGGAAAATGCACTTATCTGAAATAAGCCATTGGTCAACACTAGTAGAGAATGTAATGTGCTATTTTATAGTTCAAGTCAGCACCATTTCTATTAACCAAGTAAAAGTACTGTTGTTTGGGGTGCAAGCTTCCACCTTACCTCCTTTGCAGAGGTCAGGGTAAAAACAATCAGGAAACACGGTTCCAGCCTGGTATGCATCCTGGTGCTCGAGTAACAGCTGGGAAGCAGGAAAATATAGGGGTTAGGGGGCAAAAGTCAGCAGCCTGGGAAATGCAGACCCAGTCAGTTTCCAGCTATGAGATGAAAGGAAAGAAAGAAAATGGGAACAAGGAAAGGAAGGGAGAGAGGAAGAGAGGCAGGCAAACAGACACAAGTAACATTTTAAAAATCCATGTATGAGCCAAGACAAAAACACCATGATATATAACTTCATGTTCTTTCCTAGGAAATGCACGCAGGCTAACTAAGAAGTAGGAAAAGTTACCTATTTGAATTTTATCTCCCTTCATTTTTCCTGTCCAATTCCTAGAGCAGGATTTCCCACAGCAGTTAAATAGAAAGCTATCTCACCAACTGTGGCTGATCTGGGATAAGATGCGAAATGAGCTGATGAAAGCTGTGTGGTCCTTCACAGGCATGCGCAGAGCTGCTAAAAGTTCTCAGCCAAGACTGAACAAGGCTGGCTCACTGTTGGCTAATTCAGTGTTCCAGGAGATTTTATAGCCCATGAAGACCATGAATAATAAGAATCAGCTGTTATTTATCAGATTGTAGCTGACACTTGCGCTTTAGTGTAAGCTTACCGTCCCTCGTGCTTTTGGGGGGTGAAAATACATATATATCCTTTCTCTCTTAAAGTGATGCAATAGTACATGGGGGAGGTTTTCTTTGCAATATTCTTCCTTGGTCTACTGGCTTATTTCATTCCATTCCCAATACCTGGTGGCAACCCCAGCTGCCTGCTTAAAGCCTTGACTACAAGAGCCTCACAGCTGCTGTCTGATGTGGCACAGACTCTACCACCGAGCCCACCTTTACCTCTTTGCTTCTCAGTTAGCATGGAGTGCTTGGCTTTTCTAAAACAGCGGTGGTGGACACCCCGTGTTTAGGCTCAAGCTTCATGGTGATCTATTTTGCCAGTGAGATGCGAGACTTAGTTGATGAGGCCCTGGTGCCAATAGGTAAAATGATTGCTTCTTAATTTCCAAACCATGTATCAGACGGTTGGATCTGGAGCTGGCTTTTTGACTATGGCACAGACAGCACGCAGGCCATTTGTGTGTATTCTTCCATGAGTGCTTTCTAGATGCTCGCCCTAGAGCCTTTTCCTCCACTTCTAACAGTTTGTAGGCATTGGGTTTTCTAATTCCTGGTATTAAACTCCTCTCTGTCTAAACTAGCCAGAAGGATTTCCTTTCTGCAAATGGACTCTGACTGATACAACGGGCAAAATAAAAATTGGGCGAGCCAACTTTTTTCTTTCAATGTAAACCATGCATGGAGGCAACAAAGATGCATATCCAAAGAATGCAAGAAATAAGGAAATATAATACCTCCTGTTATTTCTTTTTCTGACCAGCCTCACATTCTTCTCTTTTTGAAGACAGAATCACTCACCCCCAGGGAGAGCCCATTCCATCTTGATCAGGTGGGGCTGACCCCAGGGAAAATGGCCAGCTTTGCAATTCCTGCCACAATCTTTGGCTCAGAGATACACATTTGATCCAAGCTAGTTCAGTGAGGATTTTCCCAAGACTTCTCAGTCAGTGCCATCAGAAAGATGCCCTCTTTTTCCCTAATGGCTGATAAATTTGGGGGAGGTCAGTCTTGGGCTCTCAGGAGTGCCAGCCGCCTGAGAGAGGTAGAGCATCATCTAGACCACCTAATGCCCCAGCCCTATTGGCTACAAAACCAATAAATTCCCCTTTTTTCTAAAGATATCTTGAGTTGGACTTTTGTCACTTGAAAATAATAATTAACTTTACTATTTACTTTACCAGCCACTGTTCTGTATCTCCCAGTGAGATAGGTAATGTTATTTAACCTGACAGAATAATTCTGAAGGAAATTTGAAAACTAAGGGTGTACCATAGGCAAGAAACTGCTGGAATAGAAAGAGTAATGAGGGAGGATGTATCCTCCAGATGTAAAAGTATATTTCTAAGCAAGAGAAATTAAAATCGCATCTTAGGACCAAATGAGACACAGATTAGTGAAAGAAAATTAAGAGTGCAGAAACAGACTCGAGCATATACGGTAGTTTAATCTCTGAGAGAAGTGAGTAAATGGTGGAGTTGTGTTGACACTACCCCAATGACAATGACTGTATCATCTGCATATGGAGGAACCGTGCTTAGCCTAGACTACACAAACTTGAAATATTACATTACCAATAACAGGTCACTGGATCCCTATCATGATTGATGCCAAAAGAAATACAAGATGAATTAGAGAACTGCATGCCAAAAATAGAGCCATAAAATCAACAAGACTGGGTGGGCCACGGTGGCTCAGCAGGCAGAGTTCTCGCATGCCATGTCGGAGACCAGGGTTCAATTCCCAGTGCCTGCCCATGCAAAAAAAAATCAACAGGACCAAGTTTAAGTGATAATCATATAATCTTATAATCTTGGAATGGGAATTATTTTTCTAAGCATAACATTCAGGCAAACCCAATGAAATAAAATACTAATGGACTTAATGACATAGAAATTTAAGGATTCTGCATTCTTAATAGAAACAGAAACAAATAGCCTAAGAAATCATTTGATACATGAAGGGTTAATTTCTTTCAAAATGTAGCCATTTTCTATAAATCAAGATAAAAATAAATATCCTAACAGAAAATGAGCAAAAAGCACAGGCAATCCATAGAAGTAACAGAAACAGCCAATAAATGTTTGAAAGTATATTTAACCTCAATGATAAATTAATAATTAAAATGTCAATTAAACTTATAACCAAATACCATTTTTCACCTATCATACTGACAAAGATACAAAAAGAATAAAAATTAAGTCCGAAAAGTAAATCTGTTTCCAAATCTGAAGATATTTATCAAGAAATTTCAATAAAATAAATGGGCAATTAGGACATTAAAACTTCCTCTGTCATATATGTCTCCCCTTTTTTGTTTTGTTTTTCATTTATTTCTGGGCCAACGGGATTCAACTGGCAGTGCCATAGCTAAGGGGATATGCCAAATCTGGTCAGGAAATTGATCCAAGCAAGGAATTTAAGCATGTAAGTAAATATTTTGAGAAAAATGTGAACCAGGTTTCTTGTTGTTGGAGAAAATAATTACGAATAAGGACCCAGGGAGGGAAAGAATAAACTCTGGAGCGTTAAACTGGAATTGGAAACATTGGTGTAAACTCATGGTTTCAAATAGGTCAATATATGACAAGTAGATAAATGATAGGAAGACGGATGGATGGGTAGGCAGAGGGTAGGCAGAGGGTAGGCAGAGGGTAGGCAGAGGGTAGGCAGAGGGTAGCTAGATATAAAAACCAGTTAAGAGTCACCACCCACGGGTCAAATTTGCAACAATTTGAGCATCTAAATAAATAATGATAGTAATATATTATAAGCCATTGAGTAAAATAGGAATACATGAATCCATACTGAAATACATATATAGATGGGGGAGAAAGGAAAGCTCTACAGCTTTCTTCTTTTTTCTACAGCAGAATGCCAACTAAAAAACCTAGAAGGATAATTACCATCAGGCCACAATCATGATGATTATTTTCAGCAGGAATCATCAATGAATGCTAAAACTAATGGTAAATGTTTGATGAGAAACAGAATATTTACATAAACTCAATGTATTGCCTCACAAAATATTTACTCACTAATTAATTAAAAGGAGAAAATACCTACTGATTAACTTTACAGTATAAAAATGTGACAGATGCCATCATAGCCAACTAAACCTATAACAAAATACCATTTTTCAGCTAACATACTCACAAAGATGCAAAAAGGAGTCAACATACTTCTCTCTATTATTCCCACCATGTACAACTAAAACCCTGGACCTTACATATAAAAGAACATAAGATGACTCCAGAAGATGGAGATAAGTAAGCAGACTGCTAGGCAACTTGGAATCTAAGGAATGACACTACGGTAAATTCCTGGGTTTTCCTTCTCTCCCCTTGTATCACAAACTGGATACTGCAAAAGCTAGGAACCCAGAAAAGCCAGTGGGCACAGAAAAAAAAGAAGACCCCAACAAAAGCTTGCTCTCGCTGGTCAAAGGACCGGGAAATGGGCAACCCTGCAAGACAGAAAACTTTCAAACAATAACCACTCTACTCCAGCCAAACACCATGGAGAAAAAAACCTATGGCCCTATCCTCACCCCCACCAGCTAAAGTGGAATGGGGAGCCTAGACTTCCATTCTTGAAAGGCTGTAAGGAAGCACCCAACACCCCAACCAGGGCTGGCATCAGAGAAGCCCATGTGGGGAGCCAGTACTTTAATCCCTGCTGATCAATAATGAATACTGCACCCCACACTTTTGTCAATTTGGAGACTACTAGGGGAGTCTGAGTGTCCTACCACACCTGGTGTCAGAGGAGACCTCAGGGAGAGTCAGAACATTTGCCAACACACAGCAGTAAGGAGATCATCCCTCCCTCCTGCATCTATGGAGACCATGATGGCCAGCAGTAATAAGGCACTCCTACTCCTTCCAGTCAGAGTTATTAGAGGAGGCCCAGCGGGAACAAGAACTCCCACTCCAGCCTCACAGTCACCAGGAACTATGCTTTGTGTGTCAGTGCAGGTGGGGAGCCTGGACATGTGTCCACACTTGGCAGTAGAGGCAGTATCTCCCCTTTATCTGCCAACGTGGTGTCAGAGGGTGCCAGTTAAAAAGTTTAAATAAGATCTAGAATCTCATAATATAATACCCCAAATGTCCAGGTTTCAATCAAAATTCAATCACCATATCAGAACCATGGAGGTTCTCAAACAACTTGAAAAATGTCAGTCATTATTTCTTCAGAATAAAGTAAGACAATCAAGAGGTACCAAAACTGAGATTATAGAAATATTAGTACTATCTGACAAATATTTTGAAGTAGCATCATAAAAATGCTTCAGTGAAAAATGTGAACATGCTGAAACAGATGAAAAATACGAAACCCTCAGCAAATAAATAGAAGATACAAAGATGCACTGAATGGAATTTTAGAGCTGAAAAATACAATAATATGAAATAAAAATTAACATCACCAGAAATGGGACAAATTAACATTGCATGTTTCTGATATGATACAATGAGAAGAAAATAGAATCACTTTAATGTTCGATGTTATTCCTGCCAAAATGCATAATCTGCAGGTGAATCTAATCATGAGGAGTGATCAGACAAAACCAAATGAAAGTATATTCTACAGAGTTACTAGATTACAGATTCCATAAATGTCAAGATCATTAAAGAAAAGATAGGCTGAAGAACTGTTCTAGATTGGAAGAGATCAAAGCAAACTGACAACTAAATCAACATGTGATCCTGGATTGGTCCTGGACCCTTAAAGAACATTACTGAGACAACTGCAGAAATTTGTATGAAGTCTGAGGATTGAGTGATGGTGTTATTTCAACACTGATTTTCTGATTTTGACTACTATACCGTGATTACATAAGAGAATGTCCTTGTTTTCAGGAAATACACAGTGGGTCTCAGATCAGCATCTAACTCTCAAATGCTTCAGGAAAAAAAGGAGTATGTATAAAAAGAGAAAAAGAATGAAATATTTAAATTATCAGCAAGTGAAACCTGGGTAAAGGCAAACAGGAATTATTGGTTCTATTTTTACAACTTTTATAAGTTTTAGATCATTTCAAAGTGAAAAGTTAAAATAAGGAATTTGTTAAATTGTGGTATATTCTAGGCAACAAAAAAGATGTAATTATTAAAAACGAGTCTGGGTGGTACAATGGTGGCTGAGAGGCAGAATTCTCACCTGCCATGCTGGAGACCCGGGTTCAATTCCCAGAGCTTGCCCATGCAAAATCAATCAATCAATCAATAAATTAATCAATCAATAAATAAATAAAATAATTCTATTAGGCCTATGTGTTCATAAATTTCAACAAGTTCAGACAAATGTCATTTTTCTTCAAATGTTTTTGTCCCCCCTCTCACCCTCCTTCAGGGATTATATCTGGCTGTAAGAATAAGGATGAGCCCTACTAGAATGAGGTGGGATGTGAGACGGGCCCTGAGAGTTGGGTAGGATTTGAAATGCTGGACTTGTGGGTAGATGTGATCACTTATTTGACATAAAAGCATCAATAGAGGAAGGGGGCACCAATATATCATGCCTGAGCGGCAGGGAGAACAGTGGTACCCATTGGCAGGAAGGGGAAATAATAATGTTAATTTTTACACACACTCATACGCAAACATGCCAAAAGAAACCCTGACATTTTATGCTGCTTCTCCCCTAATGTAAGTCAGAAGGAGCCTGCTGGGCAGTAGGACTCAATCCCCCTGCCAGAGCCAGCCAGAGCAAAGGCCTGTCCTGGGGCTAATGCCCAGCATTGGGCAGCCTGCTGGTGGTCAGTAAGCGAAATGGAGCCATTTCCTCAGCAGCATTTGACTCATGGAAAAAAAAAACAATGTAAGGCTATTTCTTCTACAGACAATCTAATGTGCCTGTTTACTAGCTTGCCACGGCAGGGCTAAACATCAGACCTATTCCAATGTCTATTTCCATCAGCCGGGGGAACCTGCACAGGTAAAATATGATTTATGGAAAAAACAGTGAACAATGCAGACATTCTCTTCCCTCCTAGAGCTTGCAACCTAGTGGAGTCAGACAGAAAGAAATGCATTTTAAAAATATATTAAGTAATTACAAACTGGGTAAGTCCCACAAAAGAAACAAAACTGGATGCTGTAATAGATTGAAGGGCAGTGGCAGCAGGAAAGAATCTATTTAAGACAAGGTTTTTCAAGCTGCTGGTTGAGAAATATTGGTGAATCATGAAGTCTGTTTAGATGTCATAATCAGATTTCTAAGTGGAGATAGATAAATAGAAAATATAAGAGTTTAACACCTATGGCAAGTGAAATCTTGTTTCATGAAGCTATCCCTTCTGTTGTATATATGAACTATGCATTTATGTATCCACGGGGTCATAATGTAAAATCTATTTGTTTCTATGAATGGTGGTAAAGTAAGTTTGAAATAAACAAGTTGAAGGTATGGTCTCAGGGAAGTCTGCTCTGAGAAAGACATTATATTAAAATCCAATTAATCAATTGACTGGATATTTTATGTTTATTGATTTGTGCAATTTAATGCCCATGTTTGTACCTGTAAAATGAAGCAATAAAACAAAAATATATAACAAAACTTTATTCAAGGAAACAAAATTGCTACGAGTTGTTCTTTTCAAATATTCTGTGATTTTTAAATGGAAATCCATCTTAAGTTCTTAAATGTTTATGAATAGTCTTCAAAACATATTTCCAATAATAAAATGTGCCACCTAAAAAAAGTTCTGAAGATCTCTATTTATTGACATGGAAAGATATCTTTGACATATTACATTGAAAAAAGCAAGTTACAAAACAGGGTATAGAATGCAGTCCTGTCAAAGAAAAGTGCTAATATATGCAGAAAAGATGCCTGGAATGGTATCAAACAAAACGCAAACACTGGCTATCTTGGAAAACATACACGCTTGAAATAGTAAGTTTCTATTAGTTTTATAATCGGAAAAGACAAAACCTTTTCTATTTGGAGGTTAGAGAACAGGAAAAGGACAGCATCCAGCCAAATAACTCACACTCTTCTGTTTCAACACATTGTGTTTCCTGTCCTATTTATTCTTGTAGAAAGAGAATAAACATTAGGGAGATAATAACCATTAATGTGATGTTAACTTGATTCCTACAGTTCTCATAAACTAAAAAAAAAAAACAAACTGATTTTCTCAGCTTTAGACATTCATCTATCATTAATTTGGTTAGTGTAAATAAGTCACATCTTTGAAGCACAATCACCACTGGATGCATTAATAAAAGATAATCTCAAAACCAAAAAAGCTCAGATACCACTCAAAGGAGACTGTGCTACCCTGTGGGGATGTGTCTATACAGCCTGCCAGCTAGCATCCCTCATGTCCACTTCCCTCTACTCACTCTGACAAACTGCATCAGTGAGTTGAGAGGTCCCAAAAAAGCAGGGTTTAGTATGGGGAAAGGGAACCAACAAAGATGCCTACATATGGAGATGTAAAATGGGCCAATCTTTAAAAAGGGACTTGATAATAATATTATAAAAGGCAAAATAATCCCTATCTATCTTTATAAGTTAAAAGGGGAAAATGTGAATACTCAAGGCACTTAGTTATGTTCAGTGATAACAATTCCTACCTACTTCCTACCAGGGTCAACAAAAACAGTCAGATATAAATACTGTTTTTTTTAATAGAGGTTCTGCTCAATTGGCGAGTAAAAAAGTTGAAATGAATGACTAAAAGTAGTCTGGGATATAATAAAGTTCTGTTTTCTTTTCTCCCTGATTTCTGTACTGAATGATGGAAAGACTTATAGGTAATAATTTGATCCAATTCTGTTGTCATGAGGGAATATTCACCAGTCTAATCAAATTTAAGTATTTAATAATCATGTTGGTTTAATATAATGATGATGTATTTAATGAAATGATCACCATCATTTAATATAATATTAAGACTCAGAATGGATTAAAGTAATTTGAGGATGGGCAAAGGTAAGCCATCAGATCATCCTACCAGGAATACAGCGCAGAAATTAGAAGGAGTGTCCCAAAGCATACTGCTGAGTGTGTCCTCCTTGTGGTGATGCAATTTTATATAACACACAAAGACAAGAAGTGAAAACCAGATGATTTACCTCAGATACGACCTCTCTTTATACAAACAAAAATATATACTACCTTTGAGAATTGTTTTCAAAATTGATTCATATTATTAAAATATTTAAATGGTGTTATTTAGATGAAAGTGTGTGTGTGTGTTTGTGTGTGTGTGTAATGCATATCACGTTCAACTAGCTTGTTGGGGGAAGCCATTCTCCCAGATATACATCTTTTAACCCAAAATATCAATATTAATATAACTAACATTATTAAATATGATTAATATTAATATGTTTTGTGGAGGTATCAAAGTGACTCTTAAAATAATTCTTTGAATATGTTTAAATGTCTGCTAAGACTTTTCTTTGCCCCATGGAAGGAAGTTAATGCACACAAAATAAAAGAAAAAGCAAGCTCAATACCTCTCTGTAGTTAACATGGCCATCTTGAAGTCTGAGAAACTCCAGAGCTCTGTGTCCTGAGAAAAATATATACATAAATCATTTAAGTTCAAATATAGTTTCATATAAATTCAAATGGAATTTACTAGGGATCATTTTTAAAGGAAGATGTATAATTTTATGGTTGTAACTATCAGTGAAAATTAAGTCTGTTGTACTCATAATTTTCAGTAGACATAATTAGACTCATAAAATGTTTATATTGTTTTAGTAAAAATCAAATTCACATGATGATTTAAAATTCCTGCTTAACTAGTTCTAGGAGCGTGGGTAAGTTACGTAACCTCTCTAAGTCTAAATTCCCATCTATGTAAAATTAGGTAAATGATTCCTGCCTCTATAGGTTTGTTAAAAGAATCACAGAAAATGAGTGTTAAGTCACAAGCATAGTGGCTGACATATGGTAGGAGCAGAATAAACAAGCTGTTATCCTCATATTTTGCTGCAGAACAATCCACTAAGATAAATAAACCTAAGTAGGAAATACAATAAAGTAGGGAATATAAAAAACCTAAGTAGGGAATACAAAAAATATATATTATATAGGCCTAAATCATGGATTGAATCAGTGATCCTTAAAAAATTGGGTAGATTAAAATCTAGTGGTCAATGAGAGGGAGGGGTGAAGGGTATGGGATGTATGAGTTTTTTCTTTTTATTTCCTTTTCTGGAGTGATACAGATGTTCTAAAAATGATCATGGTGATGAATACACAACCATGTAATGATATTCTGAGTCACTGTACACATTTCATAGAGTGTATGGTACATGAAGATATCTTAATAAAAATATTTTTTTAAATAAATGTTGGCGTTTTAATCTCCATCTATATAAAAATTTTTCTCAAAATTTAAGCAGATTTCAGGAGTTCCCTTCAATTACATTCACATCAATATACATTTCACTCTGTTAGGACCTTTGCTTCACAACTAGGGAAAGTGAGCAATTATCTGACTTTACTAAATTTCAGATTTCATCAGTCTTGTAAAATTTTTAACGCTGTTACCGGACAAAGGCTGTGGATTCTTTTGCCTGACACCCTCAATAGCCAATTCCTGAGACTATGGGGTTTCAAAGAGAGAGTTTATTACTAGGCGCATAGTAGGAGAGCAGATGGCCTAGCAGCCCAAAATCTGTCTCCTTGAACTGCAGTCATTCTGATAATTTTATTAGAGAAAAGACGGGCAGGGTTTAGGATAATGTGCACAGTGGCCCCAGAGGATGTCATTAGAGGGCATCTGATTATTGAGCATGCGCAGATTGATCACAAGCTTAGTTACAGAAAGTGTGTAAGAAAATGGCGGATTGTAGGTTAACGTCTAAGCTACTGCGCATGTTAGGTGGGCCCACAGTCACCGTTATCAAGACAACCTTGGACTTGGGGTGGGTTAGCTCTAGGTTGACCCAAGACCCTTCATTAATAAACATTAGAGGCTGTCTTTAAGATTCAAAAATTGAAAAACTGGATAACTGGGTACAAATGAAGGTTAGTCACAAGGTTTTTACAACCACAGGGTAGAAGATAAGAGCTATGCAAATAAGGGCTATGCAGAAAATAAGGGCTATATATCAGAGATCAAGGCAGCTGGATTACAATGTAGAGATTTCATGCATTTCCCTCTGTCTACTCCAAAATACTAGAAAGCAAAAAGGAATATCTACATAATGATTCAGTAATCAAAATCATCCCTTAAATCCTGCTTTCTTGGTTACAACTCTAAGGATTAAAATTTGAATATTTACACTTATGTCTGTTTCTCTTCAGCCACTTCAATAGTTTTAGTAATTTCACAGAACTTAGCGTTGGAAGACAATTTAGAATTAAGTTCAACTCCCTCATTTTATGGAAAAGAAACAGAGAGAATGTGAATTAGTCACACATCTGGTTTATAGCAGAGCTGGTATTGGAACCTAGGTCTGATTCTCTTTCCACCATCTGCTGTCGTCTTCTTCTTGGCAATAAATCTTTAAAGGAAATAACACTGGACTAGCTGTCAGGACAGGTAATTCTAGGCCAGGTCACTAACAAGCCAGGTGTGAAACTCCCTAGGGTAAATTTTCTCATCTGTGAAATAAAGGAACTGGCCGCCAGGACCTCTGGTATCTCTTCCATTTGTAAAATTCTATGATCACAACTTTCCTGTCCGTCAATTATTCAGGAATATTTTACACTGATAAATTTTCACATTTTATTTGTAATCTTGCTTTGCTTTGTGATTTCTGGATGCGGTATAACTATATAATATCTGTATTGTTCTTTATCTAAACTAAAGAAAACCCAGAATACCAGATCTATCTGAATTTAATCTGATAACCACTGTAGAATGTAATCATAGCTAATTAATTTTATTACAATTGCCTGACACTTTCCATGTTAAAAATATTATAAATAACTTCATACCCCATCCATAATCTTTATACTGTTGTCTACCTATATCTAGAAAACCCCGCTGCCTGCTTGCTCTACCCCCCTCCTCACCAACTCCTGCCACCACTATAGGCACTTCTAATGTCAGTGAAGATGACCGTCAAACACCCTTGCTTCCTTGACCTCCTGGAAGCCAACCCTTTGAAGCCACTTGACTCAGAGACCCACACCCATACTCATGCCTGGCCCTTTGCATTTACTTGGAAATGCCAGTCCTTAGAAATAAATTCCTCACGCCTATCACACACCCCTAACCCCACTCCAACCTTCTCCTCTCATTCTATCAGTTCTGCCTCATGGCAATCTCTCCTTGGTTGATCTAGCCCTTCAATATCTGCTCCCCCCAAAAAAAACACCCGGCGACCCAAAGGCATCAGTTCTCTTGCTCACCTGCCCCGGCTCTGAGCCCGCTCTGATCATATCCCCCATCTCTGAACAATGACGATCACGTCCTTCGCCTTTACACTACTGCAGCTGGGGAAGAGTGCATGGACTCCTGGAACCGGCCTTAAATATCTCCCTTAATTTCTTTTGACCGATTTATTGTCCTTTCAATACATTACAAAGCACCGGTACTTACCTATTTCTACGTGTGTCGAAACGCCGCACGAAGAACCTCGAGGGCAGAGATAAGCCAGCACGATCAGCAGGCCGGACCAGGTCCTGAAAACAGACATGCTGCAATTACTCCCCGGCCCCCTGGTGATCTGGGACCTGCTCAGAGCCGCGGCAGCACCCTGACCCTGAAATCCCGGCAGAGGCTCACTGCTTTCCCTCCTAGCAGGTCACTGACACAGGAAGCCAAGCCTCATTTCAAAATTTCGTTTTCCAAAGAAATCAACTGTTCACCTACTGTTTGGCTTCACCAGAACAGCAAACAAATTCTGTCCACCTGGCCAAAATGAAATAAAATAAAGGTGATGAACTATAATCTAAATGGCCCTAAATGGAAGCATTGCCAACCTCTGATTGAGGTTTTCTCTGGATATCATTTTAGTGTGAAATTTATATGGAGACACAAGCAAAAATTTTTCCAAATATTTTTTGCTTTGAAAAAAAAGAGAGAGAGAGACTCACCTGTGTATATTGACAGTCAGTGTGTTGGACCGCCTCATCTTAAAGGGCTGACATCTCCTGCATCCTTTCCACACATTTATGAGGTTGCTCAGCTTCCTGGGTCTCAGAAACCATCAGTGCTGGGAAAGCTTTTATGCTGACCAGCTAGAACCAGCTTCCCTTTCAGTATTTGGCAACAGATACTGCCAATGGTATGGGGTTGCACAAGAACAACCACTCCTGATCTCCCTTGGGGATTATCTGAATCTTGTTGCACGATCAGATTCCTGTAGCCCAGATAAAGATGCCGAGTCCAGGAACACAGAGTTAGGGCCAAGAAAAAAAGGTTTGGAAGAAGCCAGCCTGTGAATATCTGGGGTGAAGTACCTGACCAATAGCACTCAATCTCTAGGAACGATGAGGTTCAACTCTTCAAAACATGATAGTGATTTTAAAGCCCCAATCATGCATATTAGATAGCAAAAAAATAAAAAAAAGAAGAAGAAGCAAGTTTCTAAAATACAGTGGTATTTATTTTCAGGTTAGCCAAATGGAAGAAAAGAAGAGACGATGGGATGATTTGAGATTCTAAGTTGTCCGCCAAGCACTTCCTCTGTAACCTCAACTGGGCCATCTGTAAAACCCCAAGGTAAGAAATCTCACAGCCCTCTCCCAGGCCTGAGCGTATTAGGCCCGGCTGCTTCTGACTACTTTTAGGCCACAGATCATCAGCTCACATTTTATTTGGTTTAACAGAATATTTTATAAACTTAGTCAAACATATTTAGATTTGCCAGAGAAATCTAGATTTCTAACTGTTCTTTAAAAATCAAACAAACAAACAAAAGAACTGGTTACATGAACTCACATTCCCATGTGATATGACAATCATTTGGAGCTGGGGAGCCAGCTGCCCCCTACCCACAGCAACGTCCCCTACTCTTGACCTTCTGAGCTTATCATAGTCTCAAGTTATAATTGCTCTCACCTCCCCACGGGCTTTGGGAGCACAGGGTGAGGGAAAGACAAACTTCTAGAGGACATCCAGTACCCCCATCCACACAAAGTGTGCAGGCTTCCACGCCCGTGCTGGCCACTGCGTACCCTTGAGTTTGTCCATCAAAGGCCAAGAGCAGTCAATCAATGGTAACATTAATCATTGAGAGATGGCAGCAGAGAAAAATAAAGCTACCCGGGAATGAGTTCTACCCAGATTTAATAAAAAAAAAGTACCAGAGAAGGAAACAGACTCACTAACTAAGCAATAATAACCCAAATTTCTCATTATGTATTTTTTGTATTTCAGGCTCGGAGTGACAATTTTAATGGTTTAAGAACATCTAGTATAAAAAAATTATGAACATCATGAAATAGGCAGAATAGGAGGGAGTTATCTGCTCAGAGAGGCGTGATGGTTCCATTCATTACCAAAAGGGCTGCCCTACAAGTAATGCCAAAGTGAGTACTTCAGACTTAAAGCAAAGGACACCAGGCAGTGGATCAAAACAACATAAAGAAATAAGGACCAAAGTCATGAAGCATGTAACAATGTAGGTAAACCTTGAGGACATTATGTTGAGTGGAATCAGCCAGAAACAAAAGGACAAGTACTGCATGGTCTCATGAATATGAGCTAACATTAATGAGTGAACTTTGAGAGTTAAAATTAAGGACACAGGTTATCAGGAGATAGAAAGAGGGTAGAGATTGGGCATTGGATGCTGAAGGAGAACAGAATGTACGACAGGACTGACTGCAAAGACTCAGAAATGCATAGCACAGTGCTACCTGATGGTAGCACAATAATGGAAGTACACTGAATGGAGCCGAATGCGAGTATGGTGACAGGAGAAGGGCTGCAAGCACGTATGACACCAGAAGGAAAGACAGAGAATAAAGATTGAGATGGTGTGAACTTAGGAAGGCCTAAAGTGGACAATGATGTTGATTAAATGTACAACCATAAGAATGTCTTTACATGGGGGAGAACAAATGAATATCAACATTGCAAGATGTTGAAAATAGGATGGAATACAGAAAAAAATTCAATCATGCAAGCCTAGGATCTATAGTCAACAGTAACATTGAAATATGCTTTCACTGAATTATGCCAAAATCTAAATGCCAACAAGAGGGGGATATAAGGGAGGGATATGGGATTCTTTGCAGAAGAAAAGGAAATGTCTTCATATAGATTATGGTGTGAAGGCATGGTAATGTGATTACACTGTGGACCATTGCTTTTTTACGTAGGTTGGATTGTATGATGTGTGAATAAAATTGTTTAAAAATGAACAGAGGGAATGAAACACTAGAGAAAACGTGGAGAGAAAGATGTACCTATTCACTGTTGGTAGAGAAGGAGAATTGCACAGTCTCTCTGGAGGGCAGTGCTGCAATTCCACAAGAGGCTCAGTGTAGGATTGCCATATGATCTTATAACCCTGTTATTAGGTATGTACTTGGGAAGACTAAAAGCAGGAACACTAATGGACATTTGCACGCTGCTGTTTACAGTGGCAGTATTCACAATTTGTAATAGATGGAAGTGGCGTAAGGGTACATCGAGTGATGAACAGAAGAGTGAGTGTGGTATATGCATACAATGGAATATTGTGCAGCTGCAAAAAGAAATGAAGTTATGAAACATGCAACTAGGTGAATGAACCTTGAGGACAGCATGTTGAATGACATGTCAGAAACAAAAAGACAAAAATTATCATGCCTCACTCATATGAACTAACCATAATAAGCAAACTCTCAGAATTGAAGTCAAGAGCATGGGTTTTCAGGTTGGGGCCTATTGTAAAGTTCCAAGGTTGTAAGCTCTGAGAGCAGTCACATAGGGAGTTGTAACTGTTATTTGCAAATTCTGAGATACTGAGCTATTTGTGTATAACCTGGGTGTTCCAAGAAACTTCAGAAATTTATGTGACACCTGAGACAGAGTTAGAGCTCTGAAGCTATGAAAGTTAGCATTACCCCATAGAGCAACTGTTAAAGTTGAAAAAGTAATCAGACTTCGATTAGGGATATGAAGGAAGCTGATCTGGATAGGACTAAAGTAAATCAGAATACAGGATAAAGGATGATATGATTCATATTTTAAACCTTCAACTTCTATGTTAGACCAAAGGGAGAGATGTTTATTTGGTACAAAATTTATATTTTGGGTAACGCATTATCTATTTTAACTTCTTGTATGATCAACTTACTTGAACATGATAATTACATGGAATCTTGAATAGGTCGTGAGATCTTGTTGGTTTGTACAGGTTAGTGTGATGCCCTGATACATCCCAAAGTAATTTTTTTCTTTTTTGCATGGGCTGGCACTGGGACTCGAACTCGGTTCTCTGGCATGGCAGGCAAGAATTCTGTCATCGAGCCGCCATCACACTGCCCCCCACAGTAATTTTGGCAGACAATAAAAAGCTGGGACTGGGCATCATGGGATCAAGAAAGCCTTCTTCACCAAAAAGAGAAAGAGAGAAATGAAACTAAATAAAGTTTTAGTGGCTGAGAGATTTCAAAGTGAAGAGGTTATCCTGGAAGTTATTCTTATGCATTATATAGCTACCCCTTTTTAGTTTATGGTGTATTGGAATGGCCAGAGGGAAGTACCTGAAACTGTTGAGCTGTGTTCCAGTAGCCTTGATTCTTGAAGATGATTAAATAATGATATAACTTTTACAATGTGATTATGTGATTGTGAAAACCTTGCGTCTGATGCTCCCTTTATCCAGGGTACAACAGATAAGTAAAAAAAAAAAAAAAAATCAGGATAAAATAAATAAACAAACAATGCAGGCAGGGGGGTGGGTAAGGGGTAAAAAAGAAACTGGAAATATTAGTGCCAATGAGAGGGAGGGATAAGGGGTATGGGATGTGTGATTTTTTCTTTTTTCTTTTTATTTGTTTCTGTGGAGTGATACAAATGTTTTAAAAATGATCATGGTGATGAATATACAACTAAGTGATGATATTATGAGCCATTGATTAAATAGTTTGGATAGACCATATGTGTGAGAAGATATCTCAATAAAAATATTTTAAAAAAAGAAAGAAAAAGAAAGTCCTCTGGTAAAGGTAACCACATTGATGATTATAAATTATGTAACTCCACTTTGTACTTCCTACAGACGATAAAATGTAAATGCATAAAAAGCAACGAAAAAAAAGCAACGAGAAATTGACGATTTTAGACATACAGTGTACAAAGATATAATTTATCATGAGTACAAAAAACTTGGGGGACAGCAGAGTATAGGAACAGTGTATGTGTATGCTACTGAAGATAAATTGGTATCAAATCAAATCTGACTGATATAGATTTAGTATGTTAAATTTTAAGCCATGGTAACCACAAAAAAAATACATGAAAAATATATTCAGAAATAAAATGAAAGGGGCTAAAAAAAAAATAGTACAATGCAAACAAAATATGGAAGAAGCCATTAAAAGAAGAATTAAGGGCAGGCCACTGTGGCTCAGCAGGCAGAGTTTCTGCCTACCATGCCAGAGACCCGGGCATTTCCAGTGCCTGCCCATGTTAAAAGAAAAAAAAAAAAAAGAAATAAAAGAACTAAGGGCCAAAAAAATTTTAGACTTACAAAAACAAAACATACAATGGTAGAAGAAAGTACTACATTATCCATAACCACTTTAAATGTGAATGGATTAAACTCTCCAGTCCAAAGGCAGCAATTGGTGGAATGGACAAAAAATAAAAGCATGATCCAACTGATGTTTACAAGAGACTCACCTTAAGTTCAAAGACATAAGTAGGTTGAAAGTGAAAGGATGGAAACAAAAATAGCAGGAAATTATTAACCAAAGAGAGCTGGGTAGCTGTTAATATCAGATAAAAGAGACCTAAACTCAAAAACTGTCATGAAGGACAAAGGTTATGATATAATGACAGAGGGGTCATTTAAGCAAAAAGACACAACAAGGATAAATATATATGCATGTAATAGAAGAGCCCCTGAATACATGAAATACATATTAATCAATTTGAAAGGAAAAAGATGATTCTACAATAGTAGGAGATTTAATATACCACTTTCAATAATGGATAGAACATCTCGACAAAAGATCAATAAGGAAATAGAAGACTTGAACAATACTCTAAGGTGGGCCACAGTGGCTCAGCCGGCAGAGTTCTCTCCTGCCATGCCGGAGACCCAGGTTTGATTCCTGGTGCCTGCCCATGCAAACAAACAAACAAAACAAACAAACAAAAACCCGATACTCTAAACCAACTAGACTTAACAGAACTACATAAAACACTTCACCCAACAGCAATAGGACACATGTTCTTCTCTAGTGCACATGGATCATTCTATAGTATAGACCAATTCTCAGGTCAGTGAGTTCGAAGACAGGACATCAGAAATATTACAAACAGAAGAACAGAGAGAGAAAAGAAAGGGAGAAAATAAGCAGGTTCTTAGGGAACTGAATGACAGCACAAAGTTCACAAACATATGTATTATGGGTGTCCCAGAAGGAGAAGAGAAGGAAAAAGGCTGAGAAAGAATAGTCATGGAAATAAAGGTTGAAATTTTCCCAAATCTAATAAAAGCCTTGAATATACATATCCTAGAAGCACAAGTACTCCAAACAGAATAAATCTGAATAGACTTTCTACAAGATACATACTAATCAGAATGGCAAATGTCAAAAATGAAGAGAAAATGCTGAAAGCAGCAAGAGAAAAGGAGTCATCACATACAAAAGATGCTCATTAAGACTAAATTCCAATTTCCCATAAGAAAACATTGAGGTGAGAAGGCAGTGGTATGAAATTTTAACATACCGAAAGAGAAAAACTGCCAGCCAAGAGGTCTTTATCTGTCCTTCAAAAACAAGGGAGAGTTTAAAATATTCACAGAAAAACAGAAACTGAAAATTTATTGACAAGAGACCTACTCTACAAGAAATACTAAAGGGTACTCAGCAAGCTGAAAGGGAAAGACAGGAGAGAGAGGCATGGAGGAGAGTACAGGAATAAAGATTACCAGTAAGGGTAACTAAAAGGGCAAAAACTGACAAAAAAGACATGACATATAAAAGACAAAGGATAAAACTGTTGAAGTAGGTACTGCCCTTACAGTAATAACATTGAATGTCAATGTCTTAAACTCCCCAATGAAAAAATACAGATTAGCAAAATGAATAAAAACAATCCATCTATACACTATCTACAAAAGACTCACCTTAGATCCAAGAACACTGACGGTTTGAAAGTGAAAATCTGGAAAAAGATATTCCACACAAACAATAACCAAAAAAGAGCTGGAATAGCTATGCTAATGTCAGAAAAACAAACAGACTTTTAATGCAAAACCTGCCTTTGAAAGAAAAGGAAAGACATGATATATTAACAAAGGGGGACACACTAACAAGAAGAAATAACAATCATAAATATTATGCACCTCGCTAGGATACCCCAAAATACATGCGGCAAACACTAGCAAAACTGAAGGAAGATTATAGCAGAAATAAATGAAATTGAGAATTTTGAAAAAGGGAGAAAATAAAGGAAATCAAAAGTTGTTTATTATTTTTTTTAAATGATCAAAACATTTGACATTTTTTTAAGAAGAGCAATACATTTTTTTGCATGCTGCCCATGCAAAAAAAAAAAAAAACAAGAGGATGGACATTACTACTTACCCCACAAAAATAAAAAAGATCATAGATCATAAACTGGATGCCAATAAATTAGTCCATAGATTGGAAGACTAAATATCATTAAGATGTCAATTCTACCCCAATTGATTAGCAGATTCAACTCAATTCTAATAGAAATTTCAACGGCCAGAGAGGTGGTACAGGATGGCAGTGTAGGGAGGTATGGAATTTAGTTCACCCTCTGGAGAAACTGGTAAATAGCTAGGAACTGTCTGGAACAACTATTCGGGGGAACATCTGATTCCAGACACACACCGTACACCAGTCTGGAATGGGTGGAAGGTCCGAGTTCCTAGCACAGAACTGTAAGGAAAGCATCCAAAGTTGTGGAGGTGGGTGCCCCTCCCCCACTGGCCTGACATGCTCTGTCGGAGATACTTCTCCATGGGGAAAAAGGGAAAGTATTTACTAGGAACAAGCGAAGGTAGTTCAACCAAGCTCCAGCCGTGTTTGTCTGTTTTTTATGGTCCATTTTTAAAAAACTTTTTGTATTGTATTTTATTAACATATATACCAAGCAAAGAAAGAAAAAAAGCAGTAGTCTTCAAAGCACTCTTCAACAAGTAGTTACAGGACAGATCCCACAGTTTGTCATGGGCTACCATACCACCATCTCAGGTTTTTCCTTCTATCTGCTCCAGAATATAGGAGGCTAGAAGGAATAAATATTTTTTTTATCATCACAATTGACTTTTGTGTGTGTGTGTGTGAAAAATAATATATATACAAAAAAGCAATAAATTTTAAAGCACAGCACAATTAGTGACAGAACAGATTTCAGAGTTTGGTACAGGTTACAATTCCACAATTCTAGATTTTTACTTGTAGTTGCTCTAAGATATTAGAGACTAAAAGAAATTGCAATTTAATGATTCAGCAATCATATTCGCTTATTACGCCTTACCTTTTCTGTATAACTCCACCATCACCTTTGATCTTTCTCTCCCACTCTTTAGGGGTATTTGGGCTACGGTCAATCTAACTTTTTCACGTTGGAAGGGGCTGTCAATAATATGAGGTAGGGAAATGGAACCAGCTGATATTTAGGAAAGTCTGTACTCTGTAGGTTTCAGGATTTATCTGGTCCAGGGACCCAACTGGAGGTTGTAGGTTTCTGGAAAGTTGCCCTAGTGATGGAACCTTTGTAAATCTTATATATTGTCCTAGGTGTTGTTTAGGATTGGCTGTAATAGTTTTGGTTGGGGGTTGGCAAGTTACAACAGGTAGAAATGTCTAATTGAAGCTTGAGTAAGAGTGACCTCCAGAGTAGCCCCTCAACTATTTGAACTCTCTCAGCCACTGATACTTTATTAGTTACACTTCTTTTCCCCATTCTGGTCAGGATGGAATTGTTGATCCCATGGTGCCAGAGCTGACTCGTCCCTGGGAATCATCTCCCACCCTCAAGTTCCACGTAAGGGGGAGGGCAATGATTTCACTTGCAGAGCTGGGCTTACAGAGAGTGAGGCCACATTTGAATAACAAAAGAGGTCCTCCAGAGGTAACTCTTAGGCATAACTATAGGTAGGCTAAGCTTCTCTGCTACCTACATAAACAACACAAGAGTAAGCCTCAAGATCAAGGGCTTGGCCTATTGATTTGGGTGTCCCTAATGTTTGACACCGTGTGGGGGAATTCCTAGATGGTAAAGCTTAATAGTTTCATATTTTTTCTCCCATCCCTCAAGGGACTTCGCCAATACTTTTTGATTGTCTGCTCAATATATTCTAGGATATAACCAGGCATTACATTAAACTATACAGGACAGTGTTGATGAACTGTAGACTTTGGGCATTACACATGATACCCAATGGATGCAGGTGGCTGAAGGGTGCGCCATGTGAGAAGTAGACTGGCAAATGATAGTATAAACATGATTGAATACTGTGCTGCTGTAAAAAAGAATGAAGTCATGAGGCATGCAATGATGTGAATGAACCTGTGGGACATTTGGTGCGGCAAAATAAGCCAGAAACAAAAGAGCAATTATAGTATGGTCTCATTTAGAAAATGTTTATAAGTCAATTGTAGTTTTAATTAATAAATTAAAATTAAGCTTGAATACAAGCTCTGAGCACAGATAAACCCACAAAAGGAGGAAAGTAACCTTGAGGTTTCACTTGGCAGAAAGGGGACGGACTAAAAAAGAAAAAAAAAAAAAAAGACTTTTGGAGTCAGCCGAGTTCAGAATGCTGGGAAAGTGCCCAAGAAAAGGGCACACAGAGCCGGGTACTAACTCCAGCTCTTTGACTGGTGAACCGTGGGGGCTCAAAAGACTGGCTCTTCTTATTTTATTTTCTCTCCTTTTTTTCTTTCTTCTTTTCCATTTTTCTTTTTTTAAAAATATTCTAATAGCTCATTAGAGAAAGCCGCAGGCATTTTCCATTGTCAGTGCTGGCCCAGGCAAGGGTAGAGTTAAGATACATCTGAGAGATTTTCCATATTTTCAAACCTCAACTTCTGTGTGAGACCAAAGGGAGAGATGTTATTTGGTGCAAAATTTAGAGTTTGGGTAGCGCATTATCTAATTGAACTTATTGGTTGGTTTAGGTGAACACCATAAGTATGTGGAATCTTAAATAAGGCATGAGGTCTTATTGGTTTGTACAGGGTGGTGTGATACTCTGATACATCCAAGAGTAATACGGGCAGTGAATGAAGAAGTATTTGCAAAGTTCCCTTGGGAGAAAGGAGGAAATGTTCAACTTCCCCATTTAGAGAATTTCTGATATTTCGCAAGCAATGGGGACAACCAAATCAGTAGGTTGAGCCCTTGATTCTTGGGGTTTGCCCCTATGAAAGTTATCCCTGCAAAGGATAAGCTAAGCCTACTTATAATTATGCCTGAGTCACCCCCAGAAAACCTGTTTGTTGTTCAGATGTGGCCTCTCTGTCTAAGCCAACTCAGCAGGTGAACTCACTGCCCTCCCTTCTATGTGGGACATGACTCCTAGGGGGTTAAATCTCTCTGGCAAGAGGGACAGAACTCCCAGGATTTGCTGGGACCTGGCATCATAGGATTGAGAAAGACTTCTTGACCAAAAAGGAGGAGAAGAGAGAAATGAAACAAAATAAAGTTTCAGTATTTGAGAGATTTCAAACTAAGTGGAGAGATTATCCTGGAAGTTATTCTTATGCATTATATAGGTATTCCTTTTTAGTTTATGGTGTATTGGAGTATGAGGAAAGTACCTGAAACTGTTGAGCTGTGTTCCAGTATCCTTAATTCTTGAAGACAACTGTATAATGATATAACTTTTACAATGTGACTATGTGGTTGTGAAAGCCCTGTGTCTGACGCTCCTTTTTTCCAGGGTATGGATAGAAGAGGAAAAAAAAAATAAGGATAGTAAAAAAATAAATAATAGGGGGGATAAGGGGTAAAATAAATTGGGTAGATTGAAATACTAGTGGTCAATGAGAGGGAGGGGTAAAGAGCATGGAATATAAGAGTTTTTCCTTTTTATTTATTTTTCTGGAGTGATGCAAATGTTCTAAATATGATTATGGTGATGAATACACAACTATGTGATGACATTGTGAGCCACTGATTGTACACCATGTATGGACTCTATGTGTGTGAAGATTTGTCAATAAAAATAGTTTTTAAAAAGATACATCTAGAGGAAAATTCAAGAAGTCAAATGAAGGAGATATTCTCTAAAGGGCATTTCTTCTCCAAGAAAAGGGGGATGGGGGGACAGGTAATGATGGTGCAGTGGCAGAGTTCTCACCTGCCATGCTGGAGACCCAAGTTCAATTCCCAGTGGCTGCCTATGCAAAAAAAAAAAAAAGAAAGAAAAGGAAGCTGGCAGTCTTCCTTCAGATAATTCAGACTCCAGGGGCTGTGAATCAGAAACAGCTTAAGCTTGACTTCCACCTCAGCTTATGTCTCAAGCACATCCCTGGCAGGCTGAAAATTAAAGGCTCCCCACCACTTTATGCCAGTGGAGAGCTGTGAGCTGACAAGCACCACCTGCTGGTCAGCACAGGAAAAGCACAGAGTCTAGAGTCTCCACAAAGGAAAGCCAGACAACCTGCTGGATCTCATCCTGATGGAAACTTGGTACAGATTAGACCCTCCTCCTGAGACCTGGGCCTGCCTTGTCTGGGAAAATCTAATTGGAGCCGATCATATCTGGGAAGACCCTCCTCAAAAAAAGGTTCCATAGAGGCAAGGCAAGAACCAGAAAAACAAGAGCTGAAAAATTCTGATCAGTTAAACAGAAGCTATGCTAGACGTCTAGAATAAGTTAAACTGAATGCCAAAGAACAGATAGAGACCAAAGCCAACCAACAAGAAACCGTAGGAATAAGAGTGAAAACAATCTCCAGAATAAACTAATGAAGAAAATCAGATGCTTAGGCACCACAAAAAATTACAAGTCACACTAGGAAAACAAAATATGGCCCAATCAAAAAAAACAAACTAACACTTTAAACAAGATACAGGAGTTGAAACTTCCAATTAAAGATGTTCAAACAAGCATGCAAAATCAATTCAAAAATCAAATCAACAATTGAAGGAAGGTATGACAAAAGTGATGAAGGATATAAAGACATTGGGTGACCAAAAAGAACTCAAAAACTTGAAAAAAAAACAAATGGCAGAACTTACAGGAGTGAAAGGCACAATAGAAGAGATGAAAAACACAACAGAGAATTACAACAACAGATTTGAAGAGACAGAAAAAAGGATTAGTAAACTAGAGGACAGGACATGTGAAATTGTATATACAAAAGAACAAATAGGGAAAAGAAAAGAAAAATACAAGCAAGGTTTCAGGGAATTGGATGACAACATGAAGCACACAAATATAGGTGTTATACAAGTCTCAGAAGGAGAGAGAAGGGAAAAAGAGAAGAAAGAATAATGGGGGAAATAATCACTGAAAATTTCCCAACTCTTATAAAAAGACGTAAAATTACAGATCCAAGAATCACAGTGAACCCCAAACAGAATAGCTCTGAATAGATCACTCCGAGATGTTTAATAATCATATTGTCAAACGTCAAAGACAAAGAGAGAATTCTGAAAGCAGCAAGAGAAAAGCAATACATCACATAGAGAAACTCAATAAGACTAGATGCAGATTTCCCAGTGGAAGTACCTCAAACTGTTAAACTGTTATCCAGTAGTCTGGATTCTTGTATAATTGTATAACTATATACTTTTACAGTATGACCATACAACTGAAAACCTTGTTGACTGACACTTCTTTTCTCCAGTGTATGGACAGATGAGTAAGAAAATAAAGACAAAAATAAAGAAATAATAGGTGCGAATATGGAATATGGGATGTTTTTTTTTTTTTTGCTTAGAAATCTTTTATCATTTGGGCATTACACTTTTCTCAAAAAAAGTATAATTTACAGGAATTATACAAGGCAACTTTTTACCAAATATTTAAAAATTAGCAATGTTATTGAGCAGAAATGTTTTTTCAGTTGTAAAAACCATCTTTGGTTACAAAAAATAATCAGAAACCTACCTGGATTTAATGTGCTTTTATAAATGTCCTAAAAAGTCTTGTTTAACGATATTCTAAGTAGAAAAAACACTAATTTTTAAAGTAATTTGATATACTATTTCTGTAGTTCATGTACTAAAATTAACTGGTCTATTTAATAAGAAACCTGATCAAATTTTATAACTTGTACATAAAGCATTGTAAAATAAAGGCAAAAGCGAAACACCTTAACAAAAATACTCTGTATGCAACAAATAAGTATTAAAGATATTAGTGGTTGATAGTAATCTGCTATAAAATATAAAACATTTACTAGATTGTTTTTCAGTTGCAGCTGTCCACTGGCATCCCAAATAAGGGTTTCCCATACATAAAAGCTGCAGTGAAATTTACTTAATGATTAGGTCAATCCATTCTTTTTTCTTTTATTCTTTTTTCTTCCCCACCACCCCCTACGCCTTACAGTGACACCCTATTATTAAAAACATTAAGTACCTGGGATTAATGCTTCAGATCAAGACATCATTTGAGTAATTTCAAATGATGTACAGCTCTTCATGTAAAAAAGATGTTTTGTGGTCACAATTACTTCCAAAAGTAATTATATTCAAATAACCTGACATATGATACTTTAGCAATTACAGAACCATGATTTTGACACATGGCAATTTATAAGGTAGGCAAATGTGAAATGCTAAAAGATGTGAACAGCTGTTCTGTTTAAGTTTAGAGTGCTGCAAAATCCAGGTAATGACTTTATTTTTTCAGTTAACATAACCAGCCCACGGTACAGCATACTAAATCATAAAGACTTTTAGAAGTACAAATCCAAGGAAAGTAATACCTTTACTAAGTTACAAACTTTGGCAAATCAATACAGTACTCTCTTAATACAATAAAATCATTTTTTTTGTTGGAGCCATGTATTATTTTAGTGATAATTTTTATTCCAAAAATATCACTTAAGTACCAAATCTAAACACTGTGGTTTTTAATTGTGGTTTAGAGCGGAGCAAATTTGTTTCTTTTTAAATACAAATTAACACGCTTTTAACAGAATTTTTCCTTTTAAAGCGAGTTCCTTCATGTAAGCAGGGCAATCATGTTTGTATATAAAAAGGTGGCTCTGCTTTGTTCTGGGATTGGTCCAAAGCCAGGTAGAGTTTCAATGCATGAAAAGCTCTAAAATTCTACCTTAAGAAGATTCAATATGCCAATATCAATTTCAAAGTACTTTTTCAAAAATTGTAAAATTTTAACATAAATGCTGGAGCCCTTAAAATTAGATGGTCATTTCAAATAACATAAATTTAAGATTGTCTCTTATTTAGAAGCCCTGCATCTCTTTGTTTTCATCAAGTCACATATGTTTTCTCCAGCTTATTACAAAAAAAGTCTACCTAAAATATAGTTGTGTTTTTTTAAAAATAGCAAATAAATATATCACTAGCTTGGAAAGACCTGGGGGATCCAATGTTGTACACCAATTTTCATTATCATTTCTCTACAAATGCTGTTGCCACCATTGGTGTCCTTATGCTTCCTCTTGCTGAAGCTGTCAATTCTTCAATCTCAGCATTCAATTTATGTATTACCCATTCCATCGCTTCTCGGCCTTTATTAGCATTTGAAGAAATTGTACTTGCCATCAGTCCTTCCAGGTAACTGCTGAGGCTGACTCCTTTCACAGTGATTATGGCTTCTTGAGTCAAAACAGTTTTTCCTGGGTCTTGAGAATGTGGTTTGTATGTAAGTCTCTCATCTACTGAAACCATGTTTGTAAATGAAATATTGGTAGATTTAAGTTCCATTGTTCTCTCTACAGGATCAACTACTGAATGTTCCTGCACGTATGTTTTGGTTCTTGCTGCACCAATAAGAGATTTCACAATAGAAGGCAGTCCCCACTCTGTGCTGAGAAGTCTGTGGCTGTGCAAATTTCCAGAGGGATCTATATGTCTGTCCAATACATCAACTCCAACCACACTCGGGTTCATAGGATTTGGGTATTTCTGCATTGCAGCTGTTGTAACAGTTTCCCATGGGTGGTCAAAGACGTGCTCTGAAGTCCATATCTTCATGGCGCCAACGACGGGCACGATGTCCGGGCGGCAATAGGGGACAGTGAGGTAAGAGGCAGCACCTGCCCCCGACCCACCCCCCAGCCACTCCAACCACCCCAATCACTCCACTGGGTGTTCTTTTTTACTTTTACTTTTGTTTTTATTCTTATTTTTCCTGTTTATGGGGTACTGAAAATGTTCAAAAATCAATTGTGATTATGAATGCACAACTATATGATGACACTGTGAACCACTGATTGTATACTTCAGATGATTATATGGTATATGGATTTATTTCAATAAAATTGCATTTTAAAAATTCCGATGGCCAACTTTGCAGAAATGGAAAAGTCAATTATCATATTTGTTTGGATGAATAAGGGGCTCTGAATAACCAAAAATATCTTGAAAAAGAAGAACAAAGTTGGAGGACTCACACTTCTTGATTTTAAATATATTACAATTGTCAAAGCAGCATGGTAGTGCATTAAAATAGACATATTGATCAATGGAATAAAATTATGTGTTCAGAAATTGATCCTCACATCAACGGTCAATTAATTGTTGACAAGACTGTAAAGTCCACTCAACTGGGACATAATAGTTTCTTCAACAAATGGTGCTGGGAGAAGTGGATATCTATATACAAAAGAATGAGAGAGGACCCCTCTATCTCACATCATATGCAAAAATTAATTCAAAATGGATCAAAGGCCTTAATATAATTGCCAGGACCATAAAAGCCCTAGAAGAAAATGTAGGGAAGCATCTTCCAGATATTGTTATAGGCAGAAATTTCTTACACCTTAACACCCAAAGCATAAGCAATGAAAAAAAATAGATAAATGGGACCTCATCAAAACTTAATTATTTTGTGCTTCAAAGGGCTTTGTCATGAAAGTGAAAAGGCAGCCTACTCAATGGGAGAAAATACTTGGAAACCACATATCCAATAGGTGTATAATATCCAGAACATAAAAAGAAATCCTACAAGTCAACAATAGAAAGACAAATGACCAAATTAAAAATGGGCAAAAGACTTGAATAGACCTTTTTTTCTAAAAAGGAAATAAAATGGCTAAAAAATTAATTATTTCATATCAGTGAGACATACAATATTTGTCCTTTTATGTCTGATTACTTCACTCAGAATAATCTCAAGGTTCAGCCATGTTGTTGCTTGATACTCAACATCACTAGCTATTAGGGAAATTCAAATCAAAACAACAGTGAGATATCATTTCATACCTATTAGAATGGTCACTATTAAACAGAAAACTACAAGTGTTGGAGAAATACAAACACTTATTCACTGCTGGTGGGAACGTAAAATGGTACAGCCACTGTGTAAGACAGCTTGGTATTTCCTCAGGAAGTTAAGTATAGAATTACCATATGATCCAGCAATCCCAGTTCTAGGTATATTCCCAAGAGAATTGAAAGCAGGGACTTGAAGAGATATTTGCACCCTGACGCTCATAGTGGCATTATTCACAATTGCTGTAAGATGGAAGCAACCCAAGTGTCCAACAACCAATGAACAGATAAATATATATACATGCAGTGGAATATTATTCAGCTGTTAAAAACAATGAAGTTTTAAAGGAATGTCATTATTGCAGGGTGCTGAAAATAGATGGTAATATTTTAAAATGTCACCTTATGTGTGAGACTAAAGCAAAAAAAAATTTTTGTTACAAAATTTATATTTTGACTAGTGCATTTCCTAATATAACTTATGTAGATAGTTTGATTGAACACCATAAGTACTTGGAATCTCAGGAAGGACATGAGATTTTGTTGGTTTGTCCAGAGTGATACCCCGATGAATCCCAGAGTGATTCAATCAGTGAGTGGAAAAGTATTTGCAAAGCCCCCTTTGGGATATGGTGAGAACGGGGAGAAATTCAACTTCCCCAAGTTGAATTCTTGCTATTCTCACAAGCAGTGTGGACAACCAAAGCTATAGGCTGAGCCCCCAGTCTTGCGGTTTGTCCATAGGAAACTTAACCCCACAAAGGATAGCTCAAGTCCACTTAAAATTTAGGCCTAAGAGTCACCCCCAAGAGAACCTCTTTTGTTGCTCAGATGTGGCCTCTCTCTCCAGCCAACATGACGAGCAGTCTCACCACCCTCCCCCTCTCTGCGTGGGACATGACTCCTAGGGGTGTGGACCTTCCTGGCAATGTGGGACAGAGATCCTGGAATGAGCTGAGACTCAGCATCAAGAGACTGAGAAAAACCCTAGAATGAGCTGAGAATTAACATCAAGGGATTGAGAGAAACTTCTTGACCAAAAGGGGGAAGGGTGAAATGAGACAAGTGTCAATGGCTGAGAGATTCCAAACAGAGTCAAGAGGTTATCCTGGAGGTTATTATTAAGCATTAAGTAGATATCTTGTTCAAGATATAGTGGAGAGGCTGGAGGGAACTGCCTGAAAATGTAGAGCTGTGTTCCAGCAGCCATGTTTCTTGATGATGATTCAACAATGATATAGCTTTCACAATGTGACTGTGTGATTGTGAAAACCTTGTATCTGGTACTCCTTTTATCTACCTTGTCAACAGATGAGTAGAACTTATGGAATAAAAATAAATAATAGGGGGAACAAATGTTAAAATAAATTTAGTTTGAAATGCTAGTGATAAATGAAAGCGAGGGGTAAGGGATATGGTATGTATAATCTTTTTTTTTTCTGTTATAGTTTTATTTCCTTTTCTGTTGTCTTTTTCTTTATCAATGAAAATGTTCTAAGAAATGATGAATATGTAACTACGTGATGATATTAAGAATTACTGATTATATATGTAGAATGGAATATGTTAATGTTTTTGTTGTTAATTTTTTTAATTAATAAATTTAAAAAACAATGAAGTTTTGAAACATGCAACAACATGGTTGAACCTTGAAATTATTCTGAGTGAAGTAATCAGACATAAAAGGACAAATATTGTATGTCTCACTGATATGAAATAATTAAATTAAGCAAATCTATGGGGTCAGAATCTAGAATATACATTATCAGGGGCCAGGGTAGGGTGAGGGAATGGGAAATTAATACTTAAATTGTACGAAGTTTCTGTTTGAGCTGATGGAAAGTTTTCATAATGCACAGTGGTGATGGTAAAACAATATTGTTAACATAATTAAAGGTATTGAATTATAAATTTGAATGTGGTTCAAAGTAGAAATTTTAGGTTGTGTATCTGTTACTAGAATAAAAACTTTAAAACAAAAATAGAGGACCATACCACACAAACAGTAAATCCTAACATAAACAGTGGACTATAATTCTAGCACATTTATAAAAATGTTCTTTCTTGAATTGTAACAAATATAACAATTTGTTCTTGTAACAATGTAACAAACACATGGTGTTAATAGAGTGTATAAGGGAACTTTTAGTTTGCTTTTTTATTTTTTGGTAAATCTACAACTTCTCTAATTAAAAAAAGACACATACAGTATGATTCTACTTATGTTCAAAGTAATGTATATGCATAGAAATATAGAAGGAAGGAAATACAGCAAAATGTCAACAGTGGTATCCTTGGATAATGGGATTATGGGTGATTTTCATTTTTATTTTTTTACTTTTGGCTTTTGTTTATTTTAAAATTTTCTACAATGAGTATAAATTTCTGTAATAATCAGCATAAAATATTTCTAATTTTGTTTAAACTGAAAAATGATAAAGTAACCAACCCAGCAGTTTCCAAGAAAAACAAAACAGTAAGACAGACAGAAAGGAGGGAGGGAGGGAGGGAGGAAGGATTGGTGTATGGAAATATTTTTCTTCCTACCCCACATCCCTTTTCCAAACACAGATGGCTTGGTGGTAAACAAGACAGCATGAGTCTATCATTCATCACTCATCTGGAAAAATAAACACAAGCTGAGAAGTAAACACACAGGTACCTTAAATGAGGAAGCAGAGGTGTTTACAGCCAGAGGGCCTCAGGCTCCATTTGGGATGCTACCTTCTCTCTGTGTGACCCTGGGCAAGTTACCAAAAATCCTGTGCCTCAGTTCCCTCATCTATAAAATAGGTATAATAATAGCATCCACTTTGTAGTTTTGTGTGAGGATCAGATAAGTAAATACATATAGAGGTCTTAGGATTGAGCCTGGCCTATAGTAAGTTTTTCATGCATGCTGACTTATCATTCAAAAGAAAATTTCCTTTTTCTAAAAGATTCACCACAGATTTCTATTAAGTAACTATCTTCCTTACTGAATTTAAAATTAGTCAAGAATACTTATTTTTCACCTAAGTATTCAGCAACACATTTTTAGAACAATTGAGATATGTGCCTACAGCAATGACTTTTAAAAATCATGTTATATTTTGAAATATATCACACCTACTCTGATAACAAGAACACTTTTAAAACAATTCTTATAGAAAACAAAATATCATAAAATGCTTTTTTTGGCATGTTAGACTGCTTAAAGAAACTTAAAGATGGAAAATAACAAACAAGAATTATAATCCTTGTTTATAGCAACCACCCAAATAAAATATTTTCCATAGCTAATTATCCTCACTTCCTGTAATTTATTAGCAAAGATGAATTATAAGAAACAGACTGTACCAGTTTTCAGTTGTAGCTGCCAACTAATGTGCACATGAATGTAAGTGTGAAGCAAATTCTGGAGTTAGATTAAAAAGCAAAATATCTCTTTAAAGAGTTTCTCTGTCCTTGCTTTCAAGTCAGGACAAAAAATACACATCCTTTCTGAATAGATGCAAATGTTCCAAGAAATGATTATAATGATGAATATGCAACTATGTGATGATATTGTGAATTACTGATTATATATGTAGAATGGAATGATAAAAATAGGAATGTTTGCATTTGCTTTGTGTTTTTTGGTATTTAAAAAAATAAAATAAAATAAAAATACACAGCTGTTTAAAGGATGGTGAAAGACTATGAGGCCCACTGAAATAAAATTGTGATTAACTGTAACTATTATACTACCAAAGCTAACTGTAATAAGTATGATATTTTATTACCAAGTAACATTTGATAGTAAGCTTTGAGCAAATACTGCGCTTACCAGATTTATTTACAGCATTTACATGGTAACTTTCAGATAGACAGAAAATCTTATTTTTACTCTTTAACTTGCAACCTTAAAAAAAAAAAAACAAAGGAATACGTAATTAATGACACCTGGCCAGGTACTTAACTTGGGGAAAGAGGTTTTTAGATTTTGAGGTAGCCTGAAATTATTTTCTGCACTCACAAACATATTCTAAAAACCATATTTTCCACTGAAGTTATTCAGCTTTTTTTAATTTATTTATATATATTTTTTACATGGGCAGACACCAGGAATCGAACCCAGGTCCTCTGGCATAGCAGGTAAGTGTTCTTGCCTGCTGAGCCACCGTGGCCCACCCTCAGCTTTTTTTAAACTATAGTTTTTGCCACATTATTAGGCTGTTCTAGCTTGCTACCTGCCGGAATGCAATCTACCTGAAACGGAATAGCTTTTAAAAAGGGGAATTTACTAAGTTAGAAGTTTACAGTTCTAAGGCTATGAAATTGTCCAAATTAAAGCAAATCTATAGAAATGTCCAATCTAAGGCATCCGGGGAAAGGTACCTTGGTTTAAGAAGGCTGATAATATTCAGGGTTCCTCTCCTGGCTGGAAGGGCATGTGGCAAACTCTGCTAGCTTTCTCTCCCAGCTTCTTGTGTCATAAAGCTCCCTGAGAGACATTATTTTTCTTCATCTCCAAATGAAACTGGCTGGTGGTTCTGCTGCTTCATGGTTCTGTCGTCCTTCTCAGCTCTCTCTGAGCAGAGAGCTTTCACCTAAATGTTTCCTCTTTTATATGATTGCAGTAACTAATCAAGACCCACCTGGAATGGGTAAAGACACATCTCCACCTAATCAAGTTTAATGCCCACACTTGATTGAATCACAGCTCTGCGGAGACAATCTAAAGTTTCCGACATATAGTACTGAATAGGGGTTTGAAGACACGGCTGTCTTTATAAAATAAGATTAGGACTAAAACATGGCTTTTCTAGGCTACATAAATCCTTTCAAACTAGCACATGTGCCAAAATTCATACGTTAACTGCAGCTTCTTAAGATGATAATAAAAGAACATTTTCAAGTCTGAATTTTGGCTCTGTTCAGATACAACAACGCTTAGAACATACTTGAAAAAACTACAAGGAGATATGAGCACAAGAACCTGAGATGAGCAACCATCTCTTTGTCCTTAATTTGACATTTTCATTTAATAGACTTTTTAGGAAAAGAGTCAAGCTACGCGTCATACAGACACTTAAAAAAGAAGATTGGTTGAGATAAGTAAGCCTCAACTTTGCCTCAGGAAAACCTCAGAGCAATGCTCCTAAAGGAGCAGAAACAAAGGAGTTTCTATTTAAGGGTGAAGATAGCACTGTGAAAGCTCCCAGAATCAGTACCAAAGAACACAACTCTCTGGATTTATTATACTCTGGACAGAGTTTGTTTCTCCCCCCACTTCAGAATTCTTTTCAAGATAATGTGGCATTTGCTTAACAAATGAAGATTCATTCTAGAAGATGGAGGACCTCAGTATTTAGAATTGGTAAGACTGGAACAGAAAGTGGCCAGTTTGGAATTATTCTTTCATCAAAAGTTGTACCACTGATTGCAAAAATTCAGACATGGATAGCACAATATTACCTAACTGTAATACAATAATGTTAGAACACTGAATGAAGCTGAATGTGAGGATGATAGAGGGAGGAGGGCTGGGGGCACAAATGAAATCAGAAGGAAAAATAGATGATAAAGACAGACAGTATAATCTAGGAATGCCTAGAGTGTATAATGACAGTGACTAAATGTACAAATTTAAAAATGTTTTGCATGAGGAAGAACAAAAAAATATCAGTATGGTATTCATATTTTAAAACTTTAACTTATGTGTGAGACTAAAGCAGAAAATGTTTACTTGGTACAAAATTTATATTTTGACTAATGTATTTCCTAATATAACTTATGTGGACAGCTTAACTGAACACCATAATACTTGGAACTTTGAGTAGGGCATGAGATTTGGTAGGTTTGTCCAGAGTGATGCCCTGATAAATCCCAGAGTGATGTGAACAGTGAATAAAAAAGTATTTGCAAAGCCCCCTTGGAGGAATGGTGAGAAAGGGGGAAAATTCAACTTCCCCAAGTGGAAAATTCTTGATGGTCTCACAAGCAGTGGGGACAACCAAAGCAATAGGCTAAGCCCCCAATCTTGGGGTTTGTTCATAAGAAACAACCCCACAAAGGATAGCCTACTTAAAATTAGGCCAAACAGTCACCCCCAAGAGAACCTCTTCTGTTGCTCAGATGCAGCCTCTCTCTCTCAGCCAACATGACAAGCAAACTCACTGCCCTCCCCTTCTCTACATGGGACATGACTCCCAGGGGTGTGGACCTTCCTGGCAACATGGGAAAGAAATCCTAGAATGAGCTGGGATTCAGTATCAAGGGATTGAGAAAACCCTCTCAATCAAAAGGGGGAAGAGCGAAATGAGACAAAATAGTGTCAATGGCTGAGAGATTCCAAACAGAGTCGAGAGGTTATCCTGGAGGTTATGCTTATGCATTAAATAGATATCACCTGTTTAGTTAAGGTGTAATGGAGAAGCTGGAGGGAACTGCCTGAAAATGTAGAGCTGTGTTCCAGCAGCCATGTTTCTGGAAGATGATTGTATAATGATACAGCTTTTGCAATGTGACTATGTGGTTGTAAAAACCTTGTGTTTGATGCTCCTTTTATCTACCTTATCAACAGACAAGTAAAACATATGGCATAAAAATAAATAATAGGGGGAACAAATGTTAAGATAAATTTAGTAGATTGAAAAGCTAGTGATCAATGAAAGGGAGGGGAAAGGGGTATCGTATGTGTGAATTTTTTTGTTTTCTTTTTATTTCTTTTTCTGAATTGATACAAATGTTCTAAGAAATAATCATAATGATGAATATACAACTATGTGATATATCATAAATTATTGATTATATAACAAGACTGGAATGATCATATGGTAAGAATGTTTGTGTTTGTATGTGGTTATGTTTCATAAATAAATTTAAAAAATAAAATAAAAAGAGTTCCCACAGTTGAAAAAAAAAAGTTGTCCCAGTCTATTTCATATTTCCTATAATTGCTTTCTCAAACAGCAATTTCAATTCTAAGACTACTTATTTTGAACCAACTCATCAGCTTTGGTTATCTGGTATGCATAGTCTAATTCATCAAAATCCTGTTTGAAATCCTTCAGGAAACCTGCATAAGGACAATTTTTTAGTTTTGATTTTAGGCATTTTCATTCTCAAAAAAATGTTTAATAAGAAAAATTATTGGCTTAATTTAGAGTTTCTACACGGCTAAAAAAATTCTAAATAATTTTTTCATAAAGAACTCGAAGCTGATTTGTGTTAATTGACCTCTTTCCTTGCAGGACCAACAGCAAGCCGTCTGGTAAAACTATTAACTGGAATTATTGGTGCAATGCGCTATTGTGGAAGACTTTCTCTTGCTGTGATGCTCACTGGCTTGTTCAAGTCTTGAAACTGTGTTCATTAGCACCATACTTCACCCAATTGAAATAATTAATCAGATCCCAGGTGATGCCGGGCAAGGGGCACAGGATGGGATGAGAAGCAGCTTGAGGGCAATAGTCACATACGTCATCGAGATACCATGATATGCAGTGAAAATGTAATTTGTCTGCTAATATACTACATTTGAGGCTTGAAAATAATTGGTCTCAGCTATAAACAAAACTGCACCCAGTTTTTAAATAATTTCTGAACACTTGCAAATGTAGAGCTCTCTGGAGGGCCCAGCGTGGAACACAATGAAGGATCATCGTTCCTAAGTTTATCAGTATGCTAGAAGAAACAAATGACATACATTTTATAGGTAGTAACCTACAAAAAATGCAGAGATTAGGTAAAAATTAAGTGAAATTATTTATAATTGTTTCCAGTTTCAACTTTCTCCTTGGAAGGCCTCTAGAATGCCAACTTAATACATGTATGAAATGACATCTATTACATATAGTTAGCTCTTTCCCTCAAAGGACAGACTGATCATAAATGTATCTCAGTCATTCATCTTCACAATGTTTTTTGAGACATCGGTTCCACTGAAGTATCACAAAGGAAGTCTACTGTAAAAGGAGTCTTCTAGGAAAAAGGCACTTGGTTGCAAATACTGGATTTAATCACACCAAAGTTGAGATGACTAGGATAGACTCAAAAGTCAGTATTCACTTTTGTATTTATGAATATAGAGCAGATGCCAATTTAAAGAATGTAGCCCATAACCAAACAGCAACATTAACTATATTCTCTGCAAAACAGTAATTTATGATAGTTCTCCAAAAACCAACAGAGTTCCAAGTAAAACAGTAAAAAGCAAAAAAAAAAAAAAAAAGCCACTGGCAGTTGCTACATTAGAGCTCAAGACACTGTTTTCAACAGAATTTCATGTCTGCAGTTTGCTTGTCTATTTCAGACATGAAGAGCTTTTCAGAAGAAAAACTTGGGGTAGTGGAGGTGGCGGTGGAATGGAGAAAGGAGGACACCCAGGGCAAAAGAATACTTGGGAATAACAAGAGGTACATTTCTCTGGTCAGACAACTGAGTAAGGAGGTAGTTATTCTGAGAACTTCTCATGTAATGGATATTGTACTGATCTGAGAGGTGGGGAAGTAGCACTTCTGTGAGATTGAAGATAACAGGAAGACTTCTCTTCCAGGGAGGTCAGGACCACACACTAGTGCAGGTTGAAAGTGGCTCTTTTCTGGGATAGAGCTTTATAAGTATCTTGTTACATCACCACAATAGCAACCCCACACAACCTTGAGTCCCATCACCACTGCTGTTGAGTTTTTTCATTTGGCTTGATGTATTTCTCACACCGATGTGTAAAAGGCATATTCAAACCCTGTCTGGTCTTGGCTAAGTTTCAGATGAATGGAATCCCATAACTTTTGTCCAGTTCATGGGTTTGTTTTGCATCAGCTGTCTTGTTGGTGCATCACACTTGGTTTCCTATCAGCACCATTGCTATATCATCTGAATCTCTAATTCGCTCAATCCTCTCCCTGTAGAGGTTAATATCTGCAAAATGATTTGCTATTATTGATGACAAATACATAAAGGAAGCCTTCACTTGCCCTCACATATTGGTCTCTCATGGACTATATCACTCTTGTCCAGCTGTCTGTCCAAACAGACAGGTTTTACAATCCATAACTACCTGTTATAGGTAAGAATCCTCTATGGTGGGATCATACTCACCTACGAAGTGGTTCTGGATTGTAGCACATAATCTAACTCAACCTGATTGGACAGATCATTTAAACAACTTAAACACAGGGAGCCCAGAATAAGAATTAGGGCCTGTAATCCTGTATAGCTTAATGTAATGCCTGGATACATCTCAGAGTATATTAAGTAAACAATCGAAACATATTGGCAAAGTCCCTTGAGAGATGGGAGACAAAATATGGAACTATTAAACTTTAACACTGGGGAAACCCTCATACTGTCTTAAACATTAGGGATACCCAAATCAATAGGTCAAGCCCTTGATCTTGAGGCTTGCTGATGTAAAGTTTATCTATGTAGTAGAGAAGCTAAGCCTACCTATAGTTATGCTACTTCCAGAGGACCTCTGTTGTTGCTCAGATGTAGCCTCTCTCCCTCTCTAAACCCAGCTCTGCAAGTGAAACCATTACCCTCCCCCCTACATGGGACATGACATCCAGGGCTGAAAGTCTTCCTGGCAACATGGAAAATGACTCCCAGGGATGAGCATGGCCCCAACACTGTGGGTTCAACAATTCCATCCTGACCAAAGGGGGGAAAAGAAGTGTAACCAATAAGGTATCAGTGGCTGAGGGAGTTCAAATAGAGTCGAGAGGCTACACTGGAGGGCACTCTTACACAAGCTTCAGTTAGACATTGCTACTTGTCATAACTTGCCAAACCCCAACCAAAACTATTCCTGCCAATCCTAAAAGACAACTAGAGTTTTATACGAGATTCTACAAAGGTTCCATGTGCTAGGGTAACTTTCCAGAAACCTACAACTTCCAGATGGATTCCTGGGTCAGATGAGTCCTGAAATGCAGAGGACCCAGCCTCTCCAGAACATCAGCTAGTTTTATCCCCCATCCCATATTATTAACAGCCCCTTCAGACATGAAAAAGTTAGAATGAGCATAGCCCAAATACCCCTAAAGAAGATCAAAGGAGACGGTGGAGCTATACAGAGATCATAGGGTTTAGCGAATGAGTATGACTGCTGAATCATTACAGTGACATTTCTTTTAGTCTCCAGTGTCTTGGAACAGCTAGAAGTAAAAACCTAAAATTGCAAAATTGAAATCCACAATTTTACTCTAAAATCTATTCTACAACTAATTGTTGTGGTGTGCTTTGAAATGCATTGCTTTTTTGTATATATGTTATTTTTCACAAGAAAAGAAAAAAGTTGATTGTGACGATAAATGCACAGCAATATGATGATATTGTGAACCATTCATTGTAAGCTTTGGACGATTACATGGTATGTGAATATATAGTATATATATTAATAAAATTGCATTAAATTTTTGAAATAATATTACTCTTACAAAAAAAATTTTAAATAAAAATTTTAAAAGTGGCTCTGGATTAGCTGGATTGTTAGTACTTTTTTCCCAACACCACCTGCTCCAACCACCACCAGTTTGTACTCAGTCATTTCACACTAGCAAGAACTCGAGCTCTGCTGCCTCTGCGTCTGACAGATTCAGGACTACAACTAGGAAAAAATGCTGGAGACCCCGGAACCACCCTGAGCAGCCCCCACCAAAGACTGGCCTGTCCCGCAAACTTTTGAGATAATGATACACTTTCAGTTCCCTTCTTCACAAGTTTACTTTGTTGCATCATCACAGTGTTCTTATAGTGAATGGGGGAGAGGATGGAAAAAGCTGGGACTTATGACAAAGGACAAGAGAAGGTAAGGAAAAGGAGGGAAGAAGTCCCTGTTAACTGGTGGTCTTATCTTTGAAGGCCCTGATCACAGCCAGGCTGGGGGGCAGGTAGGGGGGCTTCAGGGCAGCTTATGAGTAAGACAGGAGCTGGTAGGGAATGGTTCCCACTTTGAAAGGGGACTCTACAAAGAGGGCACAAAGGGGTGGGGGAGAGGGGAGAACCATACTGTGAATTTCCTAAGCCTCAGGCACTTTTTCCTCTGAGGACCCCCTTTCTCCATTAAAAAAAAAAAAAAAAAAGTGAATAAATAAAAACTTAAAATCACATTTCACATCTGTATTGGTATAAAGAGGATTATATTAACTTATTAATATGCAACCCTCAACTTTTTGTGTTCTGATTGTAGAAGAAATATATACATTTTTTGTGGGCCCCTAAAAATATTGTGGGTGCTGGGTGGTGCAACATGGCTCAGTGGCAGAATTCTCACCTGCCATGCCAGAGACCAGGGTTTAATTCCTGGAGACAGCACATGCAAAAAAAAAAAAATATATATATATATATATATATATATATATATATAGTGGGTTCTAGTCACTGGGCCTACTGTACCTAATGCATAAGACTTAAGGCGGAACCTTTAAGAGACAGGCACACTAGAGTAATATGGGGGTCAAGAGAGAAGGCTACAGTAAACTTCTTTTTGGGCCTCATTACCGCAATTTAAGACTGTAGAAATCTGCAGTCAGTAGAGCTCCCTCTAGAGTCAATAGAGGTAATTGCAGTCGCCAGTGCAATTATCCAATTGACAGCCTCTCTGAGGCCTCCCTCTCTAAAAGTACAGAAAGAAATAGTGAATCCACACACAAACACGATTAAACCGTTACCGGACAAAGGCCATGGATTCTTTGGCCGACCTACTTAATAATCAATTCCTGAGGCACTGGGGTTTCAAAGACAGAGTTTATTACCAGGCATGTAGCAGGAGAGCAGATGGACTATGAGCCCAAAATCTGTCTCCCTGAACTGCAGTAATTCTGATAGTTGTATCAGAGAAACGATCGGCAGGGTCTAGGACAAAGAGCATAGTGGCCCCTGATGCTTTAATTAGAGGATATTGGGCATGCACAGATTGAATCACAGAAAGTGTATAAGAAAATGGCGGAATGAGGTAGCAGTGACTTGTAGGTTAAAGTCTAAGCTACTGAGCATGTCAGGTGGGCCCACTTTGGTTATATCCAGTCTTGATTATCAAGATTACTTTGTACTTGGGATGGATCAGTTCTGGACTGACCCAAGACTCTTCATTAATAAACATTAGGGGCTGTCTTTAGTAATCACAAGACTCAAAGGCTGAAAAACTGGATAACTGGGTACAAATGAAGGTTAGTCACAAGGTTTTTATAATCACAGGGCAGAAAATAAGGGCTATACAGATAAGGGGTATGCAGAAGATAAGGGCTATATATCAGAGATCAAGACAGCTGGATTACAATGTAGAGATTTCAGGAATTTCCCTCTCTCTACTCCACTATACCTGCAAGTAAAAAGGAATATGTAATAATGATTCAGCAACCAAAATCATCCTTTAAATCCTGATTTCTCCGTTACAAAGCTCTGCTGTTACCGCTACTGACAGATATGATGGCCTTAAGACCGAATGGGTCTAACTCAGCAAAACAAAGTACAAATTTAAATTAATGCCTTAGAACTGAGAATTCCGCACCCTAGGAAAATAAGAAGAGCCCATTGGTTCAGAAAAAAAAAAGTTAAGAGACTCCCAATACTGCAGGAATTGAGAAAGGGATATATATGGAGATACGGGATCCTAAAATTCATGCCTAGCATTGGGCTTTATTTGAACTGACTAATTGTGAGTGTAGGACTGCTATCTTAATTTTTATCCTCATTCAGGTTTCAGCTTTCTTGCTGTTTTCGAAATTTCAGGCCCAAGTCTAATTCTAGACTGGATGAAGAATGACGTTTAAATGTAATCACACCTCTGTCGATGCAATTTTGGCAAGTGGTTCCATTTACTTGACGGCAATCTAATTTGCATCTTACTAGGGTCCTGACCCAAGGTAACTAGTATGACTTTGAACACTGTACTGAATTTAATAAGCATTCTACGTCGTCTCCCAGAAAACCTATGGGGTGGATATTGTCCCATTTTACAAATGAAAGGACTGAAGCAAAGCAATTTGCCTAAGGACACACAATTTACAGGCAACGGATTCTCAGTGTCTATTTAAATCTGTCTCCCCAGCCCGCTCTTGCAAACCAGGAGCATCTCCGCTCCACACGAGTGGGGAGAATACCTAAATAGTGTGCAGAAAACCAGCCAGGCAGCCCAACTCGGCGCCGCCCGTGGTCGGCTCTGAGAACCCTCGCCCCAAATCCTACACGCTCTGAGCTGCGGCGATGCAGGAGGCGGCGTGCGGGAGCAGCGGACGCAGGCAGTAGCGCTTCTCTTGGCCCCAGCACAAATTCCGGCGGCAGAGTAGCTGCGGGATTTGGGGCGGAAGGGCTGCTTCTTGGGGCGCCAGATTCCCCACAAACAGCCCTCTTCTTTACTTCCCAGTCCCAGCGACTGGGGATCGACAAATGAGCCCCGAGAGGGGAAAGGTGACGCTGTCCACAGATGCATCCGCCAAGAATCATGCCCATCCTCGGTCCCAACCCTTTCCCGGACGAGCTCGCGCAGCAAGCAAAGCCCCGCTGCCCAGGGCGAGGGCCGGAGAACCGCGCGGCGAAGCGGCGATGCAGCGCGCGGGACGCGGGGAGAGGGCGCTGCTCGGCATTCCGGCCGCTCTCAGCCCGGCGCTCCACCGCCCCCTCGCGTCCCGGCCGCCCGCCCTCCGCTCCTGCCGCCCCGCAACCCCTGCGCTCGCGGGCGCGCGCTCGCTTGCCTGCTTCCTGTCGCCGCCGGCACCCGGGCCATGGCGACCTGCTTTCGGCTGCGGAGCTGCTGGGCCGCGCGGCTGCTCCCGGCTGCTCCCGGCCGCGGTCCCGACCCCCGCCCCGGCGCTGGCCGCTGGGTGCCTGCGGCGCCGCCCGCGCCCGGCCCGGCCCAGCCCCGCGGCTACGCGGGGATCCCGGCGGGCCTCCCCGCGGCGCTGCTGCGCACCGAGGGCTTCGTGGGCGGCCGCTGGCTCCCGGCCGCCGCCACCTTCCCGGTGCACGACCCCGCCAGCGGCGCCTCCCTGGGCCAGGTGGCCGACTACGGGGTGCCCGAGGCCCGCGCCGCGGTCCGCGCCGCCCACGAGGCTTTCTGCAGCTGGAGGGGGGTCCCCGCCAAGGTGAGCGCGCTCAGGGCCCGGGGGACAAGGGACAGCCCGGAATCCGGCGGGGGGCTGTGCCCCAAGGCGAAAGCAGTCGCATTGTCCTTCGCCAATGCCCCAGTTCTCCGGGGAGCGCAATGCAGAAGGTCACACAAACAGGAAAGGATTTGATGACCAACAAATAAACGAGAGCACCTGCTGTGGGCCAGGCGCTGGGGACACAAGCCCCGCGCCTCCGGGAGCTCGCTGCGCAGTAGGTCAGAGCCCGAGTGGGGAGTGACAGGCGAGTGAACAAGGACAGGGGCCGGCCTATGGGTATGGTGAGGGGAGGTGGGAGAGCTCGTGCGGCCTTCAGGACCTCTGAAATGCCTCCCTGGCTGCTGTGAATCCGTGCAGGGAGCCGCCACGGTGGACAGGGAGAAGGCGGGCTGTGGGCGGTGGGCGGTGGGCAGTGGGTGTCTGCGGCCGGAGGGATTGGAGGAGACAGAGAAACAGTTGAGCTTTGTAATTGGCTGTGGAGGGGAAGGTCGAAGTCCAGGACAATTCTTCAGGTTTTTAGCCTGAATGCATAAATGTTATTTGCCGACATAGAAAATACTAGAAAATTGGGGTGGGGGGACTGAAAGGGTTTAGAGACCGAGGGTAGAGTAAGCAGAAAACCATTTAAGAGATTTCCTTCCTCCTTCCTTTATTATATTGCAGCTGGAGTATAATTATAACTAACCCGTAATGCCCATCTCTTCCCCCCTCCAAGTCCCTGAGACTGAGTGCATTTAAGAGAAATTGTTTTCTACCCCATTCTTCTGAGTCCTCCCTCTGAAGATACCCATCCTGTGATTACCACTGAGCTCCAGGGAGTCTAACATTTATTCATTCGTCAGGTATCTACTGAGCACCTACTGTATGCCATGCACTGCTGGAAGTCTTGGAATACATCAGCTAACAAAAGGATTCCCACCCTTAAGAAGCTCACCTGGGGTGGAGGGTGGGGGCAGAGTTACAAACTATATTCAATACATAGTATGTCGGTAAGTAAGTTTATTACAAGCAATGAATGCAATGAGGACGAAAGGTAGAGACGAGTAAAGGGGATCAGAGGCCAGAGTGAGGGGTGAGATGCAGCATGTGCAATGACAGCGTGGACCTCCTTAGGGCTTGAGGTGCCAAGACCAGGGAGGTGAGGAAGTGCACTGGAGCTAGAGTCCCAGGGCCGGAGCCAGCCGCAAGGGGCCCAGCAGCGTGAGTTGGGGAAAGAGTGGTGCTTTTTCTTTTATTTCTATGTTTATATTTATATTTAACAATAAAAAAAACATTTTTAAAAAAATGCAATTCCTGTAGTAATATTGTTGAAGCAATGCCAGTCCCACTTCTCTTGGGGGCGGGGTGAGATTTAGAGACCTTGATCTCAGCAACACCTGTGAGAAGTAAGAAACTGCAGCCTGTTAATATGTTCAAAAAAGGGAAGGGAAATTACCCAGAGAAAGATAGCAGTAATTAAACATGCTCAAACTCTGTTCATGTGTGGAATACGAAAATAATTAAAATGTCAAGGTCTGTTGAATGGATTAGAATGTCAGAATAACCCGGATTAGCTCGTTTCAGTGGGCAGGCGTGCAGGCAGGTAAAAAATAAACTAGAGATTCCTCTCTCCTTTGGATATACCCACTCAAACGTGGGAAGCTAGCATTCGGGGGCAGATCTCAAAGTCTGTGGCCAGGTTTTCCTGGGTCTCTTAAATGTGTAAGACCCTTTCTTACACCACACACATCCTACCCCCAACTTCCGTCTGTGGAACAAATCTAACCAGCCAGTGAGTCTTTAAATTAGGGAACTATACCTTTGTGTGATAAAAATCAAAGTGATCAAGGGGCGGGCCGCGGTGGCTCAGCGGGCAAAGTGCTTGCCTGCTATGCCGGAGGACCTCGGTTCGATTCCCGGCCCCAGCCCATGTAACAAAAAACGGAAAAACAAAATACAATAAAACAAGAAAATGTTTAAAGATGTTTCCCTTTCTTCCTTCCTTCCTTCCTTCTCTCTGTCTTTCTTTTAAAAAAAAAAAAAAATCAAAGTGATTAATATTTACCATAAATAATAGCTGTCCCACAACTTTTTTTTCTCTTCTGTGATTTGGTACTTGTCTGTAGATTCCACTTGAAATTAGATCTTTACTATTTATCAAAGAAGTGTCAATGTATTTTCCCCAAAATGAGACCACACAGACAATATTTTAGGAAATTGAAGGTTTCTAATAGTCTCTCTTACCCTTGGCATTTTGTTGTCTCTTTGCCTTATTTCTTGTTCAGGAAAGGAGTTCATTACTTCGGAAATGGTATGACTTAATGATTCAGAATAAGGACGACCTTGCCAAGATAATCACCGCTGAAAATGTAAGTGCAGGGTTTTGGAATCGCAACCTTAAGAAACCGTCCAGGTATTCTTAGCCTCTAGCTTGAGAAAGCCTCTCACTTCCCTTCTGTGCTGTTATGTAGCTAAAGGAAATGTGAATTGCTTGTCTGGGGATCATATATCAAATAACTAATTTGCCAGTCACAAGCATTTTCTAATTAAGCCCCAATACTTATATTGCAGCAAAATCTAAATGTTCCAGTTTATTCTTTAATAATAGGCAGGAAATAGATTTTAGGGAGAACTATGTGAATGCTACTTTTTCACCAGTCCAATTTTTTTTTCAACATGACTCTTGATTTCTCATGTTGTTTTGTACATGTAAAAATGTACCAGTAGGCCTTTTCACGAAGATGGCACCGAAGCAAAGAAGGAAACCATTCCACCCCCAAAAAAGAAGGAAGCTCTTGCCCCTCCCAAAACCAAAGCCAATGCAAAGGCTTTAAAAGCTGAGAAGGCAGTTCTGAACAGCTTCCACAGCCACACACACAAAAAAAGATGGGCACTTCACCCATTCTGCCAGCCCAAGATGCTGCGTCTCAGAAGATAACCCCAGTATCCTTGGAAGAGCATCCCCAAGAGAAACAAGCTTGACCACTGTGCCATCATCAAGTTTCCCCTGACCACTGAGTCAGCCATGAAGAAGATTGACGACAACACGACACTTGTGTTCACTGCAGATGTCAAGGCCAATAAACACCGGATCAAACAGGTGTGAAGAAGCTCTGTGACATTGACGTGGCCAAGGTCAACACTCTGATCAGGCCTGATGGAGAGAAGAAGGCATATGTTCCACTGGCTCCTGACTATGATGCTTTGGATGTTGCCAACAAAATTAGGATCATCTAAACTGAGTCCAGTTGGCAAATTTTAATATGAGTTTTTTGACCATTTAAAAAAAAATGTACCAGTAGACACGCAGTTGCTGGGAGAGAGAGCCAGTGTCCTACATCACTGCTGCCCAGGACTGTGCCCTAAGGGAGGAGGAGACGAGAGTTAGCAGATGGCTCCCGTGCTGCCACAGGAGTGTGGAGGTCTGAAAGACCAAAAAGCTCATCGCGAGCTTGGAGGCAGCCTGCAGCAGTAGCACAAGTATGATTTCATTGATCATTCCACCCAAAGATCCGATTTCACTCGTGGGAAAAATGTTAGCAGATGAGTTTGGAGCTGCATCTAATATTAAGTTGTGAGGAACACACCTTTGAGCTCTGGGAGCCATTACTTCTGTGCAACAAAGGCTCAAACTGTATAACAAAGGCCCTCCAAATGGTCTGTTTACTATGGAACAATTATAAAGGAAGAAGGAAAGGAAAAGAAAGTCAACATTGACTTTGAGTCTTTCAAACTGATCAGTAGTCACTGTATTTGTGTGAACAACAAATTCCATACAGAGGCTCTTAACAGCACTACTTTCGGATGAGAGCAAGTTTGGCTTCATTGTAATGGATGGATTTTCAGTTTAAGTCTGCCAAAATACAATATACCGGAAATGGAACAGCTTTTATAAAGGAGATGTATTAAGTTATAATTCTAAAGCCATGAAAATGCCCAAATTAAGGCACCCACAAGAAGTTACCTTCACTCAAGGAAGGCTGATGCCATCTTGCACACCTCTGTCAGTTGGGAAGGCACGTGGCTGGCATCTGCCAGGCCCTTGCTCATGGGTTCCATTGATTTCAGCCTCTGTTATCTGTGGGCGTTCCTCACTTGGCTTCTCTGGAGCTGGGTTTCATCTCTTGGCTTCCCTTGGCTTTCTCCAAATACTGGCTTGCTTAGCATCTCATGGGAGGGCACATGGTGATGTCTGCTGGACTCTGCATCTCCAAACGTCAGAGTCTGTGTCAGCTTTGAACCCTTTCCTTTCCATGAGCTCTCTTAAGGACCCCAGTAAACTAATCAAGACTCACCCTGAATGGACAGGGTCACATCTCTATTTAATCAAAAGGCCACACCCACAATTGAGTGGATCACATCTCCATGGAAACAACCTAATCAAAAGGTTCCACTCTAAACAATAGTTCTGCCCCCACAAGATTAGATCAGGATTAAAAGGACATGACTTTCCTGGGATATATAACAGTTTCAGGCTTTTTGGCACACTCCAAGGAAACACAAGAGAAGTCCTACACAAATTCACTGTGGATTTCCAAAAGAAACATGGTAGAGGAGGTCAGTCTGCCTTGTGTTTGCCCATTTCAGAATGGAAGAATAACCTATGCTGAGACTGCTGGGCAGCAGTTTATTTCTGAGGACAAAGCAAATGTGGCTAATCTCCTTTTAGCTAGATCAGCTGACTTTATAACTGAACTCAATCTGATATGTTTGATCAGAGGTTGCAATCAAAAGTTTTTAAATTAGTTGATCTCTCCTATGGCAGTGAAAATGGATTCAGTCAAGCTACTGAGTTATCTACTGAAGTTCTCTCCAACATGAAATTTATTCAAGAGAAGAAATTAATAGGATGATATTTTGATGAAATCAGCCAGGACACAGGCAGGTACTGTTTTGGAGTTGAAGATACACTAAAGGCTTTGGAAATGGGAGCTGTAGAGATTCTAATAGTCTATGAAAATCCAGATATAACAAGGGTACATTCTTCATTGCCAAGGCACAGAAGAAGAGAAAATTATCTAACTCCAGAACAAAAAAGGAAAACAAAATCTCATTTCTTAGGCAAAGAGACAGGACAGAAACAAGAGCTGAGAGAGCGTACCCCTGCTGGAATGGTGTGCTAACAACTATAAAAAATTTGAAGCTTCATTGGAAATTATCACAGATAAACAAACGAAGGAGCTCAGTTTGTGAGAGGATTTGGTAGGATTGCAGGTATCTTCTGGTACCAAGTAGGTTTCCAGGGAATGGATACCAAGGAGGATGCGATGAAATTTTTTACCTTTATGATTACCGGGTAGTCAGCATGGGTCTGGCCAACCATGCCTCACCGCCCAGCATGCACCCCAAGAAAGATACCCAAATGGAATCCAAAAAAGATCCTGCCTTACAAGTGGCACTTTTCCAGAACTTAACAAAACTAGACCCTCCCCTACACTTGTCATGATACCAGTTGTTCTAGTTTGCTAGCTGCTGGAATGCAATATACCAGAAACGGAATGGCTTTTAAAAAGGGGAACTTAATGAGTTGCTAGTTTACAGTTCTAAGGCTGAGAAAATGTCCCAATTAAAACAAGTCTAAAGAAATGTCCAATCAAAGGCATCCAGGGAAAGATACCTTGGTTCAAGAAGGCCGATGAAGTTCAGGGTTTCTCTCTCAAGTGAGAAGGCACATGGCGAACACAGTCAGGGCTTCTCTCTCAGCTGGAAGGGCACATGGCGAACACGGTGTCATCTGCTAGCTTTCTCTCCTGGCTTCCTATTTCACGAAGCTCCCCAGGAGGTGTCTTCCTTCTTCATCTCCAAAGGTCTCTGGCTGGTGGACTCTCTGCTTTGTAGTGTTGCTCTCTCTGAATCTCTCATTCTCCAAAATGTTTCCTCTTTTATAGGACTTCAGAAAACTAATCAAGACCCACTCAAATGGGTGGAGACATGTCATCCCTAATCCAGTTTAACAACCATTCTTAACTAAATCACATCAACCAGGGAAATGATCTCATTACAGTTTCAAATATACAGTATTGAATAGGGATTATTCTACCTTTAAGAAATGGGATTTATATTAAAGCATGGCTTTTCTTAGGGGGCATACTTCCTTTCAAACCAGCACACCAGTGCAGCCACCTACAGCTGAATTCCTAAATGCCATTTGGGACTAATTTAGAAAACAATCCCAGGTCTTACTTTTACTCAGTGAAACTGGTTGCTCTTGTATTGTATGGGGGAAAAAATGATTTTTTTAAACTTTCATACATAGCAGCAAAAATACTTTAACAGCCATAGACCTTCAAAAGTTAGTAGACGTGAGACCGTAAGAAAAAAATGTATTAGTAGTTAAATATTGCTATAATTAAATACTTTGTAGTATGGTTGCAACATACGGAGGATGTGGAATTCGGACTTGCCCACCCCACAGTCACATTAGCCAAGATAGATGTATACTGTCAGTTCTGTTTTCCTGGAGAACCCTTACTATTTAAGAAGTCTTAAATCCCTTCAAAAAAAAAAAAAAGAGAGAAAATTAGAAGATGCAGTTCTGGTGTCCCCTCCTAATGTGTCAGCGTGTTGCGCGTGCAGATGACTTCACCGTGGGTTAAGGTGGTACAGCCACGCTTATCTCCATCACCATCTCCACATCCCTCCTGGGCCTATAACGGGAGACTGTTCTGGTCCACTCGCAGCCCTGAAGGATTTAGAAGCACGGGAGGCAAGCTTTCCATCTTAGGTCATAAAGGAGTCCTTTTCTGATTTAATGTAGGGAAAGCCGCTGAAGGAGGCCCAGGGAGAAGTTCTCTATGCCGCGCTCTTCCTAGAGTGGTTTGCGGAGGAAGCCCGCCGCGTTTACGGAGACATCATCCACAGCCCAGCGAAGGACAGGAGGGGCCTGGTGCTCAGGCAGCCTGTGGGGGTGGCCACGGTCATCACGCCGGTATGTGGCAGGGTCTGCAAGTCCCGGGGAGGAGAGGGGCGGGGGCTCGGAGACGGTTCGTTCTTCCTTGGAAAGGGGCGTCCTCGTCCTGCTGCCCTTGTCAGCTGTCCTCGGTCTCCGGGTCCCCTGGCTGGGCCTGCAGGCGTGTCTCCTGGTCCTCTGGGATAAGGGGGCGTGGGGTGGCAGCGAGGGGGAGGATGTGCTTTCAGATGCTGGTGGAAGGGAGTGGACCGATCTTCAGGAAGTCCCAGAGGGCCTTCTGACTTGGCATATGGTTTTTCCCTGGCATTGCCTAGCACTTCTGAAAAGATCTGCTCCTGTTTCTTAAGATATGACACATTTTTTAAGGAGCCCTAATTGTGTAAATATTATGTTTAATTTACGGGTATCACCAAACAGCAAAACAGCTGGCACCGGGCCAGCCTGTATAGGTGAAAAGGGCTGAGAAGTAAGGTAGCATATCTGCCCAGAGGGGGCTGCAGGACACACCTGGGGCTCCCACCTTTCTCTCGGCGAACAGCCTTTTTCTCCAGCCTACCTTCTACCTGGTCCCCGCTTAAATTCTCTACAACATCTGCCAGCTGGTCTCAAGACTGTCCTTCTGTCCCTGTTCAGGCTAGTTGCAGGGAGCCACCCTTTACTGCCTAGGCCAACTGGGTGTGACTTGGCGCTTCCTGTTCTGTAGCTATGTGACCTTGGGCAAGTCACTTAACTCCTCTGTCTCAGTTTCCCCAAACATGCAACTGTAGATAATAATATTGACTGAATAATACTGTGCTGAGGATTTAAGTAATTAGTTTTAAAGTGCTTAGAACCATGCTTCACACAGAATAAGCACTATATAAGTATATATTAATTACATTATTGCACCACTGAACTGTATACTTGAAAGTGGTTAAAATGGGACATTTTACATCATGTGTGTTACCAGAATAAAAATTAAAAGAAACTACCTCTTATCAAGTTTTGGTGTTATAGCAACAAAGAATATACCCAAATTTCTGAAAAGGCTGTTGAAGGAGTCCCTCCCCTCCCTTTTCTAACCCCATATCTGTGTGAGACTAAGTTTTCTTCATATTCTTAAACGAAAACAACATATCACAAAAGACTGAATGCAGAAGCAGATGTGAGAACAAGCTGTCTTCTATTATGCTAGACATTAAAGAGATTTTTCAAAATGTAAAACAAAACTAAATAAATAAATTGAAAAATTGTTCTTATAGATATGTAGATACCTATGGGTAACTATCTTATAAACATGTATAAAGAAGGAAACATTCATTAAATCATCTTCTAATTTTATAGTCATCTTTGCTAATAGGTTCTCTCAAGTATGTAGTTTAGGGGTTGGCAGACTGCAGCCTGAGGGCAAAATCCAGCCAGCTGTCTGATTTTGTAAATAAAGATTTATTGGCACACAGCCACACCCATTCATGTACATACTGTCTCTGGCAGTTTTTGTACGCAAACACAGAGTTGAACTATTGAGACAGAGACTGTATGTCCCATAAAACCTAAAATATTTCTTATCTGGCCCTTTATAGAAAAAAGTTCGCCGACCCCTGGTGTAGATGATTCTGTCCTATATTAAATTCTGAAAACATTTCCAGTTTTTAGGAGCCTTTGTCTCCTGAGTCCCTCAGTTGGCAGGTGGCAGGTGTCCCGAGAGCTCACCTGTGAGACAGTGGAGAGCCTTGCCAGGTAGCCGGGCAATCAAATTCATTGGCTGGCTTCCTGACCTGCCTCTCTTTGGACCAGTGAGTCAGCCCTTCCTCTCATGTTCTTACTTCCTCTGCTCTTCTGGCCCCAGTGGAATTTCCCCAGCGCCATGATTACCCGGAAGGTGGGGGCCGCCCTGGCTGCCGGCTGCACTGTGGTGGTGAAACCTGCTGAGGACACGCCCCTCTCCGCCCTGGCCTTAGCCGAGGTGAGTCTTTCTCCCTAGGCTTGTGCAGAGCTGCCAAAGGTTCAAAAATGGATATTTATCTGAGACAGAAAGAACCCACCTGAAAGCCTCCTTCTTTGCCACTGCTGCTCAGCACTGCTCAATCTCATAATTCATTAGGAGTTGCAAAGATGGTGGTGCTTCACTTCTCTTTTTTTTTTTTTTTCATTTATTAGCTCTACTACTTCTATAAAGCAGAGTTTCCCCTTATCCACTATTTGGTTTCCCAGTGATAACTTCATATAAGAAAGGTAGTATAAGTGCTTGGTTCTTTGTTCTTACTTACCTGTTTTTCAGAATTGTGAAAGTTACTGTTTGTTTTTTTTTTAAGTATCTTTTGAACTCGTAGAGTTTAACATATTTGATGAGTTTCAGTCCATTGCAAATGTTATCCGTATTGATACTCAAATTGCCCCATTTTTGGTCCCTGGCAGCCTCTTTAAGTCAGATTTTAAGTCTTTTAACATAATCCCAGTAGTCTTTGATAGCTTCATTGCTATCTGACATTGCAAGATAGTTCCAGCTTAGCTTATATAGTTCCTGCCCGAGATCTGGAATTATCCATCTCTGCTGAAATCCTTGGTGTCTTTTTTTAGGAAAATATATTTTAAGACTACACTTGAGGTGCTAGGATGTTCATTGCTATGGGATGGTAATGGTTTCTAGGCCTTTTCAGTTGGATAGCACTAGGAAAATACGCATATGAATACACAAACACACATGTAATAAAATACTGCATAATTTCAGAAAACTTGCCTTTCAAATTTAGAACAGTGAGGTTTTTTTAACTTAGCCTGTACTGTATCTGCATCTTCTCCTTCCTGGTTCCCAAGGACACACTGAATCTGAGTATCCCATAATTACTCCTCTCCTTTAGTCCCACAATACAAACTCAACCACTTCTGAATATAAATACTAAAATGACCATCAATATGTCTATTGAAAATAGTTAAATTATTTGTATTTCCTCTCCTCATTCTCATATTTTTAAGTAAAATTTCTATTTTAGAATAGTTTAATTTACAGAAAAATTGCAAAGATAGTAAGAGATTTCCCCTACATCTTACACTCAGCTTCCCCTATTTTTAGCAACTTACTCCACTACGGTACATTTGTTACAATATCTGAACCAATACTGATAAATTATTAACTAAAATCCATGCTTTCTTTGGATTTTGTTAGTTTGGATCTTCTATCCTTTTTCCATTCCAGAAGCCCATCAGAAAAGCACACTCCAGTTAGGCGCCATGAATCCTTAGGCTCTTCTTGGCTGTGACAGTTTCCCCGTATTTAGAATCGTGATGCTGTCTGCATCCACCTCATCAGAGTGGGGCCATCAGGTGCCATCTTCTCTCCCTTGTAACCCTCATTTAGATTTAGTTCAACATGTAGCTCTGTACTAATTGCTCACCACCAACGTTTAAGGCAATGTCTCTGAAGGCATTTTAGTTGTCTGAAGCTTGTGTTCTAATAGATTCCTCAGGAAGAGCTGATGGGAACAATATATATGTTGATAGCAGTTTGTGTCCATTGTACTTGTAAACCACTTTTGCTGGAATGTAAGCTCCTTGGCTCATATTTCCTTCCCCTGATTATCTTGAATGTATTCTCCATACAACCTAAAGTGTTGCCCTTAAAAAGTCTGATGGTTGTCTGATTTTCTTGTCTTTTTAACAGAAGGTGACACCGAAACTCATACTCTAAGATATTTCATGTTAATGAAGTTCTACATCACCTTAATATTAATGTTATAATAACACTAATAAAAAATCTTATTTCAGTTCCAAATAGATTATTACTTTGTCTACAAGGTCAGTGTAAATTTTGGCCATTGTTTTTTGGATTGAAACTTCTATTTCTCCTTTCCATTTTTTTTCGTTTAATAATTTGCTGTCAGGCATCTGCTGTTTCTCCTTCTAGCTTTCAAACCAGGCAAAAATTCCTCCAGGAGTATACAACGTTGTTCCCTGCTCTCAAAAGAAGGCCAAGGAAGTAGGGGAAGCTCTTTGTACTGATCCTCTGGTGTCCAAAATTTCTTTTACTGGCTCAACAGCTACTGGAAAGGTACGTGACTTAAGTTTCAAAAAAAAAAAAAAAATGGCGTTCTAATGTTTTCCCTTTATAGAGTATTAAATACTATTTTGTCTTGATGACCCTGCTTAGGAAGGTTCCCAGCAGAGTGTTAAAAGTGCTGTCAAATAAAGTAATGTCTGGTCATCCTCTGGAGATAGTTTGGATGTAGTTTCTGATTGACGCAAGTTTCTTTTTGACAATACCAAAGGGATTTGGGGGGGAAAGAGTTCCAGTATTTGTTGTTGGTAAAGTGGCTGAGAACTTTCCATTGTCTTTCCTCAATTCTGGAATGTGTTTCTTTCCTAATTCAATGTTGTTGGAATTGGAAGCACACCTGATGTTGAAATAGGTGCCTCAGAGTTGAACAAAAATTGTATTAATATAAAGGTACTTTCAGAAATGGAAAGGTCTTTTTCTTTAGCTTTTTTCCTCCTTTCAAGTTGAAGAGGTCTTTCCCCCAAACTTCATGTGCAGGCCTTTGAGTGGATTTTTTTTTCTTATAAAAGTATTTTTTTTAATAAATCGATGTATTTCAATGCTGTAACATGATAGCCCAATGCTATTTCAAGGTAACAAAAGTGACGGTTCCTGGTATATATATATTTTTTAATATAGACACTATGAATGACAGTACACCTGCATTCAACTTCACAAGAAATTATCTTCAGGCTCACGAAGATTCTTTAACAGCTGTAACAACTTTCAAACAGTGAAGATGTATGTGTTTTGATTGAGTAGACAATGAAAGTCTAATAATCCAGTTGCACTTTCTTTTCCATACTGAAAAGAAAGGGACACAATGGCAGTATGGATGGCTTGCTAACAGAACTCAAGTCTTTTAAGCTTAATTGTTTAAAGAAAATACAGCATGTATCAAAATTACAGAGTATCTTACAGAAATGGAACCAGAAAAAGATACACAGATTAGAGCCCTGAAGCAGTGGATGTGTTTCTATCTGTTTTGTGATGGAAATAAGCCATGGATATGGAGTCCTACAGCCATCTGTAGTGTTGAATCTCCTCATACATACACTATTAATGAACTAAAACCAAAATTCCCTGCTCTGTACACATGCTGGTGATGTGTACTATTGCTATGAGAGCAATAGCTATCTGGATTTCAGGCATCAAGTAGAGGCTCTCTTTACTGTAGTACCACCACCTTTTACAAAGAGTGGATTTTTTTAACTGTTTTTTTTTTATTTTGAAATACATATACAAAAAAGCAGTAAATTTCCAAGTACATTTTAACAAGTAGTTATAGATAGATTTTAAAGTTTGGTACGGGTTACAGTTCTTTGAGTAGATTCTTACTTGTCTTTTAAATGTGCAAAAGAAATAAAAGTTGGGGATTTTTTTAATGGCATTTCTCTCAAGATGATATATACTTTTTCTGCTGTTACATATATACATTAATCCTCATGCCAGTCATGTATAAAGCACCCAACAGACACAAAGAATATGCATCTAATCGGGAAGGTTTTGTGGACCTGTGGTAGTTTTTAGAAGCCATGGCGAGCAGGAAGGAATCAGGCAGGGTAGTAACTCCCAGCCATGAGCGCCTGCCTCATGCATTGAACTCACACTCTGGGAAGTAGCACTGTCGGATCCATCTCAGAAACAGGGATTTTTAGATCCTTAAACTGCTGTGTCCTTGAGCTCAATGGAGCTCACAATACGTGAGGGTTTCAGATGTCACTATGAAGTAATTTTGAGAAAAAGAGGCAGGCCTGGGAGAAAGAGTTGTAATACCCTCAACCATTCAGGCCAGAGAAAATCCCAGGATGCTGGAAATTGCTTTTCCTCATTTTTCTCAGCAAAATGTCACCACCTGACAGACTTCCAGGAAAATGCCCACCCATCTTCTTCCAAGCCCAACTTTGTCTCTTCACTTTGTTACTCAGAACAATGATTTGCTTCAAGTGACTTAAAGGGACAGCAAAAGCAATAAGCAATCAGTAGACCAAAGGCCCTTCCTAAGCTGATCTTTACAGTCAGTGGCTGAGCTTCTGGTCCTGGGTGTTGAATCTTGCCTCCTAAGTGACCCACATATAACAAACCTGTTCTAGAGATGCCTGCCTTGCCCTCAAGGGGAAAGCACCTCTTCTGGAGCCCTGTGGAGGGAGCAGCAGCTGTGTTTCACTGCACATAACACCCCATCTCTTCCCCTGCAGCAGATTGCATCATGAATGGTTGTCTGACCCCAGGGAAACAGGTAACCTGGACTTGGCCCATGGCCACGTCCATGGACAAGTGGCCAGCCTAGAAGCATGAGCAGAGCCAAGCAGATTCCTTCTCCAGGGCTTCAGAAGCAGAGGTTCTGAGGCGCTCAGCAGTGGGCATCAGAGCAGAGAGTGTTCACTCGGAGCAGGCAGGAGCTACAGGCAGTATGGCCCATGGCGGCCAAAGCCGTGTGGGGAAGGATGACACGTGCACAAGGAAGAAGAAGCACTGAGGCAGGCCCTGTGCCCAAGGCCACGAGGAGGCGAGGCGGAGTGCCACAGGAAAAATAAATTGCCCTGGCAGATGGCATTTCCCGAAGCTTCAAAATGAAAATAGCTACCTTGAGTCCAATAATAAACGTTTAATCTTAAAACGTGTTACTACTTTGTTTGAATAGTAATGTTGCAATGAGAAAGTGGTCAGACTATTTGATTGCTGGAATATTAACGCCTGGGCAGATAAAGAAGCACCAGCACAGACACAGTCTCCCAGCCATTCATTCCAAATTCTTCCCAGGGGCCCTACCACAAAGCCCACAGCCGCAACCCGTGTGTCTCGGGAAACATTCCTGAGCAACCCTGTGCTTCTGAATCCTGCCTCGTGCACTTGGCCTGGCTCAGGCAGTTCTCTCTTGCAGCTGTGATTGGAAGACCTACTATCCTGTTATAAAGCAGTTAAAAGACCCTGGACAGCTTTCCTAGACCATAAAATCTCTTAATGGCTATTTAAAGCCCAATGATTATATGTATTAAAAAGCCTTTCAGTTGTGCTTTGAGCTAGCAATTCTATTTCTCCAAATTTATCCTGAGGGAAAACTGCAGTGTTGTTTTCTATAGAAAGAGATTGGAAGCCTAAATGTCCAAGAGATGGGGGCTGAATAAACAAACAAATAAATAAGTTGCTGCACAATACTATGCAGGCATATAAAGGAATGTCACTGGAGCTTGTGTGCTGACATAAGAGTGTCACATTATAGCGTTGCAGGAAATGCGCGAGTTATAAAATGTTATGAACATGTCAAGATGTTCCAAATATATTGTTAATTGGGAAAATAAAGCAGGTTATAAAACAGGATAATGATACCATCCTGGTTTTTTTTTTTAATTTTCACATATATCAACCTGCGTGGCTTATTCTGCACAGATATCCCTCAAATCTCTCATCTTTGTATTGTGATTTTTAAGTCTATCATATCTTTTTTTTGGGGGGGGGGAAGGGGCATCGTCCGGGAATCGAACCCAGGTCTCCTGCATGAAAGGTGGGTATTCTAACCACTGAACCACCTGTACACCCTCCTATCATATCATTTTTGAATAGGTGATACACTTACATAATTTAAAAATCAAAACAATACAAATAGTTTACATTGAGAAATCTCACTCTAACCCATGTTCCCAACTCCGTCCCCTGCCTTATATATCTTTACTTTCAGTTTCTCTTTGTCGTCCCAGTGTTTCTTTTTGCAAATACAAGCAAATATGAAGATATATTCTTGCTTCCTTTTTTTCTTATGAGAAGTATCATCCTGTACATGTGACTTTGCACCTAGCTTTTTCCACAAATGGGTACTTTTTTAAAATGAAGTCTTAATAATCCATTAAGTTCATTTTGATGCTCACGGCACTGTGTCCTGCTCACAGATACTGCTGCACTATGCTGCGGACTCTGTGAAGAGGGTGTCCATGGAGCTGGGCGGCCACGCCCCATTCATAGTATTTGACACTGCCGACGTGGACCGGGCGGTGGCAGGGGCTCTGGCATCTAAATTTAGGAACTCTGGGCAGGTGAGTCCTGTAGAGTTGTTCAGGGTTTAGGGTGGGGTGTATGTGTGTTTTATAATAAGCCTACCATCCGCACCTTTCCCAGCTCCTGGAAGGAAACTTTGGGGTTCCTTCCATCACTCATTCATTCATTCACTCTTCCAGTACATGTTTACACAGTGTCAATCCCTGTGCCAGACTCCGAGAGTCCACAGAGAAATAAGGTGCAGGGAATTTCATGAATAACAGATGTCTTTTAGTCAAATTGTTCTCTCTTCTTTTCCTGACCCTTTAAAGATGGTTATTTTTAGAATTTTCCTGCCTTGTGCTTTTCTCTACTGAGTAAGTACAATCACCTTCTCAGACACAAGACAGCCTTGAACAGCAAGGGCCTGGGATCCAAAGTGAGTAGGAAAATGGTGAGGAGATGATGCTTGAAATATTCAAGAAGGGTCTTGTGTCCATTTCCAAAATGTCAGATGCAGTCAAGTGTTTGGAAAGTTGAAGCTAAAGGATCTACGTATTTGACTTAGTTCCTTCCATCCTCCATTCTCTGTGCCGCAGCATTGCCGCCTCTCAGAGGTTGCCATTTTCTTCCTTCTGTTTATTTTGTAATAGTTTATTCAAGCCATTTGAAACCCTTGGATTAAGTGGTCTTTTTTTTGCCCCGCACAGATATTTATACTTGCTTACTCGTTTAACCACAGAGGTATAGGAGCTGTGGGGTGTGTTAAGAGAGGGAGGTGCTCTTGTTTTAGGGCCAAACCACACGGGAAGGGAGAGACTGGGCTGGACCCGTGGTCAGCACCACGTGGGGTTTTCCCACGCAGAGAGGTCATGGGAGTCACCATCTAATGGTTGGGCCACTAGAGCCGTGCAAACCGTCTACGTGCATTTCTTTTCTCTTGGGTCTAGACCTGTGTTTGCTCCAACCGTTTCCTGGTGCAAAAGGGTATCCATGATTCTTTTGTGAAAAAGTTTGGTGAAGCAATAAGGAGAAGCCTGCATGTGGGTAACGGATTTGAGGAGGGAACTACTCAAGGTCCGTTAATTAATGAAAAGGCCGTGGAGAAGGTAAGTTAGTTTTATTATCTGTTAAAGGAAATGTCATGGTTTTTCTAGCAAAAGCTTCACTGGTGGACAATGCTCTGGTAAGATGCCCAACAGGCTTTTTGTTTTTTCTCTTTAAATACGGTTTTACTGAGATACACTCACAAACCATGTAGACTATCTGAAATATGCAATCACTGGCTCACAGTATCATCACCTAGTTGTACATATATCCCCATGATCAATTTTGGAACATTTTCATTACTCCAGAAAGGAAATAAAAGTAACAAATAAAACCCAAATCCTCCTATACCCCTCATCCCATCCCCCACCCCCCCACTGACCTATAGTATGGGACTGGTACATTTGTTAACTGTTAATGAAAGAATATTAAAATATTACTGTTAACCATAGTCTATAGTTTGCAATAGGTACATTTTCCCCATGTACCCATCTGTTTTTTAACATTTGTTCCTCCTATTATTTATTTATTTTTAATCCATATGTTTCACTCATCTGTGCATACCATAGATAAAAGGAGCATCAGAACACAGTTTTCACAAACACACTGTCATGTTGTGAAAGCTGTATCATTATAAAATCATCTTCAAGAAACATGGCTACTGGAACATAGCTCCACAGTTTCAGGCAGTTCCCTCCAGCCTCTCTAATACACCTTAACTAAAAAGGGGCTATCTCTATAATGCATAAGAATAACCTCCAGGATAACTTCCTGACTCTGAAATCTCTCAGCCACTGACACTTTATTTTGTCTCATTTCTCTCTTCCCCCTTTCAGTCGAGAAGATTTTCTCAATCCCTTGAAGCTGAGTCCCAGCTCGTTCTAGGATTTCTGTCCCACATTGCCAGGGAGGTTTACACCCCTGGGAGTCATGTCCCACATAGAGAAGGAGAGGGCAGTGAGTTTGCTTGCTGTGTTGGCTGAGAGAGAGAGGCCATATCTGAGCAACAAGAGAGGTTCTTTGGGGGTGACTCTTAGGCCTAATTTTAAGTAGCCTGTCCTTTGCGGGGTTAAGTTTCATATGAACAGACGCCGAGATTGAGGGCTCAGCCCATTGATTTGGTTGTCCCCACTATTGTGAGAATATCAGGAATTCTCCACTTGGGGAAGTTGAATTTTCCCCCTTTCTCCCTATTCCCCCAAGGGGCATTGCGAATACTTCTTGAGTTACTGTTCAAATCACTCCAGCAGGGCTGTCTTGAAAATAATGGAGCAATCTGAAAAAGTGCATTTCTACCAATTTGTATGAATTGGGTGGCCTCAGCTGGTCATCAGCTTTTCTGGCCCTCAGTCCTTCCAAGATCTGTTACCATGGGCCTCCCACTGCCTGGCCCCTCCTGTGATAGAACCCAGAGCTCCTCTCCTTCACCGCCTCAGGAGCTGGGGTATTCGACAAGCACCAAGTTCTTTACTTTTTTTGACTACCTAAAAGGAAAGGAAGACTGGCTTTGTTTTGAGATTGTCACGGTTCAGCTGAAATACTGCCATTAGTCCGTTGTTTCTTCCCTTTAACTGCAGAATGCCCTTCCAGAAGAATCCTTGGTGAAAGCATCCCAGGAAGGAGATGTATAGTCGCATATGCCATCTTCAAGAGTTAAAGATGTTGGGAAATGAAGATTGCTTTTGAGATTAAGAAGGATTTGTTAGTTCAAAAAAACATGCCACAATTTAAACTACTATTTAGATAGGATTTCTTTCCTCAATCTACTATTTTGAAAAATAAAATCTCTAGAGTTGCTTACCAGGAACTTTCTTATAAGTCTAAATATCTGGTATGCTTCTTCAATAAGTCTCTACAGATAACAAGGATTTTAAAATTTGAATCCTTGAGTAATTTGAATCCTAGAGTAATTTGAATCTGACAGAAAATGGAGGCTGGAGATAGATAGAGTGTGGGAAAGAAGGGCGAGGGGATGCTTGGATGGAGACACACCCAGCCTGTGGACATCAGCTGAGGACCTCAGGTCCAGTTAGAGCTAAGGCAACACTCAGGTGGGAAACACCTGGACCCCTGTTCAGTGGTCTCTCGAGAGGATGAGGAACGAGCTCAGGGATGGGTGCTAGGAAGAAATACAGAATCCTGCTAGGAGACCACAGCTTCAAGAGTGAGGGTAGGTGCCCCAGAGCAGGGCTGTCCTGAATTTGCTATTTGGGGAAGGGGCTGACCCTAAAGTGAAGCCTGCCAATTCAGAATAAATCCAAGCTCTCAGATGTCTCTCTTATTCAGGGAAGAGACTAGACACAGCAAAGGCCACCCCTGCCAACCATCTTAATTAATCAAGCCAGGCCTTCATCATAAAGAGAAACAACCAAGGATCATAAAACCTTGAGGGAAAGCATCAGCAAAAGAGAGGAAGAACAAAGAGGATCTCTGACCCTGAAGGACACCTGAAGTAATCTGAGGCAAGAGGGGAATATCCATCTTAGTAATAGTTATAGAAAAGAAGAATTGAGAAAATGGAGTAAATGAAATTATCAGATAAATAATAGACAAAAGCATCTCAGAGCTAAGGAAAATTAATTCTTCAGACTGAAAAATGTCACCAATTGGCAAGTAGAATGAATGAAAAGAAAAAAAAACATATATTTTGCTAAACTTTTAGAATATAAAAACATAAAAAGAAGACTCTAGAAGCTTCCAGAGAGGGATAAAGCTACCTACCAAGGAGGGAGAAGCATTCTTGAATCAGGCTTTGTACCAGCAACACTAGAAGATGGTGGAGAAGTACACTAAAAGTTCTGAAGGAAAATTGTTTTGGACCAGAATTCCATAATCAACCAAATTATCAGTCAAGTGGTATGCAATATAAAGCATAAGACATATAATGAAAGAAAACTCAGAAAGTAAACCACTTCCAATGCACCTTTTTCAAAATGGCTGCTTATAAATGTGAAAGGATGGCGATATCTGGCAGGCGGCGTCTCCACGGAGAAGGTGCTCAGCAGCCCGGAGACCGCGGCGGAAGGATGTGGCGGCCGGGAGCCCGGAGACGGAGTCTGAGGCGGACAGCGGAGTAGTGCTTCGTCGCCTCCGGGAGGCCGGGGAGGATCTGCTTATCTCTGATTTCTGGAGTTCAGCACTAGAACAGCTACTGGGGGAGTGGAGATAATACAGAGCAGCTCCCGGAGCCACGAGGGAGAGCAAAGGGACGGCGTACCCCATCCTGGAACGGCTGACTATCTGGGAGAACCAGCTCCGGTGAGATCACCAAGGGGCACGGGCTTTCCTGGGTGGGACGGCAAGCGACCAGAGTCCCTCCCTTCCACCTTCCCAGGCCAGCTGGTAGAATTGGACAGGCGGTCCCCTTAGGCCGCGGCGGCTGGTGCCCCCACCACACGAGGCCCCCCGGAACAACTGAGATAGTTGGGTTGGAAATTCCCAGACTGCGGAGAACAGTGACCGGGGGATCCCTTCCAAACACGTGACTCCCCCGTCGGCTGGGAATAGTGCACTCTCCCGGGCTGCGACAGCTGGCGCCCTCCCACCACGCTTGGTGCCCCGGGCCGACTAGCTAATTCGGCCGGACGCTCTCCTGTGCTGCGGCGGCCGGCGACCCTCCCCGCATTCGGAACCCCAGGCCGGCTGGCATTCTTCCAAGACACTTCGGCTGCCGAATTCTCCCCTACGGCGAGAATTTTCCAGAGTTAAAGGACCCACAGCAACTTTCACTGGTGGAACCCACAGACAAACGTGTGCCACGAGCGCCACCTACTGGGCAGGATAAGAAAAACAGAACCCAGAGATTGCACAGAAAAATCTTTCAACCTGTGAGGTCGAACACCCAGGGAAATCTGACTAAATGCCCAGACGCCAGCAGAAGATAACGGATCACGCTCAGAAAATTGAACATATGGCCCAGTCAAACGAAGAAACCAATAGTTCAAATGAGATACAGGAGCTGAAACAACTAATGCTGAATATATGAACAGAAATGGAAAACCTCTTCAAAAACGAAATCGATAAATTGAGGGAGGACATGAAGAAGACATGGGCTGAACATAAAGAAGAAATAGAAAAACTGAAAAAACAAATCACAGAACTTATGGAAGTGAAAGATAAAGTAGAAAAGATGGAAAAAACAATGGATACCTACAACGACAGATTTAAAGAAACAGAAGATAGAATTAGTGATTTGGAGGATGAAACATCTGAATTCCAAAAAGAAACAGAAACTATCCGGAAAAGAATGGAAAAATTTGAACAAGGTATCAGGGAACTCAAGGACAATGTGAACCGTACAAATATACGTGTAGTGGGTATCCCAGAAGGAGAAGAGAAGGGAAAAGGAGGAGAAAAACTAATGGAAGAAATTATCACTGAAAATTTCCCAACTCTTATGAAAGACCTAAAATTACAGATCCAAGAAGTGCAGCGCACCCCAAAGAGATTAGACACAAATAGGCGTTCCCCAAGACACTTACTAGTTAGAATGTCAGAGGTCAAAGAGAAAGAGAGGATCTTGAAAGCAGCGAGAGAAAAACAATCCGTCACATACAAGGGAAACCCAATAAGACTATGTGTAGATTTCTCAGCAGAAACCATGGAAGCTAGAAGACAGTGGGATGATATATTTAAGTTACTAAAAGAGAAAAACTGCCAGCCAAGACTCCTATATCCAGCAAAATTGTCCTTCAAAAATGAGGGAGAAATTAAAACATTCTCAGACAAAAAGTCACTAAGAGAATATGTGACCAAGAGACCAGCTCTGCAAGAAATACTAAAGGAAGCACTAGAGTCAGAACCGAAAAGACAGAAGAGAGAGACATGGAGAAAAGTATAGAAAGAAGGAAAGTCAGATATAATATATATAATACAAAAGGCAAAATGGTAGAGGAAAATATTATCCAAACAGTAATAACTCTAAATGTCAATGGACTGAATTCCCCAATTAAAAGACATAGACTGGCAGAATGGATTAAAATACAGGATCCTTCTATATGCTGTCTACAGGAAACACATCTTAGACCCAAAGATAAATATAGGTTGAAAGTGAAAGGTTGGGAAAAGATATTTCATGCAAATAACAACCAGAAAAGAGCAGGAGTGGCTATACTAATATCCAACAAGTTAGACTTCAAATGTAAAACAGTTAAAAGAGACAAAGAAGGACACTATATACTATTAAAAGGAACAATTAAGCAAGAAGACATAACAATCATAAATATTTACGCACCAAACCAGAATGCCCCAAAATACGTGAGGAATACACTGCAAACACTGAAAAGGGAAATAGACACATATACCATAATAGTTGGAGACTTCAATTCACCACTCTCATCAATGGACAGAACATCTACACAGAGGATCAATAAAGAAATAGAGAACCTGAATATTACTATAAATGAGCTTGACTTAACAGACATTTATAGGACATTACATCCCACAACAGCAGGATACACCTTTTTTTCAAGTGCTCATGGATCATTCTCAAAGATAGACCATATGCTGGGTCACAAAGCAAGTCTTAACAAATTTAAAAAGATTGAAATCATACACAACACTTTCTCGGATCATAAAGGAATGAAGTTGGAAATCAATAATAGGCGGAGTGCCAGAAAATTCATAAATACATGGAGGCTCAACAACACACTCTTAAACAACAAGTGGGTCAAAGAAGAAATTGCAAGAGAAATTAGTAAATACCTAGAGGCAAATGAAAATGAAGACACAACATATCAAAACTTATGGGACGCAGCAAAGGCAGTGCTAAGAGGGAAATTTATTGCCCTAAATGCCTTTATCAGAAAAGAAGAAAAGGCAAAAATGCAGGAATTAACTGTCCACTTGGAAGAACTGGAGAAAGAACAGCAAACTAATCCCAAAGCAAGCAAAAGGAAAGAAATAACAAAGATTAGAGTAGAAATAAATGAAATTGAAAACATGAAAACAATAGAGAAAATCAATAAGACCAGAAGTTGGTTCTATGAGAAAATCAACAAGATTGATGGGCCCTTAGCAAGACTGACAAAAAGAAGAAGAGAGAGGATGCAAATAAATAAGATTAGAAATGAAAGAGGAGACATAACTACTGACCTCACAGAAATAAAGGAGGTAATAACAGGATACTATGAACAACTTTACGCTAATAAATACAACAATTTAGAAGAAATGGACAGGTTCCTGGAAAGACATGAACAACCAACTTTGACTCAAGAAGAAATAGACGACCTCAACAAACCAATCACAAGTAAAGAGATTGAATTAGTTATTCAAAAGCTCCCTAAAAAGAAAAGCCCAGGACCAGACGGCTTCACATGTGAATTCTATCAAACATTCCAGAAAGAATTAGTACCTACTCTCCTAAAACTGTTCAACATAATCGAAGTGGAGGGAAAACTACCTAATTCATTCTATGAAGCCAACATCACCCTCATACCAAAACCAGGCAAAGATATTACAAAAAAAGAAAACTACAGACCAATCTCTCTAATGAATACAGATGCAAAAATCCTCAATAAAATTCTAGCAAATCGTATCCAACAACACATTAAAAGAATTATACATCATGACCAAGTAGGATTCATCCCAGGTATGCAAGGATGGTTCAACATAAGAAAATCAATTAATGTAATACACCATATCAACAAATCAAAGCAGAAAAATCACATGATCATCTCAATTGATGCAGAGAAGGCATTTGACAAGATTCAACATCCTTTCCTGCTGAAAACACTTCAAAAGATAGGAATACAAGGGAACTTCCTTAAAATGATAGAGGGAATATATGAAAAACCCACAGCTAATATCATCCTCAATGGGGAAAAATTGAAAACTTTCCCCCTAAGATCAGGAACAAGACAAGGATGTCCACTATCACCACTATTATTCAACATTGTGTTGGAAGTTCTAGCCAGAGCAATTAGACAAGAAAAAGAAATGCAAGGCATCAAAATTGGAAAGGAAGAAGTAAAACTATCACTGTTTGCAGACGATATGATACTATATGTAGAAAACCCAGAAAAATCCACAACAAAATTACTAGAGCTAATAAATGAGTACAGCAAAGTAGCAGGCTACAAGATCAACATTCAAAAATCTGTAGCTTTTCTATACACTAGTAATGAACAAGCTGAGGCGGAAATCAAGAAACGAATCCCATTTACAATCGCAACTAAAAGAATAAAATACCTAGGAATAAATTTAACCAAAGAGACAAAAAACCTATATAAAGAAAACTACAAAAAACTGTTAAAAGAAATCACAGAAGACCTAAATAGATGGAAGGGCATACCGTGTTCATGGATTGGAAGACTAAATATAGTCAAGATGTCAATCCTACCTAAATTGATTTACAGATTCAATGCAATAACAATCAAAATCCCAACAACTTATTTTTCAGAAATAGAAAAACCAATAAGCAAATTTATCTGGAAGGGCAGGGTGCCCCGAATTGCTAAAAACATCTTGAGGAAAAAAAACGAAGCTGGAGGTCTCGCGCTGCCTGACTTTAAGGCATATTATGAAGCCACAGTGGTCAAAACAGCATGGTATTGGCATAAAGATAGATATATCAACCAATGGAATCGAATAGAATGCTCAGATATAGACCCTCTCATCTATGGACATTTGATCTTTGATAAGGCAGTCAAGCCAACTCACCTGGGACAGAACAGTCTCTTCAATAAATGCTGCCTAGAGAACTGGATATCCATATGCAAAAGAATGAAAGAAGACCCATCTCTCACACCCTATACAAAAGTTAACTCAAAATGGATCAAAGATCTAAACATTAGGTCTAAGACCATAAAACAGTTAGAGGAAAATGTTGGGAGATTACTTATGGATCTTACAACTGGAGGCGGTTTTATGGACCTTAAACCTAAAGCAAGAACACTGAAGAAGGAAATAAATAAATGGGAGCTCCTCAAAATTAAACACTTTTGTGCATCAAAGAACTTCATCAAGAAAGTAGAAAGACAGCCTACACAATGGGAGACAATATTTGGAAACGACATATCAGATAAAGGTCTAGTATCCAGAATTTATAAAGAGATTGTTCAACTCAACAACAAAAAGACAGCCAACCCAATTACAAAATGGGAAAAAGACTTAAACAGACACCTACCAGAAGAAGAAATACGGATGGCCAAGAGGCACATGAAGAGATGCTCAATGTCCCTGGCCATTAGAGAAATGCAAATCAAAACCACAATGAGATATCATCTCACACCCACCAGAATGGCCATTATCAACAAAACAGAAAATGACAAGTGCTGGAGAGGATGCGGAGAAAGAGGCACACTTATCCACTGTTGGTGGGAATGTCAAAGGGTGCAACCACTGCGGAAGGCAGTTTGGCGGTTCCTCAAAAAGCTGAATATAGAATTGCCATACGACCCAGCAATACCATTGCTAGGTATCTACTCAAAGGACTTAAGGGCAAAGACACAAACGGACATTTGCACACCAATGTTTATAGCAGCGTTATTTACAATTGCAAAGAGATGGAAACAGCCAAAATCTCCATCAACAGAAGAGTGGCTAAACAAACTGTGGTATATACATACGATGGAATATTATGCAGCTTTAAGACAAGATAAACTTATGAACCATGTAATAACATGGATGGACCTAGAGAATATTATGCTGAGTGAATCCAGCCAAAAACTAAAGGACAAATACTGTATGGTCCCACTGATGTGAACGGACATTCGAGAATAAACTTGAAATATGTCATTGGTAACAGAGTCCAGCAGGAGTTAGAAACAGGGTAAGACAATGGGTAATTGAAGCTGAAGGGATACAGACTGTGCAACAGGACTAGATACAAAAACTCAAAAATGGACAGCACAATAATACCTAATTGTAAAATAATCATGTTAAAATACTGAATGAAGCTGCATCTGAGCTATAGGGTTTTTTTTGTTTTTGTTTGCTTGTTGGTTTGTTTGTTGTTGTTGTTTTTTACTATTATTACTACTTTTATTTCTTTTCTTTATATTAACATTTTATATCTTTTTCTGTTGTGTTGCTAGTTCCTCTAAACCGATGCAAATGTACTAAGAAACAATGATCATGCATCTATGTGATGATGTTAAGAATTACTGAGTGCATATGTAGAATGGTATGATTTCTAAATGTTGTGTTAATTTCTTTTTTTTTTTCTTTCCGTTAATAAAAAAAAAAAAAAATGTGAAAGGATGCAGTGGTTAAGAAGGCTGGGTACCTTTGGACAAGCAAATTCCTCACCACTGAGGAGAATGTATTGGAGCAAAATCAAAGTGAAGTCCCAGAAAGAGGATGACATGGGATCCAAGAAACTGGAACTAACCCAGGAGTCCAAGGGTGTGATGAAGGCAAATCCCAGGAAGACAACTGAACAGCAGGTCTAGAAAGAAGCCAGTGTATATTAGACCAGCCAACAAATAGTAAGATCAAACTGCTGGAAAATCAAAGAGCAGAGACAAAGGAGGCACGTGCTTACCATGTACCCTCTCCCTGCTTCTGTAGCTCTGCACATTTGATTCCTCCTACCTAGAAGGAACTGGAGTGTTTTGTTTCTAACCTTTTCTGTTTTATGAAGAAAGAAAACCCATTACGGTTTTCTGAAAGTTAAACAGTCTAAGAGATGGTATCATTTGGAAAGTATTCTCCACCAACTTTCCCAAGGGCTTTTCTTTTCCCCCTGCCACAGGTGGAGAAACATGTGAATGATGCCGTTTCCAAAGGGGCCACTGTTGTCACAGGCGGGAAACGACACCAATTTGGAAGAAATTTCTTTGAACCCACCCTGCTCTCCAATGTCACCCAGGACATGCTTTGCTTTCAGGAAGAGACTTTTGGGCCCCTCGCACCAGTGATCAGGTAAGACCATCCAGCCTAAGGAAGACGAGGGAAACCTAGAGAGAGCTGAAGTTCATTGCACTCTTTGTGATATAGGTTTGGGGGCTCAGGGGGGAGTTCGAGAGGCTGTGTTGTCACCTGAAGAGCTCAGTTCAATTTATGGGGGGGGGGGGTTGGTTTTTTTCATCATCCCTTATTTAGTCCATAAAATTCACCATCCTTGCTTTCTGCTGAACTGCTTTTTCTTCTTAATGTACTATATCCTCATAGATGTCTTTCAAGGAAATTTTGTGGGAATTTCTCAGATTTATGTGCCTGCGATGACCTTTTAATTTCACATCCACAAGTAAATCATCATATCGCTGGAAAAAATGCTAGGTTCCATGCTTTGAAGATATCACTCCTTTGTTTGATAAATCTCCCCTGTGCAGATTTTGCTTATGACCCATCTTAACTTTCGCAGATTCGATACAGAGGAGGAGGCTGTGGCCATCGCTAACGCCACTGACGTCGGGTTAGCTGGTAAGTGTGTTGGTGTTCCCTTTCCAGCACTGCCCTGTGTTTTGAGAAAGAGACTTCAGGAGAGTCTATATTTTGTTGCTTTCTGAGAGGCAAGGATAGATTTGTGCAAGTTCGTGTTCTTTCGCCTTGTCTCCCATGGCATGGATTGGAGAGCTCTGGTGAGAGGCAGAGCTGAGGGTGAAGCTGATGGGGAGAAGGCAGTGCAGATTGTTCTAGGTGGGGAATCACATGTACCCCAAAAGCCCCGTGTTCTCTGAGGCTTAATGCCCTGAAATTCCAAGTGCTTTTTCTTCCATTTTTCTGTGACCAGAGGGCCTACTTCCTGAAAACCTGGACAGAGGAGGAAGCCCTAGGCCAAGGGCAGAGAGTGTCAGGGCTGGGCCAGAGTGGAGACAGTGAGTGAAGGCCGGCAGCGCCTCAATGAGTGGCTGTCGTCCTTTTGGTCTTGAGATGATCAGGGTGGCTGCAGTACATCCCTCTATTCATAATGCTAACAAAAGTGTGTGTGCACAGATGCATCCGCAACTCTATCCTTAGCATCCAGGGTGCGTTAGGTACCGAGGAAGATGCAAAGTCATACATAGTACAGCTCCAGCTATGGACGCTTCCCTTCAAGGTGTAAGAGAACTGCTTACAACAAGGGGAAGGTTAAGCATGTGGTGAGACTCTTACCCTTTGCTACCATCTTAGATTTTGTAATAAAGCTGGATATGATAATGTGCTTCTATACAGCTGATTCCAGTGTTCTTGCTTTCTTTCTGGATGGGATGGTGGTGGAGGAAGCCACTTCCTGAGCGACACCATAAATGATGAGCAGGAGTCTGAGTGCACAGAGATTGGAAGAAAGAGATTCTGGGAGGAGGGGACCAACAGAGTCAAGAAGCTAATCAAGGAGAGACAAGGAGAATTTGGGTTGACTCTTGGAGGAGAAGATTGATAAGAGTAATGGGGGGGTAGAGCTGAAAATGTTGACCAGGTTCTAGAGGGTTTGGATACCCACTAAAGGATTTAATCTTATTCTGTAGATAACAAAGAGCTGCTGAAAGGTTTGAGCAAAAATATCATGTGGCTAATCTAACAGAAGTATGCAGGATGGGTTAAATATTAGAAAACTGGAGCCAGAGAGGTTTTTTGTCACAGTCCTCGATAGGAGAGAGTGAGAGCCCACGTGAGAGTGGAACACACACATCAAGGTGAGTTCCTAGGCTCCAAAGATGAAGAAATGGACAGGACCAACTCAGGGCCCTTATATGGAAGCAGGGAATGCAGCGAGGATTCCAGGCCCAAGTGACCATCAGTGGCATCGTAGCTTTAGAAGTGATGTCTTTAGTGAATATCCTACATACCACGTGTGTCTCTTTATCCCTACAACAGGGTATTTTTACTCTCAAGACCCAGCCCAGATCTGGAGAGTGGCAGAGCAGCTGGAAGTTGGCATGGTTGGCGTTAACGAAGGGTTGATTTCCACCGTGGAGTGCCCTTTTGGTGGGGTGAAGCAATCCGGCATTGGGCGAGAAGGGTCAAAGTATGGCATTGATGAGTATCTGGAACTCAAGTATGTGTGCTATGGAGGGTTATAGGATCCTTCAGTCCTTTCAGAAATAAAAATAAAAAGGAAGCTGACTTCCATATAAGGAACATGCCCTCCATTATTTTAAGTACATGTTCAGGGTCTTCATAGATGACCTGAAATTCACATTTTAAAAATTCATCCTGTCCTTGTAACCTTAAGCAGATATTGCTAATCCTGCCCCTCCCATTACTTAATTAGGGACCAACAGGTGCCACCTGCTAGTAGCTGCAGGTTCCAGGACAAGCCATTGTTGGTTTTCTAGATTGAAGCCCTGGGAGCTTGGCCACAGCCCCTCTGCCTGAGAGCAAGGCTCAGCAGGAGGCGGCTGTCCCTTCAGCCAACAGAAAGGCTGATTACTTACAATGGCAGAGCCATCTCCAACATGCTCCCCCAGCCTGGGCCAGAAGGCTGCATGGGAGGCCCCTGAGTATACACAATGGGTGGGTCGGGGGCAAACACCCCGTTCCCTGGCCATCACCCCCCCCCCCCCAGCGCTAAGGACTTATTGTATGTTAGGCCATGTTGTCGTAGAGGTAGAATTACTCAGCTTTTAAAGATTCTGAAATAGCACAGAATTGCCTCTGCCTTTGTGAGGAATGTAGGAGCACCTCTCCCTTCTTTGGACCATTTTTTAAATTGGAGTCTTATCATCCTAAATTTATTGCGTAAAGATTATATTTTCATTTCTGTTCGGTTTTCTGTTTAATTTTTTTTCCCATTAGGAAATGAGCTTAGGCATAAAGAAAAGAATAGCAGAAGCAGCTGGTAGGAGCTAGGGCTGACTCCTTCACTGAGGAGCTCGGGTACATGCTGTTCAGAATCTCCCTTCCCTCAGGTGCAGTGGAGGGGCTGTGTCGTGTTTCCCTCCATGGGTATGGTGAACCTAAGAGAAAATGAAAGTACTTTGTGCCAAAATGAAAACCCTGTGTACATGCAGGGGCCATTCTGTTGTTGGCGGCACCCTCCCTGCCCTGCGGCTCTGCCAAGATGCAAGGAGGCTGATGCCCACCTGGCCACCCACCTGAGCCCAAGGAAGTGGGTGTCATTGCAGCCTGCTCTTTCCGCCCCCAGGTAGTGCTGCTCCTGCTCTGCCAAAAAAGCAAAAGCACTTTCATCACAGTAGTCTCAAAAGGGAGAAGAATTTCTTAATAATTGTCAGTCCACCTGAGGCTTGGATTTCAGGCACCTTTTATCTGGGAGTTTTTCCAGCTCTTCACAAAAAGCCTACATGCCCTAAGTTGCCTCTCACCCCGAGAGAGGAACTCTGACCAAGAAAATTGTAGGTGCTTCTGGACACATGTGAGGTCTCCTCTCCCACCCGTGCTGAGCCACTGAGGAATAGAAGTTGGAGGCTGTTTCAGGCTGAGCCTGCAGAGATGAAACCCCTTCCTTTCCCACCCACTGGGTGCAGAGTCCACGGACACTCAGTGACATTCTGGGAAATGGAAGTAAGCCCTGAATGAAAGCAGTGCTAGATGCAATTGCCCTAGAACCCCACCCAGGTCATAGTACCCCTCAGTGACCAGTCAATGGTGGGAGGGGACTGTGATCCAATAATTGAACGGTCTGGGAAGTCCTTGTGCTCGTAGGTTGCCTGCCAAGCCTGGAGCTGCTTTGCATTTGCCTGGATTACACCAGCCACACCAAGGCCAAGGACACGAAATAAGCTCAGGTAGCTTCTTCCGAGCATCGCCCAGGCCTGGTCCAGGACCACATATTGACAGTTAACGTCTACTCTTTACTTTTATAGTTTTTAAGTTGTTTCATATAACATTCTAATTACCTAAGACTTGGGTGTGTCCCTCTTTTTCTATGATGAACGGAAAATGGTCTAACATTATTTTTTAAGTCTGGAATACTGATGCAAATGAATTTGCAACTTTGTAAGCCAGTGGATTTCTTGAATGGATGGCAAATTTTTAGTTTTTTCTTGAATGGATGGCAAATTTTTAGTTTTCTTGTGTATTTGACTTACTAGGTACATAAATTGAAAGCCAGAGACTTATTGCAATGTCTTTGTTTAATTCTGGAGTTAAAATAACTTGAAAAGGAAATAATTGATTGTTTAGTATAATGGTACTGGATGTGGGAAGAGAGAAAAGGGTCTTTAACATTTTTTGTGTTATTTTTCAGTAAGGTCATATGTGATGAATGGAATATCTGTAAAAATATATTTTAAAACATGAAATAGAAAGGGACCATTAGACCAGGGGTTGGCAAACTACAGCCCACAAACCAAACCTGGCCTGCAACCTATTTTTTGTATAATTTGTGAGCTAAGAATTTTTTTTTTAATTATTTTAAATGGTTGGAAAAAACAATCTAAAGAAGAATAACATTTCATGACACAAAAATACAAGAAATTCAGATTTCAGTTTCCATAAATGTTTTATCGTAATACAGCCACGTCCATTCATTTACAGAATGGTCTTGTGGTAACTTATGAAGAGTTGAGTAGCTGTGACAGAGACAGTGAGGCCTGCAAAGCTTAAATATTTCCCATTTGACTTTTTACAGAAAGTTTACCGACCCCTGATCTACAGCCAGAAGGGGCTGTTGACGTTTTTGGGTCTCTTGGGCATTAGTGATTTTACTGAATACTAACTGTGCAAAAGGTACTTTACTGGACACTGCTATAGTGAGTCTGCACCAAGAACTTCCCAGCAGTTATCACACAAATGAAATTACTGGGATAACAAGAGTCCATTGACCCTGAAAAATCACTCCTTGTTTCTTTGCTTCCTCCAGCTATGCAGGGATTCTCTTATTTAAAGAGCTGCTTTGCATCTAATATCTTTATCTGATTGAGAGGCTTTTAAAGTATTTTATGCTTTTCTTTTTTTCCATACCTATCTTTATTCTTATAGAAAAAACTCAGTTAAAATAAAGACCAGAAGCACAATGTAAACAAATCTGTTTTGTTGTGAATTTATGTTTTTAATTTTAAATTGTGCCACATGGCTGCCATCTTTGAAGGCTGGGTCCCAATATTTTAATTACTCATGTGCAGCTATTTTTAGACAGCATTTTAATTGAATAATATTTCTGCTGTGATTCTTTTTCTCATGCTAGTCCTTGTGAGATAAAACTTGGGCTTAAGTGTTATGGGAAATGTATAAACATTTTGCTTCTTAAACGTGTGCAAGATTCGTTTTTTAGGCTTTTAAAAATTGCTCATTTATCTCAGTGTCTTGTCAACAGAGTTATGTGTGTATGTGATTAATAAATGTCAAATTAACATTTCCTGTGTCTGCATTAAGGTTTCTGGTGGGGGCATCTTCTTGTCAATTCATCATTTGAGTTTTTATTAGATATCATTAGAGCAGTTCAGAAGTGAGTAAATAGGGCTTTACCCCGGGAGAGGCTGGTCAGTGAACAGCACCTTGGTGCGGGGATCCTGCCTGTGAAATTGTTTCCCAGCACCTAGGGTTGGTGCTTATGAAATGTTTGCTGAACTGAACCAAGAATTCACCCAGCTTGGAGGTGTGGCTGTCCAAGAAAGGAGTAGGTGGCCTCTCCCTAATCTTGCCTTCTCACATTAGCCAATCTCTTTTCTGCACTCTTCGGTGTCTTCCTTTATGCACTTTTTCCCAATGTTTGTTAATACAGAGAAGAACAAGGAAGAAACTTTCTGAAACCCTGCCATCCAGACATAATCACTGTTAATTATCATAACAACGTAGTATATATTTTCATCCTGTGTTCATTAATATTTTAAGAAATTTCACGTGTCCTTATTGATTGAACCGGACATTACATGTGTGGGCCTTTAACAAAGGTAAGATTTTTGTCGGCAGAGATAATAGCGTCACCAGCTACACATCTCTGTCTTTCCACATATTCTTTTAATCTGTTTTTGAGTTTTTAAATGGCATTGCCAACTGGGGACACAGTTTATTTACCTCTAAATTTATGGATTTTCTTACATGCATATTTTTATCTTACTGTTTCTTTCACTTTCTAATTATCAGTAAGTTTTCACCTATTAATAACTGCTTTAGCTCTGATTTAGCTTACAACAGATTTAAAAGCAAGTTAGTGTGGTTTTCGTTTATCAAGTCTATGAAACACATCTGGGAAAAAAGCAGGACCTGTTCCTCTTGGCTGAGTCAGAAAGTGTTGTAAGACCCCAGGTATTTTCCACTTGTATATAATATTTATAAATGAATGGAAAGGGGGTTGGAAATCAGTGGTCTGTGCAGTTTGTGTGTGTGTGTGCACCTGTGTGAATAGAGCTGCCCAATTTTATCTCATCTATGGATAGACTTATGTAATCATCACCATCAAGATACAAAACTGTTTGCATCATCATGGGATTCTCTCATGCAAGCCCTTTATAGCTGGTTTTCCTTTTTATTAAATCACTTGGCAAAGTGGTTTTTTTTTTAATTTCTCAATGCAGTTTAATATTCATACCAAAAAAAAGGACACATAGGTGAACAGTTCACTGGATTCTTAAACTGAACACAGCCATGTTAACAAGCACCCTTCCAGCACCTTCTTGCATTTCCTTCTGGAATGACTGATTTGTTTTTCAATGAAGTCATCTCGGCTACAAGTCTTTCTTAAGGACTTAGTGCTGAGAAACACCTCCCTATTCCTCAAAGAAGATCAATAGACTCGGGCGGGCCATGGTGGCTCAGCAGGCAAGAATGATTGCCTGCCATGCTAGAGAACCTGGGTTCGATTCCCGGTGCCTGCCCATGTTTAAAAAAAAAAAAGAAGATCAGTAGAAAATAGTTCAGCTTTGGGAAAGTTTTTAAAAAAGAGTTTCATGCTAAATCTTAGGCTATCTCAGAGTTATCTCCTGAGATTTTTTTTTTTAATTCCTTTATTTTCAGACATGGAAAGCCATCATTACTGAGATTATAAAGATTTAGTTCATTTACTTTAAAAAATACTTTGGTTTCCCAGTAAACTAAAACAACTCTTACAAGACCAAGGATGATCAAGGGGGCATTTACTTAGTTTCACTGACTACAACAGACTCATTCTCATTACCAGCATCTTTACTTCATGTGGGAGTTAGATTCAGGTGTCAACATGGCCAGGTGAAGGTACCTAGTTAAATTGCTGTGGCCATGAGCAGATGGCATGTGAACCTCATCTGTTGCTCATTACATCTGCAGTCGGCTAGGAGGCGTGCCTGCTGCAATGAATGATGTTTGATTTAATTGCCTGGTGCTTAAATGAGAGAGCTCAACATAGCACAGCCCAAGCAGCTCAGCATACCTCATCTCAGCACTCACAGCTCAGCCCAGGCCTTTGGAGATGCAGAAAGGAATCACCCCGGGGAAAGTTGTTAGAACCCTGAGGCCTGAAGAGAAGACCAACGGAGATTACCCTGTGCCTTCCCATGTAAGAAAGAACCTCAGTTGAAAATTAGCTGCCTTTCCTCTTAAGAACTAACAAAATAAATCCCCTTTTATTAGAAGCCAATCCATCTCTGGTGTGTTGCATTCCGGCAGCTAGCAAACTAGAACACTTCAACAGGTACTTACTGCATCAAAGTTGCCAATGGATTGCGTTAAATGGCATGGAAAGGAGGGAGGAAACAGTTCATACTGTATGATTCCATTCCTATAAACTCTAGAAAATTCAAGCAAATACATGTTGACAAATCAGTGGATGCCTGGGTAGGAAGATGACAAAAGGAAACCTTTGGGGGTGATATATCAGTTCATTACCTTGGTGATGGTTTCACAAATGTCTGCATATGTCACAAATTACCAAATTACCCAGAGATATTCCAGACTACAGTGGGCTGATAATTTAAAAGTCTTGGTAGAGTCCCTTGAGGTACTGGAGAGAAAACATGGACATTTTAAATTTTCCCATCTGGGGGAGCCCCTGGTACTCTCTCAAACATTAGGGACTCCCAAGAAAATAGACCAAGCCCTTGATTTTGAGGCTTACCCTTAGAAAACTTATTTCTGTAGAAGAGAAGCTAAGGCTACCTATAATTATGCCTCAGAGTTGCTTCCAGGAAACCTTTTTTTGTTGTTCCTATGTGGCCTCTTTCTCTCTCTAAGTCCAGTCCTGCAAGGAAAATTATTACCCTCCTCCCTACATGGGGTATGACATTCAGGGGTGAAAGTGTCCCTGGCAATGTGGGATATGACTCCGGATGAGCCTGGCCCTGGCACCCTGGGATCGACAACACCTTCCTGACCAAAAAGGGGAAAAGAAACGTAATAAATAAGGTATTGGTGGCTAATAGAGTTCAAATAGAGTTAAGAGCCTATTCTGGAGGCTACTCCTATGCAAAGCTTCGGCTAGATATTGCTAATTGTCATGGTCTGCCAAACCCCAACAAACATCATTTCTGTTAACCCTAAAGAACACCAAGGGCCCTGAGACTCGACAAAAGTTTCATGTATTAAGTTTACCTTCCTGAGACTTATAACCTCCAGAAGGTCTCTAGGCCAGATAAGTCTTGAAACCCAGAGGGGCCAGCCTTTCCAAGAATATCACATATTCCATCCCCCATCCTATATTGTTGACATCCCTTTTCAACATGAAAAGTTAGAATGGGTATAGCCCAAAGACCCCTATAGAATGGGAAGTAGGATCAAAGGAGAAAGAGGAGTTATAACAGAAGATAGGATTTGACAAATGAGTATGACTGCTAAATCAATATAATGATATTTATTTTAGCTTCCAGAGCAGCTAGGAGGAAAAACCTGAAAAACGTGGAATGGCAACCTATACTAAACTTTGAAATCTGTTCTGTAATTATTTGTTAAAATGTACTTTGAAAATTACTGCTTTTTTGTATATATGTTGTATTTTACAATAAAAAATGTTTTAAAGAAAACTTACCAAATTGTACTTCTTTAGTATGGGCAGTTCATTGTATGTCAGTTACATACTGTTAGGGAAAGAAAAAGAAAAAAAAAAGACAATGGGGCTTCAATTCCAAGCCTTTTGGTCCAATCCAGTATCTCTTTCCAGTCAACTCCTGTTAGCTGCATAAGAGGGTAGCAGCCCTCAATAAATAACACCTAAGTCTTCCCTAATTTGGAGGTGAGAAATTGATGCTGGATTCAGAGAGGTGGAGTGAGTGCAAAATGCTGGCTTTACTATTTACAGATAGAAGCTAGGTTAGGGGGGATGCACTCCAGGTATACACTTCCCTGAATTTAATTAGCCTCCCCCAAAACCGTAGGCCTCTCCAGCAGGGGCAAGCTCCACCATTATTGTGTGAGAGAGAGAGAGAGGGCTGGACTTCACCTTCGCAGCGGCAGGTTCCAAGCCCAGGAGAGAAGGCAGGCCAAGGCCAACACAGTATCTCCACTAGCCACCAATTAGGTAGCACCTGGGGCGGGACAGAAACCAGGGGACTTGCTCTGGGCTTCTAAGGTTTCTTTCTTTTTTTACCTTGAGAGCCAGATAGTAAATATTTTAGGCTTTATGGATATAGGCTCCATTAAAACTACTTAACTTACTGTGCAAAAGCGGCCAGAACAGTACACAAATGAGTGAGCTTGGCTGTGTTCCAAGCATTCTATGGACGCTTAAATCTCAATTTCATATGTTTCAAGAGTCACAAAATATTCTATTTTTTCCCAACCATTTGAAAATGTAAAACCCCTTCTTAGCTCTCATGCCATACAAAAACAAGCCACCAGCTGTAGTCTATTAACTGAATTTACTCAAGGAAAATCCCCCTACATAGAAGCATAAAGGAAGAGTATTTTCTCCCTAATAACAATTGAGTACTACAGAAAAAAAAAGAAATTTTTATTTCAAATGTGTGCGTGTGTGTGTAACAACATAGGGGAAAATAATATCTTTAAAGAAAGGTGTACATCATTGAGATATAGAGTGGTGAATTTTCTTACTTCACTGCATGTATGTTCAGCAGTTTCATAACATGTGCAGCCTCTTAATTCTGTGGCTTTGAATCCTACTTTGCATCTAAAACCAGCAACTAAGAGTCCTTATTGGCCTGTAGGCCCCACAACTGCCCTCCCACATTCTAGGCCCTGCTTTCCCCTCCAACCAATGTTCTCAAAGTGCTTTTACCTTCCAAAAACCTTAACGATGAGAGGCACAAGACAAAGAATTGTGGTTGTGTCACTTCACCTCATGATCTGCCCCTCCAATGAGAATAACAAGAGGGCCCACTTTTTTTTATTTAATTTTTTATTAATTAAAAAAAATTACTGGCCATTAGAGAAATGCAAATCAAAACCACAATGAGATATCATCTCACACCCACCAGAATGGCCATTATCAACAAAACAGAAAATGACAAGTGCTGGAGAGGATGCAGAGAAAGAGGCACACTTATCCACTGTTGGTGGGAATGTCAAAGGGTGCAACCACTGTGGAAGGCAGTTTGGCGGTTCCTCAAAAAGCTGAATATAGAATTGCCATACGACCCAGCAATACCATTGCTAGGTATCTACTCAAAGGACTTGAGGGCAAAGACACAAACGGACATTTGCACACCAATGTTTATAGCAGCATTATTTACAATTGCAAAGAGATGGAAACAGCCAAAATCTCCATCAACAGAAGAGTGGCTAAACAAACTGTGGTATATACATACGATGGAATATTATGCAGCTTTAAGACAAGATAAACTTATGAACCATGTAATAACATGGATGGACCTAGAGAATATTATGCTGAGTGAATCCAGCCAAAAACTAAAGGACAAATACTGTATGGTCCCACTGATGTGAACGGACATTCGAGAATAAACTTGAAATATGTCATTGGTAACAGAGTTCAGCAGGAGTTAGAAACAGGGTAAGACAATGGGTAATTGAAGCTGAAGGGATACAGACTGTGCAACAGGACTAGATACAAAAACTCAAAAATGGACAGCACAATAATACCTAATTGTAAAGTAATCATGTTAAAACACTGAATAAAGCTGCATCTGAGCTATAGGTTTTTGTTTTGTTTTGTGTTGTTTTGTTTTGATTTTACTATTATTACTTTTATTTTTTTCTCTATATTAACATTCTATATCTTTTTCGGTTATGTTGCTAGTTCTTCTAAACCAATGCAAATGTACTAAGAAATGATGATCATGCAGCTATGTGATGATGTTAAGAATTAATGATTGCATGTGTAGAATGGTATGATCTCTAAATGTTGGGTTAATTTCTTTTTTTCTGTTAATTAAAAAAAAAAAAAAAGAGAAGGGATAATTGGAGATGAAGGGATACAGACTGTACAACGGGACTGGATATAAAAACTCAGAAATGGACAGCACAATACTACCCAATTGTAATGCAATTATGTTAAAACACTGAATGAAGCTGCATGTGAGGTATAGGTTTTTTGTTTTTGTTTTTTTTGTTTTTTTTTTCTTTCTATTATTGTTTTAATTCTTATTCTGTTGTCTTTTTATTTCTTTTTCTAAATCGATGCAAATGTACTAAGAAATGATGAATATGCAACTATGTGATGTTATTAAGAATTACTGATTGTACATGTACATTGAAATGATTTCTAATTGTTTTGTTAATTCTTTTTTTAATTAATAAAAAAAAAAAAAAATTACAAGAAACACAAACATTCCCAACACATACACTCAGCAATTCACAATATCATCACATAGTTGCATATTCAGCATCATGATCATTTCCCAGAACATTAGCATCAATTCAGAAAAAGAAATAAAAAGACAACAGAAAAATATAACAAACAGGAAAAAAAAAAATTTTACAGGCCATATTCCTTACTAATCCCTTTCATTGATCACTAGCATTTCAAACTAAATCTATTTTAATATTTGTTCCCCCTATTATTTATTTTTATTCCATATGTTCCTCTCATCTGTTGACAAGGTAGATAAAAGGAGCATCAGACACAAGGTTTTCACAATCACACAGTCACATTGTGAAAGCTATATCATTATACAATCATCATCAAGAAACATGGCTACTGGAACACAGCTCTACATTTTCAGACAGTTTCCTCCAGCCTCTCCATACATCTTGGATAACAAGGTGATATCTACTTAATGCATAAGAATAACCTCCAGGATAACCTCTCGACTCTGGAATCTCTCAGCCATTGACACTTTGTCTCATTTCACTCTTTCCCCTTTTGGTTGAGAAGGTTTTCTCAATCCCTTGATCCTGGGTCTCAGCTCATTCTAGAGTTTTTCTCAATCCCTTGATGCTGAATCTCAGCTCATTTTTGGATTTCTGTCCCACGCTGCCAGGAAGATCCACACCCCTGGTAGTCATGTCCCACGTAGACAGGGGGAGGGTGGTGAGTCTGCTTGCTGTGTTGGCTGGAGAGAGAGGCCACATCTGAGCAACAAAAGAGGTTCTCTTGGGGGTGACTCTTAGGCTTAATTTTAAGTAGGCTTGGCCTATAAGAGGGCCCACTTTTGCATCACTAGAGTGGTGTTTACGTTTGACTCAACGTAGATTCCAGATCCTTCTGTGATGGAAGGATCAGACAGGACAGGCTGAGAGGGCCAGGGGCAGAAAAGGAGGTGTGGCAGAGAAAGCACACTGCAAACCTAGAAGGGGTGGCCCAGGACCCCATCCTATGGAGAGACCAGGGAAGGTTTTTTTTCTCCCTTTGTCTTTTGCTCTCTTGGCAAGCCAAAAGGAATTCCTCTTAACCCTAGAAACAGAACTTCATGGTGGTCTGAAATATCCACCAGAATTTGGCCTCCAGCCATTGAGGTGGGGAATTATTTGTGTAGTGGGGGTGGAAGGTGGGGAGGGAGGAGAATGGACTTTCCAGTAAAAGGAAATTTCCACTCAGTTCTCAGATCCACTACTTATTGGCAATGACCTTGGGCAAATTACTTAACCTCTCTCTTTCTCTCTGGATCATTATCTCTGCAATATGAAAAAAGTAACATCAAGTTTTCAAGGTTGAATGTAAGGATCATTTTAGCTAAGGTGTAAAATGTATTATGTATATGAAGCACTTAATGAATGTTCACTCTCTTTTTATTCTATTGCCCTCACATTTGGGGTGCCATCCTCTAAGCCAGGAGTTTTGCACAACAATAATTTGTACAACCTTGGCCACTGGGAAGGGCAGAAGCTAAGTAGTGATGTAAAAAGCATCACATTTTCCTTCTGACACTATAGATAATATTGACCATTAATTGGCTAGCCATCTAGAAAGTGTAGGCATAAGCAAATACATTTTTAAAAAAAACAAAATTGCACTACTGTGCTTTTTAGTTCCGCCATTCGCAAGTAACAGTAATTTAAAACAAGATGGTCCCATGAGGGTGAATCTTAGGGATGACCAAAGCACATGACAGCTTAATTTTTTTCAGCACCCCACAGGAAGTATTTTCTCTGCCATTCCAGGCCTGACAGTTTAAGCTGCCCACTCCTCTTCTTAATCATCATAGTTTCCCGCCATGCCTTACAGAAGAGTTGAGCAACAGAATATTTCAAGGTGATATCAAGCTTGTTGCCACAACACCGGTTTTACCTGTGTTCGGGGGCCACCTCTCATTCCTATCTTCAACAAAGAATGTCAAGAGCATCAGCCATTGTACTGCCTCAGTACTGCGGAAGAGAGAAACTACCACTGAAACTGAGCCTTAAGAATTAACACAAAAACAGCCTTGATGTATGTTAGCCTTTTGAAGTAGCTAGAGGCAAATACCTGTTAACTGTTATAACTCACTTGTTTCACTTGCTATGTTTTATAACTGCATAATCTTCGGCCTGACATTGGACAGTAATGAGTTAACTCCTTACTTGCCTCACTTGCTTGTACCCCCTCATCATCATCATCACCATAAGTGCCCCACCTGGATTTGTCAGTTCTTAGCAACCCTTAATGGCCTACTTTGTTCAGCTTAGTCTCTTTACTTGTTATCTTTCATTAATTTAGCGATTTACAACCATTTAGTTTAGCCTCTTTACTTATTATCTTATGTGGACTGAACTACTTACAACTCCACTGTAACCTATAACCATCTGTATTACCCCAGCTGGACTTTCAGTTTCTAATGAATGTTAATTAAGCAATTTATGACCCAGCTGTAACCTGTAACCTGATGCTTACCCCAACTAGCTTTTCTCAATCCACAAGAGCAGCCCCTAGGGCCCGTGCACACACATTTCCAATTGAACAAATCGATGTCTCCTGACACCCCCTTGTCACTATCTTTACCTCCCTCTGTTTGAATTTCATAAAAACCCAAAATTCTCCAAGCTGGCAGGTATAGAGCTAAGATTTGGTCTCCTTAGACCTTGTGCAACTGCAATGAAAACTCTTTCTCTCTTTCAAAATCCCAGTGTCTCCAGATTGATCACTGAGCACATCAGGCAGTTTACCAAGGCTTGGCCGGTGTTCTAGTTTGCAAGCTGCCAAAATGCAATATACCCGAAATAGAAAGGCTTTTAAAAAGGGGAATTTGTTAAGTTGCAAGTTTACAGTTCTAAAGCCATTATATGTTCAAATTAAAGCAAGGATATAAAAATGTTCAATCTAAGGCATCCAGGGAAAGATACCTTGGTTCAAGAAAGCTAATGACATTCAGGGTTTCTCTCTCAACTGGAAAGGCACATGGCACATGGTGACATCTGCTAGCTTTCTTTCCAGGCTTCTTGTTTCATGAAGGTCCCCCAGGGCATTTTCCTTGGCCATCTTCAAAGGTCTCTGGCTGCATGGGCTCTCATGGTCCTCATTGCTCTGTCCAAAATGTTCCCTATTTTAAAGGATTCCTGTAAACTAATCAAGACCTACCTGGAATGGATGGAGTCACATCTCCCTCTCATCAAAGGTTAATACCTATGCTGGTTTGAAAGGATGTATGTACCCTATAAAAGCCATGTTTTAATGCTAATCCCATTTTGTAAAGGCAGTCATTTCTTCTAATCCCTATTCAGTACTGTATGTTTGAAACTGTAATTATATGAGACTCAATCAAGAGTGGTTTTTAAACTGGTTTAGGTGGAGACATGTATCCACGCATTTGGGTGGGTCTTGATTAGTTTACTGGAATCTGATAAAAGAGGAAAACATTTTGGAGAATGAGGGAGAATCTGAGAGAGCAGAGAACACCACAGCACCATAACACAGAGAGTCCACCAGCCAGCAACTTTTGGAGATGAAGAAGGAAAATGCCTCCCAGGGAGCTAGAGAGGAAGTTAGCAGATGACACCGCATTCCCTTCCTGCCAAGAGAGAAACCCTGACTATGTTCCCCATGTGCCCTTCCAGATGAGAGAGAAACCCTGTGTTTACCATGTGCCTCTCCACTTGAGAGAGAAACCCTGAACTTCATCAGCCTTCTTGAACCAAGGTATCTTTTCCAGGATGCTTTAGATTGGACATTTCTATAGACTTGTTTTAGTTAGGACATTTTCATGGCCTTAGAACTGTAAACTAGCAACTTATTAAATTCCCCCTTTTAAAAGCCATTCTGTTTCTGGTATATTGCATTCTGGCAGCCAGCAAACTAGAAAAATACGCACAACTGGGTATGTCACATCGCCATTCAGTTCATCTAACTGGGTTTCTGCCCTATAGTACTGAGTAGGCATTCAAAGAAATGGCTGCCTCTACAAGATGGATCAGATTTAATACATGGCTTTTCTAGGGTACATAATCCTTTCAAACCAGCACAATGAACTGGTCAATTAGTCAGGCTAATCAGTCAGTCTAGCACACATTTGCTCTGAGGTACTGCTTTGTGGCTGGTGACAGTTTCGTTTTTTGTTTTTGTTTTTCATCTGTTAAAAAAAAAAGCTTAGTAAATTATTTGAGTAGAAATGTTAAACAAATAAATATTGCTTCTTAAACAATGAGGTGAAAGTGAATATGTCGATGTCTAGTTGTTATGGAAAATACCCAGAGGCCAAAGTATCAGAAGCCTGTCATCCTTATTGTACTGGTCTGAAAGGATTATGCATCCTAGAAAAGCCATGTTTTAATCCTGATCCAATCTTGTGATGTAGCCATATCTTCTAATCCCTATTCACAACCGTGGGTTGGAAACTTGATTAGATTATCTCCTCAGAGATGTGGCATGCCCAGTTGTGGGTATTAATCTAAAAATATGAACTAGTTCTCACAAGAATTACTTCAAAAATATGATTCTTGTACAAAGAGCGTTTAAGTCCAGGGTACAGGGGGAAAACTGCTATCGCATGCTATGAGCTCTGTTCAAAAGGAAACCATCAGCACTACCACAGCAACAGCAGAGGTAAATAATGGGGGGAGGGACAAGAGTTACGAGGAGATTTAGATTTCCTATTTGGTGAGGGTGTGTATATTGGTTTTCATTTTGGGAAAAATGAAATTATCTAGATTTGAGAATGTTGATGGACTGTGGACGCTGGGCCCTCTACATGATGCCTGATGAATGCAGGTGGCTGAAGGATGCACTGACGGAGAAACAGATTGGACAGTGATGGTGTATACCATGAACACGTGTTCATTCACACTGTTGCAAGCCTCAGGACTTTTCTCCTTTTTGTAGCAGCACAACCTTTGTTCATAAGTATACACCATTTATGTTTTAAAATTTCAGCAACATGAGTGACCACTTTATATTTAAGAAGGAATAATTGTGTAGTAGGAATGGATTTCCTCTGTAATTGTGAGTGTAGGCTACATTTGTATAAGTCTCTGTCCTGGATGGGCAGTGCCATCAGAACTCCAAGTATGTAGATAAATAGTGCCATGTGACAGAATTCACTTTGGAGTAGGCAGGTAGGGAGTTGATCATAAAGTTTTTAATCTCCAAAATGCCATAAAGAAGAGATATTTACTCTGTAAAAAACAACATCTACACTAGAGGTTCTAGCATTTGCTAGAAGCTTTACCATATCTTTCATTCATTTTCTTCCTTTTTTTCTCATCATTTTGACTTTTAATTAAGTCTATTTACTCCTGATGACTACCTCTCCTTATTGCATGTAGAAGGCCATGTTTGTCAGCTATCAGTAAATTTCCTCTAGATTCTGCAGGATGCACTTCCTTTTCTATTTGCAGTCACATTTTCATAATTCCATATTTTTATTTTTGTATTTTTCTCTTTACTAATCTTTGATCGTGATGAGATAAATTCACATTTAGACTTTGCCAGTGGGCACTGCATGCAGATTACTCTTGGTACCTCTCAGTCCATTTCTCATCTCAAATCGATCCTCAGAGGGCAGGTTCACAGGCCCAGCTTATGAGCCTCTTCCAGTTTCTAACAGGCCTATTTCAGGGATGCTCTGGGATTTTTTTTTGTGTGCTGTATAGCAGGGTCACATTTCATTCTTTTTCTGTGTGAGTATCCCTATATTGTAGCATCATTTGTTGAATTTATTTGTTTGTTTTGTTGGTTTCTTTGTTTGTTTATTGGGAAGTAGATGGACTAGGAGTCAAACCCAGGTCTCCTGCATGGCAGATGAGAATTCTACCACTAAACTTCCCTCGCACCTCTGTTCTGAGATCTTTTGTGGGATCTTCTTTTGTTACTTAAACTATATCATGCTTAATGTTTGAATGAACAAAATGCAATCCATAGAGCATACGAATACAGGGATTTTCTTGTTTCTATCTCTATTTATAGTTCTTTTATTTATATGAATGAAAATGCACCATGTTATCCCTCATCCTTCATTCTTTACTTCCTTATTATTGTTTTATAATGCAATTTTATTACGATATATTCAAACCCCATAAAATCCATCCAAATTATTCAAGTCATGGCTCGCAGTATTATCACATAGTTGTGCGTTCATCACCATAATCAATTTTAGCACATTTCCATTTACCTAAAAAAAAAACAAAAAGAAAACTCAAAACATCCTAAATCCCTTATCCTCATCCCCATTACTGCCTCCTAGTATTGGTGTGATACATTTGAACTGTGATGAAAGAATGTTAACACACGTTCTAGTTTGAAACTGTTGCATACCCCAGAAAAGCCATGTTCTTTCAATCCTGATCCAATCTTGTGGGTCTAGCCTTGTCTTCTGCCCCCTTTCCTCCTCATTCTCATCATTCCCCCTCTAGTTCAGGTGCTTGTAACTTCACATGTGAACTAATATTACTAAAAATAAAAGTAAAAGGTATTTAATGCTTACTATGTACAAGGCATTGTTCTCTGCACTTTACCCATTTAATTTTAGTCCTACTGGACAATGCCATGATTATCCCCATTTTACAGAAGAGAAAACTGAGGCAAAACACCTTATCCAAGTTACAGAGCTGGCAAGGGCCAAAGGCAGCGTGGGCCAGGCCATCTGCTCCAGAGCCTGGGCTCTCAACCTCTACCCAGCATGGCCTTGATTTCTGCAATCAGCTCAAATGGCCTCTAAAGAGAGGAAAGATGGAAGATGGAAAAACACCTCCTCCCATCCCACACACCGTGGTTTTATTATAATAATAATAAAACGATAATTATTTTTATTTATTATTATTATTTCAGAAATCATTTTAATTGTCACCCCTCTGCTTAGAGGATGAAATCCAAACCTCACCATCTACCACATTTGTATTCTCCGCCATGAGGTCCCAGCCTCTCTTTTCTGACCCTCATTTGTTATTTCTTACAAGAATCCGTTGCCTCAAACAGTCCAACTTTCTCTAGGTAGCCCTGGACGCCTCTGCACACTCCATGCCCCACTCTCCTCATTCAAATCCTTGCCCCTTTCAACTCATCTAAATCCTCCTCTCTCTTCACATCCTGCCTTTTGTGAAACATTATGGAAATAATCTCAGCCACAAGTGAGTATGTTTATCTCCTCTTGATTTGTACAAAAACATTCTATCATTCTATTTGTTCCCTGTGACAAGCCATCTTCTCATGAGTCTATGTCTTAAGCCCTGAGTTGGATGATAAGTTATTTGAGAGCAGGGATCACATCTTATTCCCATCTGTCTCCTTTTATTTTTACATTTTATCTTTTATTGTAAACAACAAACAAACATACATTCTTGACATACAAATATTCTTGACATGGTTACAATCAAAGCTTCACAAAAGCATCACATAGTTGTGTATTCATCACCATGATCATTTTTTTAAAAAGATTTGCATCTCTCCAGCGAAAGAAAGAAAAAAGAAAAAACTCATACATGCCATACCCCTTACCACTCCCTCTCATTGACCACTAGTATTTCAATCTACTCAATTAATTTTAACCTTTGTTCCCCCTATTATTTGTTTATTCTTATCCATATTTTTACTCATCTGTCCATACCATAGATAAAAGGAGCATCAGACACAAGGTTTTCACAATCAGTCACACTGCAAAAGCTATATCATTATACAATCTATCTCCTCTTTTGACCCTCAGCAATGAAATAACCTATGAAAAAATTTGATTGAGCCAAATACTGAAATCATAATAGCCACACTTATTGAATGCTTATCATGTCCTAAATGCTGGGCCAGAGCTTTATATGCCCAGTTCCACATAATCCCCAGCAGGAATCTTTTAATCCAAGACCAGCCAATGGAAGTTAAAACACAAAACTAACTCTTGTTGAGAACAGTGCATGAGCGTCTTTTCATGTTGGGCTGGATGTGTGCCCATATTTTAAAAGACCTATTTTCTTGTTTGTTTGTTTGTTTTTAGTTTTAGTTTTTTTTTACTGTATAGTATAACATATATACAAAGCAAAGAAAGAAAAAAGCAATAGTTTTCAAAGCACTCATCAACAAGTAGTTACGGGACAGATCCCAGAGTCTGTCATGGGCTACCATATAATCCTCTCAGATTTTTCCTACTAGCTGCTCCAGAATATAGGAGGCTAGAAGGCTTAAATATTTTTTTATCATCACAATCAACTTTTCCCCCTTCTTTTTTTGTGAAAAATAACATATATGCAAAAAAGCTATAAATTTCAAAGCACAGCACCACAATTAGTTATAGAACATATTTCCGAGTTTGACATGGGTTTCAATCCCACAATTTTAGGTTTTTAATTCTAGCTGCTCTGAGATACTGGAGACTAAAGGACATATCAATTTAATGATTCAGCATTCGAATTCATTTCATTTGTTAAGTCCTATCTTCTCTGTTTATCTCCACCATCACCTTTGATCTTTCCACCCCTCTCTTTAGGGGTGTTTGGGCTATGGCCATTCTAAATTTTTGATATTGCTGCATTTCTTGTCAAGCGGACCTTAAGGAAGCAGCATCCAGAGGCAGGGTGGGGTGAAACAGCATCACCTGCCCCATCACCCATCAACCACAAGTAGAGAAAAGGCAGGCACTGAGACACCTCCCTTTGAAAAGCCGTCTTTGCCCTGGGGTCATTCATCTGATAACAGTCTGCTCAGGTGATAACAGGCTTTTCATATCACTTATCCATTAAGCCTAAAACTACCTTGCCAAAATGTCATTAAACTATTCCTCACCAGTTTCTACAACCCAGGAATCCATGTAAGTTTTTCTTGACAGAAAACTAGCCTCATTCTTTCTTTCCAACCGAAGAGCTGGCCCTGTGGTTCTCACTTTCACCCAAGATAACTGTCAGGCAAACACCTTGAAATAATAATTTAAAGATACCGAGAAATCACCTTGGAGGTTGTCTTACCATATTTAGACTTCAGCTCCATTCTTTCCTGTTCATCCATGTTATCCAGGATGGTGCACTTTGTTTCTTTTTTCTTTATTTTCATCTGAAAGAAACAATGAAAGCTCTCAAATTCTCAGAAAGGTAACTTGATCAGAATTTAAAACACATGGGAAATATTCTGCCTTTAGTATATAATAGTTTATTTTTAAGCTGGTATCTTTTATTAATAATATACATGGAGTTCAGTAGGACAAAGCCATGTCATGCATCTTGAAAAGATATCATGAACTAACAATCAGAAAAAAATAACAGAGATTACAGTCAATTCCAAGAATTAATTAGCAACAATCCAGTCTTTTATTTTTCTCATAACATGTGAAAACAACTGGGTAGGTCTTAAGGACCCCATCCTATGCCTCAGAGAGTTATTTGAAGATGCCTATCAAAACCATGTTAAGGTATGTAGAGAAAAGACAGTAATTTCACAGCACAAAGGCAATTTTCTGATAGCTTGGTGATTAGGAGCATGCGCCTCTAACCCAAGGGTTTGAAACCTGGGTTTAGCACCTAATAGCTGGGTGACTGAGAAAACGGTTTGACACTTCTCAGCCTCCATCTCCTCATCTGTAAAAGGGGGGTACACATAATCCCCATCCCATTGGGTTGATGGAAGGACTGACTAAGGTAATACATTATCTTATATACACAAGAATGGCCACTACCATCACCATTGGCATCATCACTATCTACTTGGTACATGGCAAAAAGGTGCTAAGTTTTGTTTGTTTGTTTTTGGCTAGTTATTTATTTATTTATTTATTTATTTTGCATGGGCAGGCTCCAGGAAACGAGGTGCTAAGTTTTTAAAGCCATGCACAACTGGGGAACAATCTCCCCCAGAGATTCTGGGAAAATGTAATGGGATTTAAGCCTCTGTGGTGCCTGGTTCCCTTTCACCACATTCCTTTGGGAAAGTAATCACAAATAAAACTAAAATAATATATAAATGATTTTGGACAAGGTACTGTTAATTATGGTAAGCCCTTTTTTCGGGGGGGTGGGGTGCGTGATCCTGGAATCGAACCCGGGAAAGCGAGCATTCTACCACTGAATCACCCCTGCACCCTCCATTATTTTTTATCATGTCGTCTTTGTAGAGTATTCATAATGTTTCCTATAGAAAAGTGGACCCAATGTTTTCTTCCAAGCACATGAGTACTTACTTCCCTGTGAGTGTCCTCCCAGAGGGCCAGGAACAGGATTCTGGAAAAGTTGACGAATGGGCAGTTAAGAGGCTTCTCAGTGGTCAGCTCCGTGGAAAAAAAAGAGAAGGAAAAACCTACAGCAAAACACCGCTTTGGTGGTGTTACTACGTCACTTAGAGTTTTTTATTTATTAAAGAGGATCTTAGGAGATTAGACTGTTGCTTCACACAAGTACAATAATCAAATTCCAGGATTTGTAGTCATAGTATACTCTTAGAATTTCTCCTTCCTCTTCCGAGGCCCGTTTGGTCAGAACACTTCGGTAATGCTCTAGTGAACATAATGCAAGGCTGATAGAAAATAACTTTAGATTTGATATAGAACCGTTGAGTCTGCTAGAAACTGTAAGAGCTGCAATGACAAAAATCTGCCTCTGGCATTTTCATTTATCTAGGCAAACATGACTTGTGGCAGAGAATGCATTATAAAGTAGTCTAGTTTGTCTTCTTGAAAAAGTGGTTGTCAAACAGTTTAGCAGTTTAACAAACCCAAGCTAAAGCTGCTAAAGTTGTCACTTCACATGTAATGAGGTGTCTTTATTTCAAATAAACAAATAAATAAGCACACCAGGTACCGCTTGCAGCCCCAGATTCAAAGCAAGTTAAAGCCCCATTTAGCACTATCTGAGTAAAAACCAAGGCTGACACATAGAATGTATTCCACACTGAAAAACAAGGAAATCAGAGTTGACAGTTATATACTACTTGCAAAACAATTTTATTTAGATGATTCACAATGAATATTTCTAGGTCCTTACAAGCAAAGGTCATCTGTGGTGTTGATAACATCTTGTTGGGCCGGTGGAAGAGCATAAACAAACAAACAAACAAACAAAACAAATAAAACAACAACCAAAAAATCACCCAATTTTGTTCAGTTGGATCTCACAGAGCATATATTTCATGCTGACTTGAAAGGCAATAGTCTGATATAACTAAAATCAATCAGCATAATTCTAAAGCAGTAATGCCTCTAACATTCACTTATGGCACATCAAAATATCCATTCTGGAATCAAAGGTATCCCAAAGTTCTGGTTTGATATTAATAAAGTAAATGAAGCATTTGTACGTCTGTCTGGTCATGAATTCAATTTTCATCCCTCCATGTCCTTGAAGAAGCCCAGTGTATAATGCTTTGGAACAGCAATTCAGGAACAGAGAAACCAAAGGAGCAAAGGCACAAAGTTTAACTCTGTTAAAGTTATATAATCTCCTTGGAAAAATGACCCAGGGGTTGGCTATTTTCAACTTTCTTATGTAGAACTGAGTGGGAATGTAATTTGGCCGTCAGTTATTAAACAATTTTCTCCATCAATCATGTCCATCTGTATCCCCAAGACAGTGAATTTACCCTGAGAAATAGACTGGGCCTAAAATAGAGTTTCCTCCTCAGAACAGAGCTAAGGGTACAAGTTGGCTTTCTGAAGCTGTGGCTCCAATTTTTGGTACTTGCTTGGGTGAACAGCCTGGAAGGATGGGCCAAATTCCCACCGCCCCCTGATTCTGCAGGGCCACACCAAGGCCCACTTTCCAGGCCTAAGGCAAGGCAGCTGCAACCTGGAAATGCTACCCACGTGGCCTAAAGAAACTCCTTAGAGATGCCAACGATTGTTAGCCAAATCTGCTCAGCCAAAGTAAATTTCCTCATTAGCATAAAGTGTTATATAAAAGCCTAAACATAATCCCAATAGTAATTAGCATAGTGGATTGTGGGGAGAATCTTAACTCACTAGCTCATTTGGTCTCTAAGAAAAGGGTTGAATGTTCACAGCTGCAAAGCTAGGCAGATACTTCTGGTACTTTAGAATGAGTTGTCTTAAAGCCCCTCACTCAAAGCCACCATCAAGCCACAACTCACCACAGTTGCTTTCCCCATCTCGGATATTATATTGGATCAGATTTTCCATCCACATCTGAGAGCAAATACAGCGCTTTGTCATGGGGTTGCAGTAACCATGGCCAGAATGAGCAACCTGGAAAGGGGCAAAGCAATCTGGCGAACAGGACTGAGGTTACACAGAGGGAAGGAGAATGCCTTGCTTTGGCTTCTCTTGAATCGGGTATAGCATAAACCCTGAAGAGATGCATCTTGTTGAAATGAGAGCCACTTCTGGTTTAGACCGGTGTTCTGCACTCAGTATGGGCATAGTAGGAAGCAAATGCTAGAAAAAGCCCACATCTTGTAGCAAAAGTCTTAAACAATGTAACAAAAATGGAGAATCCTCTATCCTAAGAAAGATAAAGTCTAAGAATTTATCCAGTGAAATAACCAGGGATATGCTCAAAGATCTATCTACATTGTAGTAATATTTAAAATAGTGAATACCAGCAATGCATGGAATCAATCTCAAGGCCCAGGAATGGAGGATTAGCTGCACAAATTATGGACCATCTCCAAGGGAGAAGACTATGCAGACATGAGCATATTACTGAAAAGAAATCTTGAATGATTTAAGAAAATGTTCTAGTATAATTTGAAGTTAAAAAAGCAGATGAAAATATTTATCAGATTAGCCTGAGAGTATTAAGTATTTCTAGAGATGGGGCAACAGGAGGAAATATATCAGAATCGTTACAAAAGTTATCTCAGAGGGGGAATTCTAGACTCTAGAAACTAGCAGAATATTTTCTTTATTCCTGTCTGAATATTTCAAATTTATCCAAATAAACATGTATTTTTAAAACTTGAGAAAAAAGAGAATTATTTTTAAAAATACGTCATTCGGTGACATACTCAGCATGGCGATGTAAGACAGCTACTGAAAATATCTCCCCAAAGATTCAGCGAGAAAAAGGACAATTCTCATTTGTTCAGAACTCTGGAGGAAGGCATAGACTGGAGAAGGATCCCACAAACGCTGAATCAAAGAAAGAGGAAATTATCAGGTAGGAAACTTCCTTTCTGGACTGGCCAGTCCTTGCCTCTCCCCTTCACTTGGTCCCAGGCTCATGGAAAGGGCCCAGAGGCAGCAACCAGGATCTCTCTCACCTCCTACCAGGGACAAAGGCTATAAAATCTCTCACAGCACTGAGACAGATCCCCAGCTACATTCAGACACAGAAACCCAAGCCCACAGGGACCCATAGCAGGATTTCAGCTTCCGGGGAGGGCAGAATAGAAAAGGGCAGCAAGAAAGAGCTCCACAAAATCTTCCCCAAAGCCGCAAGTAACCAGGCAGAAACTGTCTGAATGAATTGTTTAGGGACCCGGAGGACATTTTTTGAGATGCCACAAAATGTTGGGAAAACTATCAACGTTTCAAATAACCTATAAAGACCTGTCCTCCAAAAACTACTTAGGGTATACCGGCCCCTAGTGGTCAGAGAGGAAAGTCAAACTCTCACCTCCAGGTGGCGCTAGCACAACAAAAGCCATCAGTTCAACTTCATTTTTAGGTAAAGTCATTATTAGGTTATCACCGGCAGACACCGTGAGTTCTTTCACTAAAGCTAATTAAAAATAGTACATCCCATAACATGGTATAGTGATGTTCTATTATTGCCCTACAATAAATTAGTTTTATGGATCCATAAAATAAAATAACATATATTTTGGTAATAGATAGTCATATGATTGTACCTGAGACACCCCCACCCCCACCCTGCCCCACCACCTCTGGCTAGTACTAGGAACTGCGTCTTATATTATGCTGTAAGGCAGACTTTGTAAATATTAACCATCTACCTGAGTTGACACTGTAAAGAAGAAAAAGATTCAAATTCGCCAAGCAAGCTATTGGGTGATAAGGGTTATATAAAATGGGTGAGGTACTGTGGATTCAGTCTATTTTCTCTTTTGAGGCCAATTTTTCTTTACTCTCTGGTGTGTGCTATTTGTAGTCATAAAACAACTAGGTGTAATCATAACTGTTTCTGTACCATTAATCACACACCACTCATTCTCCTAATATCACCTCATGAATGTCTGCTAATGGCCTTGCTTTTCGAACCTTTGTAAGAGAAAATCCAGTCAACCTCCATATAAAAAAACTATTTTACTAAAGCAGCAGGAACATCCACTAAAATAAGCATAAGAATTATGCTCATTTACTTTCTCTGTTATCAGATTACATTGACATATTCATATCATGGCTCTATGGGCTGGACTCAACTGGACGGGAGTTTCACTTATAAATACAATTGTGATATGTCAAGACAGTGCACAGAGAAAGGCAACAATTTAATGAAAAAGAAGAAAGAAGCTGAGTGCCTTAGAAAGGCAAAGTTGTCTGAGGCTATATGGAGATGTAGCAATAGACCCACCAGAATTTAATTAATTTAAATGGGTTTAACTCAACGTATATACTAGATAAAACTGTTCCAGGAACTGTTCCAAGGATTTTTAAATTAGTCATTCATTTAATCCTCATAATACCCCATCTAGTAAATACTATTAGAACCCAAGGATGTTAAGTCTCAAGTCAGTTACCTTTCAATGTAGGATATAGCTTTAATTCACCATTATTCTTCTTTCTACTGAAAGGAGATCAAAGTAAATAAACAAGGTAGAAAAAGTAGTCCATAAAGTATATTACCCTCAGAAAGGCTCAAGAAGTATGAACCTTAACTCATTTAAGAGTCTCTAATGACTTCTTTGTCATCCATTTGCCTTTATCTAATGGCAGTTTTTCAGTCATTACCATGAACTTGCAACAGAAGGCCCTTGGATCACATCTTCTATCTTAGAACTCTCTCCTCTCTCTTCTGCTCTCATGTCCATGCTTTCCTCTTTATCTCTCACCTCTCTTGCACTACCACACAGTCAGCTTTGTAGACTCCTTCTGCTGTTCCAGTTCCTTACACAGTGATGTCCCCGAAGTTGCACTCCTCAGGCCTCTCCTCAACTTATCCTACCACTTTCCCTGAATGATCTCATATGCCCCCCAGTGTCTTCAACTATCTATTGCCTCTAGACTAATGAACCCTGTCATGGTCAGGTTCACATGTCAACTTGGTCAGGTTGTGGTACCCATTTGTCTGGTTGGGCAAATGCTGCCTGTGTGTTGTTATGAGGATATTTCATAGAATTAAATGCATGATTCCATTTGTAATCAGCCAAGGGAAGTGTCTTCTGTAATGAATGATATTTAATCTAATCAATGGAACTCTTTTAAGGAGGATTCAGAGGACACAGTTTCTCTCTTCCTGCTTCAGCAGGCGAGCCTCTCCTGTGGAGTTCATCCAGACCGCCCTACGGATTTTAGACTCTATGTTCCTACGGTTACATGAGACACTTCCATAAATTTTATGTTTACGGATATTTCCTGTTGATTCTGTTTCTCTAGAGAACCCTAATACAGCCCTCGATCCTTTATCTTCACCCCACCTAATTTTCAGTTCCATATATTCTACTGCCTACTAAATTCTTCCTTCATCCCAACATCCAATCGATCATCAGCTCCTAATGATTTTATCCCCTTAATATTTCTTGAATCTGATTCCTTCTCTCCATCCCTGGAACCATTCTCTACAGTCTCCAATCAACTCCATACTCTTTTCTTAATACAAATCATATCATCCTTATTTAAAATCATTCAGGGATTCTCTGTACCTGTGCAATAAGCACAGAGTACAGGGTCTTTCAAAATCTTGCCCTGCTCCAGACTCATGGTGCCATTCTCTATCCACTCACATAATCAGTTCCCACCATACTGAACCCCTTAAAGTTCCAACACATCACAGGAGCCCTTGCCGTTCTGTTTTCTTGCCCAGGCAATGAATGAGATTATGGAGAGGAAATGCTGACCCAGTTCCTGGCACTTGGTAAGTGCTCGGTAAATGTTAAGTTGCAGCACATGCTAAACATAAACAACATGCCCATCCCATTCAACAGCCATTTTTTCTCACATTATCTTTTCTGGAGAAGCTGGTCTGGCTCCTCCAGGGAGGCCGAAATGCCCCTCCTCTGCTACACAGCAGCCTCTCACAGCATTCACCACATTGTATCCACCATCTGTCTACCCAACAGTCTTCTTTGGACTATATAGTCACTGAGGGAAGAGATGATGCTTCTTTGTCCTTTTATTTCCAGTGCACAGTACAGGTCCTGGCACACGGCAGATGCTCAATCAATGTGCCTAGAGGGCATGAGTAAACTGAAAATTGCCACTATCATATTCTACAGCACATCTTCAGTACATTTCTGTATTTTTTAAACTACAATATTCTACAGCACATCTTCAGTACATTTCTCCCAGCTGTATTTTTTAAAAGTTACCTGTCCTAGAAGCAGTGGTGGGAGATACAGACTGCTCACATGGGATGTCCTGAGAGAGGACAGTGCTAGTGGGAAGTGCTGTGGCACTGTGAACTGTGCTCCACAGGAGGGCTGAGAACTGGGCTGCTCTCCCCAGTGGCTGGACTCCAGGCTGGCTGGAGGGAGATTATGGGCAGGGATTAGACCCTATGAGATCAATTGCAAGGATAAATTGTTGCTTTAGTTTGCTAAAGCTGCCAGAAAGCAATATACTAGAAATGGAACGGCTTTTAAAAAAGCAATTTATTAAATTGCAAGTTGATAGTTCTAAGGCCATAAAAATGTCCAATTAAGGCACTAACAAGAGGTTACCTTCACTCAAGAAAGGCTGATGCCATCCAGAACACCTCCATCAGCTGAGAGGGCACATGGAGATATCTGCTAGCTTTCTCTCCTCATTTCATAAGGCTTCCCCAGGGGCGTTTTCCTTCTGAATCATCAGCGGTCTCTGGCTATGTGGGTTCTGTTGGTTCTGTGGGCTCTGTTGGCTCTGAAGCTTTTTCCAAAATGATTCCCTCTTTAAAGGCTCCAGTAAGCAACCCCACCTTGAATGGGTGGAGATATCTCTCCATGGAAACCACCTAATCAAAAGGAACCACCCACAATTGAGTAGGTCACATCTCCATGAAACAACAAAAAAGATCTCACCCAGTAATACTGAATGAGGATTAAAGAACATGGCTTTTTGGGGTACACAGCAGTTTCAAACTGGCACGGTTGTTATGGAAAAAACTAAACTGAACAGTTGAACACCTTGAGCAACACAATGTCACCAAGTTTTTTATAAAAAAAGATATACATTTGTTATCATGTCTAATCTCTCAAAACTCAGGAACTCTAGATCATCTCTTCAAATATTCTCTCAGCTATCTATTTAAAATGTAAGGTAACCGTGGGCTGTACAATTAGTTCAGGCAAACAGGAAAAAAATTCAAGATAATAAGAGAGAAAATAATAATAGTAGCCCTTGAACTAATCAGTAAGGCAATAATTGAAGGCACTGAACTAATTTAACAGTAAACAGGCCTCTGGAGGAAATGACCTCTATTCATAGAATCCACTAACTATAAACTATAACTTGAAATGTTTTCACAGAGTTAAACAAGTTCAAGTTCTAAATTAAATAGTATGTGCCACAGGGAAAAGCCTCATAAGCTGATGAGTAAAATGCTTTTCTGAACTTCAATGGCCAGTGACTCTTTGGAGCTAAGTAAGTGAAACTCTTAGGCTAAGAATATAGAAGGAGAGCCAATGGGAAAGCGTACGGTGAGAAACCCACAGAAAGAAAAACAAACTGGGGCTGCAGAATCCGTGTTCATAGCAAATTATACTGGGGCCCTGTAAATGCTACGGAATGAATGGCATTTGTTTTTAGGGAGTCTTGAAAAGTTATTGCCACATTGAAATAAAGAATGAAGGTAGACAGTGATCAGAGAAATTAAGGCAACTTGGCCAACACCTCAAAGCTATCAGGTAATGGCCAGGGGAGGAAAAAACCCTACCTCTGCCTCCTTTCTAAAACATTTGCTTTACCAAAAGCTAGAATTCTAGGCTAGAATAATATGTCAATTATTTCCTTCATTATTTAGTAATCTATCCACAACTTCCACCATAGGATTCTTGATGTTATCAGGATGTAAGGTGTTCTTTAGCATACCCATCAAATGAAAATGGATCTTCCATGGAAGCAGCTGGGCACCAGCATCCCCCATTTTAGCCCTTCCAATTAAAGGTTGGTCTGGTCATTTAAGTCTCAAATGGCTCATGCTTCTATTTTCCCTATTCTTATTTTTAAGCAATTTTTTTTAGGTGAATCTGGCTAGACTCGTCCACTTGAAAACACAGTTGCAGAAGATGTCCTTTATCCTATACAAATTTTGTCTTTTTTTCATATGTCCTATCAACTTGTACTATTTTATGAATAATGCTACAATGAACATTCATGCACAAGGTTTTATGTGGACATATCTTTTCATTTCTCTTGGGTAAATACCTAGGGATGGACTGTTGGATCATATAATTCTAAGTTTAACATTTTGAAGAATGCCAGACTGGATTCCAAAGCAGCTGCACCATTTTACACTCTCACCAGTAGCGTGCAAGGGTTCCAATTTCTCTATGTATTTGTTAACACTTGTTGCTGGCTATCTTTTGGATTATAGCCATCCCAATGGGTGTGAAGTAATATCCCACTGTGGCTTTGATTTGCCTTTCCCCGGTGATTAATGGTGCTGAGAATCTTTTCATGCACTTACTGGCCATTCATCTGTCTTGTTTGGAGAATTCTTTATTCAGATCCTTTGCCCATTTTTTAACTAGGCTATTTGTCTTTTTATTATTGAGTTATAAGAGTTCTTTATATATTCTGGATACAGTATATAGGGTGTCTGATTTACAAATATTTTCTCCCATTCTGTGCATTGTCTTCACTTCTAGATGCTATTATTTGAAATGCAAAAGTTTTTAATTTTGATGAAGTCCAATTTATCAATTTTATTCTTTTATTGCTTGTGCTCTTAATGTCATATCTAAGAAATTGTTGTCTAACCCATGGTCACAAAGATTTACTCCTATGTTTCCTTCTGAGACTTTTACAGTTTTAGCTCTTCATTGTCTGATCCATTTTGAGTTAATTTTTGTTATGGTGTAAGATAGGGATCCAAATTCATTCTGTGCATGTGGGTATCCAGTTTTCTCAATACCATTTGTTGAGAAGATTATTCTTTCCTCCATTGAATTTTATTTTCATCTTGATGAAAAACAGTCATACTATTTTAAACACCTTTTAGTGAAAGAGGAAATCTTAGTTTGTCATTTATATCAAACTGTGCACTTCATCAGAATAAAATGATATTTCTTACTGTTGCCAGATTGGGTTCCCAGGTTCTTGGCCATGCTATCAGAAAGAATTCAAGGGGACACACAGGTCAAGTAAGCAGGTTGAAAGTTTATTGAGAATGCATGCAAGAAGGACATGATGGCACTCTCCCAAGAAAAGAGGGGCAAGAGGCCCTGGCAAGATGAGGCAATACACTTTTATTGCTTAGCTTTACTTGCTCCTCCTCCCCTCTCTTATCCAGGGCTCTTTCTCCTGCCTTCCCTTCTCTCCAGGTCAGTGCCTGGTGGTAGAAAGTGATTTTGCATAAGCAAAACACCTGCCCCCAGGTGTTTTGACTAGGTGGGTAGCCCCCAGGCAGGGTGTCAGTGCAGAACAGGTATTTGATTTACCTCCTGACCTTGATTAACTGGGCTTCTTCACAGTATCCCCTCTCCCCTCTCAGGTCCCTGTGCTAGACTGCCTCATTACTAGGTCATATATCTAATTGTTTATCAACACTTATTCAAGGATTATCTACAATTTAATCTCATACAAAAAATTTAATGTGACTGTAGGAGAAAATTCGTGTTTCAAAGGAAAATCATGCAATGTCTAAAGGACATTTCCCTGGTCATGTGATTATAGTCTTTCTTCTCTTAGAGCTAGTTTATAATGGCTATAAATTGTAGGTAACTGATAACAATGCAAAATAATTTTTTTCTATAGATATGCAGCTTCTACCCTGTCTATCAGAGATTCAATTGAATGCCCTGTCTTCCACCCTGGAAAGAAACAGTTTTGTCTCCATTTGCGTACTCATTTCAATATTTCTGGCATATGAATTTGTCCATTCTTCAGATTCTCTTTTGAACCAGTTACAATATCTGCCTAACTCCTATATTAATTACTGAGTAGAATAAAATAAAGCATATGAAAAAAAATCTAGCATATGTTCATTTTTATATCTGTATGTGTCACAATTTTACCTATTTCTGAAAATTATCTTTTACCATAACCAACCTCAAAGATTAGGCAAAAGACTTTAAATAGAGCTTGATTTGAAACAGTAGCACCTGTAGAAGCTACAAAGTAAATGATTTAACAACATTCAAGAGGATAAATTATGTTAATATTTAAAATATGAATAAAGAACATGATTAACTTTTGATATTTTCCGATTATTTTTAATTGAAAGGAGTTTTGGCATTTTAATCCAATTATAAATAGAGAAAAATCCTCTTCCTCTACCCCCTCACTGATATTTCATCCACCTGCCTATCCATCTATCCATCTATCTTTCTACCCACTCATTAATGCCCGGGTTCTTCCACCTATTCATCTAAGCTTCTACCCATCCATCCATTCTCTCTCATACAATTTCAAGCCACGTAGTAAAGGCAGGCATTTTTCACATATGTATTGCTTTTATCTTATTTATAATATTTTTGCTCCTCATCCAAAATTTAGTTGTTAAGGTTTACTTGAGAAACAGTCTTATTTATTTGTTTTATTTTTATTACTAATTTTTAAAAAATCTCACAGTCTCTTCTAATGATGTAACTAGAAATTGGGATTTAAGGGATGATTTTGATTATGAATTACTGTATAAATATTTCCTTTGCTTTCCAGTGTATTAGAGTAGATAGACAGGAATACCTGAAATCTCTACATTGTAATCCAGCTGCCTGGATCTCTGATAATGATTGTATAGCTTTTATCTTGTAAAAACCTTGTGACTAACCTTTGCTTGTACCCAGTTCTCCAGTTTTTTTTTACTTTAGAGTTTGTGATCACTAAAGACAGCCCCTAATGTTTATTAATGAAAGGTCCTGGGTTCTCAGTCAGTCCAGAACTAACCCATCCCAAGACCAAAATTATCTTGATAACAGAGACTGGAGCTAACCAAAATGGGCCCATTGACATGTGCAGTAGGTTAGACTTTAACCTGTAAGTCACCTATACCTCATTATAATACTAAAAAATTATGCCCATCATCATATTAAGGCTACCATTTCCTTACATACGTTCTGTGACTAAGCATATAACCAATCTGTGCATGCTCCATAAATACATCATCTGGGGCCACTGTGCTCATTATCCTATAACCTGCCCATCTTTTTTTTCTTTCTTTTTTTAATTTTCATTTTTTTAAGAGCTACCATTGCTTCTTTTTAAATTTTTTTTTTAATTTAAGAAAACAAACAATACACTTGGAACCACCAAAAATGAATATCTTAGTTAGCTTAACCATAGGCATATTTAAATGAAGTATCCATATAATCACTGTAAAGCCTGTATTTGCACAGTTAGTTTCTTAAACCAATTTAAAATTAAGGCAACAAGGAAAAAAATCTACACATTGAGATAGGCCACATCTGAGCAATAAAAGAGGTTCTCTGGGAGTGACTCTTAGGCCTAATTTTACATAGGCTTAGCCTATGCTTTGCAGGGATAAGTTTCATATGAACAAACCCCCAGATTGAGGGCTCAGCCTATTGATTTGGTTGTCCTCACTGCCTGTGAGAATATCAGGTCTTCTCCAAACGAGGAAGTTGAATTTTCCCCCCTTCTTACCATTTTTTAATCTGTACATTTAGTCATTATCATTATATACTCTAAGCATTCCTAGATTATACCATCTCAGTCTTTATCATCTATCTTTCCCTCTTTTTCATTTGTGCCCCCAGCCCTCCTCCCTCTATCATTCTCACATTCAGCTTCATTCAGTGTACTAACATTATTGTGCTACAATTAGGAAGTATTGTGCTATCCATTTCTGAATTTTTACAATCAGTCCTGTTGAACAATCTGATCCCTTCAGCTCCAATTACCCAATATCTACCCTATTTCTATCTCTTGATAACCACTCTTAACTGAAATTCTCCAAGTTCATTCATTAATGATAGTTCATATCAGTGAGACCATACAGTATTTGTCCTTTTGTTTCTGGCTAATCTGACTTAGCATGATGTCCTCAATGTCCATCCATGTTGTTACATGCTTCAATTACTTTATTTTGTCTTACATAATGGGTAATATTACATCGTGTATATATCTACATATATACCATAGCTTGTTTAGCTACTCTTCTGTTGATGGACATTTGGGCAGATTCCATCCCTTGGCAATTGTAAATAATGCTGCTATAAACATTGGTGTGTAAATGTCCATTTGTGTCCTTGCTCTCATGTTCTCTGAATAGATACTGTTCTAGTTAGCTGGCTGCTGGAATCCAACACACCAGAGATGGACTGGCTTTTAATAAAAGGGGATTTATTTTGTTAGTTCTTCAGAGGAAAGCCAGCTAACTTTCCACTGAGGTTCTTTCTTACATAGGAAGGCACAAGATGGTCTCTGCTGGCCTTCTCTCCAGGCCTCTGGGTTCCAACAACTTTCCCCAGGGTGATTTCTTTCTGCATCTCCAAAGGCCTGGACCGAGCTGTGAGTGCTGAGATGAGGTATGCTCATCGAGCTGCTTGGGCTGTGCTACGTTGCGCTCTCTCATTTAAGCACCAGCCAATTAAGTCAAACGTCATTCATTGCAGCAGGTACGCCTCCTAGCCGACTGCAGATGTAATTAGCAACGGACGAGGTTCACGTACCATTGGCTCATGTCTGCAGCAACAAAACTAGGTGCCTTCACCTGGCTGAGTTGACAACTGAATCTAACTATCACAGATACCTAGCAATGGTATTGCTGGATCATATGGCAATTCTATACTTAGCTTCCTCAGGAACCGCCAAACTGCCTTCCACAGCAGTTGTAACATTTGACATTTCCACCAACAGTGGATAAGGGTGCCTCTTTCCCCACATCCTCTCCAGCACTTGCTGTTTTCTGTTTTATTGATAATGGCCATTCTCGTTGGTGTGAGATGATCTCTCATTCTGGTTTTGATATGCATTTCCCTAAAAAGCCAGGGAAGTTGAGCATCTTTTCATGTGCCTTTTAGCCATTTGTATTTCCTCTTCTGAGAAGTGTCTGTTCATGTCTTTTGCCCATTCTGTAATTGGGTTCTTTTCTTTTTGTTGCTGAGTTAAACAATCTCTTTATATATTCTGGATACCAGACCCTTATCTGATATATCATTTCCAAATATTGTCTCCATTGTGTAGGTTGTCTTTTTACTTTCTTGGCAAAGTTCTTTGATGCACAAAAGTGTTTAATTTTGAGAAGTTTCTATTTATCTATTTCTTCAATGCTCGTGCTCTGGGTGTAAGATCTAGGAAACCGCCTCCGATTATAAGACTTATAAGATATTTCCCTACATTTCCCTACATAAGTTTTATGGCCTTAGATCTAATGTTTTGGTCTTCAATCAATTTTGAGTTAATTTTTGTATAGGGTGTGAGATATGGATCCTCTTTCATTCTTTTGTGTGTGGATATCCAGTTCTCTAGGCACCATTTATTGAAGAGAATGTTCTGTCCCAGGTAAGTTGGCTTGATTGCCTCATCAAAGATCAATTGTCCATAGATGAGAGGGTCTATATCTGAACAATTTATTTGATTCCATTGGTCAGTATATCTATCTTTATGCCAGTACTATACTGTTTTGACCACTGTAGCTTTGTAATACGCCTTAAAACCAGGTAGTGTGAGACCTCCGACTTCATTTTTCTTTCTCAGGATATTTTTAGCTATTTGGGGCATCGTGCCCTTCCAGATAAATTTGGTTTTGGTTTTTCTATTTCTGAAGAGTAAGTTTTTGAGATTTTAATTCATATTGCATTGAATCTACAAATCGACTTAGGTAGAACTGGCATCTTGACTATATTTAATCTTCTAATCCACGAACACAGTAAGCTCTTCCATTTATTTAGGTCTTCTGTGATTTCTTCTAGCAATTTCTTGTAGTTTTCTTTTTATAGGTCTTTTGTATCCTTAGTTAAATTTATTCCTAAATATTTTATTCTATTGGTTGCAATTGTAAAAGGAATTTTTCTCTTGATTTCCCCCTCAGATTGCTCATTACTAGTGTATAGAAACACTGCAGATTTTTGAGTGTTGATCTTGTAATCTGCCACTTTGCTGTACTCATTTATTAGCTCTAGTAGTTTTGCTATGGATTTGTCAAGGTTTCAACATATAGTATCATATCATCTGCAAACAGTCAGAGTTTTACTTCTATCTTTCCAATTTTGAGTCCTTGTATTTCTTTTTCTTGTCTAATTGCTCTGGCCAGAACTTCCAACACAATGTTGAATAACAATAGTGACAGTGGACATCCTTGTTTTGTTCCTGATCTTAGGAGGAAAGTTTTCAGTTTTTCCCCATTGAGGATGATGCTAGCTGTGGGTTTTCATATATTCCCTTTATCATCTTAAGTAAGTTCCCTTCTATTCCTATCCTTTGAAGTGTTTTCAACAAGAAAGGATGTGAATTTTGTCAAATGCCTTTTCTGCATCAATTGAGATGATCATGTGGTTTTTCTGCTTTAATTTGTTGATATGCTATATTACATTAATTGATTTTGTTATGTTGAACCATCCTTGCTACCTGGGATGACTCCTACTTGGTCATGATGTATAATTCTTTTAATGTGCTGCTGGATTCGATTTGCAAGAATTTTTTTTAAGGATTTTTGCATCTATATCCTTTGGAGAAATTAGTCTGTAATTTTCTTTTCTTGTAGTATCTTTGTCTGGCTTTGGTATGAGGGTGATGTTGGTTTCATAGGTAGCTTCCCCTCCTCTTCAATTTTTTTGAACAGTTTGTGCAGGATTGGTACTAGTTCTTTCTTGAATGTTTGTAGAATTCACATATAAAACCATCTGGTCCTGTACTTTTCTCTTTTTTTACTTCTTCTCTTTTCCTAATGACTAATTCAATTTCTTTACTTGTAATTGGTTTGTTGAGGTCATCTGTTTCTTCTCGAGTCAATATTAGTTGTTCATGCCTTTCTAGGAAATTGTTCATTTCATTTACATTGTCTAGTTTATGAGCATAAAGTTGTTCATAGTATCCTCTCATTACCTCCTTTATTTCTGCGGGGTCAGTGGTCATGTCTCCACTTACATTTCTGATTTTATTTATTTGCACCCTCTCTCTTCTTCTTTTTGTCAATCTTGCTAAGGGTCCATAAGTCTTGTTGATTTTCTCATAGAACCAATTTCTGGTTTTGTTGACTTTCTTGACTTTTTCATGTTCTCAATTTCATTTATTTCTGCTCTAATCTTTGTTATTTCTTTCCTTTTGCTTGCTTTGGGGTTAGTTTGCTTTTCTTTCTCTAGTTCTTCCAAGTGAACAGTTAATGCCTAGATTTTCCTTTCTAGGAAAATCTTTCTCCTTTTATGATATAGGCATTTAGGGCAATAAATTTCCCTCTTAGCACTGCCTTTGCTGCATCCCATACATTTTGATATGTTGTGTTTTCATTTTCATTTGCCTTGAGATATTTACTGATTTCTCTTGTAACTTCTTCCTCGACCTTGGTTTTTAGAGTGTGTTGTTGAGCCTCCATATACTCATGAATTTTCTGGCCCTCTGCCTATTACTGATTTCCAACTTCATTCCTTTATGATCAGAGAAAGCATTTTGTATGATTTCAATCTTTTTAAATTTATTTAGACTTGCTTTGTGACCCCAGCATATGGTCTATCCTTGAGAATGATCCATGAACACTCGAGAAAAAGGTGTATCCTGCTGTTATGGGGTGTAATGTTCTATAAATGTCTGTTAAGTCTAGTTCATTTATTGTACTATTCAAATTCTCTGTTTCGTTATTGATCCTCTGTCTAGATGTTCTGTCCATTAATGAGAGTGCAGAATTGAAGTCTCCAACCATTATGGTAGATGTATCTATTTCTCTTTTCAGTGTTTGCCTCATGTATTTTGGAGCACTCTGGCTTAGTGCATAAATATTTATGATTGTATGTCTTCTTGTTGAACTGTTTCTTTTATTAATACATAGTGTCCTTCTTTATCTCTTTTAATTGCTTTACATTTGAAGTCTAATTTGTTGAATATTAGTATAGCTACTCCTGCTATTTTCTGATTTTTGTTTGCTTGAAATACCTTTTCCCAACCTTTCACTTTCAACCTATGTTTATCCTTGGGTCTAAAATGCATCTCCTGTAGACAGCATATAGATGGGTCCTGTTTCTTAATCCATTCTACCAGTCTATGTCTTTTGACAGGGGAGCTTAATCTATTAACATTTAGTGTTATTAATGTAAGGGCAGTACTTTCTTCTACTATTTTGCCTTTTGAATTTTATATGCCATATCTAATTTTTCTTTTTTTTTTTGCCTTTACTTATAGTCTTCATTTCTATACTGTTCTCCACACCTCTCTCTCTCTCGCCTGTCTTTTCCTATCTGTCTCTAGTGCTCCCTTTAGTATTTCTTGCAGAGCTAGTCTCTTGGTCACAAATTCTCTCAGTGATTTTTTTGTCTGAAAATATTTTAATTTCTGCCTCCTTTTTGAAGGACAATTTTGCCAGACATAGAATTCTTGGTTGGCAGTTTTTCTCTTTTAGAATCTTAAATATATCATCCCATTGTCTTTTCATCTCCATGGTTTCTGCTGAGAAATCTATACATAGTCTTACTAGGCTTCCCTTGTATGTGATGGATTGCTCTTCTCTTGCAGCTTTCAAAATTCTCCCTTTCTCTTTGACGTCTGACATTCTGATGAATAAGTGTCTTGGAGTACATCTATTTGGATCTATTCTGTTTGGGGTATGCTGTACTTCTTGAATCTGTAATTTTAAGTCTTATAAGAGTTGGGAAAATTTCAGTGATAATTTCCTCCCTTAGTTTTTCTCCTCCTTTTTCCTTCTCTTCTCCTTCTGGGACACCCATGACATGTATATTCATGCACTTCATGTTGCCATTCAATTCATATTTTTCCATTTTTTCACTATATTGTCTTTTGCTTTTCAGATTTCAGATGTCTTGTCCTCCAGTTCACTAATCCTATCTTCTGCCTCTTGAAATCTAACATTGTAGGTTTCCATTGTTCTGTTTTGTTTTTTTAATCTCTTCTACTGTGCATTTCTTTCCCATAAGTTCTGTGATTTGCTTTCTCAGAATTTCAATTTCTTCTTGTTCATCTTTTGCCTTCTTTATATCCTCCCTCAATTCATTGATTTGATTTTTGATGAGATTTTCCATTTCTCTTTGAACATCCTGAATCAACTGTTTCAACTCCTGTATCACATTTGAATTGTTCGTTTGTTCCTTTGACTGGGCCATATCTTTAAATTTTCTAGTATGATTTGTTATTTTTTGCTGGCATCTAGACATCTAATTTCTGAAAGGTTTTGGAAGCAAAAGAGAGAAAAGGCAGACAAAGAAACCTTAGAGTGAGGAGGTTTATTCTTGCACTCCCGGGCGGAGCTCACAGAACCCAAGGTAGGAGCTGGTGAGTCCACACCTGGGTCTTGATGTGCACAGTTTTTAAGCAAGGGGGTCAGGTGACGTTCTGCAAGGGTCTTATCACAATGGTTCATCTCCTTGTTCTGGGAACTGCGTCTGCTTGTGTCCAGAAGGGGCGGCACAGTTTGCACAGCTGGAGTCACGGTGACCTTCCCTGTTCTCCCGACCTAACAATTTCCTTAATTAGTGTATTCTGGAGATTGTTTTCACTCTTTTACCTAGGATTTTCTTGCTGGATGACTTTGTTGTCTATCTGTTCTTTGACATTCAGTTCAGTTTATTCTAAACCTCTAGCACAGGTTTTGTTTAATGGATCAGAATTTTTCAGTTTTTGTTTTCTTGTTTCTTGCCCTGCCTGTATGGTGCCTTTTCTTTTTTTTTTTTTAAACTTGGAATCTCTCAGCCATTGACACTTAGTCTCATTTCACTCTTCCCCCTTTGGCAAGAAGGTTCTCTCAATCCCTTGCTGTTAATTCTCAGCTCATTCTAGGGTTTTTCTCAGTCCCTTGAGGCTGAGTCTCAGCTCATTCCAGGATCTCTGTCCCACGTTGCCAGGAAGGTCCACACCCCTGGGAGTCATGTCCCCCGCAGAGAGGGGGAGGGTGGTGAGACTGCTCATCATGTTGGCTGGAGAGAGAGGCCACATCTGAGCAACAAAAGAGGCTGTCTTGGGGGTGACTCTTAGGCCTAAATTTTAAGTAGACTTGACCTATCCTTTGTGGGGTTAAGTTTCATATGAACAAACCCCAAGACTGGGGGCTCAGCCTATAGCTTTGGTTGTCCACACTGTTTGTGAGAATATCAAGAATTCAACTTGGGGAAGTTGAATTTCTCCCCACTCGCACCATTCCCTGAATGGGGCTTGCAAATACTTTTCCAGTCACTGATCAAATCACTCTGGGATTCATCGGGGCATCACTCTGGACAAACCTGTATGGTGCCTTTTTTTTTTTTTTTCCCCCTTAGGAGGGTCTACTTAGGTATTATAGACTGCAGTGAGATTTCCCCAGACCACACTGGCCTCCTCTCAGGAGGAAAGGGTCACCTGCATCAGTTTTCCCTGAGGGTGAGACCCAGCAGGCTGACAGACTTTCCTATGAAGTCTCTGGACTCTGTGTTTTTCCTGTCCTGCCCAGTGTGTGGCGCTTGTTTGCCTGCGGGTCCCACCAGCATAAAGTCAGGTGGTACCTTTAACTTCAGCCGACCCTCTCTGCTGGGGGCATGAATGAGACAGAGGAGAGGTTGTAGACTGGTTTTAATCCCTTCAGTTTTCGAGTCCCTGGGGCCTGAATTCCTGGAGGGAGGAATTCCACCTGAGCTGGGCCCCACCTCTCTCCCAGGGAAGACACAGCCTCCAGGGAATTACTTCCTTTCACCTGACCAGCCTCTTTGTCTCTCAGACAAGCTTAATTCCACCCTTGCCTGGGGCAGTTGGAGCCTGAGAAGTGGTTCTGTATGGGATTGCAGATGGTCCAGCTTGTCTAGAATGGTGTAAACTGTGTGTCCAGTGACTGATGTGACCCCAGCAGTTGCACTGTGCTGTTCCTGGCTATTTACTAGCTGCTCTGCAGGACGAACTAAGCCACCATCTTGGACCCTCCCTCTGGAAATAACATTTTAATAAGGGTCTCTCTCAGGTGATCCTCATTATGGCTTCATCACACTTTGCCAAACCCTAGATGTGAAAACGTTCCTCTGGCCGCATCTCTACCTCCACACTGGTATGCCCAAAGGGGCTCAGTAAGCCCAGCCATGGCACAGATCACCAGAATCAATGCTCAGCAATTGTTTTATGCCATGGGTATGTCCACTATAAGCAAACTGAATATATGGAAATAAAGATTTACAATAAAAATGAGTCTGCTTATCTGCTTACCAGAAAGATGTACCATGCAAATCTTTTAAATACAAATTTTCCTAGTATATACAAAATGTGATTTTATTTTCTCACAAAATAGATAACATAATAAAAAATAAGAAACTTAAATTCTTGTTTCCAGAAAACCATTTAAGCATGAGATTTCCCTTGCATGTTTTTCATGTTAAATAATTCAACATTATAAGTACTCTATCCGAAAGCAAATACCCAGCACCATCACCTCCCCAGGTTGATCTGAGTTGACAGAAAGCTCAAGTCTGACCCTCATGTCTGTGGGATTATGGGGTCCTACCTGAATGGTCAGCAGCAGCAACAGTGAAGAAAGCAGGCCTAGGGGGCTACACTCACCCACCTTGCAGCGAGGGAGTCTTCAGAGGTGGCCTTAAGGGGCATTCAGTGCAGGCTTCCTTTGATGTTTCTTAGGAGCCAGATTTGGCCTCAAGGAACTCAAAGGAAAAAACAGAAAAGGGACAGTAAGGAAGAAAAGAACCATACGTGTGTGGAAGCATACAAAATTATTGCTTCATTTCTCCACGTCATTGAGAAAGGTGCATAAATGTTCATGTTACAGGGCCATACCCCAGGCAGACCAGCCACACAGAGAAGTTTGCTCAAATAGCACATACAGTTCCTAAGAAAATGTTACCGGACAAATGTCGTGGATTCTTTTGCCCAACCTGCTCAAATGACTAATTCCTGAGATAAGGAGTTTCAAAGAGAGAAAAAAAATTATTGCTAGGCACGTGGTAGGAGAGCAGATGGCCTAGTGGCCCAAAATCTGTCTTTCTAAGTTTAGGGGGTGCTAAGGTTTGGATGAAGTCCACAAGGGGGGATGAGGTCCTACAAATACCAAGTTGTAAGCAGAAAAGGAGACAGAGTTATTTTAAAAGTGTCAGCACCTATGGGGAGTCCGGAGGCAGAAATGATCATTCACTGGAGGGCCAGGCCCCCCAGAGCGGGAGCAATCGCCTGGCTGGGTGCAGGAATGCTGCCTCCTCAGGGGCAGTATCTAGCTGACAAAGCCTGCGCCTGAGGGAGGAGGAGCCTCAGGTGCACCACCTGCTGGCCAGAAGCAGTAGTGCAGGCTGCTGCTGCAATCAGGGAAGGGGAAGCCTAAGAGGAGGAGGTGCCACCTGCTGGTAAGAAGGGGTAAGTGCAAGCAAGCTAACTACTTGCCTAGTTTTTTTTCCCTAATATTCTGTTTTCTTTTTCCCTTCTTTTTGGCTTGTTTTTTAAAATATATTTTTCATATACTTTTTATTAGTAGTATTTTTATCTATATATTATATGTTCATATTTTAATTGTTTTTATTTTTTACTTCTTATTTCAAATATAATTTTTACCATTCTATTTTATTATTTTTTTTTTTATTAAATTTTCATTACTTTGGTGGGCACCAGTCTGAGTTCACTTCCAATATATCTTTGGGTGTCTCCTATTGACTTTGGAAACAGCTACTATTGAGATGTGTTTTCTTGCTGTTGTTGTTTCAGATTTTTATTATATTCTTATTTTATTTTATTTTTACTTTTTCTTTTTTTGGTTGCCTGGGTTGGGAATCAAGCCCGAGTCTCCCGCATGGTGGGTGGCTGTTCTACCACTGAAGTATCCATGTACCCTGGCCTACCTTTTGATAGACACTCAAGTGGAATTGTATCCCCTGTGTGAGATCTAGGCCTCAATTCCTTGGTTTGGCAAGGAATAATCGACAAATGAAGTGCAAAAGGAAACCTTCAGTATAAAACCAAATAAACAAAAAATTTAGATGCGTTAAGGAAACCAACTTTCAAATAGCCTTATTAAGATAATTAAATGCCCTAAACACAATAGAAAATCAAAAAGCATGTGAAGATCCAAGCAGAAATGACCCAGACAAATAACCAAATAAAAACTATAGAAGGGACATAGAATATGGAACAATTACTCAAGGCTATTTATAAAGAAATAAAGGATATTAGGAAGACACTAGAAGAGCATAAAGAAGAATTCAAAAGATTAAATAGAAAAATGGCAAATCTCACAGAAATGAAAGATTCGGTAGAGCAAGTGTTCTAGTTTGCAAGCTGCCAGAATACACTATGCCAAGGGAAGGAAGCCAGTCATAAAAGGCAACATTTTGTATGATTCCATTTATATGAAATTTGCAGATAGGTAAACCATAAAAACAGAAAGTAGGTTAATGATTCCTAGAGAGTAGCAGGAAGGATGGGGGCTGACTACTTAATGGATACAGGGCTTTTTTAGGGTGACAAAAACATTCTCAAGCTGAATAGTGGTGTGGTTATATAACTCTGTGACAATACTAAAAAATGCTGAATTGTACATTTAAAAGGATGAATTTCGTAGCATATGAATTATATCCCAAGAAAGCTGTTTGTTTGCTTGTTTGTTAATGCATGGCACACCTACATATGCCAGGCACTATTCTAGGTTCTGGGGACATAGCAGTGAACCAAAAAACTCTCTTGAGGAGTTTACATTCCAGTGGGAGGCCCATATAAATTATGTCCCCAGATACACAGAGGTTTTACTGTAGAACTAGTCTTGGTAAACTGCAAAATTATGGAGAAAGAGAGAGGTACAGAAGCTGCAAGTCTTCTGGCACAGAGAGGAAAAAAGTAATTCATAGAAATTGCATACAGAGAACTGGATGCCAAACTCTAGCAACATTCATAAATGAGTTATTGAACAGGTAATTCATGAGCACTTCAGAATGGAAGCAGTGCCCTTTTCAATAGTGAGGCCTTACAAGGGGACAGGGCACACCAGCAGAACTACATGGTTTTCCTCTTCCTTTTACTTTCTGTTTTCCAAGTTTTCTATGATAACAGGATATATATGTAATAACAAAAGAGACTATCATCTTCTTTTTAGATGGTTATTGTTCCAACATTGTTGGATTAACAGAATGCTAGAGGCATCCTAGGCTGACAGGCTCCATTCTTTATCTATGGAATGGAGAAATGAAGCCCTGGAAAATGTTGCAATTAGAGAAAGGAAAGGGAAGGAAATCTAACCATAGAGAGAACCATACTCCAAATAAATTCGGAGGGGGAGTAATTAAGTTGCTGGTGAACATTTTTCCTTCCTTCTATCTTTCCTCTCTCCCTTCCCCCATTCCTTTCTTCCTTCATGATGAAGACTTTATCATGGTCTGATAAACAGAGGTTAGGATGAAGGAATGATTTAATGAGGGATCTACAGCAAGGTCCTGCTAAGGTTATGAGCTGTGGCTGTGGTAAAAATGAAGACACCACCAGTTTTTCATTCTGTGGAACTTGAATATTTTATGTTCATGTACTTTGTTTTTGATAATACCTGATTCTTTAATTGTTCCAAATTTATTTCTTCCCTGCTTCAAAACTGATATTGTATTTCCCCCTCCTTCCCCTTCATTTTCCTTTTATTTTGATTATTTACATTAATTATTTTGTTTGCCTTTGGAACATTCAAGTAAATATTCCTCCAGGTTGGTAATACACAGTTGTCATAATAATATTTGTTATATAGCAATTACCATTCCTTTTCTTTGATTCCTCCAAGTTTGTTACACGTTAAGCCCTAGTAAAAGGCCTTTTTTGTTTTTAAGGTTTAGATGATTTTTAGAATTAGAATTTAGAGTATTAGGATTTATCATTACCTTTTCTTCTCATTTCCCAAATATTCTCCAATATTTTTGCCTGTTTATTTTTTTAGAGGAATTTTATTAAGTATATAAAGCCTCTTCTTGTGTATAGGTGAATATTATGTGATATTACCAGTCTACTTTTGGAGATGAAGAAGGAAAACTTCATCTTTCCGGGGAGCTTCATGAAACAGGAAGCCAGGAGAGAAAGCTAGCAGATGACGCCATGTTTGCCATGTGCCTCCACACTTGAGAGAGAAACCCTGAGCTTCACTGGCCTTCTTGAATCAAGGTATCTTTCCTTGAATGCCTTAGATTGGACATTTCTATAGACTTGTTTTAATTGGAACATTTTCTCAGCCTTAGAACTATAAACTAGCAACTTTTTAAATTTCCCTTTTGAAAAGCCATTCCATTTCTGGTATATTGCATTCTGGCAGCTAGCAAACTAGAACACATATTCTATGCTCTGACTTTCTCCACTGAAAGCTGATAAGGCAAAATAAGTTCTAGCAAATTTATGCCAATCAACACAGAGGATTACCGAGGAATTTATTGGCAACAAAAATAATGGTTTATAATCATAGTGTAAAATGCCTTCTTACTAGGAGATCAAGCAGAATTAAAGGTAACGCAATCCAGCATTAATTTAAATGTAAACACAGAAAGGGCGTTTGTGTGGAATGGGAGCAAGCAGATTTCTGAATTAATGCAAATTAATTAATGCAAATGTTCTAAGAAATGATGAATATGCAACTAAGTAATGATATTGTGAATTATGATTATATATGTTGATGCTTTATTTGGTTTATTTTTTTAATTAATAAATAAATTTAAAAAAACAACAACTAGGCTGTTCAAAAATTAGCAAAGTTCTCAGAAGCAACTGCAACTCTATACACTGCAGATAAAATATCCAGGTAGAGAGTGTACAAGTAAGCATGATCTCATTCCTAGGCACGAGACTCTGTTTTTAAATATAAAAATATAAATTTTGTATTAAATATAGATATAAAAATGCAAATATAAAACTGTACAGGGAGAGATAATTGAAGATAAGAATAAATGGGAGGAAAGTATTGAGGTGAAACCTTTTTTGACTTGGAATATAAATATTAAAATTAGCAATATGTTAGGTTAATGAAGAAGCAAAGAAATAAAGTCAGCAGAATGCTTTAGATACTTAAGAAAATTTCTCTGAAAAAATAAACAGGCAAAAATTTTGGAGAATATTTGGGAAATGAGAAGAAAAGGTAATGATAAATCCTAATGCTCTAAATTCTAATTCTAAAAATCATCTAAACCTTAAAAACAAAAAAGGCCTTTTACTAGGGCTTAATCTGTAACAAATTTGGAGGAATCAAAGAAAAGGAATGGAAATTGCTATATAACAAATGTTATTAAGACACCTGTATATTACCAACCTGGAGGAATATTTACTTGAATGTTCCAAAGGCAAACAAAATAATTAATGTAAATAAATCAAAATAAAAGGAAAATGAAGGGGAAGGAGGGGGAAATACAATATCAGTTTTGAATCAGGGAGGAAATAAATTTGGAACAATTAAAGAATTTGGTATTATCAAAAATGTACATGAACATAAAAATATTCAAGGTCCACAGAATGAAAAACTGTATTCTCCAGAAAGCATTTATTTAACACTTGTTATGAATGGACTCAGCATTAAATGTTAGAAATACAAAGATGAGTGAAGCAAGTTTCACCGGCACATCTACCAGCCCGGCAGACTGAGTTAGCACATGGACCAACCCCCAGAAAGCATTACCCTATGCAGGGTAAAATACTTGCATTCCTAGTTTAATCCTAACCTTCTCAGTGCTGATTTTTTGCCTCTGAATATTTTCCTTCAAAAAGGTACATTTAAATGATCTATTTTGGTACACTGTTAATATATACTTTGCCCCCAATTTCAATGTTTTCTCATACTTCCAATTAGTAAGATATAACCCACCATACTCCACAGTCTCTCAGCCAAAGAGTATAACACACACTACCCAGAGGTAAGTGGGTGCTATGGCACATCTCATTTCACCTGCTGTGGTCTCTTTCTCTATTTTTATAGAAAATACATCTATTTTCTGTGGTGTCAATGGATGTCCATCTACTTGTAAAAAAGTTCTTACTCATAAAGGAAAACAAAAGATGAACAAATAATATTTCTGGGCATATCAAAACCAAAGAAAGAGCATAACAGTGGATATTAAAATGCAAGTTTTAGTGAAGTTCAATGTGCAGTCAGGAAAATGGTCAAGGTAAAAATAAAGTAAATATCAGCAGGTGTGATAGGCAGAATTCTAAGATGGCCCAGTGACCTTCACTCCTAGTGTTACTCCCATGATTATGTTAGTTACAAGTCAAAAGAGATTTTGTACGTGTAATTAAGATTACTAATCAGCTGGACATAAAATAAGGAGATTATTGTAATAGGCCTAACCTAATTACATTAGCTCTTTTAAAGTGGAGAGTTGTGTGGTAGCAGAAGGGGAAGTCAGAGAGAAGATACTTGATGTGAGAGAAATATTCCACTGCTAGTTTTAATGATGGAGGAGGCTATGTGGTAAAAACCTGATTTGGCCAGCGGAGCTGAGAGCAAATCCCAGCCAACTGCCAGCAAGAAATGGGGACTTCAGTCCTACAACTGCGAAGAACTAGATTCTGTCAATAACCTGAATGAGTCTTGCTGTGGATCCTTCCTCAGCTCTATCAGGAGAGAATATGTTTAGTTGACAGCTTGGTTTTCACCTAGGAAGACCTGAAGCCGAGAAAACATTGGAGCCCACTCAGACATCTGACCTACATACCTGAGCTAATAAAGGAGTGTTGTTTTAAGCCACTGAGTTTGTATAATTTGTTACAGAGCAATAGCAAACTAAGCAAACAAGTAGGTGGATATCCACTGACACCATGAAATATCATCAAGAGTCTCACAAACATCACTGCTGCCTAGGAGTACTGATGAATCATAGGTACAGGGGCTAGAAGAAACCAGAGACATATCATGATTGGGAGATTGAAAATAAATGGAGGAAGGATGGCCACTGTTGTCTCCTCAAGGGGACTTTGCTTTAACAACCCAGTATAGTACTGACTTATAACTTCCATTACTAAGCTAAATAGCATTTATGTACATGTAAGCGGAAAACATTCTTATTAATACATAGATGAGTGAAAAAAGAACGGAAATCTCTGGGTTCCATAAACATAAGAAAAAGCAAGACCGAAAAGCAGAAAGCAGGAGTTGACATTGTAAGAGCCCACAGGAGTATGGATCTTAGCTATAAGCCCTAGGAGCAAGGGCCAGGCTTCCAGTGGCCACTTTGGAACAGGATATACGGCCTTAGGCCGGAGGAACAGAAGAATAGGGACTGAGCCTGATGGATGCAGGCCAGACCTGAGAAGAACTCCCAGAAGAACTCGGCCTTTAGGCTGGAGAAGAATCAGGGACATTTGCCTTCTACACAGATCCTTGGGTAGAAAAAAAAGCCACCCAAGAGAAATTAGAACCCCAGATCTGTGACTCATGCAGAGATAGAACCCAAATTTACTGTACCTGCACAATGTGGGACACCAGCTTGAAAAAGTAATGAAAAAATTTGTCCAAGTCTGCTAAATCCTACGCAGAAGAAATGTAAAATCTATCAAAAGGGATACTTTTCCAACACAGAGCACATAAAACTCCCACAGAAAAATCCCACTGAAGATGAGTCACAATAGAAAAATTGTAATACACACTAGGGAACAAACCAATATAAAGGAGAGTTGGCAGATGTAACAAACAGGAGCAAGAACTAGAAGTAAAAGGATATCTAGGAAACACTACATAATGAGTATGCTTGAAGAGGTGAAAGAAGTTGAAGTGGTGAAAGGAGACAAAAGTTAAAATGCAGTAACAGGACAATAAGATTTATCTTTAGGGGCACAGCTTAAGAGAGCCCAATCAAAAGTATTGTAATCAGAAATAAAGACATTGAATTTTAAAATTCTGTGAACTGAAATAGAAGCTATATTTGAGGAAATGATCCAAAATACAACTCAAAGAAATAAAGAGTTGGAAAATAAAAATGGGAGAATATAAGTCATGAAGAAACAAATGGTTCAACATACATCTCCTGATGGGTCCAATAGGAAAGAATAAACAGAATTGGGAAAAGGCAAGATATGAAGAGATAATCACTAGAAATTTTCCAGAGTTGAAGAAAAGACAAAAATTCTCAGATTCTCCTATAAGGGCCTGCCAAAGGCTCCAGACAGCATCTCTATTTGCCACTGACACTTGCAGCACCACTGAATCTGCTAAATCATATGGTCCAAGTGGCAGAGCATCTTGTACAGCAGCATGGACCTATCACAGAGCCTCCTCTTGTTCAGGTCCCCACTCAAAACTAGCAGCTTTTCTGATCACTTGATAAATGGACCGGAGTAGCACACCCAAATGAGGAAAATGTTGTCATCAAAATCCAAAGAGACCAACTAGGCATTGTACCTCTTTTTCTGTCGTAGGAGGGGCCAGATGCAGCAACTTATCCTTCACCTTAGAAGGGGTATCTCACAGCACTGAACACCTAGAAATTTCACTGAGGTGGAAGGTCCCTGTATTTTTGTTGGATTTCTCTCCCATCCCCTGACACACAAATGCCTTACCAATAAATCTAGAGTAGTTGTTATGTCTTGCTCACTAGATCCAATCAACATGGTATCATCAATATAATGGGTCACTGTGATGTCTTGTGGGAGGGAGAAGTGATCAAGGTCCCTGCAGACAAGATGATGACATAGGGCTGGAAAGTTTATACACCCCTAAGGTAGGACAGTGAAAGTATATTGCTGACCTTGCCAGCTGAAAGCAAACTGTTTCTGGTGGTCCTTACTAACAACTATTGAGAAAAAAAGCATATGCCAGATTAATAACTGCATACCAGGTACCAGGGGATGTATTGATTTGCTCAAGCAATGATATCACATCTGGAACAGCAGCTGCAATTGGAGTTACCACCTGGTTGAGTTTACGATAATCCACTGTCATCCCCAACTGTTTTCTGCACAGATCAAATAGGAGAGTTGAATAGGGATGTGGTGGGAATCACCACCCCTGCATCCTTCAAGTCCTTAAGAGTGGCAGTACTCTCTGAAATCCCTCCAGGAACCCAGTATTGCTTCTGATTTACTATTTTGCTAGGTAGGGGCAGTTCTGGTGGCTTCTACTTGGCCTTTCCCACCATAATAGCCCTCACTCCACCAATGAGAGAGCCAATATGGGGATTCTGCCAGTTGTTCAGTATGTCTATTCCAATTATGTATTCTGGAACTGGGGAAATAACTACAGAATGGGTCCCTTTTTTGGGGAGGGGGAAGGGCAGTTGCAGCATTATGGTGGCTAAAAATGGCTAATGTAAAGGGGTAAAGACTAATAAGCCATAAGCATAAACATTTAAGTGTCTGGAGAGATATCCTTTCCTATACTACAATATTATGTTGATTATTTGATACCTAGAATTTGGATGTTTAGAAGTATGAAGACAAGAAAGTTGAAGGTACTGAATTCTGCACTCCCCTTAGTCAACTAAATGTAATCAGCCATAAATGAATTTCACGTGCTGATGATTTACGTCTACAGCAACAGAACAACAGGGCACCATCACCTGGCCAAGTTGACGCCTGAACCTCACTACCACACTGGCTGTCCGGAAGAATCATAAGAAACCCACCTCTGGAGCTATTAATGTTATTTGTAGGTTCAGAGAGGCTGTGCTATATGTCAATAACCTGATATCTCCCTGGAACTTTGGCTACCTGTGTGACATCTAAGACTCAGAGTTGGAGTTCTGCAGCTCTAAAAGTTAGCTTTGCTGCATACAACAACTTAAAGAAACCAAAAAAGAGACTGAACAAAGCTGATCTGATCATGATTAAGGTAAATCAGAATACAGAGGTAAGGATGACATTGTCTGTATTTTAGAATGTCACCTACTGTATGAGGCCAAATGAAGACAGGTTTATTTTGTCCAAAGTCTAAATTTTCTGTAGCACACAATCTAACTCCTCCTGTCTGGATAGCTCATTTAAACAATCCAAACACATAAAGCCTAGAATGGGAACGAGGGCTTGTGATTCTGCATAGCTTAACGTAATACCTGGATATATCCTAGAGTATGTTGGGCAGATAATTACAAAGTATTGGCAAAGTCCCTTGAGAAGCTGGAGAAAAAATATGGAAACATTAAACATTACCTGCAGGGAAACCCCTGATACTGTCTCAAACATTAGGGACTCCCAAGTCAATAATAGGCCAAGCGCTTGATTTTTTTTTTTTAATTTTTATTAATAAAACCAATCAACATACGTACACAGACATTCTTAATGTATGAACATTCCATACTTGGTGTGCAATCAGTGGCTCACAATATCATCACATAGTGGAATATTCATCACCATAATCATTTCTCAGAACATTTACATCACTCCAGAAAAAGAAATTGTTCTAGTTTGCTAGCTGCTGGAATGCAATATAACAGAAACAGAATAGCTTTTAAAAAGGGGGAATTTAATAAATTGCTACTTTGCAGTTCTAAGGCCGAGAAAATGTTCCAATTAAAACGAGTCTATAGAAATGTCTGATCTAAGGTATCCAGGGTAAGATACCTTGGTTCAAGAAGGCCGATGAAATTCAAGGTTTCTCTCAAGTGGAAGGGCACATGGCAAACACAGTCAGAGTCTCTCTCTTTCATCTGGAAAGGCACATGGTGAACACGGTCAGGATTCCTTTCTCATTTGGAAGGGCACATAGTGAACATGGTGTCATCTGCTAGCTTCTTCTCCTGGCTTTCTATTTCATGAAGCTCCCCAGGAGATATTTTCCTTCTTTATCTCCAAAGGTCACTGGCTGGTGGACTCTGCTACTCATGGCTATGCCATTCTGCTCTACTCTCTGAATCTCTTATTCTCCAAAATGTTTCCTCTTTTATAGGACTTCAGAAACTACTCAAGACCCACTCAAATGGGTGGAGACATGCCTCTACCTAATTCAGCTTAACAACCACTCTTGATTAAGTCACATCTCCAGGAAGATGATCTAATTACAGTTTCAAACTTACAATACTGAATAGGGATTAGAAGAAATGGCTGCCTTTACAAACTGGGATTAGGATTAAAACATGGCTTTTCTAGGGTACATAAATCATTTCAAACCAGCACAGAAATAAAAAGAAAAAATTCATACATACTATACCCCTTACCCCTCCCTCTCACTGACCACTAGTATTTCCCTCTACCCAATATATTTTAACATTTGTTTCCCCTATTATCTATTTATTTTTAATACATATATTTTACTCATCTGTCCATACCGTAGATAAAAGGGGCATCAGAACAAGGTTTTCACAATCACACAGTCACTTTGCAAAAGCTATATCATTATACAATCATCTTAAAGAAACATGGCCACTGGAACACAGCTCTACAGTTTCAGACACTTCACTCTAGCATCTCTAATACACCTTAAACAAAAAATTGGATATCTATATAATGCGGAAGAATAACCTCCAGGATAACCTCTCAACTCTATTTGAAATCTCTCAGCCACTGATGCTTTATTTTGTCTCATTTCTCTCTTCCCCCTTTCATCGAGAAGTTTTTTCTCAATCCCTTGATCCTGAGTCCCAGCTCATTCTAGGATTTCTGGCCCACGTTGCCAGGGAGGTTTACACCCCTGGGAGTCATGTCCCACATAGAGAGGGGCAGGGCAGAGTTTGCTTGCTGTGTTGGCTGAGAGATAGGCCACATCTGAGCAACAAAAGAGGTTCTCTGGGGGTGAATCTTTGACCTAATTTTAAGTAGGCTTAGCCTATCCTTTGCAGGAATGTTTCATATGAACAAACCCCAAGATTGAGGATCTTTTGATTCTGTTATTTTCACTGCTTGGGAGACTATCACAAGCCCCAATCTTGAGGCTTGCTCTTATGATGCTTATTTCTGTAGTGGAGAAGCACAGCCTACCTATGCTTATGCCTAAAAGTTACTTCCAGAGGGCCTCTTTTGTTGCTCAGATGTGGCCTCTCTCTCTCTCTCTCTCCCTCCCTAAGCCCAACTCTGCAAGTGAAATCCTTATACTCTTCCTTATGTGGGACATGACATCAAGGGATGAAAGTCTCCTTGGCAATGTGGGATATGACTCCCAGGGATGAGCTTGGCCCTGGCACCACAGGATCAACAAAAAGGGGAAATAATTGTAGCAAATAAGGTATCAGTGGCTAAGAGAATAGAGTTGAGAGGCTACTCTTATGCAATCTTCAGCTAGACTTGCTACTACTTATCACAGGTTGCTAAACCACAAAAAAAAAAAAAAAAAGTGTTATTTTCCTGCCAACCCTAAAGAACAGTTAGGGCTCTGAGATTCTACAAAGGTACTATGCACTATGATCTCTTTCCAGAAACCTACAAGCTCCAGATGGATTCCTAAGTCAGAGAAGTCCTGAAACTCAGAAGGCCCAGCCTCTCCAGAACATCAACTACTTCCATTCCCTGTCTCATATTATCAACAGCCCTTTCCAACATGAAAAAGTTAGAATTAGCATAGTCCAAATATCCCTAAAGATTGGGAGAAAGATCAAAGGAGAAGGAGGAATTATAACAGCGAAGATAGGACTTAACAAATGAGTCTGATTGCTGAATCATTATATTGATATTTCTTAATTTAGTCTCCAGTGTCTTGGAGCAGCTAGAAGGAAAAACCTAAAGTTGTGGAATTGTAATCATACCAAACTCTGAAATCTGTTCTATAACTACTTTCTTTAAGTATACTTTGAAATTTATTCTTTTTGTATATATTTCATATTTCACTATAAGGAAAAAAGAAAGAAAGAAAGAAATGGGGGGAAGGGAGCGAGGGAGGGAGGGAAAAGAAACCCACCTCTAAAACTCAGGGCATCTTGATTCTAGTTTAATGGTTTTTTGTTGTTGTTTGCATAACCTTGCTACTTGCTGTCCTCCATTCTCATGATTAGGCCAGTCAGGCTGAGAAATAGGATTCTGTACATCATCTGCTATATTCTACAGTGTAACCTGAGTTTACCTTTACTAAGGTAATAAAAGCAAAATCATACCATAGCTATCCTTTTGTGTCTGGCTTATTTCACTCAGCATTATGTTCTCAAGGTTCATCCATGCTGTCGTGCTTCAGGACATCATTTCATTTTACTGGTGCATAATATTCCATCGTATGCATATACCACATTTTGTTTATCCACATTTTGTTTATAGGTACTAGGGATAAAAGGAAGTATCTTTAGAACAGATTTTCTTACTCTGCTCTATCTTTCATGCTGTTGATTAGGACATGTCTTACTAAACTGCACAAAGACAAGAAACTATCTTGTCTGATGAGGTAAAACTACTTGTTCAAATTCACATTCCACATCAGTGGCAAAGATGGTGCTCATCAAGATTAAAATGTTACCTGCTGAAATAGAAAATTCTGAGCTGTCATCTGCTCTAGCTTGCAAGCTGCTGGAATGTGATATACCAGAAATAGAATGGCTTTTAAAAAGCGGAATTTATTAAGTTGCAAGTTTACATGTTCTAAGGCAGTGAAAATGTCCAAATTAAAGCAAGGCTATAGAAATATCCAATCTAAGGCATCCTGGGCAAGATACCTTGGTTCAAGAAGGCCAATGACATCTAGGGTTTCCCTCTCAACTGGAAAGGCTTATGGCCAACAAGGCAACTTCTACTAGCTTTCTCTCCAGGCTTCTTGGTTCATGAAGCTTCCCAAGGGGTGTTTTCCTTCTTCATATCCAAAGGTCTCTGGTTACATGGGCTCTCTTGGCTCTCTCCAAAATGGCTCCCTCTTAAAGGGCTCCAGTAAGCAAGCCCCACCTTGAATGGGTGGAGACACACCTCCATGGAAACCATCTAATCAAAAGTTACCACCCACAATTTTGGGTGGGTCACATCTCCATGGCTAACCAAAAAGCTCCCACCCAGCAATACTGAAGAAGTATTAAAGAACATGGCTTTTTGGGGTACATCACAGATTCAAATCAGCACATCATCCCACCGATGACTATCATACTGACAACATTTAAGATTCAAAGTAAAAAAAATCTCAAGACATTGCAGATTAGTAGGTTCTTAATTTGTGAAAGCAGACTAAGAGTGGTTTACTGGTTCCTATCCACTTCATCTATAATTTGTTTCTTAGGCTTTGCATAAATAGGAAGTATTTCACTTGAATGTTGTGAAAAGAAATAACTTTTTTTATATTTGGTCTTTCACCCATTCTAGACAGTTTTTGGTAATATGTGAGGCAGAGTGCTAATTTTATTATTCGTCACTTCTCTAATTATTCTCTATGGCTTCCCTTATTTACTAAGGAAGCCAAAATATTCTTGGTAGTTCTTGGTGGGGTGATAAGCAACATGGAAAGCTGTTTTCTTCCATACAAAAGGGAAGTAACAGCAGTGGAGCCAGAAACAAGCAGCAGGTAGAAAAGTTTAATCTCATCCTAGGCACACACACACACACAAAACTGAATTAAAACAAAGTATAAACAAGCACAATTCTTTATTTAAAGTACATTTCTCTAGTTTAAAGAAATGTCTTTTTTTTTTTTTTTTTTTTTTGCATAGGCAGGCATCAGGAACTGAACCTGGGTCTCCAGCATGGCAGGCAAGAATTCTGCCTGCTGAGCCACCATGGCCTGCCAAGAAATGTTTTTTTAAAGCACAATTAAAGTGCCCTTTATTCACCTCTTGCAAAATAATCTGATTTTACAAGTAGCAAAAGTAAAAGCCTATATCTCTTTACACATTTACTTTTTTCTTAGAAAAACAGTCCAATGCTGCTATAAACTGTATTCAAGGCTAACTCTCTTTTAGTGAGATAACTATAAACATGAATAAAAGAGGCAAGGAATTTTAAGTTATAAAGTTTCTTTACACAGTTAGCTGACAAAAGAAGTCTGATGTAAGGTAACTGTCTTTCACTTAACTTTTTCATTTAAGATGATATAAATTTGCAAAATATAATTAAAAGATCCAGTTCCAAGGACTCAGCAACCTCTTATAACATTAAAAAGTATTTTTCGTTTGTGGACTTATTTAAAATATTAGCAATTCTACTACCTGACTGAAAAACAAATCAAGTATAAAGTATACCCCAAGATGATACTGGTCCCCTGCTTGGAACCCAGCTGACACTACAACCACATTTGAAAGCTCTGACAGGCTTTGTTCCTTTCATTAAGAGTCCTCATATTCAGAAAATGGGCATGCTTTAGTTTAAATAACCATTAATAGTTAGTTTTAGTTCTGAAATCTGAGGACACAATCCATGAAATAAAAGTTACAGTAGGATTTTCTTTTACAGTGATCCAGTATATTAATTCCTCCATATTAAACATACCTTTTCAGGCAGGTAAAAACTAGATTTGCTAAAATCCAGAACAAAACTACACAGTATATTTAAAACTCATTTTTGAAAAGCAGGTCACAATATTATATCTAAGCTGCAAAGAAGACCCCAGTGATCACTAGGAAATCTGCCACAGTCCAGTTTTTCCAACCCAAGTAGGTCCAAACTTCGAGGAATAATGTGGCCCCCTTCTGCTGCTGCTCTGAAAAATATTCGATCAAAGCGAAGTTTACAAGTAGCAGGTATCCCAAGATTAGAGTTCATTTGTGTATCCCATGTATACTGGCAATGCTCAGGCTTGCCCAAAAGCTCCCAGACATCCAAAATATTGTTGGGTAAACCACCACATTTGGTAACCTGAGAAAAAAAAAAGAGAATACTCTATAAAACTTAGTAGTGTCCCCTGTCCTTTGAGAAAGATGTCTTTGCTATGACCACTTCACAGCGCAACATTTCAAATCAGAATATAAAAAAATCATTTATAAACATACAAATACAAAATAACTGGATACATTATAAATATTATTTTAATGCATGATGAGATAATATAAAAATATAAATACAAATGTAGCCAAACAGGTTTAAAATTTGTCCCTTCTCTTTTCCCATAAATACGTTGTGACTTTGGGTACCAGATAAAATGTAGAAGGTGAGCATCTACGGCCTGGAGTTAGTAATAGTTTTTTTTTTTTAATGACAAATAAAAAGGAAGACAAAATTACTACTTTACTTTAGTCTATATTTACATGATCTAAAAATTTCAATTCCAGGCGGGCCACGGTGGCTCAGCAGGCAAGAACACTTGCCTGCCGTGCCCCAGGACCCGGGTTCGATTCCTGGTGCCTGCCCATGTAAAAAAAAAAAAAAAAAATTTCAATTCCCTTCACAATCTTATTTGAAATGTACTAACAATGTTAATTCTTCCCTCGCCCATTCACATACCAGTATATTTTGAAAGTAGAAAAGTCAGCCAACCAGTACCATAACGCACAGAGACTAGATTTCTGTATAATCTGTGTACAAGGACATGAAGTCCTTGGGAAAAGCAGGGCACTTTATTTTACTTGGTATACTGCCTTCACTTCAGCAGAAAGTCCTGATTCCAGAAGTGGCAGAGTGAAAATGAACAGAATCTCCATTTCAAACATTTTCAATTTGAAGTGAGCTCAATTCAGAAGAGGGAAAAAAGTAAGGCAGGCTTTTTCATTTAATATGTTCTAAACCTATGTTCTAAGGACCTTCTGGAAAATTACAACATGCAGTGGCCCCCTTCTTTAAAGCAGGTAGTAAAGGCTGATAAAAGCCAAGAAAAAGGGCATCTCAGAAAGAAGAGAGTCAGGGACAACTATGATGGTCAAACTTTTGTTTTTACTTTGCTACTAGGGATACTGCAAATAAACCTGACCTCTTTTGAACTCTTCTAATCATTATTTTCTGTTGCTAATCCAACATACATTGTTTTGTATTGTCCATTTCATATGTGGTATTTTTTTTCCCTTATTAATGTAAAAGCTTTTCCTGCCTGTGCTTCTCAAGTGCTAGACATATAGAACAGACTAAATAAATATTAGGTGAATTGTATTTGAAAGGTCACATATACATTTTGAGCAAATGAAGGTCCTAGCTTTAACAGCTTTGGTCAAAGGAGCCAAAATTAGTTTCACAGCAATAATCTACCTACAAACATTGAAATGACTTTGTCACTCACTTCTTGATCCCGTAAATTGGTATCTCCTGCAAATATAACTGTAGCTGATTCAGGAGCCTCTTGCATTTTCTTTAAAACTACTTTTAACTGATTGATTCGTTCCTTAGCATGCCCTCTGGTGCTCTCCAAATGGGAAGTCATAAGGCAAAGTTCATTTCCCAACACACTTACCTGCAAAAGGATAAATTATTATAGTCATTAAAATTAGACACTGACAGGCGGGCCACGGTGGCTCAGCAAGCAGTTCTTGCCTGCCATGCTGGAGACCCGGGTTCGATTCCCGATGTCTGCCCACGGGGAACAAAAAAAAAACAAAAAAAGGCAGAAAAATTATACACTGACCACTATGCTGAACTTTGATAACATAATCAGTAGACTGTTCAACTGGTATACGCTTATTAAAGTAAAACTATATAATCAGGACTGTGTTCATCCCTCTGGGTCAAAAATTTAAGAGACTAAACCTGCCCCCAACGAAGACTACTGAGCAAGCACCTACTCATACTTCAAGACCTACCTCAAATGTCACCTCTGAGAGTGCCCTTCCCCAATGTCTCCAGGCAGTCAGTGGCTCCCTCCTCTATACTCCTACAATTCACTGTACACAGTGCTTTTAAATCCCCTTAGAATGAATAACAGCACAATTTCTTCTTCCCTACAAAGCTGTGAATCATTTGAAAACAAAGATAGTTCTTATTTATTGCTATATTATCAAGGGTCAGACTTGATACTCAACAGGTACTCAAAAAATGTTACTTAAATGAAAATCACTTACTATCTGCCATTCCGGTACTAAGTATGTAGGATCTGTCACTTATACTAATTTACAGAATCAAGTCCAAATTCTTTAATAACGAGCATTCACACTCTTCTATAATCTGAATCCAACCTACTTTCCCAACCTCATGGCACACTACCTCTCTTCATGCCCTCTATACCCTACTGAATAGAATGCTCACTCAGGCACATACATAACCCACCTCAAATACATACCCCTGCCTCTTTCACCTGCAAAAGTTTGCTCTTGGTGGTTCCTTCACTTGGACTGGAACCTTTCCAATCACTAATATCTACATATTAACTCTTTGTAGGTCCCAACTCAAATACCACTTCCTTCATGAAACTTTGACCAAACCATTCTGGCTGAAAGTCATCTCCACACCTATAAACTTCCACAGCACATCACCATTCTACTCCTGTGATGTTTATGCTCTTCCTCTGTTTTAGTTACTATATATAAAATTTTCCCTTACTAATCGGTAAATGCTATGAGAGTAAGATCTATTTGACTATGTTGTTGGCCCCACAGAATAAAACACAGTACCATAAACAGAACAAATAGTAAAAAAATTATTAGGAAGCAAACATGAAATATTTGCAAACTCTTTTTTTTTTTAATAATGCAATCCTTTTTTTTATTTTTATTTTTATTTTTTACATGGGCAGGTACCGGGAATCGAACCCGGGTCCTCTGGCATGGCAGCCAAGCATTCTTGCCTGTTGAGCCACCGTGGCCAGCCCTATTTGCAAACTCTTAAACATTCTTGGAAAAACAGCAAATTGAGTAAGGAGTCTATTTTTACAAGTTTATCTAATTTAAAATTTAAATAAAAATTTAATTTACAAAACTCTTTATAAGTGAGGAACAAATTTTTTCTAAAAGCAATGGTTTAAAAAACTACATGAAACTATAAAGTCAATTCTTTTTTTAAAAAGAACCGGAAGGGCCAGACTCATCCCTGGGTATCATCTCCCATGCCGCCAGGGAGGCTAGAAGTAAAAATCTAAAATTGTGGAACTGTAACCCATACCAAACTCTGAAATCTGTTCTACAACTAATTGTTGTGATATGCTTTGAAATTATTGTTTTGTATGTAAGTTATTTTTCACAAACAAGAAAAAAAAAGTCAATTGTGATGATAAGAAAATATATATTCCTTGTAGCCTCCAGTGTTCTGGAGCAGCTAGAAGAAAAAAATCTGAGATAATGGAATCGTAGCCCATGACAAACGCTGTGATCTGTTCTGTAACTACTTGTTGAAGAGTGCTTTGAAAATTATTGTTTTCTTTCTTTGCTTTGTATATATATATATAATTTAAAAAGTTAAAAAAAAATTAGAGGAGTTTGCTTCCATTAATGGCAGAAAAGTAAAATTATAATAAATTTTATTTAGACTAAAAATAAAACATTTAAAGTTAAAATGAAAAAATATTAATAAAAACCAGTCAATTTTTAAAAATTACTTACATGCACACACAAAAGGTTTCTCATCATTTTGGTACCTGGAAAACGAATAATTTCTTGGCTTTTTAATTTTACTCTTGATTTTTTCAACATTATAGCTGTGAAATATCCTTCTTCATGACCTTCAAATAATTGTGGAAAAGAGATTTTAGGAAAATATCTTCAATGGAATTTTCTGTTTATCAGAAGGTCCCCACTGAAGATTTTACAACAACAGGTACAGGTATTTAACTGGACCTAAATCTTTAAACTACTACTTCAAAACAGTTCAAGACAGCCAAGTCCATGTATATTTACTTGCTTCCACCCAAAATTCAACTGAAAGTATGGAAGAACAGGTATTATAATGGCATCAGACATCATCAATACTGAATAATGTGGAAAGTAGAAGACACTGACATAATGGCTTCCAACTTCTAAGGGAAAAAGACTTTCTACTGAGAAATCTATGCCCAGCCAAACTATCAACCAAGTATGAGAGCAGAATGAAGGCATTTTCAAATATGCTAAGATTCAAAACTTTATGAATAAGGCACTATTTCCTAGTCTTTCAATAAAATGAAGTAACCAAAAAGGAGGAAAATACAGGATTCAAAAAACAAGAAATCTAAAACAGAAGAGATGCCAAAAAATTCCTGAGAAAACAAGTCCCATGAAAAAAGAGGAGAGACTGAGAAAGAACCCTCTCCTTAGCAATTTTGGATTGAACAGTAAGTAAAAATTAAATTCACAAAATACATAAGAGGGAAAGTCAAAGTAAACATTCTATATGAAAACCAGGACAGGTAGTCAAAGTGATACTTTGAATGCACTTATAAAAGCAAACTAAATGGAAAATCAAAAAAAATTCAAGACAAAAAGAATAAATAAATAAAATTAATAAAGTCTTTATGAAAAGGCATGATCACAACCCAATTATGACACCTAAAATTTCTAATAATCTAATTCACCAAAAAGCTAGCCAGTACCTCCAATTTTGGTAATTTCTATTTTCCTGAAAAATCATCCACTTCAACTACTTTTTCACATTTATTAGCAATAAGATGTATATTCTCCTGTAGTTTTTTCAGTATCCTTTATGTCTGGTTTATTTTTCTCAAACCTATTACTTATTTGTGTTTTTTCTTCTCTATGCTCTAATAGGGTAACTTTGATGTACCACTGAAATGTTTTTCAAAGAAAAAAATAACAGGAAAACTGTTACCTGTAATAATCTCATAACTTCTTGCTCTCTTCTTTAGGTAGCTATAGTATGGAGGAATAACCTCCTGTAGAAATATCACATCTGGGCTGTACCTAATTAAAAATACCAACTTATGATAAACACCAGGTCTACCATTTCATTTTCAGCTATATAGATGAAGGAAATTCCACAACATAAAAGAAACAGAAAACTATTAACATTCAATATTTATAGTGATTTTTGATAACTGCAAAATGAGTAAGACCTGCATATTTAATTCATAGTACTGTAAAGATGAAATTTAAAAAATCAAATACATGTGACAACACTTTAAAGTTAAAAGAACTGGAATGCTAATAATAGAAATCACTAAACTGAGAGCCTACAACAGTCCTACACTCTAACAGATGTTTTCAATGTTATCTCTCTCAAGCCTCTTGAAAAAGTTATTACCCACTGCCCAGGTTTGAAGCTATTATGTACCCAGAAACGATACGTCTTTAAATTCTCATTCAATATTGCTGGGTGGAATCTTTCTGATTATTTCCATGGAGATGTGACCCACCCAACTGTGGGTAGTAACTTTTGATTAGATGGTTTCCATGGAGATGCATCTCCACCCATTCCAGGTGGAGTTGCTTACTGGAGCCCTTGAAGAGGGAATGATTTTGGAAAAATCTTTAGAGCAACCAGAACTGACAGGGCCACAGAACAGACAGAGCCCTGGGCAAGCTGCTGAAGAAGCCTGGAGAGAAAGCTAGAAGATATTGCCATGTGCCCTTTCAGTTGACAGAGAAACCCTGAACATCATCAGCCTTCTTGAACCAAGGTATCTTTTCCTGGATGCCTTATATTTTTATAGCCTTGCTTTAATTTGGACATTTTCACAGCTTTAGAACTATAAACTTGCAACTTAATAAATTCCCCTTTTTAAAAAGCCATTCCATTTCTGATGTATTACATTCTCACAGCTTACTAACTAAAACACCCGCAATGAAGAAAACTCAACTCCAGAAAGCTTACATGGTTTGCTCAAAGACCTAGTATGTTGCAGAAACAGATTATTTTCAGTAATTTTTTTATAATAGTTTTATATACCAAGTTTAAATAAAATAGTACTAGAAGGTTTCTAACAAAAATTTGTATTCTCTCTCCACCTCCAGAAATTCTCTTCCTAGAGGCATCTGCTTTCAATTTGCCTAGATGTTTCTTCTCAGAGCTTGACTATGAGTCTTTGTCTATTCCAAAACCCATAATTTTGAACTGTTACATGGTTTACAGATATGTTAGGCACAATTATCATGCTACTATTAAACTGACATAATACTTACAAAGTTATATACGAACACACTCCTCGAGCCCTCTCTTGTAGGTTGTTTAGATCCAATCCATCAATATTCCAGGTAATTAAAGAGAACATACTGTCATCTTCTTGGTGAGTATTTTCAGATGAGCTGATTTTACAAGAGGAATCAGTTGTATCTTCGTTGCTTAGGTCAACACTGGCAATATCAGAACAAAACACAACTTTGCAAATAATCTATGAATTGATTAATTTACAAAATTATTCTGTAAGTTTTTGTAGTCTTCATTTTACAGATGAATACATTCTAAAAGAGCCCTAAAAGTATCTGCCTATACAAAAGTGAAAGTCATATGACTGAGGAAAAATAGTGTCTTGCTGTGTTATTTAGATAACCGCTCACTCATATTTAGGCAGGTATGGCCAAATCAAAATGTATCATGAAAATGACTTTATAAACTATGACTCCCAGATTAGAATAATTAATGTAAGATACCGAAATTTAAATGGATTTATTTACAGTTATATCTTAAATAAGATCCCACTGTGGAGGTAAATAATGGTCACAAATTCTTTGCTCCTCCTCCCACTGAAAAGTGAAGTCTAATTCCCTAGACTTTAGAGACCTAGTAGACCAACAGAACATGGAGGAAATGCTGTTCTTGGACTTCAGAGGCTTGCTCATAGGAAGTTTGCAGCTTCTACTCAAGCCTTTTGGAACCTCTCTGGGAACCCTAAGCTGTCATGTAAAAAGCATGACTATGCCAAGATGGCCAAGTCGGAGAGGCCATCATGTGCTCCAGCCCACAATTCTATCTGACCCTACCTTCTGCCATCTCTGCGAAGGTCCCAGACATGAGTGGAGGGATAAAAAAAACTACTAAAAGGTTACTGTTGAGGATGTATCATGTGCTATACATAAATTTAAGAAATGTTTTTTGTAATTTTAATACATTTAATGCCATTATTTTCATTTATTTTGAAATAATTTCAAACTTTCAAAAATCTTCAAAAGAATTCCCTTTACCCCATTCACCAACATTCCCCAAATGTTAACATTTTACTTATTTAACATTTACTCATTTTATTTTTCATTTAACGTGAGAAAATGCATCTGTATGTATTTACTAAAATCAAGGACGTTTACATATATACCATAGTACAATTATCAAAAGTCAGGAAACTAACATTGACAGTATATTATTATACAGTTTAAAGACCTAGTCACATTTCACCAATGGGGCTACTAATGTCCTCATGCAGGATCACAAACTGCATTACATGGTACATCTATTTTAATCTCCTTTAATCCGGATTTTTCATTTGTCTTTGTCTCTCATGACCTTGACATTTTTGAAGAGTACATTTGTAGAATGTTCTTCAGTTGGTTTTGTCTGATGTTTTCTAATGATTAGATTCGGATTATACATTTTTTTGGAAGGAATGACGGAAGGAATAGTGCATCCTCCTCAGTGCATTATATACAGAGGCACCTAACATGAATTTGTCTCAACACTGGTGATGTTAACTTTAATCATCTGGTTATGGTGTTGTCCACCAGGCTTCTTCACTGCAAAGTTTTTCAAAAATCTTATTTCTCATCAAAATTTCTTCTACTTGTCTTAGTATCAACTGATAATTCATAACTGAAATAATAATTTTTTTTTTATAAGTTAGCAAGGGCCTGGAGGTAACTTGTCCTTATATGTCTAAAGCAAAGGACAACTTATCTACATATGACTGAACTACAAGATGACTTGCTTAAGCCAAGTAATCTGTGAAACAAGCTCTCTGAGACTCTCTGAGCTTTTAGGGTGTTCTGACATTCTTTAAACCTGGGTATTGATTTCCCTGAAACCAGGATTTTTATTGGGTTAAATACATTTTGTTAGCTAGCATTCCATCTTCTTAAAGGGGTAACTTTTCTTTCTGTTTTTGTTTAACCAATCATATTTATCTTTGTGTAGCCTCATTGTATTTACTATATAAACTGCCTCTTTCTCAGGGAGAAATGGAATGCTTTTTTGTTTCAGCATGGAATGTTCCCTAATTGCTAAAACTGTCACAGATTTGAAAGGGGAAAAGGGTAAGATGGGAGGCTTTCAAGCTGGTTCCTATGTCCTTCTGGAACTACCCCATCATTTTCTGGGCACTAACTTCCTAGCCCCACAGGATGTTCTAGGATTTAGTAGAGAAGCTCAGACTACCTATAGGCATGCCTAAGAATTACTTCTGGAGGACCTCTTTTGTTGCTCAGATGTGACCTCACTCTTTCTAAGCCCAACTCTGCAAGTGAAAGCATTGCCCTCCCCCTATGTGGAACATGACACCCAGGGGTGAAAGTGTCCCTGGAGACGGGGGAGATGACTCCCAGGGATGAATCCAGACCTGGTACCATGGGATCAACAATTCCATCCTGACCAAAAGAGGAAAAGAAGTGTAATTAATAAAGTATCAGTGGCAGAGAGAATTTAAAGAGTCAAGAGGCTACTCTGGAGGCTGCTCTTACGCAAGCTTCAGTTAGCACTTGCTACCTATCATAACCTGCCAACCCCCAACCAGGACCATTCCAGTCAATCCTAAAGAACATCTAGGGAAATTTATAAGATCCCACAAGGGTTCCACGCAGTAGAGTAACTTTTCAGAAACCTACAACCTCCAGATTGTAGGCTGTAGGGTCCCTGGGCCAGATAAGTCCTGAAACCTAGCCCAGCCTCTCCAGAACATCAGATAATTCCATCTTCCTACCCCATATTAGTGACAGACCCTTATAATATGAAAAATTTAGAACTCCCACAACCCAAACATCTCTAAAGATCAAAGGTAATGGTGGAGTTACACAGTGAAGATAGGATTTAACAAATGATATGAAGGCTGAATCATTAAATTTGTTTCTCTTTTAGTTTCCAATATCTTAGAGCAGATAGAAGTAAAAACCTAAAATTGTGGAATTGCAACCCACATCAAACTCTGAAATATGGTCTACAACTAATTGTGGTACTCTGCTCTGCTTTGAAATTTATAGCTTCTTTGTGTATATTCTATTGTTCACAAAAAAAGAAGGAAAAAAAGTCGACTGATGATAAAAAAACTATTTAAGGCCTCTAGCCTCCTATATTCTGGAGCTGTTAGAAGGAAAAATCTGAGAGGATCATATGGTAGCCCACGACAAACTCTGGGATCTGTCCTGTAACTACTTGTTGAAGAGTGCTTTGAAAACTATTGCTTTTTTATTTTTTTGCTTTGTATATGTTATACTATACAATAAAAAAGTTAAAAATGAAAAAAAAAAGTTCTAGGATGATCTTGTAGTTTACCTGACCTTATCTTGCAATCAGTCATTTTTAAGGAGCCCTGGTTCCTTTCAGGGGAGAACGGTATTTAAAAGCCAAACTCTAAATGCCAGATGAACTTAATGCCAATTTTGCAGCAAAAAATACGTATCTTTTGAATCATTTTACATGAAAATAATCTTCAAGAGCATCAAAAAATTCACATTTAAAGAGCAAAACTTTCCATTATGAATTCCATTCTCCCCACAAGTTCTCTCTCTCGCTCAATAATCAATCAATATTATATTTTTTTCTCAAAGTTTTACTAATGAAGGAAAAAAGCCAGGTGAATCCAGTACCTGGTCAAACATACTAGTTCAATCCCTTTATTGAAAGCATTATGATAAGAAGGAATATTGACTCTCTTTTTCTGTCAAGTTTTTTCTTTCACAAATTGTTTTTGTTTTTTTTTTAAATATTATCAAAGACAAGATTGTGGTAATTTGTAGGTGTTATGTACCCCACAAAAGGCCACATTCTTTTAATCTTCTCTTGTGGGTACAGACCTATTGTGGGTGGGATCTTTCGGTTAGTTTGTTTCAATTGGGAGTGACCCACACAATTCAAGGCAGGTCTTAATCCTTTTTTGGAGACAGTAACTCAGCAAAACAGGGGAATTTATAAGTAAACAGAAACATCACAGGCTTAAAGAAGGGCAATCAGGAATTTCTCTCACTCCTACACCTCAATTTACTCCGCTTCTTTTTCTCTATTCAGACTAGTGGTTTCATATTCCCCATGCACTGACAGGATGGGTATGGACGGCCACAGCTCCCAAATTAACATATCACAGTTTCAGATCCACAGGAAGATTCAGACTTGACTCTTTTGGTCCTGATCTTAAAATCCCAAGAGAGGGCGGGCCGCGGTGGCTCAGCGGGCAAAGTGCTTGCCTGCTATGCCGGAGGACCTCGGTTCGATTCCCGGCCCCAGCCCATGTAACAAAAAACGGAGAAACAGAATACAAGAAAATGTTTAAAAGATGTTTCCCTTTCTTCCTTCCTTCTATCCTTCCTTCCTTCTCTCTGTCTTTAAAAAAAAAAAAAAAAAAAATCCCAAGAGAGAAGATTCTGAATGACTAGCTTGAGCTAGATCCATACCTAGCTAAGTCCAATTAGTTTTGTCTATTACAAATGAGAGCCAGAGATCTATCACTGTGAGTAGAACAGACAAATCCCCAAGAAATGGCAAAGGAACCTAATGAAATGCTCTTACCACATTAGAAAGCCAATGCAGCTGAAAAGGTCAAAGGGAAATGAGTTTCCACCATCAACAGTTGACAATACAAGCTGCGATGTAGCTGGGAAAATTTTACACGTTTAATACATATTCACTGAGAGCTTACTTTGTGGCAAATATTGTGTTAGACCTTGGGAAATCAACAATATATAAAACATAAATTGACTTTACAAAGTGTGCTGTATACAGTAAAAGATAAAAAATATTAAAACTCAATTACAATACGGGGGGAACCTACTAAGACAAAAGTGATGCGGATGGTATAGGAGTACCTAAAAGAAACCTTACCCAGACGTGGGAGGATCAGTAAAGCTTCCTGGAGATAATGTCTAAGATGGGGCCTTTAAGATAAATATTATTAGCAACGAGGGAGAGGGAAAAAAGTTCCAGGCAGAGATAATAATTGAGCGTTTCAAAGGCTGAAAAGCCCGCTGGAGAAAGTGTTAAATTCGGTACGCCTGGAACTTTCATCAGGGTAAGAAAAGAGAGGGTAGCGGGAGTCACCCGAAAAGATAGGCGGTGCTCAAACACCCTGGAGGAACTTATAAAGTATCTCGACTCCATTTTAAGAGCAGTAATGCAGGAACTGAGGAAGGGACACTAAAATAACAGGAGAGGGTGCGCATTTAAAGAAGAAGGAAAAAACACTTCGGCTGGCCAGCGGGGAGTAAATAAATGAATATATGTAAGCAATATAAGGAGGGAGGGCACTTCCAAGTAACTTTCCTTCAATTCAGGATCTTGTTCATTTGTTTCAAACCTCTTGTTTACACATTTCCTATAATACCAGTCAAAAATTACACTCTAGACTTTTCCTCCTCGGATTCCAAATGACATACAAAGTAATCGTGTGGAGTTCGAGTGAGAAGCATCATCCATTTGCGTCTGATTATTGAGCCTTGCCCGAGCGGGCCCAAGGCAGGTCCCAAGACACCCAAAGGCACCAGCTTTTGAGCCGCCTCCGCCCGGACCGGCTCCGCGCGCCCCTCACACTTACCAGGTCTCGGGCTCAGGGGGCGTCTGCGGACGGCTTGCCACGGCGCTCTCATCCACGCTTGGCTCAAAGAAGGAGTTCAGCGCTCTCTGAAAAGCAAAGCCACAGGGGTGGGGTTTGTGCGCTCCACCAACAAAGGTAAAAAGCGGGACACGAGAAAAAGATAAACCGTACTTCCATCTCCCAGTCGTTCTCCGCCAGGTAGCACTGGGCCACGGCAGTGTCGCACCTCGCCACCGAGGCAAACTCCACACAGAAGAGTCGTCGTCTCTTCACCCTGGGCTCTTCCTCATCTCGCGCCGCTTCGGGCCCAAAGTCCAGCTGGCTGCCCTGCTCCATCGCTCAGCCTCCCTCACCGCCCACTCAGGCGGGCCAGGAGGCTGACTCCGAACCCTGCGGCCTCAGCAGCCCGAACCGGAAACGCGCTCTGCACGCAGAGGGCAAGCGTTGCGCTTGCGCGGTGGGCGAGGCATGGGGCCGGGCGGAGGCTGGCGGGGCGCAGCGGCGCGTGCGCGCACTGTCACAGCGGGGCGGACGTCAGTTCGTCAGTCTCCGAGGCGCCGCGGCTGGCGTGCTGGGCGGTCTGACTTCTTAGCGCGCCGCGTGGTGGGCGGGCTGCAGGCTGCTTCACCTCCAGGCGTCTTCGTCCATTGTGTTCTTGGTTTTTCCCGACGCTTCCGAGGTTCATTCTTGCCCAGGACCCAGAAGCCGGCCGACCGCCCACGATGAGCTGTATGACGCACACTCTGCGGGAGTTCATGAAGGCCATGTTCAATGCTCGCGGCTTTGACAGAGTTTTGGAAAAGGTACTGGAGCCAAAGCCGCGGGTTCTGATGAAGGGAAAGCACAGTGCTTGGTGCGCGGGTATCGCTGAATGAATATCTCTTGCTAGATTCTGTTCGAGTGCGCCTGTAAATTTGCCCTAGAAATAATGATTACTACTTTAATGGAGCGCTTGTTATGTGCTAGGTCCTGCGCTTAGAATATTCCATCGAAACGTGGGTAATCAACTCTTGAGACAGTTCCTCGGTGCTAGAGCTGAAAAGGATTTTAGCATTCTGTCAGCACCTGCAATATTCGGGAGAAAAAAGAGAAAGCCTCCACATTTGTAAGGCGTTCTCACAGTCTAGGAGATGAATAATTGCGTTATTCATAAAAGCCAAGTACTAAGTAGATTTGTGGAAAGAAAGAAGAGTTGTTCCTCTGTGGTGCGTTGGGAAAGTTTCGCAAAACATTTCAACTGGGTCCTGAAGAGGAGACGAAGAAAGGGGAGTGCCTTTCAGAGGCCGGTACTTGCAAGGCCCAGAAGGTCATAGAAAGGTTTCCTCTGGGTGAGCAGTTAGGCAGCGTCAGCCCTTGTCCCGTTTGCAGCTAAACTAGCAAGACTCCTAGTTTTCAGTGTCCTTGTAAAAGGACATCATGCTCCGTAAGAAGCATTTATAAATAAACGTAAATAACAATAGCCCTTAGTATTGTCAGATTTGGAAGACATTTAACAACTTAAGAACTTAAAAGTTTTTTCCTAGGTGCTTTAATAAATGCATGTCTGCTTTCTTCTGATTAAGATACAGGATTGGGAAATTTGGAGATAATTTGTAAGTGAAAGTTAAGCACTGATCAGTTGCAGTCGTTTTGTAGGTCTCCTTCCTGGAACACAACTCTTGATCTGTATCTTTTAAATGTAAATAATAACTGTCCCTAATTATCTCTCAGATTTTTTGTGAAAACAGAAAATAATGCTTAGACAAATGTTATATTTTCAAATAGCCCATGCTATAAAATTGAAGGACATAATTCTGTTTTACATTAATATATTGAATGATATATGATCCAAAAAAGCTATTTATTGATCTAAAGGGAAGGTTGAGCTCCATTTAAAAAACAATCGGTTATCATTTTCCTTGTTGAGCTTTCAGTTGCTTTATGGGTGTGTCTGGTTAAATCATACCTTGAACATACAAACTGCAACAGGCACAATGAAACAGTCATAATGGTTGAGTGGGCATTGGTGGTAACTTGCCTTCCAAGAAGACTGATAAATCTTTTTTTGTGTGTGGTGGGGTCACATTCATTATTTTTCCACGTGAGTATCCCGTTATTGCAGCACAATTTGTTGAACTTGTTTGTTTGTTTTTCTTGTTTGGTTTTTGGGAAGTACCTGAACCGGGTTGAACCCGGGTCTCCCTCATGGCAGGTGAGAATTCTACCACTGAACTACCTTTGCACCCCTGATATATCTTGAATCAACTATATAGAGTTTCTCAGAAATTTTAGTAAGGTTAAACATTGGTTCACACTGTAGTTAAACCAGTACTGTCCAATAGAAATATGATGCAAGTGTAAATTTTCTAATAGCCACGTTTTAAAAGGTCAAAAGAAAAAGATGAAATTAATTTTAGTAATATATTTTAAGAAACTCATTATATCCAAAATGTTATTTTACCAAATAATCTATATTAAAAAATATTATTGAAATATTTTACTTTTTTTCCCCCATATTTAGTCTTTGAAATCCAGTGTGAATTTTACACTTAAGGCACATCTCACTTTAGCCACGTATCAAGTACCCAGTAGTCTCACGGGGCTAGTGGCTATTATATTAGACCACACAGGTCTGTACCATAGCAGGTTATCTGTGCTTGTTAATTTGATCTAAAAAATAGGTTTTGTGTTTATGTTTCACATGGGCAGAGTTGCTGGGGCTAAAGTATATATTTATGCATAGTGATCCATAAATCTAGTTGTGGATATGGTTCTTTTTCTATTACTGTAAATTTTAAGGTAGCACAACTTAGTGGTTCTCAACCAAGAGTGATCCTGCTACCCAGGGGACATTTGGTAGTATCTAGAGATATTTTTGAACAGCACAACTGGGGAGGGGTGTGACTGGCATATAGTGGGTAGAAAGAAGCCAGGGATGCTACTAAATATCCTACAATGCACAGGGCAGCCCCTCACGACAAAGAACTCTCCAGTGCAAATGTCAGTAGTGCTGAGGTTGAGAAATCTTGAATAACACCAGCCTCTTCAGCACTCACTTTGTATACTGGGTCAAAACTAGGTAAATTGTTATTTTGTTCTTTCTAAATATAAAGCCATGTCTTTGTACTCAGGTTTGAGTTATTTGGTCAGATCATGGGAATTTCACATCTCAGCATGAGAGAATATGTTGTTTCTCCAAATCTCTGGTTAACAATTCTTTATGTTAAATTCTCTTTGTTAAAACAACTAGTGTGGGTTTTTTTTCCTCCTCACTGGACCCTAACTGCTAAAATTGTTTCATGCCAGATAGTTATCCTTCTCCAGAGATTTTTCAAGGCAAGAAATACTTATTTTTAAATGTAATATTTTTCAAGGCAAGACTATTGTTAAAACTCAAAATCGGAGTAAGTAGTAGGTCACCCAGAAACATCTATACTCTTTACTTCATTGCCTTTGCAGAGATTAAAAGGGATAATGTTTCTTAGTGTAAGAAATGAGTGATATATGTGCAGCATTACTGTTAAGAGCAGTGGCCTTACTAGTTAACTAAATCCCCAAATGGAAAGAATTGCCTCACCAAAACAGACCAGCGTTTTCTTCTTAGTTGTATAAGTCAGTTGTATCCTGAGTGCTAACCTCTGGCAGATTTTTTTAAGTCAACTAATTAAATGGAATAACACTTTAAACTTTGGTTGACAGTCTTCCAAAGAGTTTTTGGTTTTTTTGACCTGATGTGTTTTTTTTTTTGTTTTTTTTTTTTTAAATATGGGCAGGCACCAGGAACCAATCCCAAGTCTCCAGCATGGCAGGCGAGAACTCTACCACTGAGCCACCATTCCCTACCCTGACCTGATGTTTTGACCCTGTATATGAACCAAATCTGGTAAATGATCGTGGCTTTCTATTCCTCCAGAAATAATTTGTTGAAGAAGATACTTTCCCAGTTTCCTGGCACACGTTAAGTCCAAGATTTTACATTAAAATTTCTTTATTTTAGCCTGTTCTATTTTAAAGCCTATCTTTTATAAAATGTTGATACAGAAAACCTAACACTTAAATGTCCTGCTCTTGTTACAAAGATCAGTTTTAAATCAGACAACAAACTAAGTACTATGGGATTATAAAGAAATGTTGACCACAGTTCCTTGTCCTCTATAATCTAGGAGAGAAATGGGCTCCAAGGCACAGTCATGTAAGATTCTCTGTGAGGAAAAAAAATGTGCTTCATAATTAAATAAGTTCAGGAATCATTGCATGTAGTATCCTTTTTACGTATTAAAACTTTTGAGTTGTTCTGCAATAAATTAACACCTTTCACTTCATCATGTTTAAGTTGTTTGCTGTTGGAACCTTCTGCTTCCCCCCTTGCAGTAACACATGTGGAATAACATACTTCGGGAGACTTATGTTACAAACACTGTGCTAGGATATAGAAATACCTTGTGGAACCCAACAAGCATAGAAATAAGGGAGTGGAGTTCAGAATTGAGATAAAATTGTGTAGAGAGCCTTATGGATATGATATGAAGATGTATAAATGAATGAGGTGTCAAAAGCGGAAGAAAGACTGGAGAGAAGCAGCGAGGATTTGGCACTGACCCTTGTTGAGGACAGGCAGGGTTGAGAGAAAGAAGAGAAGCTTGGGAAGCAGAAAGAAATGGTTGGAAAGGTAAGAATAGACCTTATACTTGCTAGAATAACTTTGAAGGTATTCACTGACCACAGAAGGATAGTGATAATATTTTAAATTTATCAACATGATATACAAACATTTTCAAATTTACCATTGACCATTAAAATTGTAGAAGTGCACAAAAAATATTAAGGCAAGAATTGTTCAGAATTTATCTACCGAAAGATTCATTGCAGTATTATTTATAATATCAAAAATAGAAAATAATCTGAAAGTCCAGCCATAGGAAAACTGGTAAAGGAAATCACAGTGGCTCCATGTGAAGGAGTCCTGTGGAACCATAAGAGTCTCATCTTTAAAAATGCTTTACACACATATAAGAGCATGTCATTTACTGATGGGTTGCATATATATTTATAAAAGTAGGCAGTTGTCTGTTTTATTTATTTTTAAACATTTATATAGTGCTTCTATGTGTCAGACACCCAAGTGCTTTGCTAGTGAACTCATCTTTTTTTAATATATATATACAGTTTTTAACTTCTGTTTTTTTAATTGTTTTAAAACTTTTCATTTTTATTGATAAAATCAAACAACATATAAGCACGAACATTCTTAACATATGAACATTCCATTCTTGGTGTGCAATCAATGTGAACTCATCTTTTTATGGCAAAAGGTACACTAAGAAGCCAAAAGACAATAGTCTGAAAAAGAATGGCACCATATGACTATGCGTTAAAATCTGTTATGGTAAGAAGACTTGTAGAGACAAAAAAATCTAATAATGAAGTGGACAGTACAGATAATAAGTTATTCAGAGAAAAAGAACTGCAGACAACCAATAAATATGAAAGGTGTTTAACATTGCCATTTGTCTTACTAATACAAACTAAAATCATGAGATACAATGATTTGCCTATCAAATTGGAAAAATTAAAAGTGATAATATCCATTACTGATGAAAAATGACATGAAGCACTCACTTACTGGTTTTGGTAAGTTTTATCATAGTACACGATTTTATTTTTGCAATGAAAAAACTAATGAAGAATGAAGTACCAATACATGCCACAATGTGGATTAACCTCAAAAACACTATGCTAAGTGGAAGAAAAAAAAACAGACAAAAAAGGTCGCTATTATATATATCCATGTGTAAGCAATATCTGGAATAGGTAAGTCCATTGAGACAGATAATAGATTTGTAGTTGCCAGGGGCGTGGGGGGAAGGAGAATAGGGTACGGCTTCCATTTTGGAGTGATGAAAATATTTTGAAATGATATATAGGTGATGGTTGTACAACTTTTGTGAATATACTAAATGACACAGCTGTTTGCTTTAAAAATGATTAATTTTATGTGAATTTCACCTCAAAAAATCTTTTTAAAAAGAAGTAACATAGCTCAGAGATAGAATTTAAGTTATGAAGATAAAATTAATAAAATAATGAAAAGGGATTTGGCATCAACTCATGGAGCAAATATAAATGGTTTGCAAAAAAATTATAATTTCAGCAGTGAACAATTTCAAGAGAAATGATGAATTTATATTTCCTCTGCCATGGAGGATGGCCAAGGTATAGTTCTATATAGATTCTCTAAAAAGCTAAATTTTGATTCTACTTGTCTAAATGGCCCTTTTATTCCAAGTCCTGAGACTTTTGTGACAAACTCAGAAAGCTCTGATCTGAGCTTTAGAAGAAAATAAGATTTATCTGTTAAAAAATTAAAAACATAATGTTCTATAATTTTTCTCAGCTACCCTAGGAGTTCCAGGAACTCTTGGAATAAGATGTTCTTCAGTGGACAGATCGTTATTTAAAGTTCTTTTTTAGTGTTTGTTTAGTTGCTTTATCCTTGGAGAGCTAAGCTAGTCCCCTGGCCTAAGCTCACAAAATTTGCAGTCCTGCCAGGGCATCATCCTTCCTGGGAACTACCGTGTATTCCAGTACTAGATTCCAGTACTAGATTCTGAACTGTAGTTCGACTGCAAAAATGCTGACTTCTCCTTCTCTGCTTTCATGTGTGGGTTTTACATATGCAGTCTCCTTTTTTGATTGACTCACATTGAATATACACACCAATTTCCTTACACCATATGCCACACTCCTGCCCTTTAGAATCAGACACTCTTGCTTAGACAGACATATATACATTCCATCATCTGTTTGGCAGAGGCAGTGGTGGGGAGCTGTGCAGAAACCAACAGTTACAGTGATGATGATGACTATTTTAAAGGTTAAAATGGTCTGAAATGTCAAGGTCCTGGAGAATTCTGTAGGGTTTCATATCTCATTGCTGTTGATTATTAGGCATCCCTTCTCACTGTCTGCTGAAAAAGGTGAGTAAGAGAGAGAGAGAGAGAGAGTGTTTGTGTCACCCAGAGTAGTCTGTGTTGGAAATTGAGCCTAGAGGTGGAGTGGAGGTACTGTGGCAGCACGAGTAATATAAACTCTGGAAGACACGGCATATGAAGGCCATATGGAAAAGGGATAAATGATTCACATGTGTAGCAGTTTTTATGATAAGCCCTCTGTGTAGGATGGTCTGAACTATAAAGATTCAAGAATGAAACATATATGAGCAATTCTGGTATTGGTGGGGCTATGGCAGGTATATTTCCAGCCCAGTGGCATTATAAAAGACTCCATCCGCATCTTCTCACCAGACATCTAATGAATCAAAACCATCTTTAGCCACTTAGTAGCTGCCTAGGACTGCTGGGATTGTCCTTATTGACTGCAACAGGCCAAGAGAGATATAAGGGGAGGCAGTTTGGCATAGTGCTTAAACCTGAGAGCTCTTGAGTCAAACTTGGATTAGCTATTTTCTCATTTGTAAAATGGAGATAATAATAGTATCCATTTCAAAGTTTCCCGAGGACTGAGACAACACATGTAAAGTACTTGGTGTCCTCTGATACAGTTAGCTATTTTTATTAATGTATACACAAGGGTACGCCCTCTGACCCACATTTTGACTAGGGCTGAGATCTTTTTGATAGTGTTCTCCCCCTCTCCCCATACTTCAGCAGAGAGGGTAGCTCTCCCCTTAGGTCCCTTTTCCCTCAAGACTATTTATTAGCTCTGGGAGGCTTAATAGTACATTCCTTCATCATTATCTTCCACTGGCTTAATTCCTTTATTTTGCTCAGTGAGACAATACCTGGCAACATGTAAAAACATTTCTCTTGCCATAGTAGGCTAAATAAAGATACAAAATTATCTTTATCCCAATGTACATTTTAAACATTCTTGTACATTGGCATGGCCTTTGGCTTTCAAGTTGGAAAGAAGAAAAATAAACAATTAAAAACGGTATTCTGAGATGCGCAGGTGGTTCAGTGGTAGAATGCTCAGCTTCCATACGGTAGACCCAGGTTCGATCTCTGGACCATGCACTGAAAAAAAAACCCAGTATTCTGCAGTGGAAAATCTAACCTTGGCATCTGCTCTATCTTTTGTCATTCCAGTCAAAATTAGATAAATGGAATTTTAAAAACTGATTTCTACTGAACACACTGTGCTTTAAAATTACACTAAACTGCCTTTGGTGACTATGAAGCTCCCATATTTGTTTCTGTTTCCTGAACTGCCTAGTTTTCTTCCCCATCTTTCCCTGGCTAACTCTTACCTGTCCTGTAAGACTCAGATGTCATTCTCCAGGATCTTTCCTCACGCCTCTCCCCTGAAAAGAGTTGGGTATCCTTATTTCAGGCAGCCTCCTACATTCATGCTTTCTGCAGTGCTTCCCTCCACTGTGGGGCTTTGAAAGCTTGTCTTTTACACTGTGTGCTCCCTAAGAGCAAGTATTAGATCTCATCTGTCTTTGTATCGCTAACACCTGATATATGTAGTCTCAGGTAAATGCCAAAATAAGGTGAATTGACACCATATTTCTGTGTGGCCTGTATTATTAGCTTATGAGGACATCTTGTGGCCAGATTGTATATCACTATAAGTAGAACATCCCACTCTAACGTTCTTTTTCTGTTGCTGTGTTGATGTACCTATTGGGCAAAACATGACACATAATTGTTTATTATGTTTTATCTTTTGTGATCCTGTTTTGTTTTGTTTCAGGGGATTCTAGGGGAAAAATAAAACCACTATATTTGTGACTTGTGAAACTCTTCAAATGTTTTCTTGGAGAATGGACCCATAAAGGCCACGATACGTCTGGAGACTTTATGGTTAGTGATAGAGGGACTTGAAGATAGACAGGCCTTGATCTAAACAAGGGTGAAAAGTTCAGATGGAATGTTTGATTTCTGCAGAGAAGTGGAGATTAACAAGAATACTGTTTTTTCCAAAACATTCCTTTCTTTTTCAAAACAATTTACACAATGATTAATTCCTGTGTGGAGAAATTGGTGACTTATTTGAACTTCTGAATCAGTTTTGTAGGAAAGATTCCCAGTTTAATGGTTCTTTGGTGGACCATTTGGGCTTTTCTCACACCACAGAATGAATGTTCAAAATTCTTTTTCATTTTAATATTTAGGTGACTCTTGTCTCTACTTCTCCTGGGAAAGTGATTTGTGAAATGCAAGTAGAAGAAGAACATGCCAATAAATTGGGCACTCTTCATGGAGGATTGACAGCTACCCTAGTGGACACCATATCAACAATGGCTCTGCTGTGCACAGAAAGAGGAGCACCTGGGGTCAGTGTTGATATGAATATAACGTATGTATCCAAACACCACCCCAAATATCGTTTTTTTAATGCAATGACTCATTTCAAACAACTAAAATTAAACACGTGTAAGATTCACTTAGCTTGTCATCCTTAAGTGCAGCTGTAGCTTTGCCCTCAAGATTCTTAAAATCTAGAACCAGAACAGCTTATTTCCAAGCACAGACTATATCAGCAGTAAAGGTAGAGTGATCTCAAACATTCAGCTTCTAATTAACTGTTTCATACAGTCCTTAAAAGCAACCCTGATACAATGTCTTAAGATGTATGATGTGTTTATACTTCAAGTCTGAATAAGATTCAAAGAGAAGCTGGAGAAAACTTCATATCTACCTTGTAATCTTGTTGTCTCAAGGTGAACACAGTTGTCCAGTCTTAAGGACAGGCTGCTATCCTGAATCTTTTGCTGCAACTCTACAGACAAATCCTGTAAGTTTATACTACATAACCAGGGAGCAGTACTCCACATGTCAAGCTGCCACTCACTCTTGTGAAAGTACCTGCAGGGGTCAAACTTTCCCATAATATAAAAAAATTCAATTCCAGCATAAACTAACTGTTCCAAATCCCTTTCTGTAAAGACTGCAGGGCCCGAGAATTTAGGTGTAAGAATTTCTTTTTTCTACCAAAGCAGCAGAAAAATGTATTTGCTGGGGTGTGACAGGGGTTAGGCTGGGAGAGAGACAATGTTGCATGACATGAGGCCAGTGGAAATATGTAGGTTATTGGGCTTTTAAACAGTGTAAAGGTTTTACTGGGCTAATTTAAGAAACCTTTAGTCCCTTCTTTTACTTTAGGAATAATTTAAATTGAGTATGTATCTGTGTGTGAATGAATTTTATTACAGCTTCCCTACAGTTTTTTGGTCCTTGTTAAAACAAAAATATTTCCAAATTCTGAAATTATTTCATAAGAAAATGGTACACTTTGTTCTTTTTTTTATTTTTATTTTTTATTAAAAAAAATTACAAGAAACAAACATTCCCAACACATACACTCAGCAATTCACAATATCATCACATAGTTGCATATTCATCATCATGATCATTTCCCAGAACATTAGCATCAATTCAGAAAAAGAAATAAAAAACAGAAAAATATAACAAACAGAAAAAAAAAATTTTACAGGCCATACCCCTTACTGATCCCTTTCATTGATCACTAGCATTTCAAACTAAATCTATTTTAATATTTGTTCCCCCTATTATTTATTTTTATTCCATATGTTCCTCTCATCTGTTGATGAGGTAGATAAAAGGAGCATCAGACACAAGGTTTTCACAGTCACACAGTCACATTGTGAAAGCTATGTCATTATACAATCATCATCAAGAAACATGGCTACTGGAACACAGCTCTACATTTTCAGGCAGTTCCCTCCAGCCTCTCCATTACATCTTGGAGAACAAGGTGATATCTACTTAATGCATAAGAATAACCTCCAGGATAACCTCTCGACTCTGTTTGGAATCTCTCAGCCGTTGACACTTTGTCTCATTTCACTCTTCCCCCTTTTGGTGGAGAAGGTTTTCTCAATCCCTTGATGCTGAATCTCGGCTCATTCTGGGATTTCTGTCCCATGCTGCCAGGAAGGTCCACACTCCTGGGAGTCATGTCCCACGTAGACAGGGGGAAGGTGGTGAGTCTGCTTGCTGTGTTGGCTGGAGAGAGAGGCCACATCTGAGCAACAAAAGAAGTTCTCTTGGGGGTGACTCTTAGGCTTAATTTTAAGTAGGCTTGACCTATCCCCTGTGGGGTTAAGTTTCATATGAACAAACCCCAAGACTGGGGGCTCAGCCTATAGCTTTGGTTGTCCACACTACTTGTGAGAATATCAAGAATTCAACTTGGGGAAGTTGAGTTTTCTCCCGTTCTCACCATTCCCCGGAGGGGACTTTGCAAATACTTTTCCACTCACTAATCAAATCACTCTGGGATTCATCAGGGCATCACCTGGACAAACCAACAAAATCTCATGTCCTATACAAAGTTCCATGTACTTAAGGTGTTCAATCAACTATCCACATAAGTTATATTAGGAGATGCACTAGTCAAAGTTGTTGTACCAAATCAACATTTTTTGCATTAGTCTCACACATTAGTTGAAATTTTAAAATATTAAGTACCATCTATTTTCAGCACACTGCAGTAATGGCATTCTTTTGTTCTTCCTCATGCAAAAACATTTTTTAAATTTGTACATTTAGTCACTATCATTATACACTCTAGGCATTCCTAGATTACACCATCTCAGTCTTTATCATCTATCTTTCTTTGTGATTTCATTTATGCCCCAACCCTCCTCCCTCTATCATTCTCATATGCAGCTTCATTCAGTGTTTTAACATAATTGTATTACAGTTAGGTAATATTGTGCTGTCCATTTCTGAGTTTTTATATTCAGTCCTGTTGCACAGTCTGTATCCCTTCAGCTCCAATTACCCAATATCTTACCCTATTTCTATCTCCTGATGTTCTCTGTTACCAAGGAAATATTCCAAATTTACTCGCTAATGTCAGTTCATATCAGTGAGACCATACAATATTTGTCCTTTTGTTTCTGGCTAATCACACTCAGCATAATGTCCTTAAGGTCCATTCATGTTGTTACATACTTCATAACTTTATTCTGTCTTACAGCTGCATAATATTCCATCTTATGTAAATGTCACAGTTTGTTTAGCCAACTCTCTGTTGATGGACATTTTGGCTGTTTCCATCTCTTGGTAATTGTTAATACTGCTGCTAAAAACATTGGTGTGTAAATGTCCATTTGTGTCCTTGGCCTCGTGTCCTTTGAGTAGAGACAGCATATAGATGGGTCCTGTTTTTTAATCCATTCTGCCAGACTATGTCTTTTGATTGGAGAGTTTAATCTATTAACATTCAGTGTTATTACTGCATGGGTAGTACTTTCTTCTGCTATTTTGCCTTCTGGATTTTATATGTCATATCTAATTTTCCTTCTTTTTACCTTTACTCATAGTCTTCCTTTCTACACTCTTCTCCACACCTCTCTCTTCTGTCTTCTTATCTGTCTCTAGTGTTCCCTTTAGTATTTCTTGCAGAGTTGGTCTCTTGGTCACAAATTCTCTCAGTGATTTTTTTTGTTTGAAAATGTTTTAATTTCTCCCTCATTTTTGAAGGACAATTTTGCTGTATATAGAATTCTTGGTTGGCAGTTTTTCTCTTTGAATAATTTAAATATTATCCCACTGTCTTCTCGCCTCCATGGTTTCTGCTGAGAGATCTGCGCATAGTCTTATTGGGCTTCCCTTGTATGTGATGGCTTGCTTTTCTCTTGCTGCTTTCAAGATCCTCTCTTTCTCTTTGACCTCTGACATTCTGATTATTAAATGTCTTGGAGTACGTCTATTTGGATCTGTTCTCTTTGGGGTACGCTGCACTTCTTGGATCTGTAATTTTAAGTCTTTCATAAGAGTTGGGAAATTTTCAGTGATAATTTCCTCCATTAGTTTTTCTCCTCCTTTTCCCTTCTCTTCTTCTGGGACACCCACAACATGTATATTCGTGCACTTCATATTGTCTTTCAATTCCCTGAGTCCTTGCTCATATTTTTCCATTTTTTTTCCTATAGTTTCTGTTTCTTGTCGGATTTCAGATGTTCCATCCTCCAGTTCAGAAATCCTATGTTCTGTCTCTCGAAATCTATCATTGTAGGTTTCCATTGTTTTTTTCATCTCTTCTACTGTGCCTTTCATTCCCATAAGTTCTGTGATTTGTTTTTTCAGACTTTCAGTTTCTTCTTTTTGTTCTTTCCTTGCCTTCTTTATATCCTCCCTCAATTCATTGATTTGGTTTTTGATGAGGTTTTCCATGTCTGTTCGTACATTCTGAATTTGTTGTTTCAGCTCCTGTATGTCATTTGAATTGTTGGTTTGTTCCTTTGACTGGGCCATATCTTCAATTTTCCTAGTGTGATTTGTTATTTTTTGCTGGCGTCTAGGCATTTAATTACCTTAATGAGTTTGTTCTGGAGATTGCTTTCACTTTTATCTAGGGTTTTCTTGCTGGATGAATTTGTTGTCTATCTGTTCTTTGACATTCCATTCAGCTTTATCTGGACCTTTAGCTTAAGTTTTGTTTAACAGAGGAGAATTTTTCAGTTCTTGTTTTCTTGTTTCTTGCCCTGCTTGTGTGGTGCCTTTCCCCCACACACACTTAGGAGGGTCTACTTAGATATTACAGACCCCAGCCAGATTTTCCCAGACCAAACTGGCCTCCTATCAGGAGGAAAGAGTCACCTGCGTCGGTTTTCCCTGAGGGTGAGACCCAACAGGTTGAAAGACTTTCCTGTGAAGTCTCTGGACTCTGTTTTTCTTATCCTGCCCAGTATGTGGCGCTTGTCTGACTGCAGGTCCCACCAGCATAAGATGATGCGGTACCTTTAACTTTGGCAGACTCTCCCTGCTGGGGGCGTGGTGGAGACAGAGGAGAGGTTGTAGGCTGGTTTTAATGGCTTCAAATTACCAAGCCCTGGTGTCTGAATTCCTTGATGGAGGGATTCCACCTGGGTGGGGCTTCACCCCTCTCCTGGGGAAGGCACAAGCTCCAGATAAGCCCCCAAAAGAGCTCACTTCTGCCTATGCCTGGGGCAGTTGCAGCCTGAAAAGTCCTGCTGCTGTATCCAGAGGCAGTCAAGCCTTTGTAGATACACAGCCACAAAAACCTCTGTTTCCTTCTTTTTTTTTTTCCCCCCTTTTTCTGTCAGTCCTGCCCCCTTGGCACTGGGGCAAAAATGATCAACCTCTGCTTTGATCAGGTTCACCTAAGCTGGGGGCCTATTTTTAGTAGTCAGAATTTGTTAATTAGTTCCACAATTGGCGTTTGATTGTGCCCAGTCCCTGCTGCTGGTAAAGTCCTTTCCTTTCCCCTCTGGGAAGCGATCTGTGGGGGAGGGGCGCTGGCCGCCACAATTTTGGGAACTCACGGTTCTGGGGGGTGCTCGCAGCTGGTCCAGCTGGTCCAGATTTGGGTACGCTGTGTGTCTGGCCACTATTGTGGCTCCGGGAGCTGTTCTGTACTATTTCTGGTTATTTAGTGGTTGTTCTGGAGGACAAACTAAAATGCGCACGTTGTTAAGCTGCCATCTTGACCCAGAACCGGTACACTTAGTTCTTATAAAACAGTGTGTAAAAATATAATGTTGACTCCTTTAACACCGGAACACAGTGGTCTAGACACACTTTTTAAGGGAATTTAGAGTCAAACTGTGTTTAACTTAATAGTAAATCACTATAAAAAGAACCGGCACTGCAGTATCCACTCAAGAATGGAATGAATCATTTAGAGCGCAGGAATAGCCCATCCCCTGGATGTCTTTAAAATTTTTACAACACTCCAAGAATCACATAAACTCCTTCCTCCCTTTGGAGCATCTGTTTCATATTCAGTCATCACTTCTTTATCTTAGGCATCACTGTGAATGCTATCCACCTCCTGGCCTTAAATTGTATTTCAGGGTCAGTTTGTGGATCTGACATACTTCTTGCTATTTAAATCTTTGTTCAGAATATTAGTCCCTCATTCACATATAAAACATCTTTTTTTTTTTCAAGAGTCATGCTATTAAAGTAAACAATCCAGTTTCCCATACTTGGGACTACTCAATTACTGGCTATTCTTTCTTATTTACAGATGGCACTAGGAAGGATCATGACTTTTTTTCCTACTTGAATTCTTGCCCTTCAGCCAGGTGGCCAACCTATATCCAAGCATCTTGCTTCTCAGGTCATTGACTATCTTTCATATTGTAGTCTGTTTATCTCACTTATCCTTTTAGCCATACTTTTGGTTTTATCACCCAAACTGAATCATAAACAAGTGCTATCTTGAAAATAAGGTGTATGAAAACAGAATGAAAAGACAGCTTATGTTACTGGTGAGCATATTCAGCAGTCCTGATCTTATTCCATTTGATGAGGGGTAAGACAAGTTTAATGTCTCTTAGCTTTTCCTTAAAAGCTTCTAGTAAGAGTAGAGAGCTCTTCAAACTTGGCACCATACTTCATGATTTTCTAAAATACTTCTGCTTTCACAACCCTAAAGAATTTTTAACATATCAAACATACATTTGGCCTTTCAAAGTATGTGTTGCCAAAAGCACTGGCTGCTATCAAGAGTTGCCTGAGTTTCAAAAGTTGACTCACTTGAACAAAAAGTCAGACATAGTCTCAAAAGATTTATAATAGTTAAGAATTAAATGAAGTCAATGAAAACTTCATTGTTCACTCTTTGTACTAGCATAGACAGTGGTACCAAATTTATTCTCTCTTCCCTGTACCTTCAGTTCTATATTACACAGACCAAGGACACCTGTCAAACTAGTTTCTAGAAACAAGAAAAAGGTAATTTAGGGTAAGAATACCATTGGCAAAATGCTTGCTTCAAAATTCCCCAGATTTAATATTTATCTTATACACAGGGGGTTGCTTGTCTCTCCCTAGTTTAAATTAATGGCCCTTTGCCAAAATTCTTGATTTTTAATACAAAATTTGGAGAAATAATGATATCAGGCAAATTTTTACTAAACATGCCATTTTCATTTCTCTAAATTGAGCTACTTGAATTCAAAACTAGCCTGTTATCTTTAGCAATAAAGTATAGCTTCCTTATTCCTCTCAGCCCCAAACACTGAAATCTTTTCACCTTGTTTTGAATTTAACAAAAATACATATCCTTTTTAAAGACTGCTTGCATTATTAAAAGCAGGAAGATAAAAATAAACTGT